>NC_091638.1:46978739-48194220 GCF_027580195.1 Bos mutus
GACCTTGCAATTCAACATCATTTGTTCCTCTGTCACCTGCCATCCCAAACAGTGTCTGACATATTTGAGTGTATACTCCTGCCTGTCTTCCCAAGCTTTCCATGAAAGTATAAGCTTCAGAGGTCCAGGAGCTCATGTACTTGGGCAATCCCAGTCCCAAATAATGCTTATACAACACAAGCACTCAATATATATGGTTTGGGTATAAGATTAGTTGTCTATAGAATCCCTGTTTCTGTAATCAATTCCTGTAAGATCCATATTGGAATGCTATAATAAACAACTATTAAATTTAAAAGCATTACCATGCCTAGAAGTACTAGCTTCTGATTTATCCCTGGAATCTAAGAGATTTCCACCTCCAATGAGGATATCTAACTAACCAGGGTTTTAGAAAGTCCTTGGGGCCATGAAGGTTACTATGCTTGGATGCTCCTATTTCTAAGCACTTTCAAAGTCCTGTACCCATTATAAACTTATGCACTTGATTTTCTCATAAAAATATTTTATAACACTTCCCTCAGGTTCTACTAAGAACACTCCTTCATCCAGCTACTGCAGCTGGTTGGTGAGGACTGAGCGACAAGCCACTGTTGGGACAGCCCTCATCTTCTGATTTCCTCAAGTTGTCCTTGACTTCCTTTCTGAAGTGCTCTAGTCCCTTCTCCTGTTACACCCTTTTGAAGTCAAGCTTTTGTATTCAGAAAAATCTCCGGAAAATCTTCTCTCTTCTTAAATTAGCCTATTGCAACCAGAGAGGGACAGGAGATCCACTTTCATTTACCTAATTATTTTTACACAGTCATTGAGATGCTTTGAGGTCTTTTTGTTTTCATGTTGGCCAACAAACCCTTCTTTTTGTAAGCAAGCTTTTCATGTAAGAAATTTACTCTAGAAGCAGTCAACCTTTCTAGAAGGAAACTATTCTCTCTGACATGACAAGACCCACTAAAAAAACAACAGCAGCAGGAACAGCAGCTATACAACATTGCTGCTATCTAACAGAGTAGGGGGAAAAGATAGCTGGTAGGGGAAAAAACTAAGTCCATAAACATTGCAGAGAGGCAAGGCTCCCCCAGCTCTCACACTACATGCGGCAACCAATTACTCTCTCAAAAGAAGAATGCAGGTCTTACATGAAGTGGAACAATTAATTTCACGCTTGTCATCCCGGCCTCAATAGTAAGTTGATTTGAATCAGATATTTGCGGTACATTACAGCTTGCAGGGGACAGTTCTGGTGCCTCCTGAGCTGATGGACTGCCTTGATGGCTACCATTGTAAAACAATCCATCAATAAGAGTAATTATGGTATTGATCAAAGTGGTTGGCTGCTTCAGATGGGAATCAATTCTCAGGAGTTGCTGGGAACTGAAATGTCTAATGGACTATTCCATCACTAGTCACTGCAGCAACTGAAACAGCTAATATTCTGGAAAGTTCTTAATAATTACTCATTGAAACTGCATTTCTGCTTCGGTGGTCATAACTAGACCCTGTTTAGTGTAGCGTGAAAGTCACTCCAAGTGGAAGAGGGAAGGGCCAAACACAGATTCATAAAGTGCCAGCATGGGCCAAAAGGGGTTAGAATAAATAATGTGGAAAGCTACCTTTTTTTTTCTCTTTCCTTTTCTGGCCATGCCGTGCAGAATAGCATGTGGGATATTAGTTCCCCGACCAGGGACTGAACACATGCTTCCTGCTTCGAGATCACAGTGTCTTAACCACTGGACTTCCAGAGAAGTCTCCAAATACTTTTAATAATTTTACTATCCTGTTAATCAGAGAAGCTCATTATTGCTGCTATTTTTTATAGAATTTCTGGGTGAGAGGTGCACTGAGAAGAAAACAGCTTATTTAACAGATGCTGCTCTTACAGGAATGCCTGACAAGAGAAGAAAATGCTGCATTTCAATGTTGACGCCATCAGTAACAAAGAGTACAATGTCACTGATTTGAAATTCTCATGTATGTGTTATTCACTATATTCTAGTTTATGTGGAGAAATTTTGACTCTCTGGGAAGCAGAAACTTGGGAAGACCAAAAATAGCACGTAAGCCTAATAAATCTACTCTCTTTCCCCTCATTCAAATGCCCACTGATTCACAATCAGGCTCTATACTTAGGGCAGCCTCTTCATGGAAACCCTTATCTCCTTGCTTGGACTGCAAGGAGATCAAACCAGTCAATTGTAAAAGAAATCAGTTCTGAATATTCATTGGAAGGACTGATGCTGAAGCTTAAGCTCCAATACTTTGGCCACCTGATACAAAGAACTGATTCATTAGAAAAGACCCTGACACTGGGAAAGACTGAAGGCAGGAGGACAAGGGGGACGACAGAGGATGAGATAGTTGGATGGCACCATCCATTGAATAGACGAGTTTGAGCAAGCTCCGGGAGATTGTGATGGACAGGGAAGCCTGGTGTGCTGCAGTCCATGGGGTCGCAAAGAGTCAGACACAACTGAGAAACTGAACTGAACTGAACTGAACTGAACTTCATGGACTAGGGACTCAGAAGCTGCCACATGTCACATCTACCCTTGATTAGAGAAAGTGTAGCTATTCAGTCCTAGGACTCAGCAGAAGGCTTCCTACCACACACAATTAGGGGATCCACACTCCCCGTGACACCAAACCTCAAGCTTAGGGGTTTCCCTTTCCAGGATACAGGAAAGAGTATATAGTCCCTGAGGAGGCCTCACAGACCCTGTACTTGACAATGACCTTCTCTTCCCAACTCTGCTTCTGCATTTCATTTCTTTTTCAGGAAGTAGTTTGTTTCCCTCTCCAGCTCAGACACTAAAGACATGTGTAACCTGGCCTAAGTTACTGAACTTCTCTGTGCCCCTATACATCCCTTTCCACTTCAGTAAAGGAGGAGGAAATGATTAATTTTGATGGTAGAGTGTCTGGAAAAGGCTCCTAAAAGACATTTGAGGGGACTTGAGGGATTCCCCAAGTGCCAGAGTGCTTGGCAATGGAGGTGGGGAAGTGGTCCTCAGGCACAATAAACAACTTTAGCAAAGGCTTCGAGGATGAACAGAGAGTATACAATGTTAACCACAGCACAGGAGTGCTGGGGGAGAGACGGCCAAGTACTGTGGAAAGCAGATAGGGAAGGACGTGGAACACAGAGCTCCAAGGTCTATGCTTCATCTGTCGACAGTGGGAGCTTTGGGTTTCTCAGCAGGGAGTGAGCTGAAGGAAACACTTTTAGAAAAGGTATCCCAAGAATCATTTTATAAGATGAATTGAAGGAAAAAGGAGCATGGAGCCCCATTAGGAGGTTGCCACAATCATTCAGAGGAGAGACGATGATAAAACACCAAATTCTTCCTAAATAAGTCTTCTGTAATTCAGACGTTATTTCAAACAGCAGGTTGATAAATACTTGTGTGGACATTTGCTGACGTACATCTTTATGCCAAGTTTCATTTTGTTATATGCAAGCTGCAAGAGTGGCCACAATGTTATTAGGAATTTACAGGGCCATTAGCTGTCCTTCTCTTATATATCAAAACTCTATAATGCCTGAGCAAATTCCAAGCTCAGTTTGGAGAGTTTGAAGATAACAAAAATTTACTGAAAGGCTTAGAAGGTTTTAACATCAGGATGACTCAACTCTCCTTAGTGCTTGAAGCACAGCCATTAAGTCAAACATGATTCCATTTTTAAAAGGAAAAACTGAGTTTAGATAGTCTTTAATCTGACAGAAAAATACAGGCAATAGAAACCAAAGAAATATTCCAGAAGGCAAAAATGTATGGATGTTTGTCTTCCTTCAGCAACCAAATATTAATTTCACTGATGATGAGATTAAGGAGGCAGACAAGAGTCAACTGAGACTACTCCAGTGCTTTTATCTGCAATTGACAGCACCTTTGAGCTGAGCCTGGAGCACAGGCAAATGTCCTGGCAATGCTCTACACAGCAGATGCATTGATAAAGCCTCCACATTACAGATAAGGACCACGATTATTCCAGATATTGCACCAACGCCCTTAGAGCACCCCAGCCTGCATGCAAAGGGTTCTCCCAAATCTTTCCTATTGACACCTATGAGTTACTGACAAAGAAGATTTTTCACTTTAATTCCAATAAAATAGCAACAAAAACAATAATACTAACAGCAACTAACTCTTATGTAACATTTATTACATATGCTAGGCTCCACTGCTAGCATTTAATCTTCCTAACAACCTGTGTGCTGGGTACCACTATCATCTCCATTTTCAAACAGGGAAACTGAGGGTCAAAGGGGTCAGGTAATTTGCCTGAGTCTTATCTTCTCCTCTTAACACAAAGACACATGCACCTATCACAGCCAAGAAGCTACCAGAAGACTATATCATTACACTCCTCTAAATACACTGTATTGTTCCAAAAGGCAACAGTAGTTTATTAGTAGCTAACTGACAATTCTCAGTGGTCACTAACTGAGCGCCTAGAAGGGGAAAAGTACAGGGTGGAAGAAGCAGTGAACTGTGAGATAAAGATGCCATTAACACCAGTTTCCTCTCTGAAAGTGGAAAATGACTTTTGAGAAACTTGACACATCCCTGAAAACCCAAAACTATCATTTTATGGGTGAGCATCCCTCCTCAGGGAAGTACCTTTCAAGTGACTCTACCAGCATCATCTAGGAATATGGAAAAATTCATATTCTTGAGCCCAGCCCAGACACAGCCCAGTGCCTCACTGTGAAGAAACAGGAGAAAACACATTTAAACAAGATCCCTGTAATTTTAAGGGCTTCCCTGATGGAAGAATCTGTGGTAAAGAATCTGCCTGCCAATGCAGGAGATGCAGGTTCAATCCCTGGGTTAGGAAGATCCCCTGGAGAAGGAAATGGCAACCCACTCCAGTATTCTTGCCTGGGAAATCCCATGGAGAAAGGAGCCTGGTGGGCCACAGTCCATGGAGTTGCAAGAGTCACTCATGACTTAGTGACTAAACAACAACAACCCTGTGACTTTGTAAAGAATCCCTGGATTAGAGACTGAAGTTATCCCCATCCTGCCATCCACGGAATCCTCCCAAAGGCCACATACAGATATACAAACTCAAAAACGCTTCTTCCAAACCAAAACATGGGATAACAGGAATAAAGAAACCCAGCCATAACCTTTAACTTTCAAAAAAATGAACACACAAGGCTTGCTGAGCTGAGCAAAGAAACACCATAAGAGCACAGTGTTGTTATTGTATTTCAAAATGTCACACCAACATGAAGATGCTCTGAGCAAGAGTGCCTGAGAGAGCTGGTCAAATCCAGGGCAGCTTGAATCTTTCATATTAAAAGTCCAATACCAGAGCTGTGTGTAAATCAGAAAGGCACAAAACTATTCAGGGAGAGTTTTAAGTCAAATCTGACCTTAAAAGACCAGCCGAAACCACAGGGTCATAGAAAAGGGGAAATTTGTGTGCCAACCGAGTCTCTGGAAATGTGGACCCAATCCTGAGGCCAGGAAAGGATTTAACATAAGAACCAGGACTGATGCCTGGAAGTTAATCCACTTTGTTTTCTTAGGTCCAAGTCCTCTTACTGGCTCTGCTTTCCCCGATACCCCCAGATTTCTCCAATTCAACAGCCCTCTCATGGAACCTTCGGATGACAGCAGACTCTAGGATGAAAGATACAGGAAGCATCATTCTCACATCCTGGCACAAATGAGCTGGGGGGTCACTGACATCTTGTAGGGGTCAGCTGGCAAATGCCTGGTCCCATGAGAACAGAGTAGAGAGCAAAGAAAGGCGGTTCTGGGTCCCAGGCTAGGCAGCCTGCACAGAAAACACCAGAAGGAGCAGAGGGACAATAAAACCCGGTGCAGAGTGTGCAGGACTCCCAGACGGAAGAATGTGTAAGGAACTGTAGCCAAGTCCTAATGACAGTCTCTCTCCAGTTACGTCTTTACAGAAGCCCCTAAAACACCTCTGAGATAAAAGAAAGAAAGTAAAAATTAAACCTAGTGAATATGACACAACCAAGATTCAAGTCTACCGCCCTGACCACACAACTGATCCATAAATTCCATCGCATTTCTGTAACAGGCAGGGTTGACATTATCTACTAGTAAGTCTATGTACAACAATACCATGATTAAGTTTTTCTCAAATAATTTTTAGTGTGATATCCAATACAGAGGCTCAGCCTAAATCCAGAGCTAGTTTTCCAACAATCTCATCACCAGACCATCCTCTAAAAAGGCAGAGAATTCTCCTGCAAGGATGTGCTTGTCCTTTAGCAAAAGGGAATTTTTGTTTAAGAAATGAAATAATCATGCCCAAAGGCAGCTTTGCAAAAAGAGAAACTGAAATACTGGGATCCAGACATTTTACACAGAGGTATCTTAGGACCTCAATTAAGGAGAATATCTGGAGAGATCACTGCATGAATAAAAAATTTCAAAAGCTGCTAATAGTAAGCAAATACTGGAACCAAGCAGAGTTTAACAGGAGAGCTCAAACAGTAAAACACCAGGGTCTCGCTCTAACTCTGTGGGTCCTCAAACTTCACAGTATTGTTCTGCCTTATAAATTAAATTCTTTTATGAAATATCATTTTGATATTTATCTAACTAGTCCCTTGGAGCCAGGACATTCAATACTAATTCTGCTCCATATCAGTGTCATACCTATGTTCCAAAGAAACGGTACTCATTTGGATTTAAGAGGTCCCAAGTGTTGGAACAGATGAAAGGCAAACGTGGTTCAGGGAGGCAATACCGCTCCTCTGTTTCCAAAATTGCTTGAAGAGATGGACAAGATGGGATCAGGGTAAAGGAGACCAAAACAGGTGAACATTTGAAATATATACTTACTCTCACTCACTACAATGTGAGTCTACAGATTCTAAATAAACAGTGGCAGGGGGCAGCAATAATCTTCCACAAGAAATCCTGGGATGGTCACCTTATTCCACTCTAAATAATCTATGGTTTGAAATTAAGTTGGTTATGCAGATATACTCAGTATCTGTTAACTCCATAATGCAAGGATATTGACTTGCATTGAAGAGTTGTACCATGAGGTACGGCTAGCAATACTAAAATATTGTCACATAAATGTTAATACATATTATGCAACATGACAAGGGGATAACAGAGGGTAGAAAACAAAGATATTTGCTATACACATATATTCATAATAGAATAAGCAGGAAATTCTCAGGACGATTATGGTCCTCATTTCTGTAACCAGTCTCAGGGTCATACCTGATATTTGTAACTACCTTCCTCTACCTCGTCTGTATTCCTTTCGCCTTCAGCAAACACCTTAGCTGGTGGTGGTTCTTTATTTGATGGGGTGACCCAAACTTTAAAATCTGTATTAGTCACCTAGAGTTGTCCTCAAAAAAATACCACAGGCTGGGTGGCTTAAACAACAGGAATTTATTTTCCAATAGTTCTGGAGGCTGGAAGTACAAGGTCAAAGTGCCAGCACAGTAGATTTCTAGCGAGGCTCTCTCTTTGGCTTACTTATGGCCACTTCCTTCTGTGTCCTCACACGGCCTTTTCTCTGTGCCTGAGGATCCCTGGTGTCTTTTCCTCTCCTTAGAAGGATATCTGTCCTATGAGATTAGGGTTGATGCCCTCATTTAATCTGAATTACCTCTTTAAAGATCCTATCTCCAAATACAGCCACATTCAGGGTTAGGGGTTCAATTTATGAACTGGGGTGTGGAGGGGGGACACAATTCAGTGTATAACAGCTTGTGATAATATTCTCAGTCTCAGCCAGGATAATGTACAGCAAGTAATAATTAAGGAAAATAAGATTATCACATTTTCTAGGCATTTTAGAGCATCTTTATTTTATTCACCAAACATGAATGCATTTGGCCAACCGTCTGAGCACCATCTATGCACCAGCACCGTTCTGAGCATGATGGCAGATATAAGCAATGATCATATAAGACACCAAAGTATATCTTGGGTGTTGGTCATTGTAGGCCACTCTTTGCATGTAAGAAGTCCCAGCATGGAACTTCAAATCTTTTTCACTTGAGGTGATTTTTCTTGAAATATAGTTTTAGTGTTAGTTCTATCCTTTGGTCTAGTTTTCTTTTTCAGGGGCTCCAGTTAGTTATATGTTAGATCTCCTTTGCTTCTTTTCAATGTTTGTCCCTTTCTATTGAATTCTTTTTCCTATTTTTCCTGTTTTAAATGTTCCTAATTTTCACCTTTTATTTGTTTTAAGGCATTATCTGTGTGTGTTCCTTCTAATTTAATCTTTCTTTTTTTTTTTTTTAATTTCCAATGCTTTCCTCACTTCCGTCACCTTGTTTGGTAGATTCTTCTATTTTGGTTTATGCTGTTCTCTCATATCTTTGATCTCTTTCTTAATGAATTTGGTTCATTTTAACAATAATAAGACAGTTCTGTTCGGTGAGCATGTCTACTTGGTGAGCTGTGTGTAGAGATATTACTCTGCTCCTTACTCTTTTCATACTTTTTTTTTTCTGTACAGGATTTGAGAGGGTAACAGGCAGGAAGGCCAGGGGTCTCCAAAGAGAGGAAATAGCCTGCAAGTGTCAGACATTTTTATCTCTCTTCAGCGGCAGGAGGAAACAAACTAGCAATATTTTTTCCTTCTCTATACAAATTTAAAGGGAGGTTTCTCTTAAAATACTGTTTGCCACAATGACACCCAGTTTCGTCTCAAGTTAGCTATTCTCGAGCCTAGAGATAACCAATGCCTTTTTCTTATGGAAATGTTTGTCTTAAGCTATGCTAATGTACTATGCCTTTACCCCAAACTCTGTCTCCAAGTCCGTTCTGCCTCTTGGCCCAGAAACTACTTGACAAACCAGTATGGATATTGTTCCCCTAATCTATGTAAATGAAACTATTTGTATGGTGGTCTGCCCTTCTTCAAGATTCAAGTTAATCATTTTATGGCCCAGGATAAACCATTTGGTGCCAAGATTATCCCAAAATGCATCTTATGGGTGAGGGGCCTGGTGCCATTCTGAATTTTAAGACATTCCTTTCTTTCATTAACAGACTGCTAGTGACTATATAACATCCAGCTAAAGACTAGCAGGGGGGTACTCTTTCTGCCCCCTCCTGATGCCTATGTCAGAAGCTTTCTCTATCTCCTTTATACTTCAATAAAACTTTATTACACAAAAGCTCTGAGCGATCAAGCCTCGTCTCTGGCCCCGGATTGAATTCTTCTCCTCCGGGGGCCAAGAATCCTGGTGTATTCGCGTGATTCAACAACAACCTTTCAGATTTTATCTCCATTCTTTTCTATGGCTTATATTTGTATGAAATTAATTTTCCTAAACATTCAGGGAAAAGTACAATTCACGATAGTTTTTCTAACTTCAGGGCTCCCTCTTCTGTTGTTTTCATGTAGTGTTTAAAAACACATTGGTTGCTTTCTAAGATTGTTGTTACCTAGTCACTACGTCATGTTCGACTCTTTGTGAACCCATGAACTGCAGCCCCCCAGGCTCCTCGGTCTGAGATTTCCCAGGCAAGAACACCAGAGTGGGTTGCCACTTCCTGCTCTAAGGGATCTTCCCCACTCAAGGATTGAACCCACATCTCCTGCACTGGAAGGCAGATCCTTTACTACTAAGCCAAAGGGGAAGCTTGCTTTCTGAGATTTTCTGGCTCCACTTCTACCTCAGCAACCACTTTCATTACTAAACCTTAAGGAGAAAAAAAAATTTTTCGAGCATATGAGAAAAAAAAAAAGTAACTTGTAAGGGAAAAGAGTATTATAACTAGACTTTGAAAATAACAATTTTTGCAAAAGAAAATAGAGTAACATATTAAACTACTCAAATGAAGTATGAGCCAAGGATTTTGTACTCAGCAAAATCATTTTGAAATATAAAGGACACAAGTAATATGTAGGAAGCTAGGGAATATTGTTCCCTTGAGGCATTTCTGAGAAAAATATAAGAGAATAAATATCAGGCATCAAAATGGCTATTGAGCAGAGATTAGGACTGGTGGTAAAGATTAAATACACAGATTTTGGGGAAATTAAGACTAAATGAAGGTTAAAGTGAGAGTATAGTGTGTAATGGCTATATGCTTCAAAATGTAAATATGGTAAAACTATTTTTAATAGGGATAATTGGAAAAATTTGCAAAAGAAGTATTTTAAGTATTTCTAATAATCATATTCATAGTGTTAATATTAGTCTGAAATGTTTTATACATAATGTGAGACCAAGCAAATGATTTATTATGAGTTCTGAGATACTCAAATTCTGAAAGACAGAGACACAGATACAATACACAAAGGAGTAAAAACTATATGGTCTCATATTTAAATTGAAAATATCAAGATGAAATCATAAAGTGCCATATATGTGTGTATACATATATGCCTCCCGATTCATGCCTGTTTCAGACTCGAACTGAATTTATTAATCCAGTCAGGAAAGCTGGGCAGGCATCATGATCCATACTGAGAGCTAAGGAAAACTGGCTCAGATGGATCAGTGACTTGTTCATAGTCACATTGCTAAAAAAAAGTAGGAAAGCTGGAGAACTTTCTGGTAGGCTTAGTTTAAAGCCTAGAGTGTGGACTCAGGTAATTTACAACTTCTGAGGCCCTGCCTCCCCAAGAGGTGCTTTATGTGTATGGGAGGGGATGTTTTGCTTTGATTTTGCTTCTCCCCTTTCGATTTTAATTTACCAATCATTTTAAGGGAAAACTATCAACTGCTTCTTTGACCTGAAGCATGAGGTTATTTGCACAACATAAAAGACACACACAGCTCTCTGTGCAATAGAAATAATTCCCAAGCCTTCTATTTTTGTCCTAACCCAAACACAGCTTTCAGACAGTGGAGATGGGTCAACACCTTGACTTTAGGAACAAGAAAGCAGTGAAAAATATCAAGGACTTCCCTCAAAAAAAAAAAAAGAGTGCTGAAGATAAAGTGGAACTAGGTAAACTTACAATAGAAGACTAAACACTGAATATAATTAAAAGAACCCATTTAATTTCTTAACAGATTCTTCTGGCATCATCTGGCATTTGCCAAGCATCTCATAGCCCCTTAGGTCTCAAGTCTCCCCACACCCCCGCCCCTTGTCTTCCCAGGTAATAAACCCTCCCTCTCAGCAGCCTTGGGTTTCCAGGTGTCCACAAGGTCACAGGATGAAGGGAAAAGCATTGCTGAGCTATAGAGCAGAGAACTGGAGGCAGAGGGCACAATCTTGGAGATGTGGAACCAGAGGACACTTACTTTATGATCTAAAATTGGGGTTCGGGCTAACTTTGACTGCAGTTCACCTAGAGCCCAATCTCCTCCAGTATCTCTGATGTCAGGAAAAATGTTTTCCAAAGAGCATTTCCATATTTTGACAGTGGGTGGAAGGTGCTTTATTACTGTCAGTTATCTTCAGAACCCCTCCCCCTTGCCCTAGGACCAACAACCAAACAAAAGCAATCACATCCACCACCGAATGCAAACTTACTCGTTCCATGCCCTATCATGACATACAGCTTTTACTCATTTCTCTCTCACTAACCTCAAGGCAGCCTTAGTTCATAGGTTTTTTTGTTTTGTTGTTTTCTTGCCTCACTGAACAGCTTGTGTGACTTCGGTTTCCCAACCAGGGAATGAACCTGGGTCCTCTGCAGTGCGAGTGTGGAGTCCTAACCACTGGTCCGCCAGGGAATGCCCATTCATAAGTATTCTTATTATCATAGTTTAGATAGAGAAACCGAGACTTAAGAAGTTGATATAACTTCCCCAAAGTCACACTGGAAGCAAGTGTTAGAATTATTGACCAACTACCACCACCAACACTCAGCATTAGAAGCTGGCTGTGTGGTCCCCACAGGCCAACCTCTTAATTACTGACCCACATAGAACCTTCCGAGATATTGCCACCTGCCATCCACTCCATCCACCTCCCACCTCCAAAATAGCCACCAGAGCAGCACACAGGTCTTCTACCAGCTTAATCCAGCCTATATCAGCCTAATTGCTTGTAATCTCATAAGCAATTAAGAGCTGGGCATGCCCAACTGTGTCTCCATAATGACAAGTCGGCTCAGACCTTATCCTGCAGGCTATTTCTTCTTCTAAAAGCTGCCTGCAAAGCCTCTTTGTGATTAATATGCTTTCTTTCTTAGACTTTAAACTCTGGAGCCTGGTGGCCGGGGGCTGAAACCTAGCTCCATCACTTAGGAATTGCGTGACCTCGGACCACATGTACAGCCCCACCGTGCTACTTTTTCTCACTTCTTACGTAGGTACTCACGAGAGTAATGAGACCGACCTCTCAGTATGCTATGAGAATTATATGAAGTTCTGCTTGTGAAGAGTTTATATTAGTGCTTTAGACAGGCAGGAAGCCCTCTGTCATGTTCCCCTAGACAACAACCATGTGAGATTTTCTGATTAAATGTTTAGATTTCTCTTTCAGACTGAATGTTTGGAAGGAAATAAAAACAAAAATACCAGAGTTACTCCAAGGGGGCTAGATCTTAGTCGTTGGGTCTATTTGTCACTGGATTCAAGTTCCCTCTGAGGTCACCCAAAAGACAGCAGAAGTGGGCAAAAATATATATATAAACTCCAAACTTTATTTTTTGATAGCTTTCTTTCCAGGGGGTTGGATGATAACAACTGGCACTGGGTTTTAAGGTCATTTTTTTCTCTGCACAAAGTTATTTCCAATGAAAGGACCTCCAATGTTTCAGAGAGAAAAACCCAGCTTTCTCTCTACTGTGGTTTTTCCCAGCACCTCTTTAAAAAATCAGCAGATGAGAATTAAAAGCCTGAAATCAACGTAGAGAATCACATCATGAACCATAACACAGGTAAGTCACATTCTTCCTCCTCCTATTTCCTTTCTTGTGTTCACTCACTAGAGAGAAATGCATCTCTCAGCTGCTGATCCATTTTCCTTTTACTTCACCTAATTAGCATTCTGCTTGGACGCCTCTCACAAGGAAAACCATCCTGCAACTTCTGTCGTTCTGATTATGCTGAAGCAGCAAAGGGTTTTCAGTAACCGCTTTTGACAAGCATGATTATATCTAGTAATGACTGTTCTCTTGGGTAGGTTGGAACAAAACGGACTTGCTTATCATCACTGATCTTTCAACACAAGCTGCTGGGCTTCTGACCTGCAACAATCGCCCAACAGGATCTGCCAGTACCCTTGGTGGCCCCTGTCTAGAGCCACTTAATAAAACCGTCTCTAGTTAATTCCTCTCGCACATTTTGATGTGTTGAAAATTCCAAATTCACTCTTACTTGGAGAGTTCCTCCAGCATCTTGGAATGCTCAAGGTAGTTGTGGACAGTTAGCATAAATGCCAACAGAATACCTCATATTAAAAATTAGAAATTAAGTCATTTAACAATATGTTTCTATTCCCTATTTTGTATTTCTATTTTCTATTCCTGGCGCCAAATAAGATTCCACAGGTGTTGTTACAGCAATTCTCATAGCAGGTGATGTTTCGTGAGACTTTACCAAGTACCTGATATGGTATAAAGGGGTTTTATTTTTGAAGTATTTTCTGACTTTATTCTTAGAGAAACTCTGTTGGTAGTTATTATAGTTGTATTATATTTTCACTATACCTATTTTAATGATGAATAAAGTGAGGATCAAAGACTGTGACCCCATGGACTATATAGTCCAGGGAATTCTCCTGGCCAGAATACTGGAGTGGGTAGCCTTTCCCTTCTCCAGGGGATTTTCCCAACCCAGGGATGGAACCCAGGTCTCCCACATTGCAGGTGGATTCTTTACCAGCTGAGCCACAAGGGAAGCCCAAGAATACTGGAGTGGGTAGCCTATCCCTTCTCCAGGGAATCTTCCCAACCCGGCATAGAACCCAGGTCTCCCACACTGCAGGGAGATTCTTTACCAACTGAGCTATCAGGGAAGCCCAAAGACTCAAATAAACTGCCCCAAATGCCACCTAAGTTAGACCTGAAGCCCTGACATTTACCCACTATACTTTATCACCCCCTATGCCAATATTTTGAGCAGAACTCAAATTTTCTGCTTTTTCAGGAAGTAACATTATAATTCTAAACAATGGCAGCTAGTAGAATCACATTTGTCCTCCCAAACCTCTTCCATACATGATGATCTTTCTTCTGACCCAACTCTTTAGTCTGGATTACTCATTTGGCAACTGAGATCACAACAGACACAGTAACGCTTTTCAAACGCAGTTACGGAAAAAAATCTCTGGGTGCCTCACCATTCTTTGATCCTAGCACTGGCAATGAACTCTGCCACTGAGTTTATGTCTTATCTCTCTAAAGGAATTGCAAAATCACTAAAGACTAAAAGGGTTGGGTTTACTGCTCTGCATCCTTCCCTTGGCGTAGTGCTTACCCTATAAATACCTACTGATTTATTTCCACATTTAACTAGTACAATAACTGCCTTCTGGCTTACAGGGTTGAAACCAAAACATCTCAAAAATTCCCTACATAAATTCCCACTCAAAAAAAATCCCTACATTTTCCTGTTCTTCAAGAGCCTTTCAAAGGTCTTGATCCCACTCCAACCAAGTCCTTCCCCCAGAGCCAAAGTGTATGGTGATTTTACACTTTATTTACTTCACTGACTTAATAATTATTGTCCAATACTTCCTTGAGTCCTTTACTTTAGCCACAGGGCCAGATGCCCACTCCTTTTTGCATAACAAATAATAACATTTTAACAAACATTAGAAAGAATGACTGATAATGGATGTATAAGCCTCACATCCTCAATATGTTTACACTTAACAACAATAAACACATATGTTGGTTTATATGTTGCTAATAAATAAAATACTCATAACAATCTAAAGACTTCAAATGGGTTTATTAGTGCTGTGATTTACATTCTGGTAAGCATTTAGAAGGCCTAAGAAAATTAGTATCTTTGAACCACAGGAAGAAAGAGTTGATTTGTGCCATGTCCCAGCTGACCCTACAGGGCAGCTCAGACCACAGCAGAAAGGCAACTGCCAAGTGTTTTTGGGTCTTCGTCTCAACAGCTCTTGTAAAACCCTTTTTACATTATTTAGACTTAAATCAGAAATGATCGTTAGTGTTTTTCCTTCTTATGAAAAGCAAGATATATTTGCTCAATTGTATCTACTTCCCTACCAGGAACTGTCACATATAAAAATTGACATCATAAAAACTGCATGACTTGAAATTTACTCTTTTGTCCTTAACAGAAGATGCTTGATGAAGATGGAAAGAAAATATCTAAGCAAGTGGGACTGCCACAAGAAAACAATTAAAAGACTCAGATTGGATTTTTTCATGATCATTTGAGGTGATCTGCTCTTCCTCTGGGTTCAGCAGCAATTTGATTATGCCTCCTTAATATGCATAGGTGAGTGACAATTCACTAATGCCAGTATAGGAGCTTATGTGACTTAAATAAAACCTTAAGTTCTATAGAGGTTCAACTATCCTATTTTTAAAATTACATACATATATATGGAGGAAAAATTTAATAGTGTATAAATCATGCTACAGATGACCTATGGACATAAACGAAGACTGACGAAGGCAAAGAAATTGAAAAAAAAAATAGCATAAAACAGTGTTTTTCAAATATGCACCTCCAAGCACTGTTCCCTCAGCATCAGGCCCCAGAGACACTACAAGGAGGCGGGTTTCACAGGGGCTTGGAGGTGAGACCATACACAGTCTTAGAGACTCTCAGCGCACATCATGGAAAAGTCCTGCAGTAAAGAAACTTGCTTAACTTGGATTAACTCTGTACAGCTGTCCCTCAGCACCCCCAGAGTTTCAGAACCCACAGGCTTCAGGACATGTGCAGATTCCCAAAATCCACAATCCAAGGGACTTGTGCTCAAGTCCCTCACACAAAACAGCGTTAATATTTGCATACAACCTACAGCATAGTCTCCCATACACTACAAATCACCTCTAGGTTACTTATAATATATAATATCTAATGCAATGTAACTATTATGTAAATAGTTGCCAGTGTGCAGCAAATTCAAGTTCTGCTTTTTGAAACTTTCCGGAATTTTTTTCAAATATTTTTCAATCCATGGTTGGTTGAATCCGAAGCTATGGAGCTCACAAATACCGAAGGCTTATTTCCTAAATCCATCTATGCATGAAGCCATTTTTTCCCCCACTTAACATCTATTAAACTAGCTAAACTCATGTAGCTTTGGGGAAATTCAGCACTGGAAAGGGAAAAACACTGGGAAATGCAGCGGAGGGGGACTGAGCCAAAGCCCTCATGCTATGCTGTGGCACATGTCAACGGCAGAAATACCGGCGTGTTCAATGGGCATAGAAGATGTTGACATAATAATTCCTGAGAGGCAGGAAAAAAGGGAATTACAAAGTTGAATCCATTAAATGAAGTCTTGGTAGGTCAGCTAGCGTTCCTCTTCATAAAAGTCAAGTTCCAGAGATCAAGTTGCTTGGGTAAAGATTAATCTGCACCATGAAAATGTGTAAAAATGCTGTTGACCTACATTTCATTTGTACAACTTAGATAAATCAAAACTCCATGGATACTTAGATTAGCTAGGGATATAAAATACTAACTTCCTCGATAAACAGCAGCAGGGCCATTGCTGGCAGATGTAGGTGGATTTGGGAAACAAGCAATGGGGCTTCAGCCTCACTCATTTCCCCCTCCAAGCCCCTGCCCTGAAAGTTCTAAGGCTCTGGTGCATCTGTCTCCCCTGCAAAGCAAATCTTGTAAGCCCTTTCACACCAGATGTGTTATTCCTCCTAGGGCCATGAGCAGCTTGAAAGAGATATGGTAATGTTTAACACAAATTATTTAACACAGTTAATTCTCCCAAGGGGAAATAGAGGTGTTGACGACAGATACTTTCTCATGATTAAAGTGGGGTTTATGGGTTTGGGGGAAGAAGTGCCACTCTCATCACATTACATGACTTAATCACTGTTGATGTTAACCCTGATCATATGACTGAGGTGGTAACTGTCAAGGTTCCCACTGTAAAGTTACTCTTTTTCCTTCTCCCTTTCCATATTGTATTCTTTGGAAGGAAGTCACACAGCGCACAGCTAAAGAGTGGGAGTTGTGCTCCACCTCCTTCAGGCCACAGTAGCTATACACATGATTTGGAATTCTTCTGCTTGGGAGATTTTTTTTTTACTTTATACTTGGGGTTGTAATACAATACCACTTTATTTTGTTATTCAAATTATTCCAGTTTGGCCACTGGGAGCCAACAGCCAGTTGATTCCTGTGTCTCTTTGGCATATACTCACCATTCTATTTTTATTGCTTTTTTTTTCTTTGAGAAATCACTTACTACTTTCTGACACTACAAATGTTCTAGGCTCATCTTATAAACTCCCTGCCCCAGTCCTAAAATCTACCATTTCTCCAAGAAGCCTTGGTTCTTTCCACCCGGAAATTAGAAACCAAGATTCAGGAGAGTAGGTTTTTTCTTTCTTTAATGTTCATAAAAAGCTGCTTGGTTCTATTTTTACCAACAGTCAACCCATCCTTAGTCTTTTAAACAGAATCCACTCCTGTCTAACGTGACCATACAAGACAACTGAAAACAAACTGTATGATGAGCAAATAGAGAATTTAAGTCCTCCACGCCTAACGATTCTCAACTTCCCTTTGAGTTGAGAAAGGATCCAGACCTCTTGCCGGCAGACAAACCTTCCTTGGGTTACGCTGTCGAGTAGCTCACTGTGTCCAGGTTGCTCATTCCCCCAATGTTGTAAGAGTCTTGTCCCCAGAATTAATGTTCCCTCACTTTTTCTGAAAATGGAGCACAAAGAGCCACTGTCCTGCTTTTTCAGTGCTGTGTCACTGGATGTGTTTCCAAAGGTACAGAAGGCCACACAAGTCAAGGAGGCAGGGTAGTCTCTTTAAAAATACACACTCAGGTACATTCATCTGTGGTATCCTGAGACACTGTGCCTTCGCATAAGCTGCTCCTGTGGCCTGACAATCTCTCTCCCCATCTCTGTGTGAGACTCACACTTGTCTAACCAGCAACTTCTTATGTACTGTCCACAGCCTATGGATGACTGCTCTGTGGCTCCATCTATCATTCACTCATTCCACACTGTATCAGTGTAGTCCAAGCCCTAGACCTGGGATATGAGAGTAAGCGCTATAAGACTAAGGCTCTGTTCTCACAGAATGGATATTCCAGGGGAGTGCAAGGGGGACAGAAAAATATCAGATGGTGGTTATGTGCTGAGAAGAAAAGTGGAGTGAAGGGGACAGCTAGTTTTTGTATGAGTGCCTCCTCATCAGAGGGATCTTCCTGACCATGCCCCCACCACTCACCCTCAGCCACTGTATACATCTTTCTAGCACTATCGGGTCATTAACTATGTGAATATAACTATTTGTCTGTGTGTCTGTCTCCCCTAGTAGACAACTCCTTGGGAGCACAGATAGATTCGGTTTATCTCATCCATACAGCATTACAGAGAGCCAGCATCCACAGAGGATCCATCAAACCCCAAAGCAACTGACTGGCATGAGATCCTGCAAACAAAAGGGGCATAGATTGTGACATGGTTTTGTACCCTAATTCCATAATTTGAAGTCTGCTTCTTGCGCTATCATCAATCAAAGTGTCCATGTGTTCTACATCTGCATTTCGAGGAATGAGCTATTCAGTATTAGGAAGAGCCACGCAGGGAAAAATTCAAACAATGGGTGTAAAAGAAACAGATCTCGAAAGCATGGTGGGGAAGGGGAATATATACAATTTGGGAGTGGTGGTCAGAGACTGTCTGAAGATGAGATTTCTCTTTTTTTTAACTAATTAATTTCTTTTAATTGGAGGCTAATTACTTTACAATATTGTAATGGTTTTTGCCACACATTGACATGAATCAGCCATGTTTCTTAAAAGGAAACTCTTGGGGTCAAAACAAAGAAACACAAATCATTGCCTGTGACACATTTCCCTTTGGACTTCAAAACCCACATCAGTATCGTTATGAACATTTAGAAAGATTATATGCATAAGAGTAACAGGCCAGGACCCAGCTCCCAGTAATCCCAGTCAGTACCACTGGTATGAAAGCAGCAACAAACAACACTCACTCACACATCCAAGCACCCAGCGCGCTAAAAGCTTGCGGACACTGACTCGTTTACTTGCTCCCAGTAACCCTACGAACCGGGTGCTCGCACTCCCCTCCCTGCAGCTGAGAACCCAACGGATGACCAGGATTGCACCCACGGAACTGTCTGACTCTGTAGCTAAGGTCTTCATGTCAGACGGACACACACTCGTATGTGAGTCTATGCAGCGGAGGCCACGCTACCCCAGCACAGAGGGGATCATTCCAGAGAATATGCCTGTGCTTGGATAACAAAGTCATGGACCCGAAAGTAAGGGGCAAGGGGTCACATCCAGTGCCCAGCCTTGGCACTACCACCTGAGTTCTTGTGAAGCCCCTCCCACCTGCCCTAGGGCCACCCCTGTCATTCTTCATGCAGCGGCTTCACTTTAGGCAGCTGCCTGAGTCTGTGGAATACAGTACAGCAAATAAGCCTCTACAATCATGAAACCTATAACCCTGACCTTGACAAAACCACATACTAATAACTACAATGCCTGTGCAAACTATCCATTCATTCAGTTAATCATTCAACCAATTTTATGGAACCATGAGCGCATGCCGGTACTTCTTTATACACTGGAAATATACACAGTGACCAAAACGGACAAAAATCCCTTTCGGCTCCAAGATGGCATTCTAGTGGTTTCTAAAAGCACTCTTACAACTCAACTACATGTTAGTTACATGAACGTGTGGGCCTCCTGCTCACAAGGCTGGTCCAGACAGGACAGGGTCTACATCTCCAGAGATGCACACAGAGTATTTGAAGAATCAACTAACACAGTAAATCAATTAACATATTAACTAGCACACTGCTTTTGATTTTTCAAGAAACCTTGACAATCATCTCTTCCAAGGGCTCTGTACATTTATCCTTTAAAGTAATACTTTAAGAAAAAAGTAATATTGCCCCTACCTTACAGATGATGGACAGTTCCATGCGGTTAGCTCTCAGAGTAAGGACCAGAAAATGGGCTTTCTAATTCCTGCTTAAGAACTTCATCTACTGAACCAAGGTACAACATCAGATTTCAACAGAAACCCAGATATTAGACAGCTATGACATTTCTGTCACCCATTCCCAAAAAAGCCAAAACCCCAACCACTAAGCATTCCCCTTTATCATCTCAACATGGTGGCACCCCAAAGATATCAGGCAAAAACCACTGACCACTTAGCCCTGGGTGACATGTTGGCAGAACAGATATTTTTTCTAAGCCACAGCCTGTGGCCAACATACTCAGGCAGCAGCCAGGGATGGAATCTATCCAAGTCACCATGTGTCCCTATCACCATCTATTGTGTTTACCAGAGCTGGATATCTTTTGGCAACAAATTCCACATACACAATTAAAAAGAAGCTTGGAAATTTTGGATCATTTAATTAATCTTTATGTATTTTGTTCTATTAAGCAGCAAAGAAAATGTTTACAGCTCAAGTGAATGAATTAGCATTTAAGATTCTTCTTTTTTGCAGAGAGATTTATTTATCTATATCTATCTATATAAAATATTGTAGAAATTAAAATGTCAAATCTAGATTCTTTGGCAAGAATTTTATATGACTGTGGAGGTGACATGTGGCCTGAATAATCTCTCATACAAATGTACTGAATTTCTTGAGCAGTAAGTATAACGTGTTTAATGAAGCTCAGCGTTTGCAACCTGTCTCCCACAGAGTCCAGCAGAGTTTACCTTTAGAATCTCCTGTGTCTAACTGTGGCTCAGAGACGACTTGCTAAGATGAGTTCATTCACAGATGACAGGACATACTCCAGAATTATCTAGAAAAATCATTATGCCTTTTCAGATATTAATGACCCTCACAATATACTAATTTAAACATGTACTGGCTTAGATAATTCTTATGAGATTTGAGAAACATTTTCTTGAATGTGAGTATGGTTAAGTCTCAGTCAGTTTGGGCTGCTGTAACAAAATCCACCATAACTCAGGCAGCTTAAGCAACACATATTTATTTCTTACAGTTCCGGAGACTGGGGAGTCCAAGATCCAAGAGCCAGCACAGTCAGTGAGGGGTAAGGGTTCTCTTCCTAGTTTGCAGGCAGCACCTTCTTGCTATATCCTCACACAGCAGACAGAGAGACCAGCTCTCTTGGCCCCTTTTATAAGGGCACAAATCCCATCATGAAGACTCCACCCCCATGACCCCATCTAAACCTAATTACCTCCCAAAGATCTCTCATACTGGGGGCTAGGGTTCTGACATACAAATTTCCAGGGAATGCACAATTCAGGTCATAGCAGTCAGAAAAAAAGAATTTCATAAACTCTTGGATCTTCATTTTTTGTGGTGTCCAAATAGGCTAGAAAATACTCCACTGAGAAGAATGGAGGAAAAAAATTAAATCTGGAAATTTTCCCTACAATAAAACTACTGTGGTTGTTGTTAAGTTGCCAAGTTGTGTCTGACTGTGACCTCATGGACTGCAGCACACCAGATTCCTCTGTCCTCGAATCTCTCTCAGAGTTTGCTCAAATTCATGTCTGTTGAGTCAGTGATGCTTCTAACCATCTCATCCTCTGCTCCCCCCTTCTCCTTTTGCCTTCAATCTTTACCAGCATCAGGCTCTTTTCCAATGATGCTCTTTGCATCAGGTGGCCAAAGTACTGGAGCTTCAGCTTCAACATCAGTCCTTCCAATGAAGATTCAGGGATGATTTCCTTTAGGATTGACTGATTTGATCTCCCGACAGTCCAAGGGAGTTGGACTCCCCACAGTTCAAGAGACCTCTGAAGTACCACAATTCAAAAGCATCACTTCTTCGGCACTCAGCCTTATTTATGGTCCAACTCTCACATCCCTACATGACTAGTGGAAAAACCAAAGCGCTGACTATATAAGCCTTTGTTGGCAAAGTGAAGTCTCTGCTTTCTAATACACTGCCTAGGTTTGTCATAGCTTTCCTTCCAAGGAGCAGGCATCTTTTAATTTCGTGGCTGCAGACACCATCAGCAGTGATTTTTCAGCCCAAAAAAATAAAATCTGTCACTGATTTCACTTTTTCTCCTTCTATTTGCCATGAAATGATGGGAACTGGATGTCATGATCATTGACTTTTTTTTTTTAATGTTGAGTTTAAACACAGCATTTTCATTTTCCTCTTTCATCCTCATCAAGAAGCTCTTCAGTTCCTCTTCGCTTTCTGCCATTAGAGTGGTATCATCTACATATTGTAGGTTGTTGATATTTCTCCTGGCAATCTTGATTCCAAATTGTGATTCATTCAGCCAGGCATTTCACATGATGGACATTGCATATAAGTTAATTAAGCAAGGTGATAATATACAGCCATGTCGTACTCCTTTCCCAATTTTGAACCAGTCCATTATTCTATGTTCAGTTCTAACTGCTGCTTCTTGACCCACATACACATTTCTCTGTAGACAGGTAAGGTGGTACACCCATCTCTTTAAAAAGAGTTTCCATAGTTTGTTGTGATTCACACAGTCAAAGGCTTTAGTGTAGTCAATGAAATAGATGTTTTTCTGGAATTCCCTTGCTTTCTCCATGATCTAACAAATGTTGGCAATTTGCTCTCTGGTTCCTACACTAAACAACGCTACCTCTTAAATTCATGTCTGTTTTTAAGACCAGAAAATACAAACAGTAATAAATTGAAAATACTTTAAACTACAAGGCAAAACAGACAAAAATTTTTATAGTCAACACTGTGACTGGGTCTGATTTTACTTACTTATTTTTAACTATTTTGTTAAAATTAAACCCACCTTTGGCAAAATTTCCAACTTGCATAATACTTTGTCAAGATTGATGCTTCTTCTATCCAGGTTATTTAGAAGCATCTTAAGTTGAAGTGGCAAAGAATACATGACAGTCTTATCAAGATGACAATGGAAGCAAGATCTCTGTAATCTGCAGCCATCCAAAAGATTAAAATTCCCTCTCTCTTGAAATGAGTGCTCTGAATAAGATATAACAAAATGGATCCAAGAACAGTAAATTTGGTGCATTATATGAAAAGCCTGCCAAGGCAATTGATACTCAGGGGGAAAATAGGAGTTTTTATAACTGGGTAAATGCCATGTGAGCAAAACAGAGCATAAAAAGGAAAAAGGCAGAAATGAATCCAGCAAACTTAGGGAAGGATTCAAACTTCCTTAACTTACACAAACTTTCAAATCCTGAATAGAAACCACTAGCCCTTCAGGCCTTACAAACATCAGATAAACTAGAATCATCTGTTCCATCCAGTTCAGTCACTCAGTAATGTCCGATTCTTCCACGTCATGGACTGCATGGGGTCAGCCCCATGGATGCCAGGCTTCCCTGTCCATCACCAACTCCCAGAGCTTACTCAAACTCATGTATATCAAGTCAGTGATGTCATCCAACCATCTCATCTTCTGTCGTCCCCTTCTCCTCCTGCCTTCAATCTTTCCCAGCATCAGGGTCTTTTCCAGTGAGTCAGTTCTTCGCACCAGGTGGACAAAGTATTGGAGTTTCAGCTTCAGCATCAGTCCTTCCAATGAATATTCGGGACTGATTTCCTTTACGATGGACTGGCTGAATCTCCATGCAGTGCAAAGGGACTCTCAAGAGTATTCTCCAACACCACAGTTCAAAAGCATCAATTCTTTGGCCCTCAGCTTTCTTTATAATCCAAATCTCACATCCATACATGACTACTGGAAAAACCATTCCTTTGACTAGATGGACCTCTGTCAGCAAAGTAATGTTTCTGCTTTTTATTTTTTAGTTGTTGTTATTATTTTTAATTTTTTAATATAAATTTATTTATTTTAATTGGAGGTTAATTACTTTACAATATTGTATTGGTTTTGCCATACATCAACATGAATCCGCCACAGGTATATACGTGTTCCCCATCCTGAACCCCTGTCCCTCCACCCTCCCGGTACCATCCCTCTGGGTCGTCCCAGTGCACCAGCCCCAAGCATCCAGTATCCTGCATTGAACCTGGACTGGCGATTCGTTTCATATATGATATTATACATGTTTCAATGCCATTCTCCCAAATCATCCCACCTTCTTCCTCTCCCACAGAGTCCAAAAGACTGTTCTATACATCTGTGTCTCTTTTGCTGTCTCACTTACAGGGTTATCATTACCATCTTTCTAAATTCCATATATATGTGTTAGTATACTGTATTGGTATTTTTCTTTCTGGCTTACTTTACTCTGTATAATAGGCTCCAGTTTCATCCACCTCATTAGAACTGATTCAAATGTATTCTTTTTAATGGCTGAGTAATACTCCATTGTGTATATGTACCACAGCTTTCTTATCCATTCATCTGCTGATGGACATCTAGGTTGCTTCCAAAAATATGGAACGCTTCAGGAATTTGCATGTCATCCTTGCGCAGGGGCCATGCTAATCTTCTCTATATCGTTCCAATTTTAGTATATGTGCTGCCAAAGCAAGCACTGTCTCTGCTTTTTAATACGTTGTCTAGTTTGGTCATAGATTTTCTTCCCAGGAGTAAGTGTCTTTTAATTTTATGTCTGCAGTCACCATCTGCAGTGATTCTGGAGCCCAAGAAAATAAAGTCACTGTTTCCACTGTTTCCCCATCTATTTGCCATGAAGTGATGGGACCAGATGCCATGATCTTCATTTTTTGAATGTTGAGTTTTAAGCCAGCTTTTTCACTCTCATCAAGAGGCTCTTTAGTTCCTCATCACTTTCTGCCATAAGGGTGGTATCACCCGCATATCTGAGGTTATTGATATTTTTCACAGCAATCTTCATTCCAGCTTGTGCTTCATCCACTCCAGCATTTCTCATGATGTACTCTGCATATAAGTTAAATAAGCCAGGTGACAATATACAGCCTTGACGTACTCCTTTTCCAATTTGGAACCAGTCTGTTGTTCCATGTCCAGTTCTAACTGTTGCTTCTTGACCTGCATACCGGTTTCTCAAGAGGCAGGTCAGGTGGTCTGGTATTCCCATCTCTTTCAGAATTTTCCACAGTTTGTTGTGATCCACACAGTCAAAGGCTTTGGTATAGTCAATAAAGCAGAAATAGATGTTTTTCTGGAACTCTATTGCTTTTTCGATGATCCAGCAGATGTTGGCAATTTGATCTCTGGTTTCTCTGCATTTTCTAAATCCAGCATGAACATCTGAAGTTCAAGGTTCATGTACTGTTGAAGACTGGCTTGGAAAATCTTGAGCATCACCTTGCTAGCTTGTGAGATGAGTGCAATTGTGCAGGAGTTTGAGCATTCTTTGGCATTGCCTTTCTTTGGGATTGGAATGAAAACTGACCTTTTCCAGTCCTGTGGCTGAGTTTTCCAAATTTGCTGGTATATTTAGTGCAGCACTTACACAACATCATCTTTTAGGATTTGAAATAGCTCAACTGGAATTCCATCGCCTCAACTAGCTTTGTTTGCAGTGATCCTTCCCAAAGCCCATTTGACTTCACATTCCAGGATGTCTGGCTCTAGGTGAGTGATCATACCCTCATGATTATCTGGGTCGTGAAGATCTTTTTCGTATAGTTCTTCTGTGCGTTCCTGCTACCTCTTCTTAATATCTTCTGCTTCTGTTAGGTCCATACCATTTCTTTCCTTTATTGTGCTCATCTTTGCATGAAATGTTTCCTTGGTATCTCTAATTTCTAATTTTGAAGAGATCTCTAGTCTTTCCCATTCTATTGTTCTCCTCTATTTCTTTGCACTAATCACCGAGGAAGGCTTTCTTATCTCTCTTTGCTATTCTTTGGAACTCTGCAGTCAAATGGATATACCTTTCCTTTTCTCCTTTGCCTTTCACTTATCTTCTTTTCTCAGCTGTTTGTAAGGCCTCATCAGACAACCATATTGCCTTTTTACACCTTTTTCATGAGGATGGTCTTGATCACTGCCTCTTGTACAATGTCACAAACCTCCAACCATAGTTATTCAGGCACTCTGTCTATCAGATCTAATTCCTTGGATCTATTTTTCACTTCCACTGGATAATCGTAAGGGATTTGATTTAGGTCATACCTGAATGGTCTAGTGGTTTTCCCTACTTTCTCCAATTTAAGTCTGAATTTGGCAATAAGGAGTTCATAATCTGAGCCACAGTCAGCTCCCAGTCTTGTTTTTGCTAACTGTATAGAGCTTCTTCATCTTTGGCTGCAAAGAATATAATCAGTCTGACTTCACTATTGATCATCTGCTGATGTCCATGTATAGAGTTTCCTCTTGTGTTGTTTCAAGAGAGTGTTTGCTATGATCAGTGTGTTCTCTTGGCAAAACTGTATTACCCTTTACCCTGCTTCATTCTGTCCTCCATGGCCAAATTTGCCTGTTACTCCAAGTATTTCTTGGCTTCCTACTTTTGCATTCCAGGCCCCTATAATGAAAAGGACATCTTTTGGGGGTGTTAGTTCTGGAAGGTCTTGTAGGTCTTCATAGAACTGTTCAACTTCAGCTTCTTCAGCATTACTGGTTGGGGCATAGACTTAGATTACCATGATATTGAATGGTTTGCCTTGGAAATGAACAGAGATCATTCTGTCGTTTTTGAGATTGCATCCAAGTACTGCATTTCAGACTCTTTTGTTGACTATGAGAGCTACTTCATTTCTTCTAAGGGATTCTTGCCCACAGTAGTAGATATAATCGCCATATGAGTTAAATTCACCCATTCCAGTCTATTTTGGTTCGCTGATTCTTAAACTGGTGATAGAAGCAAGGTCCGATGCTATAAAGACCAATATTGCACAGGAATCTGGAATGTTAGGCCCATAAATCAAGGCAAATTGGAAGCAGTCAAACAGGAGATAGCAGGAGTGAACATCGACCTTCTAGAAATCCACGAACTAAGAAGGACTGGAATGGGTGAATTTAACTCAGCTGGCCATTATATCTACTACTGTGGGCAGGAATCCCTTAGAAGAAATGGAGTAGCCATCATAGTCAACAAAAGAGTCCAAAATGCAGTACTTGGATGCAATCTCAAAAACAACAGAATGATCTCTGTTTGTTTCCAAGGCAAACCATTTAATATCACAGTAATCCAATTCTATGCCCCAACCAGTAATGCTGAAGAAGCTGAAATTGAACGGTTCTATGAAGACCTACAAGACCTATTAGAACTAACACCCAAAAAAGATGTCCTTTTCATTATAGGGGACTGGAACACAAAAGTAGGAAGTCAAGAGATACCTGAAGTAACAGGCAAATTTGACCTTGGAGTACAAAATGAAGCAGGGTAAAGACTAACAGAGTTTTGCCAAGAGAACGCACTGATCATAGCAAACACCCTCTTCCAACAACACAAGAGAAGACTCTACACATGGACATCACCAGATGCTCAATATCGAAATCAGAATCATCTGTAGTGGAACAAAAGTCCCAAACAAGACAGAATCATGTCTCCCCAGACTGGATGCCAGCAGTGTTGCTAGCTTAAGAAATGTCTGATTCATTCCTGATTCTTCAGTGCTACACAAAGGAAGCTCTGACTCCGTGGGAGCAACAGCTTGGAGGATTCCCAGACTTATAAGTCTGCAGAAGCACCTCGCCTCCAGAAAGATCTCCAGGTCTTTCATGAAAATGAATATGATCTCCCAGGGGAGAGAATAGAATCACTAGCACATGTATCTAAATCAACACACTCCTGGTACATCTGAAACCCATACATGAAAACCCAAACTCCACTCATGAAAATATAGGCAATACTGTGGCACCTCTACCCTTATCTGTGAAACAGCAATTCTTCTATCTCTCAGTTCAGATTATGAGGATATTATCTGGTCACCACAGTGAGCATCTTCATAAAGACTGGTAAGGACCTACTGAGAGCAATAATTGGGGCAGAATAAAGCTGCAGGCAAAACAGGTCACAGGTCCTTGTTCTCAAGGTTCTGACTTCAAGGTCTGAACTCAATGTGTGAAATAAAAGGACTTCTAATAAAAGACCAGAATCTCTAGGAACCTGCTAGAGAGATCACTGCCAGACTGTGGCCACCTCCTCAAAGACAGGGACCATCCTCCCACCAAGGTGTCTGGCCAGTGTCAACAAATATTAGATCAGTCATTTTAACAACACTCAGTAGTATTGAGGGGTGGGTGATTTATATACACTGAGTCTAAATCTCACTAAGAGGCAAGTGTTATTCCCAAGGTACAGATGATGAAATCAAAACTCAAAGAGATCAGATCTCTGCATAAGACCCCACCCAGTTAAGGGCCAGAGCTAGGTTGTGAATCCACGTTTCTGCCACCCCAATCTGCTAAGGAAACCAAACTGAAGACCAGTTAAGACTTGAGATATAGACTTCCAAACAGGTCTCAGTTTTCTAATCGGTAATGTTAAGAGAATGAATCAAGTCTCTTCTGAAAGTCCACTATTTGACTGTCCCTGGTGTCTGAACTACAAAGGAGAAACTAGGTCATGATCACATCCCTCCTCTGATCACAGAAATCTTAAATTTAAATAAAGGAGCCCCTACAAAAAGTTCCTGGAACAAAGTGGACCCAAGAGCATGGAAGTCACTTCCATTGTATCCAAGATTCACTGGTTCAAAAAAAACAACTTCTCTCAAGATTAGTAAAAGGAACCAGAGGAGATGACCAAAACAGGCCTGGGCAACAAGTGATTTGTTTGACTTGGCTTTGCCCCCATGCAAAACTCCAGCCTGAATAGTGTGTGTATAGCACTGACTCAAGCCAATGAAAAGCCCTTTTGGAACCAGATGTCGCATGTGAGAATGGCTTGATTTTCTAAGCTAATCATTAAGCATTCTTTTTTGGCTACAAGAGTATCACAGCTTTTGTAAATTTAGCAACATTTTGGTAAATCTTCATTATTTTAAAAAATCTATTTAAAAAGTCCTCTATAAAGGAAATGTTAGACAATAATTGTGTGCCTAATTAATGAGGCTTTACCGAAAACCTAACTGATAAGAGCAATTATGTACCAAATATGCTTGCAATCTGTGTGATGAAAATACTATTCCTATCAGAGGACACTGACTGAAAACTAGGTTGGAAGAAACATTCGCAGCAGTCACCAGGAAACAATTAACTAAATGTGGACCTCAGAGGGGAACACCGTGATTTTTTAATATTTTAGATAGCTCACTGCATGAAAGGTCTTGATCAAAAAGCTGCTTGAAATTCCATTAGAAAAGAGAATAGCAAACAATTTCAGAGATTCGAAAGACAGCATGATAAAATGACAAGTGCAAAAACAGGCTTCGGGATTTGTTAGAATATTTACTCAATGGAGAATCTTTCAATTATTAAGGAATGACATTTCATTAAGCAAATTCTTTAATTAACTGCCACCACCTTGCCAGGATGCTTCAAGATGCGCCATATTCTATGGATCTGGGGATCACCAAGGAGCATAATCACCAAGCTTTCAGTGGGACTGCACACATCCATCAAAAGTCAAAATGCTACGAGGGATACATATGGTCCCCTAACAGTGGAATTCAGAGGAAATAAGGCCAAAGTGCTTATGGAGGGAGAAGGTCATCTGTTTTAACCTGGCAATTATTTATTATTTCCCTTGCTCAAGAAAAGGAGAATTGTAATGCCAGCTAGAAATGAGGAAAAAAAAAAAAAAGATTCCTCTGAAAGAAGGAAAATACAAAAGGAACATGTTTATTATCCAAACCTATAAAGTTCAAACAAGTGTTAATGATGGCCCCATACCAAGATTGCCATAATTTTTGCTATTCATCCATATCCATCTTCCCGAATGTACAATGACAATCCATAGAAAAATAAAGAGGGTGTCCCCAAAAACAGGAATCTCAGCCCAAATGGACAGGTTAGGGGAGGAAGATAGGAAACCATGAACTGCAGCAGTTGATTTCCATGGTGTAATCATGTAAACTCTACCCTGGCTGATTCCAAGTTACCTACATAAAGTCACTAAACATGAAACCAAGAAAAGATACTGCCTCTTGAGATCTGGTATCAACCAGCTCCAGCACAAGCTAGAACGGATGAGAGAGACAAGGTAGCTTGGGATTTCTGATATGCAGGGCGTGCAAATGGAAGGCACTGCAATGGCCTCTCAAGAATGTCCATATCCTAAAACCCAGGACTTGTGAATGCCTTTGCTATTGTTGTTCAGTTGCTAAGTCATGTCCAGCTCTTTGCGATCCTGTGGACTGCAGCACGCCAGGCTTCCCCGTCCTTCAATAGTTCCTGGAGTTTGCTCAGATTCATGTCCGTTGAGTTGGTGATGCTATGTAACCATCTCATTCTCTGATGCCCCGTTCTTCTTTTGCCTTCAATCTTTCCCAGCCTCAGGGTCTTTTCCAGTGAACTGACTCTTCTCATCAGGTAGCCAAAGTATTGGAGCTTCAGCTTCAGCATCAGTCCTTCCAATGAATATTCACGGTTGATTTCCTTTAGGATTGACTGATTTGATCTCCGTGCTGCCCAAGAAATTCTTGTCTTCTCCAGCACCATGATCTGAAAGTATCAATTCTGTGCTGCTCAGCCTTCTTTGTGGTCCAACTCTCACATGCCTACATGACCACTGGAGAAACCTTAGCTTTGACTAAGCTGGACAGGGCAGGGAACAGATTTTCCCCTATAGCCTAGAGCAGGAACACAGCTTTGAAAATTCCTTGATTTTAGCCCTATAAAGTCTATTTTGGACCTTTGACCTCTAGAAATATAAAATAATCAATATGCATTGTTTTAAGCAGCTAGGTTTGTAGTCATTTGTCATAACAGCAATAAGAAATTAACACACTGACTAAAACCCAGTCAGACCCTTACAAATGAGGGTGGAAGTTAAAATGGTAACTTCTGGGACAAATAAACGCTGTAGGACAGAAGTTACAAAGCAGACCCCTTCACCTCACCCTGTAGTCAAATCAGACCTGCAAGCTAATATGCTTGAGCCAGATTTCAAGGACAGGAAATTCTGTGTTTAAAAAAAAAAAATGTAGGTGTTTTTCAGGTTTGTCCAGGAAACTAGGATGTCTGACCCCACTGGCCCACATCCCATGAGGCAACATCAGCTGAGGAGCAGTGCAGTCCCAGCCTGTGCCAGTCCAGGTTGCCAAACTCCCATCCCAACCGCCCCCACCCACAAATTATGGCCAGGTTGGCTGCTGGACATATGAGAGTGGACAATCCCTGCTCCAAACTGAGCTCGGCTGGAGTGTAAAAAGTGGGGGTGTGAGCAGGCAGTCTCACAAGGTTGGAAGGTGGGTTTTCCCCACCCTCCTTCCCCCTCCATCACCACCCACCGTGCTGGAGTTTTGGGAGGTCCAAAGAAGAGAGGTGCTAACACCCCTCCATCCCTCTCTCCTGTACTAGGACCTGCACTAGCTTTCTGCGGCTGCCACAGCAAATTACCACAAACGAGTGGCTTTAAACAATAGAATTCATTCTGCCACAGTTCAAGAGGCCATAAGTCTGAAATCAAGATGGTCCTCAGGAGAATCCATTCTTTTTCTCTTCCAGTTTCTGGTGGCCATTGGCATTCCTTTGTGTTCCTCGGCTCTGTTTTCACCTTCTCCTCTCCTCCAGGTGTCTGTACCTGCCTTGGCCTCTCTCTGATAAGGAGACTTGAGAAGGCACTTAGGGTCCACTCCAGTAATTCAGAGTAAACACTTTATCTCAAAATCCTTCCCTATGCTTGCAAAGACCGTTTTTCTCAACAAAGTGATGTTTACAAATTCAAGGGATTAGCACTTGGTCTCTTGGGGTGGCCAACATTCAATCCACTTCCATTTCCATCACCAATTTCCCTAGCCCAGGGCACTGTCTGGGGCAGAAAAGACACAACAAGAAGGGACCCCAACACTGACCGGGGCTGTAGTGGGTGTGGGACACTCAGAATCCATACTTTCTGTGCCCTGCAACCCCACCTGCCCTCTGCATCACTGCCCTACTGAACAACCCTCTGGTCTCTTCCCCACTGCATCAGAAAAGAAACCCACCTGTCTCTCAGACTCCAGGGTTACCATCCCCCTGTGCCCCAACCCCTCCTCCCAGGCAGCCCCCTCTGACTCCCCAGCAGGGCGGGCTCCTCCCACTCCCAGCCCAGGTGAGACCTCCTTCAAAAGGCCTTCTCCATCACCTGACCCAACAGCATCACTGGCTCACCTTCCCTTTTTCCAGGATTTGTCACTTCCTGAATTACTCATTTCATGCCATTTCATTCTCCTTCATCTCCCTCCATCAAACAGAAGCTCCAGGAAACCAGGGAGTTTCGCTGGACTTATTTGCACAGCATCTTCAAAGCCCACAGGGCAGGTACTCAGAAAAACCATAGCTAACTGAAAGCTTGCCCCATTTCACAGCGAGGATGATTTTAAGTCCTGGCTGGACACTGCTTTCTTCTACCTGGGCTTATTTTTGACAAACATGAATCAGGTAATGCATTTCTCTCCTGGGTTACCTTCAAATGTACTCTGTTAAATCACTGATGTTAAAGAAATTTTCCAAACAGACAACTATACTGTGCTGCCTTCCAGCTGGAATTCAAGAAGCCATTATATTTTCTTTAAAATGCTTTTTCCTCACCTAATTAGTTTAAAATGTTGATAGTAAACCAGAAGTTTAATTGCAGACTGAGCACTTTGGTGCTCCAAGCCGACCCCCACACACTTGAGAGAAAACCTGGATAACAACCTGTTCATGCAAACTTAGGGTATCCCAATAATTATATGGATACCGTCTGGTTTTTATTATATAAAGTACATATATATGGAATATTTAAACATTTTCAAAACATAAATTTTTCAAAATCACTGAATTGCAAAGAACTGTATTTTTGAGAGAAGATTTCTATTAGAAAGCCTATTAGTTCGGAATACAGAGATTTAATCTTTCAAAGCCTCTGCTTCATCAGTTGTAAAATATCTTCTGCAAATGGTGCGTGCTGGCTTCTTAAATCGTGCCACCTCCCTGAAACTCAAAGTGGGAGCCTAGGAACAGAGGCCACAGATCCCCAAAGACTCTATAACCCAAAAAAGGAGAGGACCGCCTAATCTGAGAGAGCAGCACAAGACTGTTGGGTTTTTAACAAAGTAAGAAAATTAAAGAGGGAACAGCCACATATGTGTGTGCGCACACACGCGCGCACACACACACACACACACACACACACACTCCACCATCTATGACCACAGTAAAGGATATTTTAAATCAAAAAAGAAAAGCAAGCTCAGAACAAAAAAGCATGGCCCTTGAATGGAATATATTTATGTATATGAACACCTCCCTGCACTGTTCTTCTTTCTCTTTGGTCAACTGAGATCAGAGTAAATAAATTTAACACCCACAGACACTGCAGTATGCACCCAAGTTTGGAAATCATATGGGAAAGATGAAGTGACATATGAAAAGCAAAAGAATATGTTGGCTCACCTCTTACCCTCACCAGATTTACTCACTTGGAAAAGAGAAAGTTCCCCCGGGCAAGGCATGGCAAATCTAGCACACAAAGACAAGATAAATCTTAGCTTCTAAAATCAAAAGGTCAAGTTCACATGCACAGAAGAAAATCTGAAGGGAGATGAAGTGGGCCAGAACCTTTCACTACCCCATCAGTCCAAGGCCTCTGCACTCCATGGCTGCTCTGAGGAGCTAACCTCAGCTGAGAGAGAGGAGGGGCATGCTTGGGCGGGATCCCACCTGAGGGGATGGGATGAGGTCACAGCCGTGTCTCAGCTGACAGACACTTGGCAAGAGGTCACATATGAGGACACCTTCTCCAGGGCACTGTGTTTAATGCAGGACAATATGCTCCCATCAGACTTGTAGGAAAGACTTCAGCCAAAGGACAAAGGATCTGGGTCCTGCACCCCAGCCATTGATGGTGTCAAGATCTGAGTGTCGCAAGATGAGAACCACGGTAACTACTTCTCACGCGGTCTCTGATACGATGTTCAGGTATCATGAGACACTGAAGTACTAGTGCCAGGATCTTCATCTGGTCCTGTCACCTCTAGAATGGGACATGAATCCATCAGAGCTGCTTCTTCCTGACTAAGCTGGCTCAGCCTCTCCACACCCTAGGTTGCTTCATGGCCACAGAACCGTGAACTGTTTAGAACAAGAACGCTAACCATACCTTTCAGCTCTCATGCAGACATCTTGAGTAGCTCTGTATAAGCCCTGCAGTGGAAGCACTCCATCATCCTCGACAAAGCCACAGCACATACATCATTCACATGCCCAATTCCCCTTTGGTGGCAGCACACTGGACACTGACCAGTACTGCCTCTCAGCTCCAGATCTGGGCCCTTAGAGACCAGGGAAAAAGAGCTCCCCACTTGTCTCTCTCAGTAGCTGTGATGTAAAGGTGAATTTTAGATCTCCTCTGTGTTTAGTCATCAAAATAAAGGCCTGCAAGATATTAACAAATACTTGGAAATACTTGCTAGACAAGATGTTAATAGTGGATGCTTGAGGCGTGGTAAGTGAAGGGTCTAACAAATTAACTTAGAGTCTTCTGGAATATGAGAATTTCCCCAGGAGACTTTTTGAATGCCAGTTTTGTTTCTGCCAGAGGCATCTTGAGTCTTTATGAGTCGTCAAGAGGGCCCCATTCCCACAAGGCTTGAGCTCCAGGGTCCAAGAGATCTCAGTAAATGCCTTCATCCCAGTATTTCCATGCGAAATGCCAAGGCTCTGAGCATCCCCAGCGTGGCAGGGCCACCCCTGTGGTAGACCAGTTACTCATCTGACTCTTGTACTGAAAGAGCTCTATCAACAGCAGGTGCTGGAGAGGAACTCAAGGCCAGAGGCATCAAACCTTTAAGTTTCCTTTGGTCCCCTGGCTGTGTGTGTGCTCATTGCTCAGTCACGTCTAACTCTTTCCTACCCCGTGGACTGTAACCCAGTAGGCTCTTCTGTCCATGAAACTTCTCAGGCCAGAATACTGCAGTGGTTGGCCAATCCTACTCCAGGGGATCTTGCGGACCCAGGGAGTGAACCCAGGTCTCCCGTGTTTCCTGTATCGGCAGGCAGATTCTTTATTACTGACTCACCTGGGAAGCCCTCTTTTGCCCCCCATTCCTATCCAAATCCCTCAACCCAAGTAGACAGCAAGATAAATCCCACTTGACATCATTTTTACTTCTATCCTAATGTCATCTGCCATTATCACATGTCCTTAATTATTAGAGGAAAGCATGCTATTTGACTCTAGCTACTATTGACTCTGTGGTGTAAAACAAGCCTGGGGGTTCTATATCCAATCCCTGCATTTGGCAGCCTGAAGGCAGCAGGCCACCCCTTAAAGTGAGCAGTAGGTCACAAGGAATTCCTTAATTCAGTCTCCATCCTCTGAGCTGTGAAAGGAAACAAACTATCCTCGGGGTGAGGACCACAGAAGAGAGAGAGTGCTGTTATCTTGCACAAGCAGACACTGATGGAGGCATCCTGTAAAGAATGAACTACAACCCAGGACAAAGACTGAGGTAGCAATTGTTCTCATATTATCTTGGGGCAGGGGCAAGGGTCTTGGGGCAGGAGGGGGCCATTATTGACTCAAACCCTCGCTAGTAAATAGCTACTTTAACATAAGAGTAATGTACTAATTAATACAGCCAGAGAGGACCAGAAGAAAAGAGGTTTTATTATTTCTATTAGTATTTAAAACTATCCCTTAACCTTTCAAAAGGGTGAAAAATAAGGTTTTCAGGAAGCAAACACCTGAACGGCTTCCTAAAGGAAGGAAATGTGACCCAGTTTCAGGGACCAGGAGCAGTTTATGGAAGCACTGTTAGCTCTGCACCTTCGTCCTGGCCACCGAAGCAGGTTATCTGGAGGCTCCACAAGGAACAACTGACAGTGGATATCCAGACCTTCGATCCTCACAGGTTAAAGGCTGTTTGGAGGAAACATGAAAATATTTACAAGAGTCAATGTGTAAGGAGGGGTAAGAAGGAGCCGTGGAGGGCCTCCAGAGCCCAGGCACTACATGTACTACATCACATAGCATCTCATTATTCCGAGTAGAATATCCTAGGAGGACGGTATCATGCCCGTTTCACAGGTGAAGAAACTGAAGCCTCGAGCCAGAGGCTGAGCACTCCATTCCCTCCACACCTAAGTACAGAAAGACACTCAACTTAAAGCTCACCTATCTCATGAGTACTGCTGAGGCTTTCCTTCATTCCCTGAGCCTTAAAAAGTAAGGCCTCAAAGTGTCTGAGGGATGCCTTGGCAAGACAGAGGTGCATGGAATCAAGATTTTCATAACATCCCTTGCAGTCTTCCTAGCTAAATAAATTGAATTCCGTTTCAATGGTGCCTTTGCTTTACAGCACAGCTCAGCCTCTCTTTTTAAAAAACAAATCTAATATCGGAAAACCAAAAATATAAAAGAATAGAAAAAATGAAATCATTTACATCCTCTGAATTTAGTTTTCAGAAAACAATTTGTAAGTATCTCTAAATAACAGAATCTCTTTCATTAATTAGGCATTAATTCATAGATGACCATCTACTGTGGTAAGGAAGCTAATGACAGAGAAAATTAAAAGTAAATAATTGAGTTGCTGCCAACCAAGACAGCAGTAAGTACACCTACACAGGGGGAGGGAAGTATTTGGTTTGTAAACAATAAAATGGGTCTGAGTTTTACATACAAAGACAAGGAAGACATGCAGTACACACAGCAGATCATGGTTTCATCCAGGGATGTGGTTCCCAGGTGCTAGTAACCTGCTCTCCTGGGAGATGCAGAACACTGAGAAGCTGGCAATCCAGGAGGTACAAGGCAACTCAGGAAAACTGTCCTTCTCAAAACTGTATCTTCCCTGGTGGTCCAATGGCTAAGATTCTCTCTGGGCTCCCAATGCAGAGGGCCAGGATTTGACCCCTGGTCAGGGAACCAGTAATAGATCCCACATGTCACAACTAACAGTTGGCAGGCCTCAACCAAAAAGATCCCGCATGTCAACAAAGATCAAAGATCCTGCATGCTGTGATTAAAACCAGGCGCAGCCAAATAAATTAATTAAAATAACTATATCCTTGACTTCCCTGGTGGCTCAGACAATAAAGCGTCTGTCTACAATGCAGGAGACCCGGGTTCGATCCCTGGGTTGGGAAGATCTCCTGGAGAAGGAAATGGCAATCCACTCCAGGACTATTGCCTGGAAAATCCCATGGACAGAGGAGCCTGGTAGGCTACAGTCCATGGAGTCACAAAGAGTTGGACACGACTGAGTGACTTCACTTTCACTCTTTCACTTTTTATCTATCAGGTGAGCAGAATTTCACTAGCACATCATCTTGGCAAGACTGTGGGGGAAACATGGTGTTACAGGGAAGAACTGACTCCATGTTGGATCTGTTGCTTTTAATTTAACTTTTGCTTCCCACTGTTTTTGTTCACTAGAAGGATACTGTCCATACATAATGCCCTGTCTCGGGGAACCTGCCCCTCTGCCTAAATGTTAAACCAAGTGCCTTTGTTCAGGACCATGTCCACCTGTGGATGGCTAAGGGAAGAAAGAAATTACTACATCTTGCCCTCACGCTTGCCATTCCAGGAGATATCTGTAAGATTAATGGCCTTTTTACTTTACTTCTTCACCTCCCCAATCTCTGTCCTATAAAAGAACCTACAATCCAGATCCCATCAGTTCAGTTCAGTGGCTCAGACTATCTGACTCTTTGCAACCCCATGGACTGCAGCATGCCAGGCTTCCCTGTCCATCACCAACTCCCAGAGCTTGCTCAAACTCATGTCCATCAAGTCAGTGATGCCATCCAACCATCTCATCCTCTGTCATTCCCTTCTTCTCCTGCCTTCAATCTTTCCCAGCATCAGAGTCTTTTCAAATGAGTCAGTTCTTCACATCAGGTGGCCAAATTATTGGGAAGTTTCAGCTTCATCATCAGTCCTTCCAATGAATATTCAGGACTGATCTCCTTTAGGATTGACTGGTTTGATCTCCTTGCAGTCCAAAGGACTCTCAAGAGTCTTCTCCAATACCACAGTTCAAAAGCATCAATTCTTTGGTGCTCAGCTTTCTTTATGGTCCAACTCTCACATTCATACATGACTACTGGAAAAACCATAGCTTTGACTAGACAGGCCTTTGTCAGCAAAGTAACATCTCTGCTTTTTAACATGTCTTGTTTGGTCATAGCTTTTGTTCCAAGGAGCAAGCATCTTTTCATTTCATGGCTGCAGTCACCATCTGCATTGATTTTGGAGCCCCAAAAAATAAATACTCTCACTGTTTCCATTGTTTCTCCATCTATTTGCCATGAAGTGATAGGACCAGATGCCATGATCTTAGTTCTTTGAATGTTGAGTTTTAAGCCAAAAAAGTTTTTTTATTTTTTTAATTTAAAAAAGTGAGTTTTTCACTCTCCTCTTTCACTTTCATCAAGAACCCATAAGATGGTTATCTTGAGACATTAGCCTGCTATCTTGTTGGTCAGCCAGCTTTCTGAATAAAGTCATATTCCTTGCCTCAACACCTTTTCTCTCAATTAACTGGCCTGTCATGAGGCAAGTAGAGTGAGCAAAAACTGGGTAACAGAAGGATTATCATTCATGGCTGATGGGGGTGTACAGTCATGTACGCCACTGGTACAACCACTCTAAAATTAATTTAGCAACATCTATCAATATTATCTGGAGAAGGAAATGGCAACCCACTCCAGCATTCTTGCCTGGAAAATTCCATGGACAGAGGAGCCTGGCAGGTTATAGTCCATGGGGTGGCAAAGAGTCAGTCAGCCACGACTGAGTGACTGAATACACATGAACATTACCAATGCGTACAGACGTTATCCCTACACTTCTGTTTCTAGAGATTTATCCTCAAAGAAGGTACCCACATGTAAAATGATGTCTGTGCAAGGTTTTATGATAGCAGGTGGGAAGAACAGCAAAAAGAATGGTCTCTGAAAAGGACCTGGCTAAAATTATAATGATGCAGTCATAAAATTCCCTACTGTGCAGCTGTAAAGGGAAGTGTCTGTAGTCTAATATGGGAAGATTTCTGAAATATATTCATAAATTTAAAAAAAGTAGGGCTTGCAGCAGCATATATAACATGCTGGTACAAATGAACCTATTTACAAAGAAGTTGAGTCACAGATGTAGAAAACAAACTTATGGTTACCAAGGGGAAACAGGTGGGGGAGGGATAAACTGGGAGGTTGGGACTGACACAATGGCACCCACTCCAGTACTCTTGCCTGGAAAATCCCATGGACGGAGGAGCCTCGTAGGCTGTAGTCCATGGGGTCGCCGAAGGTCGGACACGACTGAGCGACTTCACTTTCACTTTTCACTTTCATGCATTGGGGAAGGAAACAGCAACTCACTCCAGTGTTCTTGCCTGGAGAATCCCAGGGACGGGGGAGCCTGGTGGGCTGCCGTCTATGGGGTCGCACAGAGTCGGACACGACTGAAGTCACTCAGCAGCAGCAGCATACACACTACTCTATATAAAACAGACCACTAATAAGAACCTACTGGATAGCAGAGGGACCTCTATTCAATACTCTGTAATGACCTATGGAAAGAGAATCTAAAAAAGAGTGGAAATGTGTATATGTATAACTGATTCACTCTGCTGTGCAGCAGAAATGAACACAACATTGTAAATCAACTATACTCCAATCTAAATATAATATATATATATATATATATATAAAACATGCTATCACTTATATAAAAATGAGGGAAACAAGAATATACATTTGGAGTGACCTGTATCACATAAACATCTATCTAGTTCTATTAACACGTTACTGACCAGACGATTTTCGCAGAAACTAATGCCTGTGACTGGCAATTTGCTATGGAAGTGAAAATTGAAATGTCTCTAGTCAATAACATCCAGGTATCAAAAGACATATTAATTAACACATCTTTGGTCAATAGTTGTTAACATATCCCTTCATTAAATCATTAGTACACAGCTGCCTTTCTCAGGATGCATTCAATCATCATTTACATCCTATCGAGAATGAGTGGAATTCACTGCCTCCCGTCTCTGCCTGACTCATAGCCTTGGCACAGAGTAGAGACAAGACGGCAAATCTGATGGAGCTGTGTCGGGAGGGTAGGCAGGCCTGGGAAGAGGACACATGAAGGGAACAACGGGCAGTAGATAGCCCTGGAGACAGGAGCCTGATGGGTTTACTAACTCTTCCCCCAGCAGCTGATGTGAATTACTGTGAATCCCACGTGGATTCACTCCAGATGGAACCAACGACAATTCGCAGAGGCTTTTCATGTCCATTTATTTCTCCAACACCCAATCCATGTCTGACAGAGAAAACTGAGTCTATAGTCTAATGCCCTTATCAAACTGACATATAACATGATATAAAAAACCACAGATCTTTCTTAAGCCAATATGAGCTTTCTTACACAGTGAGACATGTATTTTTACATAGTATGCAAAATTTTAAACCTTATTTGTTAATTTTCCTACAAAGAAATACTCTAAACAGTCTTATTACCTAAGAAACAACAGCTGTTTAGGTAAGCTTACAAGACAGTTTTTTAAAAGTCTACATCTTGCTCAAAAACCATTTCTCAACATTCCAATTTTACATAATAGAACATGAAGGGGTGATGAACTGGGCTGTAGGTGACACCGCTTCATAGTACGCTTCAATGCTCACCACCCCTACATCCCAGATACTCCTAATCTTCCTAACCTCTCTACTTTTTTCCATATCATATGCTAACAAACTTTATGCTTTTCTTATTTACTGTGTTTATCTTCAATGTCTGTCTTTCGCTTTCTAGACTATAATCCCCACCAGAGGATGGATCCTCTTCTGTTGGCTGATGAATCCTAAGGGCCTAGGAAGCGCATGGTGCATAGTAGATGCTTAATAAATTCTTGCTGAATACATCTCCGATTCAGTAATTAAAAATCCCCATAGAGTAAAAGAGATATACATGCAACATTCATCTCCAAGGGACTTTTGATTTTTTTAAATAAACTGCTTAGATATCCAGTGAAGTGATGGAGGCAAGAGCACAGAAAACACAGCAAAATAAAAAGTTTAAGATCAAAGATACTTAGAGAGAACTAACATACACTTTATTTTATCCTCTGGAGAGGTCTATTAAGGTTACATTCCATTAATATAATCCAAGAGACTGCTGGAGTCCCAGTTTTTAAAAAAAATCTTTGTTCTTAGAACAGACGATGAGATGAGAGATTCTACTATTACTGACTAAGGCTCCTGTCTTTCTTCCATCAGAGTTAAAAGCCTTTCACATTATGCTTTCTTTAAATAAAGTTGTAAAGGAGCATACATTGGAACAGAGTACTGAAAATGTAATTTAATGGGTGAACTCCTTTCAGCCTCTCTCGGTATATAATGGATACAGGAATAATTATTTCTGACCTCTATTTTCATTAGCTAAAAGTTCTGCATAAAGTTCTTTCATATCCCTTGAGTCACAACCCCAGTCAGAGTTTTAGTATGCAGGAGGACCATCAGGTGCAAACAAAGGGACCGGAGGGCGAAGCATAATGGACAACTGGCCTTATTAAAGGGCTTTTCCAAGGGCCAAAATTATGTCCTAATATTATTCTGCTACATCCTCAGGGCTCTCCAATTATTTCAATGCATATCTTGAATTCTCTAACATTTCTATGAATCCTTGGTTCAAATATCTTGGGTTAATTAGAAAAAAAATTTTTTTTTCAGTATCACCCACACAGTGATGCTCTAAATCAAGGAAAGGAAGCCTAGAGAGGGCAGAACTGATACCCCTCTCCGAAAATGAGGCAGCAGCACTGGAGGCACCGAAGCTGCTGAGAACAGAGATGCTGGTGACTGAAAGGGGCCTGGCTCTCTGAGACTAGGACCAGATACTCCCAACCCAGAGGCGAGGGGAGGTGGAGGTGGCACTGGGTCCCTGGACAGGACTGCAGGCTACCCAGGACCTAAGGAGAGGCCACTCAGAGCCCAAAACCCCACACACAGCAAGAGCCTAACCAAGCCACTACTTGGGCCTGCTGGGTACCCAGCTCCCCTCTAGAGGCCCCTGGAGCAGACCAACATATTGAAGGGCAGTTGGCAAACAAAATGAACCAATTAAAAAGTTCCAGAGTACACTAACTTCTCTAATTTTTAGGAAAAAAGTAGAGAAAAGGCATCACCAAATCGAGTCAGTAACGCTACAAGTAACCCCAACTTAGTGGGCCTGTGAGTCACTGGACTGGACTGCCAGGATATGTGCTAGACAGGCACTCGGACACTGGGCTGCAGATCGCTTTCCCGAATAATGGGTAAGTGTCGTGAGAACAGATGCACCCAGGGAAGCGAACCCAAAGTAGTCTTGTGGAAATGCTTTCTGTCGAGCAGCTCCATCCAAGGCTCCCATGATGAAGTAACAGACAGAAGAGATATCCCTTTCCCTCACGCCATCAGCACTGTCCTCACCATCTAGTGGCCACGGTCCATGGCCTACTCCACATATGGCACAGTGTGCAGAGGGTGGGCACTCACATTCCAGAGGTAAGGCAAACAGATACAAGTCCCCCCTCTCTGCTGGGCTGGAAGACTGCCACCAGGAATCTTACGCCAATTTCCACTCATTCCGAAAGGTTAGCAGCAGGTTTGTGCAAGGGAGAGAAGTACCTAGCTCTAAGCCTTAGACACAATACGGAAAGAACATTAGGATGGATCCAAGAGAGATTTTAAACATGATATTAAAATTGCTCATGATGTCCCTTCTTTTTAAATAAATGATTAAAATGCAAACAGAGGACCACTCAGGATACAGTGGTACCAGACAATGGGCAAGTCCAACTCTCCCACTTGCCAGCTGTGTGACCTTAGTAAACACAGTGTCTCTGAATTTCACTTTCTTGGTGAAGAAGATGGGAATCTTAGAACACATTTCCCAGGATTTGTGAGACAGTGTATGTATATGAATGGCTAAATATGTTGACACAATTACAGTGAGTTCAGCACACAATAGCTCTTGTGGCAGACACTGCCTTCAGACTCACCTAGAACCCATTCTTTTCCCTGGGAACTCAAGAAGATTACATCTTCCAGCCTCCCTTGCCATGACAGAGTCACAAGACAGAATTCTGGCCAGTGAATGGGAGCAGAAGTGATGTACATCACATCTGACATGGCCCCTAAAACAGGCTCTCCTACCCTGTGTCCCTGTTTGCTCGTGGCTGGCTGGCAGAGTGAGTCCTGTCTGCTCTACAAGTTCTGTGGGACAGAGGAGCCTCCGTATGAGAGGAGCCCAGGTCCCCCAGTCACTCCGGGGAAGAGAACTGCACTAGATATTAAGAAAAAGAAATAACTTTGTTATATTAAGGCCCTGGAATTTCTGGGTTACTTCTTTCAGCTGCTGCTGCTGCTGCTAAGTCACTTCAGTCGTGTCCGACTCTGTGCAACCCCATAGACAGCAGCCCACCAGGCTCCCCCATCCCTGGGATTCTCCAGGCAAGAACACTGGAGTGGGTTGTCATTTCCTTCTCCAATGCATGAAAGTGAAAATTGAAAGTGAAGTTGCTCAGTTGTGTCCGATTCTTAGTGACCCCATGGACTGCAGCCTACCAGGCTCCAGCTATTACATGGATCTTCTCTTTTCAGAATCAACTGAAAATCCATACCTAACCAGTATAGCTCCACCCAAAGTGGTTGCTGCAAAGCTCAGCATTACTTTTATACTCTCTCTTTGCTGGGTAATGGCTGAGTTTCACTGTTTTGTTTTCAAGGCCAATCAATGTACCTCAGAAGAATAAGAATTAGGGAGAGGAGAGCCATCACAATTTGGAAACATTAACAGGAATGAGACCTTCCTCACAGGACAAAAAGTCTCTAATGCTCTTCTAATGCTAACACAGTCTCAACACAGGTAGTTTTCATCTTCCTCGAGGTGACCTTGTAAGAACCTTGAGCTGAGCTGAAACTTTGCCCACGGTTAAGCCTCCTTGACCTCACTTCCCAGTACACAGACAGCCACCCGTTCTCATGCCCCGCAGCTCTCAGAACATGCCTCAAGGCATGTACATGCCCCAGTCAGCACCGTTCCTGTGCTGAGTTTCTCTGACTCCTTCTTTACTCCTCAAATGAATATATTGTTGTTGTTTAGTCACTCAGTCGTGTCCGACTCTTTGTGACCTCGTGGACTGTAGCCCACCAGGCTCCTCTGTCCTTGAGATTTCCCAGGCGAGAATATTGGAGTGGGTTGCCATTTCCTCCTCCAGGAGATCTTCCTGACCCAGGAGTCGAACTCAGATCTCCTGCATTGCAGGTAGATTCTGTACCGCAGAGCCACATATATACTTGCAGTAAAACAATTCAAATATGAAAATGAAAAAGAAGAAATCAAGGTCATTCCTCTTTCCCAGTGACACACCCTAGAATCAGCTACAACTGAGTTAGACGCATCATCTTCAAACCTTTTGTTATCTGTATATAATTATATATTCTATGTATTGGGTTGGCCAAAAAGTTAAATTGGGGATTTTTCAACCCAATATTTTTATCAAGCTAATACATACACATAACCTAGGGTTGTCTGATTAAGCAACAAACAATACAGCTTGTCTAGATACATTTGAATTTTTAAATTTTATTTTATTATTTGTTTGTTTGGCTGCCCCGGGTCTTAGTTGCACCACTCGGGGTCTTCAGCTGCAGCAGGAGAACTTTTACACACAGCCTAAGAACTCTAAGTTGTGGCATGTGGGATCTAGCTCCCCAACCAGGAATTGAAGCTGGGCCCCGTGCATTGGGAGCATGGAGTCTTAGCCACTGGACTACCAGGGAAGTCCCTACATTGGAATTTTAGATAAACAATGAATAAATTTTTAGAATAAGCCCATAGCAAATATTACATGGGCATACTTATGCTTTAAAAACATTCAGTGTTTATCTGAAATTCAAATTCAATTGAACAGTCTCTATTTTACGTGATAACCCCAACATAGCAATGTTGCTTATTTAATAAAAAAGATATCCTCCATCACAAACCTCCACACCTCCCTTCCTCTCTCCTGCCCCATTCCAGCCCCAAAAGCAACTACTGTCAACTCTTTTAGCTTTTTTACTCTGGCATTTTCTTCCATGTTGCTAAACACCAAGAAGTAGCAATATAGGCACATTATCAATTTCAGACATTATCAGTTGATGACCCATTGTGACAAAGATTTAGCTCTCATCACAATCCTCTGCTTTTTTTCCCTCCCTCCATCCTCCCAATAGAGTCATCATAATTTTGAAAACAGTCAATGATGTAAACACTGACCCTAAGCATACAAAGCTAAGGATGTGCCATCATCACATGTCCTCTCTTGTGGAATATTGTTTTTCCTAATGTATTAGGAAAATACAAGCTGCCTTGTATTTTCATTTGCTGACTGTATATACTCCCATCACCTCAGATGATCTACTGGCCCTGTTTCCTTTTTTCTTGGAGTCCTCACTCTGGTTCCCCCCTTTTGCTGCTCCAGCAAAAACAGAGCTTCCTGACCAGTTGTCATGCTGGGACTTTCCTGGGGTGCACACTGGATTATCTGTGTCCTACACTGGATATCTCCCACTTGGTGGAGAAGAAAAAGGAGGAGCCCATGCTCTAGTTAGTTCTGAGCATCATTTCTCTACTCTTACTCACGACTGAGAGTTTGTCAGGACACCAAAGTCTAGACCGGAAGTTACAGTTGCATCTGGTCTGTCTGCTAGCTGCCACCATTACTGTTGAGAACTTTGATGCCGATTGGATTCCTCATTCTTCTTCTGGGTGCTTTAGGAATGTCTTGGGCCTGGTGTTCCCAATCTCACTATGTGCCTAAGTACGGGCTCCCCATCTATGCCATCCCCTACTCTGCTAGGTGAGACTTTTTCATCTTAAGACTCCAGTCTGCAGTTCAGGAAAGCTGTCTTATATTTATGACAATTTCCTCCCTTCTATTCATTTCACTGTGGAGCTGTGGTTAGTCAGATGTCAGACCACTGAGGTTAATCTCCTGGCTTTCTCTTCTTCTTTTACCTGATCCTATATCATTGCTCTTTTCGCCTACTGATGGGGATTGTTTTTAATTTTATCCTTCAAACCATCTATTGAACTTATTTTGGCTATCACTTTTCATTTCCAAGTACTTTTCCCTTCTCTTCCATATTCTTTTACAGCTTCCTACTCTTACTTTTATCTTCAATATATTCTTTTATCCTTGAAGGTACTGTAGGTTTCTTAAATGTCTTCTGGTCTTCCATTTCCCTGGGATTCCGTCTTTCTGATTGGTTGGCCTCTCTCTTGCATACTAGCGCCTGGTTATCCTTGGATGCCTGTTCCTATAGGACTGGGTATGTTACTGCCAGGTTTCCCTAGAGCCAGTCATTTTCTCCAAAGAACAATTCTTCCATCTCATATCTATTAATATGTGTCTCCTCCCTGCACTTAATATCCACAGTCCCCTAGGCCTAGCTTGATCATGTAATTTCCTATAAGAACAAAGACTCTTTGGAGAATAAAGTTTGGGAGGAGAAGAGGGACATTATTAATAACTACAATTAATAACTATTAATAACTACTGAGACATCAGGCACAAATTGGGATTGTCCTAGGACATACAGTTTTCTTAACTACATCCTTTTCCCTCATCTTCCTGACTGCTCACCAGGAACTGAAGAATCAGAACTCTCACTGTGTACATATTATTCTCTCAACAAAAATGAACCCGTGTATCAATTGGATAATTAAAATATGTGTTCTGATTAAGGCTGCTTTTCTATTAATGACAGAAACAAGATTCATGAATTTTAAAAGATGGTACAAAGAAGGTGTTGTAACTGGGACCTGGGGCTGGACTCCTCCCCTCTGATAACTGCCTGCACCATGAGGGAGCCTTGGGACACACAGGTGCCCCACAGTCCAGGAGGCAGGGATGAGATGCAGGGTTCATGGGGGACAACTAGTTGAAATCCTTTTTGCAGGGCAGTCAGACCCCAGGATCCTCTCCACCAAGACCAGCCACGTAACTACTTAACTCCTAGCCTTCCTTCTCCTTCTGCATAATGGGGGTTGGGATTCCCGAGGCTGGGTTTGCCAAGTAAAACACAGGATGCCCAATTAAACTAGAATTTCAGATAAACAACAAATTTGTTTTAGTAAAAGTATGTTCCAAATATTGTTTGGGATGCAATTATACTAAAAATTATATGTTGTTTATCTGAAATTCAAATTTAACTGGATGTTCCATATATTAATGAACAGAAAACTGGCAGGGATAAGGCCAGCTAAATTCACAGAACTCTTGTGTCCATAAATGTGGTCTTCTGAACATTGTATCTCAGCAAATCAGAAGTTTAGAAGAGTTTCCTGTTTTACAACTGGCTTGCTCCAACTTTTTAATTCTATTAGATTTCTTTTAAGGAATAAAACTAGATTTCTCTGTGATCAATCTCTTCCTTTACAATTTCTTCTACTGCTTTTATTCTGAAATCAAATAAACATTTGACTAGACGATGCTTTAGTTCTTTTTTATAGTTTCATTTCCTACATTTATTTTCTCAATCTACCTGGAATTTACTTGGGGGTATAACTTGCGACCCCATGGACCCCCATGGATCTTCAGTCCATGAAATTTTCCAGGCAAGAGTACTGGAGTGGGCTGCCATTTCCTTCTCCAGGGGATCTTTGCAACCCAGGGATTGAACCCGGATCTCCCACACTTCAGGCAAACGCTTTACTGTCTGAGCCACCAGGGAAGCCCATAACATAACATTAGGTTCAAACTCAAATTTTTTTTAACAAATAGTGAACGAATTGCAGATTGCTTATGAAATAATCTTACATGGCTCTAAGCAATCAGAGACCACCTTTACATTTACTCAATACAAACCCTAGAGTTCGTTTCTAAGCTAGATGGTTTGTTCCCTCAGTTGATGACTGCTGAGCCAATGCCCATTCCTTCCAGTACTGCAGCTTCAAACATTATAGCAAGTCTCCAGCATCAAATAAATCAAGCTTCCTTGTTATTGCTCTAATTGTTCAAAATTTTCCTTAATTATTTTCACCCTAACATACAGCACTTTCCAAAATAAATATATAATTACACATATAAGTTTAAATTTTCTAGTAGCGACATTAAAACATAAAAAACAAGTGAATTAACTTCAATACTAAAGTTGGCTTAATCCAAAATACTATATATCCAAAATACTATCAACATATTATCAATATTTCTAAATGATGAGATGTATTACATACTCTTTCATTGTATTTTCAAAATCCCATGTTTATTTCACAGTAACATAGCATCTCCATTGATACCAGCCACATTTCAAGCACTCAACGGCCAGATGAGACAATGGCTATCAAATTGGACAGTGAAGTTCTAAGTAAACCACAGAATCATTTTATCAAGTTGCCTATACCACAAGAAAATAATAATAATAATTTTGAATTATAAGTAAAGAACAATATTTTCACCTCAAAATCTTAAAACCTCAACCAAAAAAAAACTTCCTATTTTCTTAAGCACTTGTCTAAAATGCAGGAAAATGGGAAACATCAGAAAAGTCTATGGGTTGATACAACCTCATGGCTATTTGACCCTAAGTAAATGAACGGTACAAACCATAATAACATCTGTGCCTGTAGCACTGCCCCTACTCTGACCATTATAACAGAAATGGATACTGAAATGAGAAAAGCATAAGTATCTGCTAGAGAACTCTTTCACATTTTACCTTGATGCTTTCCTCCCAGCTAGATATTTGCCACTAAAGCTAAAGATTAAATTGCTATCCTGAGTAAAGTCAGCCTTGTAGTCTATGTTAAGAGATCTTCAATCTATTTTATTTGGTAGTAAATTACTCAACTTTAAAAATATTCTTTTCATGTCTTTGAAATTGTCTCCCAGTCATTAATAATTTGAGGGGCTACACAACAGCAACCTTATACAAAGCATTTTGTGCTACATTACTAAAAATTAGAAATTACTGAGCTCTGGAAAGAACACTGGTCCAGTGTGAGACCTGGAACCAATGTGAAACGCTTAGAGATGTCAGCGCAAGTTCTGGAGCAGCATGTTTTAGGGGGAAAGCCCAAGGATGGAAGGCGGGCAGAAGCAGCTACAGGCTGGACTCACCACTTCCCAGCGTGTGGCCCAAGGCAAACCTCTCCTCCCTGGGTATTTGTAGCTCCATCAGCTACAAAGCAAGAAATTGGGTCTGATTGACATTTCTCAAACTTTAGCCATTCATGTGCCAACATACGCTCCATCCACAAACTTCCTATTCCATGGATCAGCAAACATTTTCCCCTGAAGAGCCATATAGTAAATGTCTTCTACTTTGTAGGCCAGACAGTCTCTGTCACAACTACTCTACTCAGCCATTGTCACACGAAAGCCGCCATAAATAATATGCAAGCAAATGAGAAAGGATGTGGTCCAATATGACTTTATTTACAAAAAATAGGCAGTGGGCCAAATCTGGCCTCCAGTCTTAGTTTTCTGACGAGTGCCCTATACTAATACTTTTATTTTAAAATTGATTCACTTTACTAACGTTAGTTCTATCATAGTCTATACTGTATTTTGAGAAATACTGCTTTCAATGACCATTAACAGCCTCTGAATAATCAAATTTCTATGATGTTCTCCTTTAAGAGTCTTTTGTCTAAAGGAAAAGTCCTTCTCTTAAAGACACACACTGAAATACTGAGAGAAAAGATGATATGATGCATGAGAACTGCTTCAGAATAATCCAGGGGGCCATGGAACAGATTCGTAGATACAGATGAAACCAGATTTAGCCAATATTTAGTAACTGTAGAATTTGGATAATCTTATTATTTTGAATACATTTAAGGATGTCCATTTTTTAAAGTTTTCAAAAAAGAGAGAAAAAGACAGTATCAAAATAGAGAATATTGGGGTTTTCCTGGTGTTCCAGTGGTTAAGAATTTGCCATGCAATGCAAGGGATATTGGTTGAATCCCTGGTTCCAGAAGTTCTCACACAACACGGAGCAAGTAAGCCCATGCCCACAACTACTGAGCCAGCGCTCTAGAGCCCGTGAGCCACGACTACTGAGCCCATGCACTGCAACCAGTGAAGCCCAGTGCCTCCAGCCTGGCTCTGCAACAAGAAACTCCAGCACGAGAAGTCCACACACAGCAACCAAGAGTAGCCCCTCACTGCAACTAGAGAAAGCCCATGTGCAGCAACAAAGACCCTCCACAGCTAAAAAATAGTACTAACTAACTAAATAAATCTTAAAATAAAATAAAATAAAAGATAGAGAATATAATCCTTAGCCCTAGAAGAAAGGAGTTGAGGACAGGCTGAGGAAGGAAAATGAGAACAGCAGAAATAAGGGCTTAAAAGGGAAGAAGGTGGGGGAGGGGGGAAAGAAAGCATAGGAATCCAGGAATAAGAGAAATTAATAAATTTTATGAAGCCCATAGCTTTCTAATCCATAGCAAAAGTAAGGAACCAGGCACAAAGAAGCAAATGGCAGTAGCCATCATTCAGCACAGCAAAGTCAACTGAAGAACAAAAGCCTTGGTGAATGACCCACACCACCCAGATCTGTGCACTCAGGGTCCAGATGCAGGGAGGCCTCACCGCGCCTGGGGCTGCAGATGATGCCACCAGGTAAACGCACAAAGCCCATCACCACTCAGGGCCTGATGAGCAAATCTACGACCTTGAACTGACAGCTGGCTATGAAACCCTGAATTCCACTGGGCTCCCAAGCTAAGAGTCTTCCCTTTACACAATTCCACATGAGGCTCAGTGCCAAAGCAGAAGAACAAAGCCATTTAATGTGCTACAAATGGGCCAGTTTAATTTTATTATCCAGACGTACTGGAACTAAAGCATTAAAAGTGGGCAAATAGTATAAATTAGCAAATAGAGCCCCACAGAGCATCTGGCCCATCAATGCTCTATGGAGGAAGCCTGGCCAGCAACTTCCAGCTGGTTTACAGAAATACTCTGTGCCATGGGAAGCCAGAGGCTCTGGCCTAACATCAGGCTGCTATCCCTAGATCATCCACATGAAGAGGGTTCAAGACACATTAAAATCCCCTTAGAAAGGCTGAGTTGACACACAAAAGTCAGGCCTTTCTGGCAATGGTGGGTTCGCTGTGTCAGACCTCTGGGGGTCAGACTGGCGGAGCCACAAGGAGCCTATTAGGCTGGGCTCTCTTTTAGATATTTCAAAGACAAAGACACACAAAGAAATACAAAGACAGTAGCTTGCCCTCGTCTTTGTTATGCACAGGTAAAGAACAGAGCTAGTCTTTTAGCTCTTTTAGGTCAAAAAAAGAAAAGTCTGATAAGAAGGAGGTATCAGTTTAGCTTCTGACATCTTCCTTTCCTTGGAACTTCACACATGCTGTTCTGACTTTCATCGTGAGTGTGTCCAAAGATACAGCATCACTTCACTAATCAAAGCCCAAGCCCAAGATTTCTCTCTCCACACAGAGAAAGCGGTTCCCAAGGGTATCTCCAACACCCAAAGGCTAGAAACTTTTAACATCAGGTTGGAGATAATGAGGAAATGGAGAAGGAGGAAATGCAGACAGCGTTCATCAAAGAATATGCCAAGAAATGGAGGAATGAATATGGAAAGGATGGCCTAGTGACCTTCTCCCGTTCAGCCCTGTTCCCTCCAGGGCCTGCACCCACCCACAAGTCAGCTCCTCCCAGCAGCCAGAGGATCAGAAACGCTCACATATAGAAGCAGTTCCGACACTCTAAGATCTCAAACATTATGAGATCACACAATGCCTAAGACATTATGTGAATGGCACCCCACCCCAGTACTCTTGCCTGGAAAACCCCATGGACGGAGGAGCCTGGTGGGCTGCAGTCCATGGAGTCGCTAGGAGTCGAACATGACTGAGCGACTTCACTTTCACTTTTCACTTTCATGCGTTGGAGAAGGAAATGACAACCCACTCCAGTGTTCTTGCCTGGAGAATCCCAGGGATGGGGGAGCCTGGTGGGCTGCCATCTATGGGGTCACACAGAGTCGGACATGACTGAAGCGACTTCACTTTCACTTTTCACTTTCATGCACTGGAGAAGGAAATGGCAACCCACTTCAGTGCTCTTGCCTGGAGAATCCCAGGGATGGGGGAGCCTGGTGGGCTGCCATCTATAGGGTCACACAGAGTCAGACATGACTGAAGCGACTTAGCAACAGAAGCAGCCATGAAAAAGCAATACACACAACTCAAGAAAGGAATTTTATCTGTGGGCTCATTCTCCTTGCTTCCCTCAAGAGATCAGTGTAAGACCAAAGGGAGGGAAAAAATGGCAACAGAAAAAAAAAAAAAACAAACCCACTTCTGAAAAGTTTTGATCAGGAGAAAATGCTGAAGGTGGATCCATACTGGAGTTAGGCATTACACACTGTCCTGAGAATCGAGAAGGGATAAAGACATGCTGTAGATAGCAACTCCTTCCCACAGATGCTCAAATAACCATGTCCAGGAGGAGAAGATGTGGGCCACAGAAGAGGCATTTCCTGCCAGCCCCAAGTTCAGCTTCTCCTTGACTTTGCTCAGGCCCATACAACATAGGCGCATAACATTTTGAACAGAACAGCTCATAGATAAAGAGGAGGAAACCTGGGCTAGAAATAAATGCCTTTCAAACTTTGCCGATTATATAATAAATTTTAACACTGTTTACTAACAAGTCCTACAATGGCTTTTATGTAAACATGAGTGGGAGAAAAGTGAAACGCAGTTTACACTGGATCTTATAAATAATGCAAAAGGTCTAATTTACCATAATCACGTCTGGCATTTTATCTCCAGTCAATAACGTATCGGGCACATGCACTATTTTATATGGAAGCAATTGCAGGGTAGTAAGCCTGCCTGTGTGTTTGGAATCGGGTAAAATCCAATGCCCCCCGAGTCCAAGTGTGAAAACTGCTGTCTCTGAAGACATTCACCTAGGCAAAGGCTGGAAATGTCATTATTTTCTGTGGGAAATTAAGTGAGAAATTACTGAAAATGCAATTTAAATGAGGAATTTTTTTTCCTCAGACATAAATATTCATAACTTGCAAACCGACAAAGCCCTGCAGATACCATAGGAACCACTTTATAAGAAGAGCTGATTCTTCCAGATTTCGTTTGTCAGTGACAAGATAATTTTCCTAGCAACAAATTAACATCTCAAAGAAAACCGGGAGGGCTGTGATATGTGGGCAGGAGGCAAGTAGAGGTCTAGCAAAGGTATTCCAGACTCAAGCTTCCTTTCGACAACTTTCCTGTGAGGATCCATCCATTAGGTTTCCCTCCTGAGAACTCGTTGCCCTCCCACCCCTTAACAGGTTTGATTTTGTAGAGCAGTGGTTCTTCACCTGATGAGACTAAAGACTCTTTTTAAAGCAATCATTTTGCAAAGTCGCCTTTATTATCTTAAAATGAAACTCAGATAATATCAACTTATAACATTAAAAAAAAAAAAATCAGCATACCTGACCTATAATAGAAAATCAAAGGCAAGTGGTTTGGAATAAAGTAATAGGTATTTCAGCAGATAAAAACTTAGGCACACCTGCACTAAAACATAAACAGTCAGATGTCCATACCTTGATACAGAATCACTGAAAATGCCACAGCTACAAGCACAAGCACACACAGGTGTGTTAACGTCTATTAACACTGCCCCTGGTGATGTGGCTTTTTCAAAATACTGAATAACTCTGATGACTTACAAAGGTCATGCTCCAGGAAAATTCAGTGTTCATTAAAACCATGAAAACTTTAAAACCATGTGTTTAGTTTAGATTCTAGGCTCAAATCACAACAGTCAGGTTTGTCACCGGTAGGAAAGGCCAGCGAACTGCCTGCTGCTGAGCTGCACGGTAAAGCACGCCGGACTCCCCGAGCCCTGCACTCTGCGCCAGCAGCCTCCTCCAGCCACTGTGGTCTGGGGCAACCCGAACGAGGGCCATGAAAGCCCAGGGGAAGGGCCCCACACACATCCTGCCAGGACCTGGCCTTCTCCCCTGCTCACTGGCCACCAGCCCCGCAGCAAAGTACCCAGCTTTCCCACACCTCACTTTCCACATCAACCAAAGTGGGGACAACATCTGTACTGACCTCACAGGGCTATGAGGAGTAAATGCTCAATATATGTAAAAGCTTCCCCAGCATATGATGAATCTTCAGTGAGCGAATACTAGATATTATGATGATTATCTCTGCCACTATTTCTTCATGTTGGTCCCTCTCAAAGCTAAATCTTGAAACACAGAAGCCAGGTCAAAAGGGAAGCAGGGGCAGGGGACAGAGTGGGCAGCCTAGTAGAGACTGAGAAGCAGAAATCAGCCGGGCTGAGGAGGCAGGTAAAAGAACCTGGACTGATTCTCACAGATCACTGTTTCAGTCCAGATCTCTCGGGCCAGAACCACCTGCGACAACAGCCCGACAGCAGATTCCTGGGCCTAACTTAGACCCACTAGGGTGTGGGACCCCAGAGTATGCATACTAATTGCTTCCTCAGGTGAGTCTAACGCCTGTGAGACTCAGGAACAGCTGACTGTAACTGACTGGGAAACACTCGGGACTCTTTAGCACAGAAGTGACCAGGTCAGGCGTGCTCTAAGCAACCTGGAGACTATGTGGGAAATGGAACACCAGACACAGGAGGCAGCCGTCTCAGAGGAAGGCATGGGGCAATCCCAGGGAGAGGAAGGAAGCCAGGAGAAAGAGAGGCAGGAGCAAGAACTGGTTTCAGTGTCTGGGTTCAGTGACTGGGGGATGGTCCCACCTCACATCCTTGCTTCTCAATTGTGAAATTAATGCTAGCTCCCAAATTCTATAAGTTGACTATGGGCCAGACCCTGGGCTCTCAACGTCCCAGGGAGGTAGATACTCTTCTCCTGTCTTACTTTTATAAAAGCAACAGGCACAGGGAAACAATGACTTGCCCATAGCCACATGGTCTGTAAGTGAGGGAGCCCAAATTTGAACCCAGGTCTCTCAGGACATGGAGCTGATGCTCCCAGCAATACCCTAAATCAGCCCTGATGAACATTCTTCCTGCAACAAAATCTCCCAGGTTGGGAGTCCCTCTCAAGAGCACACAGCCCAGTGGTTATGGGTTGGAGCTCTAGACCCAGGCAGTGAAGGTTAGATGGTCACCCACTGGTCCCAAGATGGCAAGCAAGTTACTCAGTTTCCCCAACAGGAAAATGGGTCTAATCACAGTATCTATTTTTTTTTTTTTTTTTGTTTTGTTTTCTTTTTTTTTTTAATTTTTAATTTAAATTTATTTATTTTAATTAGAGGCTAATTACTTTACAATATTGTATTGATTTTGCCATACATCAACATGAATCTGCCACGGGTGTACACGTGTTCCCCATCCTGAACCCCCTCCCACCTCCCTCCCCATACCATCCCTCTGGGTCATCCCAGTGCACCAGCCCCAAGCATCCTGTATCCTGCATCGAACCTGCACTGGCGATTCGTTTCTTATATGATATTATACATGTTTCAATGCCATTCTCCCAATGCCACTCTCTCCCACAGAGTCCAAAAGACTGTTCTATACATCTGTCTCGCATATAGGGTTATCGTTACCATATTTCTAAATTCCATATATATGCGTTAGTATACTATATTGGTGTTTTTCTTTCTGGCTTTCTTCACTCTGCATAATCGGCTCCAGTTTCATCCACCTCATTAGAAGTGATTCAAATGTATCCTTTTTAATGGCTGAGTAATGCTCCATTGTGTATATGTACCACAGCTTTCTTATCACAGTATCTATTTCATAAATCAAATGAGATAATGTTTGAAAATTCTTACAACAGTGCCTAGAAACTAGGGTTCATATATTTATGTCTAGAAACTAGGGTTCATATATTTATTATCATTATGTCATCTGATGCCATCATTGGAGACAGAGGAGAAGCCTTAGCTAATATCAGGAAAAAACTGGACCTTGGAAAAGGCATGGGCTACAACACACCATTTGCAAGAAGATATACAAAGGCCCCACTGGCTGCTTTTTCACATGTTTGACTGTGGACAGCGCAACATTCATTCAGAGCAGGCTTACATGCCATGGCTTCAGTTCCAGCATCGAGGCCAAAGACAAGGATCGCAAAATCCTACCATCTGGGCTGGAACCAGTCTCCCCAACTGACCTCGTGACAGGGAATGTCACTTCACCCCTCCAAGTCCCATGCCCTCACCTGAGAAATGGATTCCATGAGAAGAGCCCCTCCCTCAGAGGGTTGCTGTGAGAATTAAACATGAATCATTTAGCACAGTGCCTGCCAAGGTCATGTGCAGAATAAAGGTTAACCAGGATCACAAGCAGTCTCACAAGCAGTCTCCTCAATGCAGTAACAAGAGAAAGAACGTCTGAAGGAGAACCTACCCAGCCCTAACAGCGCTGCAACTAACACTGTTTCATTGCCCCTAATTCTCAGATTGCTCCTCCCTATCACGGTTCTTCTACAATGACAGACTCTGTCTCTCTGAGGCTCCATAATACTCGCTCAATTAAAAGTCGCTCTCCTTTGCACCAGCTGGAGAGCCATCAGTATGCATCTGCCGTCACAGCTTCACTCCCACTGAGTTACCTGGAGATCCGCATCAACGGTCCCCAGAGGACAACCCATAACCAACACAGTGTGTGCACACATGAACAAGCGCACACACACACGCACACAGAGCCCTTGAACGTGGTGGGAACAAGCAGGTGGGGAGCTGAGGCTGCTTCGTGTCTCCTGTGTGACTTTACTGAGAAAGAAACACACTCAGAGGAGAACCATTTGCCCTGGCCGCCAGAGCAGCAGCAGCACTGGGACCTGGTGTTCAGACAAATAAAAGCGTGCACTCCCTGCGGGCTGCTGGACCCCTCCTTCAGGGGTTTTTAAATGGTTTTTAAATGTCCCAAGAGCCTGCTGGAGCGCTGCTGTAGTTTTGACGTTTTTAGCAAGGATGAATGGGCCTGTCACACCAGTCCTGCCTCAGTCAGGAGCTATCTTCACAGGTGGCATGGGGGACTTGGTGTCAATGCCCTCTTTGCAGAAGGAAAAATAAGCCCAGTTTGTAAGAGCAAGCATGTCCCCTTTAGCATAAACTTACCACGGTGATATATTTTTGTCAAAACACATCATTTGTGGTAAAAAGAAAAGTCTTCCCCTCCACCTTCAAGCAATCTCTAAAAGAACTTTCTGGAAGTGGGAGGATGAAGGGCCACCCACTCTTGAGTCACTTGGCACTGCTGACTGACAGGGAATTAAAAAAAACACTGCATCCCAGGTTCTGTCATTTTAGATGGCAAGACATTCTGAAGAAAACTCACAGGGAGAGCATGAATGCACGAGAAGGCAGCTGGCAGATCCCAAATATCCAAACCTCCTCCAGACAAATCCAATGTCAATATATCTTAGGATCCTCCACTTCCAAGTTCAGGACAGAAACAGAGAACTAGCTATTCCGGTACAACAGCAGCAGCAGCAGCAGCAGCTAAAACCCACAGAGCCCTCCCTCACCTGCCGGCTCTGTGTTCTTCATACATTCTCAGTCTTCAGCACTGTAGAACTGGGTACCACGATCCATCATTTTCCTCAAGTATCAGAAAATGGAAGCCCAGAGAAGTTACACAGCTTACCCCAAATAAACAGCCCTGACACCCAAACTCCACTCTGCCTGACGCCAAAGCTGAGCTTTTCCAAGGCAACCATCCACAGAGGGGCTGAACACGCCACCCACTCAGCTGCCGCAGGGACAGAGCGCACACTGAGAAACTGCACATGCTTAGTCAGCTCAGTGTGGACACAAGACAAAAAACTGCCTGTCTCCTTCTGAGGAGCTCCCAGGCCACCAGACTATGAAGTCCATTCAGCAGTTTAGACTGCTCGGCAAGGCTATAAACCAAAAATACTAAGCTGAGTAGTCTGATAATGATGATGATGATGATGTTGGTGATTAAAAAAAAAAAAAAGGCATTAGAACATTAAGTACAGCCAGAAGGCAGAAAAATGCTCATTTTAAAATCGTTAATCTGATGAGATCTCCCATTACAAAAAGACATTGAAGATTTCGTTTGTCCCCAAACACTGCCCCTGCTCCTTCAGGCTGCCCAAGTTCTGCTTCCTTTTTAGAGGATGGAAAAATGCTGTTCCATCTAAGCCTCAAGGTGGTCCTCCATTTCTTCAGGGCAGGATGCCTTCTGGCTCCATGTGAGTCCTTCACAACTGTCTTAGAGTGAGTTCACCATGACTAATTAAGATAAATCCAACTCAGCAAAGGGAAGGGTTTCTTCAGCTTCCACCAACACTGGTCAAAGCAGCAAGCACACCAAACACCATGTCAGGCTCTGATATTTACCCCCTTGGGGGTCCCAGTGACAGTCCTTGGAGAGTTTTTCCCTTCTTCTTGTTTCAGACAGAGATTCACAATTTACAGATGGGAAAACTGAGGCACAAAAAGGTTAACTGTTTTGCCCAAGATCATATGAACACTGAGTGGCAGGGTCAGGATTCAGCCAGCTCTACAGATCCCAAACCTATGTTCTATCCACAACACCTTAACAGCTCTGCAGGTGCAACAGGATGGTTGGAAAATATCTCTAGAATGTTGTATTTATAATCCTATATAATCTTACAAGGAGCATCAGAAGAAAGAGATTCACTTTCCCTGGAAGAAAAATGGCTTACTGCCAGTGCCGTCATTGTGAAAGAGAAGATGAGAAAGCACACCAGAGGGATCGCTTTGAGCTTCACATTCAAAGGTTTCTATAGACAGAAACTCTGATAGTGACATGCTTAGAGATTTAAGCTGAAGCTAAAAATCAAAGGTTACAGGGATGTGAGGTTTTAAATCTCTAGATTTCAGGAAGGGGGAAAGTTGCAGTGTGCACTGATGGCAGGGCAGGGAGAGGTGTCACTTGTCTGGAACATAATCTTTTAACTGTCAGCAGTTGGTCCTAAATCCTATATTCCCCCATTATCTCTTTGCCTTCTACTCAGGGAAGAGGTTTTAAGAAACATACCTCCCTTTCCCTGCTGCTAACACTTGGTCATAACCCTGTCTTCAATGCGGAATAATGGGGAAAGCATTTATGAGAATGGATTGTTACACATGAAGACTAAAAAGGAGAAAATTGTGTGTTTTCATTAACCTTAATGACATAAGAATTAAAACTTTACTTTAAAAGAATCTAAGTTGAAGGCACAAAGGGCCTAGAATCAGCTGACAGGGCAGAGAGGCCTGGGTGATGCCTCTGGCTAACCCTGCCTCTCCTTCATGCCCATGGGGCTGAGAAAGGCCTCTCAAGAAATCTCTTCAAACTCTCACCGCTCCAGACAACTTCCTCCTGAAGCTGGGCGAGAAACATCCTGCATCCCAGTAACTCATCAATCCTACACCCAGAGGTGTCCAGCCTGCCAGCTGCTCCAGCTCACTGAGGACTTCAATCCAGCCCCACCCAGCAGGGCTCTGACCCCTCCTCACTGCCTCCTCACTCTCCATCTCAGAGGACAGGTTGGGGGCTGGGACAGAAAGGGATCAGTCTGCTTGGACAGACACAAGGCCACTGACCGTCTTTGTCTTTGACTTTGGTTCTGTCCCTCACTGGCCTTATGCTAAAACTATCTACCACAGAGGATGGTTATGCAACCTTTATTAAGGAACAGAACATTTATTAAAATCCCTGCCACCTTCTGTAGACTCAGAACTCCTCAGGTCTCTTAAAGGTCCACATACTCTAATTGCTACACTCTTCGCATACTACAGTATGCCCAGGACCAGCTATGTAATTTATGGAACTGAGTCCAGAATACTAATGTGGGGCCCTCTGTTAAAAAATTATAAAGAATTTCAAGAAAGTGGCAACAGGTCACTAAACCAAATGCAGAGCCTTCTAAGCTGTGTGACTGAACAGAACACACACACACACAACGCTGGTCCCGGTTATGCCAGGACCAAAGTTCCATGAGCACAGCTAACTCTAGTAAGTATGTTTTGAAATAGTCATATGAACATTTTTAAAAAGAAACCATCTCTTTCAGACCAGAAACATCACACACATGATCAGTGGGCCAGTTCCATGCAAAGGCCCTTCTTAATCCTTCTAGCTATGACTATACATCTTCAGGGGGCCAAGCCCACACACCAATGTTTCCCAGTCAATAACTTGGCTAAGAGGAAGTTAAAAAATCAGGACTCAACACCACAAAACCCAAGAACTCCTTCAACAAAGCTGAACCATCATTTCAAAAGTAAATGTAAAGGGGTTATTTTAATGCTTCCAATACAATATGCATAGTCATGCTGGGGGCTTAGACACCTCAGCTTCACTTCTGGTTGAGGCTGGAGTATTGGGGGGAGCTGGAGAAAATTCTATTGACTTGTTAAAAGTCAAAGGCCAAATTCATTATCCTGAGTTGCTGAGGGACAAATACCACAAATGATACTGGGGTGGCCTGCCAAGTCCTAAATGAGTGACTTTCTATGCCACATAATTTGGCAGCTTATATCACCACTAATGCCACTCTACTGATAAACAGAAAAACAAGCTATTCTGGAAATGTGAGATCTAGGGGTCTATTAGAGAAGGGGCCCTGTGTTCATAACCTATGACCTGGAAGACGTGGAAATTTCACATACAGAAGGAATTGAGAACAAAATTATAACCTTGAGCCAACTGTCTGGCAGAAAACAGCAAGCATGTCCTTCCACTTGTTTCAGGAGCAGAACCCTTGCGATCTGATCCCAACTCCAAGGGGTCTGTCTATACAAGGGAATGTGGATTTAGATACCAACAGAGGAATATCATAACCTAACCTATGACAGGCAATCAAGCTTGACTTGGGTGAAGCCCTGAGGGCACAGTGAATACAAACTCTGCAACGAATGCCATTCCTTATCACATCCAACACCAGTGAATCAACAACAGAGGAGTTAACAGGTCCCGGAGCTGGACAGGCTGCATGTCACTGTCCTTGGTGCTGAACCATGACTGCTTGTCTCAGCAGTGTCATCTGTTCAGGGTGATTCCTGCAGTTTCTCCTAGATACTCAGTTTTTCTCGGTTCATCTTTTATACTTGATAAATGCAAGTGTAACAACAGAAAAGATTAAATAATCACAACCATGACCTATGTTTAGCAATCTATACCATGACTTCCATGTACATATATTCTGCAGCTAGACAGTCTACAGTTCAGAGCCTCTAGCTGGAAAAAAACACAAGTTCATGTTATTCTGCTGATGCTGTGTCTATGGACCTGATACTTATTGGAGAGTTCTTCTTTCTTTATGAGGAATGCTCAGCACCCTGGCCCTCTATATGGTGAATACCAGGTCATCCTTAAACAGCTAAATCCACCATGACTCCACTTGGGAAGCCCTTCCTGACTGCATGGTGCCCACTCCAGACAACCAGTGATGCCTTTCTCCACACTCCCACAGTGCCTTACAAATGCTATTATGCCCAAATCCTGAAGTTCAGGGTATGTGTGTTCACTTCTTTCACTTAGATATGAGCTCCTAGGAGAAAGGACCTGTGTTTTAATGAAATAAGGAACAATCAGGAACACTTTAGTGTATCCAATTATTTCAGTTGTCAAGACTTTGAAATCTCTGGTGTTTCCTTCTTATAGCAAGGAATCTCCTATAAGATTAAAATAACAAACAAGTATGGTGGTATTTAATATTCAACTGAGTACATGGAGGTTTATTTGTTAACACTGAAGACAACCCAGGAAGCCAATCGATCACTCTAGACACAAATGGAGTCATCTGGAGAAGACCAAGACATCAAGTGACTGTCCCAAGGTCACCCCATTCATCAGCAGTGGCACTGAGTTAGGAGTACTCTGCCTGCCAACACTCTGAAAGTCACCACAGCCTGCAGCAACCTCCGAGACAAACTGCTGAGAGAGTCTCCAATGCCCAACAGTAGACTCCGGGACAGCCACAACACCTTTTCTAGATGAAAGGTGCCTCTTCCAGGGTCTTCTTCAGTCCCTAGGAAACATCAGTCCAGCCCTTCTTTTCATCCTCTTCAGGCCATCTCAGAATTGTGGCCACCCCTGGAGCTTAGTGGGGCTTCCCATCAGTAAAGGCAGGTGAGAGCAGGGCTCTCCTGGTTTCAGAGATAAGGAGCCCAGCTGTTCAATGAGCGCTTGGGTTGGATCTGAGATTTTAAAGGCTCATTTCCTTTTAATTCACCTATTTTATTTTAGTATTAACTCAGTTACATTTTTTTTCAGGAGTAAGGAAGGAGAGATATCATAAATCCAGACAGAGCAGAGAGCACATTAAAAATGCAGTTCTATTATCTTAAAACTAGAGATGTAATTAGAGCAGTCATGTAATATGAAGAGAAATTACCAGAAAAAAATATTTTAAAGGCCTGGGTGAAAAGAGAAAAAGGTCTATATCATTTAATCTCTAATACATGGAGAAAGAAGGAGAAAAATACGCCTTCAGATCTTTCAAATACTTCCCCATTGCCCCCTAAATTATCATTTTCACTTGGCTTTTCTGTTCCACATGCATAATTTACCACAGTTCACAGTAGCCTCATTTCTTCCTTTACCCGAGAAGCATATATCCTGGGAAGATGCAGAATTCATCTTCAGATTCATCCAAATGAGCCCTATCTTTGGGAACGTCTGAAATTTTTATTTGGAAAGAGCATTTCCTCTTGCTGTATCTACTATTAACTCTAAGAATTCATGCAAACAAAGCAAGATGAAACACTGTATCAGTCGCCCTATTCATCCAACAAGCTCTCAGTGAGAGCCTGCTGAGTGTCTGCTACGTCCTCCACGCTCATGATCAGAGCTGGAGACACACTAGAAATAAGGTCTCTGTTACAGAGCTTGCTGTGGGGGCAGGGTAGGAGAGGAAACGAGTGATGGCAGCACACTGCTTAGGGGCAGGAGGACAGGAGCTATGGGAGGACAGAGGAGCAGGTGCTCGAGCTGTCCCAGGAGTCCAGGGCTAGGAACTGCTGAATCAAAACATGCGTTACAGCCAGAGGCGATGGCACAGAACCTGCAGCAGACTGATCTGGGGACCAGGGACCTAACACAGGATGGGCAAACTATGACCCACAGACCAGCAGCCTACCATCCATTTCACTAAAGCTTTATTGCAACACTACTGTGTCCATTCATTTATGTATTGTCTCTGCTTTCACAATACAATAGCAGAGTACAGTAACTGCAACAGAAACCCCACGGTCTGCAAAACCCAAAATATCTACTATCTGACCCTTTAAGGAAAAAGTTTACTGATTCCTGGTATAAAGGATTTGGCCTTGAATCTGCAGACTATCTGTCCATGAATAGATGTAATGTAACCTTTAGATGTTATACTGTAATCTTTAGATGTGAGATTGGCCTCTAAGAACCTAGAACTCCATTTCTAGAAGTGTGCTATGGGCAAGTTAAAATTCAGGGTGCTTTAGGTAGAACTGGACATGGAACAACAGGCTGGTTCCAAATTGGAAAAGGAGTACGTCAAGGCTGTATATTGTCACCCTGCTTATTTAACTTATATGCAGATGACACCACCCTTATGGCAGAAAGTGAAGAGGAACTAAAAAGCCTCTTGATGAAAGTGAAAGAGGAGAGTGAAAAAGTTGGCGTAAAGCTCAACATTCAGAAAACGAAGATCATGGCATCCGGTCCCATCACTTCATGGGAAATAGATGGGGAAACAGTGGAAACAGTGTCAGACTTTATTTTGGGGGGCTCCAAAATCACTGCAGATGGTGACTGCAGCCATGAAATTAAAAGATGCTTACTCCTTGGAAGGAAAGTTATGACCAACCTAGATAGCATATTCAAAAGCAGAGACATTACTTTGCCAACAAAGGTTCATCTAGTCAAGGCTATGGTTTTTCCAGTGGTCATGGTATGGATGTGAGAGTTGGACTGGGAAGAAGGCTGAGCACCGAAGAATTGATGCTTTTGAACTGTGGTGTTGGAGAAGACTCTTGAGAGTCCCTTGGACTGCAAGGAGATCCAACCAGTCCATTCTGAAGGAGATCAGCCCTGGGATTTCTTTGGAAGGACTGATGCTAAAGCTGAAACTCCAGTACTTTGGCCACCTCATGAGAAGAGTTGACTCATTGGAAAAGACTCTGATGCTGGGAGGGATTGGAGACAGGAGGAGAAGGGGACAACAGAGGATGAGATGGCTGGATGGCATCACCAACTCGATGGACATGAGTTTGTGTGAACTCCGGGAGTTGGTGATGGACAGGGAGGCCTGGCGTGCTGCGATTCATGGGGTCACAAAGAGTCGGACACAACTGAGTGACTGAACTGAACTGAACTGAAGGTTGTAAAATGCCATTAAGGTTGCTAAAATCAAACAGGCTTCTTTCTCAGGCCTGCTCAGAACCTTTAGTATGCAAATACACAAGTGCCAAAGGAAAAAATGTTGGATTTTTTAAGACAACCATTCTGCATCCAAAAGTGCAGAATTTCACAAAGTTATTTGTTCAAATGACTTTGTGAGGAGACTCTCTTCTGTAAGAAAGTCATTTAATTCTAAGGTAAGTATTTCCTTTTGTATCCTAAAAAGGTCAGGATAAAGCAGAGCCTGAAAGCCTCTAGACTCTGTGAGCCCTTTAGAAGAGCTATAGTCTGAAAAGTACAAGAATCCTAACTTTGTGGTGCTAAAATAGGTTTTTCCATGATTTCACCTTCTACACCAATGGGCTCATCACTGCTCTGTCATCAGAACAATTCCAACATTTATGAATAGAATCTACAGGAAGTGCAGACAAACCCCTCCTGCTGCCATTCAGGCCCTCTGGGTAATAACACAATGTGACTGAGTTCTCTCTTAGGGCTACTGCCTTAGTCACTGGTAACTTAGAAGTCACTCTCCTCCCAGGAACCCGGCTGTGGTTGGGATTCTCACCTCAGAATGTTGCTGACAGAGACAAACTCTGCAGCCTTCTGCTATTAACTCTGGAAAACTTCAGAATCCAAGTTCCAGAGAAAACCTTCATTTCGCCCACATTCACTACTCTGAATCAAAGGAAAAACAGAAATGTGAGCCAAGAATGCAGCATGGTTAGGAAAGGAGGCCACCTCCCAAAATGAGTTCAAATTGCTCAGGTTTAATAAGAACCTGTGTAAGCCATAAAGGGCTTCCCTGTGTGATGGCTTGTCGGCCAAGAGGGCAAACAAAAGATGAGGTGGGGAGGGGGGACGAGGGATGGTACACTGTACTGGGGGGCTCTAAAGTCCTGTGCTCTTATTGCCAGTGCTAAGCGCAACCTGGAATGGGACTCTGGGCTGGTGACCTTGGGCAAATGACACACGCTCTTAGACCTCATTTTTATGCCTCTAAAATCAGAGAAGGGAGGTCATAAGGCCTTAGCACAGTCAACAATCACAGAAGTGGATGGTATTCACTCAAATAGGTCATGAATACCAACCATATCCTGGGGAATACAGCAAAGACCAAGGCAGTGACAAGGATTTGACAAGTCAAGGATTTGCCAAGTGTGCAGCAAATGTTCAGACAGAAACTTTTAGGGCCCAGGCTTTTCCCTACTAGCCTGAACCTCTGATCGTTCTATTTCCCCAGCTCCATAAAAGCACTTGTTTTCTGCACTCAAAGAGACTGACAACTACATCCTCTTGTTCTCATGACAACTATACTGCCTTTGAACTTGACCTCTGACAGTTGAGTCTCATCTAAAAAGTTGGTCAGAAACACATGGGGACAGGTGCCCTGGAAAAGCCAGGTGACAGTCGAGGCAATTCCACGTTCCTTAAATGGAAAGGAAGTGAGTCCAAGAGGACAGAAGGGCATCCCACCGGTCACTCACTGCTCAAATCTCTGTTGAAGAGACATGTATGTTATGGCTCCTCTTAAATGCAAGCAAATATGAATCGACAAACCAAGAAGGCTTCCCTAAAGAAAAGTTCCAGAGAGGCAAAGGGCACGTTGGCAAACAGTTCCCTGAGTACAGGGTCCAGGACGCAGATTCCACCTGAACCAGCCCTGTGACTGTCAACAGCTTGCCTCTCTTCCTAGGCTCCAGGCCCCTCTCAGCCACACCAGGGGAGGCCCGCCACAAACTCCACTCTCAAAACAACCCATGCTATGAAACAGAAATGCGTGCAAACTAATATGAAATTATGCGGTACCCCAGCATACCCTTCAGTATATTCATTTTTTGAATAGCAAAAAAAAAACCCACCTCATTTTTATCCCTGATTCTCCCAATTCTCCCAAACCCAAATTCACTTTCTTGCTCACTGCTAACTGTAGTAAGTTTTATTCCAATTTTGTTGGGGTCAAGTGAATCACATTTCACAGTGTGAAAAATGTTTTTTGAGGAGACAAGGTCAACTTCAAGGGGGAAAAAAAAATAGTCAAGCTTTATCTCTGATTATTCCCCAGGAGAACATGTAGATTATATCTTTTAAGTGGAGATGAATTGTAATTTAAAGAAATGTCGTCATAATATGCTGTGAAATAAACTCAGAAACGGGTTTTCCATCCAGTGCCTGACAGATGAGTTCTTCTGTTTGCTAACTGAATTTGTGCTTGAGCTTTTAGTCCCTGCTTTGATTGCTATTTTCAGATTGTCATCTGAGCTGTATGGTCCTTCCAGGATTTATTCTCTGTCCTGGGCCACGATAAGCAGATTCTGCCATCCCAAAGGAAGCCCACAGTGCGGAAGTGATTGCGTAGGGCCCTTTCTCAGTGATTATCCACTGCGTGACTAAAGCACTCAGCCACAGCACAGTGAAACCCAACCAAAATCAACCGTCCAAGTTATCTAATCGTAGCCACTCTAAATCAAATAAGGCAGGAACAGTCATTTCAGTTTCTGGATTTTCAAAGGCAGCATCAAATTTCTCCAAAGTTACCATCAGTACCCTCTGCCTCTCTGTCCAGTAAGAAGGGATGTATTTATTTATGCCAAATGACAAGCCGACTTCGAGCATCTGATTTCATTTATTACACCATCTCATTGCAGAAAGCTGTTTGTTACCTCTCCTTTACACTTTTAATAAAGGGTGACAATATTTATCAGAAAACTCATTATTATGTGAGACAAAAAGCTAAAATTGGATTTTCAAAATAAAAATAGCAGTCCAGCAAAAATCTCATTTAAACAAAACAGACTTTTCCACCCGGACAGGGCTGCTGAATGCTGATGAGTTCTCCTCCGTGAGTGCTGGAAAAGGTAGCACTGCTAAGTGGCTTACCCAAAACACCCTCATTTGTCATCAGTCCTGGCATAGAAAACACAAGAAATTTCATTAAAATTACTTTATAATTTCAGCTTTGGGGCAAGATAAAACTTAACCTTGATAAATATTATTGCCTGTAAACACATTTCCAGAGGGTGTATTTGTCAATCTTTAAGCCCACCAGATTATTTAAGGCATTAAAACCAGCTTCCAAAGTTAGATATTGGCTTCAAACCACTGAAGATATCATTTTAAAAACAGCCCATGTATTAGCACAGTATGTGCCAGACTCTGCAGCCAGGACATGCACAGTTTCACTTCCCCCACAACCGTGCCAGGAGGGACACCTGCCACAGGAACACTGGGGCAGAAGAGAATCCACTCCACAGCCTGCGTCCAGACAACCCCTTTCCTCTTCAATAAAGTCACGTGGGACTTGGTCCAGCCCACAAGAACTGTCTAAAAAGCAAGTGACACTGTTCATGACAAAGCACTTGAAAAGCATTTTGAAGTATAGGTGATAGGTTCAAATTTTAATCCTGCTGAAGCAGCTGTGACCCTGGAGCGAGTGACATGAAAGAAGCATTCTTTATTTAGGAGAGGTCTAGATTATGACCTATTTTAATAACAGCATACATTTTAAACCCAATAATTTATTTAGAATTAATTGAAAGTAATTAGCAGTGTCTCCTTCTGTTGGTATGCCTAACCGTAACTATTGTTTAAATGCAGGGTTATGACTAAGTTTTTAAAAAGTCTAATTGTAAACAGCCAGTGTTCTTACTCAGGAGTTAATCTTCAAATGGTATAATTCATCACTGGGTAAGTTTATAGACTTTTACAATCCCTCATGGTAGCTGTTACTGCTGAAAATGAATATCTTGATTAATAGCAGCAATGTAACTAGTGTCCAATATGTATTCATCACCACAGCTCAATTTCTTCATAAAGTACCTCCTTATATAATAAATAAGACCTTCATGTTTTACCTGACAGTTAGATTAACAACCCTACAATCAAACCCTTTCACACAGTGAGTAAAGAGTAAATACTGTAAGTGTCAGCTGTTCTGCTGTTTCTACTCAGGTTTGAACCATCATCCACTGTTCTCAGAGAAGAGAGCAATTCCAGGTCTACAGCCTATAGGATCCTAGGAGTGCTAGGAAGCCTTCATTATTCATCACTACGGGGTCAACCAGATGATCTGCTAGCTCACAGAATCCATTCAGCTAACATCTAGAGGGTACCCTCCTTCCACAAACATCTGCTGAGCACCTGCTGGATGCTAGGGCAGAGGATGCAGTCCTGGCCCTCAAGGATCTGCTAGGCTGGGAGGTCAGACACACAGTACAGGCCCAGTGCATGCAACACACCCAGCACTGACCAAGCACATCCCAGGACACCAGCAGCGGAGCAGTCAGGCCTGCTGAAAGTCAAAGGGTTAGCCGCTCAGCCATGTCTGACTCTTTGCCATCGCCTGGACTGTAGCCCGCCAGGCTCCTCTGTCCATGGCATTCTCCAGGCAAGAATACAGGAGTGGGTATCCATTCCCTTCTCCAGGGAACTCAGGGATTGAACTCGGGACTCCTGCATTGCAAGCAGATTCCTTACTGTCTGAGCCACCAGGAAAGCCCTGCTGAAGCAAGAGGCAGACATGGTTCTTGCAAGACTCTACAGATGAAGCAACATATACACTAGGCCTCCAAGGATAAGACAGTTACTACACTGAGAGCTACTAACAAAAAGAGCAGCAGCTGGTGGTCAGCAGGCCTGGCTCCCAGTCCCCTTGAACTGAGGTAAGAGTTGGGTGAGACTCCAGCCCAGCAGCGTATTCAAGTACTTCAGTGGCCGTGGGGCTCTGAGGTTCATAGTGCTGGGCTGTCACCAGTCGTGAGCCTCAGATTCGCTGTCCGTGAAATGCAGATAGTAACTGCACTACTCACTCACTGGACAGATCTTTGCCGCAAGCCCACTCAGCATCATGGCAACTAAGCAAGGTCACTTGGTGTCCCACCAGGCAGAAAGCCAGCATGCACACATGGGTTGTGCATGACTCCACCTGGTAAACTAAGGGCCTCATGCATTCCCATCCACCTCTTCACATGGTTGGACTAGCGTCTCTGAAATGCAGTCACTCTGTCAAGCTAAGGCTGTTCTTCACGTTACACTCATTTCTGGAAGATTTTCCTTTTTTTCCCAATTATGGCTTCACACAAAAAAAATTAGTGAAAACACAGAATTGGGAAAAAGGGGGGGTGGGGAACATCTTTCAGAAACTAAAGCTAGGAACATCCAAGGCACAGAATGAGATAGTCCCAGCCATAAAGAAGTCAATTCTGGAGGATCTCAGCAAAATCCCACCAAGTGAGGTACCTCCACCATCAGGCAGGAGGGGTGGAGGTGCAGGTAGCTCAGCCAGACACCCTCAAGAGTCAAGATCAAGCCGGGTGAGAGTTGAAGAACAGAGGACAGATACCCCAAGGGCAGCAGCAGGATGTCCCTTAAAGGGGCTTCCCCAGGGAGTGAGGCTGCCTGAAGGCCTGGCTTTCACATCTTTCTCCTCATTGGTAATCTACATCCAACTACTGAGATGCCAGCAGAAGACGCAAGTGGTCACATTCCCACTTTGGGCCAATGAGCAGAATCTTCAGTAAATCCTGGGTTATTTCTCATTCCCTTTTTATTCTTTTGAAATAAAAACAGTGTGAATCTCTGAGGAGGGTCCTGACCTTCCCAGGATGAGCTATAGCCTCTCAGGGAGAGTGTCAAACCTCTACAGGTACCATCGGCCACCAATTCAAAGCAATCTGGTGCTGAAGTTTAAGAGACATGCTGGCTGTGCCAGTGAAGCTTCAAGACCAGCACCTGAAGTACCTCCCAAACAGAAACCTGGAGATTCTGGAAACCGACTCCTCCCCAGGCAGCCTCAACCTTTCCGGTCCCACACTCAACCCAGCACCAAAAGCTCTAGGTCCAGAGGGGAGAAATCCACTCAAACATCCCGTTGTATTTTCATTTATTTTTAAACTATTTTTTTCAAGAGACATCTTCTTTTATAAACAGATTATTTATGTCAATAGTATCAGTCATCTTCTGACCAACTTTTCTGGTAAAAGTGCAGACTGACTAGATTTAGGTAAAAGCAGGCCAAGAGGAGATACCCCACATCCAAGGTCAGGAGCGGTGGCCGTGAAGAGATACCCCATGTCCAAGGTCAGGAGCAGCGGCCAAAAGGAGATAGCCCACATCCAAAGTAAGGAGCAGCAGCTGCACTCTGCTGGAGCAGCCGTGAAGAGATACACCACGTCCAAGTTAAGAGAAACCCCAATAACATAGTAGGCGCTGAGAGAGGGCATCAGAGGGCAGACAGAATGAAAACCACAGTCACAGAAAACTAGCCAGTCCGATCACATGGACCACAGCCTTGTCTAACTCAATGAAACTAGGAGCCATACCGTGTAGGGCCATCCAAGACAGACAGGTCATGGTGGGGAGTTCTGACAAAACGTGGTCCACTGGAGAAGGGAATGGCAAACCACTTCAGTATTCTTGCCTTGAAAACCCCACGAACAGTATGAAAAGGCAAAAATATAGGACACTGAAAGATGAACTCCCCAGGTCGGTAGGTGCCCAATATGTTATTGGAAATCAGTGGAAAAATAACTCCAGAAAGAATGAAGAGTCCGAGCCAAAGCAAAAACAACACCCAGCTACAGATGTGACTGGTGATAGAAGCAAGTTCCAATGCTATAAAGAGCAATATTGCATAGGAACCTGGAATGTTAGGTCCATGAATCAAGGCAAATTGGAAGTGGTCAAACAGGAGACGACAAGAGTGAATGTCAACGTTTTAGGAATCAGGAAACTAAAATGGATTGGAATGGGTGAATTTAACTCAGATGACCATTATATCTACTACTGTGGGCAGGAATCTCTTAGAAGAAATGGAGTAGCCATCATGGTCAACAAAAGAGTCCGAAATGCAGTACTCGGATGCAATCTCAAAAACAACAGAATGATCTCTGTTCGTTTCCAAGGCAAACCATTCAATACCATGGTAATAAGTCTATGCCCCAACCAGTAATGCTGAAGAAGCTGAAGTTGAACGGTTCTATGAAGACCTACAAGACCTTTTGGAACTAACTCCCCAAAAAAGATGTCCTTTTCATTATAGGGGACTGGAATGCAAAAGTAGGAAGTAAAGAAACACCTGGAGTAACAGGCAAATTTGGCATTGGAGTACAGAATGAAGCAGGGCAAAGACTAACAGAGTTTTGCCAAGAGAACGCACTGGTCATAGCAAACACCCTCTTCCAACAACACGAGAAGACTCTACACATGGACATCACCAGATGGTCAACACTGAAATCACATTGATTATATTCTTTGCAGCAAAAGATAGAGAAGCTCTATACAGCCAGCAAAAACAAGACTGGGAGCTGACTGTGGCTCAGATCATGAACTCCTTATTGCCAAATTCAGATTTAAATTGAAGAAAGTAGGGAAAACCACTAGACCATTCTGCTGCTGCTGCTGCTAAGTCACTTCAGTCGTGTCCAACTCTGTGCAACCCCATAGACAGAAGCCCACCAGGCTCCCCCATCCCTGGGATTCTCCAGGCAAGAATACTGGAGTGGCTTGCCATTTCCTTCTCCAAGGCAAGAAAGTGAAAAGTGAAAGTGAAGTCACTCAGTTGTGCCCAACTCTTAGCGACCCTATGGACTGCAGCCTACCAGGCTCCTCCATCCATGGGATTTTCCAGGCAAGAGTACTGCAGTGGGGTGCTATTGCCTTCTCCAAGACCATTCCAGTATGACCTAAGTCAAATTCCCCACAGTGGAAGTGAGAAATAGATTTAAGGGACTAGATCTGATAGACAGAGTGCCTGATGAACTATGGATGTAGATTCATGACACTGTACAGGAGACAGGGAGAAAGACCATTCCCAAGAAAAAGAAATAGGAAAAAGCAAAATGGCTGTCTGAGGTGGCCTTACCAAGAGCTGTGAAAAGAAGAGAAGCGAAAAACTAAAGAGAAAAGGAAACATATATTCATTCGAATGCAGAGTTCTAAAATGTATCAAGGAGAGATAAAGAAAGCTTTCCTCAGTGATCACTGCAAAGAAATAGAGGAAAACAACAGAATGGGAAAGACTAGAGATCTCTTCAAGAAAATGAGAGATACCAAGGGAACACTTCATGCAAAGGTGGGCGCAATAAAGGACAGAAATGATATGGACCTAACAGAAGCAGAAGATATTAAGAAGAGGTGGCAAGAATACACAGAAGAACTGTATAAAAAAGATCTTCATGACCCAGATAATCACGATACTGTGATCACTCACCTAGAGCCAGACATCCTGGAATGTGAACTCAAGTGGGCCTTAGGAAGGATCACTACCAAGAAAGCTAGGGGAGGTGATGGAATTCCAGTTGAGCTATTTCAAATCCTAAAAGATGATGCATGTAAATGCTGCACTGAATATACCAGCAAGTTTAGAAAACTCAGCAGTAGCCACAGGACTGGAAAAGGTCAGTTTTCATTCCAATCCTAAAGAAAGGCAATGCCAAAGAATGTTCAAACTACCATACAATTGCACTCACCTCACATGCTAGTAAAGTAATTCTCAAAATTATCCAAGCCAGGCTTCAACAGTACGTGAACTGTGTACTTCCAGATGTTCAAGCTGGACTTAGAAAAGGCAGAGAAACCAGAGATCAAATTGCCAACATCTTCTGGATCATTGAAAAAGCAAGAGAATTCCAGAAAAACATCTATTTCTGCTTTCTTGACTATCACAATAAACTGTGGAAAATCCTGAAAGAGATGGGAATACCAGACTACCTGACCTGCCTCTTAAGAAATCTGTATGCGGGTCAGGAAGCAACAGTTAGAACTGGACATGGAACAGATTGGTTCCAAATCGGGAAAGGAGTACGTAAAGGCTGTATATTGTCACCCTGCTTATTTAACTTATATGCAGAGTACATCATGAGAAACGCTGGACTGGAAAAAGCGCAAGCTGGAATCAAGGTTGTGGGAGAAATATCAATAACCTCAGATATGCCACCCTTATGGCAGAAAGTGAAGAGGAACTAAAAAGCCTCTTGATGAAAGTGAAAGAGGAGAGTGAAAAAGTTAGCTTAAAGCTCAACATTCAAAAAACTAAGATCATGGCATCTGATCCTAGCACTTCATGGCAAACAGCTGGGGAAACAGTGGCTGACTTTATTTTTGGGGGGCTCCAAAACCACTGCTGATGGTGACTGCAGCCATGGAATTAAAAAATGCTAACTCCTTGGAAGGAAAGTGATGAACAACCTAGACAGCATATTAAAAAGCAGAGATGTTACTTTGCCAACAAAGGTCCGTCTAGTTAAGGTTATGGTTTTTCCAGTGGTCATGTATGGATTTGAGAGTTGGACTATAAAGAAAGCCAAGCGCTGAAGAATGGATGCTTTTGAACTGTGGTGTTGAGAAGACTCTTGAGAGTCCCTTGGACAGCAAGGAGATTCAACCAGTCCATCCTAAAGATCAGTCCTGGGTGTTCATTGGAAGGACTGATGCTGAAGCTGAAACTCCATTACTTTGGCCACCTGATGCGAAGAGCTGACTCACTTGGAAAGACCCTGATGCTGGGAAAGATTGAGGGCAGGAGAAGGGGATGACAGAGGATGAGATGGTTGGATGGCATCACCGACTCAATGGACATGAGTTTGGGTAAACTCCAGGAGTTGGTGATGGACAGGGAGGCCTGACGTGCTGTGGTCCATGGGGTTGCAAAGAGTCGGACATGACTGAGCGACTGAACTGAACTGAACTGAACTGGGAAAACCAATTTCATAATTTCCAGGCAAATAACCAAGACCGCCCTCAGAAACAGCAAAGCAGGGTTCGTGACAAAGCCACTCAACCTTGCTTTTTTGTTCCTGTGTCTGCTTACTAAAAGCAGATAGAAGACCTGAAAGCTCCTGCCAGTGTATGGACTCAGGGAGACTGAACTGGCAGACAAAAACCAGCTCCTGCCCACTTGGGAGATCGGAGCTACCGAAATCACCAGGCGATCAATACCTGATTGTCTCAACTGCTTTAGAGGCAATGCCGAGGAGGAGGCAGGGGTGAGTGTCCAGGAAGGCTGAATCTGTCTCTGAAGATGATTCTAGAAGGCAAAGTGTGGAAAACAAGAGAGCCTCCCATCTTAGGGCCAAGGTCCTTTTCTGAGTATTAACCTCTGACCTTCCAGAAAGCACTAGCATCACAGAGGGTTCCTAAGCAACCTGACCACACTGTAATCTGCAGGGCAGAGTCTGGACCACAGTCTACACGGCACCTCACTACTTTCTGGAATCCTTTTTACCCTGTCTTCACCAGCGTGCTTCCATCTCTATGGAAACCGGAGTGGGAATCAGGAGCCAGCCCTGAGAACGCTTGTCAGAAACTAACTCCTAATTCTATTTCCATGGAAACAGATGACAGATCAGTGGAAATAAGGTAATGTTTTTAAATAAGGCAATCCTTTCTTTAAAAAATTCTTCCTTACCTAAATTTTCTACCAATTTCACAGAGCTAAAATTTGAGCATACATTGCTCATGAGCTACAACAGCAACAATATTCTCTTGAGGTTACAGATAAATGCTGGGGACAAAGAAGCAAGAATACAACCACGGGAAACCAGGGAAATTAAGATGAGTTCGTCTCAGCAGCAATCACAAGAGCCTGAAGTAGAAGGTTCCATGCTCAGCGCACAGGCTTTAGCTTAAGCCCTTCATCAACTCCTATAATAGCACTACCATCATGTGATGATGGTTTTCACTGAGGCAAGATGCTTCCTGAAAACTAAACTCTCATGGAAGGCTTCAAACAAGAAAGATTAAGTGTAGGGACAGGATTAGAGTCTGAAACCAAGAATTCTCCAAAGCTAATTGTCCCATTAAAAAAAAAAAAAATGCACAAGGAGCCTCCACTGTCCAGGAGGATTGAAAAAACACCTCCAAGGTGACCAGAGCAGCAAGCTGGTTGTGAAATATACCTGTTCCACCTACCATTCTGTTACAAGGCATGAAACTGAGGAAACTTAAGACATGCTGCCAAATCCTTCTTGTGAAATAACTGTGGATCCAATATCCAAATAGCCAGCCACAGATAAAGCATCTGAATTTGCAGGATTAAAATATAAAGAATCACAGCATTTCAGGTTGGAAACAGGGCTTGTGGGAACTGGCATACTCAGATAGGTGGTATTTCCTCTTAAGCAGAGGGGCAGGGATTTACGCTGTGGAGTAAAGAGAACAGATTCGTCCATCTTCCCCTTGTTATCATGGTAACAGCTCCTGAGTTTGGGGACTGGCTCTCCCACAGGCATATGCAAGACGTTTTACATTCACGGGATACAACCCCATCTCAGGGAGGCACTATCATTCCCATGTAGCAGAAAGGGGCCTGAGGTTCGAGAGTCTGGCCTGTACTGGATATCCAAGCCCCCTGACTCCTGCCTCCAAGCCTCCTAAGCCTTCACGAGGCTGCCCGAAATGGTCCCTGCAAACACCTCCAACCAAAGGAGAAAGCACAATCTCCATGGAGCTGGTTAATAAGCAAAGTCCATGTAAATGAATGGAGGGAGACTTCTCTCATGGTCCAGTGGTTAAGAATCCTCCTGCCAATGGACTCAAGTTCAATCCCTGGTCTGGGAAGATCCCACCTTCCTCAGGTTTATGTACAGAACTACTGAGCCCACACTCTAGAGCCCAGTAGCCACAACTAATGACGCCTGAGCACCATAGAACCTGTGCTCTGCAACAAGAGAAGCCGCCTCAGCGAGAAGCCCCTGCACCACAACTACAGAGTAGCCCCCAGCCTCCGCAAGTACGGAAAGCCCATGCGCAGCAACAAAGACCCAACACAGCCAGAAATAAATGTATTTTTAAAAATGAGTGGAGGAATAGTTGTTGCCCATAGAAAGCACTGGTTAAATGTTTTCTGGATGAAAGATAAAAATACATTGGAAAGAAGAAATTAAACAACAAAAATCAAAATTGAAAATGACAAAAAAGACAAGCAAAACATAAATTTCCATATTAAAAATATGTAAAAGCCAAGGTTTAAAAAAAACAATAAACAATAATGAACAAGAGAAGGCTTTAAACCACCTTTTGATAAATGACTACAAAGTAGTTTTCAAAGCGGATATAAATGTATCCAAAAAACTGTTCCTCTATTTGATAACAGCGAGATGACGATGACATTACAAAGCTACATAAGCTAATGGTGCCACAATATACAGACACAAACCATGTGGGAAACAGATTTTAAGCCTGAATCAAAGAGAACCGTTCAGGTGTGTGCGCCATTATGTTTGCAACGTAAGCTAGAGTATGAGCATAACTGAATTAAAACATAAAATGTACAAATTGGCCACCATCATTATCCCTTCAAAAGAAACCAGAAAATAAGATAATAACAAGGAATTGCTGTGACACAAAGAAGAAAGCCTTCAAGGATGTGAACAGAAATATGCTCTGAAAGCAGTATTAGTTGGTGCATTCATGGCTGTGGTCCAGAGGAACTATTTCTTCCTTAAACACGTAAAAAAATTTCAAACTGAGCAAACCATTTGGAAAAACAGAATACTGGAACCAGAGAAGCAGAAAAACTCATAATCTGGCTGGATGTCCGCAGTTAGGACGATCGCACCCCACACCAAGTGTAACGCAACAAAGCATGGGAGCATACGTTCTCTAACGCTTAGTTTTCCAACCCCTGGAGAACCGGGCTCCTTTTCACTTCAAAACCCTTTTAAAAGCAATGAAAAATTAGCTACAAAGAATGTAATACAGAATGTGGCATTTGAAGACTGCAAGAAAAACTCAAGTCACTGAACTTATCTGGACTCCTAAAGACGAGTTCAATGTTCTCCAAAGTCAGGGCATAGAGGCACAGCCAGCTCTGAGGATGGGGGCCTTTGGGCGACTCCAAAGGCCAGGCCAAAGAGACAGAGTAGGAATTCAGCAAAAAGGGCCTAAACAACAAGTAGAGCAGGAAAAAAGAGGGGGAAAACAGCACCTCTCAAGCCAACCCCCCATCACCACTAAACTTCCGCCCCTTCCTTCAAGAAAAACCTGAGGCTTTCCCTCAAAACAGGTCCAAGCCCATCAACTCACTTCTCTTCTAGCTACCAGATCAGGATGGAGATTCCAACCCATTTTAAAACTCATCTCAGCAACTATGGTTGTCAGGAGAACCACTTACCACTAAATCATTCAAAACTCACTCTCTCCCCACCCCCAGCAAAACTGTCACCTCCTTTTGCCTTTATTCAAGCTGGACTGAAGGAGATACCTGGAAACTTGGGTGGTTTTTTAGCACACATGCATTTGAAAGCTGGAATCTCATTAAATAGGCAGGACTATGCAGATCCTACAGCAAGGGTCAGCAAAGTACAACCCAAGGGGCAAATTCGACCACTGCCTGTCTGTAAAAAGTCTGGAACACAGCCATGGCCATTATTTTATGTATTGCTTATGGCTGCTCTCACACTGTGTGTGTGTGTGCTTAGTCGCTCAGTGGTGTCCGACTCTTTGCAATCCCGTAGACTGTAGCCAGCCAGGAACCTCTATCCATGGGAATTCCCCAGGCAAGAATAATGGATAAAGTTCAAAAGCCTAAACTACTAATGACCTAGCTCTTTAAAAAGGTTTGTCCTGTCCTAGAGCAAAGTTAACACCAGTAAGCAAACATCAGACTTAGCTGGAGTGCTTGTTACAGAATCAAATTCCAAGACCAGCCCAAAACATTCTGTTTCAGAGGATCTGTAGAGAGGCTGAAATCTGCATCTTAACAAGCTCAAAAAGGGTCACCAACCACTCAGAAACTCTATAGGCTTAAGAGATGTCTTTAAACATTTAAATTTAAAAAGCCAATTACCATAATATTAAAAGATGACTTTCCCTTTTGAAGTAAAACCTCCAAGCCTCAGCCAGCTCAGCTCTATCCAAAATAAAATTTTCTAGGGCTGTGAAGTGCAAAGGCCAAGAAACACCTGTTCAATCTTTTAGGCTTACCTGTGCTTTGCAAAGATTAATCGTTGCCACTGAAGTTTACTCAGCCATGCTCTCTAATTATTAGCAAAGCGCTGTTCTCAGGCAGGGGAGACGGTTTCCGTTTCCATAACAACTTGGTTAAGCCTTCAGCGCAAAAAAAAAAAAAAAAAAAAGCACTTGCAGAAAGAGGTGCCCAAGTAGCCAGCCTAGCTCCATGTGCATCAGCCAGAAAGTATAGCCCTTTGGTACTTGCAACCCCCCAGAGCACATTAGCAACCCTTCTGAAAAACCTTTTCATCTCAAGGTTGCATTATTATTAAATTTTCTTGTGATGGGCTATTTTGATACTAATTGTAGCCCAAATCATGGATAAGACTAATAATATATGGTAATAATATGCATTTTAGCACAGAGAACGGTGCAATTTTCCCCAAAGGACAAAGAGGGGAGCACCCTAAGATGCTTACAGGATGTTAAGTGCACAGAGTTCCCAGATCAAGTAAGTTAGTAAAATCCTGGTTGCACAAATTAAACAGCTTTCTCTGCTGAAACTTCCCAGAGCCTTTATTTTTCTAATGTGTTTCTTGCCTCTCCCAGGATAAATGGGTGGGCTTTCTTTCCAGTCCTAAACTTCTTTAGCTCTTTCTTCTTTTTTTCCCCCACAGAGCCATAACTACCACTCCCCATCCCCCTACCTCTGTGCCTTACCATAATCTAGTCCTAGTTTGCTCAGGACTTCCAGTGTTAAAGTGAAAGTGAAAGTGTCACTCAGTCGTGTCCGACTTGTCGGGATCCCACGGACTGTTGCCCAACCAGGCTCCTCTGTCCATGGAATTCTCCAGGCAAGAATCATGGAATGGGAATCTTCCCAACCCAGGGATCAAACCTGGGTCTCCCACATTGTAGGGCAGACTCTTTACCAAGTGAGCCACCAAGGAACTTTATTCCAGTGTTAAAACTGGGGCAAACCAAAACAACTGGTCACTCCACCATGCCCTTAGCACACTGGCTTTCCTTAGTTCACCAGACATTTGTGTTAGAGTTGGTTGAGTTTATCTTCCTGGATAGAGGACAGAGAACAGACTCAATGTCGCTTTGGAACCCCAGCACCTACCAAAATCCTCCATAGGTATGTCTTGAATAAATGAATTAAATAGAAAGTAGAGTCCTTCCAAACAGACCCACTCCTTTTCTTCACTCAAAACTACTATGAAATTGCCATTTTTATAGGTCAAAAATGGTCAGATATGGGGAATTTCATGTTTTAACCTAACATGCCCCATCACGTCATGGGAAATAGATGGGGAAACAATGGAAACAGTGTCAGACTTTATTTTTCTGGGCTTCAAAATCACTACAGATGATGACTGCAGACAGGAAATGAAAAGACGCTTACTCCTTGGAAGGAAAGTTATGACCAACCTAGATAGCATATTCAAAAGCAGAGACATTACTTTGCCAACAAAGGTTCATCTAGTCAAGGCTATGGTTTTTCCTGTGGTCGTGGTATGGATGTGAGAGTTGGACTGGGAAGAAGGCTGAGCACCGAAGAATTGATGCTTTTGAACTGTGGTGTTGGAGAAGACTCTTGAGAGTCCCTTGGACTGCAAGGAGATCCAACCAGTCCATTCTGAAGGAGATCAGCCCTGGGATTTCTTTGGAAGGACTGATGCTAAAGCTGAAACTCCAGTACTTTGGCCACCTCATGCGAAGAGTTGACTCATTGGAAAAGACTCTGATGCTGGGAGGGATTGGGGGCAAGAGGAGAAGGGGACGACAGAGAATGAGATGGCTGGATGGCATCACCGACTTGATGGACGTGAGTCTGGGTGAACTCCGGGAGTTGGTGATGGACAGGGAGGCCTGGCGTGCTGTGATTCATGGGGTCGCAGAGTCAGACACAACTGAGCAACTGATCTGATCTGATCTGATACTTTTATTCTAGAAGCAGGGTTTGCATATGCAAAAATAGAGGGTTGGTAGCCACCTTCTCCATTTGGTCAGGAGTAGATACCCAAAACCTTGCTTAACTATGTGTGAAGTCTAAGAAAGTGAAAGTGTTAGCCGCTCCGTCCTACCCACTCTTTGCCACCCTGTGGACTGCAGTCTGCCAGGTGGTCCTGTCCCTGGAAGTCTGGATTGCCATTCCCTTCTCCAGGGGATCTTCCCAACACAGGAATGAAACCCAGGTCTCCTGCATTGCAGGCAGATTCTGTACCATCTGAGCCACCAGGAAATCCCCACCCAACCGTGTGTACATCGTACATCACCTTAACCTATATTTAAAGGGCCATTCAGACAGCGAGACCCACCTTCCTACACAGGAGAGAAGGGGCAAGGGCACAACCTTGAAAAAAATGACACAGCCCCTGAGGATACCACATAAACTGCTTAGAATCAACTAGGCCCCAGATATGGCAGGAGAGTCACTTCCAGTAGACCTCAAGCCTCATTATACCCTCACAGCAAAACATGAGCTCCATGTCACACCCACAGGCACTGAGCCAGGTTTCCGGCAAACCCTAAAACGCCAAAAAGTGGACAGTGACCCAATTTCAGGAAATCCCAGACCCTTCCCCAAAACAGTTGGAAAAACCCTCCCACTCCTTAGCCCATGAAATTACCCAGCCCATAAAAAATAACCACCACCCACAACTCGAGGGCCTTCTCACCTTCAGAGATGGTGCGCCGTCTGTCTGCAAAGCGAATTTCTCTCAGGGCCGCTCTCTTGCCCTCCGAGGCTTTCACACTCCACAGAACAGGTTTCTCTCAGGGTCCCTGCTGCCACTGAGACGTGCACACTCTGTTGAGGGAGTTTCTCTCAGGGCCCCTCGCGCCCCCTGAAATGTCCATTCCATGGTGCAAATGCGCCTCTCAATGCTGTTCGGGACATCTGAGACGTCCACACTCTATGGAACGCGATTCTCTCAGGGCCGCTCTGGACGTCTGTCACTCTATGGAATGCTTTTATTTCAGGGCTGCTCTAGACATCTGAGATGTCCACTCTATGGAACGCGTCTCTCTCAGGGCCTCTCTGGACATCTGAGACATCCACTCTATGAAACGCGTCTCTCTCAGGGCTGTGCTCACCTTCTGAGATGGACTATGTAGCTCTCTAAATAAGCTGGCTTCCACTTTACTGTGGGCTTCCCTGGTGACTCAGCTAGTGAAGAATCTGCCTGCAATGTGGGAGACCTGGGTTCAATGCCTGGGTTGGGAAGATCCCCTGGAGAAGGGAACAGATAGCTACCTACACTAATATTCTGGAGAATTCCACGGGCAGAAGAGCCTGGTGGGCTATAGTCCATGGGGTCGCAAAGAGTTGGACAGGACTGAGTGACTTTTACTTTCAGTTTACCGTGGCTCACTCTCAAATTCTTTCCTGAGTGAAGCAAAGGACCCTCACTTGGAGGCTCATCAGAGGGACTCACCTGAGACCTGGGACATGACCATCCTCCCTGGCTCCATTTTCTTGCAACACTTTCACGTACAAGATATGGAGAGGAGCTCTACGTTTAGAATCCAAAAGGGAAAGTCCCACAATCCTCCCATATCCAAGCTGTGCAGAGCACTGCTGTGTGTAGGACCAGGGCTTGCCAAAGATTGCATGTCAAAGACTCAGCAGAAAACACACGCGTCCACTCAATATGAATAACATGTTTTCTGCCAGCTGAAATGAACACCTTTCCATGTGGGCTTATGCTGGCAGCCCAGGGAGAAGAGACAGCATTTCTGTGTTTGGAAGGGAACAGTGGAGGTGGCAGATGCCTGGAAAGAGACACAGGGGGGGCAGAATTTCAGGATCACTCAGCTGTGCAAAGGCATGTGGGCAGTAGGGATGTTAGACAAGGCCCTTTCTTGAAAAAGAGGCCATTCATGAAAGAGAGCTTTCTGACTACCCATGAGAGGATACAGGACAGAAGGGATGACAGAAGATGATCTGCTTTGGACTCCTGGTGAAGGAGGAAGGACACTAAGACAGAAATGGATGTCACAGGAAAAAGCAGGCAAGAAAAGCAGAAAAGAGGGAGATGGAAAGAAATTTTTGAAAAGGAGGAGCAGACAATAGATGGAGAGGAAGAGAGAGAACCAAGGGTTTCAGCCTAGAATACTTCAAAGTTCAATGGAAAGGAACTTGTACTTTCCATTGAGCGTGGGAGTAACGTCCCATTTCTCCAACAGCCAACCATGCGTGGTCGTGCCAGCCAAACACTGAACTGGAGCCAAAGGGCACTGGCTGGCAGCTTGAATAGGTTAAGCTTTCAAGTGACTGGAGTCCCACCTTTCCTAATCATTTGTTCTTCTAATTATCAAGAGACCTGAATTTCTTTGATCAACCTTTATTTTAGATGATCATATCTCAACAGTTTAGGACATAAAACATTTCCTGTCTGGAATGTGAAAATTTGTTAACAGTCTGTGCTTTCTCTCAGATAGCAATGTGTGCATATGTCAGAGAGGCTCCTGAGGGCTTGGAAGGCGTCTTGGTGTGAACCATCCCAACGCCAGGGGGCAGCCCTGTCCCCAAGAAGTTGCAACCATGCAGATTTCAGGACCGGCCAGATTGTAAACCAAGAGCCTACAGTTTAAGAATCACCAGATATCTTCCTTGGCACCTCTCACTGTAACTCATATAGATCACTTCAGCACAGCAGACAAGTTGGTATCTCAGGACAAATATCAAAGTGATTGTTATAATACAGTTACAGAATTCAGAAAAGCCCTCAGCTAGTAACTTCATCACTTAGCTATTCCTAAGAAATGTTTATAATCTCTAAATTAGAGTTTGTTTGTTTAAAAAAAAAAAAGGCTCATTAAACAGTTCTATGAAGATGCCTAAAATAGAGAAGCCTCAACGTTCCAGACTGTACCATTCTTTAGTAACATTCAGTCCACACACCACCCTCTCTCAGCCCAGCCATACTGTCAGATCACTTTTATAAGAGTCTTTCCAATAACACACAGTCTCTGATTATTCAGTCTAAGGACTTTTTTACTGTATAAAAATTATTCCATCTATATTTTTCATTTAAAATATCTGACAAAGCCTATAGAAAGGCTGAAATCTCTTGACATGGCAAACATAATAAAATTTACTCATCTTTCCAGCTGAGTTCAAGTTTCACAAAAATTAGGTTTCTTAAATAGAAGCTTTAAAATGTAGATGTGCCAGATCTCATATAGAAAGGTTCTACTGAAGAAAATTGATTCTGGTAGAAGACAGATTCACTCACTGATCTGCCTGTGGTTAATACTGCTGAACTGCAAGGACGGAGGGAGGGTGGAAGGGAAGTTTCTTGACTCTCTGGGGAACAAGTATCAATACAGAAGTGAAGTGTTATTTGCTTACCCTTGTCTGACTCTTTGTGACCCCGTGGACTGTAGCCCACCAGCCACCTCTGGTGGAATTCCACCTCCATGGAATTCTCCAGGCAAGAATACTGGAGTGGGTAGACATTTCCTTCTCCAGGGGCTCTTTCTCACCCAGGACCAAACCTGGGTCTCCCACATTGCAGGCAGATTCTTTACTGTCTGAGCCACCAGGGAACCCCCATCAATACAAAAAGATCCACAACTGTGATATTCTGAAATTTCAAACTGTGCCCCGGAGTGTCCTAAAATCTGACCATTAACAATTATCTGAATAAGGAATGTTTTTTCACATACATTGTTTAACTGCTAATTGTGCTGTGAATTTTACTGGCTAATCTGTTTTGTACTAGAAAGCAGCAAGCTTCTGCTTCTAATGGACCTGATGTGGAATCCTCTACCTGAAGGGCAAATTGTCCTGGTTCCCTCCTCACAGGGTCTGTTGGCAAAGCCTGTTGCTGAGCTGGCTTATTCCCAGGCCATTTTTCCCTGGACTTTTTATCTGGAGAGCTCATTCTCCTCACTCACTTCTTGGCTGAAATGTCACATCCTCAGACAGAAGTCTTCTTTCATTGCCTTATATAAGAAATATTTCCATGCTCAACACCACTAATTATTAATATTAGAAAAATGCAAATCAAAATCACAATGAGGTACCACTTCACACTGGTTACAATGGCCATCATTAGAAAGTCTACAAATAATAAATGCTGGAGAAGGTATAGAGAAAAGGGAGCCCCCACCCACAGTGTTGGTGGGAATGTAAATTGGTGTAATTAATAAAGAAAACAGATAAGGGTTTCCTTAAAAAACTAAAAACAGAGTTGCCATATGATCCAGTAATCCCACTCCTAGGCATATATCTGGAGAAAAGTCTAATTTAAAAAGGTACATCCACCCAGTGTTCATAGCAGCACTGTTCACAATAGCCAAGACATGGAAACAACTTAAATGTTCATTAACAGATGACTGGATAAAAAAGATATGGTATATATACTGGTATATATACTAATATATGCACAATGGAATACTACTCAGCCATAAGAAGAATGAGATAATGCCATTTGTAGCAGAACGGATGGATCTAGATTATCAAACTAAGTGACGTAAGTCAGACAAAGAAAGACAAATATATGATATTGCTTATATATGGAATTTTTAAAAATGTTACAAAAGAACTTATTAACAAAACAAAAATAGACTCACAGACATAGAGTTTGGTCCAAACCAAATTTATGGTTACCAAAGGGGAAAGGTGGGGAGGAATAAATTAGGAGCTTGGATTTAATAGATACACACCACTGGCACCCCACTCCAGTACTCTCGCCTGAAAAATCCCATGGACGGAAGATCCTGGTAGGCTACAGTCCATGGGGTCGCAAAGAGCTGGACACGACTGAGTGACTTCACTTTCACACTACTATATATAAAATAGATAAAAAGGATCTAATGTATAGCACAGGGAACTATGTTCAACATCTTGTAACAACCTATAATGGAAAAGAACCTGAAAAAAAAAATATATATATAAATATACATATATAACTGAATCACTCTGCTGTACACCTAAAACTAACACAACATTGTAAATGAACTATATACCTCAGTAACAATTGCTTAATTAAAAAAGAAAAAAAATTAAGAAATATTTCCCCCATCTACCACACACACACACACACCCTCACACACACACACACCAGCCCACACGCACACTATTTTTTATCACTGTTTCCTGTTTGCATTATTGCATTTCTCACCATTTCATTTTTTATTTATTTAATTATTCTTCCTTTTCTGTTTCTCCCAGTAGACTGGAAGCTCCTTGAGGGCAAGTGTCTGGCACAAAAAAGTACAAGTGCAATAATAAACTGAAAAATAAACGGAGGAAAGGCCGTCAGAGATGAGAAGCTATGGCCCTCCCACAAAATGTAACCTGGGTCCCCATCCCATTCCAGGGACCATGAGGCATTACTTTCAGTCTTACAAATGGACCTGACTTGGTAACATTTGGAGTCTAGGAAAAAGTTCCTCCTGCTAAAAACAAACGCCCTTTCCTTGAGCTGGGTGTGTCTGGCCTCACCACCCAGAAGGCACCACTATTTTCTTTATAGGTTCAGGGTCAGAGCTTGATGATTTTTCCACCTGGATATATTGAAAGAAATTTGAAGAAATGTATTTCTGTTTGCTTTGCAGCTTTTCAGCTTTATGTTCTTGAGACCACCCCCCATCCCTACTCTGGGCGTCTCTTTCAACCACACCCTAACAGCTCACCGCCAGTCTCCTACAGTAAGCAACACCCCTGTCTGCCGGTTTTGAAGTTTATTCCTGATCATATTCCTGGTCATCCTCAAATGTCCATTTCAATCTCACAGTCTTGGGCACGACTCAGTGCAGACCCAAACTGGCAGGGAACTTCAAGCCAGCGGACAGAAGAACGTTCTGGCAGGATGGTGAGCGTTCAGAATGGAAGCTCTAGGCTGCAATACTTACAACAACAGATTTCCTGGCACTCAGTAAAGTTAGGGAAAGCCCCAGAGGGTGCTCTCCTGAGCCTCCAGGCTTCATGGAGCTCGGGCCCAGGCCATCCGAAGGGGACTTCCTTTTGCCTCTCATATGCATCGATTTATGCATTTATTTGCATAAGCAAACTCCAGAAAGTCAACAATAACACTCTGGAGTAAGGCCTGAGCAAGGTGCCCCAGGGGCAACAACAGTAATAGAGACAGGAGTACAGAAAAGGCTGCAAATCCTCGGCAAAGATGCCTGGAATCACATCCAGATGGTAAACAGAACTCAGCCAGGCTTCCCAGAGGAGCACCTTGGCAGCTCCCATCGCGACCTGGGAAGAGAGCATCCTCAAATTCCAAACCAGCCTCTCCGTGTACACCTGCACACAACTCCCAGCCCAGCTCCTCCTGACTCCTTCAACCTCACCCCATAGGTTGTTCACTCATCCTCATATTTTAAGACACGAGTACCTCAATCTGGGAGAAATCTCAATGGATATTTTTGGATGATTTAACAAAACAAAACCTACTCACCATTATGCAAATGCACAATGAGGCTAGCAGAAGTGGATGAAAGTTACTCCCTCATTCATTCCACCAGCCTTTCTGGAGAAGCCCCAGTGTCCCAGATTGTGTGGGGAGGCTCCCACTGACCTCATTTTCCCCACTCGTTCTAGCTCTTCCTCTTCTCAAAACCTATTCCTTCAATCAGAAGGACTCAAAAATAGCCGTCCTGCATTTGTTCTATTAGAGGGCTCACTAAGAAGCAAATATAGGAAAGGAGAGAAAGGAAGAGTAATAGAGGTAAAAAATAATGTAGAAAGGCGTGAAAGAGAGAGCTTAGGACAAAAATGAGGAGAGAGAGAGAGGACTGAAGAAGAGGGTCCTAGGAAAAAAGGAAGACAACAGGGAGACTATTTAGCGAGGGGAGGAGCAATGAAGCATGTGAAGCATGCAAAGCAATGAAGAAAGTGTCAACTACAAATGGGCACTTGCCATCTCCCTCTCCAAGGGTTATCATGAGCTGCTGCAACTGATGACCTTCAACACCCCCCTGAAAGGACTTCAGGGTGGAGAGCAGAAATGAGGCACTCTGTGTTCAGGGAAAAACTGGCAGGACAGGTCTTCAGAGAGTTAGATATTCTCAGGAGCTGATTTTATGAGCTTAATTCTTGTATATCCATATCTAGAAAAACACTAAAATCCTTCATGGTGATGACTGTTCCCTGTGACTAGCAGAAACCTTCTGGAAAAAAATAAATGCTGGATTGCATGTATTCCCCCTTCACCAAAATCACATATTTGGTGACCCGCCCCCTGCCTCTTAGGAGCGTCTCTCAGAGTCATCTGAGGTGCTGTCTACCAGGCTGCAGGCCTCATTTTGCCCCAGATAAAACAACTCACAACTCTCACGTTGTGCATCTTTTTTAAGTATTTCAACAAATGTATAAACCCGGCACTCATCCCTTAATCAGGCAAGACTGGAGAAAATTGTTTAGAATCTAAAGAGCCATTTAAGTTCCTCTCCTCTAAACTCTGCCCCCCACACAGAGTGCCCCCCACTTCCAGGATACAAAGGCTCCCAGAACAGTCCTTACCAAAGGAGCTTCTCTTCCTGTGCCTCTCCAGTGGAGGCAGTTCCACCTCCCACAAGGCGGCCCTGTCCACCTGAACTACAGGGGGCATTCACTCCCCTCACAAAAGGCCCAGCCCTGCCCCCAATACCCTTTAGTTCTGAAAGTTGAGTCTGCACTTAATCAACTCCCCCCGCCCCCGCCTGCCCTGCAGATTTGGAGAGAATGGATCCATGTATCTGTATGGCTGAGTCCCTTTGCTCTCCACCTGAAACTATCGCAAAAATTTTTTATAATTTAAAAAAAATTAAAAATTATACTTCAGTCCCCCCTAAAAAAAAAAAAACCTGATTTGAACATGGTCCTCCTCAACCTCACCAAGGCAACTGCAGCCCATCACCTTGAACTTACTTTCTCCCACGGTTGAGCTGTCACTGACCATCTTCACAGACACTGCTGTGTACGCCAAAAATTCATGGTCCAGGGGTGTATGGAACCCACTGGAAGATGCTGTGTCTTAAAGAGAGAAAAGCAGAAAGCTTGGGGGTGAATAATCAGAGTACGAGGGTATCAGGTCCATTCTGATGGCCGGTGCACAGCAGTGTCTCTGCAGGACTAAAGAAATCATATTCTTCCCTTTGACAAACCTTTACTGAAAACATTCTATAGCCAGTCATCTATACGCCCCATTAGGAGACTTCTAAACACCCAATACTTTGGCCACCTGATGCGAAGAGCTGACTTATTTGAAAAGATCCTGAGGCTGGGAAAGATTGAGGGCAGGAGGAGAAGGAGACAACAGAGGATGAGATGGCTGGATGGCATCACCGACTCAATGGACATGAGCTTGGGTAAACTCCGGGAGTTGGTGATGGACAGGGAGGCCTGGCATGTTGTTCATGGGGTTGCAAGGAGTCTGACACGACTGAGTGACGAACTGACTAACTGACTGACTGACTGGCTGAAACACCCAATGGACAGCTTATGCCCTAGTGGGGAACACTGTGCTCAGTCGCTAAGTCATGTCCAACTCTTCAACAACCCATGGACTGTAGTCCACCAGACTCCTCTGTCCATGGGATTTTCCAGGCAAGAATACTGGAATGGGTTGCCATTTCCTCCTCCAGGGGATCTTCCCCACCCAGGGATCAAACCCAGGTCTCCTGCATTGCAGGCGGATGCATTACTATTGAGTCACTGAGGAACACAGTTGTCTCAATAACTCAGACAATGGAATAACTCAATAAGTACACAAGGCAGAAGGAATTGACTGAAAAACACACAAAAACTGGCACATGCTGTGTCAGTAGAAATTCTTCTATATATATATAGAAGAATTTCTGTATATATATTATATATATATAGGTAATGAGAGAAATTTCCCCTAACACCCAAAGACTGGATCACAGTCCTTTTCCCCAAAACAATCTCAGAAGCCTTTTTTTTTTAAATTTACGAAAACTGTTATCCAGGTAATATTAGAACTCTTAAAATCTTCCACAGAGTGTTAACTTTCAGCAGGATATCTTTGATAAGAGAAATGATGTAAAATCTCTCATCAGTCAAATGTAAATAAAGACATCAGAATTTTTCAGACCATTAAATCAGCAATCTTCATCTCTCTGCGCTAAAGAGATACACAAAATATTGTCACAGAAAGTCTCATAAAAACTCATTACAAATGTTCCCAAAGGTTCATAAAATTACCTGATGAAGGCAACAAACTCTTCAAAATTCATCTTCTATAAACTGAGCACCAAAGAGTCAGAAGCATCACTAACATCTTTTTAACTAAGACGCTTACAATGAAAGGTACAGGCAAAGAAAGACAAGCCTTCCCCCAAATTAGCAGGTTTAAATAATTTAATTAGATGAACATCCAGGGATAAAATAGAAATAAAAGGGGGACAACAAACTCCCATATCTGTAAATTAATGGCACTCTCTGTGTTCTTCTGCCACATATTCAATTAACAAGGGGCTCTAGGACAGTAGGGCAATTTTCTTCTCTATTCACAGGATTTCAAGGTGAGCAGCTAATAACTTGCAGTAAGTTGCTTGCTTAAGATTAATGGTATTCAGCAAGAAGCTTTATAATTTAGGACTGTCAACCTCTGGAGAATAAATGGGCAAAGGGACATGATGGACTCGGGCTGCCAATGGCCCTGGGGACCACAAAGCACCAGCTGGAAAACAGAGGTCCACCAGGGTCAAATTTCCAGCCTTGGACTTTCTCTCTGAAATGTGGAGACAGTCTGAAAGGAAATGCAGCCAGCTCCACAGGGATCCATGCTGCAAATCTTCAGGCTTTAAACAAAGCCCCTGTCCATCTGGATGGCTCTTGGCAAACAGGGAGACAAGAATTCAGGAGCTCAGCAGTAGTCACCATGCACTGGGATCCTCTCTTAGGGCACTCAAGGCACAGTTCTTTTTCTGGGGGACAGACTTCAACCCTCCACACCCCTGGAGGTCAAAGGTATTTCTGGTGGCCACCATCCCAGGAAGGCACCATAGATCAACTGCCAAGAATGTGAGTAGGAACCACAGAGGAATCCTTAGAACAAAATCAGGTTTGGTTTTCACTTGTTAGAAACCCTTTCCTTCCTCCATGCCTGTGGGAGCCAAGAAGCTTCTACATCGGAGGAAATTAAGCGATCTCAGAATCACAAGGGCAGAGGGACCCAGTGAACAGGTCCTCGTCCAACCACCCCGCAGGATTCTCAGTCCATCACCCACCCCAGGTCAGACAGGATTAAAATTCAGGAGGAGTTGCTGGTTTAGTGGTTTTCAAGTGGTGGCAGTACCATCACCAGCTCTCAAGGACATTTAGAAATATTTGAGTCTTCACCATGCAAGGGAACATTGAGTGTGGACATACACCAGAATCTGTGTCAGCAGATACGGAACGATCCTTCCCCAAATGCCATTCAAGTTTCTATTTAAAAAAACTGATTTCCTTCATTCATCTTGGACAGAAAAGAATCATAATATTCAGAGAAGCGGTGCATCCTGCCCTTGCTCACCTCTCTAGTTAAGAGGCAGAAATCCGAGGTTCCTGGCTTCTTCTCTCCACTCTACCATCAGGAAGGTGGAAGCAACAGGAACAGAGGTGATGGGTTATTTACTATTTACTGACTATTTACTGAGCCTTCGCCATAGCCCGGGCCTGGGTTAAGGGCTTTGCATACTTTCATTGAATCTGCACAAGGAGCCTGATAGGAATCTAGGTCTCAGAGAGGGTAACTAACTTGCCAGAAGCCACACAGCCTGAAAGTGGCAGGCTATGGCTCTCAACTGACAGGCCTGCTCTGCCCAGAGCTGGGCACCACAGTGTTCACCACACAAAGGAACGATGGACAGAGGCGAAGGATAACACCAGACCACGCCTCCCTCAGCACAAAGTGCCCACCTCCTAAGGCCCTTCAGGAGACGCGTCAAGGACCAGAAGGTCACCATGCCTTCCCTTCCAGAACTTTCAAGCGACCGGAAAACTGACCCAGAGGAGCATCACTGTCTGTGACTAGAACCCCTCCAGGATTTCTGGGGGTCAGTCTGCCTCAGAAATGGCCATGACCATGAAGGTGAACCCAGATTATGAGCCCACGAACCTCTGTGTCCTTGGCCGGGAAGCTATGACAACACAGTGGCTCCTCCCTGAGGAGCAATCATCGCTGTCTTAATGTCGGGGGTGGTGACAAGACCGGGAACCCCTCCCCGGCCGGCTGTATTTCCTAAAGGAGCCTCTGGTCAAGGCGCACAGTGGAAACAGGACAGCAGCAGAAGAACGATGTTTTTCACATCATGATATCCTTCAGGCTGTAAGCCTGCTGCCTCAGTCATTTCTCACATCATGAAAACAAAGGGAAAGGCACAGACATTTGAACCACTTCTTAAGGTCCCGGGGCTGAAACTTTGTCATCAGTAGCTCTTTTATTCCCTCTTAAGCTGCAATTTGACCAGCACATATGACATTCAGTTCCTAATTCCTGCACTGAAGCAGAGGTTGATTAACTGTGAAGCAAAAGAGACCCAAGGGATGCCCCTGGTGGTCCAGCAGTTAAACACGCTGTGCCTCCACTGGAGGGAGCACAGGTTCAATCCCTAGTCTGGGAACTAAGATCCTGCATGCTGTGTGGAACAGACAAAAATAAATTTGATTTAATTAAAAAAAAGAGAGAGACCCAAGTTTCAGGACCCGTCCCAGGGGTCCCTCCCAGGGACCCAGCGTTGTGTTCACATGCATATGTTTTTGCCAAAATAACAAAAGTGAAATATTTTAACTTCAGTTGGTTAAGACCACTGTCTCCTTCACTTCAACTTGCCTTCTGTCACACTTCTCTCTCTGTCGGGGGACACTGGTGGGTTGGGGGCTTGTAGGGATGTAGTAAAGGGGAAGCTAGTTGGGGGGTCCATTCAGATGGGGTGTAAAGGGGTGTGCTGTGCTGTGTTTAGTCGTTCAGTCGTGTCTGACTCTTTGCCATCCCATGGGCTGTAGCTCACCAGGCTCCTCTGTCCATGGGGATACTCCAGGCAAGAATACTGGAGTGGATTGCCATGCCTTCTTCCAGGGGATCTTCCCAACTCAGGGATCCAACCCACGTTGCTTGTATTGCAGGCAGATTCTTTACCATTTGAGCCACCAGGGAAGCCCGTAGAGGGGTGTATATATCTTATTTTCCTATATTGTCAATGTTAGTTCATAATTAGCAATGTTTGGGATTCACACAAAGCTTCACATGCCTCTGAAAGGAGTTACCCCAACTCTCCTGATCCCTACTGTAATGGCAGGCGTGCACCCTCCAGCACTTGCCAGGAGAAGGCACTCTCTCCCCTGCCCCCAGGATCCCTTTCCAGTCACCTCGCCCATGGCCACCCCACCCCCCACTGCCCTCCTCCCACACTGGCCTTGCTGGCTCCACCTCACCTCTGCTCACTTGCCTCCTTCCACTAAAATGGTCTCAATCACATTTCCTGAGGTCATTTAACTTCTTACTCCTTTGACACAAACTACTGATCTCAATGAAAACCAGCATAAATCTCATTAAAATGCCTGAAAAAACGAGGACACCAATGACAAACTGGTTAACGAGTGTCTTCAATTCAAAGGACATTTAAGATTAGTCACTGCACAGAAAATGTGAAATGCCCCGAAGTCTCACAGCTCCAGTATGAAAGCAGTCTGATGGGAGTTTTCCCAGATTTGACACACCTAAAAATATACATGACAATACCAGTCACAAGGAGTGAAAGTTTTCTACACTAGCAATAATAAAAGTCAAGTTTCCATTCTATTCCAGGGCGGTGGTTCTCCCCCAGTGCTTTTATAAAAGGCAAATGGCTGGGTCCCACTGATACTGATTTAATTAGCCTGGGAGCATCCTCAGCTTTAGGACTGTAATAGTTCCCAGATTATTCTACTGGGCACCCCATGGGCAGGACCACTGCCAAAAAAGAATGAGTCATCTTTCTATTTTTTCCATAGAAAATGATATTATAAAACCATCATCATGTGAAAAGCAGATCAATGAGCTTTCAGCCAAAAACTGTAAGGAAAAAAAAAAAAAGAGATTTGGGAACATGGAACATGTTAGGCAATGAATTAAAATAATAATAATAGTAATAATAACTTTATGTTATTTTCTGGATTTTGTAATGTTTATGGTATGTTATGTAAATGATACAACTTTTAAATCATGTGCTGTGATTTCTTTTCTATTAATAATTTTGTGTTCATAAAGTGAACACAAAAGTTCATTAAAAAACCATAATTTTGTGTTCATAAATTTTGTATTCATAAAGAAGACTCCCCAAATGTAGAAGCTTGAGTTCTCCCCTGGGAAAAGAGCAAATTTTGTGTGTGTTTTTCAAAATAGGTAGATTCCATTAGCCAAGGAAGGCAAAGAACTTGGTGGGTAACAAATCCAAGGAGATTAAAGATAGCATCAGCGTTCATCAGCACCAGCCCCACAGAACTTGATAATTCTGTCATATTCGCCTCCATGTTCAGCACAAGCCTGGTACATGGGAGGTATTAGTGAGAAATTTGTCAATTTTTTTTACTTATTCCCTCCTTGACTACAGCTATGAAAAATATAGGGTTTTTTTTACGATTTTGATGTTTAAAAGTTTTTCATTTAAACTTTTGTTTAATCCTATTACACAATCATTAAAAGGAACTATTAGGAAGAGTGTGTATTAATAGCAAGAAGGACAAAGGACATAAAACTGTACATCCCAAATCACTGAACTCAAGTTAAAAAAAATCTGCACTGAGCAAGCAAAAAGTCTAGAAGAAAAAAAATGACATGTTAATAGCAGCAATACTACAAATAAAATTATGGATTTTTTTTCACCTCTTACTATCAGTTCAGTCGCTCAGTCGAGTCCAACTTTTTGTGACCCCATGGACTGGAGCACACCAGGCCTCCCTGTCCACCGCCAACTCCCGGAGCTTACTCAAACTCACGTCCATTGAGTCGGTGATGCCATCCAACCATCTCATCCTCTGTCGTCCCCTTCTTCTCCTGCCTTCAATCCTTCCCAGCTTCAGGGTCTTTTACCATGAGTCAGTTCTTCCTATCAAGTGCTCAAAGTATTGGAGTTTCAGCTTCAGCATCAGTCCTTCCAATGAATATTCAGGACTGATTTCCTTGAGGATTCACTGATTGAATCTCCTTGCAGTCCAAGGGACTCTCAAGAGTCTTCTCCAACACCATAGTTCAAAAGCATCAATTCTTTGGTGCTCAGCTTTCTTTATAATCCAACTCTCACATTCATACATGACTACTGGAAAAACCATAGCTTTGACTATTTGGACCTTTGTCAGCAAAGTAATGTCTCTGCTTCTTAATATGTCATCTAGATTGGTCATAGCTTTTCTTCCAAGGAGCCAGCGTCTTTTAATTTCATGGCTGCAGTCACCATCTGCAGTGATTTTGGAGCCCAAAAATTATAACATCAGCTACTGTTTCCATTGTTTCCCCATCTATTTGCCATGAAATGATGGGACCAGATGCCATGATCTTAGCTTTCTGCATGTTGAGTTTTAAGCTAACTTTTTCACTCTCCTCTTTCACTTTCATCAAGATGCTCTTTAGATCTTCTTTGCTTTCTGCCATAAGGGTGGTGTCATCTGCATATCTGAGGTTATTGATATTTCTCCTGGCAATTTTGATTCCAGCTTGTGCTTCATCCAGCCCGGCATTTCACATGATGTACTCTGCATGTAAGTTAAATAAGCAGGGTGACAATATATAGCCTGAACATACTCCTTTTCCTATTTGGAACCAGTCTGTTGTTCCACCTCTAGTTCTAACTGTTGCTTCCTGACCTGCATACAGATTTCTCAGGAGGCAGCTCAGGTGATCTGGTATTCCCATCTCTCTCAGAATTTTCCACAGTTTATTGTGATAGTCAGGAAAGCAGAAGTAGATGTTTTTCTGGAATTCTCTTGCTTTTTTGATGATCCAGAAGATGTTGGCAATTTGATCTCTGGTTCCTCTGACTTTTCTAAAACCAGCTTGAACATCAGGAAGTTCACAGTTCACATACTGTTGAAGCCTAGCTTGGATAATTTTGAGAATTACTTTGCTAGTGTGTGAGATGAGTGCAATTGTGCGGTAGTTTGAACATTCTTTGGCATTGCCTTTCTTTGGGATTAGAATGAAAACTGACCTTTTCCAGTCCTGTGGCCACTGCTGAGTTTTCCAAATTTGCTGGTATATTTAGTGTAGCACTTACACAACATCATCTTTGAGGATTTGAAATAGCTCAACTAGAATTCCATCACCTCCACTAGCTTTCTTCGTGGTGATGCTTCCTAAGGCCCACTTGACTTCACATTCCAGGATGTCTGGCTCTCGGTGAGTGATCACACCATCATGATTATCTGGGTCATGAAGATCTTTTTTATATAGTTCTTCTGTATATTGCTACCACCTCTTCTTAACATCTTCTGCTTCTGTTAGGTCCGTACCATTTCTGTCCTTTATTGTGCCCACCTTTGCATGAAATGTTCCCTTGGTACCTCTAATTTTCTTGAAGAGATCTCTAGTCTTTCCCATTCTATTGTTTTCCTCTATTTATTTGCACTGATCACTGAGGAAGGCTTTCTTATCTCTCCTTGCTATTCTTTGGAACTCTGCATTCAAATGGGTATATCTTTCCTTTTTTCCTTTGCCTTTTGCTTCTCTTCTTTTCTCAACTATTTGTAAGGCCTCCTCAGACAACCATTCTGCCTTTTTGCATTTCTCTTCTTGAGCATGGTCTTGATCCCTGCTTCCTGTACAATGTCACGAACCTCCATCCATCGTTCTTCAGGCACTCTTTCTAACAGATCTAATCCCTTGTATCTATTTGTCACTTCCATTGTATAATTGTAAGGGATTTGATTTAGGTTATACCTGAATGGTCTAGTGGTTTTCCCTACTTTCTTCAATTTAAATCTGCATTTGGCAATAAGGAGTTCATGATCTGAGTCACAGTCAGGTCCTGGTCTTGTTTTTGTTGACTGTATAGGGCTTCTCCATCTTTGGCTGCAAAGAATATAATCAATCTGATTTCAGTATTGACCTTCTGGTGATGTCCATGTGTAGAGTCTTCTCGTGTTGTTGGAAGAGGGTGTTTGCTATGACCAGTGCATTCTCTTGGCAAAATTCTATTAGCCTTTGCCCTGTTTCATTCCGTATTCCAAGGCCAAATTTGCCTGTTACCCCAGTAGCACAGAGTCGGACATGACTGAAGCGACTTAGCAGCAGCAGCAGCAGCCAGGTGTTTCTTGACTTCCTACTTTTGCATTCCAGTCCCCTATAATGAAAAGGACATCTTTTTTGGGTGTCAGTTCTAAAAGGTCTTGGAGGTCTTCATAGAACCATTCAACTTCAGCTTCCTCAGCATTACTGGTTGGGGCATAGACTTGGATTACCATGATATTGAATGGTTTGCCTTGGAAACGAACAGAGATCATTCTGTCGTTTTTGAGATTGCATCCAAGTACCGCATTTCTGACTTTTTTGTTGACTATGAGGGCTACTCCATTTCTTCTAAATGATTTTTGACCACAGTAGTAGATATAATGGTCATCTGAGTTAAATTCACTCATTCCAGTCCATTTTAGTTCACTGATACCTAAAACGTTGATATTCACTCTTGCCATCTTCTGTTTGACCACTTCCAATTTAGTCCCCATTTTCCAAAATGTCACGAATGATCATGTACTAGTTTAATGATGACTGAATCAACCAGGACCGCAATATAAAATAAATGACAAAAGCAAACTGCAATAATCTGAAGAGTGTTTGGTTACGAGGGATGATTTAAAATGGAGGGGTTGACAGCTTTACCCTCTGAAACACTGCAGACGCAGGGTGAGCAGAAACACGACTCTCACAGGATTCTTGTGCCAGAAATGACACATCTCACCTCCACTCATATTCCATCAGCCAAAAGCAAGCTACATGACCACACTTCAACAGGATGGGAAGTGTGATTCAACATGCACCCAGAGGGAAGACAAAGGAAATATTCATGAACATCACTAGCGACCATCACAGGGGAAAGATCCAGACAGCCAATTTTCTTTGCATTTTTGCAAATGAGTGAGTCTGACCCAAAGCTCCAAGCAACACGAGGTCAAAAGGGCATGCTGGCTGAACAAATGAAATCATTGCCCCAAGAGGAAGTACTCTGTTTCCAACACTTCAACACAGAAACAGTACAGTGGGTGAAACCATGTGGGATCTTAATCAAATGCTCAAAAGGAAAGACAGAGGAAAAACCACCATGCCTTGAAAACTGAGTATGACCATCCAATTTCAAGAAGCCAGTTCTTCATTGACACTCTTTTTATTCAAGATTTGATGTAAGATGAATGGATAAAAATGATGTGATTGATATCTATCTATCTATATACACACACACAGAATGGAATCCTTGTTGTTTAGTCCTTAAGTTACGTCTGACTCCTCTGCAACCCCATGGACTGTAGCCTGCCAGGCTCCTCTGTCCATTGGATTTCCCAGATGAGACTACTGAAGTGGATTGCCACTGCCTTCTCCAGGGGATATTTCCAACCCAGGAATCCAACCCTCGTCTCCTGCATTGGCAGGCAGATTCTTTACTGCTGAGCTACCATCGAAGCCCAGTGGAATACTACTCAGTCATAAAAAAGAATGAAATTTTGCCATTTGCAGCAACACGGGTATACTTGGAAAGCATTATGCTAAAAGTGAAATGAGTCAAACAGAGAAAGACAAAAACTATATGACATCACTTATATGTGGAATCTACAAAATACAACAAATTAGTAAATATAACAAAAAAGAAGAAGATTCACAGATATAGACAATGAACTAGTGGTTTCCAGTAGGGAGAGGGAAGGAGTGGGGCAAGACAGGTGTGGGGAAGTGGGAGGTACAAACTATTAGGTGTAAAGTGACAGTCAAAGTGTTACCCACTCAGTCATCTATGACTCTTTGTGACCCCATGGGCTGTAGCCCACCAGGCTCCTCTGTCCAGGGATTCTCCAGGCAAGAATACTGGAGTGGGCTGCCATTTCCTTCTCCAGGGGATCTTCCTGACCCAGGGATCAAACCTTGGAGTCTCCCACACTGCAGGCAGATTCTTTACCATTTGAGCCACCAGGGAAGCCCCAGTTGGGTATAAAATAGGCTCAAAGATGTGTTGTACAGCACTAGGAATATAGCCCATATGTTGTAATAACTGTAAATGGAAAGTGACCATTTAAAATTAAGTATTTTTTTTTAAAGATTTGATGTCCAAAGGGAAAGCCTGTTTGTTCTGGAGAGAAGATACCACACAGGATTCTGCCTGGGAGGGGTCAGATGCAAGAAGCCCACCCCACAGGGCTCTGGAGGCTCAAGCTGGGCTCCTTCTTTCCTGGCAAGCAGTGAACTCCAGGATATTGCTCAAAGACAGAATCGATACTGAAAACATTTCCAAGTTGGTCTGGAACAAAATTTCCACAGAAGGTATCTGAAATAGAATAGCTCACCAAAGGATCTATATTAACGGGTAGGTGGATTTCTGTAACTGCACCCAGGATAACCTCAAAGCTGCAACTGGAAGAGACACCCCCTAGAGAGCCAAATAGAAGCCCACAGAAATAGCAAGCCAGGGGGCTCCTAATAACATCCCCAGCCCCTGCAAAGAATCACAGAGCTGTAAGCAGGCAGACTGCAGGAAGCAGAGATTACAGACAACACAAAGACAGGACAGTCTCGGCGCGGCACGGTGGAGCTTTGATGCCTCCAGCCCTGGCTGGCAATTTCCTTCTGAAATAGTGCAGAGCCTTTTAAAATTATATGTTGCTTCTCCCCAGCCTCAAAGAACTTCTGAATGTAATGATTACAAGGAAGTTGCTACATGAAAAGAGCCGCTGCACGGAGAATTTATCCTCTTTCTTCTCACTGTTCCCACTCTAGTCATCATCTTTGTGCAACACATCCGTCATCCCTTACCGGAAGAGGAAATAACTCCAGCAGAGGCAAAGCGCTCGAAGGCGTCATTGACTGTGTTAGTTACATACTGCTGTGTAACAAGTCACCCCCAAAACCTAGAAACCTAAATGTTAATGGTCACTTCTTATTTCTCATGGTTTCTGTGGGGTGGGAACTGGGGAAAAGCTCAGCTGAGCAGTTCCCGTATGGGGTCTCACAAGTGATTACTATCAAGTCTCGGCGGGGATGGTATCCTTGAGACCAGGTTAAAGGATCCATTTTTTATTCCAGTGGTGGAGGTGTGCTTTATTTATTTACTTTTAATTTTGGCTGTATCTCGAAGCATGCAAGGTCTTAGTTCCCTGACCAAGGATCAAACCCATGCCCTCTACAGGGGAAATACAGTCTTAACCACTGGACCACCGGGAAGTCCCAGAGCATCCATTTTTAAAGTGGCTCACTCACCTAGCTAGCTGAGTCAGTGCTGGCTCTTGGCCAGGGATCTCAGCTCCTGTCCACATGGGTCCCTCAAGACATGGCAGCTAGCTCCTGCAGAGCAAGGGATCCTAGAGACCAGGACAGAAACCAAGCCTCGGAAGTCACAAATCATCAGATCTGCCAGGAAGGACCAGCCCTGATCCAGTGAAGGAGAGGACTATACAGGAACATGAAGACCAGGAGCCATCCTGGAATGTGGTTCCCAGGGAGTCTAAGACACTGACCATTAGGTGCCATGGGGTGGAGCAGATGACCTGATGCCCCCCCACCACCTTCCAATCTGGCCGGAATTTCTGAGGATTGAGTGCCTCCCAGGAGCAGCCCCCCTCAGTGACTGATGGACCTCAGTGTACACAGGGACCAGATCCCTTAGGCTTAGAGTGGGAACCCAAAGTGAATTACACTCCAGTTGCACCATGGCAGCTGGCTTAACAAAAACACCCTTTCTCGCTTCCCCACTCCCCAGATGGTGTTTCCTGGGTTCATCTCATACATAAACCATATGCACTGAGATTACTAACTCAGGTTCTGCTTCTGGGAGCCAACCGAAGGCCAGGAGGGCACTGACAAGCTTCCTGTATTCATGGAGCTTTCATTGAGTTGGGAGGCAAAACAAGTGCCTATAAATCAGACTTCATGGCCTCAAAAACAAGCTATAAGCTAATAATTAGGTTCTTAAAGAAAATACTACGTTTGGCAAAACCTCAGTTGGCAAGATCACAAGAAAAACAGAGGAGTGGTGGGAAAACAATGAGAGTGGCATTCTGTGTATTTTTAAACTACGGTAAACAGGGACCTCCCTGGTGGTCCAGTGGCTAAGACTGCACTCCCAACGCAGGTTCAATCCCTGGTCAGGGATTTCACATGCCACAATTCAGACCCACTGCAGCCAAATAAATAAATTTTAAAGTAAATAAAGCTTCCGGAAGGCATCTACAAAAACAGACAAAATGTGTTCAGGTTGACTATTTGCTCCAAGAAATGGCCCTGCTCCTAAATGATCTTCCTCACTTGCCCCACAATCATGGCTCTGGTGCTGGGACCTGCTGATAAGTTTTTTAATAGACTGGACTCAAGAGATGATCTCACATGAAATAGTGTTCATCCACACTATGAAGGAGTTCTCTCTACAACTTGCTTTTCATGGATCGTGCTTGCTTTTCCTTGGATCACATTAAGAAAAAAAGGAAAGAAACCTCAATGCTGTGTTCAAGGTTATCTTTAACAAAACACGCATTGATCCTCTTTCTCTCCCAATGTCCCTTGCCCCTGGACTGAGCCATGTAACTGCTTGGAGGTTGATGGCTGTCTTTGGGAGAAGATTCTAGAAGAGAAAAATTGCAGAGGTATGTTGGCTGCAGTTCGGGGAATAATAATAAGCTGGGGGAAGAAACAGGAGGAGGCATTCAGTATACTACTTGAGATGTGTTAGCAAAATAGGACGACGGTGAAAGACACAGGTTCGTAAACCCAAGAGTTCTGGATAAGAACTTACCCAGCCCTTGATCTTGGGCACGTTACTTTACCTTCCTAGGCTTGGCTCCCATTTGTGAAATGGGGATGGATAGTAAGAATAATCAGGTTATCAGGAATATTAAAAGATTTTTTACCCTAAGTGCTTAGATTAGTACCTCATATTGGATTAGCCAAAAAGTTCATTCGAATTCTTCTGTTACATCATATGAAAAAATCTGAACAAACTTTTTGGCCAGCCCAATGCATAACAAATGGTACAGAAATACTAGCTATGTCTTTTTTCTTAAACCTGGTACAGGGTAGAACCTTAGTAAAATTGTTTGATTTAGAATGAAAGAAAATAATGATTTGTATGGGGAATAGCATTCAAATTAGCTGGCTAGAGCAAAGGAGCCATTTTGCTCAACTACCCTGGAGATTTTTTGTAAAACAGGTACCATTCCAATCATATTGGAATATACATATCCTGATACAAATCCACATTGTTGTTGTTGTTTAGTCACTAAGTCGTGTCCAACTCTTTGCAACTTCATGCACTATAGCCTGCCAGGCTCCTCTGTCCATGGAATTCTCCAGGCAAGAATACTGGAGTGGCTTGCCATTTCCTTCATCAGGGGATCTTCCCTACACAGGGATCGAACCCATGTCTCCTGCATTGGCAGGCAGATTCTTTACCAATTAGGCACCAGTGAAAAAGTGAAAGTCACTCAGTCGTGTCCAGCTCTTTGCAACCCCATGGACATATAGTGGGGTTCTAAAGGCAGAATACTGGAGTAGGTAGCCTTTCCCTTCCCCAGGGGATCTTCCCAACCAAGGGATCAAACCCAAGTCTCCCGCATTGCAGGCATATTTTTTACCAGCTGAGCCACCAGGGAAGCCCCCAAATCCATACAGTTTTCAGCCAAAAAGCTGTGACTAGCTCTAGAATTCAGTGTTTGACTGTCTTCCACCACATTACTTAGCCTCTCGTTCTTCACTGGCTGAGTGCCCATGCTGCCCCAAATGGAGGTTCTGAAAGGGTGTTAGATCACATTTCGCTTTATCATGAGGACACACCAGCCAAGTCTCAAATCCCAGCAGAAAAAATCTCGTTCTACAACCTTTTTCAGGCTGCAAGTAATAACAAGGCAATTGTAAGAAGTAATATAATTAATTTAGTGGGTTGGAACTGCCATTTTTAAATAAGCAGAATGAAAAATTCAGTGCAATGCACATGTAAGAAAAAAACAATTGAAACACACACACACACACACACACCACTCTGCCATGTAAATATATTTCTTACTGTGAGTCATGTTAAAAAGTTCAAAAGATGGACTATAGCTCCTTTATGGTTTCTTTCATTATATCTATTCCTTTATTCAGCATCTATCCAGCCAGAACCCCTCAACCACATTCTCTGAGACCACGTTTGTCTTATTTATTGTTCATAAACAATAACACAAGCCCAGTGCCTGGCACACAGCGCATATTCAATATGTTGATGAGATTTACGTTAGTCTACAAGTCCCACAAACCCCGAGTCCACTCATTTTTCAGCAAGTGTATTTATTTTGCCTCCCAAGTATCATGTGTGCATTTCTCCTTTCCTATTTCCTTCCACTGTCTTGAACTAAGGGACTGAGGTAGGCTGCTGGCATTGACTAGTTGCCCTGCCAACTATGGTCAGTGGCCAGTGCTTACATATGTGGCCCAAACTTTCCCAGGAGAACATGTTCCTCTTCTTACAAATATGGACCCTGAGACCCAGAGTAGTGACTTAACCTGCTCAAGGTCACAGAGTTACCACATGTCACTATAACCTGACACGCCTGCCCTGCAAAGGCTGTGGATACTCAGTACAGAGGAACTTGTCTACATTCTCCTCCAGATGGAGACTGGGGTCCCAGGGGACCTCTGACACATTTACCCGATACAGTGAGCTCACAGGGAACTGAGTGTGGTGGCCCTCTCCCACGGTTCTCAACTCCTGGCAACAACACCAGAGTCACCTATATGGGTCCAGCTGAGATAAAACTCCTTCCCAGGAGACCTCTGCTTCTCCAGCAAGTCTGTAAAACAAGAGGGGCTGTCTCGGCAATCTGGTCACAATAAATAAGACTGGAGTCACACAACCACACACTTTTTCTCACACTGAGATAAAAATTCTTCTGGTATTAAAAAGATCAATCATAGCTTGCGCTTCAAAATATCTATAAATGTCTCTTTAAAATACTTCACCCATGTGTTTTTGTTCTATAAACACTATTAAAAATTAAGGAAAGATGGAGCAATTACCTTCTGAGGTTTCATTCTGCCTTTGCCTCTCCCCTTTCTGGGGCCCTAAGTGAGTCACTTTTTTCTCAGTTTGTCCGTTTCTTGGGCCACAGTATGGACAAATAACCAACACCTAAGAAACATGCATGTATTCCTTAAAAAATATTTGAGTCACCTACTAAGTGCTAGACTGTGTGAAACTTAAGTTCACATGCATTTAATCAGAGAAGGTTTTGAAAAGAAGCCAAACTCTCTCGGGGACTGTTTTTTAATTAAATGAATGACTGGATGAATGAGTGGATGGAAGAATAAGCACCATTCTAAAGTCCTACCAAATAAAAGAATCTGTCAATAGAAACGCAGCTTTTAAAGAAAGACACACAAGCTCAATGGCCAAAACATTCCAGGTGTGGCACTGGGTATGAAGTCCGCTTCAGAATAATGTCCACTCTCCTGAGATGAGAAACTTCCATTTAATATCATTTGCTTCAAGTATGGAATATTAACCACAGCCATCCTCTCGTGTACTCATTCATCCATCCATTCACCATTGATTCAACAATCCATCCATTCATCCACCCAGTTACCCATCCATTCACCCATTTCTCCATCCATCAACCTACCTACCCAATCATCCATCTACCCATCCTTCTATCTAGTCCTTCAGCCAATCAACCATCCATCCCTTTATCCAGCCCTCCCTTCCTTCTTCCCTCTCTCCATTCACCCAACCACTGATCCAGTCCATTCACTCATCCCTCCATCCATCCATCCACTCATCCATCCATCCACTCATCCAATCCATCCATCCATCCCTCCATGCACCCATCCCTCTTCCTCTTCCTCTTTCCATCCATGTATCCATTTACACAGCATGCATTAAGCACCAATTTCACAATTACTTCAGGAGCTGTCTCCCCTCAGAATACTCCCTAATCCTGGCTGAATTGTAATTACCACTTTGTTTATTCCCCTATGATGGTTTTAACACATGACTCATGTCTTTCCCTGGGAAATGTGACCACAGCTCTACCATTTAAGAGAATTAAGTTTGAGTAATTATAATAGAAATAACAATGATGTTATCATTTGTTGAGAATTTACTATGTCTAGATTATTTGACAAAAACTCATGATGGCTCCCAGAGATACCAGAATCACCCCCAGCTTAAACTCCATGGACACACTGCTACAGAAACAAGGCCAGAATGGCAGGTGCAGGCCTGCCCAGACCCTGCCCCTGTTCACAGGAGAGGGGAGGGGTCTGGGGAGGGATGCCTGAGCCTCATTCAGTCCCATTCTCCTCCTGCCCCTGGAATAAGACTACCCCATCTGTCTTTCATTTTCATTTTCCCTTGAAAAGCCTCTGAACATCTCCCAAAGTTTAAATCTCTAACCCCTAAAGTAAAAACTAAATGGGGGAAACTGGAAAATGACAAAATCAGTTCCAAGTAGGTGAGCTGCACCTAGACTCACTGGAGTTTTAGGGGCTTTTTCTCCCCAGGAATAACCAAAAACTTTATTTGCCTCCACTCTGAACTCAGTGATGCCCGGCTGCCCCCCAGCCTGGGAAACAGCCTCTACTTGACAAATCTGTTCCTGCTGCCAAGTCCTGGCGCTTCCACAGGGCTCTCCTGTTTTGAGGTCTCCTGCACCCCAGGATGTCATTTAGTCATAAGTCATGTCCAACTCTTTGTGACCCAATGGACTGTAGCCCACCAGGCTCCTCTGCCCATGGGATTCTCTAGGCAAGAATACTAGAGTGGGTTGCCATTTCCTTCTCCAGGAGATCTTCCCCACCCAGGGATCCAACCTGTGTCTCCTGCACTGCAGGCAGATTCTTTACCGCCGAGTCACTAGGTACAAAGTGCTGACTCATTAGAAAAGACCCTGACGCTGGGAAAGACTGAAGGCAAACGGAGAAGAGGGCGGCAGAGAATGAGGTGGTTAGAGGGCTTCGTTAACTCAGTGGACATGAACTTGAGCAAACTCTGGGAGATAGTGAAGGACAGAGGAGCCTGGCAGGCTACAATCAATAGGGTCGCAAAGCATCGGGTACAATTTAGCGACTGACGCAAGCAGCCCCAGTAGACTGAACCAGGCGGCCACGCTCTCTCCGGGGCTGTGGTCTGTGCCAGAAGGGGTTGCTGACCATCCTGAAGTTTCATTCTGTGTCCAGCTGTCCTGCTGCACCATGAGCCCCTAGCTTCAGCTCTGCCTCCCAGCTCTGAGTGCAGCACACGGCAGGGCCATGAGGATGGAGGACGCATCTGAGGCTGAGAGTCCCTGGGCACCTCAATGAGCGTATGCAGAAGAACCACCCAATCATAACTTTTCCTGTGAAACCTTTGGAAAAGCTCGCCTTGGCCCTCAGTCAAGCAGATGGTCAAGCCGGACAATGAAAGCAAACGTTAACCCAGTGCCCCCCAGGTGTCTTGACACTGTAATCCCCACCAAAATCTTAGTTATCTCCACTTCACAGATGAAGAAACAGAGGCACAGAGAGTTATGTAACTTGCCCAAGATCACACAGAATACGGAAGAGTCAGGACCTGACCCAGTCTGGCTCCAAAGCCTGTTGTCTCTTCTTCCATACACCACCATGGACTGCAGCAGAGAAGGATAAAGAAGAAGGGTCCGTTTTGTGCTCTCTTACCAGAAACTAGTGGGAAATTCTCCAAGCAAGGGCTTCCCTGATTCCATTTACCCCCTAACGCTCTGTACACCAAGTTCAGTTCAACCATTCAGTTGTGTCCGACCCTTTGTGACCCCATGAACTGCAGCACGCCAGGCCTCCCTGTCCATCACCAACTCCTGGAGTTTATTCAAACTCATGTTCATTAGTCGGTGATGCCAACCAACCATCTCATCCTCTGTCGTCCCCTTCTCCTCCTGCTTTCAATCTTTCCCAGCATCAGGGTCTTTTCAAACGAGTCAGTTCTTTGCATCAGGTGGCTAAAGTATTGGAGTTTCAGCTTCGGCATCAGTCCTTCCAATGAATATTCAGGACTGATTCCCTTTAGGATGGACTTGTTGGATCTCCTTGCAGTCCAAGGGACTCTCAAGAGTCTTCTCCAACAAGAATCAGAGGAGCTAACAGTTCCTTTGTCCCAGGCACTGTGGTGATTGCCTCAAATGCATGAGTTCCTTGCTCCTCACAATGGCCTCATGAAGCCAAAGCCATCATTTCCCCATTTTACAGATGGGAACACTGAAGCCCCCAAAAAGTGACGCCACGTGCCCAAGCTACGGAGCAGAGTGGATTCCTAGCTACACCCTCATTCCCAGCTCTTCCCCTCATTTATTTGTCATCTTTTTGGGTAGCTGTGCAGGGGTTCTCCTGGCAAAGTGTGGGGTTTTAATGCAGAAAGAACCAATTAGAAATCAAAGTATATTATTAGAATTATGCACTAAAGAGGCGAAATTTTCATTCCTCGCTGAACTGCCACGCAGGCAAAAAAAGTCCATTAGTGACGCTGAGCTTCATCCGTGGCCGGGCCAGGGATGTGGTAGAGATGGGTCACTCCTGAAGCAAGGAGGCACCCAGCCGCAGCCTCGCATCTGACTACTTGCTGCCACCTTGTGACGAACTGATGCAATCGCAGGAGGGGAACACGGCGCCCATCCGCAGGGGCGAGGACAGCTGGGGTCCCCAACAGTGATTCTCAGGGAGAATCCCTTAGGCTTGCCCTCTGAGAGATTCAGAAGCCCAGGCGGATGGGACGTGGCGCCAGCCCCCAGGGAAGTAGATCCCAGTCCTGAGTGAACAAGTTGGTGGCCAGTGGGGTGTGGGCCAGGAAGACAAGAGGGTGACAGCTCCAAGGCAGCCCTCTCCTCTTCTGCTGGGGCACCAGCAGGGGACAGGCTAAAGTGTCCCCTGAGGGGTGACGTCCCAAGGCTCCCGGGCAGGATCCTGGGTGCACAGCCAGACATTCTGCCCGAGACCTTGGAGACCCCGGGACTCCATCGCCTTCATCCCCTGGGGAAGTGAGGAGCCCCATTGCCCTCGCAGGGGAGGTGGTGAGCACAGAGCTCCTGTGTCAGTCATGGTCCATACGTTTTTGGAAGCTGTTCTCTTACCATGCTCTTTCTTAAATATACTCTGGGCTGTGGGTTTATTTTTCTGGGAGATGAATCAGACTGTGTTTCCTTTGGAGTCAGAGTAGTAAGTCCAGAGCCCCCAGGGTCAGGGAAACATCTCGGGTGTAGACCCCGCAGAAAAGAGCAGAGGGGCTGAAGTTCCAGGCTTGGAGTTGGATGGATCTGAGTACAAATGGCTCCCATGGATCGTGCCCTGTGTGACCTGGGCCAGCCCTTCCCAAACACAGCTCCTGTCTGTACCGTGGAGATGATCACACCTGCTCCCTGGGTCCTCAAGAGAATTCCATGAGAGGAACGTGGGCCCTTCTACGAGTGCTGAGCAGTCAGGGGCTTCAAATCGTTTGCGGTTACCGTATTTACTGTGTCTCCCTCAAATCCTCACGCTCTCGTTGCCCTCTCCCCTCAGAATCACTCAGTGATGGTAGGACCTCGAATAAGTTAGTTGGCTGCTTGTACTTACAACTCACCATCCAGAAGACAGGCCAAACAGGAGCACAGCTATCTCAGAAGGATGTGGTGAGGATTAAACCAAACAATGTAAGCTCAGGGTTGAGCGCACTGCCTTGCCTGGAGAAAACTCTTCATAAACGCTACCTCTGACAGAGAACGCTTGCCCTTGCTGAAATTCAGGATGCTGGAGAGGGGTCCGGGGTGGGGGGACCCCTGCCAATGGCGGAGGAAGAGTTTCCGGCCAGAATTTCTCTGCAAAGGAAATGGGGCTTCAGCTTCATGTTGGCTCCAAAGGGGCTCCCACCAAGCTGACAATGGGGTCCTCGATTTGTCCTCAGCTGGAGAAAGGAGAGCAGTCTGCCTGCCAGGCTGTAAACTGTTGCAGCCCGATTCCCTTCCAGTGGAGAAAAGGGATTTACATAACCGAGCAGCAGAACATCGGTGGGCAGAGAGACGAGTCAAAAGCGGATGCAGGCAGCAAAAGGCATCAGTCACCTGGAGGGACCACGGGGCAGGAATCCCAAGAGAGAGGAGGGCCCAGCATGGCTTTGCCCGTACGTCTCCTGCTCTCCTGGTTTCTGATGCTTAATCCACGGCAACAGTATAAATACAAGCCACCCACCCTGAGGGTGGGTGTTGCCAGTTCCAGTTTGCAGGAAAGGCTAGGACTCTGAGCATGATCTGGGGAGCCTGGGGCCACCTCCAAGCGTCTCCTCAGGGCAAAGTGGCCACTCAGGTCCCTAGGAGACAGCATGGTTGCAGATCTGCACAACCACCATGAGGTCTGAGCCCCCCAGGGCAGCTTATAAAATACCACTGTGAGCTGTTTCATCCTGCAGTGACCCCCTTCCAGGCAGGTGCAATATCTTATTCCCTGAGATCGGGGTAAAAAGGCTGAGAGATTCAGTAACTTGTCTAAAGACAGACCCCACCCTCCAGGATCACTGATTGCTCCCTGAGGTCATGCTGGATGCTCAGAGGGCACCGTGGTGCATGGAGCTCAGCATGAAGAGGGACCATTTGAAGGGACATTATCATCACCTGACCACTCTCCCCACAGCCTCACCCCTGCTGCCTCCTAGGGAAGTCTAACCTCTCTATCGCTGTTCTCTTGCTCTGTTATGTCCATCTCTTCCCTGGAGAGTCCCTTGAGACACAGAAACATTCAGTGTCAGGATGAGAGTTTGCTGTTTCAGACCCTGACACACACACTCAGAAAGCCCCAGGAATTGTTCCTCTTCTTCCTTATATGTTCTAACAATATTAAATGGATAAGGGGACAACTCCTCAAAAGAAAACCACAATTCTTAACAGTGTCTAGAGCCCCAGTTTTTCAAGTGAGAAGTAAAGAGTCTAGTTTGGCAACCAGGATGCAGAAGTCCACGTACACAATCCCAGGTGTTGTCTTTTTCAAAATGCAACCTGGTATTATGTGCAGCACAAGTTGCATCTGCAAATATCTCCACTTACTCTGGGGTTGAAATACCGCTGCATAATTGGCAACACACCCCATTTTATAATTAGCTGTTGGTAATTCCTATTATTACTGTTACCCTTAATTTATTTGACTGCAAAAACAGTTGCACTGGGGAGACTACAGAGGCAGCTTGTGTTTCCCCAGCCAACACTCAGCTCCTCATCTGTCTTTTTCAAGCCAGGCTTCTTAAGAGCCAGTCCAAAATTTCAAATTCTTTTAAATTAACATCTGACACCCTAAGACCTCCCGCTAAACTACACAGAGACCAGCTAAAACACACACAACTGCTCTATAGAATATTCTACCTATTTGTACAGACAGTAGCAGTTTAAAAATGAATCAAATTCCTATAGCCCTGAGGGATGAAAGTTGGAATAAATAGTAAAAATAATAACATTTGCCGTTACTGAGCCCTTATGATGCATTCAATTCTATGCTAAGCACTTGACATGTACTATTTGATCTAACACTCCTAATAACCCCCACAAGTAGATATCATTTTTCCCTTAGCCCACTGAAACTCAGGGAGGTCGGATAATTCGCCTCAGTCTGCACATCTAGTAAACAGCAGAGCCTTCATTGGAACCCAGGGACACCTGATCCCTGAATCTTGCTTTGAACTCCATGTCAACTGTCTTGCACATGTAAAGAAAAGTCAAGGCCGTTTAGTCCAATCAATGTTGTCTGCTCTCCCAGGCAAGACTGAGCCATGGAACAGAGCTGGACACTATGGGAGAAACAGGGAGAGCAGATGAGCATACAGGTGTGCACGCACACTCACACACACACACACACTCACACACACACACACACACAGCAGCAATAGGAAAGAGGTGTGCTTACACACTTCCCATCCTCTGGCCCGGAGATTCTCGCGGTGAGATTGGCTCTGAGGGACGTGATCAGAAATGGAACAGAAACAGAAAGGGGTGTGCATCAAAGCCTTGTCCACACCACGGGGCAACTTGGGCTTCAATCCTCCTGTCCGACAGTGGAAGCAAGGTGACAGACGTCACACTACACCCACATAGTGAAATGTTTTGTACAAACAAACCATTTTGAAGAATACTTAATAAAAAGGGGACACGTTCATGAGATAAACTTAGGGGGAAAAACAAAATAACTTCATGCTGACAGTTTGAGTCCAATTTCAAGCAGCCCAAAGGAAATGCCACAAAATTCTGATGTGGTTATTCCTGCATCACGGGTTTCCCTGGCGACTGACTCAGTGATAAAGAACCTGCCTGCAATGCAGGAGACGCAGGTTCTATCCTTGGGGTGGGAAGATCCTCTGGAGAAGGAAATGGCAACCCACTCTAGTATTCTTACCTGGGAAATCCCATGGGCAGAGGAGCCTGGCGGGCTACCGTCCAAAGGGTCACAAAAGAGTCGGACATGACTTAGCAACTAAATAACAATGCCTGCATCACAGGATTAGGATTTTTTTTCTTACTGTGTCATTCGGTACTTATCAGTTTTTCAACTGATTTTATTTTTCACAGGAAAAAATAATTATTTTAAGTGGTCCCTACCTTGCCGGAATCCACTCTGAGATGTCTTATAAAATAGTTTGTACAATATGATCTCATTTATAAAAAATAAATATACATATGTACATATATATATACACACATATTCAAAGGAAGAAACATACCAAAATATTAACAGTAAGCAGGCCAAGATAATGCGATAGCAGTTTGTCTTCACTTTCTTTTTACTTTTCCATATTTCCAAAATTTTCTACAGTGTTATAAATAGATAACACTTGGTAATTTTAAAAACTATAGTTTGTCACAACCATTATTTCTTCCCAGGTGGTCATCGAAGCGTCTATGTTCGAACCCTGCGATGCAAGGCCATTCTTATCTCTGGTGCCTTTTGAAGCCCATGTGTTCACACAGAAAACCCGTACCTGTAATAACGAACTTGGCATTTCTGTTGTGGGGAAGTCATTCACATGACAACTTGGACTGGTGTAGGGACTTCTTCAATCCTGGGAAGAAAGGAAAGTAGGGGAAAAGGACCTGCTCAGAGCCCAGCAGGGCTACTGGCATGAACGGTGTGCACATCAACCTCACTCCCTGCCTCCTGTGATGGAAACAAGCTCTAAAGCACAGAAGGCGGCTCACGACCCTGCCTCTCCTGCTATCTGAAGGACGGGCATCAGCCCGTCATCACTCCGGGCTGCCGTACGTGTGCACGGTCTTGGAGAGGGCTGGGCTGTACCTGTCAGCATTGCACACATACAGCTCGGCTACTGCGGCCCAAGCCAGGAAGGAAGTGTGCTGCAGTGGTTACCAATCCAGACCCGGGAGTCAAAAGGCCTGAGCGAGAGTCCTCTGACTTCCTAGCTAAGTGAGTCTTGGGAAGTCACTAACAGTCTCTGGGCCTCAGTGTCTTCATTGGCTAAATATGGATAATAATAGAGTAACTTGCTCTTGTGGGTTGTTGTGAGGATTAAATGAGCTAATACGTGTTAGGTGTTTTGAATCTGTCCATCTCTTGGTAAACATTGAACAAGTATCTCTGTGTTGTCATAGTCATCATCCCAGGGCTTTGCCCACCCAAGGGAGCCACTAGGAACTCGAAGATGATAAAGACAGAAGGCTTCAAACAGCTTGTGGAGTTGAGGGGAAAGGCCTAATGAGGGTACGACAAGAACAAGAATCCAAGGTCAATCATGGTGACCATCCCTTCACTTCACTTGCTCAGTTGTGTCCGACTCTTTGCGACCCCATGAATCGCAGCACGCCAGGCCTCCCTGTCCATCACCAATTCCCAGAGTTCACTCAGACTCATGTCCATCGAGTCAGTGATGCCATCCAGCCATCTCATCCTCTGTCATCCCCTTCTCCTCCTGTCCCCAATCCCTCCCAGCATCAGAGTCTTTTCCAATGAGTCAACTCTTCTCATGAGGTGGCCAAAGTACTGGAGTTTCAGCTTTAGCATCATTCCTTCCAAAGAACACCCAGGGCTGATCTCCTTCAGAATGGACTGGTTGGATGTCCTTGCAGTCCAAGGGACTCTCAAGAGTCTTCTCCAACACCACAGTTCAAAAGCATCAGTTCTTTGGTGCTCAGCTTTCTTCATGGTCCAACTCTCACATCCATACATGACCACTGGAAAAACCATAGCCTTGACTAGACGGACCTTTGTTGGCAAAGTAATGTCTCTGCTTTTGAATACGCTATCTAGGTTGGTCATAACTGTCCTTCCAAGGAGTAAGCGTCTTTTAATTTCATGGATGCAGTCACCATCTGCAGTGATTTTGGAGCCCAGAAAAATAAAGTCTGACACTGTTTCCACTGTTTCCCCATCTATTTCCCACGAAGTGATGGGACCAGATGCCATGATCTTCATTTTCTGAATGTTGAGCTTTAAGCCAACTTTTTCACTCTCCACTTTCACTTTCATCAAGAGGCTTTTGAGTTTCTCTTCACTTTCTGCCGTAAGGGTGGTGTCATCTGCATATCTGAGGTTATTGATATTTCTCCCAGCAATCTTGATTCCAGCTTGTGCTTCTTCCAGTCCAGCGTTTCTCATGATGTACTCTGCATATAAGTTAAATAAACAGGGTGACAATATACAGCCTTGACGTGCTCCTTTTCCTATTTGGAACCAGTCTGTTGTTCCATGTCCAGTTCTAACTGTTGCTTCCTGACCTGCATACAGGTTTCTCAAGAGGCAGGTCAGATGGTCTGGTATTCCCATCTCTTTCAAAATTTTCCACAGTTGATTGTGATCCACACAGTCAAAGGCTCTGGCATAGTCAATAAAACAGAAATAGATGTTTTTCTGGAACTCTCTTGCTTTTTCCATGATCCAGCGGATGTTGGCAATTTGATCTCTGGTTCCTCTGCCTTTTCTAAAACCAGCTTGAACATCAGGAAGTTCGCGGTTCACGTATTGCTGAAGCCTGGCTTGGAGAATGAGATGAGTGCAACTGTGCGGCAGTTTGAGCATTCTTTGGCATTGCCTTTCTTTGGGATTGGAATGAAAACTGATCTTTTCCAGTCCTGTGGCCCCTGTTGAGTTTTCCAACTTTGCTGGCATATTGAGTGCAGCACTTTCACAGCATCATCTTTCAGGATTTGAAATAGCTCCACTGGAATTCCATCACCTCCACTAGCTTTGTTCCAGTGTTCTTTTGTACTTAGAAAGTAGTGATACTTTCTAAGGCCCACTTGACTTCACATTCCAGGATGTCTGGCTGTAGGTGAGTGATCACACCATTGTGATTATCTTGGTCATGAAGCTCTTTTTTGTACAGTTCTTCTGTGTATTCTTGCCACCTCTTCTTAATATCTTCTGCTTCTTTTAGGTCCATACTATTTCTGTCCTTTATTGAGCCATAGGGAGGTATAAAAGGGAAAAGAGGTCAAGATGGGAGAAGGCTTCCCAAAGGCAGCCACAATGGAGGACTGAGCCCCTGGCTTAGCAGAAGCTCAACAGCCACTGGCTGAATTCAAGAAGAAGGCTGTGAAGACTGAAAACTCAACAGGGCGGGAGTTTAGAGGAGTGGGAGCAAGAAGCAGCAAAGGCTGAAAAGAAAGTAGGGAATGACTTTTGGGGCCAAGAACCTATACAAGGAGCTGAAGCATGGGCCCAGGCGAGGCAGTGAGACTGGACAGGATCCACAGTCCCCTCTTCTATCTCTCTGTCATGTTAATTCCTGCCATCCCTCCGCTTTCTGCTGAAGCTCATCCCTTCAGCAAAGCCCCCTCTGGCCCCGGACCAGAGTGGCCCTCAGCCACATGCTGTGGGTGCACTTTCAGAGCACTGCAGGGACACGCGCACACGTTAGTCTAGCTCTTCGTGGAATGCCTGATTCCCGCACTAGACCGTAATCTCCACGAGGGTACAGGCTGTGTCTCATTTCCCTCGTCCTCTACCCCCAGCCCACTGCAATACCTGGGACAAAGTAGCAAGAGGCAAAAATGTTTGTTGGATAAATGAATGAATGAATAAACAAAAGAAACCATCAAATTAAGATTTTTCTTGTGCTCCTGCTATGGACCAGCCACGGTCCGAGCAGCAGTGAGCTCTCTGGAGATGCTCTCTACCTCCCTCCTACACATGAAATGGAGAAATGGAGAAAGAAAGTGTTATTGATATATTTTGACATCCTAGACTAAAAGCTGTTATACAAGAAGCAAAGAATTAATAGCCATCATCTCTCAAATTTATACTGCACTACTCAAGGGTTGAATTCAAGGACTTTTTAAAAACAGCATCAAGTACTCCTCTTCACACTTCAGCCCCTCTGCCTCTCCTTCTCTTCTTCTCTTAACCTAGCAATCTTGCTCACAAAACGGATCTGAGAAAGAAGAGAAACAGTGGAGCTTCACAGCCCATTGCAGTGAGAATCTTAGGGGCTTGGGGGTGAGCTGGGAGATGTAAAATCACCATTGCAACCTACAAGAGAAAGATGACAGCTACACATGGAGCTCTAAGGGACAAGCTTCCCCTTCCCAAGACCCAGAAAAAGTACCTCTAGTGTGGCCTTGACGGGTATAAACTATGTCAACAGTCCAGTGAGACTTTGCAACATGTCAGAACATAAGAGTATTTAAGGAGTTTTTCCCCAAAGAGCAAAGGGTTACCAGTCTGCTATTTTGCCCCAGAATGAAAATGACCAATTAGTTTCTAAACAACCTGGAGGCTACATCTAATACGACCTATCTTCTTGGATGCCGTCCTGGAAAGTGAGCAAACACACACACACACACACACACACTTCACCTTTAGATCACTGGGAATGAATGGGATAGTTTCCAGGAATTTAGGTAAGCATCAAAGAGTGGAGCCATCAAATCACCAGTAGCTTATGGTCATGGCTGAGGACACAGCAGAGCTGGTGGGAATCTCTATGCTGTCCCTTATGATCCAGCCAACCTCCCTGAGCCTCAGTTCTTTCCACCTGCAAAGTTCATTCATTCCCTGCAATCATTCATTTATCCCACAAATAGTCACTGATGGAGATTATTGTGGGAACCAAAAATAGAGCCATGAACAAGCCAACAGTCTTTGTCTGGAGAGCTGATGGCCTCCAGATCAGGCAATGACAATGACCTCAGAGGGTGGGTGCGTGACTCCAAGGCAGTAAGAATAATGATGGCTGCCATTCATTGGATTCCTACGCCTGCCAGACCCCGAGCTCAATTTGAGATTCATGATCTAATGGAATCTTCACAACAGTTCAGTGAGATAGAGATCACTTAAAGAGGGAGCAAATGTAAAATAAGAAGCTAAGCAGCTCTCAAGGCCATATACTAGTCACAGGTGGAGCCAGGATTCAAAGCCAGAGCCAGCTTCCAGTGCCATGAACTTAACCCTCAGCCCCACTCTATGTCTGGCCCAACCAGCCAGCGTTCCCAGGATGTACAAGTCCCTTTTCCTGAGCTGCTCAGGTTACATCCCAGCCTTCTCTCCCCTAAGACACTTCAGCTCTTCTTTCCTGGCTTCAGCCAGAAAAGACCACAGCACACTTGTTGAATGAATGCTGGCTTACTTTTTTTTTTCCAGTTTGGCAATTTAAAGTAATTAACGTCATTTAGTCAGGCATGTTATTAAGTCAACATTCAAGGGAGGGTGGATCAGGGGAAATGAATATACCCGGGTATATAAATATCAATTTACTCACTGACTAAAATATCACAGAACTTCATCATATGTCAAATATTTCAGTCCCTTTTATTTTTGCTTTTTTACATTCAAAGATGACTCCATTCCTGACACAAGTAGAAGAACAAGTCTATGTACAAAGATTCCTGGGAAATAACGTTAGCAAAGACATAGGGGAGAATTAGCAAGATGGGATGTACTTTCTCCCTGCCCAGCGCGGATGCTGCTCTGTCTTCTCCTGGCCACGTGGCCAAGTCTGCCTCGTCTTCTCATGAGTTTGCCCTCGCTGCTCCTAAGAGACTCTAAGGACCTGCAGGTGGAGGCAGCAGTGTGCCCCTTCTCCCTCTACTCCAGCAGGGGCCTGGTTCAGACAGAGGAAGGGTAACAGATGTTGGGAGGACGGACGCTCAATGGCAAAATGGTAGGAGTACCGCCCCTCTCATGGTGGAGCTGACAGGCAATGTGTAGGATGGGCCATCCTTTGGAACCATGCTGAGTCTCAGCACCAAGGGTCCTTGAGCTCTGTGGAGCACAGCAGGCTCAGGGAGAAGCAGATCCCAGAGCTCAGCAGCATCAAAGCCAGAGCTGGAACCTGGACCTCAGACTCAAGCCAGAGTCCTGCCCTCTCTAGACCTGTGACTCTCAGGCCCAGCCCCATCACACCCAAACAACCAGAAAAAAACCAGGAAACCAAGTCAGCAAACCCACATCCAGATGGTAGGAAGATAAATTCTTGGAAGGAGGTGGGGTCACCAAATTGACCTTCCCAAAAAGAAATAAATGTGAATGGAACAGTCACTTTTGCATCTGGGAGTCGGGCTGGTCCTCCACCTGACTGTCCCAGCACTAGCTTTGAGATCTTGGGCCCAGGTTCCTCACATGCAACACAGGACAGAAACTACTCAGGGCCGGATGTGAGGATTAAGTGAAAGGGTCTCTTCATGCACTTGCTCATTCAACAGATGCTCAGGCGGCATCTCCTCAGGCCAGACACTGGGCATGCCGAGAAGGACCAAGGCCTCATTCCTCCCCTCCGAATGATGACTCCTGGTCAGAGAGGAGATGAGAAAACGAATAACTGCCCGCTAGGTATAATAACAAATACCAGATGCAGCGGCTGCTCTAAGAGGAGGAGACCCAATGTAACACGAGTACAAATATTCTTTGCAAATTCTCTAAGTGCTAAGCAAGAGATCAGGTATTTTGAAGACTGCTGCTCATCTGTGCTTCCCAAACTTCCCTCTCCCGCTTGCCTCCCCTCCCTCCCCTCACATGTCCTCCCCATTGCCCCTATCATGCCACCCCTATATTGCCGCTAACTGGGTTTCCCATGACAACGGCAACTGCTGCTGCTGCTAAGTCACTTCAGTCGTGTCCAACTCTGTGCGACCCCAGAGATGGCAGCCCACCAGGCTCCCCCGTCCCTGGGATTCTCCAGGCAAGAACACTGGAGTGGGTTGCCATTTCCTTCTCCAATGCATGAAAGTGAAAGAAAGTGAAGTTGCTCAGTCGTGTCCGACTCTTCACGACCCCATGGACCGCAGCCTACCAGGCTCGTCTGTCCATGGGATTTTCCAGGCAAGAGTACTGGAGTGGGTGCCATCGCCTTCTCCGGCCAACGGCAACACTTGGGACCAAGTAAGGTGGCCGCTGGCAATAGGAAGAGGCAAATGCAAACATGGGTAATTAAGAAGCAGGGGTCACAGTCAGATGGCCCTGAGATCAAGAACCAATGCCACCACTTATACTAGCTTTGTGACCTCAGAATCTAAAGGTCCTCATCAAGAAAATGGGGCTCTCAGAGCACCCATCACATGGGGTTCTTAAGAAGGTGAAATGAAATTTACACAGAGACCTTGGCATCAAACGAGGCTGATGGACATTAGCTATCACCATCTATCATTGTTATTGTGGAAAACACAACTTTAGTCTCAAAGATTAATGCTACACATTCCAGAACAAAATTAATTCAGCCAATCATTTACCCTGGTTACCACTTTTTTTCCCTTAACACATTTATTAGGTTATGAAATCAATTTATTGCTCACAGCCAGCCCTCCAAAATGAATAGAATAGAATAGGTTAGGGTAGTCTAGATTAGAGTAGAATAGAATAGAAGGGAACAGAATAAAATACAGGAGGGCAGAGTGCAGTCAAATCAAACAGACCACACTGCACTGCCGGAAATAAAGCTTAGTGGATTCATAAAACTGGTGTTTCCCATGCAAAGTTGTGCAGAATGGGTTCATTGAACCATGTTTTTCTCACTGTGGACCATGGCCAAAAAAGTTTGAAAGCCACTGACTTAGAAAAAATGCAGTTGTGTGCCAAAGGAGCCCCCAGGGGAGCAATTCTTGTACCAGGGCGATTAGGAGTAGCCTTTATGGGAAGCAGATGGCGTCTTTCATAGTGATGTTCACCAAACAATTTTCTGTTAAAGGGTTGGTAATCACAGGTCCCAGGAACCTATTTGGTAAGAAGAAAAACCATCATTGACAGGTCAACAAATTTCTCCCCATCTTACAAATTGGAGAATGGCTGCTTCAGCTCCGCTCAGTGATTTATAAATAAGCTGCTTCAACAATCAGACATGCTCCTGGGTACCTTCTGACTTAAAAGATAAAATGCCTGACAAAGCCCCCATATCTATTGCAGAGAAAATCTCCAGTCACGCCATGCACGCCAAGGAGGGCTGTGCCCCGTGCCAGCTTTAGGCTGGGTTCAGAGGCTGAGGACCACCGGCTCAGGCCCAGGATGGAACAGACTCCATGTGGACACACAGACACGGAAGCAAAACGTGGCGGAAAGATATGTGCATTCCCTCCCAGCAGGAAAGAGAGGGAATAACTGGATCTCTAGGGAAAGCCAGAGCCTTCCCGCGGTGGCATACAATAGCATTTCTCAAAGCACGGTCGCCGTACCCCATCAGAATTAACTAAGACACTTGTTAATGCAGATTCCTGGGCCCCGGACCAAGCTTACTGAGTCCAAATCTTTTGTGATGGCTCCCTCGGAATCATACATTTTAAGCAGCTCCCCGGGTGATATCTCTGCACACCGAAGTCTGACATCCTCCAGAGTCAGGGCTCAGCAACCAGACAAGGACAACAGGGTCAGCCGTGTAGACGGTTCGAACGGCCTGGGCCGAGGCGCAGAGGCGTGGCCCAGCCTGATGCGTGTGGGACTGTGTGCAGTGTGCTGCCGCTGAGCTCTGGGGTAAGGATGCCAAAGGTGGCCACAGCAGCAAAAGCGACTTTGGCACCCCGCACAGCCCTGCACGCCTCACCGAGTATTCCACGAATGCTTGTCGAAGCAGGAAGGAAGGGATGAGGGGAGGAAGAAGCAAGAAAACATTCCCAACATTTGGTCAAAAGCCAACGGGTTCTTATAAGTCTGTTAACACAGCTAATGATTTTCCCAAACCATGAGACTCTCCCCCAAAAGAAGCATTTGGTCCTGTGAACCTCTCTTGTGGAAAAGGGGAAGGTTGAGACCTCAGGCTTTCAGATGGATTTATTAGTAATAATATAAACACTGCCGGGCTTCCCGGGTGGCTCAGTGGTAAAGAATCTGCCTGCCAATGCAGAAGACGAAGGTTTGATCCCTGGGTCGGAAGATCCCTTGGAGAAGGAAATGGCAATCCACTCCAGTATCCTTGCCAGAAAAATGCTATGGACAGAAAAGCCTAGCAGGCTACAGTCCATGGCGGGCTAAGTCCATGGGGTCGCAGAGAGTCAGACACAATTGAGCAATTGAGTGCACAAACACAAACACTTGATTAACCATTCAGTTTCCTACTCGCTTCACCAGTGTAGATCCCATTCCTAAGGGGGCCATTCCCCGCTGATGCGCTGGGACAAAATATTTTGGCTGTTAAAAAAGAGAGACCTTGGGGGAACAGTTTCTCTAGGTGAAAGTCAGGCTTAAATGTGATGTAATTCAAAGAACTGTTACAAAGGCCCCTCTGCCTGGAGAGTAGAAAAGACTTCCTGTGGAGGGCGGCAGGGGAGCTTTGAAAAGCTGGGGCAGGGAGGAGAGGGCATGGGGCTAGAGGCTGCCTCCCCCAGTCCTGGGAGAAGCCAGCACAGGGTCATGACGCCTTCCTGCCCTCTATGCCTCAATGCCCTGATCAACACACAAGCAAGAGGGCTGAGAGGAGAAATGTCAGCTGTCACACGTGGCCTACTCCTGACGCACTGTGACCCCTGGGGCATGCCACCAGGTTCCAAGCACATAACCCCAGGTTGGAAGGGCTGGGCTGGCTCCCACAACCTGCCCTAACTAGGAGATCCCACCCGCTTCTGGGTGAGGCTTCAGGCTCAGTAGGAAGGTAGGAAATGGGCACCGAATTCTGATGACTGTGGGGTATTGGTGTCGTTGTCGTTCAGTTGCTCAGTCATGTCCAGCTCTTTCTGATCTCATGAACTGTAGCCCACCAGGCTCCCCCGTCCACGGGATTTCCCAGGCAAAAATACTGAAGTGGGTTGCCATTTCCTTCTCCAGCGGATCTTCCCAGCCCAAGGATCAAATCTGTGTCTCCTGCTTTGCAGGCGGATTCTTTATCACTGAGCCACCACGGACCACATAGCAAATTCCCGGTATGATATGACACGGACGGCTCCACAGAGCAAAAATCACCCAGCAAGCTTCAACAGACTCCATAGACTAACATGCCAGGGAGGAGCCAGACTCAAGACTCTTCAGGAACCTCAAAATGCCATACTGTTGGGCCTGATACTGGGAGGAGGCGGGGCTGGAGCTAAACGTCCCCCCATTAAATCCATATCATTTAGTTCTCTCCTCCCAGCCAGATGCTCCAGCTCAGCTCAGAGGGGCTGTGCTGGGTGCAGATTCTCAGCATGTCCAGGGGCCAGGCAGGAGGAAGAGAAGGGACAACTGAGCTGGCACGATACCAATGCAAATCACCTAAGCTTGCTTTCTGGCTTCTCACAAGGTCTCATCCTGGTGGAGGTGCTGGAAGGAGCCTATGCAGAGAGGCCACCCAGGAGCGGGGAGCGTTGCACCGTGGATGCTGCAGCGTATGAAGACGCAGCTCCCGAACCCCTGCAATGCGCAGACTCAGAAACACTGTCCCCAGGATGTACAAAATAACCAAACAAAATACCCAAACACTCGTAAAACAAAAGGAAAGTGCGCAGGGAGGTGACATGCTCAGCAAGCACCGTGCAGCATCTTGAGGCCAGCAGGGCCCCGAAGCAGGCCAGGTAATGACCCCACGCGAAGGTGAAATTCAGGGAGGAAAATTAAAATTCACACTTCTCCCTACTGTCACCAGGAACGTGGCGTTGGAGCACTTCGTGGAATTAGCTGCAGCAGCTTCCTAATTGCCTTTGCCGAGTTGCCGCCCCCAGGTTGATGGCGGCGGCTGCGGCGGCCCCATCAGTCTCGCTTGGTGCTCCTCCGGCACTGCGGTGCTCCTGCCGCAGCTGCTCAGCTTGGCGCTGCGGAGGCGCAGCCGGGACCCCTCTGCTGGGCTGGGAGGCTTCAGAGTGGGGAGACTCGGCCATGTTTTCAGAGGGCTGATGGAGATGGGCTGGGATGCTCCCCAAGGAGAAGAGAGAGGGTCGTGGGCTGGAAGTGAGGACCAGCTGGCTGGAAGGTCTGGCAGTTCCTGCTGGCACCAAGCAGGCTGTGGGCAAGGGACCCATCCCCAGGGCTTCAGGGTTGGAGAGCTGGAGCTGGGAGGCAGCCCTGACTTTTTGCAGCATCTGCACCTGATGATAGGGGCTCAGAAAACCCAGTGTTGGAGGGTAATACAGAAAGGAATGTGAAGGACCTTGTTTTAATCTGTGCTCAAGAGCACTGTTCCCATCACTGGCGAGTGAGCACCAGGAAAAGTCTCCTTTGTTTATCTGCACATTCATGCATTCCACAAACAGCCCCTGAAGCCCCCCAAAGGCAGCTCTGCACTAAGTGCCAAAGGAAGACCCTCTCCCATCAGAGAGAAGGAGCCTGCCCTGGGAGATTTCAGGTCCAGCTTACCTGTCTCCTTCTTCACATCCCCACCCCCACTGAAAGAGATGAGGGTCCTCAGGATATCTCACTTCCCCAGAACTGCCTGGGCTCGGACAGATCCGCCAGACTCTTTCCATGCAAAATACAACTGCCCTATGGGCCCAAGGGCTGGAGCCTTCAAGTTAGCTGTCAATCATGCAGAAAAACATGCATGATTCTCTTTTCAGGAGAGAAAAAGAAAAAGAAGCTCCAACAAATATCCAGGAAAGACAGAAAAAGAGTGGGGATGACAAAAAACGGGAAGCTAACATTTACTGGGCACCTTCCAGATGTCGAGTTCTGTGCTTAGACTGTTACCACATATTGACAATGCTCACCATGATCCCATTTTACAAATAAGGAACCGGAGGCCCAGAAGTGAAACTCACTAGAGCCAGGCTGGATCTCAAAGTCAGATCCATCACGTATTAATACCCAAGTCCCAGACAGAGCCCAACCTGGCTCTTCCACAGCATGGGATATACACAAAGGAAAATTTAGCCAAATTCAATGAGATTCTCAAAACGGCTTCTTAAGAGTCAGCCCTCAAGAGGGGAGGGCTGGCTGACCCTCAAAAGAAATCAAAAGACAAGCAATATTGTTTTAGTACAAAAAAAATGGAAAAGTATAGAAACCTAGAGGGTGGACTGGGCTCACCCCTCTTTCCAGCTCCTTTTTCATTCTGTATTATGAAAGCAGATGACAGTTCACCAAAAAGACTAAGAATTCTGTTGGGGAAAGGATTAAGAGCATAGAAGAAATTGCCACCAACCACCTTGATGAGTCACTAGAAGGCCAAGTCCAAAGCATGGGGAACATTTCGTCCTGGGAGTACCCAGATGTCCCTCCTCAGACCCCATCCCAAGCCAGACAGCTGAACAGGACTCAGAAGACACAGTTCCATGCCTGTCTTGGTCACCTGGAGCTGGGCATTCTTGGACCAAGGAATATTCTCTGTTTTGGTTCCTGCATCTCTAACCCAGAGATGATGACAGAACCAAACACAGGAGTGGTTGTGAGAAATTAAATGAAACCATACAAATAAAGCACATGGAACCACATGCAAACTACCTGCAGCATTATTATGATTACTGCCTCAGAAGACCTTGTGGGGCTCAGTGGTGGGCAGCTCTGGCGGAAGGACTGCCAAGTGGCCTGATATAGTTTCCCCCCTCCGTGCACAAACTACTGTTTTCAGCAGCCAACCTGCCCTGATACGTGGAAGCAGCTCCTGAATAAAAATAATAACAACAGCAGCAGGCGCCCACCTTTTGTAAATATTTCCTCTGAGCCACTTATTGTCAACCATCCTGTGCGCATCTTCTCACTTGCATCTCTCATCACCACCCTAGAAGTTAGTACCATTGTGCCCATTTAACAGATAAGAACACTGAGGTTCAGCAACTGACTTGTCAGGGGTCTGAGACTAGTCAGCAGTAGCACTGGACTCTACCCTGAGGAGGTGGGTCTCAGATCCAGACTTCTACCTGTACACCGTTCTGCCTTCCCTAGACCAACTGCCTCACTTTAAAATAAAATGTAAAAAATCCATAATCCTCTAATTTCTTTCTCAGTTTATATATTTTTCATATCACTCATAAAGCATTTGTTTCATGCAAAAGTAACTGAAAATCTTGTTGTTTAAATAGGAATTCCAACTATGTTTCCATAATTCTGAAATTCCTGTTCCAGGAAATGTGTCTTGCTGGTTTTTTTCAATAGATTAGTGAGCTGTGAGCCCTTTACTGAGAGGATTACATCTTACTGTGGGGTGACCAGATGATTCCTGATGTTCTGAAATACTGGAACCTGGCTACAGACCCTGGAATTTTAAAGTAGTTACTAGTCTTTAACAAAGGGAAGACAGCCTGTGTATATCAAAACATGCCAACACATACACACACACACACACACACACACACACGTCTTTTACTGGTTGCCTGACGATGATTCCTTCAACGTGTGCCCCCAAAAGCACAGCTTTCTGAGAGAGGCCCAGGCCAACATCAAAAAGAAATAACATTCGAACTTGAGCTTGAGGGTCCCAGAAATCAAACAATCGCCACTGACATGACTACACGTGTGCGTGTTCAGTCGTGTCCGACTCTTTATGACCCCAAGCACTGTAGTCAGGCTCCTCTGCCCATGGAATTTTAGGGACAATGCTTGTCTATTCTTTAGGCAAGAATATTGGAGTGGGTTGTCGTTTCCTACTCCAGGGGATCCTTCTGACCCAGAGATTAGACCTGAGTCTCTTGCGTCTCCTCATTGGCAGGCAGCTTCTTTACCACTCAGCCACCTGGGAAGCCCCTTCATTGATGTCAAGTGGGGCACAAACCTCTGCTCACTGAGCTGTTTGGACATGCTGCAGTATATTGAGTTAATGGAAATTTCACTGATGATGGAAACGGGTAGGAGTAAAGCCGTATGTTACGACTTGTAGCCAAAGATTACCTACCTCCAACGGGTTTACTGCCCCCCACACCTATTGTTCTTCTAACACTATTTCTCCGCCTCTGCCTTGACAAAACACAATGGAAACGGTATTTCAGATGGCGCAGGTACAAAGAGCCAAACGCCTGCCCCGTGTCTCTCTCACTTTGCTTTGCAAATTATAGTACACAGGGATTACAAGAACAAAAGTGACTTCCACAACTGCCCACCTGTTCTGTACAAGGGATGGGATGGGAAGAATTAGGAAAAGAAAGCAAAAAAAAAAAAAACCAATCCACCTCCATGGAAACATAATGAATACATCTGTTTGCCTTTGTGCCCCTGTCAGAGTAAATGTGCAAAACATATATGGCCTTAATCCTATGAACTCATTGTGGGATCAAAGTGACTAAAATTCCAGAAGTTTCTCTTGCTCTTCATTAATAACGAAGTAGAAACTATAAGTGAGCGTGGCCCCGAGAACTAAGGCTTCCCAGGTGCCACATACTGTTCGAAGCTACGTAATCTATGTTCTACCATCTAGCCCTCCCCAAAATCCTATGATACAGGAGCTTTTATTGTTAAGGTCCAGAGAGATAAAGTTAGTGACTGACAGAGTGGAATTCAAACCAAGGCCCAGAGAGATAAAGTTAGTGACTGACAGAGTTGAATTCAATACAAAGCACATGCTTTGGAAAAAAAAAAAAAACTCTTCAGGGTCTTCCCTGGTGGTCCAGTGGTTAAGAGTCTGCTTGCCAATCCAGGGGACACAGGTTCAACCCCTGGTCCAGGAGGATCCTACATGTCGTGTCGCAGCTGAGCCCGTCTGCCACAACTACTGAGCCTGTGTGCCCTAGAGCTTGTGCTCCGAAACGAGATGCCACCATAGTCAGAAGCTCACGCACCACAAGCAGAGAAAGCCAGGTGCAGCAACAAAGATCCAGTGCAGCCAAAAGTTAAAATTAACAAAATTTTAAAAATAAATAAAGGTTTTTTAAAAATCTCCTTTCAGCTGTGCATGGCTCACCACAATAGAAATCTAGACCCTGCTTATTTAACTTATATGCAGAGTACATCATATGAAACACCAGCCTGGATGAAGCACAAACTGGAATCAAGATTTCCGGGAGATATATCAATAACCTCAGATATGCCGATGACACCACCCTTATGGCAGAAAGTGAAGAGGCACTAAACAACCTCCTGATGAAGGTGAAAGAAGAGAGTGAAAAAGCTGGTTTAAAACATTAAAAAAGACTAAGATCATGGTATCCAGTCCCATCACTTCATGGCAAATAGATGGGAAAACAATGGAAACACTGACAGACTTTATTTTATTGGGCTCCAAAATCACTGTGGATAGTGACTGCAGTCATGAAATTAAAAGACACTTGCTCCTTGCAAGAAAAGCTATGACACCGTATTAAAAAGCAGAGACATTACTTTGCCAACAAAAGTCCAGCTAGTATGGTTTTTCCAGTAGTCAGGTATAGATGTGAGAGCTGGACCATAAAGAAAGCTGAGTGCCGAAGAATCGTTGCTTTTGAACTGTGGCGTTGGAGAAGACTCTTGAGATTTCCTTGGACAGCAAAGAGGTCAAACCAGTCAATCGTAAAGGAAATCAACCCTGAATATCACTGGAAGGACTGATGCTGAAGCTCCAATACTTTTGCCACCTGTTGTGAAGAGCCAGCTCATTGGAAAAGACCCTGATGCTGGGAAAGGTTGAAGGGAGGAATAGAAGGGGACGACAGAGGATGAGATGGTCGGATGGCATGAGCCTGAACAAACTCTGGGAGATGGTGAAGGACAGGGAGGCCTGGAGTGCTGCAGTCCGCGAGGTCACAAAGAGTCAGACACGACTGAGCAACTAAACAACAGATTCTTTCCTGGAAGCCCAGAATTTCAAAGAAGGAAATGCAAGGTCAAGTTTATAACATTGGGGGGCTGAGGGGGGGGGCGGTTCTAAACCTTGGTGGTATTTCCAAGGGCAAATTTTACCACTGATTCCATTTTAACACACAACACTAAAGTCTCGGGAAAAGGAATCAAACCATCAGGTGTGAGAAACAGACCCTCAGGACACAAACTCAGGGACCTGAGCAAACAGATAAAGAGCAGGTTTGACTTTTGGAGGAAAACGTGATGGGAAATGCTCCCTACTTTTTGCCGAATGGCTGAGGCCTTGTGCCTTAGCCGAGACTGAATCGTGCTCAGGAGCTCCGCAAGGTTATTCTTTTCCTTGGCAGCTCTGGTTGAGCAGGTAAGGTACTCAACAGCCCCACTTCTGCCCTGGCAGCCAGGGGCCCTCCAGTCAACCTGTCCTGTCTCCCTTAGGAACCATTCTTGGCCCATCATGGCACAAGCTCCCATGGAATGAGGGAAGTCCTTCCCCAACTCGTGGGGGCCCATCGCCCACAAAGTCAGTCTTTGCTGCCAACAGAAAATCTCCTGAAATCCCACCCGAGGAAGCACATCTAGGGGAAAGAAACCAGAGAGGCCTCCAGCATCCCACCCATCCGGCCCTTCTCATCCTGCTGAGGTCCTGACGACCCCACTGAAGCAGGTGCTGAGGCGGGAGCAGCCCAGATAGGTGACACACACTGCAGAGAAAAGTCAAAGGCTTGGGGGTCAGAACATTCCCATCTGAGTCCAGCCCCACCACGTGGCAAGCGCTCCATCTCCCTGAGCTGCAAGCCACTGGTGACAGGTAGAAAACAGGCCACCTCCCAGTGCAACTAAAGACCCCAGCAGACACTTTGCATTATCTACTTTAATACAAAGAATGCTTGGCTCATTAAACTCTCCCCAAAAAAGTCCATTTCCTTCCTGTCCAGTCCCACTGAACAGTCTGTTCTCCTGAGCCAGTTAGAATCTTGGTAGAATTTAAGAAGCCTCCAGTGCAGTCAGACTCTGTAGTTCCATCAGTCCCGGGTACCAGTGGTTTGGGGGTGATTTTCTAAACTATATGGCCCTTCCTCAATTGATCCACCACCTGCACAGCAGGGCAAGCCAAGAAGGGGGTACCAGGAAGCCCCTGAGGTAGTTCTTCAACCCCAGTGTCTCATGTGGGCATCACCCCGACTCTAGGAGAAAGTGAGCCGGCTTTCTCGGCTGGGTCTGGGCAGAGGCTGGGTCCACTGTGGTCTCCTCCTCCCGCTCTGCAGTGCCTGGCTCCTCAGGCTTCTCCTGTCAGGCGCCAGGTGGGACCACTGTCCTCCCTGTCGGCACCTGGCACCCACTGCCCCCTTCAGGCACTTGTTCATTTGCGTCTATGGAGCTGGCCCCACAGATGCTCAATGACGGTTATCTGAAGAGCTCGTCTCTGTCTCACGCCACCAATAACGACTTCCACAGCTCAATCGCGGAAAGCTTCTACGTGCCAGGCACCGTGCTAAGTGCTTTACGCCTTTTATTTTATTTAATGTTCATCACAGCCTGTAAAGTAGAAGATCCTGGCCTCCTCTCACATTGGAGGGAGCAGGTTCAGAAGCATCATGCTGCAAGGTGACCCAGCTAGGAAACGGCAGATCTGGGACTCAACGCCAAGTCCATCTGATGCCAAACCCTGTCCTCTCAGCTGTTTTCTTGGGTTCTAATTGTTTTCGAAGTAATTTCCCAGATGTTATCTCATTTAATCCTCCAAAACACCCACAAAGTAGGGTAATGCAGGTATTACTCACATTGTTTTCAAACAGGAAGGGGGGATGAAAAAAGGTCACACAAAGACAAGAGAACACAGCAGCACTGCGGCCAGGCAAGCAGACTCCGGAAGCCCAGCTGGGTCACCTGGGGGCAGCTGCTTCGTTTCCACAAGCCTCAACTTCCAAATCTGAAAAATGGGGTGACTGGTAGTGCCTGAGTCATCAGGTAGCTGAGAGAATCCAGTGGGATGACACGTCAGGTGTTTATCTGGTACCTGGAATGTAGGAACTCCTGAGGGAATGCTACCTGTTCTTACTATCAGATTAGACCGTTTGCTCAAGGCCACTCAGGAAATACCTACAGAAAAGACAAGAAGACAAACATCACAGCTTTTAGACTCCTAAGCCAGTGACCTTTTTCTATGCTTTAACAGCACTGCAGCTTCCAAGATGTATGTCTCTGAAAACGCTCCAAGCTCTGCACCTATTACAATGATGAAAAAAGATGGGCAAAGGACGCCTCCCCAGCTGACTGTGGCCAGAACATCAAAATAGAATGAGAGGATGAGCTACCCAGCAGGGAAAAGAGAAAGCCAAAATGAGCACGACCTGTCCTGCGGGGAGCTTCACCCGAGTCCCAATGGGCCCCCTCCTTGCTGTGATGCCCGGCTATCATCATCTTGAAATTCTTCATAACTTTTTAACAAATGGAACTACATTTTGCTTTCCCACTGGGTCCCACAAATTATGTCAGTGGTCCCCAACCTATCTGGCACCAGGGACCCTTTTCATGAAAGACCATTTTTCCATGGGAATGGGGATGGGGTGGATGGTTTGGGGATGATTCAAGTGCATTACATTTATCGTGCATTTTATTTCTAGTATTATTACATCAGCTCACCTCAGATCATCAGGCATGAGATCCCGGAGATTAGGGACCCCTGATGTAGCTGGTCCTGGTCTCAGCAGGTCCTCCACTGCAGCTGCCTATAATGTCTCAGATGCTGGACAAACCTGAGCCTGGCGGACTGGATCATTTGGCTCTGTCCTAACACCCCAGTTCACCCCCTCAAGCCGCACTTGCTAGCAGCCCAAGAGGACAAGGACAACTTTCCCCATCAGCAGGCAGCATCTGGCACATTCTGTGATGAGCAGCCTCCGTTTCTACTGGCATGCATGCACATGCATGCACAAACTTAATAAGTGGTAAGGACATGTACCAGCACCAAATATCATCTGGCAGTTGCTTCACTCAAAATGAATAACCAGAAGTCTGATCTGCGAACCCACAGCCATACATTAACCATGTCCAACTTGCCTGTCCGGATTGTTTACATGGTAATAGCTCCCTTAACCTTGGGAGGGTACTGTTTTCCAATACTGGATGCCAAGATAAATACACGGCAGGGCACAAAGTGAAGAAAGAGGCATCTATTTCTTGTCAAGAGATAATGCTCTCCTTTCCAATATGGCCTTGAACTGCCCATTAATAGGTGGCTACTGAGTTGTTTATTTCCATAATCTTGAAGTGGGATAACCGAGAAGCTCAGCAGCATCTAACCATGATAAACCTTATATGTGATGCCTTATTTAAACAGCCTTGGAATGAGCACCCAACAAGTGTTATACCATTTGTTAAATACACCCTGCACCCTTTGCAAAGTTATGCCTGTAAAATGACTTTCTCCTGAAAAGTAGACACGCTGGCTACACAGAGAAATCCCTTAAAATACATCAGCTGAGCAGATGCCTCACCTGCAGAGGGTGAGCTGTGGTCCAGGTCGGACTGTCAGGAAAAAGTCTCTGAGGCTGGCTTCGCATTTCAGGGACCACCAGCTAAATGTGCTGGCCACTAAATACTCAGGGAAATCAAGCATCCTCCCCTTCTTCTCCATGTTCTTCTCTTGAAGGAGAAGCTCACTTTTGCTTAATGGACCAGAGAGGGCTGATGAAGATTCTATCGATATTGCCAGGATCCTGACATGAGGAACTTTCCCTCTCGCTCCATGATACACAAAAGCCTCACTGCAGCCACTGGAGATGAAGCAAAGGCCATTATGTCTCTTGTATAAAAATCACACTAAAAGAGTAGTGGGGGAGGGGGACTCTCATACGCTAATTCATAGGCTGGCATTTACGATATCTATTTCATTTTTTCTCAGTCTCGGCCATAGCAAATCTCTAAGTCCAATCAGAGTGTCCCAGGGAACATGCAAGCTGTGAAAAGTCTCTGTCTGGAGGACACTGTGGATCTCAGTTTGGGAGGCTGTTTTGACAAGCACTGTGACTGCAAAAGATGGGGACCCCTGAAATAAACACCACTCACTTCTGACAGAGGCTGTATACTTGGATAAAGAAAAAGCCATGAGTTGGTATCTGTAATGAGAGATCCGGAATAATGACAGTCCAGAAACAAAGGATCCTTGAGAGAATGTACACCTCTTTCTGGAAGCCCGACACAGCAAGTCATTCACTGCTCCAGGTGTGCAGGAGCACTAAACACCTGGCGAGGGCGGATCGATGACAGAAAAACCTGAATCCCCACACTTGACTTCCACAAATGTGTGCTCCAAAGTGCAGGATGATGAGATAGCCGGCAAGGTCACAGGTGCCCAAGGTACTGTTTCACATTTCTTTTACTTCTGTTCATCCTGATACGTGGCTAGTGTGAGTGGGTGATAGTTGCTCAGTCATGCCTGACTCTTTGCAACCCCATGGACTGTAGCCTGCCAGGCGTCTCTGTTCATGGAATTCTCCAGGCAAGATTACTGGAGTAGGTTGCCATTTCCTTCTCCGGATACATGGCTATGTCTTCTTCAAAACTGGAAACGTTATCTGTGCTTGCCCCTGCCAGACAGACTTTATGAGGTGGCTTGGTACTCATGTGTTTGCCTAAAAGCACATTGGTGTTAGAATAAATAAGACAAGATAAAACTAGCCTGAGAGCACCAGAGAAATTGATCAAATGTAATAACTACATTGGATTAAAAACCTGAAGTTTACCTCCGATGAGAAAACCATGCCTACGTTTTCACCTCCCTTAACTTTGACTAGCAGTTGTAAATCTGAGCAATGCAGGCTGCAGCAGCTCCTAATAAGGGAAAAAGCAAAGCAGAAATATTTCTGGCAGAAAAGAAACTTTGAGAAAAAGAAGGAAAAAAAAGAAAAGAACAAAAGAGGCTCAGACTTAACAAAGTCATACAAAAAGAACTTTATCTGGTCAGCAAGTGACCAAGTATGAGTGTACAAATGCAATAAGATATATACGTGGGTAAGATGCGGGAAATGAATTCTAACTGGTTTAGCCTGCTCTGCTGATGTCCTGGTGATTAAGCTAATGAGACCAATAAACTGCCCTGAAAGACTGAAAACTGTCATTTCCAAGATTTTAAGACTTTGAAAAATAATCTGCCAGGGAGAAGTCCAGTAATTGAAGTGGTGCCATGAATTAAAACGTGGGCAGCATAGGTTGAATGCATTAATCTCGCAGGATGACAAATAACTGTGTTTATTCAACAAAAATGTTCAGCCAAGTAGCGCCTCCCCAGTAAAAGCAATCCATAGTGTCAGGCTTCCTATAGGCAGCACAGCGCTGCTACCTAATTCCTGATAAGTGAATACTCCTATTTAATTATTTAAAAGACCATCGATTTCCACATTGATGAAAAGTCATAATTATCAAAATGGCATAAAGACCCAACCTTTCACTCTGCTGACTCTGTCCTGTGGAAAGAGATATCACATTCATGTACTAAAGCCGCCCTCTCAATAAATAGTTGATAATGCAAAAAACTGGTTATGCATTCCAAGGAGAGCACATTTGATAAATGCGGCACGAGGCGTCCAAGGTAAATGTCAATTCTTTTCTAGCATTAACGGCAGAGACACACAGTACCTGTATTTCTGCTGTGTATTTATCACCATGATTCTGGAAAATGTAATTAGAACCCTTCATTCCCGTGAACATACATTCCCTGAATGCAGAACTACATAGAACGACAAATCCAGCTCCGACCAAATTCTCCCAGAGAGGGACGAAATGAGAATCACACCAGTTTAATACCTTTTATTGTGAATGTTAGGGGTGTGGAGCCCATGCATTTAACAGCCTAGGTTACTGGACCTACTAGAATGCTTCTCACTGAATCCCAAAATAGAAAGGTAATGAAACTGTGCCTCTCCAAGAGAACCCACACAAAGCGCATTCTCTGGGGAAAATGAAGCAAGATAGAGGCAGCTGAATATTGGCATGAATATGTCAAATACGAAAGTTAATTAAAAGTTGAAGTGAATGGAAACCCCTGCAGTATCTGCCAGCTAAAGAGGGCAGGACACAGGCACACAGCCGCATGAGAGCTTCGCTTTCAGGCGCCCAAGGTCCTCTAACAACCAGAAAAACCTCTCAAAATTGACTCCAACTCCAACATTCAAGTCCCACGTTCTTCCATTCTGCGTTGGAAACAGTCTACTTTGCTAAAAAGCAGATTCTTTTTTTAATACAATCAAAAATATCCTCTTTATAAAGAACTAATAGATTGCTATTCCTGCACTAGGCAAAGAAAACAAAAAGAGAAAAAATAGGAAGTCTGGCAGTGGATATCAGATACATTATTGTAAGCTAACACCATGGTAATGAACAAAGAGACAACTAATTAAATATTCTCCTTTCTAAATCCATGACAATGAGGCACATTATTAAATACCTATATTTACATTGATAAAATCAGTGATAATACTGCTATCTTGAATTATATTATCTAAAAAAAACCTGTTACCCTATTACGAAAATGGCAGTTTTCCCAGTCTCCAAACCCCTTAAAATAGGTGGCCTATTATTATTGAACTTACATTCACAATAACTATTTTGCAAAGTTTTTGCCTTGGTTCAAAAATTAATAAACTTCCATTCTAAAATGAACACCTTACATCAATTCATAACATTAAATGTCAATTAGAAAAATCACATAGAGTACATAGAATTGTTCAGTGGTATACAATATACCTTACTTAACTGAAATCAAGTTTAAATGTCTATGCCTTAAAAGTATAATTACAATCTATCATGCAACACCCTTGAGTCCTCTTACTGCAGTGTTAATGTATTGTTCAATCAAGTTTCCAAATTCGTTTCGAGAATAACTTAAGTGTCAAAGATGCAATGATGTGACAGAAGGGTACAGAAAGTTTTGACTCAGAGTAGTAATGTCTCATGCAAATGGCCAGAAACTTAAAAAGAAGAGAAAGGCAACTGTCTGCTTGCTTTTCCAAATGATGCTACACCTCCCCACACTCTGAGCACCTCGCATCTTTTCTCATTCATACTCTGAGCTCTCTAAATCAGTCTTCTTTGTTGATTATAAAGATACAATCATATTGAAGGGCAACGGGCCAAGACAGCCCAAAGATATCTCCCCAAGTTGTCTACCACACCCTGCCCCATGGAAGTCCTTGCCTAGCCAGAGAAAGCCATGAGTATCGGAGGGCGTCATGGTCGGTGATTGCAATCCAGAGCAGAAGAAATGCCCACCTCAGCACCTAATGCCCAGCAACACCTCACCTTCCCCTTGGTATCAGATTACAGAATGCCAGGCAACAGTAAGAAATGACAACAAAGACATAAACAGCTGGAAATAATTACCCAATTGTCCAGCTGTAAACATGACAAAAGCAAAGTAAGGCTTGTGAATGCAGTATCAGAAAGGATGCTGATGAGAAGGTAAGAGAAGGATTTTAGCTTTCTCCAATTTGCTATCAGAGAGTAGCCAATAATATGCTTGGCTGAAGGGATTTTGGGTGGTGTGTGTGTGTGTGAACTTCAGAGAGAAGGAAAAAATATATTTCATGGGCTCCTACAAAATGTGAGTATAAGATATGTAAGCACAATAAAAAAAAAAGTGCTCACAGGCTCTGAGGAGATACTTTCAGAGTTGCTATAACTAAACTACAACAGGCAGATGAAAAATATTTCTTTAAAGTTATACAAAATATCCTCTTTTTAAAAGCATAAGCTAAATACACAGGCAATGCAATAGGCCAGAACTCTTCACATAAAACATCTGACACACAGGCAAAATGCCAAAGCAGGGTACAGACTGGTCCAGACTAAAAGAACAGGAGCAAAAGAAGCGACTCCTATAAACTGAGAGGCAGGTCACAGGTATGTGAATTATCATTGTCCATAAAGGCACATCATAACCTCAAGCTTTTATCAACTGCCTATAATTCAACGAACTCCGTCCCCAGATAACAGTTGAGAAAACAGTCTTTCCAAGGTTTCAGAGAATATGGCTACTGGCAATTTTTAAGCCAGGCTAACCTCTGTCATTCCATTGTGGGATGATGTTTCATTACAATATTTAGATTCCATGTGACAAACTGTTTCATACAATGTCCCCAAAAACGCTACTCTCTACAGCAGAATGCCATAAATAAAATACGTACTTGGTTACCAGGCAGCATGCATGATACATATGTTACATTGGCCCAAAAAGCACAGCTTTAAATGCTTAAAAGTTAACAATTTAAGCTGTTTGTACCCATTTTCAGAGAATTACCCCTAAATGCCAATTTTATTTTCTATCTTTGAGAGAATTCTTGGATTAACCCTATTGATTTGTTAACTTGAAATTCTTTTTTATCTCCTCTAATCTCTCCTCCCCAGCCTATTTCCCCTTGCCCCCTTTTTTTCCCTTGGAGGGGAGTGCAAAGGACTATATATCTCACAGTGTAATTTTAAGCATAATGCTGCCTGTTTGAATTAAAATTGATGCAGCTTCTGATAAAAGCCTAATAATCAATTCTCCATTCTCATTACTCTCCAGAATATATGGACGCGGACCAACGTCTTAAGTTTGTGGACTACTCTCATAGGTTATTACCCAGCAGTGCAGCTGAGTGGAAAGATAACCACATTCATTCTCCTTATCTGTAATGATGTAATGCATGCTAGCCCTGGGTCTAGATGATTGGGGAATAATGGGATTGTACAACTGCAGGGATGACAAACAATAGTGCAGCGTCTTTCTCTGATACACTGAACCCCAGCCTGCAGCGTGGGCAAGGTGAAAGGCATCATAACATAGACACTGACGCTGCCCCTTGCACGAAGTTAGCGTTTTTTGGCCAGAGGAGCATCTGCTCTCACACTGAAACAGCAATCCCGACACTGAGAGGAGAGCCATGCAAAAAACACTCAGTTTCCGAGCCTCGGCCAGGACAGTGCCACTGAGTATCCTGCTTTTCTTTGTGTATCGAATCGAGTGTCATCTAAAAATAACCGGTTGGTAGGGAGAAGTCACCGGCACAATATATTGCCAAGAAACCGGGGGATCAGAGACACCTCTGATAACTGATGCTGCTCTGGGTTCACGTTTGTTTGGAAAACTAAATCTGCCTCCATTTTCTGTGCTGGAAAAAATCATCGCTTCCTGCCACCACAGAAACCTTACCTTTTGCAGAAGCTGGGAGCCGGAGTACTTCGCGGCAATAGATTTTATCTCTCCACCAAAAGCAGAGGCCCAGAGCTTCACCCTAGAGGGAGAAAGGGCACAGGAACAAATGTAACACCGTGTCACAGTCAACACGCACGCACACGCACACACGGGGGCTGTGGCTGAAGGAGCCGGGAGGTATAACATCGGAGGAAAAAAAAAGAAAGAAAAAGCGCCTTGGTAGAAACTGCCAGCACCAAACTGCAGAGCGCACCGCGGGAGGGGGCTCGAGGGGGGATCACATAGTTCAAAATGCGCAAAGTGCCCCCAGGCTCTCTGGAAAGATCACTAAATTTTATTTCAATCATTGCCTGAGAACTTGACCACCCAAACGGGGCATCACCTGGCAAAGATTAGTCGGAAGAAATTCACCCGCCCTCCCCCGCCCCGCAAAGAAGTGAGACGGCAAGATAGCAAAGAGCCCGGTAAATAAACGGCCCATGGAAGTTGGATGCGGTAAACAGGCTTCAAAGTTCGTGCTGTCACTGGCGGTGAGCCTCTCCTGGTCTCACTCGCCAGCCCGGGGAGGGGGCGAGGGACTCCCACCCCAGCCTGGCCGCCCCACGCGGGTGCGGGCCGGCAGGTGCGAGAGACGAGGCCGACGACCGCGGCAGGTCCTGTCCGGCCGCACCTGCAGGAGCCCAAACTTGGGCACAGCGGGTCGCGGGCGGCCGGAATCCCCTCCCGGGGCGGTGCAGGACCCCGCACTTACACGGAGAGAGGGATCTGCTGCTCCGAGCGCACCACGTCCCCCAGCGCGGCGTAGAGAAGCGCGGCGGTCAGGAGCGCCCAGGGCCCCCGGGACGCGCGGCGCTGCCAGCCCAGTCCGGCCATGCTGGGCTCCCTCCGACGCGCCGGCAGCAGCGACAGAAGCGGCCGTGGGGAGCTGCGCCGAGCGGGCGGTGGGCGAGCGCGCTGGGCTGCCTGCTCCGCGCCGCCCCGCCTGCCTCTCGCGCGCCGGGCGCACTTGGGGAGCAGAAAAAGGAGCGGGGCGGGGGGGTGCGGGGGGGGCGGAGGGCGGAGAGGAGGAGGGAGTGGGGAGAGGTGGAGAGGGAGGCAGGCGGGGGAGGAGGCAGGGAGACGCGCCTCTCGCAGCGGCGGCCGCCCGGCCCCGCCTCGGCGGCCCCGGGAGTCCGGCGGGCCGCGGCGGGAGGGCGGGAGGCGCCGCGCGGGCGGGGACTTGCAAACTCGCGTGTCCTTGGCCGCGGCGGAGCGCGCCCTGCCCCGCCCGGCCCACTGCGGCCGCCGAGTTCTCCACAACTCCGCAGTCCGCCGCCGCGGGCGCCACTCTCGGGCTGACCCCCGGCCGGACCCAGTGACCCTGCGCCCCGAGCTGGCTGGAGATGCGGGTGGGTGCGGGGGGAGGCAGGCTGGAGGACCCTGGCGGGGTCACAGGGTGCTGAGGAGCGCAGAGGTGGCGCGACCCCCGGCCCCGCCGCGCAGTTTTCCGGCGGGCAAGGGGTGCGAGGAAGAGGCCAAAGTCTGAAGAAGAGGCCGGGGCTCGCGGCGGAGTACTGGGTCGCGTGGGGTGGAGTGCGATGGGGATGGCAGGGGGATGACAGCGGGGCTCGGCGGTCAGGCGCGGGCACTGCTGCGTGGCCGCCTGCAGCCGCTCCTCCGGTCGCGGCGCCGACCAGGGAAGGCGCGGAGGGCGGCGCTGCCGGCGCGGCGCGGGCTCACGAGCGCGGGGCTCCGGGTTTCGGGCCGCAGCTGGGCCGGCTTGGCGCGCCCGAGCCCGGGCCGGGCTCTGACCCGCGGAGGCCCGGGGTCCGCGCAACTGCAACGGCCGGCGGGGCGGGGAGGGGCGGCACTGCGGCTCCGGGTCCATCCTGACTGGCGGACTCCCTGGATTTCGGGAATGAGGGAGTCCTCCGAGGCTCGGGGATTCACCGTCTCCCCACTCGGACCCCCACCCGCTGGGTGGAAGGCGCGGTCGCGCGGGCGGAGGCAGGAAGTCGGGGAAGCCCCGGGCGCCTGAGGAACCAGGCTTCCCCGCGGCCTCTCCCGCCGCCGCCCCCAGCCCGGCACCCGTCTCTCGGAGCCCCGGCTCCGGCTAGAGGTCTGGGTGTGTGACTGGGAACTTTGTGGAGCCCTCGCGCCAACCGGCAGTCGAGACCGACCCGAGCTGGGCTGAGTCATCCTTGACTCGCCGAGCGCAACTCGACTGACCCCGGGCAAGCCGCGCGCTCCTGATACCGCGGGGTCTCCCGGGGCGTCCGCCGCCTGGGTTCGCCTGGTTTGCGGGACTCCCCCTACAGGGCTCTGGGCTCTCTTTCCCGTCACCCGCCTTCAGCCTCACCGCCCTCAGCTCTCTGGGGAGAGAGCGAGGGTGGGCTCCAGCTTCCGCCTGGTGGTGTCGGGCGAGAAGCCAGGCGGGCTCTCCTGCTCAGCACCCCCGCCAAAAGTTACCCCTGCAGACGTGGGTCTGGATCTCACAGTTGGCTACGCTGGGAGAAGGACCGCGCAGGGGCCTTTGGTGTCTGCCGAGTGCGGAGGAGCCCCGGCTCTCGTGGGCGGGTCGTGCCCCCACCTCGGGGAGCAGCTCAGGGAACAGGCCCCACCCTGGAAGCGCCAGGTGCTTCCCGCCCACGGGCAGCGTCTACAATCTCCACGGATGACTAACCGGTTATAATGAATTCTCCGCTTCTGTGCACACCTCCGATCTATGGAAGTGTGCTAGCAGTTCCAAACCGAGATGAGCGCGGCCTGACCCCAGGGAAAGGGTCCGGATGGCTTTGCCGCTCACACTGGGGGCGGGAGAAAAATAATTTTCCTGTCATATCCCAGGCGCCTTCTTTCTAAATGAGTAAGTGTGTAAGTGAGTGAAAGCATACTAGCCTTTATTTGTAAGCCTACAATCCACTGCCACTGTAATATCTATATGATAATGGCCTTCAGGCAGTCCCTCATTCATGCAGTGAATAACTGCCAAGCATCTGTGATAGGACCGTCGAGTGTACCAGGGACCCGACGGTGAACGAATCAGACACCTCCCCTCGAGGATTTTATGCGCTATCAAAGGAAAAAGGCTTTACTCCAAAAGCCATAATGATAAATGCATAATTATATAGTTTGACAAGAAGTCAACTATAGTATGCATGAAGAAAAAGTACCTGAAACGTCCATATTATTGCTATCCCTATTAACTTGGGAGAAAACTGAGGCACCCTAAAATAATACAGCTTAGTCAAACAACCACTAGACTGCTGGACTATATTGAGGACCACTGGGGCACCAGGGTCATGACAACAATTTATGATGAAAGCCAGCCGTATGCAGGTGAACATTGCAGCCGTTTCAGGGCAGCTAGAGATGAACCCGGAGAGGAACCCTGGCACAGGAATTCACAGCCCCCCAGAATCATAGCGTCTTAAGCATTTGTAACTTACACACGGACCATCTTAAACAGAGCATTGCATCCAATGCATTTAAAATAGATCCCACTAAACACTTCCTGCTGCTGCTGCTGCTGCTGCTAAGTCACTTCAGTCGTGTCCAACTCTGTGCGACCCCATGGATGGCAGCCCACTGGGCTCCCCTGTCCTTGGGATTCTCCAGTCAAGAACACTGGAGTGGGTTGCCATTTCCTTCATGAAAGTGAAAAATGCATGAAAGTGAAAAATGAAAGTGAATTTTCACTTCATGAAAGTGAAAAATGAAAGTGAAGTCGCTCAGTCGTGTCCGACTCTTAGCAACCCCGTGGACTGCAGCCTACCAGGCTCCTCTGTCCACGGGATTTTCCAGGCAAGAGTACTGGAGTGGGGTGCCATTGCCTTCTCCGAAACACTTCCTCAGATCAGATCAGATCAGTCGCTCAGTCATGTCCGACTCTTTGCGACCCCATGAATCGCAGCACGCCAGGCCTCCCTGTCCATCACCAACTCCTGGAGTTCACTCAGACTCACGTCCATCGAGTCAGTGATGCCATCCAGCCATCTCATCCTCTGTCGTCCCCTTCTCCTCTTGCCCCCAATCCCTCCCAGCATCAGAGTTTTCCAATGAGTCAACTCTTCGCATGAGGTGGCCAAAGTACTGGAGTTTCAGCTTTAGCATCATTCCTTCCAAAGAAATCCCAGGGCTGATCTCCTTCAGAATGGACTGGTTGGATCTCCTTGCAGTCCAAGGGACTCTAAAGAGTCTTCTCCAATACCACAGTTCAAAAGCATCAATTCTTCGGCGCTCAGCCTTCTTCACAGTGCAGCTCTCACATCCATACATGACCACAGGAAAAACCATATTCAAATCCCAAAGAAAGGCAATGCCAAAGAATGCTCAAACTACCGCACAATTGCACTCATCTCACACGCTAGTAAAGTAATGCTCAAAATTCTCCAAGCCAGGCTTCAGCAATATGTGAACCGTGAACTTCCTGATGTTCAAGCTGGTTTTAGAAAAGGCAGAGGAACCAGAGATCAAATTGCCAACATCTGCTGGATCATAGAAAAAGCAAGAGTTCCAGAAAAACATCTATTTCTGCTTTATTGACTGTGCCAAAGCTTTTGACTGTGTGGATCACAATAAACTGTGGAAACACTTCCTACTCTCTCTCAAAAAACAATGTTTAAACTATCTGATATTGATAAGAATTGGAGCTCAAAGTGTCATAAATTTGAAGTCCTGTTGGTTTCAACTATCATCTTCAAACTCTATCATCCTTTCCAGAAACACAAAAATTAATGCCAGCTGTCTAGTCCCATACTCTGATTTAACAGAAGAGGCCCAGAAAGGTTTAGCCAAGTATTCGAAGACACACAGCCACTTAAAGGAGGGTCTCCAGACCAAAGCAGAGGGTTTGTGCAGCTACATCAGGACAAGGGACCAAGAAAGGCTTCAGCTATGCCAAGTGCAGCCCCAGGCATCAGGTCCTACTTGTCATTTTCTCCCAAAAGCCTATATTTCCACACCCAACTCTCCTTGAAGCTTTGAATCTAGCCAATAAACATTTCATTGACAGACTTCAGACTCTGTTTAAGGAGAGTTTAAGCAGAAGTGGAACATGATGAAATACGAGAGGTGCAAGTTTTAGAAATGCTCACCCAATCCTGGTCTAAGGAATGGATTCCAGAGGAGACCCAAAAGCAGCTGTTCTCAGAGCCAGAGAGGGCCTATTGAATGGTTGGGACTTTCTCTATTTGTCACAGTGACTTGGAATCCTACTGGCACTTCTTGGATGGGAACAGGACAGTCCCATACAAGGAGGAATTATTCCGTGTCCCATTGGACTCTCAAAGGACCCACTGGACATTCAGGTAGGACAAAAATTTGCTTATAATCACCTGATTCTAGAACTTATTTATTTTATATGTAAATATAAAGGAGTTTTTACATGGTTTTAAAAAACAGTGAATTTTCCAGGAATGCAACTGTAGTATAAATAAAAAGAACATTGTCTTCTGTTTTGTTCAGAATCTTAGCAAGAGGGCTTTGGTTAATTGTTTGTTTGTGTTTTACCATTTTGGAAAAGCACTTCTCCAACTGTAGCTGTGCTCAGGGTCCCAGGTCACCAGTAGAGCCCCTCTATGTCAGTCTACACTTGGGGTGTGGAATTCCTAACCAGCCTGCATATAGGGGCAAGTCCATGAGCACTCATAGTGAAATGCTTTTTATTTTATTATAAATACTTTTATTTTATTTATCTCTGATATTACAAGATGAAGCATCATATAGATTTTTTAAAATAATTTTATGTATTTCTGATTCTGCTGGGTGTTCATTGCTGTGAGCTGGCTTTCTGTAGTTGCAGCTGGTGGGGGCCCCTCTCTAGTTGCAGTGCACAGGCTTCTCATTGCAGTGGCTCCTCTTGTTGCAGAGCATGAGCGCTAGGGCACGCAGGCTTCAGCTGTTGCAGCCATGGGCTCTAGAACACAGGCTCAGTAGCTGTGGTGGATGGGCTTAGTTGCCCCACAGCACATGGGATCTTCCCCAATCGGGGATCGAACCTGTGTCCCCTGCATTGGCAGGTGTGCTCAACTACTGGACCACCAGGGAAAACCAATTTTTTTGTTTTAATTCTGACCTTGAGTAGGTTATATTGTCTCAGAATTTCATATCAGAATGGTAAAAGGGGTGAAGATCTACTACTCTATATTAGAAACACCAGTGAAAGGCTATGATGTTGCTGGTCGGGATACAAAATGGTTCACCTTGAAGAAGCAAAATGACAAATGCTTTAACCTTTGACCCAGCAGTCCCTCTTCTGGAAACTTGTCTTACAATTGCTAAATGATGTTCATATGAAGTTATTCATCACCACATTATCTCTAAAAGCAGAAGTCTGGAACCAACCCAACTGGCTATCAGTACACATTTGGTTAAAGAAACTGTGTGCACCCACACAGTGGAATATTATGCAGTTTTAAAAATGAGAAAGCTTTCTACATGTAAATGTGAAAAGATCGTGAGTATATTAAATTCTTTATAAAAAGCAAGGAAAAAAGAAAAAGCAAGGTACATAACAACATGTATGACATTGCCTTTCTGTAAGAAAGAGGGAAAATAAGAATACATATTTTTATTTGCTTAAGAAAACAATGGAAGATACACAAGAAACTACCATTAGTTACTCCCTGTTGGAAATTAGGGACAGAGTAGACGGGGACAAGATTCAGAGTGGCATTTCACATGCTTATCACTTTAAACCATTTTGATTTTTGAGTCTTGTGGATGTATTACTTATTCAAAGCAGTAAGCAGACAAATGTTAATAGCTCTTAAAACAGTTTAGACACTGGGGCCAGGGCTGGAGTGGAGCAAGTCATTGTTGGGATGGAATGTGAGAGACACTTAGAGTCCGTGATGCCCTCCAGAGGTGGTTCTCAAACCCTCAGAGATTGCGATTCAGTAGGTTCAAGTTGGGTCAGTAGGTAGAGGAGGATCTTTGTTTCTAATAAGCCCTTCAGAGGATTCTGACGCTGATGCTGGTGGCCACGGACCACCACTGGCAAGCATGCAGTTTCTTTTACAAGAAATGTGTAGAGCCTGGTGGCGTTATGGACTTCGGGTTCAAACAAACCTATGTTCAAGTCGTGGCTCCCCCTCACATAAGCAGTGAGAATTGGGCAAGTTACCCAACCTCTCTGAGCCACGATTTCTCAACCACAAAAGATGGATAACGATAGCACCAGAGAGCAGACCTCACACAGACATAAAGATGCAGCGGGACAATGCAGCTAAGAATTCAACAAATGTTCATTACTGCTTCCACTCTGCACATACAGCAAGATTTCCACACCTGGGCTATTTTCCTGGCTTACCAAAAAAGTGTGCCTTACTCTTAACTCAGAGTGCCAAAGCTTCCTCTTCACCATCACCATGCACACATATACGCTCACACAGAACCCACCTCTCCATTGCCACCACACTGCCCAGCCCACCCTGCTCTGCCCATCCTCCATAAAGACATTGCTTCCCTGCACCCCTCTCAAATACACTCCTTCTTCCCATGGTAGCCAGAGCCATCTTTTCAAAAACAAAAATCAAACCATAGTCATTCCCCTGCTCAAAATCCTCCAGTGGTTTCTGTTTTTAATTAAAATGCAGGTTGCTTGCCAAGGCTCGCACGGTCCTGACGGCCGCCCTCCTCTCTCAGTCCCACTTTCATCTCTCTCCCCATTGCTCACTGGGCTCTAGCCCGTCTCCTTGGGGTGACTTTCCGTCTTGGGCCTTTGCATATGCTGTGACCTCTGCCTGGATGAGCTTCCCTTCTGGCTCAGCTGGTAAAGAATCCGCCTGCAATGTGGGAGACCTGGGTTCAGTTCCTAGGTTGGGAAGATCCCCTGGAGAAGGGAAAGGCTACCCACTCCAGTATGCTGGTCTGGAGAATTCCATGGATGGACTGTATAGTCCATGGGGTCGCAAAGAGTTGGACACGACTGAGCAACTTTCACTGCTTGGATGACAGTTTCTCACTGTATTCAGGTCTCTGCTTAAATGTCACTTTTCTGGGGAAAATTTTCCCTGATTCCCCCACCCCTATAAAGGAGAAACACACACAGAGACACACCCATCCACACACATGTCCCCATCCACACACACTCGTACACCTCTGTGCTCTTACCTTGCTTCAGTTTTCTTCCTAGCGTTTATCACTAATGATGGAGTGATTTATTTGTTTACACAGTGTCTGCCCCATGGGATGGGACATGCCCATCTTTATCATTAATATTATAATGATGTCAGCAAGGACTTTGATGTCATGGGGGCTCAATATACATCAACTAAATGACGAGAACCTGTGTCAGCTTGAAATTCCTTTCTCCCTGTTTCCTTCTTCCTCAAGCTCTTTCATCCACCTCACCCAAGACAGAGCCTTTGAAAAAACGCAAGGTTTGCTAAGGAGAGCATCAGGGAAACTGTTTCTCTGGGGAGAAGTGCTCAGTCACATCTCTGTGGGAGGATACTGGTTGGAGGAAGAAAATAGAGACAGGAAGACAACTCGAAAGTTTAAAAACACTATGAGAATGCCTTCCTGAATGGTGTTTTTTCAGCTATTAGAGGAAAGAAATGTACTTGTCATCTTCAAAATTCTATTTACTGTACACTGGTGACATTATTTCCAGCTTCACAATGGTGTTCAGGGTGTAGACATGTCCCAAGGAGAACACCGTGAGCCAGAAGCATTCCACTCTTAGAAGATATATTCTGAAGATGCCTGAAATGCAGTCCTTGAAAAAGATAGCCCCGAAGACAGTGTCGGGTTCACTGTGCCAAACCTCCTTGCATAGAGCAAGCATTAAGGCAGCTTCTGGTGAATCCCACCAAACTAGATGACCCTTTAAAACATTTCTAACCCTTCCCCTGAATTGAAAAGAGCTCTTGGATTCCCAACATAGAAGGCAATGGGTGTGTATGTGGGTACTTTGTGATAAACGTCTCCTCTCTAAGATCTGTCCCCAACTCTGAGAAGGTTGTCCTTGGCCAATGGCAAGGACTATCCCAGAGGAAGGACCTGGAAAGACCAGCTGGCCATTGAGCAGCTTCCCCAAACCTGGCGAGGTTCTGGCCCACACACGTTAGAAGCGGCTGTTCCCCTCCTACTCGGGTGGGGACTGAGTTTCCCTCTTCAGTAAGTCTAAGTTTCTTTTCTAAGTCTGTGGGCCTGTTTTTGTTTTGTACAGTAGTTCATCTGTATCAGTTTTTTGATCCCATCTATAAGTGATATCAAGGACATTTGTTTTTCTCTGTCTGACTTACTGGACATAGTGTGATCATCTCCTAGTCCATTCATGTTTGCTACAAATGGCATGATTTTATTCTGTTTTCTGGCTGAGTGATAGTGCATTGAGTATATGCAGCACATTTCTTTCTTCATTTATTTGTCGATGGAAATTTTGGTTGTTTCCATGCCTTGGCCATTGTAAAGAGTGCTGCAACAACCCTTGGAGTGTGTATGTCTCTTTGAAGGATCATTTTCTCTGGGTGTACGCCCAGGAATAGGATTCTCAGCCCCTGTGGTAGCTGTATTTTTCATTTTTTAAGAAACTTCCATACTGTTCTCTATGGTGGCTATTGCCAATTTACATTCCCCCCAACAGCATAGTAGGGTTCCTCCAGCCCTCCTCTGCCCATCCTCAACCCCAAGCCCTGGCATGCTGGGAACCTCAACTTGTTGTTCATGGAAAGCAGGGCAAATGTTTATTTAAATGATTCCATGTTTTGTTTTGTTTTTTCAGTTGAAGTATAGTTGATTTGCAATGCTCTGTTATCCCACAACATTTTATTGAATAAGTGATTCTCTATGTGTATGTGTGTGTTCATGTATATATTATAAATATATACAAATTATATACTTGTATTGAGACATTCTGCACATATATATATATACATTATGACCATATATATACACATGTATATGTATGTATATACATACTGGCACATGTATGTGTATATGTGCAGAATATCTCGATATGAATGTATGACTGTGTGAGTGGGTGGGTGTGCAAGCCTGTGTATGTGAGTCTGTGAGTGCCTGCATGTGGAAGTGATTGGTATGCAAGTGTATAGACGTGATGCTTTGTGTGTGTGTGTGAGTGTGACTGTGCATATGTGTGCGTGTGAGTGCAGCACTCATCACATCACAGTTATCTGGTCTGCAAAAGAATCTATCCTAAGGCAAACCAGGTCTGGCGCTCAGTTAAGGGGATTCCTTAAACCAGCTCTGACTTGGTCCTTGGCAAACAGTGGCCTCACACCCACACTCACACACTCAGTGACACAGCTTCTCGGCAACCATTCTCCAGGCAGAAGAATGCTTGTGTGCAATGAAGAGCCCTTAAATGAACAGCTGCAACATATGCCAAGCCTACTATTCTGGTTTTGTTTTACATTTAAAACATCAAGCCAAGTGGAGAAAGAGCAGAAAGTGTTCACACATAGCACACCTTCTAATTATCTGAATCTAAAGTTGCCTATTTTCAGAGAGGGCAGTGCCGCCTTCTGGGGGTTAGAGACGTAGGACAAGGTCCTTCCAGGATTGAATTCATTTCTTTGTGAATATCTTAAAGACAAGGTTTCTAAGTGTCCATCAAAGAGAACTGGTTAACTTAATCACAGTTCATCACATAATGGAATTTCATAAAGCCATTAAAAAGGGTAAAATCTGACTTCCATGTACTGCCATGCCCACATGGCAAGTGGCCCTTAACAAGTGGAAGTGTCAAGTGGAAAAAACCAACAGGTTGTAGAACAACATGTGCAGTATAAACCCATTTCTGGTTTTTAAAAATATGTGGCTGTAAGGTATAGGTGTAAGTATGCGTGCATGCTAAGTCACTTCAGTCGCATCCTACTCTGCAACCCCATGGACTATAGCGTGTCAGGCTCCTCTGTCTATGGGGATTCTCCAGGCAAGAATACTGGAGTGGGTTGCCACGCCCTCCTCCAGGGGATCTTCCCAACCCAGGGATGGAACCCGAGTCTCTTGGGGCTCCTGTATTGCAGGTGGAGTCTTTACTGCTAAGCCATCAGGGAAGCCCCCTAGGTGTAAGTGTAGGTAAGGCCATATCATACTGGATACCTTCTCAGTGTGTACGCATGGAACAAACTGGAGAGTCATATGCTACACTAGCAACGCTGGTTCCCTCTAGAAGACAGGATTGGGAAGTTGAACGGAAACATTCCGCTTTCTACTTTCAGCACTTTGGTGCAGTTTGAATCCCTACAGAAAGCCTGAGAGCAGAAGTATGAGTAAGGAGAGTGTAGAAAGTGAGTGGAGTATGTCTGGAAGGATTAGCATAGGCAGCATCCGAGCAACACAGATGTTCCAAAAAGATGATATGCATGTCATCACCTTTCTTTTTTTCAGCTGGGTCTTCATGGCAGCACACAGGATCTTTTTTTAGTTGTGGCTTGAGAACCCTTAGTTGCTGCATGTGGGATCTAGTTCCCTGATTAGGGGTCAAATGCCAGCCTCTTGCACTGGCAGCATGAAGTCTTAGCCCACTGGACCACCAGGGAAGTCTCACCCCATTGTTCAAAATCATGATGTGGTAGGAAAGGAAGATCCATCAGTGCTAATGAATGAGCGTCTGGTGGGGGCAGGTGGGGAGGGAGGTCACTCCTCAGAGCTGGAACGGATATCAAATCAGGAGGAACTGATACATGTTTTCTGAGTTGAGAAAATGACCACATCGGCAGGACCAGATGGCAGTGTGGCCAGAGAGTGGCCCCCAATGCTGTTACAGCGAGTTCATTTGTGGCTTTCCCCTCATTCAGTTGTTTTCACTGATGACAATGGTTTTTTAAAATGTTGAATTGCAGTTGTGTAAATATCTCTCACATTTTAAAACATTTATTTTCATGACTGTGTTTGGGAGATAAAAGGTATATAAACTCTGAGTGCTGCTGCTGCTGCTAAGTCGCTTCAGTCGTGTCTGACTCTGTACGACCCCATAGACGGCAGCCCGCCAGGCTCCCCCGTCCCTGGGATTCTCCAGGCAAGAACATTGGAGTGGGTTGTCATTTCCTTCTCCAATGCATGAAAGTGAAAAGTGAAAGTGAAGTCACTCAGTCATGCCTGACTCTTAGGAACCCCATGGACTGCAGCCCACCAGGCTCCTCCATCCATGGGATTTTCCAGGCAAGAGTACTAGAGTGGGTTGCCACTGCCTTCTCCCATAAACTATTAGTATCAGTAATTAAAAAGTAAATGGTTTTCTGCTATGTTACATATTAAACATATTATTTAAAATTTTGCATGAAATAATCAGGTTTCAAATACAGTAAACTCTCTGCTTGAAGCCAATTTTTGGATGATCCACCCTCAGTTTCTCATCCCAGGTCAGCTTCCCCCAGTGCCAGTCAGTAAGCTCTCACAGTATTCAATAAGGTACACTTTGGAAAATAAACTAACTTTTAAATAGGATAAAAGTCATTTAGGTTCATATTGTGTGTGGGCTCAGTCATGTCCTATTCTTTGTGACCCCGTGGACTGAAGCCCGCCAAGCTTCTCTGTCCATGGAATTCTCCTGGCAAGAGTAATGGAGTGGGTTGCCATTTCCTTCTCCAAGGTTCATATTGGGTTGACCAAGATAGTCCAAGGAGTCACAAACAGTCAGACACAACAGAGTGACTTTCACTTTGGGGCTACCCTTGTGGCTCGGCTGGTAAAGAACCTGCCTGCAATGCAGGACACCTGGGTTCAATCCCTGGGTTGGGCAGATCCCCCAAAGAAGCGAAAGGCTACCCACTCCAGTATTCTGGCCTGAAGAATTCCATGGACTGTTATAGTCCATGGGGTCGCAGAGAGTCGGACATGACTGAGCGACTTTCGCTCACTGGGTTGGCCAAAATGTTTATTTTTTTTTTTTTTTCGTAACCCAAATGAACTTTTTGGCCAAGTCAATACTCGGTCTATTTAAACACACATACATTCCAAAGGCAAATGTAAGTGTGGATGAGAGTAGCCGCTGTCTTAAGCACTCTTTGTCAATGGTTCTCTGCTCTCTCACTCTCACCATGGACTAGAGTTGGTAGGAAGCACTGAACATAACTTCCTGTTGAGAACGGAGGACTCTGCATCCTCGGCTCATTCAGGGAGTGTAGGTGGAGGTGGTTTAGTCGCTAAGTCATGTCTGACGCTTTGCAGTCCCATGGACTGTAGCCTGCCAGGCTCCTCTGTCTGTGACATTTCCCTGGCAAGAATACTGGAGTTGGTTGGTATTTCCTTCTTCAGGGGAATCTTCTCGACCCAGGGATCAAACCAGTGTCTCCTGCGTCTCCTGCTTGGCAGGCAGATTCTTTACCACTGGGCCAACTGGAAAGCCCCTAGAGAGTATAGAGGTCCCTTCGTTGGATGACTGTTTCGTTCAATCATGATTTTGCATCTACGTATTTCCAGTTGCATGGACTGGTGAGGAGTGGGTCCCTCATCAGGTAATAGCCTAAATAGTCAAATACTCTAAGTGGTCAAATAAACATGGTCAATTTTTCTGTAGTAGATTTTTACAAATCATATATTTAATGTTTGAAGTTAAGGAGCATGAGACCTAATCTCCAATGAACTTGAATAATTAACATTAATTTGATAACATTGAACATTTTCCCCCTCAACTGAAATGAAATATATGTATATGTAAAATGAATTCACTTTGCTGTACTGCTGAAACTAACATAATATTGTAAATCAACTATACTCCAATAAAAATTTAAAAAGCAGTACATTCATATACTGGAATGCTACTCAGCGCTAAAAATGAATTACTAATATATGCAACAGACAAGATGAATGGACCTCAAAAGCATTATGCTTGAATAATATACAAAACAGTGTACACTATAATGATTCCAAAATATGGAAAAAATAAAACTAATCTATCAGAAAATGCTTGCCCAGCCAGGAGGCATTGGGTAATTGTCTAGAAAGGGCACAAAGACACTTTCTGGGATAATGCAGATGATCCACATTTTTGTGTTGAGTGATGTTTGCATAGGTGAATACTGTTGCTAAAACTCATAAAACCGAGTGCTTAAAACCTATGCATTTTATTGTGTGTAAAGTATGCCTCTATTTTTAAAAAAATATATATAGTTATTAGATGTTTCTGTGCAATATTGTTGCCCAGCAATGCTACTGTTATTATCAAGAGATGCTGATGGACTATGTTGCATTGTTCATAACTGCCTTTTTGTATTATAACTATTTGTAACTTTATGAAATCTTCATAAATATGATCAATTGCAATAATAAAGTTATGAAACACTTAAAAATGACAACTGGTGGAGGGAAGTATTTCCAACTCATCTCTCAGATAAAGGGCTAATCACCTATATATATGGGCTTCCCCGATGGCTCAGCAGTAAAGAATCTACCTGCAGTGCAGGAGACCCAGGAGACGAGGTTTTGATCCCTGGGCCGGAAAGATACCCTGGAGAAGGAAATGGCAATCCACTCCAGTATTCTTGCCTGGAAAATCCCATGAACAGAGGAGCCTGGAAGGCTAAACAGTCCATGGGGTCACAAAGAGTTGGACATGACTGAGTGACTGAGCACTCATGTATATGAGATTCCTTAAAAACTTATTTTAAAAATACCGTAAGCTACTAAAGTAAAGATGACTTTTTTTTTCCACAGAGTGAAGTGCTTTAGAGTAGAATCCACACTTGGATGAAGCCGCTTTTCTTGTTTCTGGTTTTATTTCCCCGTCTAATGGTGGTTTGGGAGAAAGGGAGGGAAACAGTGAGAAAGAGATCAGCAAGAGAGCAGGAAGGATGGGAGGGAAGAAGCAGATAGGTACATACCCATGCTCAGAAAATGAACTAGATAGAAGTATATCAGCATGTTAATAACAGGCAGTGAAGCTGTGGGAGATTTTTCTCTTCTTATGGATTATCTGTGTTTTTTACAATGACTATATATTACTTTCTGTACGTTTATAGGAAATGTTATCATGCAAATGAGAACTATTTCTGCTGAACCTATTATACTTACAAGTACTTTAAATAATTTTCATGGAACTCAATTTATGAGTTGAAATTTTTTTTTCCTTCAACAGGCAAAGCTTTTATTATTCATTTATCCCCACCCACCCACAGAATATGGGTGAATTAAGAGAGCTTCATGAACTTTTACTTATAAATGCTGCATAATTTTATATTCCAACAGCAGAGAATATATTTTAAAGCTAATTTAAATCTACCTGACTTATATTTGGAGTTTTCTTCTATAGTTTCCATCAGAGATGGTGCCCATATTGGTTTCTTAAAATAGATGTAGGAAAGGAATCTGCTGACAAGTTATTTGTCCTTCAAAAAAGCCTTTGTATTATATTTCAAACATGCATTAAAAAATAGAGAATTATTTAGTGAACCTTATGTAACCATAACCTAGATTGAACAAATATCTTTGCTTCATCATTTTAAAAATAAATTAGTAATCGTGACATTTCATCCCTAAATTCTTTAGCAAGCACTTCTAAAAAATAGACATCTTAACTCAGATGGTAAAGAATCTGCCTGCAATGCAGGAGACCTGAGTTTGATCCCTGGATCAGGAAGATCCCTTGGAGAAGGGAATGGCTACCCACTCCAGTATTCTTGCCTGGAGAATTCCATAGACATAGGAGCCTGGTGGGCTCAAAGAGTTGGACACCACTGAGCAACTAATACTTTCACTTTCACAAAACCACAAAACCATTTTCACATGTAACAAAATTATCTATAATTTCTTAATATCATCTGATATTTAGACCATATTCAAATTTCCCCTATTGATTCCCAAAATGTACTTTTGCAGTTATTTGTTGAACTTAGGGATCCACCCAAGGTCCAACTAACCATTTCTTTTCTAAAATCTGGTCTTTAAATCCAGAACAGTTTCCATCATCACTATTTTTCTTTTTAATTTTTTTAAAGGTATTTTTTGATGTGGATCCTTTCTTAAGTTTTTATTGAATTTGTCACAGTATCGCGTGTTTTATGTTCTGGTGCTTTGGCTGTGAGGCATGTGGGATCCCAGCTCCCTGACCAGGGACTGAACTCTCACCCCCTGCATTGGAAGGCTCAGTCTTAACCACTGGACCACCAGGGAAGTCCCTCTTTTTAATTTTTAAAATAATGTTATTGCTTAAAGAAACTTGAGCTATTCCATAAAGTGACAGTTTAAAGAATGATTTGAGAAAACCACCAAAGAACTCACTGCAAAAAGTGTCATCTCTAAACACAATGCCAGATTCATAGTTTAACATCTAAATTTTGCAAATCTTGATCTTGGACATCAAGAACATAATGCATTTGGTGGGGAGGGAAGTGGGGAGAGGAAAGATTGTGTTTAAACCGGCATACAAGCTGACTGATATAGATCTTATTTTTTGTTATTAAAACCTTGATTTTAGGAAGAAAGCTACGTTGCCTTTGGAACCTCTAAAGTCGGGAGAGACATTCCAATTTCCCTTCTGGCCTGGAGGAACACAAGCTTAATGTAGCTTGCAGGAAGCCTGATTTCAGCTAGCTTTAACACCCCCAGAAGGAGTTCAAATGTGAAAGAACAGCACTTTCCCTTTTAGGAGGCCCATCTTATCACAGACAACAGGGGTAAGAGAAAACATTTTAAGCTAATGATGTTTACAGCTAACTAGATTTGGTTGAAGCAATCCAGTGGACACCAGTCTGCAATTTCTTACAAGGTTCATTTATCTTAGAGTGCTCAACCACTAAAAGTCCCCTGCTTTCACATATCTCTGAATATTAAGCTAGACAATGAATTCTTCTCCCAGCTGGTTTAACTATCTTTAACCCCCAAGGCTGCTCCAGTACTGTGTGTGTTAATTCAACCGCATTACAAATTCTCTAATATTGAAAACAACAACAAAAAGAAACAAGTATTAAGCATAATAAAATAAATATTGTTGTTAGGGAGCTTTTTACATGATGCAGCCAAGAAAGTCCTCCACATATAGAAGGCTGAATTCTTAACCCATCCAAAATATAGTAACTGAATGTCTACTGACCGGGTCGTGCACCCATCTCTGCTAGCCTGGAAGAGTGTACTGCTTTCCTTAATGTCTGGGTCACATGCCCAGCCCTGAGGTCAGAGGTGAAGTCAACTTTGCACGTGTGTGCTAAATCGCTTCAGTCTTATCTGATTCTTTGTAAGTCTATGGACTGTAGCCCACCAGGCTTCTCTGTCCATGGGGTTTCCCAGGCAAGAATACTGGAGTGGTTTGCCAGGCCCTCCTCCAGGAGATCTTTCCAACACAGGGATTGAGCGTGTGTTTCTTATGTCTCCTGTATTGACAGACAGGTTCTTTACTGCAAGTGCCACCTGAGAAGGCCAAAGTCAACTTCACCCAAATCTTAATCTGAGACCAGTGAACACAACTTCCCACAGGGAAGATCACAGGGAAGATCAGAGAGCAGCGACCAGCGGAAGATGGAATGGATCCCGGGCAGACAAAGCCAACAGATGGGCGTCGATAGATCCAGGACTAAATGAAAACAGGGCTCCACAAACACGGAGAAGGGGTCCTCATTGGTGTGTGTTGTCTCTTTCCATTCAAAGGCCCAGATCACTGATACTTCTGAACTAATCAGCCTTGGCTCTTCTCCTGATGGCAACCCAGTCTCTTAGGACTCTGGGTCCTGCAAGCTTGTTGGCCCACTGGGCAAGTTTCCTAATGTCCTGTCCCAGGCAGACAAACCTTATCTCCAGCTAACTGCATGTTATAAAATCCTTGATGGAATGGCCTTGAGGGAAAGAGTGTTTTGGTCGCAATCCCTGGAAACACATCATAGTCCAGCTATCTAGGCTATTGAGTCCAGCCTTAGTGGGTGAAATCATTCATTTCTCGATATGGTTCTTCTAGCTGTTGGGAGGCAACAAAAGAAACATTCATTCAGTTTTTCAGTGAAAGATGAAATGAAGACAGAGGGCTTGTTTTTTGTTGTTTTGCTGTTGTTGTTGTTGTTGTTGTTAAGAGTTTGTTTTTAAGAGCAGTTTTAGTTTTACAACAAAATTGAGAGGAAAGTTCAGATATTTCCCCTATAACCCTTGTACCCACACATTCTACCCTTGTACCTCCTCCATTATCAATATCACATGCCAGAATGATAAGGGTTCCCTCTTGGTGTTCATATTCTATGCGTTTGATCTAAAGTGTAGTGCTGTCTATGTGTGAATGCTCAGTCACTCAGTCATGTCCGACTCTTTGCAGCCCCATGGACTACAGACTGCTAGGCTCCTCTGTCCATGGGATTCTCCAGGCAAGAATACTGGAGTGGGTTGCCATTTCTTCCTCTAGGGGATCTTCCTGTCCCAGGAATAGAACCCACATCTCCTGGGTCTCCTGCATTGGCAGGCAGATTCTTTACCACTGAGCCACCTGGGAGACCCATAGTGATACATATCCATCATCATAATATTGTACAGAGTATTTTCACTGCTCTAAAAATCTGTGCTCTGCCTGTTCATCTCTTTTACTTCCCTTACCCCAATACCCCAACGGCAGGAAGTTTTCACATCACAACACAGACACATCTTTCTAATAAAAAGAAACACCCCTCAGAGCTTTCCTAGCCCAATGAGGTTACTTGATCCTGCCTTGTAGGTTTTTTTCTTTTTTCTTTTCCCCTGCTATAAGCAACCAAAAGTAGAATAAACATGGGCATAAGACAATCCCGAGAATGCTCTGGCTCTTTCCCAGAGTCGCTTATCAGAGCCTGCCAGTGAGGGCCACATGTGTGCTGAAAGATGAATGGCAAATATCAAAGGATAATAAATAAAAAATAAAAGGAAAATGAGTAACGTTTACAGGTGAATTTATGTTTACACAAAATCTTTGTGGAAACATGCCTTTCCACTTTGGAGATTCTGCTAATACATCACGGTGACGCTAATGTTGCAAGAAGCAGATCCATCAGGCGGTGGCGACCATTACTTTTTAATAGACCACTCCATTTTCAGCAATCACACTAACAAAATCAGGACAGAGGCCAGTCTGCTGGCAGGAGATGCAGATTCAAGAATGCTTGACAGATGCCTCCTCCACACACAGAGGGCTTCTTCATGTGTAGTCTAGATGCTGGACAGAAGGGGAAGGTCAAGGGAACATCCGATTTAGGTGGATTCTTCCAGAGCCCGGCTAGCATCTGTGTGCTTCCTGAACAACCAGCGCCGTGTTTTTCATAAAACTGTTCTCATTTTGCCCAGATGGTTTCTGCTCAAGGCCTGTGTATACAGCCTTTGCTTGTCAGATTACCTGAGATGCTGAAACAGATGATATGGATCATGTAGGCCAGAGTATAGGACTTTACAGCTGCTTACCAAAGGACACTAAGAGAGAGAGTGCTTTCTGTCTGTTTGTTTCTGATATATCTGTGATTACAATTCATTCATTCGTTCATTTGATGGGTACCTCCTCAAGGGTGGGAACTGTCTTAGACTTATGGAATGTGGATATTCATAAATCATGGTCCCTGCTCTCAGATGAGAGGAAAAGGCACAAATGGCTATGCTAAACATCAGAACTAATTAAGTGGGACACCAGAGAATATAAGAAAGGACCTATGGGAGCATAAAGATGTAAGTGATTTATGAAGCCTCATATGAATCCAGAGAAACTTCAGGGAGGGGATATTTTGGACCTTGACATTGAAGATTAGCTACCACCTATTATTTATTGGTTTTATTTTACTTTTTTGCCTAATTATATCAGTGGGCTCCAAGGATTAGAGCAGTGGAATCTTGGGAGCCATTTTCAGAATTCTTCTTACCACAGTCATTAAAGTGGGGACAGAAGGAAAGAGCATTCCAGGCTACATGAAGAGCATAAGCAGAGACATGAGAATTACAGGGCAACAAGTAACTGAGGATCAGCAACACGGAAACCTGCTTCAGTCTCAGCTGTGGCCGCCTCCACTTCTAACATCCCAGCTAAAACCAGACAAAAGAAAGTGTGTGTGCGCGCGCTAAGTCGCTTCAGTCACGTCCAGCTCTTTGCAGCCCTATGGACTATAGCCTACTAGGCTCCTCTGTCCATGGAATTTCCCAGGCAAGAATACTGGAGTGGGTTGCCATGCCCTCCTCCAGGGGATCTTCCTGACCCAGGGATCAAACCCACATCTCCTGTGGCTCCTGCACTACAGGCAGATTCTTTACCACTGAGCCACAGGGGAGGCCCAAAAGATCATGAGGAAACATGAAAAACTAAATTATGCTGAGCTGCCTAAATATTTTTCCTTATGTTGCTTCTTTCCCCAGAGAGCAAAGACTTCCATTTATCTACGGAGAGAGAATGATACAATGATATCAAAATGCACCCACTTTTCAGCCATTCAAGAAGGAAAAGATTTGAATGAGAAGTCCCAGTGCTAACTGGTAAAACTGATGTATGGTCAAAAATTGCAGTGTAAATGATACAACTCATTAAGGATACAGATTTGGGCTATGCTAAAGATGTTGATGCTGAAAAATTTGAGGGCAAGAGGAGAAAGGGGCAACAGAGGATGAGATGGTTGGATGGTATCACTGAGTCAAAGGACATGAGTTTGAGCAAACTCAGGGAGAAAGTGATGGACAGAGAAGCCTGGCATGCTGCAGTCCATGGGGTCACAAAGAGTTAGACATGACTTAGCAACTGAACAATAACAACAAAAAGGGTAAAAATATTCATACTCTTTTACCTCACTTCGGGGACTTTATACCAAGAAAATAATTCAAAAGAATTTTTTAAATTATTCAATAAAAATATTCTTTATAGTAATATATATATACTAATATCTATATGCTTTATTTTATCTAAATGTGCAGAATTGAAAAGTGATTAGGTGAATTGGGGTCTCACTATATTCAAAGGAATATTATGCAGACATTAACATTTGAATTGTGAAGAGTAAAATAAAATGTGTATGACCCCTTAAGTTTAAAAGTAAAATGCAAAGCCTTATCTAGCCTACTACTATAATTCTGTGAAAAATTACTTCTGGAAATAACTGGGATTTGGGAGGGAACTTGGAAAATGAAAAAAGTTTGAGTAGGTCTGCTTTTTCTTTCATTTTAATTTATATTAACAGTGCTATAAGGTTGTTTGTGCAATAAAGAACGATAGTAAGCTTTAAAAAAAAATCATTTATGAACTCCTAACAACTCTGACTACCGTGAATGTCACTGCACTCTCACTGGCTTTAAAAGGACCAGAGACAGTTAATCAAACAAACAAAATATGGGTTACAAGTCAGGGCCATTGCAAAATGAGCCCTCACCCCTGAGCTCAATGCCTCGAAGCAGCCTGACAACATGGAAACACAAGTACGTTTCCCTTTTATCCCTTTTTCATTTTATTTCAAGGAGAAGAAAAGAACATGTGGTATTGAAAATTGTGTCCTCTGCCTTGAGACGCCATGGAGGATGTGAGCAGGTAAAGAGAATCAGTACAATTGTGAATTGTAGAGAGAGAGAAAAAAAAAATCTTGCTTCTTTGCAAAACTGTGTTACAAAAGACCCCTCATCTACAGAGTTATTAATTAAGAGATGCTTTGTTTTTCATTAATCATTTGAGTTTGGGAATTCTAGTTAAAAGCATCTCTTAAATGAATTTGCATTCCTAACCTGAACTGGGCAGGCCTTTTATTCAACTGCTGCCCAGTGATTTAAAAAGCTAATAAACCCCAATCAAGTCCTTTAGCCAAAAGTTAAAATAACCTGCCACATCAGTTGCATGCTATGCTATGCTATGCTAAGTCACTTCGGTCGTGTCCAACTCTGTGTGACCCTAGAGATGGCAGCACACCAGGCTCCCCCGTCCCTGGGATTCTCCAGGCAAGAACACTGGAGTGGGTTGCCATTTCCTTCTCCAATGCATGAAAGTGAAAAGAGAAAGTGAAGTCGCTCAGTCGTGTCCGACTCCTAGCGACCCCATGGACTGCAGCCCACCAGGCTCCTCCATCCATGGGATTTTCCAAGCAAGTGTACTGGAGTTGCATAGACTCCTTTATTTGCAAATACCCAGTCTCACCTGCCTCTTGCCTTCTAAGATGAAATTGGTTTTCATACTGTTTTGCTGGGGATTCGCTCTTTTTCATAATGGGACTTGCACTGTGAAGCCCTGAATCTTGCATGTGGAGGTCCACTGGAGGGGATGACCTGCCAGAGTGGAGAGAAAAAGGCAGTGCCCATTAAGGTCAAAGACTGATCCTTCACCTCTGTGGACTTCTAATTCCCTCCAGTTTAACTTCCATCAAACAAGCAAACATTGTGAGGAAGTAGTCCCATTACCATATTTAAAATTCCTCTGCTAGTCAGTAGCACTCAGGAAGAATTCCTGTCTCAGTTCCAAGGGATCTATTGGAACTCCTTTAAATTGTCATATTATCCTCTCATTTGCTGCTATTTTAGCAAAGCAAATGATTAAAAATTAAACTTTCATTTAGAAGCATAATTATTTTAAAGGATGTCAAGGCTTCATGTTAAACAAATTTACCTCAGCAAATAGAATGAGGATTTGGAATTCAATTGAAGAGTTAATGAAATAACCATAATTTGGTTAGGTGGATCAACCTACATCATCTTATTTATTTAAAAATTTCTCCTCTTCTTTGCCTGTCATGTATATAGTTGTGTTTTTCCTTTAGTAAATGCCTTAGCTTCACAGAGTGAATCTGAAACATTTTTGTTTTTCATCAAAAAGAGAATTTTCTGAAATTCTCTGAAATTGCATGAAAATGAGAATTGATTAATGTGATTCCCCTCTGAGAGAATGGGGATTTATAAGTCACAAAAGTGGCGATAATACTAATCTGAATTTCTAATCCTTAAAAATTCCTCCTGTAACATAAAATTTTGTTCTAAGTAACTGAAATGAACCAGTTTAGTGTTTATGAGTTGAAGAAGGCCAATGCCCAGTGCCTAGAAAACTCTAGACTGAATGAGTGAATGGTCAGAACTAATTAACTGGGAAAGTCAGCCCCTTCTTATTGTTTCCAGTCAGCTCTGCTTTCTGGAATTCATACTCTATGTAATCTCCTCCCTTGGATAGAGACTGGACCTAGTGACTTCTTTCTAAGGCATAGAATGTGGTTAAAGTGATGGCATGTCACTGCTAAGACCAATTTACAAGAGACTACATCTCTGGCTCACAGGCCTCTTCTCTCTGCCTCTGGTGGACTAAGACTGTTGCCTGGACTATCAGTAAACAAAGGATGCTGCAGCCATCAAACCTGCAGCTGCCCCTAGTGCTGCTCCCTGAGGGGATTCAGGGTGGAAAAAAAAAAAGCTGGATACTCACCCTACACAGTTAAGGTGCATATCAAAGGAATTCAATGAACCCAGACTCTTGCATCTTCTCATAGGTAGAAAACTGCTAAATTCATTAACTTGAGATGTCTGGTTTTCTTTAATTAACAGTAATCTTTTGATGTTCTGACTACCTGGTTTCTGTTGCAAAACTCCTCTATATCCTGGCTCCTCCCTTACCTCTTCCGAGCGGTTCCTCAGAACTATGTGAGAGGTTGTCTTCAGGGCTTGCGTTCTCAGTTTTGTCTGCCAAACAAAGCATAATTCTCAACTTTTAGGTCATGCTTTCCTTTTTTTCAGTCAACCCTGATCAAACAAGCTGCCCTGGAGACAGACCCACACAGCAAGGAACTAAGGATGTCCTCTAGCCAATGGTCAGCAAGGAATTGAGACTCCGCTCAGTAGCCCACAGGAAACTGAATCCTCCCAACCACCATGTGAGAGAGTGTGGAGGTGGGACCCTCTGAATTCCAGCCTTAAGATGACTGCAGCCCCAGCCTGTAAGAGACAGTGAGATGAGACAGTAAATGCTTTTTTGTTTGTTTTTATAACTTATTTATTTTTGACTGTACTGGGTCTTCGTTGCTGGGTGCAGGCTTTCTCTAGTTGCAGTGAACGGGGTTGGTTCTTCCTTGCCGTGCGCAGGCTTCTCTGGTTGCGGAGCGTGAGCTCTGTGGGCGTGGGCTTCGGGAGTTGCAGCATCCAGGCTCAGTAGCTGTGGTGCACGGGCTCAGTTGCTCAATAGCATGGGGAATCTTCCCAGACTAGAGGTCGAACCCGTGTCCCTAGTATTGGCAGGGGAACTCTTAACCACTGGACCACCGAAGGAGTCCCAGTAAGTGCTGTTCTTTTAAGTCACTGTGTTGTGTTAGTCGCTCAGTCGTGTCCGACTCTTTATGACCCCAGGGACTGTAGCCCACCAGACTCCTCTGTCCACGGAATTCTGCAGGCAAGAATACTAGAGTGGGTTGCCATTTCCTTTGGGGAAATTTTTTTATACAGCAATAGATAACTAATACGCTAATAAATTCATGCATGGCAGAGCATCACTCCCGTGGACATATTCATATTGAAATGTGAGGCTCAGCTTAGCAGGTGACTCAGAATTGTTTCAGATGATATGGTCTCCATGCTAAAATATATGTGCTAATCCAGTCAGCTGTCCAGGCAGTTGGTACCAGGAGCTGGAGGGGAGGAGATCACATTAAATTCACAACGGAAATGCTGTTTCTTTGTCTCTTCCACTTTAAGGTTATACCTCCTGGAAGTTTAAAAGGCCCATTAGGTTTTATTGGGGGCGGGGGATAAGGGGGTGGTGGTAGGCAGCCAGGTTCCAAATGTATGGGTGTAAACCAAGAGTATAAATGGAAGCCCATATACTAAATGTTTACGTATTTGAAAGTTACAGTCAACCTACATGTACAGCAAGGCCCATGTTCTCACAGAGAACTTCTCCTCTCCCCAGCCACATAGCCTCTTCCCAGGAGCCAAGAGAGTCTGCTCTCTATTTACCCTGTGAGCATGAGTGGGAACACAGGCTGGGGCCGTGCAGGGTGGGAGCCAGGCTGGACTCTTGACTCTGGCCCCTCTAGGGAAGGGGAACAACCCAGTCCAACTCCCCTGGGAGCTGGGTCTGGTAGGGCATCCAATCACAGTTCTTACGCTGAAAGACAAAGCAACCAACTGTGGGCTGAAGGCTGTATCAGCCCCTGGAGAGATTTATGCAAATCTTCAGCAGTTCTTAGCCTTCCCAGGTGGCCCTAGTAGTAAAGAACCCCCCTGCAATGCAGGAGACAGAAGAGATGCGGGTTAGATCCCTGAGCTGGGAGGATCCCCTGGAGGAGGGCATGGCTTACCCACTCCAGTATTCTCGCCTGAAGAATCCCATGGACGGAGGAGCCTGGAGGGCTACAGTCCATAGCGTCACACAGAATCAGTAGTTCTTAGCTAGAGGAAAGCAGGTTCAATGAGCTTGGTTCATCCTCATAGTCACCATGCAACCATCATCCACAATTAAAAGGCCAAAACTAAGGAAAGCCTGAGAAAGTTTCACCACACAGCAACCAGTTCTTAACAATGCAGAGTACAGAACAGCAGCGTACAGTCTGTTGTGTCCTGCACCTGTCAGGCAGGTGTTCTGAAGGACCTATGCTTCCAACCTCCTAAGTACCATGTGCAAAAGTCTACTTTTATTCAAGACAAAACAAGTTTTAGAAAAACAGTAGCAATAGCTAATGTCCACTGAGCACTTACTGTCCACTGTGCTGCCTGCTTCCTCAATGACCTCACCAAGCCCTGGAGACAACTCTGTTGCATAGAGACAAGTACTGTCAGAGGAAGCAGAAGTCCCCAGGGGTTAATTCCTTGTCAGGCGAGCGGCCGAGCAGAGAAGACAGCATCATCCAAGAGTCCTGTGCTCTTGGCCTGCAGACCCCTTTGGCCAACTGCACTTTAGAAGAATGAACTGTCCTTCAGTGTCCTGTCCTTGAATGAAAGAATCTAAACCCAAAGAGAAGTGACTTGTCCTAGGCCACACATCTCCCTTACCTTTGTTCTCTCCACCTATCCTTGCCCTAGCTGAGTGACAGAGCAGAGCCTTTGACAGTGAGACCACCCAAGCCTCGTGCACAGCCAACCAGCTGAGAAATCCTAGGAAGGTTATTCATCCCCCTTTTTCTTGCTTTCTTATTTATTCATCTGTTTATTTATTTTACGTTTGGCTACTCTGGGTCTTTGTTGCTGCACACAGGCTTTCTTAGTTGCAGCGAGTCGGGGCTACTCTCTAGTTGCGGTGCATGGGCTTCTCATTGTGGTGGCTTCTCGTAGCAGAGCACAGGCTGTAAGGTGTGGGTTCAGGAGTTGTGGCAGAAGGGCTTAGTTGCCCCACAGCATGTGGAATCTTCCTGGACCAGGGATCGAACCCGTGCCCCCTGCATTGACAGGTAGATTCTTAACCACTGGACCACCAGGGAAGTCCTGTCTTGTTTTCTAAATCTACCATCTGGGTATGGTGGGATTATGGACTGATTCATCTAAAATGCAAATACAATTGGTCTTTGGTGCAAATGTACATTCTCATTTTACAGAATTACTTGTTTTACTTTTGAGCACCAAAAATGCGTAAGATACAGGTTTGAATAAAGTTTCGCTGCATCGCCCAATGTTTAGCATAGGCTACTAGCCCATAATTCATAATATACAGAAGAGGGATCTATGTCAAAGAAGCTAAATCACTTTCCTAAAAAAAGTTAACAAAATATATTTTTGTGGGTTTCCCTGGTGGCTCAGTGGTAAAGAACCCTCCTGCCAATGCAGTACACATGGGTTTGATCCCTGGGTCAGGAAGATCCCCTGGAGAAGGAAATGGCAACCCACTCTAGTATCCTTGCCAGGGAAGTCCCGTGGACAGAGGAGCCTGGTGGGCTACAGTCTATGGGATCGCAAAAGAGTTGGACACAACCTAGAAACTAAACAACAACAAATATATTTCTGTCTAGTATCTGGCAGACATTACGTAAAGACTCAATGAATGAAAAAGAACTTCAATTATATACAAGGATCTATCTAATTAGATTATCTACTATATAGTAAAATATATATTTTTATTACTTTTACTATTTATATAATATTTGATTAATATGACTTTCTCAATAAACTCTAAGCTCCGGCAAGAACTATTTGTTTGTGCACCAGGACTTAGAACAGTGCCAGACACATTAAAAAAAAAAAAACACTCAGTAACTATATATTCAAATATTTATTGAATGCCCCTAAATATCAGGCCCAGTGCCAGGCACTCAATTGTTATTCCAATGAGTCTCTCCTTTTCCCAGGAGGAGAGAGTTTAATGAAAAGAGCATTAAGGGTCATGATTCTATTCCTGCTTCTTCACTAGCTCTGTGGCCTTGAGCAAGTTACTTAACCTCTCTGAGTCTTAGGGAGGAAAATTCTTATCTCCAGTAGATCCTTCATAAAGCAGTCTTTCTAGAACCCCCGAGGTTGGATGTGTTTCTTTCACCTCTACTGAGTACAGATAACATCACTACACACGTGGGAAACATACCAAGGGCAGCTGTGAGGTGATTTTAGTGAAAGGTAGGCATGTTATTAAATTGATTATCTTTCAATTCTTCATATTACTTCAGGAGAAAGCCTCATTTGACATCTAATAACTCTCTAGAATCTGATTGAAGAGAGAAGTAGCCCCAGGCTCAATGACTGTAGCAAAGCAAAACAATCAAACGAGAATTTAATAATATGGCTTTACTTTCAATATACTCATTTAAGACAATACTGTTTTGTCATTTATGATAAGGATATTGAATTTCCCTCCATTTAAAAAAGTGGGTGGCTTAAAATAAAATTATTAAGCCTTGACTGTCACTCAGGGGTGGCCTTCTCCCCACCAACCTCAGCCTCTAGTCTCAATATTTCCTTATTTTCTCCTCCAACACTGGAGCCATTACGCTGGACGTGGTCCTGATTGGCTTATGCTGGTCACACTCCCTCCTTGACCCAATCCCTTTGGCCAGGGGTGGGATGTACTGATGGATTTAGATCAACTGAGCGCCCCTCCCCCTGGTCAGGATGCTGTAACATCCATCCCAACCTGCTGGGAGTAAGGGAAGGGAATTCTCCAAGAGAAAATCTGAGGAGTGGTCCCCAGGGAAGCCGGGAGCTATTGCTGACCTCCCTGAGCCATTTCACTCTGACCCTGGGCTGTAATGCACTCCCCTGCAGGAGTGTGGGGAAGACACTAACCAGTCACACTCCCATGGCTAAGGCAGAGTGATAGCTCAGCAGTTCAGAGCCCGTCGGAGCCTGTCGCCCATTAGGTGCTCAGGAAGGACGTGTTCCCTCCATCAGAGAATAGTCCAAGGCTGGCGGAAGTCGCCCTGCTGCCCGTCTCCGCATTTTATGGGGTGTTAACAGCTCTGCCTCTCTTGTAATAAAACCAGGGATGGCGCTTCCAATTCTGGAACTGCTGGGGGACTTCACACACACACCTGCTGCGGGAGCTCCAGACCTAGGGGCGAGGGGCGGGGCCCGGGGCGCTCCCAGAAAGGCTCACTGCTGCCATCAAGGGGCTCCCTGTGCACCCCGTCTCCGGGGTCCTGCGCCCAGCCTGCACGGCAGCCGCAGCTTCACATGTCGGGACCCTAGGGACCGGGTCCCAAAAGTCAGGTCTTCGACCAAATGCGTAAGAGGTGGAGAGAGTCGGGATGTGCCCTGCGGGAGGAGATGGGACATTCCTCCTGGGGTCCCAGATGGCGTGGGGAAGAAAAGCTATTAACGAGGAAATAAAGAAAACAGCAGGTCAATTAGCGCCACTCGAGCAGCCTCAAGGGACCACCTGAGGCTGAGCCCCGCTACCCCTCGGCGCGTAGCCCCGCCATCCGTTAACCCCACACGCTCGGGCGTACTACGCTCGGGCGTACTCGGAGCGCTTCCTCTCTGAGCCCCTGGGGCGTTGAGGATCCGGCTTTTTCTTTTCTTTTTTTGTAAGTACTAGTCAGCCTGGTATACTGCTGCCCCCACCCCGCCCCTTTCTTTTCATTGTTTTTCTCGTTGCAGTCTCCTTGCCCCAACGCCCTCTTAAGTGCATTTGGTTGAAGGAAAAATTGACCCCCTAGAAGTCTCTCTGCATTGTACCCAAGACAGTATTGGAACAGCCTAATGGCCCTAGGAATACCCTTGGGGCCCTTCTTCTCATAAACCAAACCACTGAAGTGGAAGAAAACCGTTTTCCGATCCTGTCAATCGCCTTTAAAACTGAGACTCAACTAGAGGGACAGGCTTGGACCGTCTAGATCATAACTGAGCCTGCAGAGCTGAAACCTGTGACCCCCCCAAACCCCGAGCTGAGGGAGGTAAGAGGCAAACCAGCTTCCTTCTGTTGAGTATCTACCAGGCCCAGGTCTGACTAGGCATCCAAACGCCTAAATGCTGTTACTGAATCCATTTTACAGAAAGGAAGTTGAGGTTTGGGCATGAGGGACTTGCCCAGGGTGCCCTCCTTCGTAAGCTGTAGATTTAGGTCAGGAATCTTGGTCTGTGGGTCTTCAAATGCTCTCGAACCTCTTCTCATGCCCCATCTGATTCTCACTGATTATTAGTGATTTTAACCACCACTCAAGTTAATACAATCAGCTACAAACGGAGTGACTGCTGTTTTCTGTTGTGGCTGTGTTAACCCTTTGTAGACCACTTGCAGCTTCTGAAACTCCACCTTAAAGAAGACTGTATTTTATTTACTTGACTAGGCCGTGCAGGCGTGGCACTTGTCAGCTCTCCTGCAGGCTGGTGAATCTAGGTGCAATCTGGCATTCACGTGCGTGCACTTTACATAGAAACGCATCTGCCCACACTGATATCAGAATCAAGAAAGCATATTTCCTTGCTTACATTTTCTGATGCAGATTTTTCTCTTTTTCAGTGTCCTTGGGCTTAAAGCCTTCATAAAACACTGTAATCTTAAGTCACAATGACAATGTGTATTTCCTTTTCAGATGTGAGAAATGAGAAAAGCCATAGTCCTAGATTAATACCGTAGAGTTTAAAATGGAGTGTCTGTCCAAGTCTGAGATTTAGAGCAACATCTTTACCAATTCTCCAGTTTTCCCCTTGAAGAAAATTTTCCATTCTCTTAAGACCTGCTTATCATGTCAGAAGAAAATTCTCCGATTTCTTTAGCTGCATTTCTCCTTTTATTTTGTCTTAATGATGTAGCAAAAACTAAATGTACTAATAAAAAATAACTGGATGTCATAGAAGCAGCACAAAAAAAGAACCAACAATCTAAGTTTTAAAAATTAAATTAAGACCTATGCTTTCTAATTGTTGTTTAGTTGCCAAGTTATGTCCTGCTTTTTTATTACCTCATGGACTATAGCTACCAGGTTCCTCTCTCCTTGGGGTTTCGCAAGTAAGAATACTGGAGTGGGTTGCCATTTCCTTTTCCAGGGGATCTTCCTGACAGAGAGGACAAACCCCATCTCCTGCATTGGCAGGCAGATTCTTTACCACTGAGCCACCAGGGAAACCCCCCTAATATGGAACGCTGCACAAATTTGTGTGTCATCTTTGCACAGGGGCCATGCTAATCTTCCCATATACCTTCTAGGCTGTGAGAAATAGAGCTGTCACCTCTTCCTGTTTATGGAGTGTCTATCATGTGCCAGGCCCAGGGCTAGGCACTGAAAACAAAACAGACTCGGTCCTAGCCTTCATGGACTCACAGAGTCATGGGGCAGACAGGCTTGAGGTCACTAGTTACTAATTAAACCATTCCAGGGAATATGGAAACATAGCAGGAGAATCAAATCTAACCTGGGGCCTAGAAAATTTCCCCAAGGAAGGAAGAATCCCAGCTGAGTTGAAAAGGAGAGAACCAGGCAAGGAGCACTTGAAGCTTTGGAGAGCATGAGTGAGGACCAGAAGACAGGAGAGCCTTGTAGGATGGGAAAACTGAAAAGATTCCAGAATAACTGAAGGGGAAAGATAAGGAAGAGAATGGTGACAGGTGACATTGGAGAGATGCTAGCATATTACTGAACACAACTTGGCCAGGGAATCTACCCTCAGTGCTATAGACCACATAGAGAATAAGAACCATGAGAACAGGGACCAAGCTATACTTTTAAATATATATATGTTTATTATTTGGCTGCACCAAATAAATTTGTGGCACATAGGATCCTCTATCTTCATTTAGTTATGCAGATCTCTAGTTGTGGCATGTGGGAGCTAGTTCCTTAACCAGGAATCGAACTCAGGCCCCTTGCATTGGGAGCATTAGCCACTGGATCACCAGGAAAGTCCTTTGTTTGCTGAACTTGCTAGCCCATGGCTAGCACATAGGAATTTCTCATAAAACAGCATCGTTTTCTACATTATTGTCTCAAATCCTCATGCATAGTCATCTCCCTTTCCATTTCCTTCCCTCTCTTCAAACTAAATGTTGCTCTCGTTTCTCCCATTTTCCTCTTCCCAATTTGAAGGTCATGGATTCTACCTTCTATATTCTTCCTTCTTCTTTCTTCTCATTTTGTTGTATAACATATTTAACAATTCCCTGCAGTGCCAAAAAGAAGAGGGAAGTCATCCAGCTAGATTACAAAGGGGAAAAAATCCAGGATGCGCTTGCCTCTTAAACAAATATCCATTTACTCCTGCTGCTGCTGCTAAGCCACTTCAGTCGTGTCCGACTCTGTGCGACCCCATAGACGGCAGCCCACCAGGCTCCCCCATCCCTGGGATTCTCCTAGGATAGCTCAAATTTGGGTAGGGTTAGTGTGCATTGGAGAAGGAAATGGCGACCCACTCCAGTGTTCTTGCCTGGAGAACCCCAGGGACGGAGGAGCCTGGTGGGCTGCCGTCTCTGGGGTCGCACAGAGTTGGACACGACTGAAGCGACTTAGCAGCAGCAGCAGCAGTGGATATTTATACAATCAACTGGCAAGATAAGGAGGACTTTCTAGTCGGGACTTTAAGAGACAGATAATTTATATCTGAAGGGAATGTTCTGATTCATCATTAAGCTCCTCCTCCTTGATTTCCATGCCACGGCTTTATCTGGCGCGTGGACATTGTTATGTGCCCCGAGTGCCAAATTGGTCCCTCTGGGACTGGAAAAGCATTTCGGAAACCATGTTCACTGCTGCCATACACACAGTTTGAGCTGTCAAAGCTCACCCCTCTACTGTGGCAGAAATCACCAATAACCCTGGCTTCTCAAACAAATTGGCACAATGTACTCTCCAGACACTCATGCGTATGTTGCATTTTGTTTTGTTTTGTTTTCAAGTACTTTGGATTCCAGGAGATGGTCCTGGAAACTTACTCAATAAGCAACTTATCCTGAAGTTGCATTTGAATTTGGTTATTTGAGTTCTTCAGCCTTCTGGGATAGTCACCCTTGGTTTTAATGTCTGACTGAGATGACTTACATCGTCTTCCCACCGTTGGTGACAGGTCGAAAGCTTTCCTCAATAGCTCAAGGGCACATGTTCCTGAACCCTCTTGCTCTTTTTCTTTTAAGATTTTTTTTTTTTTGATGTGGACCATTGTTAAAGTTTTTATTGAATTTGTTATAATATTGCTTCTGTTGTATGTTTTGGTTTTTTGGCCAGGAGGCACATGGGATCTTAGCTCCTCGACCAAGAACCAAACCCACACCCTCTGCATTGGAAGGTGAAGTATTAACCACTGGTCCACCATGGAAGTGCCCACTTTGGCTCTTGAATTCCTGTCCAGAGCTCATGCCTCCAGCCCCTTCTGCTTAAATGCAAGCAAAGCCACCTCCCTTTCATTTCCCCAGTGCCACCAATCAAGGCTCTGTGTGTGACTGGCTGTTTATTAATAAAATCTGGAGTCAACAGAAAGTAATTGCAGCATAGGGCAGGGGCTGAACACTGGACATGGGTATTTCCCCCAAACCCACCGACTGTCCCTGCCCAAGACTGTCTCTTCCTGGTTGTAGTCTCTTTGCGCCCTTGGGTCACTGGCCCCTTTTATCCAAGAGCTTTTTTCTCTCTCTTTTTCTCCAGATGAATTCCACTATTACCCTGTCATTCAAAAAGCAACTAGACATACTTTATCTTCTCAAATAGCAATTATTTCCTCCCTGTTGTACTTTTACTGGAGACCCTTCAAGAAGAGAAGTCTGCCTTTAAAAGTCAAAACCTACAAGTTCTGTTTCAAAATTAACAGCTCCCTTAGACTTGAGTCTTCCTGTACCTCCATTTCTCTTGTGTGCATGCTAAGTCTCTTTAGCTGTGTCTGACTTTTTGCGACCGTATGGACTGTAGCCCTTCAAGCTCCTCTGTCCAAGGGATTCTCCAGGCAACAATACTTGAGTGGATTGCCATTTCCTCCTCCAGGGCATCTTCCTGACCCAGGGATAAAACCTGTGTCTCCTGCATTGCAGGTGGGTTCTTTACCACTAGCACCACCTGGGAAGCCTCTCCATCCCTTACCCTTTGAGAATGCTATTTCTAATATAGAGAAATGGCCCTAAAACTGCTATTTTATGAGAACTTTCTAGGTACCATGTGCTTAACAAGCCTTAGTTGATTTCATCTTTATAATGGCCCTATATGATTGGCTCAGTCTCTCTATTTTACAGATGATAATCATAACAAAGCTATTTTTTTAACTTATATACAGTGCAAATTTATCTCTCACAGTTCTGGAGACTAGAAAGTCTGAGATCAGGGCACCAGCAGATTTGGTGTTTAGTGAGGGCCCCCTCCTGGTTCATAGATGTCTTTTCACTGTTTTCATGGAACTAAGATGTATTGAGTGCCTGCTATGCCTCCAGTTCTGTGCTAAGCACTTTGCAGAGATCACCTTGCTGAGTCCTCACAGCTCTATGAAGTTTGGATCATTACCATCCCCATTTCACAGATGAGGAAACTGAGGCTCAGAGAGGAGAAATGATGGGTGTCAGCAGCATCCAAATAAGAATGTTCCCCAGGTCCCCATGACTCCAAAGCTGGATTTTTTACTACACCATAGGTCTTCAGTTTGACTGAGCCCTAAGAGTTGGAGAAAAATTCCTTCAAAGACCATGAGCGATGAGCTTCCTGAACCAGTGCTGAGCCAGCCCAGGGTGTACCTCAGAGCAGGTCTCAATGATTAGTTGTCAAATGAATGAGGGAGACTGGTTCTGGATTCTCTCTGCGCAGACTCCTGGGAGAACACTGCCTGGTGAAGGGGGCTGGATCTTCTCTAGATTATCATTTGGCTTCCCCTGAGGTGGTTCAGTAGAGGGAGTGCCCATCGATTAAGAAGAAACCTCCATGCTGAGAGTGCAGCATTAAATTTTCATGGGAGAAGGGGGGAAAAAGAGGAATTGTGGCTAGAAGAAACTAGGTTTTTTTCCAACAAAGCTTATGCTCTAATCATCCTTGATTTCCTTGTGACTTTGAAAGGCAAGTTGGACTCTGGTGTGATGAGAGTCCGAGCTGCCACTGAGAGACATGGGAACACTCAGTTCTCTCCAGGCTGCGAACAGGACCTGCCTTTTCCCTCCTCCGTCTCCACGTGTGCCAGGAAGCTAACATCCAAAGAGGTCAGAGGAGCACTCTGGGACTGGGACTGAAGGGAGAAGGAGGTAATTCTCCTGGAACCTGAGACTGAATAAATGAGGTCTCTGGCGTCTTTAATTCTAGGAGTGAGGCTCCTAGAGGGAGCACTTGATGTTCTGGTCAGACCCATGTCCTGGAGAAAGGTGTCCTTGTCAGGGAGGTATATGCAAAGGGACAGGAGAGACTAACATGACCTATGCCCCACGCTGTTGCCAAGGCTACACCTCCTTGCCCTTCAGATGGGCAAAAGAGAAGGAACAATGATAACACCCAGTATTGGAGATAGGGTAGAAGGCTGGGCTTTGGGGAGGATAAATACCAGAAGTCAGGCTAGTAATGTGTGTCACAGATCTTCAGAAGCATACATTTCTTTGGACCCAGCAGTTCCACTTCTAGGAATTTATCCAAAGGAAATAATTTTAAATGTGTAATATTTCCTCTGTAAGGATGTTCGTTTCACTCAGTGTTTTTGTAACAGCCTAAAACTCTATTTGACCTAAATGTCCATCAACAGAAAATTAGTTCAATTAATTTTGGTTCATCTCTGCAACGGAATACTCAGCAGTCATTAAAACAATAATGTACAACTCTTTGTTGACAAGGAAAGATATGACACGACGTTAAAGTGGATTAAATCAGTATGGTTCTGTGTGTGTTGTGCGCGTGTCTTTTCAGTCGTGTCTGTCTCTTGGTGACCCTCCTTGGACTGTAGCGCACCAGGCTCCTCTGTCCGTGGGATTTCCCAGGCAAGATTACTGGAGTGGCTTCCCCTTCCCTTCTCCCTCCCACCCAGGGAGTGAACCCTCGTCTCCTGCATTGCAGGTGGATCTTACCACTGCACCAGCTGGGAAGCCCCGGGTGTGTTAGCAGTGATTATTTCTTAGTGGTAGGATTATGAGAGTTTGCTTCTTCTTAATGTGGGTGTTTATCCCATATAAGTTTTGTGAGAACAGAAAAATTATGATCAGGAAAGGAATCAATAATGATTTTTCTCTTTCTTTAAAAAGACTGTTTATCAAGAAACCTAAAGACAAGAACCAATCTAGGAAGTTCCTGTACAACCTAAAGGATAGAAATCAGTTGGCTGCTGAACACGCAATTTGAACTGAGTTCACACATCTGCTCTTAAACAGGAAAGCCTCCTCTCTTCCACCAGACCACCAGCCAGCCAGCATGAATTATGGGCAGGGGTCCATGATTTCCCACCTTACTGCCTGGAGGCCTGGCTCAGGGGTACAGTTCAACTATTTCTCAGTGTTACACCCTCCACAAAGCCATCCATCCTTTGAAGATTTACTGAGCATTCATCCTGTGCCAGGCGCTGAGCTGAGCATCTGGGACTCAGAGGACAGGAAGATACAGTCCCATGATTAGAAGAGAAGCCTTTCTTCAGTGTGAGCGTTCCCGCCTGGCTCCTGCTACCATATGATCTACATCTCTTGGGGCAGCTTCCCTTCCCACCTTGTTTCACCCTTGTCTTCTGCTTTAGATCCTCTTTCAATCAGGCCATCTGTCCCTTGAGGGCTGCTTCTGGATCTCCCGCAGCACGTAGGAGAGTGAATGGCACATAGCAGAAGCTCAATAAATATTTATGGAATGAAGGACTGGATCAGAAAAGCATATTTCCTCTATTTAGATGTATGTGAGTCTGACGTCTGATACCCTGGGTCAGTTAGACTTCTTCTCAGTTTTAAGTGACAAAAAAAATACAATCCAAATTATCTTAAGCAAAACGGGGGCTTCATTGTCTATCACAGCATGAGGTTTCTAAGCATAGCTTTGGCTGGGCCCACAGCTCACAAGTGTTGGTCTTCTACTGCTTCTCAGCCCCATCTTATCCTTGTTGGCTCCATGCTCAGACGAACTCTTCTCTTGTGAACCCACGATGGCTCCTAGCAGCTCCAGCCTCTCGCAGATTCTAGTCTAAGGGGAAAAATGAAAGAGTACATCTCTTTTGAAACCCAAACAGAAGTCTCCAGATTGGATGATGGGACTTGACTGGTTGACTTGGGTCATGTCTTCATCCTGCACCAGTCCTTGAGCTGGGGGATACTGTGTCCTCGTTGACAGGCCTGGGTCACATCTCTGTGCCTGCAGCCGCTCGTGCATCTTAAAAATGGGGTGGGGTGGCTCTCTCCCCTGAACACAGTGTGCTGTTACCAGAAGAAGGGAGGGTGAATGGGGGAATAAAAAAAAATCATGTCCATTAAGCTTCCCCTCCTAGCAGAAAGCACATCTTGCCTGTTTCTTGAGCCCAAGTCAAGTCATTCCCTTTTTAGCACAAACATCTTTATTTTCTCTCCCTGCTTAAGCAGTAGAAATACATCAAATCCACATAAGGGAGAACTGTTTCAAACTGAACCTCCTCACTTCAGCCAGGGGCTGCCCATGGATCTGGGTTGGCATCTCCCAGGGTCATTCTCCGTCAACCCCAGCAGCATGTGGGGTCACCTCGGTTGAGGAGAACTTTCTTTTTTATTATTATTATTTTTTAAAATCAAACTTGTTTTTTATTCTATACAAAATTTTAAAGCTTTTTACTTTGAAATTATTTAGGTTTCCATAAATATCACAAGAACAGCCCAGAGAGTTCCTGAATACTCTCACCCTGCTTTCCCTGTTAAAGGGAAAACGTTACTTGCTCAGTTGTGTCCAACTCTTTGCGACCCCATGGACCGTGACCACCAGGCTCCTCTGTCCACGGGATTCTCCAGGCAAGAATACTGGACTGGGTTGCCATGTCCTCCTCCTGAAGATCTTCTCGACCCAGGAAACAAACCCGGGTCTCCCACTTTGCAGGCGCATTCTTTACCATCTGAGCCACCCAGGACATATATATATGAAGTGATATAACTGCTCCTCAGCTTTTCCTTATCATTCATGACCTTCAGAGGATGCTTTTAAAAGCAGATGCCTGCGTGTGCCCCTGCTCCAGTTCTAATCAAGTGGACTGGGAGGGGGGGGTCTCGATGTCATCCAAGCACCACCTCCACTGTGAACTGTAGCGCAATTGAGGAGAGACGTCCTCGGCTTTACATTCAGATGGTACTGAGAGTGCCCTGCAGCCTATGACCCAAGTCATAAGTGGACAAGTTAACTCATCTCTGAGCCTCACCTTCCTTTTCTATGAAATGGAAACTGTTAAAAAAAAAAAAAGTTTTCAACCAAGTAAATTTTAAAGGTCTCATTGTCTATATTGAATGATTCATGACTCAGTCACCAGCTCATGTAGCAAGTAGAGAGCCTCAAAGGTGTTGTACAAAATGAAAAGTCTTTATAGGCAGAAGGAGGAAAACAGTGGATTGTTTCCAGGCTTAGGAAACCTACCTATGGAGGACAGAAGGGGGCTATGTGGCAGATTACCTTATTGGTGCTGACCAGAGAATTCTAGACTGAAGCGGGGAGGAGGTTAGGTTAGGTTAGGTTAGGATGCAGTCAGGTATTAAGTCTTAGTCTGCTGTTGTGGAGCTTAGCATAAGTGACTCCATTTTAGGCCTGTCGTTTCTTTTTTAAAGCAGAATGATAACCCCTAGTTTGCAGGGATGCAGTAAGGATTAAATAAGATAAGGCAGACAAAATTCTGGCACTAATAGGTGCTGAAAAATTCTTAGATTGTAGGCTCCAAACAAGGTTGCCAAGGGGCATTTATTACTCATCAGTGCAGAAGCAAACCTCACTCTGTTCCCAAATAACGTGTTTTTCCGATGCCAGCCACTCATTCTTTGCCTCACCAAGGAAGATCAGTTTGTCAGGATGCTTAATTTAAGAAATCCCTCTTCATAGTATCATAATATGAAAGGATTTTTTTTTCTTAAAGTGTGTGTCATGCTTAGATAGTATGAAGTACAAAAGAGACATGCATAGGCAAATCACCCTTACAAAAGAGGTGCTCCAAAGACGCTTTCTGAATAATGGCGAGAATGTTGGCTACCCAAGCACCAGGATCTGTCCCGGAAACGTCCAACGTTTATTTTATATATTGTTGACATTATATGAAAGGAAAGGTCACAGGTGCGATGTAAAGTTGTTTTTTTTTTTCTATTTGAGACTGTGTTGGATGATCAGCCTCCCTCCAGGAGAGGAATATCTAGGAGTGTTTAAATGTCACTAACAGTCTCAAAATTATTGCAGTGGATTTGCAGCAAAAGGGATGTAAAGGGCCTTTTTCATTAAAAATGTTCTTTGATTTTCAGTTGTAGCTTTGGCAGCGTTATTGGCAAGAGAGCCGTGGTGGGGGAAGGTGTCTCAGATGATGGTGGGGGGACAATGTTGGGGAGGCATTTGCAGCAGATTATACATGAAAGAACTTTCTACTCAAAGAGAAAGTGCCGACCAGCCAGTCGAGTGCACGTGTAGTCATTTCATTAATTTCTATACCGACAGGAGATTGAGAAGAATGCTTTACAGCATTCTCCCCTACAAGAAAACCAGCTTGAAAACACTGCTGGACACCACCTCAGCCTTACAGACTGCACCTGTTGACTCATCCCAGGCTGCAGGGCGTGAGGCTGGTCTAAGGCCCTGAGCATAAGCCATTCTCACAATTCCTCAGGCATGTAAAAGATGGAAGACCCCTCACGTAGGATCCTTTATGTAAAAGCATCCAGTCCAGTGCTGGGCATAACTGAGGTCCCAATACTGCAGAGAGAGGTCTGAATCTGAAGTAAATATCACGTTACTTTATTTTCCTAATCAAATTAAATCATACTCCATGTTCCCACTCACCAGGATGAATCTTTCTCCCAGCACTCTCCTCCCACCAGTGCTATTTGACGGTGCAGATCATATTGGTTCTGGAACAGTCAAGGTGGGCCTCTGGCCTTCAGTCACTGTGGTCACTGCTGCTACTCAGGGCCAGGCCAGTACGGTCCGTGGAGGCAGAGGCTGTTCTGCCCCTCCGTCCAGGCTGAGGATCCTATCACAGTGCCTGAGGCAGGGTGAGGGGTAGGGAGGAGAGCACCAGTCTTCCAGGACCACTGTGTGGCCATTCCTCTCTGCAACTCTGTCATTGCCACTACATCCCCAGGGCGCCAGGGGCAAGCTTCCCACTGACACATTCATCTGCTGTAACTTGCAATGGAAAGCTCTTCACCTGGTCAGCCTTTCGTTCCACATTTAATCCATGTCTCCTAATTTTCCCGTCAAATCTCTCATCCCTGCCAAACACAAAGATGCCAGAGTGCACTTTGTTTTCCTATGTCCTGCATCCTTGCCTGCGGGTAACCTGAGTCAGGACAAGCGAGCAACACCGCTGGAACCTGTCTGCCAACCACCTTCCAGGAACTGATGACCGTGGAATTTAGCCAGCCTGCAGAAGAGGCTCAGACTCAGCTCTCTGAGGTTCCTGCTGGGGCTAGTTAGTTGCAGGGGTTCTCCTCCCTAGAAACCACCTTAAGTATTGGCTGAGAGGATGGCAGACATGGGACCGGAAGAGCAGGCTCCATGCAGGATCTCAGGCCATAGGCTTTACGCTAATGGGGGCGGAATTCACATTTACAGAGCACAACCACATGCCAAGCACGGGGTTGAGCCCTCATTCTCACAAACACCTCGTGATGGTAGTGCTATTTTTACCCCGTTTTACAGATGAGGTAAAATGATTCTTTACCTAGAGAAGAAGGAGTTTTATGAATATTTGTCATCCTTTTCCCAATCCAGTAAAACTCTGCTCATGTAGCACTATTTTTTTCACTTTAAAAAAGAAATAGGTATTATAAACACATAACCTTGAAAAATGGAATCAATAAAAAAGATCTTTGTGTAAAATGTCCCTCTCCCATCCCTGGCCCCAGGCCCAATATTAACTGAGTACTTTCAAGATGTCCAGCCTGCTGCTAAACTTTTTTCTTTTTTTAATGTTTATTTATTTTGACTGCACTGGGTCTCGGTTTCAACACATGATATCTTCAGTTGCAGCATGCAAGCTCTTAGTTGTGGCATGTGGGACCTAGTTCCCTGCTACTGCTACTGCTGCTAAGTCGCTTCAGTTGTGTCCGACTCTGTGCCTCCCCACAGATGGCAGCCCACCAGGCTCCCCCGTTCCTGGGATTCTCCAGGCAAGAACACTGGAGTGGGTTGCCATTTCCTTCGCCAATGCATGAAAGTGAAAAGTGAAAGTAAAGTCGCTCAGTCGTGTCTGACTCTTAGCAACCCCATGGACTGCAGCCCACCAGGCTCCTCCGTCCATGGGATTTTTCCAGGCAAGAATAGTGGAGTTGGGGGGCGGGGATCAAATCCAGGCCACCTGCACTGGGAGCTCAGACCACCAGTAAAATCCTAAGCTTTTTACATTCTCCATTTAATCTTCAAAACAACTCTAAGTGGCAAGTGGTATCATTCATATCTCCATTGAAGGTGATGACATGGAGGCTAGGATGGTAAGGACAGACCAGGACACCAAACCTAACTGTTGGTCTCCAAAGCCCACCCCCTCGACCTCGTCTGCACGCCTGGCCCCTCCCACTTGAGCCAGGACTTCTCCACTGCAGATTCTGTTTGCAAAAGTTACCCCTAAGCCTCAAAGTCACTTAGCTTCCATGGGTTTATTTCAGGTATGAAAGCAGGCTGTTTCCCAGTGCACCAAAAAGGTACCACCACTCCAGGCTCTTTACTACAAGCTATGTCTGTGCCCTTCCTCACTCAGCAGCATTCACAGGCTTTCCTGTCCACGGGTCCGGGGAACATATTGGTCTGCAGTGATAACTGGGGTCTTGTTCTAAAGCTCCCTCCCACTTTGCTATCTGTACCCACTCCGGCAGCCCAGATATGGATTTGGGAGATCAGAAGAGGCCAGTTGATTAATATTCTGCGGGATATCACAACTAATTCCATCCCATCCCTTTGGGTAGAGGGGCCAGCAGGTGGAATGCCTTACATCCCTCCAGTTCACAGTTGGTGGGGTAGAGATGGGGTTTCAGCATTGTCTTCTTGGTAGGGGTGAGAGGAAGTGTGGAATCGTTTCCCCACAAAGCCCAGATCATCCATATGCCATCTGCCCTTAACAGCAAGCAGCCCAAGCACCGAGGACTTCTCTAGTGTGCTTAGACAGTGCCTCAGGCGAGCAAGGAGAGGGAGAGAGAGAAAGAAAAGGAGCATCTTGGCTGCTCCATATTAATTAAATTGTAAAGAGTCAAATAGGAATGCAGTAATGATAATAGTCCTGTGGGTGAATCAAGTGTATCTGCCTCTTAGGAACAGGCTAGGAAAGCTTTGCTGAGGAAATTGTATTAATAAATGGGTGACAAATACAGAATAGCTTCCAGCCTGAGGGCCATGCTGACTTGCTGGTGGAACTGAGCGTGACTCATGTGTTTGCCAATAATGCTCCTTGGGGAAGGCCGCCTTCTCCCAGTGCCTAAGGCAGTGGGGTGCTGGCAAATGTTTCACAGCCAACTCTTGGGGGGAAAAGCCTTTATTTGTAACATCTGCTGATTTCTGAGTTATAAATATTCCCGCCATGCCTGATTTCAAGCTACCAACATGAAGTCACTGAACATAGAGTTGGAAAGAGCTGTGCATACCAGCGTATAGCTAAAATAGATGCAGGTAACCTCAAGAGCATGGCTATGGGTAAAATGTGTAAGATAACTAGAAAGTGATGAGACTCAAGTTTATTATCTTTGTTTTTAATATAACATTTAATTGCAAATAGTTATAATTTGATGCTTAATAATGGCTTAATAACTGCTTAATAAGTAAAACTTAATAAATAAATAAATGCTTAATAACTGCCTCATGTTGTTTAGTCGCTAAATCGTGTCCAACTCTTTTGTGACCCCATTGACTGTAGCCTGCCAGGCTCCTCTGTCCATGGGACTTCCCAGGCAAGAATACCAGAATGGGTTGCCATTTCCCGAGGGATCCGAACCCACATCTCCTGCATTGGCAGGCGGTTTCTTTACCACTGCACCACCAGGGAAGCCCAATTGCCTTATAGAATTCCCCAAAATCTAACAAATCAGCTCTGACAAGACAATATGAGCCAGCCCAGCACCCCACTAACAGGTCAGGGAAAGCAATTGTATTTGAGCTGCAGCGATTTCAGAGAAGAGTAGACATGAATTATCCTAGAGATGGGGGTTTAGCATAAAGAAGTCCTCAATGGGGACTTCCCTTGCTGTCCAGTAGTTAAGACTCCACGTTTCCAGTACAGGGGCCATGGGTTCAATCCCTGGTGGGGGAACTTAGATCCAGCATAGCATGACCAAAAAAAAAAAAAAAAAGTTCTTAACAAATGGTTTTTGGAACAGCAATGGATCAATGCAGAGCCTGAGACAAAGACTACTTCAACTTGCAAAGACCAGCAGAGTTAGTTCTGACTTTCCAGGAGTCTCTCTGCCAGAGTAGAAATGATATGATCATGTCAAAGACAGATCTCATTCATTTGAACATTTTCTCACGTGCCACCATTTCAGAGATGGAAACAGTGATGCCCAGTGGATCTAGAGATTTCCCCACAAATCACATAGTAAATGTAGAGCCAAGTAGGAGTCCAGATTCTTTAAGCTTACTATTTTCTATCTCACCAGTTGTACGGTCAGCCATCCAAGGTGGGTATTCTCTTACTTACTGTACATCCCCTGCCTGCTTCACCTACACCCTCCTCACCTGATTGACCTTGCTACATACTCGCCCTGCCCCCCACTAACAGGTGGGCTGGTGATTGTCTTTTTTTTTAATTTTTAAATTTTTATTTATTTATTTTTGGCTGCACTGGGTTGTTTTTATTGCTGTACACCGGCTTTCTCTAGTTGCCTGAGCAGAGCTACTCTTCGTTGCAGTGTGTGGGCTTCTCATTGAGGTGGTTTCTCTTGTTGGGGCGCACAGGCTCTACAGTGTGGAGTTCAGTAGTTGCGGTTCGCCAGCTTGGTTGCCCTTCAGCATGTGGGACCTTCTTAGACCAGGGATCAAACCCATGTCCCCTGCATAGGCAGGGGGATTCTTTACCACTGGACCACCAGGGAAGTCCTGGTGATTGCTCTAACCTTTAAATCAAAACACCAGCACCAGGATAGCTTATCACAGGGGCCCTTGCAGGGCGTGTTTCCCTACTGGTTTCCTAGCAACCAATGAACCAATCAGACATCAGGTCACTTCTGCCTATAACCAGTAACCTTGGCTTGCAGGGTGTGAAGATGGCCGCCGTGTCCATGCTGCAGTGTCCAGAGGCCACCGTTCACTGCACACAGTGGGTTGTCACTCCAGGACCTTGCTTCACATAAGTAAGCTCCCTCTATCCATGAAACCTTTGATGTCTCTGTCACCGACACCGGGCTGTTTCTTTGGTCTGCAAGCTGACAACTACAGGGCTTGTCGGCCTGCAAGGTGAGCCAAACGATTGGTGAAGCAGCTGGGAGACTGAGGAGACTCCCGAGAGTGCCGAGACGTTGGGAAGAAGCTTTGGGGGCCTGAAAGTTAGGGATGTAATCCTGAGGTGGCTGTCGGTTAGCATTTGGGGCACAGAAGTTGTGGGGGTGATCCTGCGGTGGTTGTTCACTAGTGTGTGAGACTCTGTTGGCTGTCCTTGGTGAATGGCAGCCGCCACGAGAGTACAGGGAACTAAGGCTTTTGTGGTGCTGTTGGCCACAATTACAGTGAGGAAAAAAAGTTAACAATAAGGCAGCAGCCACATCTGTGGACTGGCCACTGCTTTTTGTTTGTTTTCTTTTAAAAGTAAAAAATAAAAATGTAGTATAATTTTATTAATTATGTTATATTAACATATTTATTAATCTTGTCTTTTTCCCTTTTTCTTAAATTTGAGAGTATTTTCAGAATTTCGCTGTTTTTTTAAATTATTATATAATTGATTTGTAAATGTTTTCAGGTATATAGCAGTAATTCAGTTATAAATATATATACATATGTGTATATGAAATGTATTTTTTAATATTCTTTTCCATTAGGTTATTATAAGTTATTGAATATAGTTCTCTGTGTTATACATAGTAGAACCTTTTTGTTTGTTTATTTTATATATAGTAGTTTGTGTTTCTAATCCCATGACCCAGATAATCATGATGGTGTGATCACTTACCTAGAGCCAGACATCATGGAATGTGAAGTCAAATGGGCCTTAGGAAGCATCACTACAAACAAAGCTAGTGGAGGTGATGGGATTCCAGTTCAGCTATTTCAAATCCTAAAAGATGATGTTGTGAAAGTGCTGCACTCAATATGCCAGCAAATTTGGAAAACTCAGCAGTGGCCACAGGACTGGAAAAGGTCAGTTTTCATTCCAATCTCAAAGAAAGGCATGCCAAAGAATGTTCAGGCTACCACACAATTACTCTCATCTCACACACTAGCAAAGTAATGCTCAAAATTCTCCAAGCCAGGCTTCACCATGATTCATGAAGTACATGAATCATGAGCTTCCAGATGTTCAAGCTGGATTTATAAAAGGCAGGGGAACCAGAGATCAAATTGCCAACATCCATTGGATCATCGAAAAACCCAGAGACTTTCAGAAAAATATCTACCTCTGCTTTATTGACTATGCCAAAGCCTTTGACTGTGTGGATCACCACAAACTGTGAAAAATTCTTCAAGAGATGGGGATAGAAGACCACCTAACCTGCCTCCTGAGAAATCTGTAGCCAGGTCAAGAAACAACAGTTATAACTGGACATGGAACAACAGACTGGTTCCAAATCTGGAAAGAAGAACATCAAGGCTGTGTATTGTCACCCTGCTTATTAAATTTATATGCAGAGTACATCATGAGAAGTGTTGAACTGGATGAAGCACAAGCTGGAATCAAGACTGTCGGAAGAAATATCAATAACCTCAGATATGCAGATGACACCACCCTTATGGCAGAAAGTGAAGAAGATCTAAAGAGCCTCTTGATGAAAGTGAAAGAGGAGAGTGAAAAAGTTGGCTTAAAATTTAACAGTCAGAAAACTAAGATCATGGCATCCAGTCCCATCACTTCATGGCAAATAGGTGGGGAAACAGTGGAAACAGTTACAGACTTTATCTTTTTGGGGCTTCAAAATCACTGCAGATGGTGACTATGCCATGAAATTAAAAGACACTTGCTCTTTGAAAGAAAAGCTATGACCGACCTAGACAGCTTATTAAAAAGCAGAGACATTACTTTTCAGACAAAGGTCTGTCTAGTCAAAGCAGTGGTTTTTCCAGTAGTCATGTATGGATGTGAGAGTTGGACTATAAAGAAAGCTGAGCGCTGAAGAATTGATGCTTTTGAACTGTGGTGTTGGAGAAGACTCTTGAGAGTCCCTTGGACAGCAAAGAGATCCAACCAGTCCATCCTAAAGGAGATCAGTCCTGGGTGTTCTTTGAAAGGACTGATGTTGAAGCTGAAACTCCAATAATTTGGCTATCTGATGCGAAGAACTGACTCCTTTGAAAAGACCCTGATGCTGGGAAAGATTGAAGGCAGGAGGATAAGGAGACGACAGAGGATGAGATGGTTGATGGTATCATTGACTCAATGAACATGAGTTTGAGTAAACTCCAGGATTTGGTGATGGACACGGAGGCCTGGAGTGCTGCAGTCCTTGAGGTTGCAAAGAGTCGGACAAGACTGAGCAACTGAACTGAATTGAATGTATTTCTTATAAAAATGAAGTGTCTCAGCCTCCAAATGGTATTGCCAAGATCGCTTTGTGGATAAGCTCTGCTTAACTAGTATAAAATAAATTATGTGCTTAGGTGAATTCTCAGAAATATGAAAAACTGGCCAGAATGAATTTCAGGTTCACATGATCAGGAAAATATTCAGTATTGAGTCTACATCTGGTATTGAAGCTAGCTTAAGCTTGCTGGTTTGATTAATGTAGACGTGTTTTTAGAGTTATCAGGATTAAGTATAATATTGCTGTTGTACGTTGGTTTACTAGAGATCAAATAAGACCTCATTATATCTGCTGCAAATTTGTCAGCAAGGAAAATAACTTGACAGGATGGAACTTTAAGCAAATGTTAAATGAGATTAGAGCTCTTAAATAAGCTCTACTGCAGCCATGAAATTAAAAGATGCTTACTCCTTGGAAGAAAAGTCATGACCAAACTAGACAGCATATCAAAAAGCAGAGACATTACTTTGCCAACAAAGTTCCATCCAGTCAACACTATGGTTTTTCTAGTAGTCATGTATGGATGTGAGAGTTGGACTATACAGAAAGCAAAGCTGAGCACCAAAGAATTGATGCTTTTGATCTGTGGTGTTGGAGAAGACTCTTGAAAGTCCCTGGGACTGCAAGGAGATCTAACCAGTCCATCCTAAAGGAAATCAGTCCTGAATATTCACTGGAAGGACTGATGCTAAAGCTGAAACTAATACTTGGGCCACCTGATGCGAAGAACTGACTCATTTGAAAAGACCTTGGTGCTGGGAAAGATTGAAGGCAGGAGGAGAAGGGGAACGACAGAGGATGAGATGGGTGGATGGCATCACCGACTCAGTGGACATGAATTTGAGTAAATTGCAGGAGTTGGTGATGGACAGGGAGGCCTGGCGTGCTGCAGTCCATGGGGTCACAAAGAGTCAGACATGACTGAGTGACTGAACTGAACTGATAGAAATTATTATATTTTGAGAATGTCTATCTAAAAAAATTAGTCTCTCCAGATTTGGTAACTTGAAACTAAACTGTATTAAATGAGAATTCGTTGACTATTTGGGTCATTTCAAATAGGATAATATTGAAACATTAATTTCTGAGCACATGTAAGTTTACTTACCTTTGCCTTCTTAGGAGAGGAAGACTAAAACATAAGTTTTCCAGTTGAAAATGCTGGTATGACAAGCAGTGCACAATTACTTGCTTCTTGGTTTTTGCCAGAGGTTAAAGTTTTTAAGGATTAAGATTATAATCAGTCATAATTCTAGTTATTATTACCAAGTTTCTTTATTGGTTACATTGTAATAAGATGTTTAACCAGTTTAAGTCTTTTTGTCATTTATGACAGTTATGTTTGTATTCTGATGCTCTTGCAAAAGTTCTTCATCTTCAAGAAGATTCATAGGAAGGACTTTTGACAAGTACAGGTCTCTGATAAATTTCAGATCATACTGCTGAACTGAGTAAGAAATTAAAGAATCCTAATGGAAAACCTTAATGACTTCTAAAAAATTAACACAAGGATTGGTTGCTGAGTGAACTGGTGAATATGATAATACTTTTTATGGATTTCATTTCGAATATTACTGGGTTTGATCTGTTTCCAGATATAGGGAAGCCCTTCCCCTCAAATTAGTTATAACTTACAATTTGGTAAGCTTGACCTGTGGGTAGTATTGAAACATTTTTCTTTTCTCTCTGCCTGATCCCTCCAGAAATTGGAGACTCTTGGGTTCTGAGCATCCTTGTCAGGTGAATGGGAAAAAAAAATGGCCTATGCTGGAATCTCCATATTTGGGGGACCTCTGGAAGAGGGAAATTCATTGAGGCAGAGCCTGATGGCAAACTTTTGGCATGGTTTTCCTGGCTCTGAGATGCTTTTGGGGAGTTCAGTCTGAGATTCCTTCTGAGGAGTTCTACCACAGCCAGTTTGGAGAAGCCTTATGTGGCCAACTGACCAGGTTTATTTTGCAAACAAATTAGTCTTGCTTTGACTGTGTTTGGTGGAAATGAGGGTACTTTTAGAGAGATAAAGATTATGGTTCAATAGATATTAAATTCTAGTCCTGTTAATTGAGATCTAGATTTTTGAAAGTTGTGTAAGCCACACTTTTGCCCTGATGTTCTGAAGGAAAAGCAAATTCTCCAGTGAAGTTGTCACAGAGTATAACTACTTGTGATATATGACACTACTTGCTTTAAGTCTATTGCTAAAAGCACAGGTATAATGTTTTTATAAAAGTTTGATATAATTGATCAACTGTATAGCTGCTAAAATGTTTCCCCATTAATGTAATTCTGAGTTTATCTGATCAGTTGTCCCCCAAAGTGACAAATATAAATGCATATATAGGCAAATATAAAGTAGGCCCAGGGCAGGACCCTGACCTTAAGGGACAAATATTTTGGTCCATTGAAAGATTTTCAATCCAAAGGGTAAGTCATGGAAAAATCTTCACATTCTGAGGTATGGGGAAGTCATTCTGGTTTGTACATGGTTTAATGTAAGCCATGTGACAGAGTGGCCTGTGTTGTGGCCTACTGAACATGCATTGTACATCAGCTTTGGCCATTGAGGAGGAGAATGCATTGGAAAAATCAAAATGGAGTAGCTGTGGTTCAGACATCCAACATAAAACTAGGTGGCAGTTATAGACATGATTTTAGATACATTCCTATATTACAGCAAATTTGAGTTAATCAAACTGTGTTGCAGACGGAACACAAACTTCAGGCAGAAGTGGCGTTATCTCAGAATGCAGGCCATGCTTGTGTTTGCTGAATGGTCATGGTCTCCCTGTGTCATGCCTATCCAGTGTCTTACATTTCACCTGTAGCCTGAACAAAGGATATCTATTTGAGGAGTGGGAAGCAAGTGACCTCACTGTGAAATGAGTCTAACTGCTGCATCTCCAGTGAGGTGCTGTTTGTCATCCTCCCTCTAGGCTTGCATGAAAAATAGACCCAACTGATGTAACCGTGAGGGATGACCGACAATGGAGGAGTGGCACTCGGCATAACATGGGGTGGCAGACCTGTACCGTGACTGCTGATTCCTGCTAGGCCCCCAGAATGTTTGTTTTAGAGTTGGGGCCTCCCTTGTCCACATGGGGTGGCTCTGGGTTTGTGAAAACCAAGGGTGGCCTTACCTTCCTTGTAACCGGACGGGACACGGCCGCCATTGACTCCCTCTCCATTGGTCTGTTAAGTGCTTGGCTCCAAAATTTGCTGACATACTGGCAAGTGAGTGTTCTTAGCACATTAGGTGTCTTATTCCTGATACTCTTTAGCTGCTGGTGTCTTTATTACATTTGTGGTATCTGGTTGCAGTGCCCCTCTACTGACCAGACCACAGGGACATAGCAGAAGAGGGGTGAACAAAGATTGTAAGGGTCATGCAGGGTATGTAGGGGTTGGGGTGCATGGTCAGGCCACCCAGGATGGCTGCTCTCTTGCTCTCTGTATATCGTTGGCTCCACCAGAGCCTTCTTCACCTACCCTCTACTCACATGACTGACCTTCCAACATACTTGACCCTGTCCCAGCTCATTATTGTTCTAGCTTAATATCAGAACATCTTCACTGAGATAGCTTATCTCCTGGTTTCCCTGGTAACTGATGAGCCAACCTGACATCAATTCCCACTGTAACTGTAAACCTCCTCCTCTCTGCAGAAGCGAAGACTGCCACCATGCCCTGCCGAACATCTGCCACAGCGGTTGGGGGTTGCTCCAGGACCTTGCTTCAGACATGTAAGATCTCCCTATCCATTAAACCATTGACGTCTCTGTCACTGACTCTGGGCTCTTTATTTGGTCTTAAAGCTGGGCAAGTAGTACAGGGCTTGCAGGCTTGCAGGGTACAGCCCAATACCTGCAACGCGTACAGAGAGAAAGGACAGGATGCTAGATAAAGAGAACAAAAGTTTCCATTAGTTCCAAGTTCCAAGAGAACTTGCCGAATGCCAAGCCCTTGGTTGGGCCTTTTGCATGTATTATCTCATTTAAGCTGTATCACAAGCATGATTATCATTTTCATTGTACTGGTGAGAACTTTGAGGTTCAGAGAGACTGGGTAACTCACCCAAGGTTGCATGGCTGGTCTAGCCTCACCTAGCCTGGGTCCAAGCCTTTGTGCTGTTAACAGCTTGAGAAATGGAAAAGCAAGAGCTGAATGATGTGTAAGTGCCACCTTCAAGGAGGGCACAGGGCCTTGGAGGTGGTGTTCAGATTAGGTTAACAACAGTCGGATCCAAGGATGGCTGGAGAGCAGTAGCTGTGCTGCCAAACCAGATGGGTCAGAATCACGTTGCTCTCTCTCTCTCTCTCTCACACACACACACACACAGACACACACACACAAAACTGAGAGGAGCCAATCAAACTTGACCACATGCATGTTTTTCTTCTTGATTTTTTTCTTTTCCTACCTTTTTTCCCCCATTGGCTTCTCTCCTGCCCTTTCCCCAATACTGATGGATTCTCATTTCTGAGCTAGGATGGTGGCCTCGGAGGATGGCTCTTTCCTTCTTCCATCTCTCACTTCTTTTTTCAGCCTGTGACTCCTTTGTTTTTCTGGTTGAAACTTAAATCCTGACTTGAGCATCCATCACATTGCCCCTCTGTATAGCCAGGCTCAGCACCTTTCATGGAAGCTCCCAGAACCTTCTTCCCTTTGCTACAGTGACCCTCCTTTTTCACCCCTATCATTGGGAGCACGGGATTTCAACAGCCCTTCTTGTCTCATCGTCACATCCTTACTATTTAGGAATCTTGGTGTGTTAGTGCTGATATGATGGTCAAAACAGAAGCTTGTCTAGCCTTGCATAAAATAAAGTTACTCCAACTTTACTAAAGTGTTTAAGAGGGCAAATGTCCCCAGAGATATTTCTTAGCACAAAAATCACTTTTCTGTATTTAAGAACTTTGCCAGGTCCTTGTGTCTGAAATAGAGCCGTCCCTACCCAACGAGGCCGTGTGGTAGGCTGACCCCTTCTAGGATCACATGTTGTTTTGGTGAAGAGGCTTTCATAACTCAATGAATTTATGAGCCATGTCATGCAGGGCCATCGAAGAGGGACGGAGCATAGTGAAGAGTTTTGACAAAACATGGTCCCCTGGAGGAGGAAATACTCCAGTATTCTTGCCTGGAGAACCCGGTGGTAGGCTGCCAGTTTAACCTGGTTCTGCCACCTCCCACCTCCCAGCAGTGTGACCATAGGAAAGAAGCAGTGTCTCTGTGCTGTAATTCTCTCATTTGCACAATGGGGTGATCACGTCTGCTCTCCAGGACTTTATGAGGACGGAGGTGACGGCCAGCACAGCATGGGTTCTTAAGATCTGCCCTGGGGACATCCCTGGAGCTCCCGTGGTTAAGACTTTGCCTCCAATGTGGCGGGCGCAGGGTCAATCCCTGCTGGGGGCGCAAGAGTCCCACATGCCTCAGGGCCAAGAAGCCAAAACAGAAAACAAAAGCAGTATTGTAATGAATTCAATACACACACACACACACACACACACACACACACACACACGTTGCTCAGTTGTGTCCGACTCTTTGCGACCCCATGGATTGTAGCCCACCAGGCTCCTCGGTCCATGGGATTTTCCAGGCATGAATACTGGAGTGGGTTGCCGTTTCCTTCTCCAAACGAATTCAATAAAAGACCTTAAAAATATTATCCACATTAGAAAAATCTTTAAAAAAAAGAGTTGCTCTGGGTACATTCTTAATCCCTAGTGACCCAGTGGTTGTTATTGAGGGCACTATGCACTTTATGTTTTTAGGGCAACTTTACTTCTATTATGTAACTTGGGCCCATAAACCCATCAGGGTCTGCTTATAGAGCATGAAATACATTCTAGCAACTATAGGCAGAAGGCATTTAGTTCAAAGTATTATGTGTCCTACAGAATCATTAGAGACGTGAAGAAAATGACTCTAGCTTAAGTTTTCTAAACTGGCAGAATTGGACCTTCTAAAAGTCTCCTGCCTTTTCTATGACAAGAAAGCACTGACTGATCCAGAAACTTCAGGTGCCAAATCTGAAAATTAGAAAAAGAATATGCATACTCATACGCATGCAATTACTGCCATGGCCAGAGAGTCAGGAAGTCAGGAGTCCAGACCTAAGTCAGGAAGTCTCCGTTGGTGCCTCCAACTCCACACCCTCACTGCCTGCTACAATCTGCAGCACCAAAAATGGGTGCCTGTCCACTATTTACCACCCCCCAGCCCTCCACCCCCCGCAGCCCGTCTCTGTCAGTGTCCGCAGAAGCTGTAGAAACGGCCTCTGCCTCATTTTCTATCTTCTGATTCCCACCTGAACATTTATGCTTAGCTGAAGTTGGAGCACATCTGGAAATCTAGGTGCAAAGGAGTCTGGGAAATTCCATCTTCCCCTTTTCAGCCTTTTCAGAACAGGAAGCACTTACAAAGGAGGCCAGAATTGATGCGAAGCACTTGCCTTCCATTTTTCACAAGAGCCTGACAAATGATTTCCTGGTAGAAGTCCTGTGGTATGACTCCCTGGTCACTTTCTCTTTCCCTGGCGACTGCGCTGCCTGGTCTGGTATCTTAAGGAATCTCTGAGCACCACTTGCTTCTGAAAGCTGGCTGTTCCTGGGAGCACAGATCTCCTATGGGTCTCTTGGGTGAAAATTGATTTATGTTCCAAAGGTGAGGTTGGTGTCCTTTTTGCTTCTTCTTGCCTCATCCAGACCACTTCTTTCTCAAAAATCCCAACTTGCTTCCCTGGGGGATGCTGCCCTTTTTGCCAACCTCAGGAGTACTATTTCCTCCCAGAGACATTCCAGGTTTAACTGGATCCTCAGGGTCACCCACAGAAGTACCCAGTGGGCTCCAGTCTCTTCCGGAGTTCTCTGTGGTAAAGATGGAGACGGCAGGGGAAAAATGTTCACAGTCTCTGGGAGCCTTCCTATTCAGTGCAAGCTGCCAAACCAACGTCCCTCTTTGGGCACAGCCGTAAAGCTATCTACAAACAAATGGATTTTTAGAAAGTGGAAATGTCAGTGGCTCAGGACTAGAAGAGGCTCTGGGGACCATCCAGTCTATTCTTCTCTTCTTTCAGAAGAGGGACATGAGGCCCCGAGAGGTAAGGGACTTACCCAAGGTCATACAGACAAGGTAATACTGCTTCCACGGCAAGGATGCCTTCAGCAAGTCAGCAGACTTACCAGGGGCCCACTTTGTATAGTGACTGTCTTTGGTCAGGCTTCGGAGAAGCAGAGCCTAAGAAGGGATTTGTATAAAACACATTTATTTAAAAGAGTGATCTGAACATGCATGGGGAGGAAGAAAGGAAGTAGGATAGGGAAGGAGCAGACGTTTTAAACAAGACTGTAGTTTCCGGTGACATCTAACGGTAGTTTGATCCTGCGGAGAGATCTAGACCACACACTGCATTACGGAACTTGAACCACCATAAGACAAGGGTGTTGTTCTTTTATATTTCTGCATCAGCTAGTTTATTAATTACGGGCTCATCCAGTGTGGGGGCCATTATTCTCTGGTACTTCCAGGCAAATCGGCCTGGTCTCTGAAGAGCAGTGTTCCCAGATAGGCATCAGGAGTGAACTGTTAACAAAAGCACCTCCAGCAGTTGGGTGGGTGGGTGCACCGAATGGTGAAAAGGGCCACAGGAAATCTAGGTGGGGCACCAAGGTGGCTGCTACTGTCCTTCAGACAAAATTCTCTGGATCCCAGCATAACAACTGGGATTCAGTGGCTGCTGTGTGATCTCAAACAAGTCGCTAAACCTCTCTGAGCTTCAGGTGCCAAATCTGAAAATTAGAAAAAGAATCTTTCCTCTTAGGGTTGTTTTGAGCATTCAAAGAGCTCATGCATGTTCCAAAGTACTTAGTCCAGTGACTGCATTTAGTATTATTGTAATTATCAGTCCTTTTTATTAATTAACAGCAATATAATTATATTAAATATATAATAATTAGAGTAACATAATTATTGTAAGCAATTACAATGATGATAAAAATTGACAATTCAAACAGCAGAGCTGTATGAGGTCACCGTCTACCACTTACCATCCAGGGGACATGGGAATGCATTGTCCACATCTCAACAACAAAATCAGGATCATCCAAGGAGTGGTATTATTTTTATCCACAGTATGAATGTAAATGTGTGCTTTTGGTGCTCCCATCTCACCACTGAGATAATTAACCAGAAGCAATTACAGTGCACTTGGCAAATTGCAGCTTTGCCCTCTTTGCAAGGGACATGTTTTATTTATACTTCCTCCCTTGTGGCTTACTGATTGATCACATTCCAAGTCCAGTATTTAAAGGTGAGGTGCTGACACGGACTTCACCTGAGTTCCCTCAAGGTTCCCACACACCGGGCCCAGGCAGGAAATGTCCTTGTGTCTTGTTGGATGCAGCCATCTCTCCGACAATCAGCGCATCTGGGCAGATCCCAGTGCCCCCACCCCAGGGACAGTTGCTGAGTCCTCCTTTATTGAATGTCAAAAAAGTGAATCAGTGCAACACCCTGAGCTAGACACCTCATCTCCCCAGCTTAGTCTTCTCCAATTTCAAACCACGATGAGCCAACTCACTTTTAGAACATTGAACTCATGGAAGCCTTTCAAAGCTGGACGTGGAAAGTGGAGATCCCACTAATGCTATTTCTGATAATCAGTCTGGAAGACAAAATCTGGCATGTGGATTTATGCTGAGATGGTCACCTGAGCTTTACTTATAAAGCAAGAGGGGGAAGGGATGAAATGTCTTAATCTAAGGTTAGAAATGGCATTTTCAGACATGAGAGAGTAGGCAGACACTAAGACAGTGTAAACAAAGATTGTTTAAAATACATGGGAAAAATATTAACCAAATGGTTTTTCTGTACAAAGTGGATTTCTTCTATATATTACCTCCATGACCATTTGTGTTAGTGTTTTTATTGATGTTTGATATTAATTCTCTGAAACCTAGTGAGTTACTAGCATTATAGTAAATAATATTCTTCATGTATATTAAACATTTCAAAAAACTCTTTAATTTTTTAACACCTATATTTTTTCATTAGATGAAACATAAAAATACTGTCCACAGGAAACTACGTATCATGACTGTATTATTTCTCATCATAATTTATATCCATGGTCATCTCTTTCCTCATGGAAAAAGGAGATCCCTCAGGTGACATTCGGAGAAGGCAATGGCACCCCACTCCGGTACTCTTGCCTGGAAAATCCCATAGACGGAGGAGCCTGGTGGGCTGCAGTCCATGAGGGCGCTAAGAGTCGGACACGACTGAGCGACTTCACTTTCACTTTTCACTTTCATGCATTGGAGAAGGAAATGGCAACCCACTCCAGTGTTCTTGCCTGGAGAATCCCAGGGAGGGGGGAGCCTGGTGGGCTGCCGTCTATGGGGTGGCACAGAGTCGGACACGACAAGCGACTTAACAGTATCAGCAGCAGCAGGTGAAATTAACCAAGGGAAAAGGAGATATGCAACGAACTTTCCTCCTAAACAAACCCATGAGATCTGCCACAATAATGTGGGACGTTTTCATTTAACCACGTGGTATTGCCAGCAGTTGGTACCTCCTCTCCAGGCCCTGGCCTCCACATTCTAAACACCTCCTATAGGTGTCAACTATAAAGTACCATCTCTATTACTCTATAAGAAAATACTTAAAACAGAGATGAATAAGCACTGACTCTATGTTTTGAACATTAAATTTCATCTTGATATATAGGCATCTAATCTCTAAAATTAGCTTCAGTTGCTCAGTTTTTATTTATAAATTATTTATTGAGCACTTTACACATTTCAGACTCTGTGTTAGGCCCAAGAAATGGTGAGTTAATCTCTGCCCTGAAGGAGCAGAGATTAGTGAGAAAATTAGTAATTTTCTTACTAGAGTTAGTGAGAAATTAGTGATTTCTTACTAGAGTTAGTGAGAAAAAAAAATACTAGCCAAGAAAGGGAAAAAAGACACTATTCACTAAAGGCTAAACACCAACAAGTGCTAGCAAGAAGAATAAAGGGTTTGACCTAGTCAGGGTGAGTGCTGAGAGGATGCAAGAAGGATGAGTAGGAGTTAGCTAAGAAAAAAAGAGGAGAGAAGAGCAGCCCAGGAATAGGAAATAGCATGTGCAAAGGCCCTGAGGTAGAGAATATAACCACCTCGTTTGAAACTGCAATCAAGAAAGAGGTGGGAGAACATGGTGGACAGTAAGACTAGAATATGACTAGGACAGCAGACATTGTAAGGGGCTTTTTTTTCTTTTTTTTTTTGGCAGTTCCAGGTCTTAGTTATGGCCTATGGGAAAATCTAGCTCCCTGACCAGCAATCAAACCCAGGTCCCCAGGATTGGGAGCATGGAGTCTTAACCACTGGACTACCAGGCTTTATCCACCATTTTGCTGGATAATGTCAGATGCCTATCCAGCATCTATCCACCCCCCTTTCCCAGTAGAATTTAAATTTATTTAGGTATTCTACCTTCTCCATATTAGCTTAAATGGTGCACTCTGACCTCTAAGAATGGGTTCCAGGAGAAGGCAATGGCACCCCACTCCAGCACTCTTGCCTGGAAAATCCCATGGATGGAGGAGCCTGGTAGGCTGCAGTCCATGGGGTCGCTAAGAGTTGGACACGACTTAATGACTTCACTTTCACTTTTCACTTTCACGCATTAGAGAAGGAAATGGCAGCCCACTCCAGTGTTCTTGCCTGGAGAATCCCAGGGACAGGGGAGCCTGGTGGGCTGCCGTCTATTGGGTCGCACAGAGTCGGACACGACTGAAGCAACTTAGCAGCAAGAATGGGTTCCAAGAGATCTAAGTCAATCCTTCCCAATCCTAGGTTTAATCCCTGCAAGAGACAACTGCTAATCGTGTCAGGTAATATAAACTGGACCAACTGGACTCTGAAATGATGAGAGAGGTTTAATTCCATGACAGGGAAGAGGCCTTTTACTCTCCCGCTAGGAATAAAGCAGAAAGCCTGTTGACCTATTGCTGTTGTCACTTCAGTTCAGTTCAGTCGCTCAGTCATGTCTGACTCTTTGCGACCCCATGAACCGCAGCACGCCAGGCCTCCCTGTCCATCACCAACTCCCGGAGTTCACTCAGACTCATATCCATTGAGTCGGTGATGCCATCCAACCATCTTATCCTCTGTCATCCCCTTCTCCTCCTGCCCTCAATCTTTCCCAGCATCAGGGTCTTTTCAAATGAGTCAACTCTTCGCATGAGGTGGCCAAAGTATTGGAGTTTCAGCTTCAGCATCAGTCCTTCCAATGAACACCCAGGACTGATCTCCTTTAGGATGGACTGGTTGGATCTCCTTGCAGTCCAAGGAACTCTCAAGAGTCTTCTCTAGCACCACAGTACAAAGGCATCAATTGTTCAGTGCTTAGCTTTCTTCATAGTCCAACTCTCACATCCATACATGAACACTGTAAGAACCATAGCCTTGACTAGATGGACCTTTTGTTGGCAAAGTAATGTCTCTGCTTTTGAATATGCTGTCTAGGTTGATCATAACTTTCCTTCCAAGGTGTAAGTGTCTTTTAATTTCATGGCTGCAGTCACCATCTGCAGTGATTTTGGAGCCCAGAAAAATAAAGTCAGCCACTGTTTCCACTGTTTCCCCATATATTTGCCATGAAGTGATGGGACCGGATGCCATGATCTTAGTTTTCTGAATGTTGAGCTTTAAGCCAACTTTTTCACTCTCCTCTTTCACTTTCATCAAGAGGCTCTTTAGATCTTCTTCACTTTCTGCCATAAGGGTGCTGTCATCCGCATATCTGCATATTTAAACTTTGATAATTGTGTTTAACTGCTGTTGTCAACCATGGGATAAAGCCAGGTGGGTGGATAGTGAAGAGGAGAGATGGGAAGAACCTTGGTCCTCGACTATATTGTTGTATCACTAAACCAAGCAAGCCTGAAGTCCAAATTGCCTCTAGACTTCTTACAATGCAGGATAACAAAGATTCTTTTTGTACCAGCCAATCTGAGCCAGGTTTTTAACACTTTCTCCCAAAAGCATTTTGCTGGATATATATCATGCAGAAGGATCGTTGCCTTTATTCCAAGAAGAACAGTGGTCTGAAATTTGGGTGCAGAGTCCATAATTCTAAGAAAAACGTTTATGGAACGGGACCCGGTACATTCCTCATTACCGTCACCACCCAAAATAGTCTAATGTTAAATGAAAATGTTGGAAATAGAATTCCTCACACATGATCTCAATGGAGTTAAGCACCTCTGATTGCACAAACACAGAAATACACACACACACACGCACACACACACACACATTAAAGGAAAGACTGGTAAGAAAAATACTCTGTTAAATGCTGGCTCCAAGGTAGGGAGATTATTACTAGGCTTTTAATTTTTTTTTGGCTTGGCTATTTATGTACTTCAGTATTTCCTGATTTTTCTACAATGAATATACTTATATAATTAAACATCAGTTTAGTTCAGTTCAGTTCCTCAGTCATGTCCAACTCTTTGACTTTAACATCAAAGTCAACATAAAGATGTTTTCCACCTAAATTGACATCACCTACCACAAAAGAGGCTACTTTCATTTTTTTGAAAAATATAATGACCAAAATAAAACTAAAAAGTAGCATATCTAACATAGTCTATTGGAAAAGATAAAGATTTCTTTATCTTTATGTACTGTATCCAGACAGTTAAGAATTTATCATTGGTCTTATAATAGAATAAAATATCTTGAGTATGTCCAATTTTCATCTTAAATCCTCAATTTATAAAATAGTTATTCATTTCAAAGTTCCATTAAATAAAATAGAGACACTTGCAAATTTTGAGACCCTCAGGAGATATCATTTAGCATCTTTGGAAAACATAATATTTAATTATCATAGCATGAGGTACTCTTAATGGCACATTTCAACACTGCTATTGAAACTGATTTCTGAGAGGAAAATTAAATGATATTTCCACTCACATGCCTTATTTAAATACAAACTACATGCATAATTATCTTTGATCCCCACTGCCACTTAAAAATAAAATACAAAAGTGAAAATACAAAATATTCATGGAAGTTTTTTCATCTATAATTCAGTTACCAGAAAATCCATAATTACCCAATACCCCTAAATGGTCCATGTACCTCAAATGATTTGGGAGCCCTGTTTGCTGACCAATACCTATTACAAGATTCAAATTCTAAAGCTTACCTTCCTACTCTCAGAGTCATTTGAGATAAGCTCTATTCTAGGAAGGAAGATAGTATCATTTTTATTAACTCCCTTTAATTATAAAATTTGCATTTTTTAATTCAGTCTTCCCTCCACTGTGTACTTCTTCCTTTTTCCCCCCAAAGTAATAAATAGACGTTGTTATTTCACAGTAACCATTTTCTTTCTAAGATGGCAGGAGTATTTTTGGATAACAAAGCCAGACAACCTAACAGATACATCAGAGGCAACACCTCCCGCCTCAGTTTCTGCCTCTGTAATGAGTGAGAGATGATAAAGGAAGAGGTAGTGGGCCCTAGGGCTGGCCACAAGCATTCCAGTTCTCCCCTCGGAGAGCTTGTGATAGGGCTACCCTTCTTTGAAATTAGGAAGCCTGTGTTACTTTCTGTGGCCGGTGGTTTATGGATACAAGTAATTGTGTCACTTCTGGGTTGACATTGAGAGAGCTGAGTTTGAGTCGTTACACGTCATTCCCTAGCCGGGGAGATGCTGGAAGCACATATGGAGGTCATGCTTCCATCAGCCTGAGCCCTGAAGGGACCATCAAGAGCAGAGGCCCACTTCCATCCAGCACAGGAGAAGCGCATTTTAAGTCACTGCACTTTAGGGGTTGGTTGGTGGCGCAGCATGTGTGTGCTTAGTCACTCAGTCATGTCTGACTCTGCAACCCCATGGACTGTAACCCCCCAGGCTCCTCTGTCCCTGGAATTCTCCAGGCAAGAATACTGGAGTGGGTAGCTATTCCCTTCTCCAAGGGATCTTCCTGACCCAGGGATTGAACCAAGGTCTCTTGCATTGCAGGTGGATTCTTTACCATCTGAGCCACCAGGGAAGCTCTAGCACAGCATAACCAAGCCTATACTGATTGGATAGAAGGAAAAAAAAAGGGAACAAGTGCTTGCATTCCTTCAAAGGCCTTTCGTGTTCCTGTTGAAAAACTTATTCCCTATTTGGTAAATGATAATAAGCTCAACAATGTTCTTATGAAAGTACAAAAACCATCCTAAAAAATGTGTTACAATCAAAACCATTTCATTCTAAGCTTGAGTTAAATAGTTTAAACCCACATATTTACTGGGTTACTGAAGAGAATTTATGAGTACCTATGAACTGTCTAAAGGGGAGTTTCCAAATTTGGGTCTTTCAGGTTGAAGATAAAAAAATGAATATGAGCATATTCTGTATCACCTAGGTGGCCAACCTATATGTAAAGACGGACCTGTATGCCTATGTTAGTGATGCTAGTGGTAAAGAATCCGCCTGTTGATGCAGGAGCGACCAGAGATGCAGGTTCCATCCCTGGGTCGGGAAGATCCCCTGGAATAGGAAATGGCAGTATTCTTGCCTGGAAAATTCCATGGACAGAGGAGCCTGGCGGGCTACAGACCATGGGGTCATAAAAAGTCAGGCATGACTATGCACACAGCCACATAGCCATACACCTATATATAAGGCAATGCCAGCGACCAAATTGCTTTGTGGTTACATTTATCTTGGCACCCAATAGTATTATTAATATTTTGTCAAAGGCTAGGCAATAAAGAACCAAATTGGACATAACACTGAAGGGCTGCCTTTGTGCCCAGAAAATTTCCCCAAAAGCGAACATGGTCAGCATCTTGTTTTGAGCAATGTTTTAGTTCCAGAAAAACTATATCATCTTTCACATTAATGTTGTGAATTTGAGTTTTATTGGTGTGACTGTTTGGTTTTAACCTGTAAATTGGTTTTTCCTTTTATAGTTTATAAGAATTACAGACATAAATTTATATCTGTTTTTCTGCAATATACATTTAAGTAATATTGTAATACAAATAGTGAAACTCCACACTTTGGGGGTGGTAAGAGTGTGGTTCTCAGATCATTTTTCCTTTAAAAGGCCCAATAAATAAAAACAATAAAAACTTAAAAATTAACTGTAAAAAAAATTTTTTAATATTTAAAAGAAAAAGGCAGCGAACATTGCTTATTTTAGAACAGGCTCAAAGCAGCTCTCTCCCTTGGAATAAACTGTTGAGTTATATGAATTTACTCACCCAAGTTTATCCAAAAGAGTTATCTGAAAACACAAGAGCTAGCTTCGGGACTCCATAAATCTCTTCTTTATATTTTTGATGGAAGAAGACAGAGTTGTTTTTGTTGTTGTTCAGTCTCTCAGTCGTGTCTGAATCTGCAGCCCCATGGACTGCGGCATACCAGGCTTCCCTGTCCTTCATTATCTCCCGGAGTTTGCTCAAACTCATGTCCTTTGAGTTGATAATGCCATCCAACCATCTCGTCGTCTGTCGCCCTGAAAGAGCTCCAAAAACTAGAGAAGCATCAGAAATTATGAAATAAAGGCATTTGTGGCTCTTTTCAAAGGCAAAACCCGTTGCAGCAAAATGTACCTTTCTTTGTGCTGATGGGACGTTTGCTCTCACCATCAGTTTTTTGTGACCATGTCTTGCCCACTTGACCACTCTCTTACTTGTTCATGAAGCAAAGATCTCACAGTCCCCACATTACTCAGTCTTTCTTTGGTGCTGGTTTCCTGTTAAATTGTACCTTTTACCTCGTTGCAGTAAGCAGTGGCTGTGCACTCAGCTTCCTATTCCATCTCTTCAGTGTCTCTGGTTGGGAATTTCCTCATTGCAGGACACATTTTTTAAAGTCGGTTTTGTTGGCGTATAGTTGCTTTGCAACGTTGTGTTAGTTCCTAAATCATGCAGCAAAGTGAATCAGCTGTATACACATATGCAGGACAAATTAATGTCACACATTCGTCAAAACTTGACAGTTTACCCGGAGGAACCGAGGCCATGCACACCAGTTGAGAAATTCTGTCCTACAAGTACTGCAAGAAATTCTGTCCTACAGGAGGGGCAGATTTGGTCCGTATTGTTTGCCGCTCGGTACTCTGGATTTGAAGAGCACTGTTACAACACACTTCCCCCACCACCTTAAATCTGTTCAACTCTGAATTTTAAAGGGAAAATGTAATTCATCTGATCCTGATTTGTTTGCACTTAACTCATCACAATGTTGTTTTGAAGAAGCTGATGTGCAAAAAGGCTCTTCATCAGCTCTTTGAAGAGCTTTTCTCTTCAAGGGGAACAAAGAATTAGACAGTGTTTACCAAAGGTAAACAAAGCAAAGTCATGAAAAAAATTGAAAAAACCCAAGTTTGTTTCTAAATCTTGAACTCAGTAGAGGTCAAGGAGGTTTGAGACCTGCTGCCTCGCTTGAAAAAAAGCGTGACCAAGAGTGAACGGCCGGGCCGTCCAGGCAGAAGCTGGCGAGGCCTCGCTGAACGCTCCAGAGCCGTGCTGTGTGTTCGTTGCAGCCAACAAACACTCCTAATGATGCTTGCAACAAAAGCCCGTATTTTGAGCCTTGTTTTCTCTTTTCTTTTCATGTTGTTTCTCTCAGTGAAGGGATCAAAGCAGCGAGGCTACTTTTGCTTCCCTCAATCAGACAGGAGTTCTTTGAAGTAAATGTGTGTTGTTTCTCTTTTGCTTTTCTTTTCTTTTTTCTTTTCTCCTTAAGGAAGAATCTTTATAATCAGAGGCCTGACTTTGTAAACTTCCCTAACACTAGTCCCTTAGGTGCCTGTGCGTCTCTTTCTTGGGTTTCCCCTTCTTGTGCTCCATTTGATGAAAGCCATAGAGTGGATTTTAATGTGCCCAGGATGGCTGAGAACATCCGAAGACAACATCATCCATTCATCAAAAACAGATGAAGACAAAGATGCAAGAGCGCAGCCGAGCAGGAAAATAAATCAGGGAATTTTGAAAAAGCATTTGTAGTTACAGCTTAAGGCTGTCTTATTTTTTAAAAAAAGTATCAAAATAACTCCATTAATGATCATCTCAGAAGCAAAATGAAGCTGAAATCTTGTTACTATGGTTCTTGCTTCCACAGGGAATTCAGAATATCGTATAGAAAATAATGGGATTTTTTTGTGAATAAAAAAGGGCTGCAGAAGTCAAGCTGAGCATGATTTCCTCAGGAGCCTTTCAGGGGCATACAGTATAAAAATTGGTGATTCTCCAAGAATGGGTATGTTTCTAATGGAAGATGAATAACTAATGATAGCAGCTAGCAGGAATTAAGCACTTACCAGGTGTCAGTCATTGTACTACATGCGTTCATGCATCATCTCTTTTCATCTTCATTCTAACCCTATCAAGTAGGTCTGTTAATTGTCCCATTTTGCAGAAGAGAAAATGGAGGTTCAGAATACTCAAGGTCAACATAGGTCAGCCCCAGACCTGTCTGATGCCAAAGCCCGTGCTCTTAGCCACAGTGTATGCGGTTTATCTGGAGTGTAGTACTTATGTTCAAACTGGAGCCTAGAAGGACTCTTGCTGCTCAGAGGCTAAAGTCACATCTGTTCTGGCCCAGCAAACTGAAATGTTAATCTAGCTGTTTTGGCCAAATTAATTCTTCACTATTAATTAACTCAAAGAAAGACAAATTGCTTTACAGAAGTTTCTAGACATTCCCTCAACACTCTTCTTTTTATAGTGGTAATACAGACCTACTTCCCTGGACATTTTCCTCATCAAAAAATATGTAATAAGGTTGTTAAAACCCATCAAGCTATACACCTTAAATGCCAACATTTTATTGTAAGTAAATTTTACCTCAGAAAAGTTGTTTCAAAAGTGACCATCCACGAACACTCAAAGGGAGTTATTCCAGTATATTTTCGACTTCATCATTTCCTAGATCATATTGAATTGTTATTAAGTCGAACTATGTGAAACTGCAATTTATGCATGTCAGCTCCATACAAATCAACTTTTAAAAGATTTTAAATAATGTCAGCATGCTTGTCCCATGTAACCTGGAGCTATTCTCTCCTGTTGTCTTACTGATATATTTTAATTTAGATAAAGATTTTCTTTATCAGCATATGTACTAGGTGAATGAAATTTCTTTCATTGTCCTTCCTTTCCTTTTTTATGACTTTTTTTTCCTGATACTTGGCTGGACTACATTTCCCAGCCTCCTTTGCAGTGAAGGCATAGCCTTGAGACTGAGTTCTGCCCAACTGAATATGAGCAGAAGTGATGTGCATAAAAACTTCCTACAGGCAATTCTCCACTCTTTTTCCCATCTATCATCTGGAAGTGAAGAATTTTGAGATCTTTGAGGCAAAAGACAGAAGAAACCAGGATTTCTGAATCACAGTGTGATAAACCACCTGCCAATCCATCTCTTTCAGAGGAGCAAGAACTCACTTCTGTTGTGTTCAGCCACTGAAATATGGGAACATTACAACAAGTATTACTTTTCCTGATGGACTTTCTTTCATTAATGTCTATTGTGTAATTTCTGTGTGCCTTGGAGACCAGTTCAGTGGACCAAAATTAAATGGCTCTTCAGAGAAATGCTGTAGAATTTTGAGAAATGGGGATATTCAGGTTCAGGGAGGAAAATAAACTTCCCATTTATTGAGAACATCTTTATCTCCTACTCATCACTCATTCACCCTCTTCCTGGGAAACCATCCTCCTTCCCACCCAGCCATGTGATTTAGGTGAAGCTGAAACTCCAGGTTGGCTTAGGTCAGCCAGTGTCCCTCACTCTCTGGCTACAGTGAAACACGAGGGCATGAGGTGATATTGCTGAGTCTGTCCAGCAATAAAGTGTTTCTTTTCCTCTACAAAACTAGTCCAAAAGATCTTCTCTCTCACCCTTGAGAGTACATTGCAATGATGTCAAAGTATGAAACTCTGTAGCTGTCTTGTTTTTGAAGAGTATTTTTGTACAACAGTTTTCAGTTCATGGCAAAAGAAGAAACCAAGATTTCTCACATACACTTTGCCCTCACATACACATGTACAGCTGCCCCTCACTATCAGTATCTCACTCACACCAGAGAGAAACCCAGATTTCTCATATACACTTTGCCCCCCACTATCAACATCTCACACCAGAGTAGTACATTTATCACAATCAGTAAACCCACACTGATACATCTTTATCACACAACATCCATAGTTTACATGAGGGTTCACTCTTGGCGTTGTACATTCTGTGGGTTCAGAGAAATGTAGAATGGCATGGATCAGTGACATGACAGTTACAGTGTCATACAAGTAGTTTTACTGCATCTTAGCCAGCATTTGGTGTCATCAATGTTGCAGATTTTGACCATTCTAATAGATGTACAGTGGTTTATTTATCGTTGTTATTTTAATTTGCATTTCTCTGATGACATATGATAGGGAACATATTTTAAATTATTTATTTATTTATTTATCTTTGGCTGTGCTGGGTCTTCACTGCTGCATGGACTTTTCTCTAGTTGCAGAGTTGGGGCCACTCTTCATTGCGGCGTGAAGTCTTCTCATTGTGGTTGCTTCTCCTGTTGCAAAGCAGAGGCTCCGGGGTGCAGGGGCTTCAGAAGTTGTGGCATGTGGGTTCATTAGCTGTGGTGCTCCATGGCATGTGGGATCTTCCCAGACCAGGGATCAAACCCATGTCTCCTGCATTGGCAGGTAGATTCTTTTCCATGGAGCCACGAGGGAAGCCCTGGAGTATCTTTCTTTTTGTTTATTGTCCATCTATGTATCTTTTTTGGTGAAGTGTTCTCTAGCCATCTTTCTGCTGCCCAGGAGAAAGCTGGCCCGTCAGGATTCTGCTGTGTGAAGTCTGCCAATGCAAAACTGCTCCATGAGGAAAATTGGAGGCATTATTTGGGAGAAATAGGTCTTAGAGGATTGCAGTCACTTATTATCTGGATCAATACTGACCTCACATCTGGTCTTCAGGACTTCTCAGTTTCGTGGGCTATCTTCTGGTAAGCAATCTGATTTGAGTTTTCAGTCCTAAATTATGCAACTTTGCCACTCATTCATTTATTCTGAATTTGGCTGAGTAAGGAAGTACCACAATCCATATGAATTTGAAAATGGACCAAGGAAAACTCAATGCAGAAAATACTTACTGAAATGTGTATATTATTTTCTGCCTCATAAAGACCATTTTTTTCTCTCCACAATTACTAGAGCTTCCACACCAAGCCTAACTATAATTGGACAATCACTCCTGCAATGATAATTGAGCCTCAGCATTCAGAAAGAGTTTAAGGCAGACCACTGTGAATTGTCAAAGAAATCCATCAAATAATTTATTATTTGCATTTATTTGTTTTGCATTTATTTGTATATCCCGTATTATAATGCATACTCATTAGGTAACTTACAGTTATAATCATTTGTTCTAATACATCATGTTTTCAAACATTATATAGAAAACAAGTGATGTAACTTTAAGACCTTTCACCAAATGCCCTAGTGTTTTGGCTGAATCGTAGTTCACTCTCCCCATGACTCCAGCCTCTGTGGCCATTCATTCACTCACTCATTCTGAAATTGAGTGGGTGAAGACAGATTATTTACAAAATGTAGAAAATTGACATTCCTCATCTTTACTGCCTATATAAGTGAATATTCTTTTGGTCACAAGTGACAAAAAAAAAAACCAATCCAAGATAACAAAAGGAGACTTTATTGGCTTAGGCAACTGAAATACCCTTGGGCAGATCAAGTGTGACTAAACCCAGGGACTTAGGCAGTGCGTGCAGGTCATCCCAACCTCACTGTCCTTGTCTTTCGGCTCTGTTCTCTTCTAAAGCCATTCTCTTCTCATGTGGAAGCCCTCAGCAGTACAAGCAGTACATTAGCTTGTACTCTAATCATAGCTTCACATCTAGCAGAAAGGCTCTGCTTGGCTTAAACGTCCATTTTGAAACCTGTCACTATGGCTGGGAGGATGACCAATCATGCAATGCTATGATTGGTCAGGCCTGTATTACTTATATATCCTTTGGAGTATATGGACAGGGAATGATGCTCTGTCCCTCAGAAAGAGAAATGGATACTAGATGGCTGTATTAGTCAAGTGTGGAGAAAATGTCAGTTGCTTAGTCATGTTCTACTTTTTGCAAGCCTATGCACGATAGTCCACCAGATTCCTCTGTCCATGGGATTTCCCAGGCAAGAATGCTGGAGTGTGTTGCCATTACCTTCTCTAGGGGATCTTCCTGACCCACAGATTGAACCTGGGTCTCCTGCATTACAGGCAGATTCTTTACCATCCGAGCTACCACAGGATGGATTGGAAGATGTGCCCTGGGATTATCATTTGACAATCACGTTAGTCAAAATGATTAACAATAGCTACTATGATAAGCAGCCCCAAATATCTTAACATTAAGATATTTAAAGTTGCATTTGGTTTAACATTAAGTTGTATTTTTCACTCATACAAAATCTAATGCAGAGTGTTCTGGTTGGGCAGTTCCCTTGGCATCTCTCAGCCAAGCCCTGACTCAGGAATCCAGATTTCTTCCATTTTGGGAATGCTGCTATCCGCGTCACCTCCAAGGTTGTGTGGAAGGGGAAGGGTGAGCTGGACGAGGCATGACTGCATTCAGCTGCCTTGGCCTCAGGATGATACATCAATCTGTCCTTGCATTTGCTGATGAGAACTTAGTCACGCGACCCCATACAGATGCAAAGGGAGCTGGGAAATACAGTTCAGTTGTGTGCCTAAGAAGAGAAAACAGGCTTTCTGGCCACCTGGCCAATCTGTGAAACTAAGGCAAACCCAACCCATACCTGACACACAGCCAGAATGACCCACTGGTTCTCCTCTGGTCAGGCAGACATTAAGTCAGTGCCAGCAGGGTCCTGAGAGGTGATCTGGCTCTACTGTCTACTTGGACAGATGGGCATAGTGAGAGAGAAAGGGCATTTCCCAGGTCACTCAAAACTAAAGTAGTGAAGCAGAGATTTTTGAGCCCCAACCCCCTCCCAAAGAAATAATGAAAAGGAGTTCCTCCCTCCCCAAATGCCAGAGACATCTTCCTGTCCTGCCCCCAACCGTAGCTACAATTTGCCAAAATTTGTTTTTATCAAACATGGGACAGTAGAAATGTGGCTAGTTTTACAGCAAGATGGACCTGAGTTCAAACTTGAACTCTATTTGTTTCTAGTTTGGGCAAGCAGTTAAGCTCTCTGAGCAGTAGGTTACTCATCTGTTCAGCCTAAACTAGTACTCAACAAGCATTACCTGGGGGTTTCAAGAGTCATTTTCCTGACGTTTTGTGGCTAGGGCACTAAAACTAAATATACATCCAGGAAAACTGTACAAGCTCTGAGAGTGAGGGAAACTAACCCTTTTTAGAGGTGAATTCACTTTCACATAGGAAACATGTTACTCCAAGAATGTGCTTTGCTGATTTCGTCATCGTGATTCTTCAACTTGGCTAGCTAAGCAAGAAATGGAGACAGACTAGCGCCTCTCCAAGACTCAAGTGAGGACAGCATCACCTCCCCTTCCTGGGAGGGAGTAGCTCCTTTTTCAGAGGTGATTGAATTCCAGGTGCTTTGCAAGCCCTTGTCAGATAGAATGCCACCTAGCTGGAGACCCAGATTTTGTCACTTGAACAGTAAGAGCCAGACCCAGATTTTGTCATTTGAACAGTAAGAGCCTAACTCACACTCTCTGGGTCATAAACATCTTGCATGACGCTTAAAGCAAACTGTCTAATGTCAAGTTTCTATGTACTTTCAAGGAAAACTAAGCCATTTGCAAAGAAAGCTTTGACAAGTCCCAATAGGGCCAGACCAGGAGATTAGCTTGGTTTTCAGTACTCCAAATAGCCACTCCAGTGTTGCTCAGTGCGGAGCTTCCCCTCGCCAGGCAACCCCCCCAGCTGCAGGATTTTTGTTCCCTTCCTTAACATGTCAAAACTTATTTGTGGTATATCTCATTCCCCCTGATCTTTGCCAAAAACCACTCAGCAACCAGTCAACTTGATCATGTAATTCATGGTTAACCATGATAGCATTTTCCAAATAATATATATTCCTTTAAGCAGATTCAGCAGCTTTAAGCCTCTTTGAGACAAACTACCTTGAGACAAAACACAAAAAGTAAATCTACAGATTCTAGTGGAATAAGACTAGTGGTTGAGAAGACATTTCTCCGTCCTGGAAATTCTTACCAGTTCCAGTGTGGTTAAAAGTGGACCAACCTGCAAAACCTGGCTGCCAGTCTTGAGGCAGTTACAGTGCCACCAGGAACATGGCTGCAGACTCTGAGTTCTCACCGCACCGCATTAAGATTCTGGGTAAGGAGCATTATAATTGTAATACTTTCGTTAATTTGTGCATTGGCTCTCCAGGCTACAAAAAAGATCATTATAAAGATTTTTAAAGTTTCATTTGAAAATTTCCTGGAGGAAATCTCAATTTTATCAATCCACCCTTTAAAAACATCATGGTTTTGTCTTCCTATTACAAGCCTTTTTTTTTTTTTAAAGAACTTTTTTTCTCCTGTTTCCTTTAGCTGACCTTCAGAGATTGACCCATAAAGTGTGTCTGAATTTCAGAAAGTTGAAACTGAAAAGAAGCATGCATTCATGTCACCTTGGATTATTCTAACTCCTGCTTTTAAAAAGTATATAGTGGCATTATTACGACTTGAGACTTCTGTTCAAGATCCTGTCTGATAGACTATAATTCAGGACTTACTGGAGAAATATTTAGGAAACACTTCCTGCCGGAGCTTACCACCCTCCCACAGGCCCAAAACCTTAGTGATTTGCACCCGAAATAGATAGACACACATACCTCACTGCTGCCTAATTTATGTTCCGGTGACACCTGGATCTTGTATTTCATACACACTTGAATATGGGGGATGTTTCTTAGCAACAGACCTCTTTAAATTTCTGTTAGTCTGGCCAGAGGGAAGGTGCTGGCATGGCTGGAGCTGAGGCAGCCAATTCTGAGCACTGACCTCTAAACAGCGAGGACCTTTTGTCAGTCCAGGATAGGAGGGCTGGAATCACTGCTAGTTCAAACCTCAGCCCCTCTGTGCCTTGAGTCAGCTCATATAGTGGAGTAAACCCTGGCTGAGGCATCAGGAGACCTCAGACTCTGCCGAGGACCAGATGGGGTGTGACTTTGTGCAAACAGCTCTGAGCATCAGATTCCCTGCTTGTGAAATGATGTGAGATGGGGGGAGTTTGGCCTGGGTCAGACTCAGCCTTTTCATTGCTGGCAGTTGAGGAAGGTGGGATTTCCCTTCCAAGAAACAGATGAGAGATGTGGATCTTCTCCCTAGAAAATATAGAGATCCACAGGGGCACCTGGAATTGATGGCTCAGGAGTACCAGCTGAAAACTCCCAAGCAGGGTACCCTCAAAATGTCCTTCTCTGAGTGAAATTACAACAAAAGAAATAGTTGGTTTCTCTTCGCCAAAATCCGACGGTCATGCCTGAGTCTTCTCTCCCTCTTACCTCTGCCCCCTCCCTTCCTCTCATCCACCGTGATCTCCTATCAGTAAAAACACCGCAAGATGGATCCAAAAGATCCACTTCTCTCCACATTCACCCTAGTCCAAGCTGCCCATCGTTCACTTTGATCTCCTAAAATCCATTCTCTCTCTCTGTCAGGAGGAGCTCCTTCACACTTGACTCCTTTGCTCACCTGCTTCCTAGAACCCCGATTGTTGAGGCTCCAACATGACCTCGCAGTGGATGGCTGACCATTCTCCACCACCAGCCTCATCCCCCCTCCATTCTGTTCCCTGAGCTTCAGGTGGCTTTGGGGTCTCAGCTCAAAAGTCCTCTCCTCAGAGAAGCCCATTTGCAGACACTGGCTTCCCCACCCTCCTGTCCCAGTGTCTTCATGGTTTTTATCATTGACTAGAATGATTCTATTCCTGTGTGGTTTCCTTGTTCACAGCTGGTTTCCTCTTCCCTCCATCCTCATCGCCACCACCAAAATGTGAGTCCTACTAGACAAATAGGTCCTTGCTGGTCCTATTTAATCTGTATCTGGGCCTTTGCAGCTGCTTACTATGTATTTGTTGAGTTCATTACAAAAAATGATATTTAAATCCTTTCTTTGACATTGTATAATAAAACTAGCAGACTGGTTCCTGCTTTTAAAATATTTTAATTGATTCTCATGAAGACATCAGTGGTATGCCATTAATTTCGCCCCTAGAATTTATTTCTCCAGATTAAATTACTCTTATTCCTCTGAGCCCTCTCACCAGTCTTGGTCTCATCCTCTTAATCACTTTCCAGGACCCTGGAGGCTCTCCAGGTTCTCCTTGTCCTCCTGAGAGGCTGAATAACCTTCTTCTTAGCGGGCCCCATTGTGAACCTTCAGAGGACTTAGGGCGATAGTTCTGCATGAGTTTGGGGTTTCTAAACAAGGGTGGCTTCAAATCCAGGCCCTTTGATCTTGAGTGAGGCCCTCTCTCAGCCTCGATTTCCTCCTCTGTAAAACAGGGATGGCTAAAACATCTTCTAGAGCTTATATATGCTGAAGCTTCCGGGCACTTTATCCTACAAAGCTTTGAGCAAAGGGCCTGGTGCACACTATGCATGCATGCTATGCATGCTAAGTCGCTTCAGTTGTATCCAACTCTTTGCAACCCTATGGACTGTAGCCCTCCAGGCTCCTCTGAACATGGGATTCTCCAAGTCAGAATACTGCAGTGGGTTGCCATGCCCTCCTCCAGGGGATCTTCCCACCCAGGGGTCAAATCCTCCTCTCTTATATCTCCTGCATTGGTAGACAGGTTCTTTACCACTGGAACCACCTGGGAAGCCCGCTGCATGCTAAAATCTCAGTAAATAAAGACTGTTATTTTAAATCATTAAGCTAAAACCCTAACCTCCGGAAACACAAACAGGACAGCCATGAAAGGAAACTGAGCTGTACACAGAAGTCACATCATATGATTTTGGATGTTGTAGGGGGAAAAAAGATGAGAGAAAAGGTTATTTATTAAAACTCTAAATAAAGCAAAGGGGAAACGAAAGAATATCTGCAGCCTGTTATTGGGGTGGCGCGCATGAAACAGACGCCAGTAATTGTAGTGTGCTCAGTGAGAGAGCCAGCTGAACATGAAATAGAAGCAAGTGTGGGGCAAAAGGTGAGGCTGCTTGAAAGGAAATAGCACCTCCTTTCATCTGGTGGGAGATGAGCTAATACCGGGAGGTCAGCCAGGGCGTCACACACCTGCCTCTCCTAATGCACAGAGTCCTTCCTCCCTCCCAGGAGTGGCAGGGGCTTGGCTGTGTTCCCTTCAGTGGCCCCAGGACCTCCTCAAAGACAGCTGGGAGTCATCCTCGTTAATGGAAGGTCTCAGAGGCCCATTTTGGGCCCTTGGGGAATACACATACACCAAACTTGGAAAGAAGTATTTTGAGGCTCACAGACTTCCACAATGACACAGCCCAAGGGGCCCACCTCAAGGGCACTCCACAAACGTGCACTTCAAACAAAGGCAGGATGGCCTCCAAAGACCTACAGCTCCGGTTCTATTAGGCCATCCATGCTGTAGAGTACTAAGCAGCCAGAAAAAAAAAAAAAAAAAAACGATAAATCAGATGTCTGTGTTCTAACAGAAAAAGATGTCCAAATGCATGTCTAGTGACAAAAGCGAGGTGCAGAACTTTGCGTGATTAAGACCTCTTTTATATAGTTCCTCTGTGTATTCTTACAACTCTTCTTAATCTCTTCTGCCTCTGTAGGTCCTTACTATTTCTGTCCTTTATACATGTTTGGTAAGAACCAGTTAAGGTTAATACTTGCTGGCTTGTACCTGCTCATGGCCTTGCCTCTAAACTATAGAGAGCAGTTATCTCTAAAGAGCAGTATTAGAATTTTCACATTTGGAGCAATATATATATATATATATAAAACAGTGAACATTTATAATTTTGTATTTCAAACAAATTCTTTTAAAAATTCATCCTTGCTTTCTGTTAGGCCTTTCTAAAGATCAGATTCCCCTCAGGTTCCTATAAATGACAAAAATCCACACAAACCAGCTTAAATGGAGAAGAAGTGCTCTTCTCCAGGGGATCTTCCCAACCCAGGGATCGAACTCAGGTCTCCCACATTGCAGAGGATCTTTTCCCAGCTGAGCCACAAGGAAAGCCCAAGAATACTGGAGTGGGTAGCCTATCCTTTCTCCAGCGGATCTTCCTCACCCAGGAATTGAACTGGGGCCTCCTGCATTGCAGGTGGATTCTTTACCATCTGAGCTACCAGGGAATCCATATATATCTAGATATTACAATGAACATTTATAATTTTGTATTTCAAAAAAGTTCTTTTTAAAATTCATACTTGCTTTCTGTGAGGCTTTTCTAAAGATCAGATTTCCCTCAGATTCCTAAAATAACAAAATCCATGCAAACCAGCTTAAATGGAGAAGGAGGATGGACTCTGAATTGTGACACAACAGAGGAGGTTAATAAGCACCCAGCGGCCTTGGAGGAAGCGGGGCCGGGGCCGGAGCGCGTGGCCAGTCGCAGCAGACAGTGCCTCAGCGTTCTGTCTTTGGCCCGTGTGGTCTCTCTTCATGGTTGGAAGTGGTGACCCACACTGTTTATATGACCAGCATCTCTCTATACAAAAGATAGTGTTTGCCTCAAATACTGGAAACCACTAGAAATCTCTCATTTGAAGAGAAACTTAGCAAGTTCTTTTAGTTGGACTTCACCCTTTTCTCCTTGATACCCTGATCCATATGAGCTTGCTGCTTCTCTCTCAGGCATAAAATGTCTGAGGTGTAAGAGGGTGGCTCTACCTGGTTGATCCTCTGCCTCAGTGTGGGAACTCCAACAGTATTTGTGGGACCACAGGAGCTGGTACTTACGATGCCAGTTAGTGCACACCAAGGTGTACGTTGAGGGCTTCCCTGGTCGCTCAGACGGTAAAGAATCTTCCTGCAATGCCGGAGAACAGTTTCGATCCCTGAGTCAGGAAGACCGCCGGGAGAAGGGACTAGCCGCCCACTCCAGTTTTCTTGCCTGGAGAATCCTATGAACAGAGGAGCCTGGCCAGCACAGTCCAGGTAGTCACAAAGAGTTGGGCACGACTGAGCAACTAAAACACACACACACACACAGGGTGCAAGTTATCTATCAGTACAATCTAACTCAAAGGATCTGCGTCCTTCCTTGGTCTGTCCTTGTATAAGTAGCAGTTACAAAGTACAAATGTAAGTCCAAGGCAAACTCTTGTGTCTCACTGCTGCTGCTGCTGCAGTTAAGTCACTTCAGTCGTGTCTGACTCTGTGCGACCCCATAGATGGCAGCCCACCAGGCTCCCCCGTCCCTGGGATTCTCCAGACAAGAACACTGGAGTGGGTTGCCATTTCCTTCTCCAATGCAGGAAAGTGAAAAGTGAGAGTGAAGTTGCTCAGTCGTGTCCGACTCTTCGCAACCCCGTGGACTGCAGCCCACCAGGCTCACGAAGTGATGCTAAAGATTTAAAAAATACCATTCAACTTCATATTATACCTCACTTAGTAGAAACAATATCTCCAATTAGCACAATTATCTAATGAGCATTCAAAAGGGAAAATCTAATTACTAGAATCACAGACTCCTTAGGTTGGATGGAAACTCACAGGCCAGTGTGAATGCCCACCCTCCCTCTCCACCTTCTGCAGCCCTCAACTGATACAAGTATCCCCCTTATGATGTCCCTACCAGGTAGAAGATAATCCTGCTTCTTGTCTCCATAGAAGCAGCACCTTCTATTTCTAAATATAGTTTTCAGAATATCTTGACCCCGGTAGGACTAAAAACTGGCTTTCTTATAACTTCTACCTGTTGACACACATTTGCCCAGATTTTGTGTCTGGAGCCTCAGAAACCCTTTTCTGCATCCCAAAAGGAGATCTCTTCTCTGATTTGAAAAAGAAGCTCTGCCCAGTGGCAGATACACTTGGTTGCCCACCCAGCAGCCATCCTTCATACCTTCTTCTTCCTAGCTAAAAGAACACCAATACTGTTTGGTTATTAGATGGATAGAAATATGTTCAAAGAAAGATATCTCTTCCCCAGCCCCAGGTCTAGTTAGTCTTTGAAACTGAAGAGCTGAAGGGACAGTAACATGACACAGTCTGGCCAATGAGGTATAAGGGAAGCATGCTAAGGAACTTCTGGGAAAGTGTTTGCTTCCAGATAGAAGGTTAAGATGTTTGAGACGAGCTCCTCGGCTCTGCCTTTCCCCACTTCTCCTTGCCTCGAATGTGGTCATGTGAAGCCTGGTGCTTGGAACCATGGCAATCACCTTTGTACCATAAAGTGACAAACCTAAGAAGCCAACATGCCAGGGATGCAAAACATAAATGTAGAAGGAGCCTGGGCTGTGGGTGGCATCATTAAGCCCCTGCTGCTCACCCTGGAGTGGCCTCCCTCCAGTCATCTTGCTCTCTAAGATAATCACATTTTATCATCTAACACTGCTAGCTGAGCTTTCCCTAAATTGTAAAGGAATATGTTTCCACCTCTGATGGCTCACAAGAGCCTCAGGTGTCCAGGCTTCTCTACTAAGATTCATATGACATTTCACGTGCTGACCTCAGTCCTACCATCCTAACCTGTCTCCTCAGTACCATCCCTGTGGTGTGGTGAGGAAAACACAATACAAGCCCCTGGTGACGGCCGCTTAGGACAGAGCCGTTCCCTCTCTGTCTTAATATCCTCCAATTTCACTTTCTCGGCAACCACCTCACACCTTCAGGTTGCCATTTACTACATCACATGACCATTTCACAGATGCTTTGGCGGATTCCATCACCTGCAGTCCTCCTGCAAGTTGTCATTTGTACCCAAGTGCTGGGCTTTGCTTTGGTCCGGCCTCTCTGATGGTCCAGGATGTTTCCCAGGCTGTTACCATTGCTTTGGCTCATCATTCTTTCATCCAGTTTATTAGCTCTCCTCACAGAGCCATGGCAGCCTGGAAAGCTGATCAGCATGCCATCAATGTGCTCACCCACAAAGCTCTAAAAAAAAAAAAATCTACTGAATAAGACAGCAACCGGAGACAAATGTAACACAATACTAGCAGTTGGTCTGACAATAACAGACATACCAGTGTCTCCAAAAATACACCAACTTGATACCCATTTGGAGTGAACCTCTTCTGGTGTACTAATGTAGCAGAAGGAGGAGAAGGCTTGATTCATCGCACAGGAACTGAAAGTGCTGAGGAAGGGACGGTGATGGGAGGTCAACGTATTCCATGGTCGTTATTAAGGCAATTATCAGTCTCCCCTACAGAGGCAGCTTGTTAGGTCATGCGCAACAAAACACAAGTTGAAAAAAGTATGGGAAATTGAAGAGCTTTGCTCTACAAAGCCTGCATTTTATAGAACACGGGCATTTGCTCCATAACAATAGAACACAGCCGTGATTTATAAAGCAAAGCAAAGATATATGGTCTGCCATCCAATTTTTTTTGTTCTAGACATAATCAGCAGATCTGAAATAAGACAAGCTCCTAGATGAAAGCAGTTATCTGTAATACCAAGAATGTGAGAGGTAAGAGAAGAAGGAAAAAAAAAGAAAAATACATTCTGGGGAGGTAACCAAAATAACTGCTTTTGCACTTCCTGAACTATGACTTTTGCTTTCTGGAATTTTCTGGAATTAAAATATATATATATTTTCCATCTGGATTTGGTTGAATCTGCAAACGTAGAATCTGTGGACATGGCGGGCCTACTGTCTACAATAATGACTGGATGAATGCAAATCCTCTTCTCTGCATATCTGCTTCAGATACAGTCTGAGGGGCAGGATTTCTGGTTCCAATTCCCAAAAAAATTGCCCTCAAAAACAGAAAGTTATCCAAAACAAACATCCCGGTTACTAACTGTTCAGATTATCCCCACAAAGATTGTATCTTTGCAAATTTCTGCCAGCACCACTGCCAGCTCCAGCATATTAATCATTACTATACATCTTTGACAATTTGGTGGGAGGAAAATGGCATCTTGCTGTTGCTTTCCTTTGCATTTCTATCTTCATTAATAGACTTTTCCCCCCCTTAATCCTCATTTTAAGTAATGTTTCTCTGACTTCCAATGAGAAATTATAAACTTGGCGAGTTGAACATTTATAAAAGGGATAAATGCCACGTATTTCTAACTTAATTACCGCACCATTAAAATGAGCTCTGCACAACATATCTGGAAGTGGCTTTTGTTTGAGAGACAAGGAAGACGTGTGTGGTTTCTTTTCCAAATCAAACAGCTGAGAGCTTTGCCTGCAGAGCTGTGTCCTAGAAGCACAGACGACCTCTATGCCTCGATCCATCCAGGGTAAAGATCTTGCTAAGTGGCTCTTCCCCAGCTTGTGGCAGTTTCCATCCTAATGCTTCAAAGGACTGTCATCGTTAAGATAAAGAAACAAGAAATAGTTCTCCAGTTTTTTTCCTATGGCTAATCCAAGTTATAGTAACACAATAATAGTTTTCACTTGGATAGCCTTTAAGATTCATTTTGAAAACAGCAGTAGCTACCTTGAAACATATTTATTGTGCGTTTTCATACCAGTGCACCAGTGGGGGTGCAAAGAAAAATTCTAAAATAGCCACTTATAAAGTTTAAAAGAATTTAATTAGACTGCTCAAAATGGAAAAAAAAATGCTAAACTATAAACCATCGTAGACATGATTAATTACATTTGCATTATGCACAAAGTACAGGAATCAGACCCCCTCCACCCCATGCCTGGCTCCTCCCAGATTCAGAGGTATATGTATTGTTGCCAGCAAGACGCCTCCTGGTGGAGGAGGCACACCTAGAGCGTGTCTGCAACCAGAGCGGGGACAGTCTGATCAAAAGGGGCCCTGCAGCCGCTGCAGACTCAGACCAACCTTACTGATGAGCCAGCCACCCCTCCTTCCTGGGGTCGGTCCCTGAATCCTTCCTGCGCATTCCCCAGTTAGGTCCCAGCTGTCCCCTACACTAGGCCTGGCCTTTCATCATTCCTCCCCAGCCTCTCTGCACCCAGACACACTATTGTCTTTGTTCTGTGCTGCCTGACTCTTGCTACAGTGAAAGTGAAAGTCACTCAGTTGTGTCCGACTCTTGCGACCTCGTGGACTATACAGTCCATGGAATTCTCCAGGCCAGGATATTGGAGTGGGTAGCCATTCGCTTCACCAGGGGATCTTCTGAACCCAGGGGTGGAACCTAGGTCTCCTGCATTGCAGGCAGATTCTTTACCATCTGAGCCACCAGGGAATGTGAGCACTTACCATCACAAAGTAAGTGCAAAATGAGTGAGTGAATAAACAGAGGCAGAGTGAGCTCTCCTCTGGGGGACAGAATGACAGACAAGTCAGGAGGGCCATGACATAGTCAGTGGGAAAAAGCAGATTTTCAAATGTGTCTAGAGAGGATAATCCAATGTTAAACTGTATAAAAAGTATGGAAATGAAAAAATTCTGAAAAGATGCCCTACATGTCAGCATTTAAAGGTGAGAAGCTAAGGGTAGATGCAGAAAAGACACTTATTTCTTCTCCTAAGAGGCCTCTTTCTTTTTTACTGAGGAATTAACATTTTACTTAGAAACTGCCTGGCAGCCTGGTCCTATGGGTGCCCACGACTGAAGGGAAACTGGGGAAGTAAGAACCTGGGTCCTCAGCTCCCTCGTAGGAGGTGGACATGGAAGAAGGGAATTGGGAATGATCAGCAGTGTTTGCCCCAGTCATTCATTGGACAAATATTTATATCTTTTTCAGTTTTTTACTTTATATTGGAGTATAGCTGATGAACAGTGTTGTGATAGTTTCAGGTGGACAGCAAAAGGACTCAGCCATACACACATATGTATCCTTTCTCCCCTAAACTCTCCTCCCATCCAGGCTGCCACCTAACATCGATCAGAGTTCCCTGTGCTATACAGTAGGTCCTTGTGGGTTATCCATTTTAAATATAACAATGTGTACATGACATTGGACAGTTATTTATTGAGTACTTGCTATGTGCCAGGCATTATTCTTGGTAATGGGCCACAGCAGTGATAAGATAGACAAAATCCTGGATCTCCTAGGGCTTACATCCTAGTGGAGAAAGCCAGACAGTATGATAAAATAATAAATTGTGTAGTGTAGTATGTTGGGTAAAGAAATAAGGCAGAAATGTAAGGAGTGCCAGGTGGGGTGGGATTGTAATTCCAAACAGAGTGGCTAAGGAACACCTCCAGGACAGGAGATTTGACAGATGAATAGGAGCTTATTGGGAGGCCTCATGGGGATGGGGCTTCTCCAGGTGAGGGAACAGCCTGGGCAAAGGGCCTGCAGCAGGTGTGGTCCTGGCACATCTTGGGCAGAGTGAGTATACAGTCAGGAAACTGAAGGCCAGGGTACCAGGGGACTTGCAGGGTGACATGGGTATGTGAGTCTTAAATTAAGGAAATCAGGGGCCCTCCTGGAGGGTCAGAGCAAAGAAATAACAGAATTTAATTTACATTTTTAGACAGCTTTATTAAGATATAATTTACATATAGCTTAATTCATCCATTTAAATTATGTAATTTGGTAATTTTTGGTATATTAACAGGATCATTCAACCATCACCATTATCCAGTTTCTAAAGATTTTCATGTCTTTCTCTCCCCCAAAAAGTGCATACCTATTAGCAGTCACCCTCTAGTCCCCCTTTCTCCAACCACAGGCAATCATAATTCTTCTGTCTCTATGGATTAGCCTATTCTGGACACTTTATACAACTGGAATCTTATAATATGTGCCTAGCCTCTTTCATTTAGCAGTGTCTTCAAGGTTAATACACGTTGCAGCCAGTATGAGTACTTCATTCCTTTTTATTGTCAAATAATGTTCCATTGTAAGGGTATACCACATTTTGTTTATCTGTTCACCAGTTGGTGGATATTTGGGTTGTTTCCTCTTTTGGCTATTATGAATAATGCTACTATGAACATTTATAAGACTTTATGTAGACATATGTTTTCAGTTCATTCTGAGGAACTGCCAAACTCTTCTTCAAGGTGGCTGGCTGCACCATTTTGCATTCCCATCAGCAGTGGATGAGGGTTCCAATTTCTTTATATTCTCACCAGTGCTTGTTATTTCCTGTTTTTTTTATTATAGCCATCCTAGTAGGTATAAAGTGAAGGTGAAAGTCACTTAGTTGTGTCCGACTCTTTGCTATCCCATGGACTCTACAGTCCATGGCATTCTCCAGGCCAGAATACTGGAGTTGGTACCTTATCCAAGGGATCTTCCCAACCCAGGGATCGAACCCAGGTCTCCCGCATTACAGATGGATTCTTTACCAACTGACCCACAAGAGAAGCCCAAGAATACTGGAGTGTGTAGCCTATCCCTTCTCCAGTGGATCTTCCTGACCCAGGAATTGAACTGGGGTCTCCTGCATTGCAGGTGGATTCTTTACCAACTGACCCACAAGAGAAGCCCAAGAATACTGGAGTGTGTAGCCTATCCCTTCTCCAGTGGATCTTCCTGACCCAGGAATTGAACTGGGGTCTCCTGCATTGCAGGCGGATTCTTTACCAACTGAGCTATCAGAGCAGCCCAGCAGATATAAAGTGGGTTTTATTTGCATTTCTCTAATTACTAATGTTGTTGTTGTTCAGTCACTACGCTGTGTCTGACTCTTTGCCACCCCATGGACTGCAGCACATCAGGCTTCCCTGCCCTTCACTATCTCCCTGAGTTTGCTCAGACTCATGTCCATTGAGTTGATGATACTATCCAACCATCTCATCCTCTGTCACCCTCTTCTCCTCCTAAGCATCTTTTCTAGTGCTTACTAGCCATTTTTTATCTTTGAAGAAATGTTTACTCAAATCCCTGCCCATTTAAAAAATGGGGTTATTTGTCATTTTATGACTTAGGATATAAAAGGCTTATTCTGACTGCTGTTGAGATAGTGTGTACAAAGAACACAAATTACTTTTGAAAACACAAGAAAAATTTTTTGTATTTTTTAAAAGTTTCCAGTTTTGAAATCAAAAGAGATGAGTACATCCTCTGGCACTCAAAGTCCATCCTTGACCAGGGCTGGAGCCCAGAAAACCAGATCCTCTGTGAACCATAGTGTCTTAATGTATAAAGTAGACCTGCTGGGTCCTAATTAGAACATAGTGCTCACCAAAGGCTCAAGATGAGGAAACTAGGGTGCTGGGGCTTTGGCTGTCACAGCACAAGATGCAAGGGTAAGGTTTCATGCTTACCCGAAGTAGAGAGGTGACTGTATTACCCTACAGTCGGAAAAACTGTGGACATATTGACAATGCTGTGGGAACTGGATTTTGCCCCACTGAGTGCCTGAGACAGGTTTTCTCAAATCAGAAGAGGTAGGGAATGGATGGCTTATATTTGGACCATCCTTTTTAATAAATGGGCTTCCCAGGTGGCTCAGCTGGTAAAGAATCTGCCTGCAATGAGGGAGACCTGGGTTCAATACCTGAGTTGGGAAGATCCCCTGGAGAAGGGAAAGGCTACCCAGAACTCCAGCGTTTTGGCTTGGAGAATTCCATGGACTGTATAGTCCTTGGGGTCACAAAGAGTCGGACACGACTGAGCGACTTTCACTTCACTTTTAATAAATACTGTTGTGGAATTAGATAGTGAACCTGGACTCACTGATCTGAGAGAGGACCATGGAACGTGAGGAGAAGAACACCTCAGAGGAGGACAGTTAGAAGGAAGCATACCATAATAGTCAGAGAAAACTGCTGTAACAAAGCGATGCAGCAACACAGTGGCCAGAAGAACAAAGGGTTGTATTTCTGTCTTACACCACAGTGTCAACGTGGTGGACTCTCCTTGGACGGTGTGCCCTGCCTCGGTAGCATCATCACAGTCGCTGGTAGATACTGGGTGGCTGTGAGTGCAGGTCCCAGCCATCAGGAAGGAGAAAGTACGGAGGACTTGCCCCCACGTCACCCCAGGCCTGTGGATGCTCCACGTCAGCTCTGCTCACGTTCCATGATGACAGCCACATCACTTGCTCACATCTGACTTCCGGGGAGGTGGGGAGAGGCTGTCCAGATGGGCAGCAGAGGCCTGGCTATAATTCCTTCCCTATGGAAAACAGAAGAATGGCGTTGGTGAACAGCCCACAGTGCGTGCCACAGACACCAAAACTCTCACGTCGCTATGACTATGAAGTCGGCTTAGGCATATTTTTATTTCCTTTTTTTGTGTAGGTATCTGGATTTTTCTGAAGGTTTCATATTGCTCTCACAACAAACCAAAAGTGATAGTTGTAATCTCCGTTCTGGAGTCAAACTGGATGCAAATTAGCCTTACTAACTGGGTGAACTTTGACCCATGACTTCTCTGTGATCCTCTGCTTTCCTCAATAGTAGAACCTACTTCCCTGGTGGCTAAGATGGTAAAGAATCCACCTGCAATGCAGGAGACCCAGGTTCAATCGCTGGGTCGGGAAGGGCATGGCAACCCACTCGAGTATTCTTGCCTGGAGAATCCCATGGACAGAGGAGCCCAGCAGCCTACAGTCCATGGGGTCCCAGAGTCGGACACGACTGAAGCAACTTAGCATGCACGCACTTCCCTAGTAGTTGTGAGAACTGAGAGTGAAGACCTACAGCATGCTTTGCCTTGAGCCTGGAACACAGATACCGCATGTGAATAGTATTGGGCATCACTAGCATTACAATAATTACGACGGCTATTATTAGCATCAGACCACCTAATACACAGGGCCCGATTATGTTTGGAGCGTCACTACCCATGAGCTGCTGCCTTGTCTTTCGTCTGTCTCTCCTTTCTCCTCCTTAGCCCCTTCACATATTCATTAAACACTTGAGGCTTGTCTCTCTCATCTCTCCCTCTGCCTTTATGATCACTCTCTAACTCTTTTTCCTCCTCCACATCCCTGCAGACTCCAAGGGTTAGAGGGCAGTCATGGATCCTGCTTGGAGATAGAACTGGCTGCCTTTCAGGTCCCTTCATTATTTAGATCTGATCCCAAGGGTGCAACAGCAGTCCCATTTGCATCCCTGGGACATCCTGTAGAGGCGCTAACTTGAGCTGGTCCCCTTCCTGTCCCCAGTTAGCAGGACTAACCACCCCCCCTTTCCCGTCTACTGCTCATTCCCCTTCCTCCTGCCTTTCCTCTCTACTCCCAAATATGTGCAAGCTTGGATGAGCACAAGTTGAGGAGCCTTTTAAACAGCTCATTAAAACTATTAAAAGCTGAAAATTGACCTTGGGAAATGACTGTGCAATAGCTTTATTAGATTTCTTGGGCGAAAAAAAAGAAAAAAGAAAAGTTAGCCTGGCTGTCTTACTACTGATTTCTCGGGGCTCTCCATACAAGCTTCTAAATTTGGATCTTGAGAATTATTGAGCTTCTATTGGAGAAAAAAAAGAATCTGAAGTCCTGCCAGAGCCCAGAGTAATTGTCCAGTTCTTCTTCCCAGAGCCCTTGGAGGGGAAAGAGACCAGCTCTTTAGATTTGGGGGAAAGAGGGAGTTGTTACTGAGTTGTTGAGTTTTTGCTGGGGAAGAGGTGCATGGAGTCCTACTAAACTGACTCCCCTCTTTATCACCTTGAAATGAATCTTTGCAAGCACTCATGATTAGTAGGAAGTGGGGGAGGGGTGGATAAAATACCAAAACCCACTTAGTAAAGAAAAGCAAATCATTCAAAGCATATTTTAAAGACAAACGTGCCGATGCAGCTCTTTGTTCTATTTTCTGAAAGATGTGTGTGGTGTGTGGTGGGGCTGGGCTTAAGCACTAGTGGAAAGGAAATGGGAGTGAACTGTGAGCACATGCATGTGTTTGAATGGTCCTGAGCCGGCCTGTGTGGCAGTGAGGGCCTAAACCACATGTCAGAAGACTGGTACCTGGGCAAGCCTTGCCCCTCATCAGAGCAAAGCAAGCACGGTGCTCCTTACCCACGGCTACCAAGGATAATGAGAATGGATGCTAGCCCTCCCAGGTCCTCTCACTTCTAGCAGTCCTGAGGCTTACAGGATCAGATTCCATCAGGGTTTCCTGAACATCTGCTCTGCCCCAGGCACTGCCCAAACTGTGTCATCTGGCCCTGCTGTATTCATTTCATTTTGTCTTCACAGCATCTCCATGACAAAAGCATTATCAACCCCATTTTTCAGAGGGGGAGACTGAAGCTTAAGGAGGGAAAGTGACTTGCCCCAAACCACCCAGCCATGAAGTGGCAGCACCAGAGCTCAAACCCACCTCTTCCAAGGCTCAGTCAAGCTTTTGAACCGTAGTGGGTGAATGTGCATGTGTTCACGCACGTGGATTAAGGGGACAGAGACTGGCTTGTGATTTTCTTTTTTAGTCACCTAACTGTATGCCTTTTCCAGTCCTGTGGCCATTGCTGAGTTTTCCAAATTTGCTGGCATATTGAGTGCAGCACTTTCACAGCATCATCTTTTAGGATTTGAAAGACCTCAACTGGAATTCCATCACCTCCACTAGCTTTGTTCGTACTGATGCTTTCTAAGGCCCACTTGACTTCACATTCCAGGATGTCTGGCTCTAGGTCAGTGATCACACCATCATGATTATCTTAGTGGTGAAGATCTTTTTTGTACAGTTCTTCTGTGTATTCTTGCTACCTCTTCTTAATATCTTCTGCTTCTGTTAGGTCCATCCCATTTCTGTCCTTTATCGAGCCCATCTTTGCATGAAATGTTCCCTTGGTATCTCTAATTTTCTTGAAGAGATCCCTAGTTTTTCCCATTCTGTTGTTTTCCTCTATTTCTTTGCATTGATTGCTGAGGAAGGCTTTCTTATGTCTTCTTGCTATTCTTTGGAACTCTGCATTCAGATGCTTATATCTTTCCTTTGCTCCTTTGCTTTTCGTTTCTCTTCTTTTCACAGCTATTTGTAAGGCCTCCCCAGACAGCCATTTTGCTTTTTTGCATTTCTTTTCCATGGGCATGGTCCAAGATGAGGCTGTGAAAGTGCTGCACTCAATATGACAGCAAATTTGGAAAACTCAGCAGTGGCCACAGGACTGGAAAAGGTCAGTTTTCATTCCAATCCCAAAGAAAAGCAATGCCAAAGAATGCTCAAACTACTGCACAATTGCACTCATCTCACATGCTAGTAAAGTATTGCTCAAAATTCTCCAAGCCAGGCTTCAGCAATATGTGAACCGTGAACTTCCTGATGTTCAAGCTGGTTTTAGAAAAGGCAGAGGAACCAGAGATCAAATTGCCAACATCTACTGGATCATCGAAAAAGCAAGAGAGTTCCAGAAAAACATCTATTTCTGCTTTATTGACTATGCCAAAGCCTTTAACTGTGTGGATCACAATAAACTGTGGAAAATTCTGAGAGAGATGGGAATACCAGACCACCTGACCTGCCTCTTGAGAAATCTGTATGCAGGTCAGGAAGCAACAGTTAGAACTGGACATGGAACAACAGACTAGTTCCAAGTAGGAAAAGGAGTACATCAAGGCTGTATATTGTCACCCTGCTTATTTAACTTATATGCAGAGTACATCATGAGAAATGCTGGACTGGAAGAAACACAAGCTGGAATCAAGATTGCCGGGAGAAATATCAATAACCTGAGATATGCAGATGACACCACCCTTGTGGCAGAAAGTGAAGAGGAACTAAAAAGCCTCTTGATGAAAGTGAAAGAGGAGAGTGAAAAAGTTGGCTTAAAGCTCAACATTCAGAAAATGAAGATCATGGCATCTGGTCCCATCACTTCATGGGAAATAGATGGGGAAACAGTGGAAACAGTGTCAGACTTTATTTTTGGGGGCTCCAAAATCACTGCAGATGATGACTGCAGCCATGAAATTAAAAGATGCTTACTCCTTGGAAGGAAAGTTATGTCCAACCTAGATAGCATATTCAAAAGCAGAGACATTACTTTGTCAACAAAGGTCCGTCTAGTCAAGGCTATGGTTTTTCCAGTGGTCATGTATGGATGTGAGAGTTGGACTGTGAAGAAGGCTGAGCGCCGAAGAATTGATGCTTTTAAAGTGTGGTGTTGGAGAAGACTCTTGAGAGTCCCTTGGACTGCAAGGAGATCCAACCAGGCCATTCTGAAGGAGATCAGCCCTGGGATTTCTTTGGAAGGAATGATGCTAAAGCTGAAACTACAGTACTTTGGCCACCTCATGCAAAGATTTGACTCATTGGAAAAGACTCTGATGCTGGGAGGGATTGGGGACAGGAGGAGAAGGGGACGACAGAGGATGAGATGGCTGGATGGCATCACTGACTCGATGGACGTGAGTCTGAGTGAAGTCCAGGAGTTGGTGATGGACAGGGAGGCCTAGCGTGCTGCGATTCCTGGGGTTGCAAAGAGTCGGACACGACTGAGCGACTGAAATGAACTGAATTGTATGCTTCCCTCTCCTCTTCTCTCAGCTCCTTGAGGGCCCTGCACATTGATCCCCAGTGTAACTCCCAAACCCAGCCTGGTGCTGGGAAGGAGTGAAGAAGACAGAAGATGGAAAAGTTGGGTTCTCAGCCCTCAGGGTGCTAAGGGAAGCAGATGAGGACCTTTCTTCCTGAAGTTCAAACTTTGACAAAAATCCATTTTGTAGAGGATCCTGGCTAACATTCCCTAAAGGAACTGTGGTCTTTTTTTTTTTTTTTTAAGCTTAGGGCCACACCACGTAGCATGTGGGATCTTAGTTCCCCAGCCAGGGATTGAACCTGTGCCCGCTGCAATGGAAGGGTGGAGTCTTAACCACTGGACCACTAGGGAAGACCCAGGAACTGCAGTCTTGGTCCTTGCTTCTTCCGCAGCCTTGTAGAGTCCCGGAGATAACCTGTCACTCCATCTCCTCCTCTGGAGAGGGGCTAGAATGCAAGTGGCCATCCTCACTTGTTGGAGTAATGTTGAAAGGCTAAAAACAGATTTTCTGTGCTTGTAGTGAATTGTGCAAAGCAGTATTTCAGTAATCAAAAGGTGGTTTGACAGAACAACGCTCACTTAGAAGTCTGAATCTAGTAGGTTCCTGTTTCTGGACTCCACCTTCTTTATAGAGTTGGGAGGATTAAGTACAATAAAATAATAGATGTGCTGAATGGTAGTTGGCAATAGTATTATTTCTATGCACCTTGCTCCTTTCCTTTACAAACTCAGAATTCTCCCTGAGCTCATTTTCTTTTGAAACCTAATTTAAAGAAATGAAGAATACAATGAGATACCACTCCTCATCTATCAGATTGGCAAAAATCCAAAAGTTTGATAGAATAGTCTGTTAGTAAGTCTCCAGGGGAAACAGCCACCCTCACCCATTGCCAGTGGGAATGTAAATGTCTACAACTCTAACAAAATTACACATGCCCTTGATCTTTGACCCAATATAGTCACTTCTATCCTGGAGACATGCTGTCAAAACACATAAAAAAGATATAAGAGACATATAAACCAGTTGCAATGTATAGGGCTCGTTTGCATCCAGATTTGAACAACCAATTGTAATAACAAGAAAAGGAACTGTGAACATTAGTTGAGTATTTAATAAATTCTAAGAAATTATCATTATTACTTTTAGGTGTGACCATGGTATTATGGTTATGTTTTGTTTAAATGGTTCTTATCTGTTAGAAAAATTATGAATGGAATGCAACGAGTGGAATGTGCTTTAAAGTAATTCTGGAGGAAGGAATATGTGGGTTGACAGGTACTTGGGAGCTTACAATAAAATTATGACATTACAGATAAAGCTGAAATTCCCCTTGACCTCACCTAGTGGTCCTAACCCTAATCCTAGGACTCTCCTTATGTAACCACTGTTTCCAGTTTGCTTTGAATCCTTTCATACATTTTTCTGGGCATTTAGAACTATACATAGGGTGACTCAGTGGTAAAGCAATGCGGGAGACTCGGGTTCAGTGCCTGGGTTGGGAAGATTCCCTGGAGAAAGAAATGCAACCCATTCCAGTATTCTTGCCTGGGAAATCCCATGGACAGAGAAGCCTGGCAGGCTACAGTCCACGGTGTTACAAGAGTTGGACATGACTTATCGACTAAACCATCACCTCCATATACTCATAAGGGGTGAAGGGACAGTATTTTTTTCCATTTACCCAAATGACCAACTGTCCTGCCTTGTGCTATCTCGCAGTCATGTATTTGGAGTCTCCACGTTAGCACAGTGAGATTTGTTCTGTTCTTCCTCGCTGCACAGCATAGCATGACAAGGGTGTACCGTAGGTCATTCACTCATTCCCACCATGATGGGCACTTACCTTTTGTGATTACAATCACTGCTGCAATGAACATCCTTGGATGCGTCTCCTCATGTATGAGAGAGTGTTTCCATAGAATGGATAGTGAGAAATGTAGCTGTTCGGTCCTAGAATATTTTCTGTTCTATGTTAATAGATACAGACCTTGCATTCCCTGTATGATGTTTTCTACCTCCAAAATCTCAGAGCCTTGTTTCCTCCTTAGTCAGATGGGGATGCTATTTTTTGGTTATCACCAGTTTGCCTATTACTTTATAATACTGTCCCCAGCTCACCTTCTGCGTCCTTCATCTCTTTGAATTATGGCTGTAGGCTCACACTTCTACTTCTTGCTTTGTCATCCAACCAGGCTGGCTCTTTCCCAGCCCCACCCTCTCTTCCCTTCCTCTGGGAAACCCCTTGCCATGGGCCTGCACCTTTTTCCCATCCTTGTGTGTTGCCCACATTCCCCCTACTCTCTGACGGAAGAAAGACAAATATGAAAGGAATGATGGAATTAGAAAATCACCATTTGGCAAACACCATATTAAGAAATTTTGAGGAAGAACCATCAATAATGACAGTGCTACTGGGCAGGAGTTTGGGGAGTAACAGGAGATTTCCACAGTCTCCAATAGCATCAAGTAATGAGATGTGCTTTCTGATATGATGAAAAATTAAACATTTCTTCTGTGACGTTTCTGCTAAAGAACAAGAGTCTGAATCTAATCATGGGAAAATATCAGACCAATCCAAAGTAAATGCCATTCCATAAGATAACTGGCCTGCTCACCAGGAGTGGGTGGATTTTACTGTATGGAGATTATGCCTTGGCACACCTGATTTTTTTAAAATATAGCTGATCCACACTCTTTAAAACTATCAATATCAGGGGGAAAAGACTAGGAACTATTCCAGATTATAGGAGACTGAATAGACAAATGAATGTACAAAGAAAATAGACAAAGGAAAAAGAAATTTCCTTTTGTTGTCAAGAACATTATTGGGATGAAGGGTAAAATCTGAATAAGATTTGTGTATAGACAATGGTGTGTAAATGTTAATTCCCTGATTTTGATAACTATATTATGGTGATGTAAGAGAACAATCTTGTTTTTAGGAGTAGACTCTTTATTATTTGGCAGCAAAAGGACATTCTATCATGTCTATAACTCAAGATCAAACAATTGATAGATTGGATGGATGGATGGATAGATGAGTGGATGGATGGTGTTAAAAGAAAACAAAATGGAGACCAGGCTTGAGGATCCCCCAAGCAGACAAAGCCAGTTAAGTAAAACTTATTCTAGCTAATTTCATGACCATAAAGAACTTTACCATATTTCCTGTAAATGCCTCTGATAATCATAAACAAAACTTGTCATCTTTCTAAAGTGATACCAGATAATCACTTTTAACATTTTAATTAATCTTAGTTAATCACTCTTAAATTTAATTAATTTTAACTGTGGAAAACTCTTAAAGAGATGGAAATACCAGACCACCTGACCTGCCTCCTGAGAAATCTTTATGCAGGTCAAGAAGCAACAGTGAGAACCAGACATGGAACAATAGACTGGTTCCAAATTGGGAAAGGAGTACATCAAGGCTGTATATTGTCACCCTGCTTATTTAACTTATATGCAGAGTACATCATGAGAAACGTTGGGCTGGATGAAGCACAAGCTGGAATATATCAGTAACCTCAGATATGCAGATGACACCACCCTTAGGCAGAAAGAGAAGAGAAACTAAAGAGGCTCTTGATGAAAGTGAAAGAGGAGAGTGAAAAAACTGGCTTAAAACTCAACATTCAAAAAACTAAGATCATGGCATCTGGTCCTATCACTTCATGGCAAACAGATGGGGAAACAATGGAAATGGTGAGAGACTTTATTTTCTTGGGCTCCAAAATCACTGCAGATGGTGACTACAGCCATGAAATTATAAGATGCTTGTTCCTTGAAAGAAAAGCTATGACCAACCTAGATAGTATATTAAAAAGCAGAGACATTACTTTGCTGATAGAGGTCCACCTAGTCAAAGCTATGGTTTTTCCATTAGTCAGGTATGGAAGTGAGTTGGACTATAAAGAAAGCTGAGCACCAAAGAATTTTTTGAACTGTGGTGTTGGAGGAGACTCTTGAGAGTCCCTTGGACTGCAAGGAGATCAAACCAGTCAATCCTAAGGGAAATCAGTCCTGAATATTCATTGGAAGGACTGATGCTGAAGCTGAAACTCCAATACTTAGAGCACCTAATGCAAAGAGCTGACTCATTTGAAAAGACCCTGATGCTGGGAAAGATTGAAGGCAGGAGGAGAAGGGGACAACAGAGGACGAGATGGATGGATGGCATCACCAACTCAATGGACATGAGTTTGAGCAAGCTTCAGGAGTTGGTGATGGACAGGGAAGCCTGGTGTGCTGCAGTCCATGGGGTCACAAAGAGTCAGACATGACTGAGCAACTGAACTGAATCACTTTTAACCAGTCCTCTGTATCTGGAAAACCCCATTGAAACAACCAATCATTGTAAGATCAAGGAATGTCCTCATTTTCACTTTGTAAACCATCCTTTAATGAGCTTCTGGATTTCTGATAGTTTATGAACATTTTGTTTCTCACTCAATAGAATATCCATATCTAGTAAAGTTCTTTGAATTTCCTTTTGACAAACGATGGGTGGATGGATGGATGGATAGATGGAATACAGATAGATAAATAGATGGTGGTAGAGTGCATAGAAAATATATCCCTGAATATATTTCCAAGCTGTATAGGAAGCTGAGGTCTTTCAGCAGACAAACTTTTTATATAGATAATTCTGGGCCATCGAGAACCCCTGTGGCTCAGATGGTAAAGGATCTGCCTCCAATGCAGGAGACCCAGGTTCGATCCCTGGAGGAGGAAATGGCAACCCACTCCAGTATTCTTGCCTGGAGAATCCCCATGGACAGAGGAGCCCGGCGAACTACAGTACATAGGGTCACAAAGAGTTGGACACGACTGAGTGACTATACCGATTTCGTGAACCAACCTGGAAGGGGTTCTGAACTGCAGGGGGCGCCAATACACACCCGGTAGCCGGGACAATATGCTGCTAAGGATCCACTCCCTCCTCCCTCAGGTCATCCTGAGCTCTTTCACGTTCTGAATCTCCATGCAGGGGCTCCTGCCAGCCTTCCCTCACAGTTTCCATGCTGCCTGGTTCCCCTGCCCCCTCCTCCGCAGTCAGTCCTAGTAGAGAACACTCTGAACCCCCAGCTATGCCGAACTGGGCACCGAAGCGATGCCACCAAACCTCTATTCACTCGTGACCTACATTGCCATTGGTTCCGTGGACTGTGCATTCTGCAAGTAGAAGGGGGAAATGTTACTATGACAACAGCTCCTAGCGCTGCAGGGAGGCAGAACACCTACTTAAAACAAGTTCCCTTACCCATATGGCAAGTGGACTTCATCAGTTGTTTCAGAATCAAATATCCAAACCAGGTGAACTGAAAAGAGAATATTCTTAGAAGGGCTAATTCAGAGCATTGCCCAGAGCTACCCGCTGAGATATCAAGAGTGAAGAGAACAGCAACTTTTTAAAATATTGTGTTTTAAAAGACAAATATGAGTACAGATGAGCAGTGTGCTCTCTGGCTGCTGTGATCTTGCTGGACTGAGAAGGCAACAGACATCTATAAGCAATGGCTGAGTCCTTCCTAAAATCTCAGCCTTGGTTGGTTCCTATCATTTTCCTCTCATGGCTGCCAGGGCTTCTAGCTCTTTCTACTCCTCCTTCCAGCAAATGCCGTGTGTGTGAAAGAAAGAGGATGAGGTTCTTAGGTCTGATCCCCAGCTTTGTTGTGTATGATCTGTGTGACCTCAGGTACATTGTTTCTTTTCTGAGGCCCAGTTTCTTCATCGGAGACAGTCGTGTTTATTCCCTTATCTAACTGTTCACAAGTGCTTCTTGAACACGGACTGTGTGCCTGAAGGAATAATACAGCTCCTACCCCAAGAACTTTATGGCTTTAGACCACTCCATATTTTTTTTCAGATTTTTTTTTTTGATGTGGGCCATTTTTAAAGTCTTTTTTTGAATTTAATTGCTTCTGTTTTATGTTTTTGGTTTTTTTGGCCACAAGGCACATCAACTCTCAGCTCCGAGACCAGGAATCTAACTCACCCCCTGCATTGGAAGGCAGTCTCAACCACTGGACCACCAGAGAAGTCCCTTAAACAACTCTTACGGGTTATAAACCAATGTTCGCTAGTTGCCTTTGCTTCTTTTCCCAGCCCCATTCACCAACCAAAGTGAGTGATAGCCTCTTCTGACTTCCACAGCCCTGGGCCAGGGCCCCCATCACAGCCCAAGTTGATGGGGTAACATTATTGACTGCATGTCTCTGTCACCCACTTGGACAGAGAGGGCTCCTCAAGGGCACAGATCAGCTTCCAACCCAGCCCTGTCTCCCCAGGGCCTGGCACCCAGTCTTTGAAAGTCAGATCCTATATAATTAATGATGTTAAAGCCTGTGCAAGTAAGTGGATTTTCTTTTTCTGATGCTCCTTGCAGAATCAATGAATTCAAGTCACAATCACCTTTCGGTGTTGGTTCCAGGAGCATGCTCTGTGAGATGCTTAGGAGGGGCCCCAAGTCGGGGCTCAAGCGACATGTGATGAGCCACCCTCTTGTTTTTTTTATTTTTATTTTTTATTGAATCATCTGAACTTGGAGGCAGATAAACTCCACACTGGGGCTCTGGAAGGGCCTGCCAGAATGGGAGAGGTAACAAACTACTTCCTTAGGGGCCTTGTAAGAATGTGCGTGTGTGCTCAGTCACTCAGTTGTGTCCAAAATTTTGCGACCCCATGGACTGTAGCCTGCCATGCTCCTCTGTCTGTGGGATTTCCCAGGCAAGAATACTGTAGTGGGTTGCCATTTCATTCTTCAGGGAATCTTCCCAACCCAGGAATGGAACCCATCTCTCCTGCATTGACCAAAGGGTTCTCTACCACCAAGCCACCAGGGAAGTCTCACCCTCTTGTAAGTGGATTGCACTGGGGAGCTTGGAGCTGCATTAGCATGGTTAGCACTCGGATTTTGTCTGAATTTTTTGTACAGAGGGTGACTAGGGCAGAGTGTGCATGAAGACAGTAGCTTGACCCTCCCACCACCTTTGAGAGTCCCCAGTCCTTAACACTTTCCAGTTGCTTGTCTCTTTTCTGAGTCTGGTGGCACTAGTGGTAAAGAACTTGCTGCCAGTGCAAGAGATGCAGGTTCAATCTCTGGGTTGGGAAGATCCTCTGGAGGAGGGCATGGCAGCCCACTCCAGTATTCTTGCCTGGAGAATCCCATGGACAGAGGAGACTGGTGGGCTACAGTCCTTAGGGTAACAAAGAGTTGGACACAACGGAAACCACTTAGCAGACATGCACACACACCCTAGAAAGTACCATATGACACCCCTCACTACCTCCCTCTAGAACAACATCTTCCTGTTATATCATTGAGCAGCTGAGACGAGATACCCCATGGCCGAGAGGAGATATCAGACTACATCTGATACACAAAGTGCCTGATGAACTATGGATGGAGGTTCATGACATTGTTCAGGAGACAGGGAGCAAGACCATCCCCATGTAAAAAAAATGCAAAAAGGCAAATGGCTGTCTGAGGAGGCCTTACAAATAGCTGAGAAAAGAAGAGAAGTGAAAAGCGAAGGAAAAAAGGAAAGATATATCCATTTGAATGCAGAGTTCCAAAGAAGAGCAAGGAGAGATAAGAAAGCCTTCCTCAGTGATCAGTGCAAAGAAACAGGAAAATAACAGAATGGGAAAGACTAGAGACCTCTTCAGGAAAATGAGAGATACCAAGGGAACACTTCTTGCAAAGATGGGCTCAATAAAGGACAGAAATGGTATGGACCTAACAGAAGCAGAAGATATTAAAAGAGGTGGCAAAAATACATGGAAGAACTGTACAAAAAAGATCTTCATGACCCAGATGATCACGATGGTGTGATCACTCACCTAGAGCCAGACATCCTGGAATGTGAAGTCAAGTGGCCTTAGGAAGCATCACTACAAACAAAGCTAGTGGAGGTGATGGAATTCCAGTTGAGCTATTCCAAATCCTGAAAGATGATGCTGTGAAAGTGCTACACTCAATATGCCAGCAAAGTTGGAAAACTCACAGTGGCCACAGGACTGGAAAAGGTCAGTTTTCACTCCAATCCCAAAGAAAGGCAATGCCAAAGAATGCTCAAACTACTGCACAATTGCACTCATCTCACACGCTAGCAAAGTAATGCTCAAAATTCTCCAAGCCAGGCTTCAGCAATATGTGAACTGTGAACTTCCAGATGTTCAAGATGGTTTTTAGAAAAGGCAGAGGTGCCAGAGATCAAATTGCCAACATCCTCTGGATCATTAAAAAAGCTAGAGAATTCCAGAAAAACATCTACTTCTTTATTGACTATGCCAAAGCCTTTGACTGTGTGGATCACAATAAACTGTGGAAAATTCTGGAAGAGATAGGAATACCAGACCACCTGACCTGCCTCCTGAGAAATCTGTATGCAGATCAGGAAGCAACAGTTGGAACTGGACGTGGAATAACACACTGGTTCCAAATAGGAAAAGGAGTACATCAAGGCTGTACACTGTCACCCTGCTTATTTAACTTCTATGCAGAGTACATCATGAGAAACGCTGGACTAGATGAAGCACAAGCTGAAATCAAGATTGCTGGGAGAAATATCAGTAACCTGAGATATGCAGATGACACCACCCTTACGGCAGAAAGCGAAGAAGAACTAAAGAGCCTCTTGATGAAAGAGAAAAAGGAGAGTGAAAAAGTTGGGTTAAAGCTCAACATTCAGAAAACTAAGATCATGGCATCTGGTCCCATCACTTCATGGCAAATAGATGGGGAAACAGTGGAAATAGTGGCTGACTTTATTTTGGGGGGCTCCAAAATCACTGCGGATGGTGACTGCAGCCATGAAATAAAAAGACGCTTGCTCCTCGGAAGAAAAGCTATGACCAACCTAGACGACATATTAAAAAGCAGAGACATTACTTTGCCAACAAAGGTCCATCTAGTCAAGGCTATGGTTTTTCTAGTAATCATGTATGGATGTGAGAGTTGGACTGTAAAGAAAGCTGAGTGCTGAAGAATTGATGCTTTTGAACTGTGGTGTTGGAGAAGACTCTTGAGAGTCCCTTGGAACTGCAAGGAGATCCAGCCAGTCCATCCTAAAGGAGATCAGTCCTGAGTGTTCATTGGAAGGACTGATGCTGAAGCTGAAACTCCAATACTTTGGCCACCTGATGTGAAGGGCTGACTCATTTGAAAAGACCCTGATGCTGGGAAAGATTGAGGGCAGAAGGAGAAGGGAATGACAGAGGATGAGATGGTTGGATGGCATCACTGACTCAATGGACATGAGTTTGGATAAATTCTGGGAGTTGGTCATGGACAGGGAGGCCTGGAGTGCTGCAGTCCATGTGGTTGCAAAGAGTCGGACATCACTGAGCGACTAAGCTGAAACTGAATTATATCATTTCCTTTCTGAGCTGAAAACAGTCTCACGGGAGCTCGTACAGAAAAGAAAAAAATCAACATAAAACAAAGCATCAAAACTCTGGGGACGGGTTTCCCAGGTGCCTCAATGGTAAAGAATTCACCTGCCAACGCAGGAGACACAGGTTCCACCCCTGGTCTGGGAGGATCCCATGTGCCTCAGAGCGACTAAGCTCATATGCTGCAACTATAGAGCCTGTCCTCTAGAGCCTGGAAGCCACAACTCCTGAGCCCACGTACCTCGACTACTGAAGCCTGCTCACCTAGGGCCTGTGCTCTGCAACAAGAGAAGCCACAGCAGTGAGAAGCCCATACGCTACAACTGGAGCGTAGTCCCTGATTTCTACAAGTAGAGAAAAAAGCCCACATAGCAGCAAAGACTCAACACAGCCAAAAATAAATTAAAAAAAAAAGCTCCAGGGACATGAACCTAAAACCATGTCACCCTTTCTCAATTTCAGCGTCTCTGTCCCCAAGGGGCTTAGAGAGAAATGTGGAACATCACTTCGGTAATCCCTTGTGGACACAATTATGTTGTAGTTACTGCCTATGGGGACCTACTTGGGATTTCTCATCTTACTCTGATTGCATTCAAAACTAGATTAGATTCTATTGATTCTGTCATAAAAAATAAAGGCGGCCTGCCTCTCCCCCTCCCGTAATCTTCTGTTTGCTTAATATAAAAAATCTGCCCTGTGCCTCTTAGGCTTCTACCTGCCTTTGTTTGTTCTGCTCCACTTCAAGTCCTTGCCCTCCTCAACACCCACATCTCCCCTCAGTCTTGTGCATGGACTTAAATTTTTATTGCTCTTATTTGCTGGTCTCTGTTACGGCTATTCACTCTCCCAGCTGCCAAAGGGGAAAGGAGAAATATTTCTCCAATTCCCGGGTAGTGTTGTTATTGGCCAAACGGTTTTTCAATGAATTCTTCTATATTTATTGGCCCTAAAAGTTATTTATTCCCATTATAAGCAATTTCCCTTATGATAAAGGAAAAGCTGACTGTGACCCATGAGGAGGGTCAGACCCCTTGAGAGATCTCTATGCGTGCATAAGTGGGTGTGTGCTCAGTCGTATTTGACTCTTTATGACCCCATGGACTGTAGCCAGCCAGGCTCCTCTGTCCATGGGATTCTCCAGACAAGAATACTGGAATAGGTTGTATGCCCTCCTCCAGGGGATCTTCCCAACACAGGGATCAAACCCTCACCCCCAGTCCCCTGCATCACAGGTGGATTCTTTACCAACTAGCCACCAGGGAGGCCTGAGGTGTCTCTATATTCACTATTATATGGCAAATGTTCACACCTTTTAAGGCCCAGCTAGATGTCCCTACCGCGTGAAGTCTTTCTTGGGTCCTCCAGGAAAGCAGATGAGAAGGAAGAGAGAAAGCCAGACTGAGGACTCAGAATAAATCCATTAATGAAAATCATAGAGATACAGTTGTAATGATCTCACACTGACCAGGGGTCAGGAGACCTCGGTTGACTCACCTTTTCCCCTCAAATTCCAGTTACTTGTCATTCTTTCTTTCTTTCTTTTTTTTTTTTTTTTTGCCATATCTGAGCACCACTATTAACTTATAATTTTCCTTGATATACACTTGCTTATTGTGCTTTCTTTACTGACATTTATTTTTAAAGAAATGTTATCAAGATCTCTTGCCATAACTAGGAGATAGTTTTTTAAATGAATGCTGCTGCTGCTGCTAAGTCGCATTAATCCTGTCTGACTCTGTGTGACCCCGTAGATGGAAGCCCACCAGACTCCTCTGTCCCTGGGATTCTCTAGGCAAGAATACTGGAGTGGGTAGCCATTTTAAATGAATACAGTGAAACAAAACAATGGCACTGCCAAGGCTCTGACCTTGTCATCAGGGGAAGTCAGAGGGTATCCCGGCACCAGACTGAGACTGGCTCCTTAGCAAACATCAGGAAGACTGAACAAGGCTTGAAAAGGGAATATCTTTCTCACGATGTGATTTGTGCCCATAGAATGCCACCTAAAAATCATCTTCTGCACCCTCTCAAATCCCTCCACACACCAGTGGGGCTTACCCCACAGTTTAAGGGTGAGGTTAAATGCTCAAAGAAAGGTTGATTTCATACTACTACAAAATGCTCCCACATTACATGAGTTTCCTAACGTTTGCCTGAGGATCTATACCCACAAACCCCAGAAAATCTAAGCTCAGCAGTCTCAGTACATCCAAACTTCTCTTGCAGTGGCCAGAAGCTAGACCAGAATTCTGGCCACCAGATACACAGGTTTAATTTTTTTTTTTAATTTAAAAAAATCCAGTTTAACAGTAAAATCATCCCTTCTTTCCACCCTTCTACTCTTACTATTTATCCTTTCTTTCTTTCTTTCTTGAGTGTTCCTGGTCTTTTACTAGAGGTCAAAAAAATAATAAACACTCATGGAGAATCTGTGCAGATACAACTCTTTAGGAAAACTGACCTTCATGTAAGGGAGTGAACCTTAGTTAGCAGTAATGTTTGTTCATTATGAGAGACAAAGATGGGAAAAATCCAAACTCCTAACAATAAGATATTGACTCCAAAAGCCATGGGACCCTTAAACAATAGAATTCTTTGCAGCCATTTAAAATTATATTTAGAAATATGTAATTGACATAGAGAGACATTTATACCATAGAATCAGTTCAGGCAGCCTGTCATACAATTCTATAAATTAAATATGATCTGTAATGGAATTTAAGCCCAATATTCCTCAGTTTCCTTGTCTTCCATGATAACTTGCATTATTAGGTCCTTTAGCTATAGAAATTAAGGCTTCCATGCCCAAGTGAGTTGGAAAAATCTAGATTAATCACAGCGAAATGAACTTTGCTATTAAATTTCTCAAGTCTTTTTGAATATACCAATGAGCATCATGAATTTCCAAGAGGAGGTGCTATCATGGGTCATTTTCTAAAACCTATTTAATCATGAAACTGGTGTCCTGAGGGCCATACTTTGGAAAGATGGATAAATAATTGAATATGCCTTAATGAATCAATATAGAAGTCTAAAAGTACCTACAAAATGCTAACAGGGATTCTGTCTGGCTATTAGAAGTATGGGTGGCTTTTATTTGGTGATTTTTCCCACAATAAACATTTCTGTTTTCTAAAATTTAAATATCAAGCTGTTCTGTAATTGTTTAATTTTTAAAAGATGGCTGGAGAAGGGATAGAGATGTGGGGCAAGAGCTCTTGTTCTCACAGTCAGCGTGCACACAGGCCAATGTTAATCCCTGCTCTTCTAAAGCAATGAGGCAGGTTAACTGGATGGTTTTTACCGCAGTTCCCATTGGCCATCATGGAAAACACTCTCTCTTCAGTTATAGCCTAGTCACCCCCATCACCATTATCATCATCAAAGTCATTTAGTCATTGATATGCTGTTCTTTTAATTTTTTTATTGAAGTAAAATTCACCTAACAAAATTAATCATTTTAAAGTGACATTTAGTTCTTTCACAAGGTTAGGCAACCATCACCTCTATCTAGTTCCCACTGACGCCGTCGATGAGGATATCTACAAGAACTGAGGTGGGCTGTCAAAGGCATAGATACATAGTTACATTAATAAAGCATAAAATCAGGGCCATAAAAAGGAGAAAGGGATAAATATACCAAGCAGGAGGTTAATATAATGCTGTGACTAAGTATCAAGAGTATCTCTGAATTTCCTGGCAGCCTGGGCAAAATAGGAAGCACAAGGATAAATGGCTCTTATCAGAAAAGAGAAAGTTTGGTAAAACTCAAATAAACTAGAGTGTTTTTCTGGAACTTAATTCTAAAACTTTTCATGTGGATTTCATACATAGAACATTAATGCATATTAATATGCATAATAGGCAGTGCACTTGACTATAATTTCATAACAAATGTAAAAGGAATGATTTTCATATAGTTGTTTTCCAATAAATATTTACTAGGTTAATAAGTAAATAAATTATGAATAAAAGATAAGTCCATTGCATTCTTATCTCACACATCCTTCATAAATTTGTCAGTATGATAGAACTAAATGCCAAACAAAGAATGCAATCATCCCAATAAAGAAATTATTTTTTAAAAAACCTAAACTGTATTGAAGCTATTAACTGTTTTAATCAAATTAAAATATTGGGAAACTCTGGTCTATCTTCTGATAGCACTAACAGTGGGCTTTCCCAGTGTCTCAGATGGTAAAAAAAAAAAAAATCTGCCTGCAGTGCAGGAGATGTGGGTTTGATCCCTGGGTGGGGACGATCCCCTGGAGGAGGGTATGCCCACTCCAGTATTCTTGCTGGGAAAATCCCATGGACAGAGGAGCCTGGCCAGCTACACTCCATGGGGTCACAAAGAGTCAGACATAAATAAAGTGACTGAGCACAAACATGTAGAAAAATCATAAAGCTTTTGGCACTAATTCCTTTATAGTTTTATGGTGATATTAGGATAAACTGGTCTCCATTCTTCATTCAAGATATGCGTAAGTTGTTTGTTTAAAGGTCAAAACTTAAAAGATTTTTCGGGAGTTCCTAAAATCTGTCTACTCCCTAAATAATGGCAATATGAGAGTTCGAACAGCCACTGTGCACAGCGTTGCCCTTCTGTCAATGGGATAGACTCAACCCATCCAAACTGCAATTCTTCAGTCATTCCTATCTTAGATTTCAAGAGAGGAAATTCTGCCACCCAGCAGTAGTTTTGTGAGTTTTCTAGGTGCTAGCGTTTCCCCTGGAGAAGGAGATGGCAACCCACTCCAGTATTCTTGCCTGGATAATCCTATGGACAGAGAAGCCTGGCCAGTTACAGTCCATGGTTTGCAAAGAATCACATAAGGCTGAGCATGGAACACTCACTCAATCATTCAGCCTAAAGACTAAGGCTTAAGGCATGCACCCCAATATTCATAGCAGCATTATTTGCAATTGTCAATATATGGAAGCAGCTTAAATATCCATCAACGAATGAATGGATAAAGAAGATGTGGTACATATACATATATATATATATATGATGGAATACTACTCAGCCATAAAAAGAATGAAGTTTTGCCATTTGCAACAACATGGATGGACTTGGGGGGCATTATTAAGTGAAATAAGACAAAGAGAAAGACAAATACTGTATGATTCATCTCTTCTATGTGGAACCCCCCCAAAATACAACAGAATAATGAATATAACAAAAAAGAAGCAGACTCACAGATATAAAGAATAAACTAGTGGTTACCAGTGGGGAGAGCAAAGCTGGAAGGGACAGCCTAGGGGTAAGGGATTAAGAGGTACAAATCCCTTAAAATAAGCTGCAAGGATATATTGTAAAATGTGAGAAATATAACCAATATTTTGTAATAACTATTTAAAAATTGTGAATCACTATATTGTACACCTGTAATTTATATAATATTGTACATCAACTACACTTCAATTTAAAAACAGCCATAAAAAAAAAAAAGACTTGAGATTCCCTGGCCACCCAACGGTTAGGACTCTGTGTTTCCACTGCAGGGGGCATGGGTTTGATCCCTGGTGGGGAACTAAGATCCTGCCTGCTGTGTAGCATGGCCAAAAATAAATAAAGTGTACAACTCGGGGGTTTTTAATATATTCCTAGACTTCTACGTGCATCACCATAATAATTTTTTTTTAAAGGCTATGGTTTAAGAACAAATATTCTCCTTCTTCTCTACCTCTCAGATGGGGAAAACATACGGAAGGTCCTCATGAACCATTTGCAGGAGGATCACAGTGGCTGCCATGAAAGGAAATGAACTGGAAGTCATGTCCAACTATCGACAACAGATTTCCCAGGTTTTGACACTCAGACTAAGTTTAATCTTAAAAAGTTTTTTTCTTTCCGGTATTCTCTAATTATTATATAATAAGCTTGTATGATTGACTCATGAAACGTTGTTGGGTTTTGTTTTGATAAGAAAGAAGCAAAGGGTAAGAAAACAGGTTGAAAGTGACAGGAGCCGTGGTGCAGAAGGCCACTTGACTGTCCCCTCAGTGGCTGTGCCGCTTGGGGAGAATCCTTCCCTTTCTCTCTGTGCGCTGGGGGTGAACACCCCCGCCTTGCAGACATGCAGAGAAGATTCAGTGAGCCAATGCAGAGCTCAGTGGTTCAGACCGAGCATGCATTTATTTGTACATTGTGAATATAATATTAGAAATGATAGCTATTAACATTACTAATTGAGATTTTTACTTTGCATAATGGCAAAACATTTACACAATAGTAAAAAAAAAAAAAAAAAAAGAAGAAGAAAAAGTTGTCTCTAATCCTATCACCCCAACAAGCCAAGCTATGGTCATTTGCCCCAGGCCTCGTCTAGTCCTGACCCACATGATTCATACGTGGTTATAATCATATTGTAAGTGCAATTTCATATTCTGATTTTTCAGCTAACATTATATGATAAGCGCTTTCTGCCACATGTGAATGATTAAATGGTGATTTTAAAAGCCATACCCAAAAGGGACAACAAGATGCAGTGACCCTCTATAGCACAAGGAACGTCCTTCATATTCTCTAAAATAAAATCCCTCAAGATGACCGATGCTGGCCCTTGAAGTAACCAAATTCAGTGCAGTAAAACCAATGTCAAAGAAGGCAAGCCCATCAGGGCACTTTGAGTGAGGAGGGAGCGTTAACCTTTTATAAGCTTGAAAGCTGATGGGCTTCAGTTGGCTACAATGTGCAAAGGTACCTCAGAATATGATCTGAGGATGTACTGCCTTTCTGAAAGTGAGGGTAGAATCTGACCTCCAGAACCAAACCAGGGGTCTTTGAAGCCTGAAGATCAAGAAAGGCCAACCCTGGTGTGAGGACTGTGGCTCTTCCTCCCCTACAGGCTGACGTCTAGGCAGGTGGAGACTGGGAAGGAAAGGACCAGCCAGAGCAAGGAGGTGAGAGGGCAGGGAACTTGCTTAGGGACAAAGGTAGAGCACCGTTAGGCAGACAGATCAAGTGTGGATCAGGAAATAGTGTGTCAAAATTGCTGGCCTGGAAAGTTGAAGGCTTTGAGTTCTGCTAAAGAGGTCTGAATGTAATTGGGCGGGTATTGGCCAGCCCCGGAGAGTTGTTGAATAAGGAAGCAGGCCAGCCAAGGTGTTGAGAGAGAAAGAGAAGAGAATTAAGTAGTGTGCATGGACAGAAAAGAAAACCGCTCCGCCAGGGGTGCAGAAGAGGAGGAAACCAGCAGCGAGACGGTGGCTGACGGGTGCTATTGCTGCGTTCCGGTCTCCGTTCTGGTTATTTTGTGTGTACTCACCAGTTCAGTCCTTAGAGCAACCTTCTGATTTAGGTACTGTTATTATAACTCCTGTTCACCAGAGGAAAATTATTAGGTGATCTGGGCAAGTTGCCAAGGTCACAAATAGTCGTGACAGCCCCAGCATAGAAATCCAAGTGGGCTGGTTCTGGAGAGAGGCCACCAGGCGAGTAGGGGAAGCACTCCGGGTGGAGCTGACAGAGCCACAGAGCTGAGAAACAACGTGCTACTTGTGGAGGAAGGCAAAGGCTCCACGATGCAGATGGTGGACAGACCAGAGGAGAAATCCTTGGAATTTCTGTGACTGGCAATGTGAAAGGGCCCCTGACAGAGTCTGTGAAGCTCTGTGCCCCTTCTTGTCCCCTGCAACCTGCACAAGAACTTGGCCTTACACACTGTTTACAAATCGGTTAGGATTATTTTGGTTGAGGCTGCCTCCATTCTGGCTGGTCTCAGTACTTATCCATCTAACAAACACGTATTATAGTCCTCTCAGTGAAGAGTGCTAGCTTGACAGAGATTAGCAAAATTGGCACAATGCCTACACAAACCCACACCTGAGATGAACTTCCTTCCACCCAGCATGTAACTAGTTAGGACAAAGGATCTCCCCATGTAATATCTCAAACCTCTTTGTCCTTTCTTGTGAAAATCTCATCCTACAGAGCTTTGAGCTCAAAAAAGCTGCTTCCTGCTGGAGAGATCAGGTTTTACTCTTTACTGATAAACAGCTGGCATAAGTGATTTCATCTTGATTATAGCAGCCTGGGAGCCGGATGATCCAAGCTGATGTCTTTGTTGTTAGAATTCTTCTGCCCAAAGCATACCCAGGGAGCCAACCTCCCCTTCCTCCAGACCCTCAAGGGAAAGGCCACTAAAGATGGTACCCAGCATGAGCTTCAAAGATGGAGATGCTGGAACTCTGATTCCTCTAACTCTCAAGGGTGTTTCATCTGGGAGAACTTGGAGGTTTTTTCAAGGGTGAACTCAAATGGGGCAAAGATATGGAGGTGAACGGGTTTTCCCTGGAGCTGGACCATCTTTGGGGGCACAGCTTGAACTTGCTTTGTCCCATGACACTGCCCCATGTTGTGAATATCCACTTGTCCATTTTCAAAACCCACTGGAAAGGTTACAACCTGTCTCAGGGTGCTACAAGTGGGACTACAATCATCTTACACTGAGTAGGGGGTATACTGAGAATTGCTGAGCATCTGTATGAGTGGCTAATGGCCCAGGTGCAACTGGACTCCCCCATGAGCCATTATCATGGAAATAGAGGGCCATTTAGCAAAGTAGCAGCAGCAGCAGCAGCAAATTTTGTCTAACACAGGTTTGCGAAAGGACCTACATCTCTACTCAAGAAAGATTGCTTCTTACGCAGTTAAAATAAATCCTCCATCTGTCTAAAAACCACTTACATAAAGCGCCCCCTTCTCCCTCGCCTCCGCTGGTTCTTCATCTGTGGGCCAGGTCAGGCTTTTGGCCAGCTACACCAGGCCCATGGCAAACGTGTGCACAGCCATGCACAGCCCAGAGCTAGCTGCTAGGGAGCGAAGCCCTTAGTGGATAGCTTGCTCTAAACATACCCAGGAGCAACCGTCACATGGGGAGCTTGCTTCTCCCACATCCATTAGCCTAGAGCTCTATTTGCACCCCTGCTGCAAGCAGTTTGGAAGTAGATAAAGTCTGAAAATATTACACGTGTATTACACTCACCCAGAGCATGACCCTGAGCAGAATAGAGGAGCAGTGGCTTCCCTAAAAAGGGCTCAATCTTCCATCCTGCTACCTACACACAGACACAAGCTCGTTTGTTCCTTTAAAGCTTGAAGAGCCTGAGAGGATGGATTTGCAGGCTCCAGGATAACCCTGAGGGCTGTTGGCCGCCTACACCCCAGAGGCTCTGGAAATGACAGTGGGAAGCTGCCGACAAGAGTGAGAGGGCACGTGTGTCCCGGAGCACAGCAGAGCTCCCCCGGACACACAGGCTGACCAGGCTGACCTCAGGCTCACACTGTCCCACTCTTCCTCTGCACTCTGTGTCTGTGAGAAGTTGCAGGACGAGGACCTAAGTGGGACAGTGAAGGCATCAACGGCCTGGGCTTGGGCACCAGGCAGAGGTGAGCTCCATTTGAGCTCTGCACTTACTTTGGGACCTCCACACAGCTTGTTTAATCTCTCCAAACCTCGTTTTCCTCATCTGAACAATAGGGACAGCAATGCCTGCCTCCCGGGTTTGTTGCAGGAACTGAATGAGATGATGCATATGCAAAAACCTCCATTCAGTACGTGAGCTCACTGCACAAATGCTGACTCACAGCACTGGCGTGCTTGGTTTTCTTATCTGCTTAATTACCCATACTAGACTGTCAGTTCTTTGAAGGCAGGCTTAATAACTTATCGACTGCTGTATTCTTACGGATAAACATAGTTCCAGGCTTGCAGTAGACCTGTGTTTAATATTCATTAAATACTTGCTGAATTTGTTGAATTCATAATTAGTTATAGACCTGTAATACATGTGATGGTTAATTTTATGTGTCAATGTGGATGAGCCATGGTACCCAGATATACGCTCAAATATTATTTGGGGTATTTCTTTGAGGATGTTTTTGGATGAGATTAACATAAACTGGGAACATTCCCACTCTTGGTCTGCCATTGCCAAGAGAACATGTGCAGCCTAGCATGCTGGAGGATGGGAGATATGGGGCACAGAGTCAAGACACCCCATTACTCCAGGCTAGGCCATCCTAGGTCGGTGGTCATCTAACCCCCATATATGTAAATAAGCTCATTAAGATCAACAAAACTGCCTAACTGATCACCCCGAAGCAGGAGCAATTACTGCTTTGTAAGCCATGGAGATTTTGGAAGGGTTTGTTCCACTGAATCATTTTCACAATAATTATGTGCACATAGAGTCACCTGTCCAATTCTGTTATTTCCACAGTCTGTGCTCTGCCCCGTGCATCCCACAGTAGTGGATGTCACCTGAAGGCAGCTCTCCTGGCTGGGGCAAAACTTTTAAAAAGTAGAGAAGAGATTTTCCTTTGCAACTTAGCCATGTGAGGATGGCATGCCCACTGGGCACCAGGCTGCCCAAGAGGCAGTCTAAGCACAGGTGCCAGGCAGAGCCTAGAGAATGAGGGCAGCAACACAAAAATGAGAAACTTTTTTTTAAAGAACTTGATATTTCAAAAAATAAGCATTGAAGTAGTCATCAAAACGTTTTCAGAATTTCTTATTCTAGTTTATGGTTTAGGTTTTTTTGTTTGTTTTTTTTTTTTTGATGCGGATTACATCTTGGGAGGTGGATTTGCCTGCAGAGTCTGTGACAGGCTTAGAGCCTCTAAACTGTCCAAGGATCCCCTGCTCTACAGGGATGGGGGGACCTAGGGCTGCCTGGAGCTGGAGCAGCACTTCGGGCATGCAGGAAGCAGCTTGGGGGCGGGGCATGGGAGACACCCAAGTAACGGAGCTGGGCTTCTGCAATCTGTTCCCAACTGCTTGTGCCTATGAATCATCTACATCCACACTCCCTCACAACCCGCCTGTTACATAAATAATATACAAAGTGAGCAAAAATCAGCCACCACCACGGAGGAGCTTGACCTTGGGTGGTCATGGAGGAGTTGGGAGAAAGGGCTATTTAGGAGAGTTGTGGGTGGCTCCCTCCAGAAGGGCAAGTTTTGCTTGGCTTCCTGACGTCACTAATAGCTTTGAAACAGTCAGTCACCTTTAAGGCCCAAGCCCTTGGGAAACTGTCTTCAACGCCAGTTTCTCACTCAGTAAAATCTCTGAAAAGGAAAATAAAAGTCGGCTTGCATTCCAAGAAGGAAAAGGAGCTCAGAGGGAATTCCCTGTGGTCCAGTGGTTGAGACTCCATGCTCCCACTACTGCCCAAGACAGGGAAAGGGGCAACCAAAAAAAATGCCCGTGGGGGGCGGGTGCGGGTAGCTCAGAGCAATCCCAGAGGATTTGGAATGCTTGTGAAATCCAGTTTGGGGAGAGGGTAGGAGTAGGTGGGGAATACTCACTACATAAATGAGCAAACATGAGAGAGCGGGACTCTTGCATAAAGTCTAGGTAGAGACTTCCCCTGGCGGTCCAGTGCTTAAGACTCAGTACTTCCAGTGCAGGGGTTTGATCCCTGGTTGGGGAACTAAGATCCCAAATGCCTTGTGGCCAAAAAAAAATTTTAATTAAAAAAAAAAAAAATCTAGGGATAGAATACTTTTTTCCTCTCTGAACATTCCAAGATGATACAAAATTGTTACTCCCAGATAGGGCTGAATAGTGGCCTTCAGAAACTGTTCCTAGATACTAGCTTGCTTCCAGGGGAGATGAGCAGAGGCCATGCACAGGAGACATTGGCAGTGCCCAGGTTGGTTAGCAGGGGACAGATGAGGGTGAAGAGGAAGAGGAGGAGAATTTTTTATTGAACACTTAGCTTTGTACCAGGCATTACCTCATTCAGTCTTTCCCACAGTCCTATGAAATCCAGTGTTGATACCCCCATTGTATAGATGAGAAAATTCAGAGAGCTTAGGTAACTTAGCCAAAACCAGTATGTTTTGAGCACAGTTGAGTTTAGACCCCAGGCTCTTTGATTTGAACCCTGTTGGCTAACTCAGGGACCTGGACTTCCCTGGTGGCTCAGATGACCTACCCTACTCTTAACAAAGAGCTCAGTTACCTTGACACTATTTAAATGTTTCTCATTTGGAGAGATGCCTCTATAGCTGTAAAGCACTTTATTCTGTATCAACACAGGAACTGGTTTATTCCCAAACGCAACCTTTGTTTTTGAAATAAACTTTATTTAACAGAGTCTTCTTTGCATGCCTTAAATGGATATCTTATGAACCTGTTTTGGTAGAGGAGGCCTCCTTTTCCATTTTGGAAATGCTGTTTACTTATGTGATCCTTCATTCATTGTTCATTCATTTATTCACTCAAGAAGCATTTATTGAGCAACTACTAAGTACCAGATACCTTGCTGATTCCTAGGACTCTGCTGATGAGTTTATTGCCATTAAGGAGCTTATAGTGTATGCCTGGGGTTATTCAAAATGAGGTGTCCAGAACTCACAGACTACTAGTGGGATTTTAGGTGTCAAAAGCAGATTCACAGTGCAAGAAAAAAATAATCAGTAGATTCTCTAGATCTGGGGTCTTAATAACTGAATATAGCTACCACTAAGTGACCAAATATTATCAGACCTCTAACCAAGTCATTCATCTTAAAGAAAAATAAAAGTTTTGTGCTCAAAAATCACTGCTTCCTCATTTGACTCCACCAGTATAGCACACTCCTTAAATAAAACAAAAAGAGTCAAACATTTCAGCTTTCCAAAACTGGACCAAAGCCAGTACCCTGGGCTTCTGCTGCAGAAGAACCAAGACCCTTTCTGTAAACCTATAAATAAATTTCAGCAGATGCTTGGACTCAAAGAGTCCAAGTGGAAAGCCAACCCTCTGGTCCTCAGAAACATGCGTGCTGCCTCCTTTCCTAACCCCTCGCCAGCTTTAGAAAGCTGTGTTTTGGGAAGCTATTAGTGCAGAAAACAGTATTTCCAGAATGATGAGTTACCCCAGAAAACTCTTCAAAAATAGGTAGCTCCCAAAAGAAGTGAGTGAGCTCTGTGTCCTAGTTCCGAGATGTCTCTTCTATCCTAAAGTTCCAAGGGAAGTTAGGAGTGAAAGTCTCTAGCCAGGCCTCTTTCAGGATATTGTGATGAGATCCTTGTTAAGCTGTCTGGTCTCCATCACTGACCACCCAAAATGCCAAGTCACAGTTCAAGCCAACCTCATCCCACCGTAAGATTAGAATGGATATCAAGTCATCAGTTTCCAGCTCTGATTTTTCTCCATCCCTGTGGGAACCACATATCTAAAGGATCATTTTCAAAACAAATGAATTTTAATTCCTTTCATTTGAAAAGGTAAGGAGCCAGCAACTCTTTTAGGAGGAAGAAGAATATAGAGACCCAATAATGAGAGTAGTAAATAATAGTAACAATTAGAACAAACTAGAATATAAGCTTCTTAAGAACAGACGTTTTGGGGGACTTCCCTGGAAGTCCTCAATTTTTCCCATCATCAGGGTCTTTTACAATAAGTCTGCTCTTTGAGGGCATGAGGAGAAGGGGGCAAACAGGGATGAGATGGTTGGATGGCATCACCAACTCAATGTATATGAATTTGAGCAAACTCTAGCAGATAATGAAGGACCCAGAAGCCTGGCGTGCTGCAGTCCATGGGGTCGCAGAGTCAGACACAACTGAGCGACTGAACAACAACCCTGATGGTCCAGGGGTTAAGACTTCAATGAAAGGGGTGCAGGTTTGATCCCTGGATGGGGAACTAAGATCCCACATGCCTCTATGCCGGGAGCCGGCATATTGCATATTGAGTGCATATTGCGTATTGAGTGCAGCACTTTCCACAGCATCATCTTTCAGGATCTGGAATAGCTCAACTGGAATTCTATCACTGCCGGGAGCCAGCGTGAGGAACTCCGCCCATGACAAAGGTCATGAGGAAGGAGGCTCAGCATACGCAAAGGTGGGATCGAGCCTCAGGAGTCCCCCTGGAAATTCTCGAGCATCTACCCCCAAAACCAGAGTCTGCCTATTTTCTGCTTTGTGCTTTCACCTACACCTCTGACTTTATGGGGGACTGTCCCCCACTACCTCTCTCTGAAAAAAGAGTTAGCTTACAGCTCCAGTTAATAATTCCTGGGTGTGACAGTGTTTCAGCCTACAAACTCCTTTGGAAATCCTCTAGCCTGCCTGAATAGGTTTTTCCGGCCACAAGTGATTGTTCAGAGCCTCCCAACTGTGAGAGGCAGGAGATGTTCTAAACTGTCTAAACACAGATTCTTTTGAGTAGTTAAAAGATTGATTAGAAATTGTATTGGTGAAGGGTTTTTCACTTACTGGGCCAATGTTTGCTGCTAAGTCTCCATATCCCTTACCTGCTGTGTCCCTGGCAGTGTATTGATTAATATGATTGGTGTAAGTAGTAGCTTTAATGTTTGTAACCTTGGACCCTTGAGTTAATTCTTTTCTTGATTGAGCCCACCACACCTTTGCCCTATAGGAATGCAACTTTATCTAATGCTTTTGGAGGGTGGCTCCTGACTTTGGAATAATCTCCTTTAGAGAAAAATAAGTTTCTTAAAATGTTAACAGGCCTCCAGGCTGGAAGATGATGTAAATCACCTGAACTTTTGCATATGATAAGTTTGAAAGCCTGGCTTCAATTAGGAGCTGGAACTGCTGTCCTTGCATGACTCCACCCCTTCCCCCATTATCCTCTATGCATAACTTAAGGTATAAAAACTACTTTGGAAAATAAAGTGCGGGCCTTGTTCACTGAAACTTGGTCTCCCCATGTCGCTGTCTCTCTCAAATTCTGGCTGAGTCTCCATCTGGAGCGCGGAACCCACCATGCTTGCTAATTATGCCTGGGCTTCTAAGATCCGACCGGGGAGGCCTCAGTGTCTCCTCTCCTTCGGGAGAACAGAAGGATGCCTGCGGCCTACGTAAGTGGTGCAAACTTCTTGTCTTGAAGTTTTATTGGTCTCCCGTGTAAACCAAGCTACTCAGCCTCTTTTCTCCACTGAATTTCCTCACTGAGCTATCCTCATCCTATTACTCTTTATATCTTTGATAAATATTTAAATAAATAGGTCACCTATGCCGTCTCTCCTTCGAATACCCTGAATCAGCCGGGGCTGGACTCCGGCACCTTGGGACCTAAAAAACAAACCAGGAAAGAGAAGAAATACTATAAAAAATCAGTAAAGACTTTAAAAATGGTCCACATTAAAAAATCTTAAAAGAAAAAGGAACAGAGGCTTTTTTCCCATCCTGTTCCCTGCTGAATTTGCAGTGCTTAATCACTCAGGAGCTTCATACACATCTACTGAATGAATAGATGGATGATACTCGTAGGAGTGTTTCAGTTCACTTCAGTTCAGTTGCTCAGTCGTGTCCGACTCTTTGCAACCCCATGAATCGCAGCACGCGAGGCCTCCCTGTCCATCACCAACTCCCGGAATTCACTCAGACTCACATCCATCAAGTCAGTGATGCCATCCAGCCATCTCATCCTCTGTCATCCCCTTCTCCTCCTGCCTCCAATCCCTCCCAGCATCAGAGTCTTTTCCAATGAGTCATCTCTTCGCATGAGGTGGCCAAAGTACTGGAGTTTCAGCTTTAGCATCATTCCTTCCAAAGAAATCCCAGGGCTGATCTCCTTCAGAATGGACTGGTTGGATCTCCTTGCAGTCCAAGGGACTCTCAAGAGTCTTCTCCAACACCACACTTCAAAAGCATCAATTCTTCGGCACTCAGCCTTCTTCATAGTCCAACTCTCACATCCATACATGACCACTGGAAAAACTATAGCCTTGACTAGACGGACCTTTGTTGGCAAAGTAATGTCTCTGCTTTTGAATATGCTATCTAGGTTGGTCATAACTTTCCTTCCAAGGAGTAAGCGTCTTTTAATTTCATGGCTGCAGTCACCATCTGTAGAGATTTTGGAGCCCCCAAAAATAAACTCTGACACTGTTTCCACTGTTTCTCCATCTATTTCCCATGAAGTGATGGGACCAGATGCCATGATCTTCATTTTCTGAATGTTGAGCTTTAAGCCAACTTTTTCACTCTCCTCTTTCACTTTCATCAAGAGGCTCTTTAGTTCTTCTTTGCTTTCTTCCATAAGGGTGGTGTCATCTGCATATCTGAGGTTATTGATATTTCTCCCGGCAGTCTTGATTCCAGCTTTCTTCCAGTCCAGTGTTTCTCATGATGTACTCTGCATAGAAGTTAAATAAGCAGGGTGACAATATACAGCCTTGACATACTCCTTTTCCTATTTGGAACCAGTCTGTTGTTCCATGTCCAGTTCTAACTGTTGCTTCCTGACCTGCATACAGATTTCTCAAGAGGCAGGTCAGGTGGTCTGGTATTCCCATCTCTTTCAGAATTTTCCACAGTTTATTGTGATCCACACAGTCAAAGGCTTTGGCATAGTCAATAAAGCAGAAATAGATGTTTTTCTGGAACTCTCTTGCTTTTTCGATGATCCAGTAGATGTTGGCAATTTGATCTCTGGTTCCTCTGCCTTTTCTAAAACCAGCTTGAACATCAGGAAGTTCACAGTTCACATATTGCTGAAGCCTGGCTTGGAGAATTTTGAGCATTACTTTACTAGCATGTGAGATGAGTGCAATTGTGCGGTAGTTTGAGCATTCTTTGGCATTGCCTTTCTTTGGGATTGGAATGAAAACTGACCTTTTCCAGTCCTGTGGCCACTGCTGAGTTTTCCAAATTTGCTGGCATATGGAGTGTAGCACTTTCACAGCATCATCTTTCAGGACCTGCAACAGCTCAACTGGAATTCCATCACCTCCACTAGCTTTGTTTGTAGTGTTGCTTTCTAAGGCCCACTTGACTTCACATTCCAGGATGTCTGGCTCTAGGTGAGTGATCACACCATCGTGATTATCTGGGTCATGAAGATCTTTTTTGTACAGTTCTTCTGTGTATTCTTGCTACCTCTTCTTAATATCTTCTGCTTCTGTTAGGTCCATCCCATTTCTGTCCTTTATCGAGCCCATCTTTGCATGAAATATTCCCTTGGTATCTCTAATTTTCTTGAAGAGATCTCTAGTCTTTCCCATTCTGTTGTTTTCCTCTATTTCTTTGCATTGATCACTGAGGAAGGCTTTCTTATCTCTTCTTGCTATTCTTTGGAACTCTGCATTCAGATGTTTATATGTTTCCTTTTCTCCTTTGCTTTTCACTTCTCTTCTTTTCACAGCTATTTGTAAGGCCTCCCCAGACAGCCATTTTGCTTTTTTGCATTTCTTTTCCACGGGGATGGTCTTGATCCCTATGTCCTGTACAATGTCACGAACCTCATTCCATAGCTCATCAGGCACTCTATCTATCAGATCTAGTCCCTTAAATCTATTTCTCACTTCCACTGTATAATCATAAGGGATTTTATTTAGGTCATACCTGAATGGTCTAGTGGTTTTCCCTACTTTCTTCAATTTAAGTCTGAATTTGGTAATAAGGAGTTCATGATCTGAGCCATAGTCAGCTCCTGGTCTTGTTTTTGCTGACTGTATAGAGCTTCTCCATCTTTGGCTGCAAAGAATATAATCAATCTGATTTTGGTGTTGACCATCTGGTGATGTCCATGTATAGAGTCTTCTCTTGTGTTGTTGGAAGAGGGTATTTGCTATGACCAGTGCATTTTCTTGGCAAAACTCTATTAGTCTTTGTCCTGTTTCATTCTGTATTCCAAGGCCAAATTTGCCTGTTACTCCAGGTGTTTCTTGACTTCGTACTTTTGCATTCCAGTCCCCTATAATGAAAGGATAGGTGTTCATTCTAAAAGGTCTTGTAGGTCTTCATAGAACCTTTCAACTTCAGCTTCTTCAGCGTTACTGGTTGGGGCATAGACTTGGGTTACTGTAATATTGAATGGTTTGCCTTGGAAACAAACAGAGATCATTCTGTTGTTTTTGAGATTGAATCCAAGTACTGCATTTCGGACTCTTTTGTTGACCATGATGGCTACTCCATTTCTTCTAAGGGATTCTTGCCCACAGTAATAGATATAATGCTCATCTGAGTTAAATTCACCCATTCCAGTCCATTTCAGTTCGCTGATTCCTAGAATGTCAACATTCACTCTTGCCATCTCTTGTTTGACCACTTCCAGTTTGCCTTGAATCATGGACCTGACATTCCAGGTTCCTATACAATATTGCTCTTTACAGCATCGGACCTTGCTTCTATCACCAGTCACATCCACAGCTGGGTATTGTTTTTGCTTTGGCTCCATCCCTTCATTCTTTCTGGAGTTATTTCTCCACTGATCTCCAGTAGCATATTGAGCACCTCTGACCTGGGGAGTTCCTCTTTCAGTATCCTATCATTTTGCCTTTTCATATTGTTCATGGGGTTCTCAAGGCAAGAATACTGAAGTGGTTTGCCTTTCCCTTCTCCAGTGGACCACATTCTGTCAGATCTCTCCACCAAGATCTGCCCATCTTGGGTGGCCCCATGGGCATGGCTTAGCTTCATTGAGTTAGACAAGGCTGTGGTCCTAGTGTGATTAGATTTACTAGTTTTCTGTGAGTATGGTTTCATTGTGTCTGCCCTCTGATGCCCTCTTGTAACACCTACCATCTTACTTGGGTTTTCTCTTACCTTGGGCGTGGGGTATCTTTTCACGGCTGCTCCAGCAAAGCTCAGCCGCTGCTCCTTACCTTGGATGAGGGATATCTCCTCACCACTGCCCTTCCTGACCTTCAACGTGGAACAGCTCCTCTAGGCCCTCCTGCGCCCGCACAGCCACCACTCCTTGGACTCCTAGGAGTGTTTACCACGTGCCAGATTCTGTGCTAACTACTTCATCATCATGATCCCATTTAAACCTCTTGATCCCATCACCAGGAATCTGTACATCCCTGTTCTGCCTTGAGGAAACTGAGATTCAGAGCATGCACTGCACCTCTTCAGGGTCCTCTATCTGTAGGGCAGATCTGCTTTTGTGGAACCTGAAACGTGTACAACTTGAAGATTCTTGCTTTAAGGAACTGAATACTGTATAAATTTAGGTATGTAAGTAATAAATTTAGGGATGTAAGTAAATATCTATTGAGAATGAGGAAACAAAATGCAACAAATTACAAATGTAAAAGTATTACAAATATCATAAAATCTGGAAAAAGAGCAGTCACTTTTATCATCTGCCTGACATACCTCTTTTATTTGTTGGCTGCATACTGTTTTCTACAAAGAGAACAAAAAAATAATTTATCTTTCCTTAGTGTGGTTGCTTAAAATGGTTAGTTAAGGAAATATCTTTCAGCTTCATGACTCAATATAGATGATAGCAGGTAAGTCCTTAGGGTTGTCATCGAATGTGGGTAAAAGCTCTATCAAGTTTCTTTCATATCTGAGCCTTAAGACTTCAGGGCACTTGAAGTTTTCTTGTCAATGATTAATCCTGAATCAACATCACATTAGACAACACTCATTAACCTGTTTGCTGTCAACAGACATCTTCACTATACTGACTTATGACTTTCATGTTATCTTTGTTCTGTGTCAAATTAGCACTTAAATTTTTTCTCAGTGTGCTCGTACGACTCACTCCCCATTGCTAATTGTATTATCAAAGCTCCAAGTGCTTCTTCATTATTTCTAGTCAATATTTCCTTCCTGCTAAATGAATGAATAATTTTTTTCTATTAATTGAGTGAGTTTGATACGATCTGAAAAATTTTTGTTATAATTTGCTTCTCAGTGTTTCCTGATTTTATTGCTCATCTTTCTCAGTTCTAGTTCATCTTTTCATCTTTAAATGAATTTTCTTTCAGTTCTTTAATGAACTGAAAGATAGACACAAAAAAGTACCATTTACCTATATTCAAATCAGGGGTATGTAATTTCTCACTTATTTTATTGACACATTCCAAAATGACTCTCCAAATTGTAATTGAAGTGGCATGGATTCCCTAGATGCCCTTGGCCAGTCCAGTGCCACCCTATGCAGAGACCAAGTGGAAATCAGAGTGGAAAGAGACAGTAGTAGTAACTGACTGACAATATTAACTAATCGAGTATGTTAGTCATGTGGCTATGGTCTCTCTAAAGTGAAAGTGAAGTAGCTCAGTCGTGTCCAACTCTTTGTGACCCCATGGACTGTAGCCTACTAGGCTTCTCCATCCATGGGATTCTCCAGGCAAGAATACTGGAGTGGGTTACCATTTCCTTCTCCAGGGGATCTTCCCGACCCAGAGATCAAACCTGGGTCTCCCGCATTGGAGGCAGATGGTTTAACCTCTGAGCCACCAGGGAAGCCTAAAAATCTCTAGGAAGGAAGCAAATCTGATGAAATTTTATCGTCACCACCTCCACGGTAAACTGGCCTCTGCATAGTTAGTATGTGACGGATCCCAAATTCAAAGATGTTCTGGCTCAAAACAAATATCGTATACTAAAGCAAATGTATGGAATCTAGAAAAATGATACTGATGAACCTATTTGCAGGGCAGAAATAAAAGCATAGACAGCAGACTTGTGAACACGGTGGGGTGGGTGGAGGCAGAAAAGAGAGGGAGGGACGAATTGAGAGGGTAGCATTGACATATATACACTGTGGTGGTTTAGTCACTAAGTCGTGTCCAACTCTTTGCAACTTCATGGACTATAGCCCGCCAGGCTTCTCTGTCCGTGAGATTCTCCAAGCAAGAATACTGGAGTGGATTGCCATTTCCTTCTCTAGACATATATACTACCATGAGTAAAATAGCTAGCAGGAAGTTGCTATGTAGCTCAGAGAGCTCAAATGCTCTGTGATGACCTAGGTGAGTGAAATGGGAAGGTGGGAGGAAGGATATGTATACATATGGCTGGTTCATGGTATTGTACAGCAGAAACTAACACAACATTGTAAAGCAATTATATGGCAATTAAAACCTGTTCCGGCTCTGGGCCCTGAGCACCTGACCTATACTCTCCAGGCTGTCTAGGGAGTTCACAGAATAGAGTACCCAAGTCCAATTCAGTCTTTCCCTAGCAGGTCTTCCATGAAGTCCCAAAGGAATGTTCAAGATTCTTTCTGTACAGTTACATACACAATAAAATTTCCAAAGAATCCTGGAGTTCCAAGGAGTTAAGCTAAAAACCACATGAAGTGTCCTTAGACAAATTCCGAATTATCAAACACCAAAAAATAAATCCAGAAAGGAAACAGGAACCATCTCTTTGTTCTCTAGTTCTCTCCTTTGGAGCAGTGAGGTTGGGAGGGTTTGCTGGTCAGCAGGGCCACAACCAAACCTCCCTTCTGCCAGTTAGTTCCTGCCTCTAAGTGTCAGCAGGCCCCCGTCACCAACTTCATCCCTTGAGAGCTGCGATCCCCAGCCCTCTGGGAATAGCAAATTCTACTCAATGCCGGTATCAGGGACACATCTGTTCCCCTCCCTCAAGGGCACCGTGGCATCTCCACTTCTTTCAAGGGTTTCTGTGTGTGTGTGTGTGTGTCTTTCAATTTCACATGTGCCCTGGGAACCATAAACAAATACAAGTAACTAAAAAAAAAAAAGAAAGAAAGAAACTGGTTTACAGTTGAAATACCTTTCTCTCCCTACAAATTATTACAGATATAATTGTATTCTCCATCCCGGGGTCACCAAAACATACATCCCCTGTGAAAAATTCTCATTAATTATGATGTATTTTATAAACTCAAATTTTTAAAACCTACTCTTAAAATAACTCCACCTACTCATGCCACCAGGGAATTCACTGTTGATAAAGCACATATAAGTATAGGTCTACTCTCAATAAATTTACAGCCAAACAAAGGAGTGAAGGTGTGGACACAAATATTAATAATATTATTAATATTGCTATAAGAATACTATATGAATAATTGCTAATAACACAAATACTGTTAACACTGATAACAGCATGTAGAAAATGAGGAATGTCAGAGTGGACATGACACAGGGCTACGGGGTTTCCGAAGAAAGATCTCCAAAGAGGGAATACCAGAGACATTTAAAGCAGTATCAGTCATCTAAGTCAGAATTGTATTTTTTTTTTAAAAAAGATTAATACAGTTCAGAGAACTTGAAAATACCTTGAAAAATAGAAATGAAAAGGAAAGATGACAAAGGACCCTCCTTTTTTCCCCTTCTGTGGGTGATTTTTATACAAAAGTCGATATTGTATTTTTTCCGTGTAATTGTGCTTCACTAATCAGAGATCCTGTTCTATCATCCTCTCCATTATCTTGTTTTCCTGCCTCATTTGCTTCCTGCTTCCAAACTCTGGCAAATATTATCCTACAACATTATCACAAAGTAAATTTTAACTGAATTTACAATTTGAAATCATCGATTTTTCTAAGTTTAAACAAACAGAAGCAACTGCCAGATATTTCATACAGAAAATCTTCTGAAACAGAGTATTAGTTTGTTTCAATGCATTCCTTTCCAGAAGGAGAAATGCTAAAGAATAAGCAATGTGCAATTTTTAAATGTGTGAAAAATGATCAATGAGCAGATGGATGTGGAGAAGAGAATTCTCCTAGAGCAGAAGAAATTTGAGGTGACCCTCTTTGGTGGTGGTGTTTTTTAAATTATAGATTGGCAACTTTGTATTAGTTTCTGGTGTACAGCAAAGCGATTCAGTTATCTGTGTATCTGTATCTCTCTATATATTAATATATTCTTTTTCATATTTTCTATTATGGTTTATTATAAGATAATGAATATAGTTAGTATGGTTCCCTGTGCTACACAGTAGGACCTTGTTGTTTATCAATTTTTACATATAATATTATCAGCTAATCCCAAATTCCTAATTTATCCCTTCCCCACCCCCTTTCTCCTCAGGTAACTGTGTTTGTTCTCTATGTCTGTGATGTCTGTTTCTGTTTTGTAAATAAGTTCATTCATTTCATTTTTCCACACATAAGACCATGTGATATTTGCCTTTCTCTTTCTAACTTACATCACTTAAGTATGATAATCCAAGTTCCATCCATGTTGCTGCAAGTAATATTATGTCATCCTTTTTTATGTCTGAGTAATATTCCATTGGGTATATGTGTTGTTGCTGTTTAGTTGCTGAGTCCCATCTGACTCTTGCCACCCCATGGACTATAGCCTGCCAGGCTTCTCTGTCCATGGGATTTCCCAGGTAAGAGTACTGGAGTGGATTGCCGTTTCTTTCTCCAGGGTATCTTTCTGACCCAGGGATCAAACCCACGTCTCCTGCATTGGCAGGCGAATTCTTTACCACTCAGCCATCAGGGAAGCCTGTGTATATGAGTGTGTGTGTGTGTGTGTGTGTGTGTGTGTATTCACACGTCTTTCTCCATTCATCTGTTGATGGTCATTTAGGTTGCTTCTGTGTCCTGGCTATTGTAAAGAGTGCTGCTATGAACGTTAGGGGCATGTATTTTTTCAAACTGGGCTTCCCAGGGGGTGCTAGTGGTAGAGAACCTGCCTACCAGTGCAGGAGACCTAAGAGATGAGGGTTTGATCGCTGGGTCAGGAAGATCCCCTGGAGCAGAAAATGGCAACCCACTCCAGTATGTTTTCTTGGAGAATCCCATGGACAGAGGAGCCTGGCAGGCTACAGTCCATAGGGTTGCAAAGAGTCTTAGCACATGGCATGCATTTTTTTTTAATTAGAGTTTTGTTTGGATATGTGCCCAGGAGTGAGATTGCAGCATCATCCAGCAACTCTGTATTTTAATTTTTTAAGGAAACTCCATACTGCTTTCCATAGTTGTTGTTCAGTCACTCAGTCGTGTCTGACTCTTTGCGACCCCATGGACTACAGCACGCCAGGCTCCCCTGTCCGTCACCATCTCCCAGAGTTAATTCAAACTCATGTCCATTGAGTCGGTGATGCCATCCAACCATCTTGTCCTCTGTCATCCCCTTCTCCTCCTGCCTTCAGTCTTTCCCAGTCTTTTCCAATCAGTCAGCTCTTCTCATCAGGTGGCCGAAGTATTGGAGCTTCAGCTTTAGCAACAGTACTTCCAATGAATATTCAGGGTTGATTTCCTTTAGCATTGATTGGTTGATCTCCTTATAGTCCAAGGGACTCTCAAGAGTCTCCTTCAACACCACAGTTCAAAAGCAGCAGTTCCTCGGTGCTCAGCCTTCTTTATGGTACAACTCTCACATCCATACATGACTACAGGGAAAACCATAGCTTTGACTATACAGACCTTTGTCAGCAGAGTAATGTCTCTACTTTTTAATACGCTGTTTAGGTTTGTCATAGCTTTTCTTCCAAGGAGCAAGTGTCTTTTAATTTCATGGCTGCAGTCACATCCGCAGTGATTTTGGAGCCCAAGAAAATAAAGCCTGTCACTGTGTCCATTGTTTCCCCATCTATTTGCCATGAAGTGATAGGATCAGATGCCATGATCTTAGTTTTTTGAATGTTGATATTTAAGCCAGCTTTCCACAGTGGCTACACCAATTTACATTCCCACCAACAGTGTAGGAGGGTTCCCTTTTCCCCACAGTCTCTCCAGCATTTATTATTAGACTTTTTGATGATGGCTGTTCTGACTGGTGTAAGGTGGTACCTCATTGTACTTTTGATTTTCATTTCTCTAATAATTAGTGATGTTGAGCATCTTTTCATGTGCCTATTGGCCATCTGTATGTTTTCTCTGGAGAAGTATCTCTAAGATCTTCTGCCCATTTTTTTTATTGGGTTGTTGGTTTTATTGTTATTGAGTTGTATGAGCTGTTTGTATATTTTGGAAATTAAGCCCTTGTCAGCTGCATTATTTGAAGATATTTTCTCCCAGTTTATAGGCTGTCTCTTCATTTTGTTTATGGTTTCCTTTGCTGTGCAATAGTTTATAAGTTTGATTACATCTCATTTGTTTATTTTTGCTTTTATTTCTATTGCCTTGGGAGAGTGACCAAAGGAAACATTGCTATGGTTTATGTCAGAGAATGTTTTGCCTGTGCTCTTTTGGTTATGGTTTTATGGTTTTATGACACCATAAAACTCTTCTAGGAGTTTCATGGTGTCATGTGAGATGACCGTCTTTCACTATGAGTAAACAGAGAGCTTTCTCATGAGACACTTTGCAAAACTGTTCACATGTCTTGCAACCATGCTTGGCATTATCTTCTTCTTAAGTTCATTGAATGGGAAGGCAATAAGTACATTAGAGAGCAAAAGATACTATTTCAAAGAGCAAAAGAGCCAAATACAAGTTTTACTCTGATGGAGAGAAGGCACCCTACTTTGGCAGGGATGGGTTTGGCCTCAGGGTCTGTGATGGTAGAAGCACCAGCATGGATGGGAGAAACTGGAGTCAGTATAAGGGGAAAGAACAATTAGGCAAAACAGCCAGTACGTAAGGAAAAGGGAAGAACAGTGAGGAGGAGGTAGCAGCCCTGAAGGGAAAGGTGGAACAATTGAATGACAACTGGAAGAGAATTCCAGAGCAGGTGTTGGATTCCAAAAAGAACAGTGGATGGGGACTCAAAACCAAAGACTGTTACCATTGCTGTGTACTCCATACTCCTTAGTTCCTCTTCTTTTTGATGAAGGAAGAGAATTCAAAACAACCTGAACTTCCCAAGGCTCTCTGACCATCACTAGTAGACCAAATTCACTAGATCTTGTCCCATGCAAAGTCTCATCTAGTTATTTCTGAGAGAACCTGAGATTCACAGACATCCCTTGGGTGTTCTTCTTGAGCCCTGTGTGTGTGTGCGTGTGCGTGTGCACACGTGCACATCCTCAGTTGTGTCCAACTCTTTGCAACCCCATGGACTGTCATCCACCTGGCTCCTCTGTCCATGGAATTTCCCAGGCAAGAATATTGGAGTGAGTTGCCATTTCCTCTTCCAGGAGATGTTCCCAACCTAGGGATGGAACCCACATCTCTTGCACCTCCTGCATTAGCAGGGGTTCTTTACAATTGTGCCCTGGGAAGCCCCCATTTGAGCCCTTAGTTGATGTCAGCTCCTTACAAAGCCAAGCGACGGCTGGATTCATCCATGCCATTGATGCTGGCCACCCTCCATGAGAACACTCATGCCCAAAGGCAGTACCAAAGTGATACCCCTCTCAGTGCCAAGGCCAAGCCAGTTTGCTGGAGTTCCCCTACATCAAAGCAACTCTCTGAGACACTCCTCTGTCCCACTCTGTGCTGTCCTGAGTCTCCTGGACCCTGAAATGCCTCTGCTGGGCTGCCACAAGCCACTGTCCCAAGGAAAACCCCTGCTCAGCTTGTGCCTGCAAAGGTCTCCAAAGATCTCAGATGAAGTTCAGGGTACCAGTAGAAGAACTCATGCCTGAAACATGTAGCATGCTCTTCTGTCTGCCACATTCCCATCTCTTCCTGGGTACACAGCTTCTTCTCTGAACAAGTCTCTCTTATCCATATAAATTCATTCCTGCAGAGGCTGGCCATCTGCTCCTCTAACTTCAGCAAATACAGCCTGAACCATCAGAATTCCAACCAGAGACCCAGTCTGGGACTCCTGCTCTTCAGTTAGCACCATCACTGTGAGGCCAGGCACTTTGATAAAATGTAGGAGACAGGGATGCAAGGAGAGAGTGGTTCCGAAGGTCCCTTTCTGCTGCACAGAGAGGGAACATGAACCTCAGACCGTTACCAAGAGCTTTGGACCCTATGCGTCCCCAAGGAGGGTGTAGAGATGGTGGAGGGGAGCAGGTACTATTAGAGTCAGGATGAACTGAATCAATTAAGCTTCTTTAGCATTCCAAAAGTATAAAGGAGCCAGAGCATATTTTGCTAGTGCCAGAGTAATTTTTTTCAATTCTAAATTTATTAATAAATGTGTGAGTCAAACTATTTTCCCAGCATGCACCACAACCCACCCACTTATCACACAAACCTGTGTTATGTGAACTTCCCGGAGAGTAAACAAAAGCTCCGGAGCAGTGAATTTCAGAGATGAAATTATTAAGGGTATTTTTGCTTGTAAGTTCGTGGAACCTGCCAGACCCAGATGGATAATTGGTAATTGATATTTATGAACAATATACCCCACAGCTGGGGGAATCTGGCTAACACATGGTGGGTTACCCACTCCCAACAAACCTCACTTTCACACTCCCTCCACACCCATCTCAGCAGAAAGAGCCCCATGAATGGTTTTCCTGAATCCTCAGGCTGGCAATCAGTTCATTTACCAGAAGCCCATGGGGACTTTGGGGCCTGAGCAGCTCACCATGCATCCCCATTTCGTCCAGAGCACCCAGATTCTGTTGATGCTTCAAAATCTGAATTCACAGGAACACCCTGCACCGGATTCTTTGGAGTTCTCGGAGATCTGGGATGGAGCGTCAGCTGTGCTGCCAAGACCTCAGAAATAGCACAAACTGAAATCTGCCAGCAGTGGCTTTAAAAAGTCTGCTCACCTTTCTCAAGAGAAATTAACGCATAGCAAATGAAAATCACTAATGTTCCCATTAATCTGGCATATGATTCCCCTTGGATACAAAATGGCTCTTCTCCAGGCTGCAACTAATGATGTCTTGACCTCAGCCACTCAAACTTGTGAGCAACTCACCGTGTCCAGTCATCAGCATCAAAGGACTGGGAGAAAGAACAGGGGCCCTGGCGCTGAAGTCCTGGCTGACTACGAATTTTACATAAGTCTGTTCTTCCTCTGGACTTCAGTTTCTCCAGGTCTGGCCAGAGCATAAACAAAAAACCCCTGGCCCTCCACTCCTCGAGGATATTAATGTCCCACTCAGTCTCTGAGATCTGAACAACTGGATGTTCCGACTACCTGCCCTTTGTTGCAAAATTCCTGTATATCCTAGCTCCTCCCCTCGCCTCCTCGGAGCAGTTCTGTCAGGGTTACTTGAGATTATGCCTCCTGAGCTTGAAGTCCTAAACATCCCTGCCAAGTAAAACATAACTCTCCAAGAGAAGAAATCTGAACAATTTGAAATCTTAGAAGTCAAAAGAAGGAACCACACGTGGGGCTGATACCTGGCTCACTGCCTGCTAACCCTTCGTTGTTAGAGTTAGTTGTTAGGGGCCTTTGTTATTGATCAGTCGCTCTGTCATGTCTGATTCTTCGTGACCCCATAGACTGCAGCATGCCAGGCTTTCCTGCCCTTTATTATCTCTTGGAGTTTGCTCACACTCATGTCCATTTAGTCGGTGATGCCATCCAACCATCTCACCCACTGTTGCCCCGTTTTCTTGCCCTCAATCTTTCGCACCGCCTTGGATACCACCTATTCACCAACTTCTCCCACTCTTCCCTCACCTCCCTGACTCTGGCTTCATTGTAGAAAAGTAGGAGCAGGGAAGGTAAGTGAGGTCCTGTTACATTTTGGCTACCCAAATGTAGCCTGTTACATTTGGCTAATATTTGAAAATAGGAACCACCAAACCAAAAAAAGAGGAAGTTATTATTTGCTTTGTAAAGGAATTCTTAATACCAAGATGTCTATCAAACACTTGTTCATTTGCTCAGTCATGTCTGACTCTTCTCGACTCCCTGGACTACATACAGTATGTCAGGCTCCTCTGTCCTCCACTATCTCCTGAAGTTTTCTCAAATTTGTGTCAATGACACTATCTAACCATCACATCCCTTCTCTTTTTGCCTTCAATCTTTTCTAGCATCATCATCTTTTCCAGTTGAGTCAGCTCTTCTAATCAAATGGCCAAAGTATTAGACCTTCAGCTTCAGCACCAATCCTTCCAATGAATAATCAGGATTGACTTCCTTTAGGATTGACTGTTTTGATCTCTTTGCAGTCCAAGGGACTCTCAAGAGTCTTCTCCAGCACCACAATTCAAAGGCAGCAGTTCTTCGACACACAGCCTTCTTTATGGTCCAACTCTCACATCCATACATGACTACTGGAAAAACCATAGCTTTGACTATACAGACCTTTGTCAGCAAAGTGATGTCTTTGCTTTTTAATATGCTATCTAGGTTGGTTATAGCTTTTTTTCCAAGGAGCAAGCATCTTTTAATTTCATGGCTGATACACTCAAAGTCTTCAGTTTCTTGGCAGGTTGGGGAAATACCTGTTGATGGTCTCCAGCACCATGAAGTAGTTACGGTGCTAGATGCTTTCACATTAATTATCTCCTCTGATCCTTTTAGTGTCCCAACACAATGAGACCCATCCAGGTCATGTAACCTGACTAAAATTCTGTAAGTAATAAATGTAGGATTTCAACTCGGGTTGTTTCACTTCGAGGCTTATGTTCTTCCTACAATTCCATACTGTTTCTCAAACACAAGAAGGCTCCATTTGAATTAAGAGTGAAGTGTTTGGTTTGTAATATAGCTCCCTAAGATTGTTGTTGTTTAGTCACTAAGTCATGCTAACTCTTTTGGGATTTCATGGACTCTAGCCCCCCAGGCTCCTCTGACCATAGGAATTCTCCAGGTAAGAATACTAGAGTGAGTTGCCATTTCCTTCTCCAGGGGATCTTTTCGACCCAGGGATCGAACCTGGATCTCCCGCCTTGGCAGGCAGGTTCTTTACCACTGAGCCACTAGGGAAGCCATCCCTAAGATTAGGCATAATCTAAGTAAAAGGAAAATACGATTGTAGTGAAGCAAATATGTCATTTACATTTCAGTCTTGAAATGTAACCCCTGAAATGAAACCTAACCCCTGCAGGTGAGAGTCACTTTCACTGCTTTATTGTTGGAAAATACTCAAAATTTCCCCCTCAGTTATCAGTACAAAGCTCTCTGCCAGGAGAAAAGAAAGGTTACTTTTTCACCGACTGCCTATTTTAATGGCTCGCACTTGGCACTGTAATTCCAAATACAATTTGAGAAAATAAAACATCGTTTACTTCTTTAAGTGTTAGCACCTACACCAAAGGGACAGCCTTAAAGAAAAAGATTAATAGATTTGAGTGCATAAAGTTTAAAAATTTTACAGTACAAAAACACTGTAAAATCAACGTAAAAGAAAGTGACAATTTGAAAAAGTATTAGAACACATAGTAATTATCAAGTAACTATTAAATATATGAGCCCTTTTAAGTTATTTTTAATGAGTACCCTTTTAGAAAGGTAAGCAAAGGATCTCAAAAGGTAAATAATCAAAGTATAAATTAATATACTTCTTATTAGATTAGTTGATGTGACAACAGGGCAAGAGGGAACCGGTAAAAATACAGGGAAATTGACCCCTTTGTTCACTCTAGTTAACATTTCAGAGTAGAACCATGTATGAAAACAGCTTATATTTCTACTATTTTGGATATTTTTCAGGAAACATATATTGCTTTGCAATAAGAAAAAAAATAGTATTTTAAAAGGTGTTCACCTGACACAGTTATTTTCTCAGCATAAATCCTAAATGGAAACAACCATGGGTGTGCAAAAGTATTCAGCTAGAAGCCATACATGACAGCATGGATTATAAGGGCAAAAAATGGTGTGGCAGAAACCACTAGTTGCTACACAATGCCCATTCTTCTCCTTTTTGTTAACAATAGAACGCTTTTGAATTCCCTTCAAAGCCTCCCTTACAGCTGAATATCAGTTCAGTTCAGTTCAGTCACTCAGTTGTGCCCGACTCTTTGTGACCCCATGAATCACAGCACGCCAGGCCTCCCATCACCAACTCCCAGAATTCACTCAAACTCACTTCCATTGAATCAGTGATGCCATCCAGCCATCTCATCCTCTGTCATCCCCTTCTCCTCCTGCCCCCAATCCCTCCCAGCATCAGGGTCTTTTCAAATGAGTCAACTCTTGGCATGAGGTGGCCAAAGTATTGGAGTTTCAGCTTCTGCATCAGTCCTTCCAATGAACACCCAAGACTGATCTCCTTTAGGATGGACTGGTTGGATCGCCTTGCAGTCCAAGGGACTCTCAAGAGTCTTCTCCAACACCACAATTCAAAAGCATTGATTCTTCGGCACTCAGCTTTCTTCACAGTCCAACTCACATCCATACATGACCACTGAAAAAAACCATAGCCTTGACTAGACGGACGTTTGTTGGCAAAGTAATGTCTCTGCTTTTCAGTATGCTATCTAGGTTGGTCATAACTTTCCTTCCAAGGAGTAAGCGTCTTTTAATTTCATGGCTGCAATCAGCATCTGCAGTGATTTGGAGCCCAGAAAAATAAAGTCTGACACTGTTTCCACTGTTTCCCCATCTATTTCCCATGAAGTGATGGGACCAGATGCCATGATCTTCGTTTTATGAATGCTGAACTTAAAGCCAACTTTTTCACTCTCCTCTTTCATTTTCATCAAGAGGCTTTTTAGTTCCTGTTTGCTTTCTGCCATAAGGGTGCTGTCATCTGCATATCTCAGGTTATTGGTATTTCTCCCGGCAATCTTGATTCTAGCTTGTGCTTATTCCAGCCCAACATTTCCCATGATGTACTCTGCATATAAGTTAAATAAGCAGGGTAACAATATAAAGCCTTGACATACTACTTTTCCTATTTGGAACCCGTCTGTTGTTCCATGTCCAGTTCTAACTCTTTCTTCCTGACCTGCATACAGGTTTCTCAAGAGGCAGGTCAGGTAGTCTGGTATTCCTATCTCTTTCAGAATTTTCCACAGTTTATTGTGATCCACACATAATATGGCCAACTACAAAAAAGCAGAGGTGTTTCATAGGATTTCCAGGGAGGCGACTTCAGTTCAGTTCAGTCGCTCAGGTCGTGTCCGACTCTTTGCGACCCCATGAATCACAGCACGCCATGCCTCCCTGTCCATCACCAACTCCCAGAGTTCACTCAGACTCATGTCCATTGAGTCAGTGATGCCATCCAGCCATCTCATCCTCTGTCGTCCCCTTCTCCTCCTGCCCCCAATCCCTCCCAACATCAGAGTCTTTTCCAATGAGTCAACTCGTCGCATGAGGTGGCCAAAGTACTGGAGTTTCGGCCTTTAGCATCATTCCTTCCAAAGAAATCCCAGGGCTGATCTCCTTCAGAATGGACTGGTTGGATCACCCTGCAGTCCAAGGGACTCTCAAGAGTCTACTCTAGCACCACAGTTCAAAAGCATCAATTCTTCAGCGCTCAGCTTTCTTCACAGTCCAACTCTCTCATCCATACATGACCACAGGAAAAACCATAGCCTTGACTAGACGGACCTTTGTTGGCAAAGTAATGTCTCTGCTTTTGAATATGCTATCTAGGTTGGTTATAACTTTTCTTCAAAGAAGTAAGCATCTTTTAATTTCATGGCTGCAATCACCATCTGCAGTGATTTTGGAGCCCCAAAAAATAACGTCTGGCACAGTTTCCACTGTTTCCCCATCTATTTCCCATGAAGTGATGGGACCAGATGTCATGATCTTCATTTTATGAATGTTGAGTTTTAAGCCAACTTTTTCACTCTCCTCTTTCACTTTCATCAAGAGGCTTTTTAGTTCCTCTTCACTTTCTGCCATAAGGGTGGTGTCATCTGCATATCTGAGGTTATTGATACTTCTCCCAGCAATCTTGATTCCAGCTTGTGCTTCATCCAGCCCAGCGTTTCTCATGATGTACTCTGCATATAAGTTAAATAAGCAGGGTGACAATATACAGCCTTGACATACTCCTTTTCCTATTTGGAACCAGTCTGTTGTTCCATGTCCAGTTCTAACTGCTGCTTCCTGACCTGCATATAGGTCTCTCAAGAGGCAGGTCAGGTGGTCTGGTATTCCTATCTCTTTCAGAATTTTCCACAGTGTATTGTGATCCACACAGTCAAAGGCTTTGGCATAGTCAATAAAGCAGAAACAGATGTTTTTCTGGAACTCTCTTGCTTTTTCCATGATCCAGCGGATGTTGGCAATTTGATTTCTGGTTCCTCTGCCTTTTCTAAAACCAGCTTGAACATCTGGAAGTTCATGGTTCATGTATTGCTGAAGCCTGGCTTGGAGAATTTTGAGCATTACTTTGCTAGCGTGTGAGATGAGTGCAATTGTGCAGTAGTTTGAGCATTCTTTGGCATTGCCTTTCTTTGGGATTGGAATGAAAACTGACCTTTTCTAGTCCTGTGGCCACTGCTGAGTTTTCCAAATTTGCTGGCATATTGAGTGCAGCACTTTCACAGCATCATCTTTCAGGATTTGAAATAGCTCCACTGGAATTCCATCACCTCCACTAGCTTTGTTCTTAGTGATGCTTTCTAAGGCCCACTTGACTTCACATTCCAGCATATCTGGCTCTAGGTGAGTGATCACACCATCGTGATTATCTTGGTCGTGAAGATCTTTTTTGTACAGTTCTTCTGTGTATTCTTGCCACCTCTTCTTAATATCTTCTACTTCTGTTAGGTGCATACCATTTCTGTCCTTTATAGAGTCCATCTTTGCATGAAATGTTCCCCTGGTGTCTCTAATTTTCTTGAAGAGATCTCTAGTCTTTCCCATTCTGTTGTTTTCCTCTATTTCTTTGCATTGCTTGCTGAGGAAGGCTTTCTTATCTCTTCTTGCTATTCTTTGGAACTCTGCATACTTAAAGGTATGGGAGACTACTTAAAGGCAGCTAATTTGGCTGTAGGGGAGCCTTTTGAACCCTTCCTTGCTTTCTTCTCTGTACTGCCTAGAACTTTGTGGAGGGGGCTTTTGATTCTTAATTTTTTTGAAATATAGTTGATTGACAGTGTTGTGTTAATTTCTTCTTTACAGCAGAGTGATTTAGTTATATATATATATATATGTATATGTATCAGATCAGATCAGATCAGTCGTTCAGTTGTGTCCGACTCTTTGCGACCCCATGAATCGCAGCACGCCAGGCCTCCCTGTCCATCACCAACTCCTGGAGTTCACTCAGACTCACGTCCATCGAGTCAGTGATGCCATCCAGCCATCTCATGCTCTGTCGTCCCCTTCTCCTCTTGCCCCCAATCCCTCCCAGCATCAGAGTTTTCCAATGAGTCAACTCGTCACATGAGGTGGCCAAAGTACTGGAGTTTCAGCTTTAGCATCATTCTTTCCAAAGTAATCCCAGGGCTGATCTCCTTCAGAATGGACTGGTTGGATCACCCTGCAGTCCAAGGGACTCTCAAGAGTCTTCTCCAACACCACAGTTCAAAAGCATCAATTCTTCGGCGTTCAGCCTTCTTCACAGTCCAACTCTCACATCCATACATGACCACAGGAAAAACCATAGCCTTGACTAGACGGACCTTTGTTGACAAAGTAATGTCTCTGCTTTTGAATATGCTATCTAGGTTGGTCATAACTTTCCTTCCAAGGAGTAAGTGTCTTTTAATTTCATGGCTGCAGTCACCATCTGCAGTGATTTTGGAGCCCCGCAAAATAAACTCTGACACTGTTTCCACTGTTTCCCCATCTATTTCCCATGAAGTGATGGGACCGGATGCCATGATCTTAGTTTTCTGAATGTTGAGCTTTAAGCCAACTTTTCCATTCTCCTCTTTCACTTTCAGCAAGAGGCTTTTTTGTTCCTCTTCACTTTCTGCCATAAGGGTGGTGTCATCTACATATCTGAGGTTATTGATATTTCTCCTGGCAATCTTGATTCCAGCTTGTGTTTCTTCCAGCCCAGCATTTCTCATGATGTACTCTGCATATAAGTTAAATAAGAGTGCCTGATGAACTATGGACTGAGGTTCGTGACATTGTACAGGAGATAGGGATCAAGACCATCCCCATGGAAAAGAAATGCAAACAAGCAAAATGGCTGTTTGGGGAGGCCTTACAAATAGCTGTGAAAAGAAGAGAAGTGAAAAGCAAAGGAGAAAAGGAAAGATATAAGCATCTGAATGCAGAGTTCCAAAGAATAGCAAGAAGAGATAAGAAAGCCTTCTTCAGCGATCAGTGCAAAGAAATAGAGGAAAACAACAGAATGGGAAAGACTAGAGATCTCTTCAAGAAAGTTAGAGATACCAAGGGAACACTTCATTCAAAGATGGGCTCAATAAAGGACAGAAATGGTATGGACCTAACAGAAGCAGAAGATATTAAGAAGAGGTGGCAAGAATACACAGAAGAACTGTACAAAAAAGATCTTCACGACCAAGATAATCATGATGGTGTGATCACTCACCTAGAGCCAGATATGCTGGAATGTGAAGTCAAGTGGGCCTTAGAAAGCATCACTAAGAACAAAGCTAGTGGAGGTGATGGAATTCCAGTGGAGCTATTTCAAATCCTGAAAGATGATGCTGTGAAAGTGCTGCACTCAATATGCCAGCAAATTTGGAAAACTTAGCAGTGGCCACAGGACTAGAAAAGGTCAGTTTTCATTCCAATCCCAAAGAAAGACAATGCCAAAGAATGCTCAAACTATGGCACAATTGCACTCATCTCACATGCTAATAAAGTAATGCTCAAAATTCTCCAAGCCAGGCTTCAGCAATACATGAACTGTGAACTTCCAGATGTTCAAGCTGGTTTTAGAAAAGGCAGAGGAACCAGAGATCAAATTTCCACCATCTGCTGGATCATGGAAAAAGCAAGAGAGTTCCAGAAAAACATCTATTTCTGCTTTATTGACTGTGCCAAAGCCTTTGACTGTGTGGATCACAATAAACTGTCGAAAATTCTGAAAAAGATGGGAATACCAGACCACCTGACCTGCCTCTTGAGAAATTTGTATGCAGGTCAGGAAGCAGCAATTAGAACTGGACATGGAACAACAGACTGGTTCCAAATAGGAAAAGGAGTTCGTCAAGGCTGTACATTGTCACCCTGCTTATTTAAGTACGTAGATTGCTGCTGTTGCTGCTAAGTCAGTAACCTAAAAATCCAACAGTTTAAGGTTAGATAAATAAAATATATGGAATCCATATGATAAAAACTAAGTAGCCATTTACAATCATATTGCATGAAAAGATGTTCACAATATATTGGTATTTGACAAAGGCAGAGTTTTTCAAAGTATATACAGTATAATCTCATATTTGTAAAAGATAAAAATTCTTGTTCAAATATTGAAAAGTTTGGTGAGTTATACACCGAAATGTAACTAGTTATTTATGAGTACTTGGACTGTGGTGAACAGTCTGAATTTCTATACAAAGTCTCTAGTTAATTTCATAAAAGGAACAGGTATTAGGCATCCAACTCTGGATGAGACACTAAGTAACACAAGAAAATCTATTTACTTCCAGACAAACAGAGAGCATTCATGGGGGGACATGGAAGGAGCAAAGCTTGACTTTTAGGAGGTGTATTCACTCTTGGAGATGACTAGGGAGCCACCAAATACATTCTGCTCCGCAAAAGAATTCCTTTAAAGACTCCAAGGGTTAAATACGAAGGCACATTATTTTTCAGTAGCCATATGTGTCTCAAGCAAAGAAAGGAGCCTGCAGAGATGCTTCCAAATGTTCAAAGGACACATTTCCAGGTTCCATGGCTGTGTTTTATTAATAAGGGCGCTACAGTCAATATTCATAAGAATTTGGCATAAACTTATTCTAGAAAACGTTCACATGCGTTAAAAGCAGATTTCATGTATATGAGGAACGGAACTTGGTCGTCCACTTTATGGAAGACAGAAATCAGTCTAGCAGATGTGTTTAAGTGCTTTCTGTGGGTCTTTTTCACCTTGGTAGGTTTCTTCCCCTGCTTTCACCATGGAACTCAATTTCCCCATTCATGACACAACAGACAAGGACATTCAGCAGAGGGGGGGTTGTCCGAGAGACCTGTAACAAGCATGTCACCTCGGCAATGCCGTTATTAAAGGCTTCCTCAGGGGCTGCCAACACAACCGTCCTATTTTTAGGGGTTATGCATTTTTGCTCTAAAATATCTCTTTTCCTTAAACTGCAGCTGAGGAGCTGGCAGCAAGAACACTTGGGCAGCTCCTCTGTCCTGTGGTCAGATCTTTTCCCAGTCATGTGAAAATCAACCAGAAAAGACCGTTGGGGTTTCAAACAGCTTTATGTTCCCATCTGGCATCCAAAAAAGGCTCATTTAACTTAACACAGACACATTTTTCAAACACCTGGTTCTTCATTGGCATTCTGTTGAAAAAAAGTTCTTCCAGAACAAGAACAAAATCTCAGTTATGATTTAACCATCCTTCAGTGTGTGTGGTGAGAAATACTCTTCCTGTGTTTAAGTTTCTGGTGTGGAACTTGAGAGCTAACGAGAGGAATAACTTCCTGCCGTGGCTGTCACCTCCACATCTACTGAGTGCTCACACTTGGTGCTAAGTTCAGGCTTGGTGATTTACATCCTACCTACCTACTGAGTTAGGCATCATCACCTTCACTTTTAAAGTGAGAAAATGGAGGCTCAGAGACCTTAAGTCATTTGCCCAGTTCACACAGGTGGGAGGCAGGTCAGGGATTCACACTAAAACTGCTTGACTCTTTTCATCATGCCAAGCTTTTTTTTTAAATTATGTACATAACATAAAGCTTACCATTTTGACGATTTCTGTGTCATTAGGTATATTCGCAATGTTGTACAAGATCATTGTATAATGTTGTTCACCACATCTCGTTCCAAAATGTTTTCACTACTCAGAACAGAAACTCTATACCCAGTAACTCCACATTCCCCTTTCCCCAGGACTTGGTAAGCCCTTCCTCTACTTTGTGTCTCTATAAATTTGCTTATCCAGGTAATATAAGTAGAATAACACAGTATTTGTCAACTTGTGACTGGCTTCTTTCACTTAGCATGATGTCTTCAAGGTTCATCCATGTTGTAGCATGTGTCAGAATGTTATTCCTTTTTGTGGCTGAATGATACCTGTGATCATGAGATATATAGATACCTGTGTTGAAGGAGATCAGCCCTGGGATTTCTTTGGAAGGAATGATGCTAAAGCTGAAACTCCAGTACTGTGGCCACCTCATGCGAAGAGTTGACTCATTGGAAAAGACTCTGATGCTGGGAGGGATTGGGGGCAGGAGGAGAAGGGGACGACAGAGGATGAGATGGCTGGATGGCATCACCGACTCGATGGGCGTGAGTCTCAGTGAACTCCGGAAGTTGGTGATGGACAGGGAGGCGTGGCATGCTGCGATTCATGGGGTCGCAAAGAGTCGGACACGACTGAGTGACTGAACTGAACTGAACTGATGTGTATATATATCTCACATTTTGTTTATCCATTCACCTGTCAGTGTACACTTGGGTTGTTTTCACCTTTTGGCCACTGTGAATAGTGCCACCATGAACATTGGTATACCAGTATCTGAGTTCTTATTTTCAATTATTTGAGTATATACATAGGACTGGAATTTCTAGGGTAATTTCATGCTTAATTTTTTTTTTTTTTAGAAATTCAGGCTTTCTCCACATATAGATTATAGTAGCAATTTTATGTAGATATAAATATAGATATTCCACTCTTATATAATCTCTTGTTGATTCAGAGTGGAAAGAAGATGCCGTTCGAATTGGAGAGACCTGGGAATAAACTGTGGCTGTACAACTTCTAAATCTTGGGCAAGTCACTTCACCTCTCAGAGCTTCAGGTTCCTCTTCTGTAAAAATGGGAATAATAAAATGTATCTTGAAGTGAAGATTTGATTTCAAATGGGGAAAATGACTAGCAGAATGGGCAGTGGATAAATAGTTTTACTTAGTTTTATGAAACAGAAGAAGAAGCTCATTTTTTTTATGTGTAAAATTAATGCCTCTGTAAGTCCAATTTATGGGTGATGAGTAAAAGCAGAGCCATGTTAGATAAGTCTTGGGACTTTAGATGCCTCGAGGAGGTCCATAGTCCACCAATTCCTACCCGGAGAGACCATGATGGGATGGATACACTTGGCTGGCCCTTAATAGCTCTCCCTTGTGACTTTCTTATAGCCAAGAGATTGTGAATCAATCAATGTAATTATTCAATAAAGTTCCCTGACTACATGTGTCTCAAAGCACTAAACAACAAATTCAATTTACCTAGAATACAAGACACGTTACATCTCCCCAGATGAGATGAAAGTCCTTTAAATACAAAGGTTATTTTATAATGTATCTGTGAATCCAAATTGGTTGGAGTCAGTGGAACCACGATCTCTTGAGCAACATAAATGGAATCGGTGTGGTCAAGGATTCTCCTCTCTCCTCTCTCTTAGCCCCAAGCTAAAACAGGGCTGCTCCCAGCACTGAGTCTATTTCCCTTGAAGGGATAAACAGCTAGTGTCCAAGATTAGTGATAACTTGTACCCAGAGGTACAGAAACGTGACTTAATGAGGATGATGAACTCTTGCCATCAATTTTGCTTTGAGTTCATAGGCATTTAATGACTTTTTATTCCATTTAATAATAATAAGGCTATTAATGCCATCTCTGTCCCTCAATGTCAGTTTTGCAACTTTGATCTTACTTTGTCCTGACTTTCCTAGAAGATTGCTGTGGATGAGTCTTCCCTGTCTTTTGGTAAAACATGAAGGCATATTGAGAGATGGAAAATATACTTAGGATGTAAAGCTAACCACAAATCAGGATTGTCCAGTTCACTCATTACAGCCACGGAGAGAAACCATCTTTGAAAAATCTAGTTCTCACCTGAAATCTCAAGGGCTATTTATTTACATTTGAAATGATAGTGCTCATCAGACAGATTGGTGAATTGCTTCAGTAACTTCCTCTGTATTCAGAACCCCCACCTGGCCTACTCCTCCATCAATAAGGCCAAGAGAGGAATCAAAGTATCCTTTAGAAGCTGGGTGCCCAAATGTGGTATTACAAGATTTTGTCTTTTCTTCCCTTCTCTAAGTCTAAAGATGCAGGCTGACATTTAAAGCATGTGAGTACAACTTCAACCTCCATCTGTAAGCAGAAAATAGTTCATTAAATAAATTGCCTGTTGGTGGTGCAGCCTGAACATAAAGTCTGGTGTTTTGTTCGACCCTGAAGTTTTGTAAAATGATACGAGCTGGTTCTCAAGCACCCTCCTTATGTTAATCCAGGTTCTTTCAGGAGTAACCAGGAGAAAAGCTGGGGCAGACAGAATCTGTTAGTGGATGAACAGGAGTCCTTGCCCTCACATGTCTGCAGTGCATGTTGATGTGACCAAAATCCTTTTTTCCTAAGCTTTTGAGCTGTTCCTTCATTAGACATGTAAAGCTTGCCCTGTCTTTGTTTGGCTGGAAACAGCATGAAAATAGTTTGTATTTTAAGAAGAGCAATGAGCACCCAGAAATGTGACTGAAATATTATTGCTAGGCTGATTAGAGGAGTTACAAAGCTGCCTATGCGTGCCTTGGACAATTGTAATACAGTAATTGCTCTTGTGTCGGTGCACTGAGTGGCTGGCAAGCATGAAGAGAAGGAGCAGAGCATTTCCAACCCCTCAATTGTAGTTTCCCTCCCCAAACTGGTAGGGAAATGCCAAGTAAATATTGTTATTTGGGGGAAGATTTTGATCTCTGAAGATTTGCAAAGAGAATTACATTTATCATTTCCTTGACTCAAGGATTTAATTCTTTTAGTATACAAAACCAAACTATTATTTAAGATCTTTTTGTTCATTCATTAACTCAAAAATATTATTTTATTTCGAAAATTGCACACACTAGAGATACACCAGGTGCCATGTTGGATGCTAAGAATAAGATAAGAAGGTCACATATTCTATTCCCAGAGCCATTACAGTTTTGCAGTTGAGAAAGATAAGTAACCAGGCAGAGAAGAATCAGAAGTGCTGTGACAGAGGCATATGTGCATGTGTGCTCAGTCACTTCAGTTGTGTCTGACTCTTTGGAACACTATGGACTGTAGCCTGCCAGGCTCATCTGTCCATGGGATTCTCTAGGCAAGAATACTGGAGTGTGTTCCCATGTCCTCCTCCAGGGGGTCTTCCCAACTCAGGGATCAAACCTACATCTCCTGTGCCTTCTATATCACAGGCAGATTCTCTACCACTGAGCCACTGGGGAAGCCCGTGACAGAGGTGTACACCTACAGAACGTGATGAGGCATGTGAGACACACTAACCCAGAATGGGGTCTGAGAAACAGGGGTCAGGGTGGGGGAGGTCAGGAAACGCTTTCCAAAAAGAGTGAAGCTGACCTAGTTCTGCAGGAAAAGCAGGTTTGACTCTGGGATCTGCAGAGCTGGGAAACCAGAACTAGAAGGGCAGGGATGAAGGCAACAGCATGGGGTCTGGGAGCCACAAGTGAGGGTGGTCTGCGGCTGGACATGCAGGAGGACACGTGGACATAGTACAAAACTGCCTGTTTCATGAAGGCTCAGGAGACTCAGTAAGAAGGTCTGCACATGGGCGAGAGGATCCTGGCTGATGCTAGAAGAGCTAAAACCAATAGATGAGTCTCGGGGCAGCCAAACTAGATGCTGCCAAGTCCCTGAAATGATGTTTCCCCTTACAGCTTAGGAGAGCCCTCTAGGGAGTCTTACTTCAGTCTAAGCATGCAAAGCAATTCCACTTTCTAGTTCACAGACTGTGAGAGGGAGGAGGAAGCGGGCAGGGTTAAGCCTGAGCAATAGCCGCAATGCCAAGTGCCATTTCTAGAACAGCAACCTTGGGTCCTGAGTGCTACCTCCTATCCACAATCATTGGGGTATTATGATTCCTTCCATCAGACAGATGAAGAAACTAAATTTCTGAGAGGTGAAGTGATTTGTCCAAGGCCATATGGTTAGGAAATGATGTCAATGGGGCTGGCCCTAAGGAAACCAACAACTGCATCTTCACCTTATATGTTACTCAGTGGAAGGAAAAAGACAGCTGGAAGCTAGAACACAATGGAAAACAGACAGCAGTATTTAGAAGGCAGACACCAGATACTGGATAAAGATGGTAGACTGAACACACCTAATTTTTCTCTCTCCTAAGACCCTACTAATATTACTATTAAAAAATTACTACCAGGATCTGGAGAAGGAGAGAGGAAGCAGGTAACTTAGCCTAGAGAATGCTGATTCCTAAGTCAGCAGAGAGGAAAGGAGAGAGCCAAGTCCATTTACATGGAGAATCCTCACCGGAGAGACCTGTCTAGCACATCCTATGTCCAAATAATGTTTCCAGAGAGAAAATACAGAAGGGAAAAAAAGGAGGGAGAATAAAAGAAATCATTCAGGAACATTTTCAAGGAATGAAAAAGCTCACAATTGTCCAGTCCAATGAATGTAAGCCAATCTATAATGTGTAAAACATTTTACAAGCTTTCAGGAATAAAAACAGAGGATGAGATGGTTGGATGGCATCACTGACTCGATGAACATGAGTTTGAGTAAGCTCCAGGAGTTGGTGATGGACAGGGAGGCCTGGCGTGCTGCAGTTCATGGGGTCGCAAAGAGTCGGACACGACTGAGTGACTAAACTGAACTAAGGAGTAAAAACAGGCCCCATAAAAAGGGTCTGGAGTCCAAATGGTCTTCAACTTCTTAACAACAACTATGAAAGCTAGCAGACAAGTTTTCTGAAGAAAAATCAGTTCCAATAGAAAATTCTATACTCAGCCAAACAAGAAGTCAGCATTTTCATTTTTTGACATTGTGGTCTCAAAAAATTTCTTTTCCACACACCCTTCTCCAGGAAGCTGTTGCAGGATGCGTGCATGCGTGCTAAGTCATTTCAGTCGTATCCAGTTCTTTGCAACGCTATGGACCATAGCCTACCAGTCTCTTCTGTCCATGGGATTCCCCCGGCAAGAATACTGGAGTGGTTTGCCATACTCTCCTCCAGGGGACCTTCCTGACCCAGGGATTAAACCTTCATCTCTTAAGTGTCCTGCATTGCAAGATATGCTCTGTAAAAACAAAGGAGTAAATCAAGAATGAGGCAGGCACGGGAACCAGAAAAAAAGGAAGACAAAGAGAAGCTTGATACTTAAGGAGGAGAAACCAGACCCATTAAAAGCTGTATACCTTGTATACAGGCTTCCCAGGTGGCAGTAGTGGTAAAGAACCCGCCTGCCAATGCAGGAGACGTAAGAGACGTGGGTTCGATACCTGAGTCAGGAAGATCCCCTGGAGGAAAGCGTGGAAACCCACTCCAGTATCCTTGCCTGAAGAATCCCATGGACAGAAGAGTCTGGTGGCCAGCAGTCCACAGGGTCTCAAAGAGTCAGACACAACTGAAGCAAATTACCACACATACACACATACCTCATATACAGAAGGTAATCAATTTATAGGGGCAAGTAAGAAAGTACCAAAAAGACTTATTTAAGAGGATGAAACTGACAGAACACTCATTATGTTTCGATGTATTAACAGGTGATCTGACAATGCCACATAAAGTATGCTGGTTGCCTGGGGCTATCCGTGAACTGTTCTAGAAATATATTTTTATTATATTTTATAAAAGCATCTGTAACCAGTTAGAATTTTTTTTTAAAAAAAGCTGGTCCTTCATCCTAGATTTGCTTTAGAAGCACTAAATAAGCTGAAGCAGAAATAAAGACACAGAAAATGGAAGCAATTTCTTTTAAAGGATAAGTATTAACTTGAGAGAACACAAAGTTATTCAGGAAAAGAAAAGTAATTCTTGTTTTCTACATGGTGACCTCTGAATAGTGTATTGGATCACAATATGTGAACCCTGAATACTGGCATAATTAAAACTATGATAAATCGTCTTCAGAGTATGGAAAGTGAGCATGTGTGATAGGAGAGGGAAAATGCAAGAGTTAAATCCTCATCTTCCATAGTGGGAAGTCAACAGATAAAGCCACAAAGACAAAAATAAACAAGGAGAAACATGACCATGTTATTCATAGATATGGAAAGAAATTTTAAAAAATCAGTTTAAAAATGTAAAGGGGAAGAGAAAAAAGATGCAAGGCAGACTGTGAACTACCCTTTTTCTTAATCAGACCTAAAGAACTTATCTCTTTGAACTACTTGTGAGAGAGTCAATTCCTAGGCAGGTTGATAAGAAGTCTGGGGGTCCCCAAGGAGAGAGGGATCTGAAATTCTCAAGGAGGAGGAAAGGACAAATGCTTTTTTTTCCTCTACATTCCTTAGGATTATATAACAATAATGTATCCTGCTTGAGGACAGTTTCTGGAAAAAACCTTCTGGCTAATCCTGTTATCCTAAAATATAAATTATGGGAGTGGGTCTAGTAAGGTCTTTATAACCTCCAGATATTCTTTGGATTCACTGAAATAACTAATTAAAAGTATATAACTCCATTGCTAACACCAGTGAGGCGGCACTCTTTCTGCCTTCTTCTGATGTCTATGTCAGAAGCTTTCTCTATCTCTTTTATGCTTTAATAAAACTTTATTACACAAAAGCTCTGAGCAATCAAGCCTCGTCTCTGGTCCCGGATTGAATTCTTCTCCTCTGGAGGCCAAGAATCCCGGTGTCTTTCATGGTTCAGCAACAACTTTTCACTTGTGCCTCTATAACTCTAATGAAACCAAAGATCTGTAGTCCAGGGACAAACAATTCTGCATATACTTCATCTGGCAATAAGATTACCTGGGCCTCAAGATTATTATTGGAGCTTCCCTGATGACTCTGGTGAAGAATCCACCTGCCAATGCAGGAGACCGAGGTTTGATCTCTGGGTCAGGAAGATCCCCTGAAGGAGGTAATGGCAGCCCACTCCACTCTTCTTGCCTGGGAAATCCCCTGGACAGACGAGCCTGGGGGGCTACAGTCCACAGGGTCACAAAGGAGTCAGAAATGACTTAGTGACTAAGCAGCAACCACAAAGATTTTGTTCTTGTTCAGTCATTCAGTCGCGTCCCATTCATTGCAACCCCATGGACCACAGCACACGAGGCTTCCCTGTCCTTCTCTATCTCCCCGAGTTCACTCAAACTCATGTCCATAGAGCTGATGATGCCATCTAACCATCTCATCCTCTGTCGTCCCTTTCTGCTCACGTCCTAAATCTTTCCCAGCATCAGGGTCTTTTCCAGTGAGTCGGCTCTACGTATCAGGTGGTCAAATTATGGGAGCTTCAGCTTCAGCATCAGTCCTTCCAATGAATATTTGGGGTTAATTTCCTTTAGGATTGACTGATTTGATCTCCTTGCAGTCAAAGGACTCTCAAGAGTCTTCTTCAGCACCACAGTTTGAAAGCAGCTCTTTATGGTCCAGCTCTCACATCCGTACATGACTATGGGAAAAAAACCATAGCTTTGACTTATACAGACCTTTGTTGGCAAAGTGATGTCTCTGCTTTTTAATACACTATCTATGTTCATTACAGCTTTTCTTCAGAGGAGCAAGCATCTTTTAATTTCATGGCTGAAGTCACCACCCACAGTGATTTTGGAGCCCAAGAAAATAAAGTCTGTACTGGGACAGGACCAGATGCCATAATCTTCATTTTTTGAATGTTGAGTTTTAAGCAAAGATTATTACTATCATTATGAGTTCAAGTAACTCTTGAATATACATATATATTAAATATATATTACATATAACCTATAGTTACCTGTATTTAAGACTGTTATAGTCTACATAATATATATGTATTGAATATACATATTTTATATATACATACAATGGCACCCTACTCCAGTACTCTTGCCTGGAAAATCCCATGGATGGAGGAGCCTGGTGGGCTGCAGTCCATGGGATCGCTGAGAGTCAGACACGACTGAGTGACTTCCCTTTCACTTTTCACTTTCATGCATTGGAGCAGGAAATGGCAACCCACTACAGTGTTCTTGCCTGGAGAATCCCAGGGACAGGGGAGCCTGGTGAGCTGCCGTCTCTGGGGTCGCACAGAGTCGGACACAACTGAAGTGACTTAGCAGCAGCAGCAGCATTGTGTGAGACATGGACTCTTGGAAACTAATTCCCTAGTAATCAAGTGGTTAAGACTCCCAGCTTCCACTGCAGGGGGTGCAGGTTTGATCCCTGTTTGGGGAATTAAGATCCCACATACTACTGGCGGCTCAGAGGTTAAAGCGTCTGCCTGCAATGTGGGAGACCTGGGTTCAGTCCCTGGGTTGGGAAGATCCCCAGGTGAAGGAAATGGCAACCCACTCCAGTATTCTTGCCTGGAGAATCCCATGGACAGAGGAGCCTGGCAGGCTCCAGTCCACAAGGTCGCAAAGAGTCAGACACAACTGAGCAACTTCACTTTCACTTTCACTTTCATACTACACAGCACTGCTTTAAAAAAAAAAAAAAAAAATGGCCTTGATAATCCAGAGGGAAAAGAAAGAACACAGCAACTAAGGAAGGCAGCATCATTTTTATCCTTGTTTCTTTATAAGAGATAAGGTGATTTAAAATGCCAATGAGGGCATGTCTTTGATCAGAGAATCATAAAATCAGAGGTGTTTCTGGGTCAGGAAGATCCCCTGGAGAAGGGATTCTTGCCTGGAGAATTCCAGGGTCAGAGGAGCCTGGCAGCTACAGTCCATGGGGTCTCAAAGAGTTGGACACAACTGGGCGAGTAAGACTGTCACAGTCATTGTAAGAACATAAAGAACTTCAGAGGGTCCCCTCCACCTCTGACCAGGACAGCCTCTTAACCTGGGTCCCTGGAGAGGTTGTCAAGCAAAGTATATAAGGAATCCAATGGGATGGATGGGAAAGAGATTAATCCAATCAAGTGGTGACAAGAGTTGAAGTTAAGGGAAAACATCAGTAATACTGAAAGACTCCCAAGAGAAATTGAATGTACTGAGTTGCAATAAATCCCAGTGCAAGGAATGGCCGGGAGGCATCAGCCAACAATAAAAGACAGAAAATGATGCTAACCGAGGGCCCGGCATGTTTTCTGGTGATAGGGGTAGAATTACCTAGGAAGATGTAGTATCAGGCCCCAGGTCACTGTCTCAGGTATGACTGATGAGTAAGAATATTGCGATCATAATCTTTTTTTTTTTTAACCTAGTACCCTTAGCCTGCCTGAGGTAGTAAAACTGATCTTCTTATTTGGGGATGTGACTTCACAAACTGAGATGGTTTACAGTTCAGTACTGTGCTAAGTCTCTCAGTCGTGTCTGACTCTTTGCGAGTCCATGGACTATACCCGCCAGGCTCCTCTGTACCTGGGATTCTCCAGGTGAGAATACTGGAGTGGGTTGCCATGCCCTCCTCCAGGGGATCTTCCCGATCCAGGGATAGAACCCATGTCTCATGTCTCCTGCGTTGACAGGCAGGTTCTTTACCACTAGCGCTACCTGGGGAGCCCTTATAGATCTGTTCCTTAGCTTCAGTGTAGTACTGTTCATTACAGAACTAAGCTTTGTAATCTTTAGGACAATCTGTGTACATTTGTTATTTAAAAATTGAACGTGTTGGTGAATCTATACGATGTTTTTCAGATTTGGGATTTTTAAAAAGTTTTTAAAGGTGTAAGTCCTCCCAGGCAGGGATGTGGAGTACTTTGAAAAAGTCAGATATATTAAATAAATCTATAAATGTAGTAAAATGTAGCTTAGATCCTTATCATTAATTGACTAATAATATACTTAGGAATAAATATTTAGGGGAATTTAATACATGTTAATGAAAGTGCTCTTATTTGCAACTCTTATTTAAATACTGTAATTCTCCCTGCTAATAATAAGACTCAAGCTTTCCCCTTTATCTGTTTTTTAAATATTTATTTATTTAGCTGCCCCAGGCCTTAGTTATGGCCCTCGGGACCTTCCGTTTTCACTGCGGCATGCTAGATCTCTTAATGGTGACGTGCGAACTCTTAGTTTCAGCACGTGAGATACAGTTTCCTGACCAGGGATCAAACCAGAGCCCTCTGCATTTCGAGCATGGAATCTTAGCCACTGGACTGCTAGGGAAGTCCCAAGCTTTCCCTTTCTTCAACCCTTAAAGCCTTCCCCCTTCTCTACCTGCCTTCGGATCTCTGACAAAAAGCAGGTGATGGTGGCTAACTCCCTGGTATAGCGAGCTCAGAGCCTTTGCTCATTCTCGTTTGGTTGGTCTTCATTTATTTCCACAATAAATGCTCCCTTGGACATTAAAATTCCAAACCAACCTAGGGATTGGTGTCTCCAATTCACCGTCTGTCCTGCAGCCAGTCACCTTCCCTGTTTCCCTTCCCCCTCCTCACTCCTCCATGCAGATAACATAGCCTCTGCCAACCTGCCCTGGCCAACCTCCCCACCATCTCTTCCCTCTCTGTGACTTCCTCTCTAGTCTCTGGCCCTCCTGAATTCTAGATCCTTGTACCTAGAACCCCTTTCCTATCTGTACTGCCTGACTACCTCCTCCCTGTCCTTCAGGTTTTAGCTCAAACATCACTTCTGCTCCTGCCCTGTGCTCTTACCAGAATTTACCACGCTGTTGTTATTTCTTATTCCTTTGCCTTGTCCCCTTGACCGTAAGCTCCACAGGGGCAGAAACCCCATCTGCCTCGCTCACTATACCCCCACCTACTCACTCAGTGCCGGGTATGTGATAGACTTTCCATAAATGAATTCATCAGTGGGAAACCAGACTTCCTATGGATAGCCTATGGCCAGGAACATTAAATAATTGTTTTAATGGGCTATACTAATGAGAGGAATTTTACAAGTACAAAAGTCCATACTACTGTCGAAGAGGAAAACTTGTGTAGTTAGCTTTTTCAACTAATAAACATTTTCTGAGTGCCCCCTGAATGCCAGTTTCAAAATTAGGTGCTAAGGATAGAAGGAATTAATAAGACATGAACCCAATTGTCAACAACCTTGCCAGATATTGGAGATGCCCACGTGACTAAGGTGTGCTGCCTACCAGCGGAGGACTCACACATGAATGGCAATAACAGACAGGAAGACAGGTTAATCACCACATACAGAAAAAGATAGAGCAGATCACAGGATGCGTTCAAGGTTTGGAAGCAGCACACGCCTTGTGCCCTGCAAACCACACGTGTCTACCTTCCTCTCTACATACTATATTTTCCTTGAAAAGTTGTGTGCAGATTAAGCGTTTATAAATCAAATAATTTGAAATGCCTCCAAGGTGCCTCTCTGTTTAAAGAAAACTTTTGGTGAAGTCTTTTAAAAATCAATTCCTAATTTCTTTTGTACATTTGACACTTAAATACAATCTTTTGCCACAAAGCAGATAATCGTTATATTACAGTCTAAGGAAAGGTTGAAGGCAGGAGGAGAAGGGGACAACAGAGGATGAGATGGTTGGATGGCATCACCGACTTGACAGACATGAGTTTGAGCAAGCTCTGGGAGTTGGTGATGAACAGGGAAGCCTGGCATGCTGCAGTCCACAGGGTCACAAAGAGTTGGACACGACTGAGCAACTGAACTGAACTAAAGAAACCAGAATGACCATTAACTGGGGAGGGGTGGTGTACAATCAACTTTGTTCGAGCTCAGTCGCTTCAGTCATGTCTGACTCTTTGCAACCCCATGAACTGTAGCCTGCCAGGCTCCTGTCCATCGGGTTCGCCAGGCAAGATTACTAGAGTGGATTGCCATGCCCTCCTCCAGGGGATCTTCCCAATTTATAGACGGATGATTTCTTTACCATTGAGCCACTAGGGAAGCCCACAATCAACTTTAAGAGGAGGACTTTTCCCTTTGGGGGCTTCCTTATCTGTTTTTAAAAGTAGCATCTTGAAGAGGCTGTTGAATGGATGTGACAAGGGAGTTGGCAGTACAGGGTCTAAAGGCTCTTAGTGCCAGCTCTGGCCCCGACTCATTCAGTCACCTTCAGCAAAGCGGGTGCCCTCCCTCTCTTCGGGGGCTGTTTTGAATACCTGGATGCCTGCCAAAGAACTCTGTCAACCACTTTGTGCTCTGAAAGCACAAGAGAGCTCTTACAGTACACCTCCCAGGGAAAACTGAAATCCCAAAAGCTGTTTACTAAAGCTGCAGTAACCCTTGCTAGGGTCTTAAAGTCCAGTGACCAGGAAGCAGATGGTCTTAGTCTGCAGACTTAAGCATTTTAGGTCTGGCTGGAGCATCTCACAGGAGAAAGAGCATGACTGCCATATGCAAGTGAGGAGACGCTGCCTGACTTCAAATGAAATGACTGGACAAAGCGAGGAGCATGGCTCAGGTATGATGCAGTGCCTTACAGAGCACGTTGACACCTGGGTTCATGTCTTATTAATTCCTTCTATCCTTTCATTCCACTGGCACGCAGAGCACAAGACATGAAGCAAATCACATCCCTTCTGCAGTATGCAGTAAACTCAGGGGCTCCTGGGGGATCTCGTTCTGCATATGTGCAGTGCCTGGTTCTGTATTGTTGAGGCTGCTATCACAGAAGTCTAGAGACTGGGTGACTTATACAACAAACAGTTATTCCTCACAGTTCTGGAGGTTGGGAAGTCTAAGACCAGTGTACTAGCAGATTCATTTTCTGATCAGAATCTGTTTCCTGGTTCATACATCTCCTCACTGGAACCTCTGATGGTGGAGGGGCCACACTGAGGTCTCTTTTAAGGGCAGTAATCCCATTCATGGTGCTCCACCCTAATACCTGGTGACCTCATTGCCTCCCAAAAGCTTCAACTCCTAATACTATCACCCTGGGGATTAGGTTTCTACGTGTGAATTTGGGAAGGACACAAGCATTCAGTCTGTGTGCTACTTTTGTAAAAGCGGTCAGGAAGATCTCTCTGACTTATGAGCAGAGCAAAGTGTCCAGAGATAGAACTTTTTTGCAAAATGCTTTTCTGCAGAAGATACCACCAGCTATTCCCCTCTCTGTTTTGTAGAAACCCATGGGCATGTTCTCAAAGGCTGGGAGAAGGCTTAGAAGAACATACACCCAGCTGCTCTCAGTGTTCATTTCTTATAAAGGATAATTAAGTAGGGGATGAGGAATTTACTCTGAATTTTTTAAACTTCTTCATGGTGTACATTTTTAATAATGACAGTGTTAACTTTCATTCGAGTTGGAGTCCTGAGAAGGATCTTTCTGCCTGGTACTGCTTGCATCAATGGAGTGAGACCAAGTTCAGTTTAGAAGCAAAGGCAAGTTTTAGCCTTTGATTCAAGAATGGAGAGGTTGAGCTCCCACTAGAGTGCACAGGGCTCTGCCTAACAAGCAGAGCTGCTCTATAGGGTGTGGTGGCTGGGGAAGGGGGCGGGGTCTCACACAGGGCGCAGTGCCAGGGACAGCGTCTTTGCTGGAGTTCTGCCATCTTGAATGGAGGTACCCCGTGCAGCACTTCCGCACACAGAAAGCCAACCTGGGGGTGTGGGGAGCAGGGGTTCTATGCTGCAAACTCTAATCCAACATGTTAGGGGCAAGATCTCTGCACACAGCCCCCTGTAGTCATGTGAAGCTACACTAAGCTCAAAAGGTTAGGCCTTACCACCTCGATTCCATCGGATTTTTCCTGGAGACCACAGTGGGTTTTGCGGGTGACAGTAGCAAGGAAGTGCAGTGGCCTCGGCCCAGCTCTGTTCTGAGAATTGGCTCTTGTTGTGTAAATGAGGGAGCAGGGAGTAGGTGAAGAACCCAGCCTGAGGAGTGTGGGTTCAAACCAGACACTGCCTAGTTTGGGGCAGTTATTTCCTCTGTGCCCTAATTTCATCCTCATATTATGTAGGACGAATATATAATATATATAATTTCATCCTACATAATATGAGGATGAAACTAAGGCCTACTTAATCGGTGTGTGTGTGTGTGTGTGTGTGTGTGAATATTAAAATGAGCAAATCAATGTAAGAGAATTAAAACAATGCTTGCACATAGTAAGTACTTGTAAATATTAGTGATTTTTATTTGTCGTAGGAGATGTAGGAATCCACTCTTTGGAGAACGATGGTCTCTGGAAGGGGTCAGATATCCTGAGCTTTCCTGGGGGAAAAGAACCAAGAATATCTCCGAGGTTCAAAGTCACTGGCACCTGTTTAGGCCCGAAATGGCTGTAGCCAAAACTGAGCGCTGGGGAGGGGCAGTGAGATTAATGTCAGATGGACCCGAAGGGTCCGTAGAACCGGGTCCGGGAGGCAGGCTCTTAGGCCATGAGCGGAGAGGCATCACATGAGGCCATCACACGAGGCCCTGGCTCCCCTGGAGATGGAAGCATCACTGTCCGGAACAGGACCATCTCCCTGGAGAGCTGTGACCTGGCTCCCTACTGCCCCTCGGCCTGCAATGCACACAGCTGAGAGAACCCCTGGCAGGGGAGAACACAGGCTTCCTTCTTCCCCCAAACCCTGAGAAAACTGGCAAGACCAGAGACAGCCAGGCGCTGCTGGGCCTCCACGATGCCCCCTGCACTGGATGGCAGCTGCCCAGTGTGGTAGGAAGAGAAAGTTTCCTTCTACCCTCTTAGGATCCCTGTCTGGGCCTGAAAAGTCAACTGACAAAGACAGATTAACAGGAGCAAAGCATACAGATTTATCTAGTGTAAGTTTTACAAGACACAGGAGCTAAATTTACTTCACAGTGAAATGAAAACCCAACAACAACAACAAAAAGCCAACTTGACCTGTGTATTTTTATGCTAGGTTTGATGATAAATGGACAGTCATGGAGGAATAGGATAGCTTAAGGCATGTAAATGCAGTAAACTGGGGGGAGCTTAGCAAGGCTTGTTTGTTCAGATTCTTCTTGTTATCTGTTTGTCTTCAGAGATAATGATGCTCCTTTCCTACAAGTCTAGGGAGGGCACCTCTCACAGGACGGTTTTAGGATTTATTTCAGGGAAGAAGGGCAAGGGGGCAGGAGGTGAGAATGACCCTTCTGCTTGAAATATTCAATATGCCAAGGTGTCAGATTTGGGATAGCATGTCCTAAACTATGGGCTTCCCTGGTGGCTCAGTCGGTAAAGGATCCGCCTGCAATGTGGGAGACCTAGGTTCAGTCCCTGGGTTGGGAGGATCCCCTGGAGGAGGACAGGGCAACCCACGCCAGCATTCTTGCCTGGAGAATCCCCATAGACCGAGGAGCCTGGCAAGCTGCAGTCCTGAACTATATCATCAAGACCGCTGGACTTTGGGCAGTGACACCAAGAAAGTGAATACTGAGCTTTTTGGACTGAGTCAGTCCTGGGGTTCTTGACTTACAAGAAGGGAGCCTTGCAGAGTGGAGTACCAGATTTCCTCCCCACATGGGACTGTGGGGATCGGGCCCTCCAGTGTTTTCATTTGTGACACAACCTCAAGTCAGTATTCGAACCTCAAATTGTAAAGCGCAAGGTCCCAGTTTCACAAATCAAGCCACTGCAATCCCATCTGAGGGTTTTCAGTAATAGAAAAAAATCTCACCACTTGAGATAGTGAATTCTATCTTTCCCATTTCATAAGTCAATTAGACATCACGTCTTTTGATTCCTTCTTTTCAACCTGGACAATATGATAGGTGATTGCCTTCTTACTATTATATGCTCATAGCAACACACACACACACACACACACACACACACACACACACACAAAGGCTTGCGAAGAGACACTTTAAAGATGTAGCTGGCATATAAAGAGGAGGAGAGAAAAAAGCATTCACCATCCATCTCCTTGGACTCAGAGGCAGGTGCCAGATGTGCTGCGTTGTGAAGCTTCGATGCCAGCGCCAACAGCAGCACGTTTTATCTCTGCCCCATAAAGTACCAACAACAAGTCTTTAATCAGAAGGCCCCATCATCCAAGAGGAGGCTCACGCCTTGACAGGCACCTGTGATTACAGAGCCTCTCCATTCACGATGAATGCCTTTCTGTGAAGGGAATTGGCACTTTTTTCAAGGGGCTGGGCTGGCAACAGCAGCAGAGAACACCTGTCTGCTCGCTGGCTGTCCCCACCCCCTCCGCCGGCGCTCACGGCGTGGGGGAGGGTGCTCAAGAGGAGGACTTGTCCGTGTGACCCTCTCCCTCCTTCGGCCGAGCACTCCTCAGTCACTGTTTGCCCCAACGTGTCGGTGATGGTGCTGGCAAAGGGACCTGTCGCCTTTTTTCCCCTCACTGACTTCAGAGTCTAGTCGACCCATGGGCAGTTAAAATAAGGCTCTAGAGGAGCCTGTGTGCCCACCAAGCTTTGTGCTCTTCCTTCTATGTAACACTGTAACCCTTCCTTCCATGTAAGGACTGCAGCCACCCCAGGGAGCAACATGACATTATGTTTGTGCCAATGGAATCGGTTGGAGGGACAAGAGAGGCCCTCAAGTTAAAGCAGTAAGGGGCACTCGGGCCTTCCAGCCCCTGTCTCTCCTGCCCCAGATGCACATTAAGGTTTTCGAGGCCCTGGAAGAGTTTATTTTCTTGGGCTCTAAAATCACTGAGGACGGTGACTGCAGCCATGAAATTAAAAGATGCTTGTTCCTTGGAAGAAAAACTATGATAAACCTAGACAGCTTTTAAAAAACAGAGACATCACTTTGCTGACAAAGGTCCATCTAGTCAAAGCTATGGTTTTTCCAGTAGTCATATGTGGATGTGAGAGTTGGACCATAAAGAAGGCTGAACGCCAAAGAAATGATACTTTCAAATTGTGGTGCTGGAGAAGACTCTTGAGAGTTCCTTGGACAGCAAGAAGATCAAACCAGTCAATCCTAAACGAAATCAATCCCGGATATTCATTGGAAGAACTGATGCTGAAGCTGAAGCTCCAATATTTTGGCCACCTGATGTGAAGATCCAACTCATTGGAAAAGACCCTGATACTGGGAAAGATTAAAGGCAAGAGGAGAAGGGGACAACAGAGGATCAGATGGTTGGATGGCATGAACGACTCAATGGACATGCATTTGAGCAACCTCAGGGAGATAATGAAGGACAGGGGAGGCTGGTGTGCTGCAGTCTATGGAATCACAAAGAATCAGACACGACTTAGTGATTGAACAACAACAGAAGATGGCAAGGCAGCAATATGGAAAGAACTTGGAGCCTTGAGTCAGCCTGGAGAGAATCACCGAACAGCCAGGATCACCTTGCTTGGATGGTTAGATGATGGAGAAATATAATTCTGTTGCAAACAAGCCACTGAAATGTTGGGGTTTATCTCTGCAGTTGGCATTCTCCTAACACAGTGTTATGTTGGAGAAAGCAAAGATTTCCCCAGAGCACCCAGCAGAGGTACCTCCAGGACCACTCCCCACAGGGATTAATTTCTGGCTGTCACCTGAAATAGAAGTAGGCATGGGTCAGCTAAAAAAGCGAAAATGTGGACAACTGTAGAGAAAAGTGGTGATAAGCACAGAGGAAGAGAAATGGAGATAGTTGAGCATGAGGATCTGCTTAACTGTACTCAAACCTGCAGCTTTATCCTGAGGGGCATGGAAAGAATGGGCAGGTTTTTATCGGGGAAGTAACATGATGAGATTTATGTTTTAGAAAGATCACGGTGACTGTAGTGTTGAGAATGAATTGGAGTATTTTTGGAAGAACACATGTTCATTATTTCCTCTTCCTGCCAAAAATGTACAAGGACAATGCCGCTAGAAAAAATGTGAGTGGCCCACTGCTGGAACCTGGAGGGGTTCCCAAATCCCGCTGAGGCCTCAGGAGTTTTTGAGAGGCAGGTGCTGGGCTGCCGGGGGACAGCATCAGCAGTCTTTGTTTACAACATGTCAGGGAGCCAGATGAACACCCAGAGTCCCGGAGGAGGTCTGCTTGTGGGAGGGAGCCCCAGATGGAGACAGATCCCCCCTGATGGCTGAGGGGTCCTAGCCAGCGAGCTTGAGTTCTCAGGGCACCATCAGGGGATGGTGCTTGCTCTGTCCAATGACTCCTGGACCCAGGCGCTCTTGAAGGCAACAGCATAAAGAGTTGAACTGCTGCTTCATTTTTTTTTTTTTTTTTGGCTGTGCAGCACGTGGAATCTTAGTTCCCCAACCACGGACGGAAATTATGTTGTCCCCTGTAGTGGAAGTGAGGAGTCTTAACCACTGGACAACCAGGGAAGTCCTAAAGCTGAACTGCTTCTGCTGCTGGGAGAGGACCCTCCCCACCCTGAAGAAGCTTGAGACTAACACCACCATCACTCCACCTCCCATCCTTTGTAACACATCTATATCCCCACACCCTTCCTTCCTTCCTCCTGACATCTCTGCTGGCCCTTTGGAGTTCCACTCTAGACCTTCCAAACACACAGAAAAAGGGAGACAGGAACTCTTTCCCAGACCTTGTTCTCTGCAAGCGCCTTGACTGTCCACCCTGTCACTGAAGCAGAGAGAACAGCACACACTTTTAACTTCTGCAGGGCCTAGTTGAGAAGAAACTGTTTCTGGAGGATACTCGTCCTGTTCCTCTAAACATTCTTAACCTCTACTTTGGTTAAACCAGCATCACATAGAGTACCTGGAAAAGTCCCTGTGGTCCCTGGAGAAGGTTTTCACTGAAGTCTGCTGGGGGATGACATCACAGTCCAATACTAAAGGATGTAACAAGACACAATCCTGAGGAATTTGTCATTTCTTCCCGGTGGAGAATTCTACAAAGGTCCTCTTTTCGGGGCCCTATGAGAGAAATTGTTCTCTCATCTAAATTCCAGGGATTATTGTGCTGCTTCTGATCAACTGACTCATGTTACTGATCACTTTCCTCCACTTAACCTGGTTGCAGGGCCAAAATTGGAGTCTACCCCTGGCAAAGGTCAGAGCCTCAAGGAGCACATTTTGTACTCCTAGTTTCTTATTTTCCCACCTTTGTCCTCCATTTGCCTGAATTTCCTCACTATACTGATCTTCGTTTCACCTTGCTGTGTTGCATGGATTTTTGCAACCCACCTTAAATCCTTTTTGGAACAGGGTGGCAGTGAAATAAATAAATAATAGAACTATTAGCTATCTTTTGCCATCGTTATTGTAAAGCAGCTACTAATGACTGAAATATCACACTCTAGAGTAGAGCAGGGTTCCTGGTAATTAGGAGAGGAAGCGGGGAGGGGAATAATGGCAAGTGGCATGGGTTAGTATAGACAGAAAGGAGCTTAGGAGCACTTCTTACTCTGATCAATGTAGAATTTTAGCAAACAGGATAGAAAAGGGAGCTTTTCTATTGGGATTTGGTAAAAGATAATGATTGTTAACTACCTGTCTAGTTGGGTGTCTACCATTGCTGATTTTGGGGGCCATTCATTGAACAGTCTTCAACAGTTTTTTATGCTGAGCCAAGTTCTTGTCTGTTTGTATGTACTCCAACTGCTGGTTATTCTAAATAGCAACTTTGTTGTATTTTACGTTCTTTGGGAATCTTTTCAAGGGAATGAAATATGTGCTATATATATATTCATATATATAGAGCCTGGAGAGTCATTGTTTTGTTGTTTAGTCACAATGTTCTCTCCAACTCTTTTGTGACCCCACGCACTGTAGCCTACCAGGCACCACTATCCTTGGGTTTTCCCAGGAAAATATTGGAGTGGGTTTCCATTTCCTTCTCCAGGGGATCTTCCTGGCCCAGGGATTGAACCCAAGTCTCCTTTATTGGCAGCGGAGACTTTACTGCTGAGCCACCAGGGAAGCCCCTGTAGAGTCATGCACTGAACAGTTTTTGTAATGGCACAGACAGTAGTCCTTGGAAACAGGGAACTTTGCTATTCACCTCGACTATACCCTAGATTCAAGGTAAACTAGTTGTGCACATTATCCATAATCCTAATCGTTCATCTAACCAAAATAAAGCATCGTTCAGAGTCATCTCCTAGTGTATCAACCCCTTCTGTCACCTCTTCCATCCATCAGTCAGTCCTCTGAATACTTGCTCTGCCCTGGCCTTTCTTCTAGAGAAGGCATGGAACATGTTTTAGTTTTCTACTGCTGCTATAATACATTACCATGAACTTAGTGGCTTAAAACAGCACCAGTTTATTATCTTATCCTCTAGAGGGGAGAAGTCTGACTCATTAGGACAAATCAAGGTGTCAGCAGGGCTGGGCTCCTCTGGAGGCTCTGTGGGAGAATCCATTCCCTTGCCTTCTCTAACTTCTAGAGCCTACCTAACCTGGGCTTAGGTCCCCTTCCTCCATCTTCAGAGCTAGCAATATCGGCTCAAGTCTTCTAGGACTGCCATCTCTCAGTTCTGACCTCCTCTTCCTCTTTAAAGGACCCTCATGATTATTTTGGGCCCAGCCAAGTAATCTTAGATGATCTCTTCATGTTAAAGTCAACCTGATTAGATTCTATCTTCAGTCCTGACTCCTCCTTGCCCTGTAACACACTTATTCACAGGTTTCATGGACTAGGACATGGATATTTTTAGGGCACCATCCTTCTGAGTCCTCTAGGAAGTCCAAATATGCTCTCCCTTAAGGGATTTAACAAGTCATATTTCTGAAGATATCAACATATATAGATTACTAATACTAGTTACTTATAATTTTTGTGATACAGTCAATAATCTGCAAGCATTTCCCACATTTATTTCATCACACTCACAGTAAAGAAAATCTCATTCAGGGACCTTTATTTGTTTTTCGAGTTCACTAATCAAACAAAAGATAAAAGTTCTTCCGGATTTTCTAATGGTCTGAAGTGAGCCAACAGGCAAGCATCCTGTTCGTCATTGCTCCAACACGTCTACTTCCAGGCTTACGGAAGGATGAGCTTACTATCTTCAAGATGAACATGGCCAATCGACTTGCAGTCCTTCCGTGAGCCTGGAAGTAGCATGCATCTCCTCTGCTACATTTTATTGGTGGAAGCATTTAATGGTCATTGCTCCACCCTTCAGTCTTCTGTTTCCCTAATGCAATAACCACAGAAGAGCATGTTAGCATGGATGTGGCTTAAGACTGACACATCCTGAAACATTTCTCTGATATCTCCTTATCTGCCTAAGCGCATATCCTCCAAAAGAAACTAAATTGTCATAAGTCCCCTGCCAGGGAAAACCAACTCTTATCACAGGAGAGAAGACTAGAAGTCAGCAGTACGCCCAAGCTTTGTGACAAAGTATCATAGCTCCCATCTAGTTTTCTAATGTACCATTCATCCCCCAAATTATTTACTCTTCCCTAATAGGCCTATATTTATCCTCACATTTCCCTAGTAAGATGGCATTTTATGCTGAATTCTAAGCCACCTGAGTTGCTCATTTTCCCTGAGTATCTCCTGTATATACATGTGGTGTACATATTTATAAACTGCTGTTAGTTTTTCTCTTGTTTGTCTTTTATTACAGGCGTCTCAGCCAAGAACTTAGAATAATGGAAAGAAAATTATTTCTTCTCCCCTACAGAACATAATATTGCCTATCTTGACTGGTACATGGCCCATCTATGAAATAGAAGTATCCTTCTCTATGCTACCACCAAAAGAAGGAAAAAGCATATAAGAACACCACTGGCAGAACCCCCAAGCTGGAGTTTATCCAACACACTTCCTAAGCCATCAGATTCTACTCTTCATATATTTATGAAAGTCCATTACAGTATGGTAAGGAACAAATAGTAATCTTTATGTTCTTTCATTGATAAAAATGAGCTTTGAAACTCCCGTTATATAAGAAGATATTCATGGGCTTCCCTGGTGGCTCAGCAGTAAAGAATCTGCCTGCCAATGCAGGAGATGCAGGTTTGATCCTTGGGTCAGGAAGATCCCCTGGAGAAGGAAATGGCAATCCACGCCAGTATTCTTGCCTGGAGAATTCCATGGACAGAGGAGCCTGGGAGACTACAGTCCATGGGGTCACTAACGGCTAGACACAGCTTAAAAAAAGTATTCTTTGCTTATTAATAGAATATTGATGATGAACTTAATCTTAATTGATAACCATTGTTGATGATGAACCAAAGGTTCAAAGACCCTTTGGTTAGATGACTCATTATCAAACACTGACAAATATCAAGTAACCACGGGGTTTCAAAACATTGACAATAGTCTGTGCTTAGAGTCTGGAAACCAATTTCATATTAAAGTGGAGGTAAATTTTTAGTTTTCTTTCCTGCATTCCTAACAACCGTTAGAAGTATCTAACACAGGTGCTCTGGACACGGTGGTAGGTACACTGTAGGAATGTAACAAATATTTGTGGCATGATAGAATGATCTTCATGGCACTTGGGATTCAGAACAAGTCTGTTATTGCAAAGGCATCACCAGAATATGAAAAATATGCCCTTGTAGCTGGCCTCCAGCCCTGGCCATGAGAGCACCAAAGTATTGATAACAACCCAATTTTTTATTCCATGGCAACCCAAATTTCTGCTCACGTCAGCATTCTGCCTCCTGTCAACTTAGGCTTACCTTACATGATCTGAACAACCATATGGAATATTAATTTCACATGCAAATGAAGCATTAGTAATTATTGACTAGTGTGAGCAATGAGCCATTAGTTATTTATCAAACACAACATTAGCAGCAGTTTAGATCAAAAGTCCTGTTGTAAGGAATTTACTTTAATAAAAACCTCTCTAATTGTCAAAATGAAAGACAGTGAATTAGCCAGTCATTACCTACCTTAATTGCCTCAGGAATTGAGCTGTCCTGAAAAGTGCAGGTTGGGCTGCCAGGTCACCTTAAGGGCAGCAAGAGAGAAGGAGCTGGCAGCTCTTGCAGAATACAGACAGCATGCTGATTGCATGAGTGCACACCTCTGGGCCACACCTGCAGCTTATCCGAAGTTCACGAGTGGGCAAGGCAGGAACATGCACACAGAGAGGCCAGTCTGAGGCCTGGGGCTTGGGCCTCAGACTGGCAGGGGCTAAGATTAATGTGACTGAGCCCAGGGCGGTCCTACAGGGACAGGGACAGGGCCCTGGTGGCTGGTAAGGCAGGAAGCATCTAAAAATGAAATGACTTTTTGATCTTTTTTTTCTCCATTTCATGTGTTAATTTCACACTGTCTTTCTCATGCCTTTTCCCCACAGTCTAACCTCTGAAGAGGCTGTCCTTGGGGGACAGAGTCTCACCCCTGCTTCTCCTCAGCTCAGTTCCTGTGGGTGTCAAAGGAGACTGAGGATGTCTCCTTGGCAATCCAGTGGTTAAGACTTCGTGCTTGCAATGCAGGGGACACAGGTTCGATTCCTGGTCAGGGAACTAAGATCCCACATGAACGCAGTATGGCAAAAAAAAGAGAGAGAGATTGAGAAGGGCACAGCTAAGGAGAGACAGAGGGGGTCCGATATCCCTAGGTGTTCAGTCTAGGGGATTGCCAGCTGTTGCAAATCCCATCTAATGTCAACAGGGTATGGGGGAAAAGGAGAAAGCGTACCCCACAGCTCCCAAGTGTGGGAGTCCTGCCTTGACTGTGCTATTTGAGAGGGATCTAAGGTCTTTCTATGCCTCTGATTGGTATATATGGCATGAGGGTCAGATTTATTTGCCCTTCCATACTAAATGAACCCAAGTCATCAAACTACTCAGCAGAAGTGAATATACAGGGAAGATCTCCAGAAAAGATGCCAGGCCACTCATCTTTCCATCTGCCACGGTGCGGGGATATGGTGATGAATTTTCATGGGGCAGAAAACATCATCTACACTATATGCTGGGAGACAGCAAAGAAGGGTCAGTGAGAAATCTGTTTCAAAGCAGAAATGTGGGGCACATTCACACTGAGCTGACAAGATCCTGCCTAAGTGTCAGCTGTTTCACAATCAACTTTTCTTCATGTAATGTCCCTTATATATTGCAGTTAATTATATAGTTGGTTGTTCAAACTTTATCAGTGTTGTATTGAAACAGCAGTTTGAAAAGTAAAAATCTCTGCCATAAATTGACTATTTTTATTTACATTATGTCCAAAAATAATGTGGCTGGCTTTTTAAAAATTGAGCTAACTGCTTTGAGAGCTGACTTGCCTCCACTGGCTGGGTATGCTGTCAATGTTTAGTAAACCTTGGAATTTTGATAGGTGTCCTTCTTTGTAGCAGCTGATGGTGTAAACGGTTACCTGGGGCTTTGGATTTCAAGGGGTTCTGAGGTCACTGCTGCTGCTGCTAAGTCACTTCATTTGTGTCCGACTCTGTGCAACCCCAGGAATGGCAGCCCACCAGGCTCCCCCGTCCCTGGGATTCTCCAGGCAAGAACACTGGAGTGGGTTGCCATGTCCTTCTCCAATGCACGAAAGTGAAAAGTGAAAGTGAAGTCGCTCAGTCATGTCCCGACTCCTAGCGACCCCATGGACTACAGCCCACCAGGCTCCTCCGTCCATGGCATTCTCCAGGCAAGAGTAGTGGAGTGGGGTGCCATTGCCCTCTCCAATCTTGGGCTAACTGAATACTAATCAACCGGAGTCAGATGACTGTGTGTGAAGTTGCTCAGTCGTGTCCGACTCTTTGCGATCCCGTGGACTGTAGCCTACCAGGCTCCTCCATCCCTGGAATTTTCCAGGCAAGAGTACTGGAGTGTCTTGCCAAGGAAATCCATTTGCTAAACGATTGGTGATGGCCATCACAGTTGTGTGCAGGGGTGGGGATGATGGAGAAGGACTGGGGGACGGGATAGCCAGTGGGTGGGAGTTGGAGTGGAGGGGTGCGGAGCAGCTCTTGTGCCGTATGTGTCATATTGCCCTGTTATGGGCATCGAACCGTGATAAGGCATACTGGACAGGGGGTACTGGATTATTATTGCATTTTATTATACAAGGGAAGCTTTGGCCCTTTGATTTAAAAAAAAAAAATCTGTTTCAAAAATACAAACGTTTGGGGACTTCCCTGGCAGTCCAGTGGTTAAGACTCCACACTTCCACTATAGAAGGCACAGGTTCAACCTCTGGTCAGGGAACTAAGATCCCACATGCCATACAGCATGGCCAAAATATAAAATTAAATAAAAAATAAAACAAAAAATAAATAAAAATTTAAAAATTCCAATGTCCTATTTACATGTCTCCACTGAAGGGCAGATTTTTTTTTCTAAGTAGATAATTTTCTCAATTATCAAATTATTAAATAAATGTGACCAGGAACACAACCACCTCATTCCCGCCATGCATGATAATCATGAGTAGTCCTGACATCTACAGCTGAACCGGCTCTTTGTGCAACTTGACCTCTTTCTTCCTACGAGCGGATAAAGTTGAAACATTAAGGAAATAGCAAAATTCATAAAAACTACAAGTCAGAGTCACTCTTTTTTTGAGATGACAACACATTTAAAAAGCATCACTTGTAATTATGAAGCTATTATAAAAACATTTTAGGGATGTGGAAGTACATTAAATCTACTCAAGAAAGCAGACAAGATACACAGCCTAATGTCATCTCTCAGAAAAAATTTAATGTGTTGAAAGTCACTTCATTTAAAAATAATAAAAATGTCCAAAATTATATAAGTTATTATGTAAATTATTAAAGTTTGAAAGTCTATGCTCAGGAAATAAACCGTTTTTGGAGACTGCCTTAATGACTAATACAAATTATCAGATAATTGGGTCATGATGAGTTAGGAGTCAAAATGAACAAAAGATTCTTCCTCATACAGACATAGAACAGAAGCTGTGATGACCTAAAATAAAATGTTAGGTGCTTTTGTCCACCTCCAATTCCATATTTTAAATTGCTTTTGATTCTACAAGGAATCATAAAGAAAGAAAAGGAAGGCCTAGAAAAATGGGAATTTAATCCTGAACCCCTCCAAAATATTAATAACAAAAGTGGAGTGGCATTTGTAAGTCCTGACCGTGTGCCAAGCACTGAGCTAGGCATTTGATATATATTACTACATTTAACTCTCAAAATAATCCTTTTAGGCAAGGATTATTATTATCCTCAAATTACAGATGAGACAAATCCCCTTTCCTTCAATGGCTTTCCCAAAATTCCCACAAGTGTAATGAATATTGTCTACTAATGTCCAAGTGCAGAATCGCACAGGTCTGGGCTCCCTGGTGTACTCTAGACATGGGACAGCCCCGCAGGCTGGGTCCAGCCCTCATCGGAATTTGTTTGGGCTCCGGCTGGAACTCAGAGAACACCTCAGTGCCAGTTGTGCGATTTCTTCTCAATGCATTTGGACACATGAGTTATTCTCTTCTGTTTATCCTTTCAAAGACTAACAAAATACCATTGTAACAATTTAAACTTTCCCAACCAAAACCATCAATCTTTAAGTTTATCCACTTAGACTACTTTTCAAGGTATTCACATATAATACATACATACTTTTTTGCTTTTACAAAATTGGAATCATAGTATGCATAATATATGGTAGCGCTGTTTTTTTTACTTGCTTGCAGGTGTGTCTATCTTTCCATCATTATACACACTTCTACCTTGTTAGTTTCAGTGACTGCTTAGAATTGCACTGAATGAATGTTTGTTGTTGTTGTTCAGTCACTAAGTTGTAACCAACTCTTTGCGACCCCATGGACGGCAGCGTGCCAGGCTTCCCTGTCCTTCAGTATCTCCTGAAGTTTGCTCAAACTCATGTCCATCGAGTCAGTGATGCTATCTAACCATCTCATCCTCTGCCGCGCCCTTATCCTCTTGCCCTCAATCTTTCCCAGCATCAGGGTCTTTTCCAGTGAGGCAGCTCTTCTCATCAGGTGGCCGAAGTATTGGAGCTTCAACTGTGGCAACAGTACTTCCAATGAATATTCAAGGTCGTTTTCCTTTAGAATTGACTGGTTTGATCTCCTTGCTGTCCAAGTGACTCGCAAGAGTCTTCTTTAGCACCACAATTCAAAAACATCAATTGTTCAGCACTCAGCCTTCTTTATGGTCCAACTCTCACATCCATACATGACTACTGGAAAAACCATAGCTTTGACTAGACGGACCTTTGTCAGCAAAGTGATGTCTCTGCTTTTTAAAACACTGTCTAAAAAAAAAAAAAGAAAACACTGTCTAGGTTTGTCATAGCTTTCCCTCCAAGGAGCAGGCATCTTTTAATTTCATGGCTACAGTCACCATCACCATCTACAGTGCTTTTGGAGCCCCAGAAAATAAAATCTATCACTGCTTCCACTTTTTCCCCATCTATTTGCCATAAAGTGATGGGACCAGATGCCATGATCTTAGTTTTTTGAATGTTGAGTTTTAAGCCAGCTTTTTCACTCTCCTCTTTCACCTTCATCAAAAGGCTCTGTAGTTCCTCTTCACTTTCCGCCATTAGAGTGGTATCGTCTGCATATTTCCCCCTGTGGTCTTGATCCAGCTTGTGCTTCAGCCAGCCCGGCATTTCACACGATATACTCTGCATATAAGTTAAATAAACAGCCTTATTGGACTCCTTTCCCAATTTTGAACGAATGTACTCTTACCTATATAACTGTTTTCTTACTGTTCAACATTTAATTTGTACGTAGTTTTTTGCTATTATAAACATGCTTCACTAAGCGGCCCTGCATACCTACGTGAGTATTTCTATAGTATAGATACTCAGAAATATTAATAATACTGCTGGGTTAAAGATTTAGGCACATAAATACTAGATGGATACTGTAAAATTTCTCTCTAAATGACTTTCTTGCCAACTTCATTTTCAGCATGTGTCCCTCTCCTGCTCTGAGGGATGGTATTTAGTCTACACCAACCCTTCTCCCCTCATATCTGTCCTCCTCACCTTTGCTGGTCTACTTTCCGCTTCTGTCTACTTAAACCTCACCATTGTTTTTACCACCCAGCTTAACTGACTATCAGTTCAGTTCAGTTCAGTCGCTCAGTCGTGTCCAACTCTTTGCAACCCCATGAATCATAGCATGCCAGGCCTCCCTGTCCATCACCAACTATATAAAATGACATTAAAAACATATTTTAATTTCCCACTTGTTAAATAAATGATCAGGTAGTTTTATCTTTCATATAGATCTCTTTGTTAAGAAAAGGTAATAAAACACAAGAATTAAAATAGTTTCACGTAGCCCCTGATTTTAGTGACCCATGGCAAAAGAAAGTACCCCACTTCTGCCCTAGGTACAACTCTACTGTGCAAAATGTCAAAATCCATCCATGTCAAAAAATTTAAACTTTAGTTCATTATCAGGAATTATTTTTGGTGAATAAACCTTCTCAGGTTTTAATTAAATATTCAATTTTAGTGGTTAGAACAAGATATAGGCAATCATGACTGCAGAAAGCACTTGCAGGAATTATTCTTTTCCAATGAATCTTTGAATAGCAGAATAAAGATCACGTCCAATCTGCTTGACTTGACTTTCTGCATAACCAGTCTCTTTAAGAGCAGATCTCTGCTGGGTCTGTTATACTTATTTCCTTTTAGGAATCAGTAAATGGCCCTAGTACAAACACAGAGGGCAGTTTAAAGACTTAGAATACCACGAGAAAGAAATATTGGGGGCTTTCAACTTATTTATCCTGGATAAAGAAAACTTGATTTTCTATTTCTAAGCTAAACACTGTAGAGAGAAATACAAAGAGCTGACTATGAGGGGGAAACAGAAAAGAAAATGAAGCTATGGTGTGCAAAGCAAACAGCAAAGTTAAAGGGAAAAAACCTAATGAATAGAAAAGATGAAATTTCCCTTAAACTACATATAGGACAAGACATGAAAAATTACATACGCACGCGTGCTGCGGTGGAGAAGCTGTTTATGTTCACTGAAAAAGTCTTAGAAAGACAAAGGTTAATATTGGTTATCTCTGAGAGTTGGGTTTATAGGTAGGGTTTTTTTGTTTGTTCTTCTTGTCTGAACTTCCTAGTATTTGTCCAGCGAATACAGATGAGTTGTGTTAAAAAATCAATAAAAGTTAAAAATAGAAATGTTCATAAAGACTCAAGACATTTAAAAGTCTTTGCAAAGTATATCTAGGGCTCTATCAGACTCCAGATACCTGACATTTGACTTGATGCATTTTTTTAGACCCCAACTTTTCCCACTTTAACAAGAACCAATACAAAGAAGTAAAAAGTCCCGTAAATACTGAAGATAGTTAAACAATTTGGTTGTAGGCATTAAGCAATCCAGTATTTATATAAGATGATCAATAAGAAATGGCATCTGTATCAAGGATTTGTTTTAAAAGCACTTTAGCTTAGAAAGATAATTTCAAAGTGATTCAAAGCAACAGGTAGTCCAAAGGGAATTTCATCACAAACAGTATTAGATCAGTTATATAAACCATGGTTAGTTTGGTTTGCCAAAGGACAAACTCATTCAGGTGCCAAGGAATGTTCATAGTTTGCACCTTTAATTTACTACAACTTCAAGGCTATGTGTTGCAGCATTATGTATAATAGTGAAAAACTGAAAACAACCCAAATATTCATCACCAACAAGAAACTGGCTGAAACCCATGGTGCATTACACAGTGGAGGACCATGCCAGTGAAGCACAGGGGTCTCTGTCTGTCACCTGGCGTAATCACAAGGATGTATTATGAAGTCCAAATAAGAAGCAGGGAGACAAGCTGTATCTTTGGTATCTTGTGGTAAGAAAGGGGATTTCCTTCTAAGTTTAAAAAAAGAAAAAAACAGAGAGTTAATTGCAATCCGCCCCCTCCCCCAAAAAAAGATTACCTATAGAGTGAAGAAGGAACTAGGTAGAGGGAATGAACATAGAAACTAGACTTGATGTACTTTATTGTGTAATTTTGAGTTTGGAACTATAAAAACGTTTCACATACTTAAACATCTCGAATAAAAAAGAAAAACATTTACTGGGCCTTGATTGGTGTTTACATTGGCTAACGAAATCTTTCACTTCTACCAAGCTGGAATTTCGTAAAAAGAAATGACAAAATATTTCTACTTTTATTATCCCTTAAAATGAATTCTTTTTGCCTGTTTGACCTGTTAAGCCAAATTTTCTGTTTCCTGCAAGTTTTTTTTTTCTTTCTTTCTTTCTTTCCAGGTTTTCAATGCTACAGATGGAGAATTTAGGGTTGGAAAAGAGGTAAGTGGGTTTTTAAAGTTATTATTAAGACTTTGCTGTTTTAGAATAATTGAAGTTCACAGAGAAATTGCGAGGAAGGTATGGAGAGTTCGCATATACACACCTTGCCCTCACACATGCATGGCCTCCTCCATTGTCAACATCCCCATCAAAGTGGTACCTTTGGCATGAAGAAAGACCCTGCACTGACACATCATTAACCAAAATCTGCAGTTTACATTACAGTTCACACTTGGTGTTTTACATTTTTATAGGTTTGGATAAATGCATAATGACATGTCCATCATTATGGTACATAGAGTATTTTTACTACCCTAAAAATCCTGTGTGCCCCACCTGTTCGCCCCACACCTCACACCCAGCCCCTGACAACCACTGATCTTTTTATTGTCTCCACAGTCTTGACTTTTCCAGAATGTCATATACTTGGACTTATATCATATGTAGCCTTTTCAGATTGGCTTTTTGCACATAGTAATATACATTTAATAAACATTCATGTCTTTTCAAGTGGTTTTTAATATATCAGTATATTTTATAAACAAAACAAACATCTCTTATTTCTTCAGATCTTTTTTTCTGATATTTCAAAATAATTATAGAAACCCAATATTTTACTGAATGATTTGTATCTTTCCAGGACTTTTTGCATTTCATCTTGAATTATCAAATTTGTTTACATAAAATTGGTCACCAGAGTCACATGGTTTTAAGGAGTGGATGGGATTGAAACAAAAGGATGTCTTATTCAGGTCCCCAAAATTGTATTCAGAAGCAGTAGCAATGACCCGAGCCATCAATGAAGGTCATGATTTTAAAATAAACTGGAACATATACTTTGCAAATGAATCCTTCTAGTTTTAAAACTCTTCCTAGATGTTCCCAGATGTGACTTCTTGACTCCTTGTGCTCTGACATCAAAAGCCTAAAGATAAAAATCATTAGGGTCCTTGCCACCACGCGGGTGACCCTGAGTAGGAGCAGGCTGCAAACATGTGCAGTGGTGGGCAGTCTCTGATGGTAGCTTTCCATGAGCAGCACATGCTCTGATTTAGTAATTTTTTCCATTCTTATTAGCCTAAATAGAAAACCATACTTGTGAATAAACATAAAAATTTGAATTCCAGGGACTTCCCTGTTCAGTGGTTGTGACTCCAAGCTCCCAATGCAGGGAGTCCAGGTTGGATCCCTGGGCAGGGAACGAAATCTTATATGCTGCAACTAGGACCCAGTGCAGCCAAATAAATAAATATGTTTTTAAGAAGATATAAATTCCAGAACTGTATGGTTAAGGCCCTAGAGATCATCTAACCCAACCCCATCTATTTTCTTACGGGTAGAGAAACAGAAACCCCACGAGGGCAATAGATTGGATCTCCAGGAATGAAGGCCTCATTGACACGCAGCCAGGCTGGTTGGGGAACAAATATATAGAAGAGAAGAATGAAAGAAAAGGAAGGGTATTTAGGATGACATAGTTATTTTTTTGGTGCCTCAGTATCCTTTAGCTCCAGGATGATTTAAACGTAAATCTAGAAGTATTTAAGGATCTCACATGTGTAGTATTAATATTTTCAGGTTAAGGAGTTTGTGCATTTTTGGCGTTTATATACTTTAAATTCTCTTATGTTTGAGAGAATTGGCCTTATGAAGCAAGAAGTAATTGTTGTGATTCTAATTTTAAATATATACTTGATTTAGACTGTGATTTTTAAGTTCAAATCTTAATAAATATACTACAAACTGAGTAATTTAATACAGCTAAAGGTTTATCAGAAGTTTAATGTATTGGGTTTACAAGAGTTAATGAAATATGCAGGAAGCTTTTGTTAAATCAAGACTATTATAATACTTATATGGAAACTGAATATATTAAATTTATAAAAGTTTAAAAGGAGTTCAATCAAGTTTGTAAATGGGATCCAATATTAATCAAAGTCCCCTTAAAAGTGACTATTAGAACTTGCTGGGCTTATAAACAAAATAAATAGCAATAAATGCAAGGCTTTGTAATGTTTTTAACTTTAGTAAATCAAGGACTAATTTAAAAATCAAAAAAAGTCACACTTATGAATAATCTCTGTTTTGCACAAAAACTACCATTGAGGACCTTAAAAATCACATTTAACAAGTTGGAGCATGATAAGCTATCCAGGCTATCTCTTGGCTAGGGTAGGATATCATTAAAGAGGCATGTATGAAGCTCCTGCTGGGTCGCAGATGGACCCCATGCCAGGTGCCAAAGACTGAAGCGCTCGTGGGTTCCTTGTGCTGCTGCTCACATGAGGACCCTGAAACAGCCACCCATGCAGGTGGCAGCCAGGCAACCCGAGGGGCTGAGCTGCTTCACTTTCTCCATCAAATAAAGCCATGTCACTATGGCAGGATGCTGTTTTGAAATAGGGAAACATAACACATATCGGAATCAATGCTTGGCTTTTGAATTTTAAAAGTCTCTCCTTAAATTAGTTAAAATATTTGCCAATAAAAAACAAAAACAGTGTTGTTGTTTTTGTTGTTTAGTCGCTAAGTCGTGTCTGACTCTTTGTAACCCCATGGACTATAGACTGCCAGGCTGCTGTGTCCATGGGATTTTCCAGGCAAGAATACTGGAGTGGGCTGCCAATTCCTTCTCCAGGGGAACTTCCCAACCCAGGGATGAAGAAAAAGTACATCAGCCCACCAGGCTCCCCCGTCCCTGGGATTCTCCTGGCAAGAATGCTGGAGTGGGTTGCCATTTCCTTCTCCAATGCATGAAAGTGAAAAGTCAAAGTGAAGTCGCTCAGTTGTGTTCCACCCTCAGCGACCCCATGGACTGCAGCCCACCAGGCTCCTCCGTCCATGGGATTTTCCAGGCAAGAGTACTGGAGTGGGGTGCCATTGCCTTCTCCAAAAAGTATGGTAGGAGACAGCTTTCCTGTCCAATCACTCCCTCCCCCGCCCCAGGATAGATCAAAATCCCTTGGCTTGGTAGGAAGGAGCTAGTGGGAAAGAGGGGAAGTCAAAAGAAAAGGAGAAAAAAAAGAAAACCATAAATCTAATGCATCCCTGAGAAGGTTCCTGCGTCCTTTCTCTTGGCCAGATTCCTGGTGAAGAGGAGGACAGACCTGGACATTTGAGAAAAGGAGAGCTATGCCCTTGTCCCCTGCAAACCTGGTAGGTAGCAAGACCCAGAGTTCCCAGACCCAGGGTGGGGATTTCTGTCTAGTCAGAGAAGTCCCAGGTAGCCTCACCAAGTGTCTTGGGAATAGAAACGTGGTCCCAGTGGCCGTGAGGAGCACAGAGTGGAATTGCCCCAGTAGCATCGGCTCTGTGCCGAGTACTCTCATGCCTGTCGGAGTCCAGCTGACAGCAGTCCTAGGAGGGAGGCAGTCTCAGCATCTGTGCTTTCCAGATGAAGAAACCAAGGCTCTGAGTTAAATCGCATGCTCAAGGACACACAGCTCCACAGACTTGGAGCCAGGACTTAAAGGCCTCCTCCTAATGCACACTGTATTGCTCCCTATTAAAATATGCGTACTATCTACCACCTCTCTTGCGAGATGGATGAGGTAGAGACCTGTCTTCATGCTTCGTAGCATGCAGAGAATGGCAGCAAGCCAAGACAAGAACCCAAGCAGAGAAGATCTTTCAGGTCCTGACTCAGCATTGTTCTTGATGACAGTTAAGCTAATGGAAGCTACGAAACACAGCCAAGAAAATTCTTTTTTTCTGCCTTTGCTGAATAGGATCTGACTGTTTGGGGGTCATTTAAAGGCCCTGGCTTGTTCCTTTAACAGTGAGTTCCTTCCACATTGCTTGTGTGCTCTTCTTAGCATCCATCCTCCCATCTCTGCAGGGATTATCTTAAAAATGAAGATAAACTTTCAAGGATATTGCTAAGAGAAAAATAAATGACCAAACAGTAACACAGTAGGATCCAGTTTTGACCTCCAGATGCACATGGATACATTTGCACAGAGAACGAGTTCTTTCTGGGCAGCAGTGTGTGCGTGCTAAGTTGCTTCAGTCATGGCCTACTCTTTGCAACCCCATGGACTATAGCCCACCAGGCTCCTCTGTCCATGGGATTCTCCAGGCAAGAATACTGGAGTGGGTTGCCATTTCCTCCTCCAGGGGATCTTCTAGACCCAGGGATTGAACTTGCCTCTCTTGCACCTAACCTGCATTGGCAGGTGGGTTCTTTATTACTAGTGCTACCTGGGAGACCTTCTTGAGCCCCAGAATGAGAGGTAATTCTATTAACTTCAGGGTTGGAGAACTAAGTGCCTAAGGAGTAGGTTCCTGAGCCTGGTGGCCTGGGTTTGAATCCCTACTCTGCCACTTGCTGCCTGTGGGACCTTGGGTAAAATGAGTGACACTCTCAGAGTCTCAATTGCTCATCTGTGAAACAAGGGGACAAGCAGAACCTCCCACAGGGCTGTTGTGAGGGATGATCAAATCACCCCTCAAGTATGCTCAGCATCTTGTTTGGCACATGGTAAGTACTCAGGTCTCATATGTGGAAAACGCCTCCACCTTCTGCCAGAGGTCAATATCCCAGCTTTGGGCTTCACACCTGCTCGAGAGACCACCTGATCCGACCTCCTTGTACAGATACAGAATCCCAGAGCCTGCAATGGCAAAGCACCCACCCACCTTACCAGCCTCTCTCCCTGCCGTAGGAACTTCTCCTGGGAGCATTCTCTGCATGAGGGTCTCCCCATCCTCCCTTGTCAGTCCCTCAGGTCTGGGCTCTCATACCAGGAAACTCTGGCTGTAAACAGTTGCTTTAAGGGAATCGAAACAAACCCTGTCAGAGACTCATAGTCTGAAAGGAATTCTGTTTCACCTAATTTAAGGCACTGACAACTCAGACTATAAAGAATGGTTGCATTGTTACAAAACTCATGTCAGCAATGTATGCTGTAATGAGAAATATATTAGATGGAGAGTGGACGGAATCTAAATACAGAGACAGACTTATCTTAATGTGAAAGTATGTTTGTTTTTTACTTTGGGTTGCATAGGTGTCTAACCAGGAGAAACAACCCCTTGAGACAGATTTTGAGGGCCTTTTGTGGAAATGCCTTTGAACCTGTGTGCCAGTAGAGGATTTTAGGATAAACAAGACAAGACTGAAGATGATTAGAAGCTCTTCAAAACTGTAAGTCTTAGTACTCCAGAAGTAGACATACCTTGGTTTAAATGCTTTCCCCTCCACTTGCTGTGCAATCTTGGACTAGTTACCTAACATCCCTGAGTCTTGGTTTCCTAGCCTGAAAGACAAAGGCAATCCCTAATTCACAATAAATGTGAAAACATGAAAGACCCAGCACACAAGAACCCAAGAATGCATTGAAATCAAACAGACAATGGTCCCTTTGTTCCTTAGAAAACGACCTCTTAAAATCAATTAGAAGTTTCTGTTTAAGGCTTATAAATTAAGTTTTGTGATGCTTTGCCTCAGAAGAAAAGATATTTACACAAAATTTGGAAATTGAAATTATCCAGACTTGAGTTTAAATCCTATCTCTACCATTTACTGGGTTTCTCTGGTGGCTCAGAGGTAAAGAATCCACCTGTCAATGCAGGAGATGCGGGTTCGATCCCTGGGTGGGAAGATCCCATGGTGAAGGAAATAGCAACCTGCTCCAGTATTCCTGCCTGGGAAATCCCATGGACAGAGGAGCCTGGTGGGCTACAGTCCACTGGGTCACAAAGAGTCGGACATGACTTAGTGACTAGAAAACAAAAAGAACAAACCAGTTATTTACCTTGTAACTTTGAGTAAGTTGCCTCAGTTTAATCTCAAGTATAAACTGGAACTGATCATAACTAACTCAAAGGGGTTAATGATAAACCTTGTAAAGTGTCGGGCATAGCCCCTAATGTTCTAAAAATATTGGCTATTTATTTTTGTTTTTATTTTGGCTTCTCTAAAAATTATTCCTGTAATTGCCTCGCACCTTTCTTCAATGCATGCTTGAAGTCAGAACCTCAGATTTTGCATTTTACAGCAAGACACGTTTCCACTGAAACAATTTAATCCATATAAAACTTAGACAAAAAAATACGGAAATGTTTGCTTAGATAAACCTAAGAAACTGACATGGAAAAAATACAGCCAAATAGTTGTTTTCATTTTCAAAAGGCACCGTGACCCAGTCTAAGACAGCTCAAAGACTAAAATGGAGACATCACAAATATGTCCAGTAGGAAATGACTGCCTAGCCTGCTCAGAGTCTGTAAATCCCCTGGCAGCCCAATTCCCATGCAGAGGGAATGAATGTTTTATTAAGTATCTACTGTGTGTCAAGGGTGGCACTTTTGTGCTGTTATCAGTTACATAACTGCAGCCTCCACACACCCCGATAATGAAACCGGGCACAGTGGGGTTCTTTGTTCTGTTGTGTTCTTTCTAAACGTTTCATTGAACGCTTCAGTTCAGTTCAGTTCAGTCGCTCAGTTGTGTCCAACTCTTTGTGACCCCATGAATCACAGCACGCCAGGCCTCCCTGTCCATCATCATCTCCTGGAGTTCACTCAAATTCACGTCCATCGAGTCGGTGATGCCATCCAGCCATCTCATCCTCTGTCATCCCCTTCTTCTCCTGCCCCCAATCCCTCCCAGCATCCAAGTCTTTTCCAATAAGTCAACTCTTCGCATGAGGTGGCCAAAGTACTGGAGTTTCAGCTTTAGCATCATTCCTTCCAAAGAACACCCAGGGCTGATCTCCTTCAGAATGGACTGGTTGGATCTCCTTGCAGTCCAAGGGACTCTCAAGAGTCTTCTCCAACACCACAGCTCAAAAGCATCAATTCTTTGGCACTCAGCCTTCTTCACAGTCCAACTCTCACATCCATACATGACCACTGGAAAAACCATAGCCTTGACTAGATGGACCTTTGTTGGCAAAGTAATGTCTCTGCTTTTCAATATGCTATCTAGGTTGGTCATAACTTTCCTTCCAAGGAGTAAGCCTCTTTAATTTCATCCTGCAATCACCATCTGCGGTGATTTTGGAGCCCCATACATAAAGTCTGATACTGTTTCCACTGTTTCCCCATCTATTTCCCATGAAGTGATGGGACCAGATGCCATGATCTTCATTTTCTGAATGTTGAGCTTTATGCCAACTTTTTCACTCTCCTCTTTCACTTTCATCAAGAGGCTTTTGAGTTCCTCTTCACTTTCTGCCATAAGGGTAATGTCATCTGCATATCTGAGGTTATTGATACTTCTCCCAGCAATCTTGATTCCAGCTTGTGCTTCATCCAGTCCAGCATTTCTCATGATGTACTCTGCATATAAGTTAAATAAGCAGGATGACAATATACAGCCTTGACATACTCCTTTTCCTATTTGGAACCAGTCTGTTGTTCCATGTCCAGTTCTAACTGCTGCTGCCTGACCTGCATATAGGTTTCTCAAGAGGCAGATCAGGTGGTCTGGTATTCCCATCTTTTTCAGAATTTTCCACAGTGTATTGTGATCCACACAGTCAAAGGCTTTGGCATAGTCAATAAAGCAGAAATAGATGTTTTTCTGGAACTCTCTTGCTTTTTCGATGATCCAGTAGATGTTGGCAATTTGATCTCTGGTTCCTCTGCCTTTTCTAAAACCAGCTTGAACATCTGGAAGTTCACGGTTCACATATTGCTGAAGCCTGGCTTGGAGAATTTTGAGCATTACTTTACTAGCTTGTGAGATGAGTGCAATTATGCGGTAGTTTGAGCAGTCTTTGACATTGCCTTTCTTTGGGATTGGAATGAAAACTGACCTTTTCCAGTCCTGTGGCCACTGCTAAGTTTTCCATATTTGCTGGCATATTGAGTGCAGCACTTTCACAGCATCGTCTTTCAGGATTTGGAATAGCTCAACTGGAATTCCATCACCTCCACTAGCTTTGTTCGTAGTGATGTTTTCTAAGGCCTACTTGACTTCACATTCCAGGATGTCTGGCTCTAGGTGAGTGATCACACCATCGTGATTGTCTTGGTCGTGAAGATCTTTTTTGTAGAGTTCTTCTGTGTATTCTTGCCACCTCTTCTTAATATCTTCTGCTTTATTAGGTCCATACCATTTCTGTCCTTTATTGAGCCCATCTTTGCATGAAATGTTCCCTTGGGATCTCTAATTTTCTTGAAGAGATCTCTAGTCTTTCCTATTCTATTGTTTTCCTCTATTTCTTTGCATTGATCGCTGAGGAAGGCTTTCTTATCTCTTCTTGCTATTCTTTGGAACTCTGCATTCAGATGCTTATATCTTTCCTTTTCTCCTTTGCTTTTCACTTCTCTTCTTTTCACAGCTATTTGTAAGGCCTCCCCACACAGCTGTTTTGCTTTTTTGCATTTTTTTCCCATGGGGATGGTCTTGATCCCTGTCTCCTATACAATGCCACGAACCTCCGTCCATAGTTCATCAGGCACTCTATCTATCAGATCTAGTCCCTTAAATCTATTTCTCACTTCCACTGTATGATCATAAGTGAATCATTGAACGCTTAACAGATACCAAATGGCCCAGTCCTTTTAATAATCCTTCAAGGCAGGATTTACCATCACTTATTAAAAAAGGAACTGAGGTACAGGGAAGCTAAGCAGATCTGCCATAGGTCACACAACTTACAAGTTAATGGAAGCAGGATTAAACTTCAGTGCTAACTTAACAGGATCTTGTCAATAGTGGAGCTGATCTTGGTGCGAAGCTGCACCAAAGTGAATCAACAGTGGGATCAGCTGTGCTGTGAGAACATTGTATTTTAGAAAGCTACTGTGATTCTCATGTGTTTTGGGTGGGGGGACTTTTTTGGGGGAGGGCGAGTGGGAATCTTACTATTATTAATAAGGCTATTTTTGTTGCTGTTAGATTAGGTAATACATTCATATAGTTCCCTGATAGCTCAGTTGGTAAAGAATTCGCCTGCAATGCAGGATACCCCAGTTTGATTCCTGGGTCGGGAAGATCCGCTGGAGAAGGGATAGGCTACCCACTTCAGTATTCTTTGGCTTTCCTTGTGACTCAGGTGGTAAAGAATCCACCTGCAATGCAGGAGACCTGAGTTTGATCCCTGGGTTGGGAAGATCCCCTGGAGAAGGCAAAGGCTACCCACTCCACTATTCTGGCCTGGAGAATTCCATGGACTATACATTCCAAGAGGTCCCAAAGAGTTGGACATGACTTTCACTTTCATGTAGTTTACAATTGAGAAGGTACAAAAAGTATCCAGTAGGTGCCCTCTATCCCTGCCCGTGTAGTCAGTACCTTGGCCTGGAGGCAAACAGTGTTACTGGCTTCTTAGGTATCTTTCCAGGAATTTCTTATGCATATACAAGCAGATGAATAAACACATACACTCACTCAAGATACCCTTTTATTCACACTTCTCTGCACCTTGCTCCTTGCCTGGGGCCCTGTATCTGCCTACCATTCGGTCTATGCACAGAGAGCTTCCTCATTCCTGGTGAGAGCTCCCAGGCATTCCATTGTGTGATTTGTCCTCTATCAGACATTTAGGTTGTTTCCAGCTTTCTGCTGTTACCAACAATGCAGCAATGAATAACTCTTGTCTACAGATCATTTTTCATATTTGAAAGTATATCAGATAACATCCTAGATGTGGAATTGCTGGGTTAAACAGTACCTTCATTTTATAGATATTCCCTTCTCCTCTTGCACAGAAATTACCCAAATTTCAAAGTCTGTGATTCCTGCCACTCTTGTCTGTGAGTGTCTGGATCTGTCTGACTTGAAATGTTTCTGAGATTTCAGTTGCCTATCTGCATGATCTGAGATGCAACCGAGGGCAACTTTCAACCACAACTCACAGTTTCATAGTTTAATTTTAATCAAAGGGGTATTTCTCACTGATTGGCTTTTAAATAAAGGTTCAAAATTAGAATATACAATTTTTATATCAATAAAATACTGATTTTATTTGCTTTATGTTTGGGGGTGCTGCCCAGGTACCACCTATGGTTGCACAGAAACATCGCAAAGGCACCCCCTAGGGTTGTGCATGACTATATGTGGCAGCTCTAGTTTTGCCTATTTCATATAGCAGAAGTGGGGAGGGGAAGCTGTTCTCTTCCAAGTAAACACATTTGAGATCCCCCCACAGCCATGCTGAGTTTAATAGTTTATAAATGTTGTTGTTTAGTTGCTAAGTCATGTCCAACTCTTTTGAGACCCCACAGACTGAAGCCCACCAGGCTCCTCTGTCCATGGGGATTCTCCAGGCAAGAATACTGGAATGGGTTGCCATTTGGAGCTTTGCCATTCACCAGGGAATCTTCCTGACCCAGGGATCAAACCCACATCTCCTGAATTGGCAGGTGGATTCTTTACTGCTGAGCCACCTGGGAAAACTGCTTGATGTTAATGATGGCAGCTGAATCTCATTCTTCTTTCTGAACGCCTGCTACCTCCCAGGATGTTTTAACAGCAATCTCAGATGACCTCGCTGAAATGAAACTAAATCTTGTATCAAAAGGAAAGCCAGATGTCAGTGGCATCTTGTCTTCCTCAAAGAACAGAACACAGAGCAATCACTGACCCACCAGCTTGAACCCTGGATGTTGAATTATTATCCATAGGAAGTTAGATGGTGGTACCCAGGAAGACCTGTCTGGGAGATGAAAGGGGTCAGCCTCTTGGAACTAAGCTTCATTAGATTTAGATACATTCACAAGCGTTTATCACCCATCCTGTGAGATACATAAAATTTGCTGGGCTTTACTTTCCACCAAGCATCCTGATATCCTAAATTAGGTCTGAGATCAAGCTGATAATCATAGACCTGGCTTTCAGAGGCTGTTTGATGTTGGGGACCAGGAAGAGTGTTTATAGTACCAGTGGGACAGCTCAGCAGCTAGGATATTGGAAATGAAATGCTGCAGAGGCTGCCACGTTCACTTGCCCCTTATCTCTGGCATCTTATCTTCGCCGTCACAGAAGAGTGACCACAAAGGAGGCACTAGGAAGAGGAAGGATGTGAGAGCACCGTGAACAGAGAAGGATCATGTCTAATCCCCAGCAGCCGCAGGAGCTCAGCTCCAGTGATAAAGGGATCTAGCAGTAATCCAAGCTCTCAACAAAGAGATTTAATATCCTGCGGGGTGAGATCCACTCAGCCTTTGCAGGGTCATCGGCTGATTTAATCCAGCCAGGTTTTTACAGACAGAGTGACGGGTAAACTCCTCTCTGCTTGGGTTTCCAGGACTGATAGCATTTTAAGAGAGTGAATGAGGTAACTTACTTTCTGGCCTGATTATGTATGATTTTCATTCCTTAAAGATACAGTTTATTAAATAAACTAATTAGGCTCGATTTGCCGATAGCCATTTCTCTACAGTCCAGAAGCCCATCACTTATGACTTTTCCCTTTATTACTGTGTAGTGTGGTGACATCTAGTGGGAGCAAGAAAGGGAGCAGCCAAGCAGGAGCCTGGAAAAAAAATTGCATTTTTGGTGATCCTGTTTCTGTGAAGTTCACAGAACTTGGGGTGGGCAGAGGCACCAATAACAAACGTAGCCTTATATCCTCTTAAAACATTTGTGACCAGATCAGGCAGAGAGGTAAGACATTAATAAACACTGTGCTGTCCAAAAACACTTCTCCCACAGAAATGTCTCTTGTTTTAGGTCTGAAGGTAGACATTCAAAGACAGAAATGACTATGTCACTTAAAGCAAGTAGCCCCACAGCTGATCAGGGAACTTTAAGGATGGACAGACTAGGAAACAGCCTAATCAGTCTGATACTAGGGAAGCTGGAAAGACTTCTCTGCCTTGCACATGCTTTCTTCTTCACCGGTATCAGTGTCTGGATTTCCATCACTTTGCAGCCCATTACTTTGGCCCCGGAGAACTTTCTGCAGGCCTTAGTAACACATTGTTGTTGCTATTTAGTCATTAAGTCGCATCTGACTCTTTTGCAACCCCATGGACTATAGCGCCCCAGGCTCATCTGTCCATGGGATTTCCCAGGCAAGAATACTGGAGTGGGTTGCCATTTCCTTCACCATGGGATCTTCCCACCCAGGGATCAAACCTGTGTCTCTCATTGGCAGGCAGATCCTTTACCACTGAGTCACCTTTAGGAAGGCCCCCTAAAAACACATTCTAAGACGGTAAAGTGTCTGCCTACAATGTGGGAGACCCGGGTTCAATCCCTGGGTCAGGAAGATCTCCTGGAGAAGGAAATGGCAACCCACTCCAGTATTCTTGCCTGGAAAATCCCATGGACAGGGGAACCTGGTAGGCTACAGTCCATGGAGTCGCAGATAATCGGACACGACTGAGCGACTTCACTTTCACTTTCTTTTTCAAGAGTTAATAACTCTGACATGGATCGTAGTTTAAGCTTTGCTAACATTACATTCTGAGGAAGGAAGGTAAGTTAAAGATGGGACCACCTGATTATTAAAAGAGTGAAACTGGGTAGTCACCAATTAGATCTATTATACCTGAAACCTTCCTTGACTGATCAAACTGACTTTCATTGTTGCTACAAAAAAAAACCTTGCATGTCCTCCAAGCAGCCTGGAGCCTAAACTGTGAGCCGTTTGCCCAAGTTGTTTTCCAAGAATTTGGAGTCATCCCTCTGTAGTGGCTCAGACAGTAAAGAATCTGTCTACAGTGCAGGAGACCCAGATTCGATCCCTGGGTTGGGGAAGATCCCCTGCAGAAAGGAATGGCTACCCATTACACTATTCTTGCCTGGAAAATCCCATGGACATAGGAGCCTGGCAGGCTACAATCCATGGGGTTGCAAAGAGTTGGACACAACTGAATGACTAACACTTTTCACTTTCAAGCTCGAGCTGGATAACGCTGGTTAAGACTGCCGACCTTACGGTTGGGCATGTGCAAATATCCGCTTGGTGACCTTTAAACATTAGAGGGTGCAAAATGCCACCCTCAAAACATGTGAGCCCACCATTTTCTGAACATGTGTCCCATGTAGAAGCTTACAGCTTACTACAATGATTACCTCACCTTTCTCTTACCTCCAGTCATGCTTCCCCACACCTCTTTGTCTCAGACTGCCACACTTCTTTTTCAAAAAATATTTTAATTTATTTTATTATGTATTTGTCTGTCTTGGGTCTTAGTTGCAGCATATGGGATCTAGTTTCCTGACCAGGGATTGAACCCGAGCCCCCTGACTTGGGCACACTGAGTCTTAGCCCTTGTACCACCAGGGAAGCCCCTGTGCTGTGCTTAGTTGCTCAGTCGTGTCTGACTCTTTGTGACTCCATGGACTGTAGCCCACCAGGCTCCTATGTCCATGGGGATTCTCCAGGCAAGAATACTGGAATGGGTTGCCATGCCCTCCTCCAGGGTATCTTCCCAATCCAGAGATCAAATCTGCATCTTTTACATCTCTTGCATTGGCAGGCAGGTTCTTTACCATCTGACCCATCAGGGAAGCTCAAGAATACTGGAATGGGTAGCCTATCCCTTCTCCAGGGGAACTTCCCAACTCAGGAATCGAACCATGGTCTCCCGCACTGCTGATGGATTCTTTACCAGCTGAGCTACTCGGGAAGCCCAGAGAAGCCCCTGCCTCACCTCTTTATCCATAAGTATGCAAGCCCTTTGTCTTCATGGTGGTGGATCTAAGGCTTTCTCTCCCATCTCCTTATTTGGCTGCAAATCTCGGTATCTCAGCGTTTTGGATGGCTGCTCACTGGGCAAAGGCACCTGGTTTATTAAGATGTATTAGAAGGGGAATGTATATATTGGATCAAATTAAATGACGTTGAGAGTTCCTTGGGGGGTATGAAAACCAGCTGGGATCTAGTGTGTGAAAGTCACTCAGTTGTGTCTGACTCTTTGAGACCCCATGAACTATAGCCTGCCAGTCTCCTCTATCAATGGAATTCTCCAGGCCAGAATACTGGAATGGGTAGCCATTCCCTTCTCCAGGGTATTGTCCCAAGCCAGGGATTGAACCCAGGTCTCCCGCATTGGCAGGCAGGTTCTTTACCATCTGAACCACCCAGAGAAGCCCAAGAATACTGGAGTTGGTAGCCCATCCCTTCTCCAGGGGATCTTCTCGACCCAGGAATTGAACTGGGATCTCCTTCAATACAGGCAGATTGTTTACCAACTGAGCCACCAGGGAAGAACTGGGATCTAGACCTTGATGAAATGGAATAGGTGCAGCTGCAGGGAGAGAATGGATCCTGGAAAGGGAGAGACGGGAAGGAGAGGAAAGGAAGGAGGAACCCATGACGGTTTTGTCACCTCCAAACCATCTGAACTCCTGATGCTGCTGACCCCTGATAAAGAGTAAAACCACGGGCCTACACTGGGGTCACTCTGCTAAAGGGCTTAATTCCAAACTTAGGTTTAATGCCTAAGTGCAGTTTTAACCTTCCTTGGGAATGTAATCTTAACGGGGACTTTCTGGTCAGCACCAGTGAGGTCATCTGCATGATCCCCCCTAAGCCTTCCCCCCAAGGAGGTGACCAGGCCTGAAACAATCCTTCCTTTTCTTTGCTAATACCTTCCTTGCCACACCCTCCTGCTGCCTCTGCTAACTGTCCATTTTGGACAGCCTGCTCAGACCACTCTTGTGTTTACTGGACCGGATGCTGCTTGATAAAGGGATTTCTGAATCAAACCAATGAGATCTTCAAATTTACTTGGTTGAATCTTTGATGTGTTTTTTTTTTTAACCCACCAAATGTATGATTACTTTTCCAGTGTTTCTCCAATTCTTCAAAACCAGCTGAGCATCCTACTGTTCACTTTATTTATTTACTTTTTCCATAATTCACTTTAATTCTAACCTTCTCCCTGGGGTTAGTCTCAGATCCCACCAGTTTAGGGCTCAGTCCTCAAGACTGCCCCCTTCTTCACAGGTCAGAGTTCCAAGACCTGGATTGTCACTTCTGACCAACCAGCTGTGCATTTAGGAGGTTCTCACACCCGCACCTGAATGATTCACCAGACTGACTCATAGAACTCAGGAAGGCACTGTACTTGCTATCACCAGTTTATTATAAAGGATGTTATAAAGGAAACAAATCAACAGCCAGACAAAGAGGCACATAGCATGAAGTCTGGAACGTAAGAGCTTCTGTCTCTCGGGATTGGGGTGGGCACCCTCCTACCACACAGACGTGTTCACCTATCCAGAGGCTTGCTGAGCTGTGCCAGTTCAGGAGTTTTATGAAGGTTGTGTGACAGAGGTGTGATCAATGGAATCACTGGCCGTTGTTGACTGGCCTCTACCTCTAGCCCATCTCACCTGCCTAGAGGCCAGGAGGAAGGGTCATGGATTTTTCTCCTTTAGTATCTTAATATTGTGAATCACACTGATTAGTTTTTGTGTGGTAAGACAATCTTGCACCTTAAAAGAAGCCACCCTTGATCATAATATATTATTCTTTTCTATATTTTCTTACTCAAATGTGACATACAATTCACAAATCTAACCTTCAGATAGTAAGGGCAGGTTTTCCTCCTCTTATAAAAAATTAAATGACTCAGTTTGGGAGAGTGGACAATTCTTGCCTGGCCCCTCTACTGTGGTTCTGCCCCCATCCTAGGCGCCCCCAGCCACCAACCATCTCATTAGCATACAAAAGGCACACTTCACTCCTAAGATTCCCAGAGCTGTAGCACTAGTGGTAAAGAGCCTGCCTGCCAACGCAGGAGATGTAAGAGATGTGGATTCATTCCCCAGATTGGGAAGATCGCCTGGAGAAGGAAATGGCAACCCACTCCAGTACTTTTGCCTGGAGAACCCCATAGACAGAGCAGCCTGGCAGGCTACAGTCCACGGGGTCACGAAGAGTCAGACACGACTGAAGTGGCTTAGCACATGCACATGTCAGGAATTGGGAAATAGGATCAAATAGTTAGTTTTATTATAGCACCCATCTTCTCATCTTGCTAAGTTCTGACTTTAGCCTCTCCAGGATAGTTTTTATTTCATTTTGTTTTTTTTTTTTTTTAAAGAAAACCTTCCTCAGTAAACTTTGCCAGGCCCAAATGACTCAACTGAGTCATTTAATTTTTTATAAAAAGAGAAAAACCTGTCCTCACTATCTGAAGGATGGACTTGTGAATTGTATGTCACATTTGAGTAATAAAATATAGAAAAGGATAATATATTATGATCAAGGGTGGTTTCTTTTAAGGTGCAAGGTTGTCTTATCATACAAAAACTACTGAGTGTAATTCACAATATTAAGATATTAAGGGAGAAAAATCCATACAACTATTTGAAAATATGTAGAAAAAAGCACTTGGCAAAATCCAATTTAGGAAATTAGGTGTAAAAGGTAACCTTCTCAATCTAATAAAAGCATGAAAAACCTACAGCTCACATTTTTCTTAATGGTGAAATATTTTCTCATCTTTTTATTGAAATATAGTTGACTTACAACATTGTGTAAGTTGCAGTTCTGCAAGCTAAGCTCCTTTGTCCTTGGATTCTCCGGCAGGAATCTTGGAGTGGGCTGCCATGCCCTCCTCCAGGGGATCTTCGTGACCCAGGGAATAAACCCAGGTCTCTTATGTCTCTAGCATTGACAGGTGGGTTCTTTACCACTAGCTGCTGCTGCTGCTGCTAAGTCACTTCAGTCGTGTCCGACTCTGTGCAACCCCATAGACGGCAGCCCACCAGGCTCCCCAGTCCCTGGGATTCTCCAGGCAAGAACACTGGAGTGGGTTGGCATGTCCTTCTCCAATGCATGAAAGTGAAAAGTGAAAGTGAAGCCACTCAGTCGTGTCCGACTCCTAGCGACCCCATGGACTGCAGCCTACCAGGCTCCTCCGTCCATGGGATTTTCCAGGCAAGAGTACTGAGTCGGGTGCCATTGCCTTCTCCATCTATGTTGCTGCAAATGGCAATATTTCATTTTTTATGAGTAATAATCCATTGTGTGTGTATATGTACACACATGCTCTCACACACATACACACACACACACATATATAGCAAATCTTCTTTATCTTAATAGTGATATATTCAATGCTAAAATTGTGAACAAAGTACAGATGTCCCATTTCACCACAAGTATTCGCCAATGCAGCAGAGGTCCTAGCCAGTGTAATGAGGAAAGGAAAAAGAAATTAAAAGGCATAAATTAAGAAAGAAAAAGTAAAATTATCTCTATTTACAAATGACATGCTTGTTTATGAAGGAGTTCAGAACATCCCACCCCAAAATATGCTGCTTGATTATTTTGGGCTGAAGGCACGAAATTGCAGATACACAAAGAGCTCTCTGACCCCCCCTTTTTCTACTTCAAAGCAGGTCATAAAATTTCCCTGAAGAGTGCCCTGTCTGCACCAGGAAGAGAACATTCTTATCAACAGAACTGGGATTTGACGCCAGAGAGGACATGTACAGAAAAACTATTAACAAAGGCCTTATCTTCCATCAGTTTTCAGCACATATTCCCTAGACACTGTCCCACCATGTCCTGCGTCTTGATCAAGCCTCTCTATCTTGTTACATCCCCACAGCTTATTGATTTTGTTTAAAAATATATATAAGCTTTGAGGCCTAATGGCCTCTTCGTGTCTTTATTTTCCTCCTGAAGACTACTATGTACATGTAAGAACAGTGGGTAAAATGTATATATTTTTCTCCTGTTAATTTGTCTTAAGACAGCTTAATTCTTAGGTCTAACACAGAACCTAAAAGAGTGGAATAAAGTTTCTTCCTTCTATATTTACATAGGAAATCCAAAGGAATCTACAAAACAACTACTAGAATGAATAAGTGAATTTAGCAAGATGGCAGGATACAAGGTTAATATATAAAACTTAATTATATTTTATATGTAAGAGCAAACCATTGGAAGATAGGTGTTTAATTCCATTAGCAGTACTATGAAGAAGAAGAAGATATTTAGGGATAAATTTAACAAAAGAAATGTAAGACCTCTGTACTGAAAACCATGAAACATTCTGAGAGAATTTAAGTTAACCTAATTAAATGGAGACCATGTTCATGGAATGGGTGACTCAATATTATTAGCATGTGAATTCTCTCCACATTGATCTGTAGATTCAACACAATTTCTGTCATAATTCCAGCAGCTTTTTTGTAAAAACCGATAAGGTGGTTCTGAAATATTTATAGAAATGGAAAGGATCTAGAATATCCAAAAAGTATATTTTTAAAAAACTTAGAAATTTGAAATTAATCCAAAAAATGAATATTGATAGATAAGAAGATAAAGCGAGTACAATAAACTGTCAACAGGTGAAACGAGGAGGTAGATACGTGGCTGTCACCATGAAAGTCTCCAACTTTTCTGTACATTTAAAGAAATTTATCATAAAATGTTCGGGAACACTTGTATAAGTCTGTCTGGAAGACCTTTTGAAAAGGACAGCTTATGTCACACAGCACATAGCAAAACCTAAAAATTACCTACTCATTTCCTCAAAGTCTCATATCTCGCTTATCGTTATAAATATGCATTATTCCTCTGTTCTAGAATGTCATGAAATGTGTCTTCCCTTTTCAATAAAAAGGAGATCTCAAATGCAGAGAGCAAGGCAGAGGCAAGTGAAAATAGCCAAGGCAAGTGACAAATTGCATTCTTCCGTGATAATGGCAGCTTGTTTCTGACCCCAGATGGTAATTTAGGTTTGGTTCCAAGTGACTACAAGGTATTTCCAAAAATCAAATTTACCTTCAAAAGATGGGATCTTTCCCCACTGAAGAAATCTCAACGAATATTGCTAAGGCTAAGTGCAACATTCATTCATAAGGAAGCGTTTCAGACATGTTGTACCAGTAACAGCACTGTCAGAATAGTATAATAATCCCATGAGCTAACTATTTGGAAAAGGACTATATCCTAGTGGAGGTATACTTTAAAAGAGCCTTCTAAATAAACTGCGTTTTTTTCATGCTCTAGCGCAGAACAATACTGGATGTTCATAATGATAAGCTTATGTTATCGAGATTAAATTATAAGTGATATACTGTTTACCACAGGCATGATACAGTTCTATTTGAAAGACTTCCAATAGAAAGAATAAGTCATATATAGCGTATATGTAGAATCTTAAAAAAAAAAAATGGTACTAATGAAGTAATTTACAAAACAGAATCACAGATGTAAAAAACAAACTTATGGGTGGGGGTGAGGGGAAGCTGGGGAATGGAATGGGGTGGGGAGAGAAGGGATAAATTGAAAGATTGATATGTACACATTACTATATATAAAATAGATAACTATTAAGGACCCACAGCGAACTAAAATGGACTGGAATGGGTGAATTTAACTCAGATGACCATTATATCTACTACTGCGGGCAGGAATCCCTCAGAAGAAATGGAGTGGCCATCATGGTCAACAAAAGAGTCCGAAATGCAGTACTTGGATGCAATCTCAAAAACGACAGAATGATCTCTGTTCGTTTCCAAGGCAAACCATTCAGTATCACAGTAATCCAAGTCTATGCCCCAACCAGTAATGCTGAAGAAGCTGAAGTTGAAAGGTTCTATGAAGACCTACAAGACCTTTTAGAACTAACACCCAAAAAAGAAGTCTTTTTCATTATAGGGGACTGGAATGCAAAAGTAGGAAGTCAAGAAACACCTGGATTAACAGGCAAATTTGGCCTTGGAATACAGAATGAAGCAGGGCAAAGGCTAATAGAGCTTTGCCAAGAGAACTCACTGGTCATAGCAAACACCCTCTTCCAACAACACAAGAGAAGACTCTACACATGGATATCACCAGATGGTCAACACCAAAATCAGATTGGTTATATTCTTTGCAGCCAAAGATGGAGAAGCTCTATACAGTCAGCAAAAACAAGACCAGGAGCTGACTGTGGCTCAGATCATGAATTCCTTATTGCCAAATTCAGACTTAAATTGAAGAAAGTAGGGAAAACCACTAGACCATTCCTGTATGACCTAAATAAAATTCCTTATGTTTAAACGGTTGGAGTGAGAAATAGATTTAAGGGCCTAGATCTGATAGATAGAGTGCCTGATGAACTATGGACTGAAGTTCGTGACATTGTACAGGAGACAGGGATCAAGACCATCCCCATGGAAAAGAAATGCAAAAAAGCAAAATGGCTGTCTGGGGAGGCCTTACAAATAGCTGTGAAAAGAAGAGAAGCAAAAAGCAAAGGAGGAAAGGAAAGATATAAGCATCTGAATGCAGAGTTCCAAAGAATAACAAGGAGAGATAAAAAAAAGCCTTCTTCAGCGATCAATGCAAAGAAATAGAGGAAAACAACAGAATGGGAAAGACTAGAGATCTCTTCAAGAAAATTAGAGATACCAAGGGAACATTTCATGCAAAGATAGGCTCGATAAAGGACGGAAATGGTATAGACCTAACAGAAGCAGAAGATATTAAGAAGAGGTGGCAAGAATACACAGAAGAACTGTAGATCTTCATGACCCAGATAACCACAATGGTGTGATCACTGACCTAGAGCCAGACATCCTGGAATGTGAAGTCAAGTGGGCCTCGAAAGCATTACTGCAAACAAAGCTAGTGGAGGTGATGGAATTCCAGTTAAGCTATTTCAAATCCTGAAAGATGATGCTGTGAAAGTGCTACACTCAATATGCCAGCAAAGTTTGAAAACTCAGCAGTGGCCACAGGACTGGAAAAGGTCAGTTTTCATTCCAATCCCAAAGAAAGGCAATACCAAAGAATGCTCAAACTACCGCACAATTGCACTCATCTCACACGTTAGTAAAGTAATGCTTAAAATTCTCCAAGCCAGGCTTCAGCAATACGTCAACCGTAAACTTCCAGATGTTTAAGCTGGTTTTAAAAAAGGCAGAGGAACCAGAGATCAAATTGCCAGCATCCACTGGATCATGGAAAAAGCAAGAGAGTTCCAGAAAAACATCTATTTCCGCTTTATTGACTATGCCAACGCCTTTAACTGTGTGGATCACAATACACTGTGGCAAATTCTGAAAGAGATGGGAATACCAGACCACCTGACCTGCCTCTTGAGAAACCTATATTCAGGTCAGGAAGCAACAGTTAGAACTGGACATGGAAAAACAGACTGGTTCCAAATAGGAAAAGGAGTACGTCAAGGCTGTATATTGTCACCCTGCTTATTTAACTTATATGCAGAGTACATCATGAGAAACGCTGGGCTGGATGAAGCACAAGCTGGAATCAAGATTGCCGGGAGAAATATCAATAACCTCAGATATGCAGATGACATTACCCTTATGGCAGAAAGTGAAGAGGAACTCAAAAGCCTCTTGATGAAAGTGAAAGAGGAGAGTGAAAAAGTTGGCTTAAAGCTCAACATTCAGAAAACAAAGATCATGGCATCTGGTCCCATTACTTCATGGGAAATAGATGGGGAAACAGTGGAAACAGTGTCAGACTTTATTTTCTGGGCTCCAAAATCACCGCAGGTCGTGACTGCAGCCATGAAGTAAAAGACGCTTGTTCCTTGGAAGAAAAGTTATGACCAACCTAGACAGCATATTAAAAAGCTGACATATTAAAAATAGACATTACTTTGCCAACAAAGGTCCATCTAGTCAAAGCTATGGTTTTTTCATAGTCATGTATGGATGTGAGAGTTGGACTATAAAGAAAGGTGAGCACCGAAGAATTGATGCTTTTGAACTGTGGTGTTGGAGAAGACTCTTGAGAGTCCCTTGGACTGCAAGGGGATCCAACCAGTCCATTCTGAAGGAGATCAGTCCTAGGATTTCTTTGGAAGGACTGTTGGTAAAGCTGAACCTCCAATACTTTGGCTACCTCATTTGAAGAGTTAACTCATTTGAAAAGACCCTGATGCTGGGAGGGATTGGGGGCAGGAGGAGAAGGGGATGACAGAGGATGAGATGGCTGGATGGCATCACCAACTTGATGGACAAGAGTTTGGGTGAACTCTGGGAGTTGGTGATGGACAGGGAGGCCTGGCGTGCTGTGATTCATGGGGTCACAAAGAGTCGGACAGCACTCAGTGACTGAACTGAACTGAACTGAAGGACCCGCTATATAGCACAGGGAACTCTACTCAATACTCTGTGGTGACCTATATGGGAAAAGAAGCTGCTGCTGCTGTTGCTGCTGCTAAGTCGCTGCAGCTGTGTCCGACTCTGTGCGACCCTATGAACAGCAGCCCACCAGGCTCCTCTGTTCATAGGATTCTCTAGGCAAGAATACTGGAGTGGGTTGCCATTTCCTTCTCTGGGAAAAGAAGCTAGAAAGGAGTGAATAAATGTATGTGTGTAACTGATTCTCTTTGCTGTGCAACAGAAGCTAACCCAACACTGTCAATCAACTATACTCCAATAAAAATTTTTAAAAATAATACACCAGCTATGAAACAAACCAAGAGCAAAGAATAAGTCATTAAAATCTCTGATGCTTGAGTATCAGTTATCTGAAAAATTTACTTCTGTGGGATGGCTCAGACTCTTTCAGAATATCATATTTCTAAATTCGCTTATGGATATATCTTGACACTTTGTTTCTTCTTGTCTGGGATGTGACCTTCAAGCCAAAACTCTGAAACGTTAGTTATCTGTACAGATGTACTGAGAGACGTTGTGCTGTGACCATCAGAGATCTATTCTCTAGCAGGAACAGGATGACTTAAAGGGAAAAAGACAGTTATATTTATTTCTGCTTGAACAACTCATCAAGTTGATTGTAAATCCAATGAAAAGACAGTATCTCCAAATGATGTTCTGTGGAGTTTCGTACTTGCAACGTACTCCTGAGAATAAAACAGTTGATGCAGTAGCTGTAGATAATATCAGTTCTCTAAAGGTCACCCTTTTTCATCCCAAGGATTCTGGCAAGGATTGAAGGGGAAGACATTTGTGATACACTTAACACAGTGCCCAACACATTAGGTCAATGCTTAGGAAGTGCAGGCTACTGTTACTTTTTATGGATTGTGGAGACAGCATTTTAGAAAGTGTAACATAAGAGTCAGGAAGGAGAAAAGAAAATTAGGTTTCCATTTATCCACAACCACTTACCATTTTCCCCCAAAAAAGCATCAAAACATTTGATGTTAATTACCCAAGTATTTTGGGTTTTGTTTTCAGTTTAGTTCAAAATTTATATTTTTACCTTCATTGATAAAACGAATACATAAGGGACTCCCCTGGCAGTCCAGTGGTTAGGACTCTGTGATTCCACGGTAGGGAGCAAGTTGATCCCTGGTTGGGGAACTAAGATCTCACAAGCTTCGTGGCATGGCCAAAAAGAAATAATAATAATATGTAATACAATTATTCTCATTTTCAAAGAAAAACCAAATTGAAACATGTAATATAAACTGTGACTGTTCCCCTACTGCCTCCTCCTCTTGTTCCATGTCCTCCGGAAAGATGTCAACCTGTATCAGTTTGACTACGTGTGACACTCTGTTTACACTTATGACGTCATCACGGGCATTTCAACATTAGCTTTAGTTGTCTTAGTCATTGCATAACCACTTCAAGTCCTCCCACAAGTAAAGTTCCCTCTGTAGCTTTGATAATCATCTCAAAACGTTTGAAGGGATTTGACAAGCCCATGCACCTCCATCCTCACAAATACACATCAGTTCAGTTCAGTTCAGTCACTCAGTTGTGTCCGACTCTTTGCGACTCCATGAACCACAGCACGCCAGGCCTCCCTGTCCATCACCAACTCCAGGAGTTCACTCAGACTCACGTCCATCGAGTCAGTGATGCCATCCAGCCATCTCATCCTCTGTCATCCCCTTCTCCTCTCGCCCCCAATCCCTCCCAGCATCAGGGTCTTTTCCAATGAGTCAACTCTTCGCATGAGGTGGCCAAAGTATTGGAGTTTCAGCTTTAGCATCATTCCTTCCAAAGAAATCCCAGGGCTGATCTCCTTCAGAATGGACTGGTTGGATCTCCTTGCAGTCCAAGGGACTCTCAAGAGTCTTCTCCAACACCACAGTTCAAAAGCATCAATTCTTCAGCGCTCAGCTTTCTTCACAGTCCAACTCTCTCATCCATACATGACCACTAGAAAAACCATAGCCTTGACTAGACAGACCTTTGTTGGCAAAGTAATGTCTCTGCTTTTCAATATGTTATCTAGGTTGGTGATAACAAATACACATATCTCTGGGTTAATCTAGGGATTCAGGAGATACAGATATACCAAAAGGTTTTGGAGATCCAATTCCATCAAAGAGCCTGAGGAGAAGGAGACTTGAAAGCTCACTGCCATAGCCAACCTGGTGAGTCATATAGTCAGTGGGAATCAGTTAATTTCTTCAAGGCCTGCTGTCTGTCTGTCTGCTCTGCTCTGAGGACTCTACTAAAAGGTGGGCTACAATTTAATAAAAATATCCCAGAAAGATTCTGCAAGACTGGGAGGCCTCCCTTTCTCTGTCAATGCAAGTCACTCTACATTTCAATGTAGAGTGAATCTTTCAAAATTCAATGATAGCATAGTCAATATGCCACGTAGATGATTAAAATGCAGCAGGTTACATTTGCTGCCATTCTCCAGGTGGTTTTCTAGGCAGTAATTGTATTTTGTGGGCTGTCTGTCCTGTAGCTTTTGATATTCCAGAAGGATTGACGACATCCATTTGTTTCAAATAGGGCAGTTTTCAATTTAGCTACGTTCAGCAACCTACAAATCAGTCTGCAAGGCACTCTGAGGAAGACAGCTTTCAGACCTCAGCTATATTGCAGGTGATTCTGCCAAGAACCATGAAGTACAGATGCTCTGAAACCTTTGATGAGAACAACATCAAAAGTGAGTTTCCCTTTGAGCAAGATACATGAAAGCAAAAACTTAGCTGATGGCATCATGTCACAGGGTTCTTTTTAAATAATAAAAAGAAATGAGGCCAGGGCAATATTTATTTCCTCATTGCATGAAATTAGATCTCAACTAAGAATATATGCATGACAGAGAAATAATCTGTACATTCTTGCAAACTTGAAAAATTGCAAAATAAAACAGCCACAAAATACTCTCATTTCTATAGCTTTTTGTTGTTGTTGTTATTGTTGTTGAGGTGCTAAGTCATGTCCTTCTCTTTTTGATCCCATGAACTGCAGCACACCAGGCTTCCCTGTCTGTCACTATCTCCTCGAGTTTGCTCAAACTCATATCCATTGAGTCAATGATGCCATCCAACCATCTCATCCTCTGTAGCTCCTTTCTCCTCTTGCCCTCAATCTTTCCCAGCATCAGGACCTTTTTTATTTATTTTAAAATATTTCTTTATTTGTTTGGCTACACTGGGTCTTGGTTGCTGCAAATAAGATTTTTAGTTACAGCACGTGGGATCTAGTTCCCTGACCAGGGATGGAACCTGGGCCCTCTGCATTGGGAGCACAAAGTCTTAGCCATTGGATCACCAGGGAAGTCCCTGTAGCTTTCTTAAAGAGTTGGCTTTCTTAAAAAAAAAAAAAAAAGTATACAAGTAATGTATTCATTTTCTAGGGTCACTATAACAAAGGATCACAAAATGAGTGGTTTAAACCATAGAAATATATTGTCTCACAGTCCTGAAAGCTAAAAGTCCAAAATCAAGGTGTCCTTAGAGTTCGTTCCTTCTGAGAGCTGTGAGAGAAGGATCTGTTCCAGGCCTTCCTTCTAGCTTGTAGATGGCTGTCTTCTTCCTGTCTGTTCATGTTATCTTCCTTTTCTTCGTATCCCTCTGCCCAGCTTTGTCTTTTTATAAAGACACCAGTCATATATGATTCATATCAGATCAGATTAGTCGCTTAGTCATGTCCGAATCTTTGTGACCCCATGAATCACAGCATGCCAGGCCTCCCTGTCCATCACCAACTCCCAGAGATCACTCAGACTAACGTCCATCGAGTCAGTGATGCCATCCAGCCATCTCATCCTCTGTCATCCCCTTCTCCTGCCCCCAATCCCTCCTAGCATCAGAGTCTTTTCCAATGAGTCAACTCTTCACATGAGGTGGCCAAAGTACTGGAGTTTCAGCTTTAGCATCATTCCTTCCAAAGAAATCCCAGGGCTGATCTCCTTCAGAATGGACTGGTTGGATCTCCTTGCAGTCCAAGGGACTCTCAAGAGTCTTCTCCAACACCACAGTTCAAAAGCATCAATTCTTCGGCGCTCAGCGTTCTTCACAGTCCAACTCTCACATCCATACATGACCACAGGAAAAACCATAGCTTTGACTAGACAGATTCGTTGGCAAAGTAATGTCTCTGCTTTTCAATATGCTATCTAGGTTGGTCATAACTTTCCTTCCAAGGAGTAAGCGTCTTTTAATTTCATGGCTGCAGTCACCATCTGTAGTGATTTTGGAGCCCAGAAAAATAAAGTCTGACACTGTTTCCACTTGTTTCCCATCTATTTCCCATGAAGTGATGGGACCTGGTGCCATGATCTTCATTTTCTGAATGTTGAGCTTTAAGCCAACTTTTTCACTCTCCACTTTCACTTTCATCAAGAGGCTTTTGAGTTCCTCTTCACTTTCTGCCATAAGGGTGGTGTCATCTGCGTATATGAGGTTATTGATACTTCTCCCGGAAATCTTGATTTCAGTTTGTGTTTCTTCCAGTCCAGCGTTTCTCATGATGTACTCTGCATATAAGTTAAATAATCAGGGTGACAATATACAGCCTTGACGAACTCCTTTTCCTATTTGGAACCCGTCTGTTGTTCCGTGTCCAGTTCTAACTGTTGCTGCCTGACCTGCATACAAATTTCTCAAGAGGCAGATCAGGTGTTCTGGTATTCCCATCTCTTACAGAATTTTCCACAGTGTATTGTGATCCACACAGTCAAAGGCTTTGGCATAGTCAATAGAGCAGAAATAGGTGTTTTTCTGGAACTCTCTTGCTTTTTCCATGATCCAGCGGATGTTGGCGATTTGATCTCTGGTTCCTCTGCCTTTTCTAAAACAAGCTTGAACATCTGGAAGTTCACGGTTCACATATTGCTGAAGCCTGGCTTGGAGAATTTTAAGCATTACTTTACTAGCGTGTGAGATGAGTGCAATTGTGCGGTAGTTTGAGCATTCTTTGGCATTGCCTTTCTTTGGGATTGGAATGAAAACTGACCTTTTCCAGTCCTGTGGCCACTGCTGAGTTTTCCAAATTTGCTGGCATATTGAGTGTAGCACTTTCACAGCATCATCTTTCAGGATTTGGAATAGCTCCACTGAAATTCCATCACCTCCACTAGCTTTGCTCGTAGTGATGCTTTCTAAGGCCCACTTGACTTCACATTCCAGGATGTCTGGCTCTAGGTGAGTGATCACATCATCGTGATTATATGGGTCATGAAGATCTTTTTTGTACAGTTCTTCTGTGTATTCTTGCCATCTCTTCTTAATATCTTCTGCTTCTGTTAGGTCCATACCATTTCTGTCCTTTATCGAGCTCATCTTTACATGAAATGTTCCTTTGGTATCTCTGATTTTCTTGAAGAGATCCCTAGTCTTTCCCATTCTGTTGTTTTCCTCTATTTCTTTGCATTGATCGCTGAGGAAGGCTTTCTTATCTCTTCTTGCTATTCTTTGGAACTCTGCATTCAGATATTTATCTTTCCTTTTCTCCTTTGCTTTTCACTTCTCTTCTTTTCACAGCTATTTGTAAGGCCTCCCCAGACAGCCATTTTGCTTTTTTGCATTTCTTTTCCATGGGGATGATCTTGATCCCTGTCTCCTGTACAATGTCACGAACCTCATTCCATAGTTCATCAGGCACTCTATCTATCAGATCTAGGCCCTTAAATCTATTTCTCACTTCCACTGTATAATCATAAGGGATTTTATTTAGGTCATACCTGAATGGTCTAGTGGTTTTCCCTACTTTCTTCAATTTAAGTCTGAATTTGGCAATAAAGAGTTCATGATCTGAGCCACAGTCAGCTCCTGGTCTTGTTTTTGCTGACTGTATAGAGCTTCTCCATCTTTGGCTGCAAAGAATATAATCAATCTGACTTCTGTGTTGACCATCTGGTGATATCCATGTGTAGAGTCTTCTCTTGTGTTGTTGGAAGAGGGTGTTTGTTATGACCAGTGCATTTTTTTGGCAAAACTCTATTAGTCTTTGCCCTGCTTCATTCTGTATTCCAAGGCCAAATTTGCCTGTTAATCCAGGTGTTTGTTGACTTCCTACTTTTGCATTCCAGTCCCCTATAATGAAAAGGACATCTTTTGTGGGTGTTAGTTCTAAAAGGTCTTGTAGGTCTTCATAGAACCATTCAACTTCAGCATTACTGGTTGGGGCATAGACTTGGATTACTGTGATATTGAATGGTTTGCCTTGGAAAGGAACAGAGATCATTCTGTCGTTTTTGAGATTGCATCCAAGTACTACATTTCGGACTCTTTTGTTGACCATGATGGCCACTCCATTTCTTTTGAGGGATTCCTGCCCAAAGTAGTAGATATAATGGTCATCTGAGTTAAATTCACCCATTCCAGTCCATTTCAGTTCGCTGATCCCTAGAATGTCGACATTCACTCTTGCCATCTCTTGTGTGACCAAGATTTGCCTTGATTCATGGACCTGACATTCCAGGTTCCTATGCAATATTGCTCTTTACAGCATTGGACCTTACTTCTATCACCAGTCACATCCACAGCTGGATATTGTTTTTGCTTTGGCTCCATCCCTTCATTCTTTCTGGAGTTATTTCTCCACTGATCTCCAGTAGCATATTGGGCACCTACTGACCTGGGGAGTTTCTCTTTCAGTATCCTATCATTTTGCCTTTTCATACTGTTCATATATGATTAAGGTGTGGTAATGACTCACTTCAACTTGAGAACCTCTGTAAAGACCTTATCTCCAAATAAGGTTTTGCTTGTGCCCTCCAAGAGTCTCTATTTCCCCAGACCTGTGGAAGTTCTGTAATCAAATCCTGCTGACCATCAAAGTCAGATTCCCTGGGGAATCTCAGCCCCTCTGCCAGATCCCTAGGTTGGGAAGTCCATTGTGGGACCTAGAACTTTTGCAACAGTGTGAGAACTTCTTGGGTATAATTGTTCTCCAGTTTGTGTATCGCCCATTTTGAGGCTTGTGGCGGGGCTAACGGCAACCTCCTCCAAGAGGCCTTATGCCACATGCTGTGCCTCCCAGGACTGCTGCTGTCAGAGCCGCCGTCCCTGGGGCAGGCCACTCCTGACTCATGCCTCCACAGGAGGCCCTCAAACAGTCACAGGCAAGTCTGCTTCAGTCTACTGTGGAGGTCGCTTCTTTCCCTGGGTCCTGATGAGCACAAGGTTTTGTTTGTGCCCTCCAAGTGTCTCGGGAGGGTATGAGGTTTGACTTTAAAAGCAATTGCACCCCTGCTACCATCTTGCTATGGCTTCTCCTTTGCCCTTGAACGTGGGGTATCTCTTTTTGGTGGGTTCCAACATTCTCCTGTTAAAATGAAAAGATGCTTGCTCCTTGGAAGAAGAGCTATGACAAACCTAGACAGTGTATTAAAAAGCAAAGACATCATTTTGCTGACAAAGGTCCATACAGTCAAAGCCATGCTTTTTCCAGTAGTCATGTATGGATGTCAGAGTTGGACCGTAAAGAAGACTGATCACCGAAGAATTGATGCTTTCGAACTGTGGTGCTGGAGAAGACTCTTGAGAGTCCCTTGGACAGCAAGGAGATTAAACCGGTCAATCCTAAAGGAAATCAACCCTGAATATTCATTGGAAGGATTGATGCTGAAGCTCCAATACTTTGGCCAGCTGATGCAAAGAGCCAACTCATTGAAGAAAGCCCTGATGCTGGGAAAGATTGAGGGAAGGAGGAGTAGGGGATGGCAGAGAATGAGATGGTTGGATGGCATCACAGATTCAATAGAAATCAGTTTAAGCAAACTCCGGGACATAGTGAAAGACAGGGAAGCCTGGTGTGCTGCAGTACATGGGGTCGCAAAGAGTCAGACGTGACTGAACAACTGAACAACAGCATATCAGATGTAAAATAGTGATTGGATCCCGTGGAATCAAGCAGGTTCCAGCTGACTACAAACACTTCATATCTCCCAGCTGTTTGGACTAATAAATTATTTGGATGCATTGGCCTGTGAACATTTTTTTTTTTTTCTGTAGAGTTTGAGGGTTAAATATGGCCATAAATCACCAATTTTTTTCTGCCAAGAAAATTGCATGAGACCACATGAGAGGTAAATTTTGTTCTGTTAATTGTAGTTGAAAATGCATGGTGCCACTTAAATCATAAAACTTAAGATGAGTATACCAAAGCGAAAAAAAAAATACCTGTTAACAAGTCCAAACTTGGTCTGCTCGCCACACAGCAGACCAATTAACTGAGAGACAAGGTTTTGAGGCAAAGACTACAACTTTATTTGGAAAGCCAACTGACCAAGAAGATGGCACGCTAAAAAATAGTGATACATTTTTTAAAAGGAAAAAAATTTTAAAAGAAGGAAAAAATAGCAACAAACAAATAAAAATCTGCAATAAAATTGATCACAAAGGAGTTTCTGATCATCAGGAAGGAAGAGGGTGAGGGGAGAAGAAGAAGAGGGTACTAATTAACTGAGCCATGAAAGTTTTTATAGTGGCCAAAAGCCTCCCAAACTTTATAAAAGACACAAATATAAGCATGTAAGAAACTCAAAGAATTCCTAGTTGCTAAAGAATACAACATCAGAAAGGCTTCCCAGGTGGCACAGTTGTAAAGAATCAGGCTGCCAGTACAAGAGATGCAGGAGACACAAGAGACATAAGTTCGATCTCTGGATTGGAAAGATTCCCTGGAGTACAAGATGGCAACCCACTCCAGTATTCTTGCCTGGAAAATTCCATGGACAGAGGAGCCTGGCAGGCTATAGTCCATGGGGTTGCAAAGAGTCAGACAAGACTGAACGTTCATGCATACATATACCACACCAGGAAACATTATAATCCAATTGATGAAAGGCAAAGACAAAGATCACCACCCCATGGACTGCAGCCTACCAGGCTCCTCCATCCATGGGATTTTCCAGGCAAGAGTACTGGAGTGGGGTGCCATTGCCTTCTCCGAAAGACAAAAATAATTTTAGAAGTAGTAAAACAGAAGTTACTTGTCATACACAATGAATCCTCAAAAAAGATAATCAGATTTCTCCTAAGAAATTTGGAAGCCAGAGGTAGTGGGCTAACATTAGGCATGCTAAAAGAAAAAAGGAAAAAGAAAAAAACTGTTAAGATTCTTCAGATGAGGATTATCTGGCAAAACTGCCCTTCAAGAGTGAGAGAGGAAACTAAGACATTTTCAGGTAAACAAAATCGGAGGGTATTCATATACTACATTTTGTTTATCCGTTCGTTAGTTGAGGCACATTTGAGTTGTTTTGCCTTTTCGGTTATTATAAATAATGCTGCCATACACATTTTTGTATGGACGTATGTTTTCAAGTCTTTGGGGTATTTTCCTAGGAGTGAAATTGCTGGGTCATTCTGGGAAATCTGTGTTTAACTGTTCGTGAAACAGTGTTTTACAGAGTGGCTATATCGTTGTACATTCTCATCCTCCAACTTTTGTTATTTTTCTAGACTAAAGGCTATTTTGAGTCCCTTGAATTTCCATATGAATTTTTGGATTACACTGCCAATTTCTATAAAGAAAAATTGTCTGGGATTTTGATAGAAGTTTTGTTGAAAGTATAGATCAATTTGGGAAGTATCATCACCTTTATATTTAGTCTTACTGTCCATGAACATGATATCTTTACACTTATTTAGGTTTCCCTTAATTTCTCCCAACAGTGTTTTAGAGGCTTCAGTTTACAAGTTATGCCCTTTTATTGTGAAATTTATTCCTATTTTATTATTTTTAGTGCTATGATAAATACAATAGTTTTCATGACTTCACTTTTGGATCATTCACTGCTAGCATATAGAAATACAGGGGATTTTGGTACATTAATCTTGAATCTTGCAGTCTAGCTGAATTCATTTGTTGTCTCTAATCCTGTATGTGTATGTGTGTGTGTATGTATACACGCATGTGCATGAGTGTGTATTCCTTAGGATTTTCTACATATAAGAACAGGTCATTTGCAAATTAAGATAGTTTTATTTCTTATTTTTCAATCAGAACTCCTTTTATTTCTTTTTCTTGCCTCATTGTCTTGGCTGGATACTACAGTATAATGTTAATAGAAATGGTGAAAGTGAACATCTTTGTCTTGTTCCTGATCTTATAAGAAAAACACTTATTCTTTCACCCATTAAATATGATCTTGGCTGTTCTGTTTGGTTTTGTTTTGTAGAGCCCTTTATTGGGTTGAGGGAGTTCACATCTATTCCTCATTTATTGACTTTTTTATATTTAAAGGTTTTGGATTTTGTCAAATGCATATTCTGCAACTATTAAGATGACATGTCTTTTATGTCTCCATTCTGTTAATATGGTATATTACATTGATTAATTTCAGATGTTAACCAAACTTGAATTCCTAGGATAAATTGATTAGTCATAGTGTATAATCCTTTAATAAGTGGCTGTTCATTTTGTTAATATATTTTCTAAGGATATTTTAATCCCTATCTGTTAGAGATTAGAGAAGGAAATGGAAACCCAGTCTAGTATTCTTGCCTGGAGAATTCCATGGACATAGGAGCCTTCTGGGCTACACAGTCCATGGGGTTGCAAAGAGTTGGACATGACTGAGTGACTAAAGCATTTGTCAGAGATATTGGTCTGTACTTTTCTTTTGATCTTGTTTTGGAATCAAGATGGTACTGATTTCATAGAATGAACTGAGAAGTGTTTCTGCCTCTTCTATTATATTCAAGTCTGTGAAGAATTGGTATTAATTCTTTAAATGTTTGGCAGAACTCACCAGAAAAGCCACCTGCTTCTGGACTTTTATTTGTAGAAATATTTTTTATTCCTAATTCAAGAAGACTGTCCAATTTTTTTTGCCAGTATTGAAAGTGGGATATTAAAGTCTTCTACTATTATTATTGAACTGTCTATTTCTTCCTTTGATTTTACAAGTTTTTGCTTAACATATTTTGGGACTCTATTAGGTGCGTATATATTTATAATTGTTCTATATTCTTGCTATAGTGACACTGTTATCATTATAAAATGTCCATCTTTTTCTCTAGTGACAAATTTTCTCTTAAAGACTATCATGTCTGATGTTAGGATAGTCATGACAGCTGTCTTTTGCTTATGGTTTGCATGGTTTACCTCTTTTCATTCTTCTATTTTCAACTTATTTGTATATTTAAATCTAAATATGTCTTTTATAGATAGCATATATCATGAGTTTTTAAAAAACCCATTCTGCTAAACCATTCTGGTTTTGAGTGTTTAATCCGCTTATACTTAATACGATTACTGATAAGGCAGGATCTGTGTCTATCATTCTATCTGTTTTCTGTGTCTTATGCCTTTTTTCCTGCTCCTCCATGAATAACTTCTCTTGTGTTAAATAGATATTTTAATTCCATTGTTTTTTTTAACAACATATTTTGAGTTAATTTCTAACTGGTTGACATGGGGGTCATCAACATTGGGTAGGCTTCAGTAGTTGCTGGGCTTCCCTGGTTGGACCCGAATGAGCGACTAACACTTTTGCACTCTTTCAGTAGTTGTGGCACGTGGGCTCAATTTGTGGCTCCTGGGTTCTAGAGCATAGGCTCAATAGTTGTGCATGGGCTTAGGTGCTTTGCATGGTATCTTCCCAGATCAGGGATCAAACCCAGGTCTCCTGTGCTCTTCACCAAGGAGGTGGATTCTTCTCCACAGAGCCACCAGCACACAAACCTTGGGCGCACCAGGACCCAGAGAGCCCACGGAGACTGAGTCAGAACTGTGTTTGAGTGTTTCCTCTGGAGGTACGGATCAGCAGTGGACTGCTGCAGGGGCAGGGGCTCTGGGTGCAGTAGACCTGGGTCTGGCATAAGTCCTCCTGGAGGAAGTCGCCATTAACCCCAGCATAGAGCCACCAGAGCTTACACAGGACTGCGGAGACAGACTTGGAGCGTACAAACAAAACCTTCTGTGCACCAGGACCCAAGAGAAACGTGCAGTGACCCCACAGGAGCCTGACCAAGACTTGCCCGTGAGTGTCCAGGAGTCTCCAGTGGAGGCGTGGGTTGGCAGGGGCCTGCTGCAGGCTGGGCACTCTGAGCACAGCAGTGCATGCCTGGGACCTTTTGAAGGAGGTCGCCATTATCTTCATTACCTCCACCATAGTTTGGACTCAGGTCAAATAACAGGGAGGGAACACAGCCCCGCCCATCAACAGAAAACTGGATTAAAGATTTACTGAGCATGGCCATGAGAAAAAGACCCAGTTTCCCCCTCAGTCTCTCTCATCAGGAAACTTCCGTAAGCCTCTTATCCTTTTCCTTCAGAGAGCAGACAGAATAAAAACCACAGCCATAGAAAACCAACCAATCTATTCACATGGACCACAGCCTTGTCTAACTCAATGAAACCATGAGCCATGCCATGTAGGGCCACCCAAGATGGACAGGTTATAGTGGAGAGTTCTGACAAAACATGGTCCACTGGAGAAGGGAATGGCAAACCATTCAGTATTCTTGCCTCGAGAACCCCATGAACAGTATGAAAAGGCAAAAAGATAGGACACTGAAAGATGAACTCCCCAGGTGGGTAGATGCCCAATATGCTACTGGAGATCAGTGGAGAAATAATTCCAGAAAGAATGGAGATGGAGCCAACGCAAAAACAACATCCAGTTGTGGATGTGACTGGTGATGGAAGTAAAGCCCGATGCTGTAAAGAGCAATATTGCATAGGAACCTGGAATGTTAGGACCATGAATCAAGGCAAACTGGAAGTGGTCAAATAGGAGATGGCAAGAGTGAACACTGACATTTTAGGCATCAGTGAACTAAAATGGACTGGAATGGGTGAATTTAACTCAGATGACCATTATATCCACCTCTGTGGGCAGGAATCCCTTAGAAGAAATGGAGTAGCCATCATAGTCAACAAGAGTCCGAAATGCAGTACTTGGATGCAATCTCAAAAACGACAGAATGATCTCTGTTCGTTTCCAAGACAAACCATTCAATATCACAGTAATCCAAGTCTATGCCCCAACCAGTAATGCTGAAGTTGAACGGTTCTATGAAGACCTACAAGACCTTTTAGAACTAACACCCAAAAAAGATGTCCTTTTCATAATAGGGGACTGGAATGCAAAAGTAGGAAGTCAAAAAGCACCTGGATTAACAGGCAAATTTGGCCTTGGAATACAGAATGAAGCAGGGCAAAGACTAATAGAGTTTTGCCAAGAGAATACACTGGTCACAGCAAACACCCTCTTCCAACAACACAAGAGAAGACTCTACACATGGACATCACCAGATGGTCAATATCAAAGTCAGACTGATTATATTCTTTGCAGCCAAATATGGAGAAGCTTATACAGTCAGCAAAAACAAGATGGAGCTGACTGTGGCTCAGATCATGAACTCCTTATTGCCAAATTCAGACTTAAATTGAAGAAAGTAGGGAAAACCACTAGACCATTCAGGTATGACCTAAATCAAATCCCTTACAATCATACATTGGAAGTGAGACATAGATTCAAGGGATTTGAAGAGAAACTAAAGGCAAAGGAGAAAAGGAAAGATATACCCATTTGAATGCAGAGTTCCAAAGAATAGCAAGGAGAGATAAGAAAGCCTTCCTCAGTGATCAGTGCAAAGAAATAGAGGAAAACAACAGAATGGGAAAGACTAGAGATCTCTTCAAGAAAATTAGAGATACCAAGGGAACATTTCATGCAAAGATGGGCTCAATAAAGGACAGAAATGGTATAGACCTAACAGAAGAAGCAGAAGATATTAAGAAGAGGTGGCAAGAATACACAGAAGGACTATACAGAAAAGATCTTCATGACCCAGATAACCACAATAGTCTGATCACTCACCTAGAGCCAAACATCCTGGAATGTGAAGTCAAGTGGGCCTTAGGAAGCATTACTATAAACAAAGCTAGTGGAGGTGATGGAATTCCAGTTGAGCTATTTCAAATCCTGAAAGATGATGCTGTGGAAGTGCTGCACTCAGTTTGCCAGCAAGTTTAGAAAACTCAGCAGTGGCCACAGGACTGGAAAAGGTCAGTTTTCATTCCAATCCCAAAGAAAGGCAATGCCAAAGAATGCTCAAACTACTACACAACTGCACTCAAACACTAGCAAAGTAATGCTCAAAATTCTCCAAGCCAGGCTTCAGTAGTACTTGAACTGTGAACTTCCAGATGTTCAAGTTGGATTTAGAAAAAGCAGAGGAACCAGATATCATTGCCAACATCCGCTGGATCATCGAAAATGCAGGAGAATACCAGAAAACATCTACTTCTGCTTTATTGACTATGCCAAAGCCTTTTACTGTGTGGATCACAATAAACTGTGGAAAATTCTTCAAGAGATGGGAATACCAGACCACCTGACCTGCCTCTTGAGAAATCTGTATGCAGGTCAGGAAGCAACAGTTAGAACTGGACATGGAACAACAGACTGGTTCCAAATTGGGAAAGGAGTATGTCAAAGCTATATATTGTCACCCTGCTTATTGAACTTGTATGCAGAATACATCATGAGAAATGCTGGGCTGGAAGAAGCACAAGCTGGAATCAAGATTGCCGGGAGAAACCCGGCAACCTCAGATATGCAGATGACACCACCCTTATGGCAGAAAGTGAAGAACCAAAGAGCCTCTTGATGAAAGTGAAAGAGGAGAGTGAAAAAGTTGGCTTAAAGCTCAACATTCAGAAACCTAAGATCATGGCATCTGGTCCCATCACTTCATGGGAAATAGATGGGCAAACAGTGGAAACAGTGATAGACTTTATTTTTGGGGGCTCCAAAATCACTGCAGATGGTGACTGCAGCCATGAAGTAAAAGATGCTTGTTCCTTAGAAGGAAAGTTATGACCAACCTAGACAGCATATTAAAAAGCAGAGGCATTACCTTGCCAACAAAGGTCTGTCTAGTCAAAGCTATGGTTTTTCCATAGTAATGTATGGATGTGAGAGTTGGACTATAAAGAAAGCTGAGCGCTGAAGAATTGATGTTTTTGAACTATGGTGTTGGAGAAGACTCTTGAGAGTCCCTTGGACTGCAAGGAGATCCAACCAGTCCATCCTAAAGGAAGTCAGTCCCGAATATTCATTGGGAGGACTTATTTTGAAGCTGCAACTCAATACTTTGGCTACTTGATGCAAAGAACTGACTCATTGGAAAAGACCCTGATGCTGGGAAAGATTGAAGGAGGGAGGAGAAGGGGACGACAGAGGATGAAATCGTTGGATGGCATCAACGACTCAATGGACATGAGTTTGAGTAAACTCCAGGAGTTGGTGATGGACAGGGAAGCCTGGCATGCTGCAGTTCATGGGGTCGCAAAGAGTTGGACACAACTGAGCAACTGAACTCAATTGAACTGAACATTAAAATAGTGGGAAATTCAGTTCAGTTCAATTCAGTCACAAAGGAGTAAGCATCTTTTAATTTAAGCATCTTTTTAATTTCATAGCTGCAATATTTTAATGTACCCTCTACTATATATTCAAAATTTAGCCAATCCCTCATTGTTGCAATTATATGACTTTCATTTTTTCTTTTCATTTCAAATAACACTTGGGTAAATATTCTTGTACCTATGTCTACATCTCTCATTGTTTCTTTAGACTGAAATCTGGAATGGAAGTGTTGGATTAAGGATCTGAACATTTTCAAGGCTTATGACAGACAATGTTCTTTAGTGGGATTTTTAAAAAATTTCTATTTCTAAAAACAGTGACTCAATTGAAATGGCTAGAGTCATATTCTGCGTGGCATCCCCAGCCCCTGGTTACCTTATAAAATGCCGGTGTGAGCTGTTTATGCTGTCAGCACCATTGCAGCAGTCAGCCTGAGCAAGGCTCATGTGGCTGCCCTTTTGGCAGCCTCTGAACCTGCTCTCCTCCCTTGCCAGCCAGCTGATTATGGCACAGGAACTATAGAGACCAAACAGGTCAGCAACCCAAGGTGACTCTAGCCATTTCCACTCGCTTCTCCGCTTTTCTGCACATATGGTCTTCAACACACGTGTGAAATATCTCAGTCTCAATGTGAAAGACTGGGTGCCACTAAGGAGTAGCTAAATCCATTCCAAATGAAAAGAAAATAACAGCAAGCAACACTTTGGCTGCTGCCAGATTCCATTTTCAGAGTCTCCACTTCATACTTCTCATCAAAACCAAGTTAGAGTGTGACAGCAAAAGAGATGGATTCCTGATAATTGTGAAAGATGATTTTTTTGAAATTAAGAACCTTATTTGATCTTGGGCGATATTCACCAAGGTCACTAACTGTATGCTTGTGTCATACAGTTGGTAAGAAAAAATAAGGTGATGTTGAGGCAACAGCAGCAGCACATCTTACTACCTAGTTGAGGCAATGGCAGCCCCCGTTTAGAGCCTTGGAACAATCTTCCCAAGGACCAGTCATCACTGGACCATAAAGAACTTTCCTGAGGAGACCACAAAGTGAATCTGTTTTCATTGAGCCTTTAATTAAAAGGACCAAGAATATCAAACCAAAGTAAGGTTTTATTCATCTCCTTGGCTGTGGAAAGATTAAAAGCAGAATGTTTATTTGTAAAATATATTTTAAATTCACTCACAGTTTTTACTATTTTTTGCATCAATATCATACTATTTTCAGTAAATTACTTACAATTGACTATTTATAATATTTATTTACAATACTATTATTACATATTACAATACTATTATTTATAGTACTAATACTGACAATAATCTTTCTGTTCATAAGTGATAATGTGTTTTGACTACATTTGAAACACTAGGAGTTGTTCTGGAAATTTTGTTCACAAATAACATAATTGTTCAAGTGAAAGGCAAAACAGTACTTAATCTAAGACAGAATCTAAATGGCCATGTCGATTGGGTTAAATAGATACATCAACTTCCACTTCATTACAAAGAGGAAGTAATTTGCACTAACTCTTCCTCTGAGCACAACTTTAAAAACCTGGATAAAGTAGGGGAGAAAACATTTTAAGTACATTAAAGATGACAGTAAGTGAGGAATTGCTTGGCCATGATCCCAGAGATGGGACTTCAGGGAGGTGAATCTGTCATTGAGGTTACTGTTGCCCAAGAGGAACTGGCAAAGCAGGGCTGGTAACGGCCTCACTAAGTGAGGGGTGGACATTTAGAATCCTGGCTTAAGGGGAAACTGAGAAGACAGGAGACTTGTTCTTCATGGGATATTATTTGTATCTTTTGACTTTTATATTCTATACAGGCACCACATTAACACAAAACAAAAAGACCTAAAGGACTATGAAATTCTCTGCTCCAAACCATTTAGAGAGTAAGACTAATAAATCACATGTTTCTTAAAGTTAACAGGCACATATCTATATTCTAGATTTTCAAAATGTAAAAATCAATGTTACTTGAGACTTCACACAGCGATAGAATGTACACTTCTGTTATATTTCGTTACCGCATTTTTTAGGAATATAGACATAAGGCTTTAAAGCAATACTTTTTTGGTACTACAGAATATAATTCTAAAAATAATAAGTGTGTTTTTAAAAATCAGTTAATGCCCCCCGGATACAACACAACCAACACCCAAGTCTCTGATGATCGGTTTTACTTTACAAATCTGTACAAGTATTTCCTTCCATTTACCAATTTACCATTATAGTACCACATTACTAAGATCTGATCATGAGTTTAAAAGGTTAGAAATTATAATTGAAATAGTATTTCTCTTCCTGTAACAGAATCACAGGTAGACTCTAGATATTCCTTATTCATTTAAAGAGATGTGTTTAAATTAGGATCACTAATGAAACTGATAATATAATTAACTTTGTGATAAGGCAAAAGGAGAAGGGGGAAACAGAGGATGAAGTGGTTGGAGAGCATCACTGACTCAATAAACATGAATTTGAGCAAACTCCAGGAGATAGAGGAGGACTGGGAAGCCTGGTGTGCTGCAGTGGATGGGGCCACAAAGAGTCGGACTTGACTTAGCAACTCAACAGTAACAATACATACTTTAGAGACTAAAGATGAAATCCCCAACTTTTTAATCCACCAAATTCTCCCAAGAAGTTAGTATTGTGAATTTCTAGTGTTTTTTTCCATTTTTGATGCAGAAAATGAGTTCAAATAGTTTAAGAAAGTGACTGGTAGAGCAGTAAAACCATCAGTTCAACTGAAAGGATGAAGTGCTTATACTGGTTCAAAAAAGTAAGCTCCTGATTTGCACAGCATGTCCAGTCTGAGACTACATGACTTAAAAGGAATAAAAAAAAATTTACTGTTAAAACATCAGTAAATATAAGGTAGAAAAAAAAAGACAAAGAGCTGAGACATCTGAGCCCTGGTGAAATAAAGAATACAAAGGCAGTAATTAGAACAAACTCATAAAAAAGTTAATGAAGAACATAAATGCCATCTGTTTCCCGTGTTCCTTAAAGGCAGTACTGAAGGCATCTTATTGTTTTGACGTTACGCAGCATTCCTTCACTGCTGCTGTTTAGGTGCTGAGTTGTGTCTCTTTTGTGACCCCAAGGACTGTAGCCCCCCAGCAACTCTGTCCATAGGATTTTCCAGGCGAGAATACTGGAGTGAGTTGCCATTTCCTTCTCCAGGGGATCTCCCCAATCCAGGGATTGAACCTGCATTGATAGGTGGGTTCTTTACCACTGAGCCACCAGGGAAACCCATTCCTTCACTGCTGCTGCTGCTGCTAAGTCGCTTCAGTCGTATCCAACTCTGTGCGACACCATAGACAGCAGCCCACTAGGCTCCTCTGTCCCTGGGATTCTCCAGGCAAGAATACTGGAGTGGGTTGCCATTTCCTTCTCCAGTGCATTAAAGTGAAAAGGGAAAGTGAAGTCGCTCAGTTGTGCCCGACTCTTAGCGACCCCATGGACTGCAGCCTACCAGGCTCCTCCATCCATGGGATTTTCCAGGCAAGAGTACTGGAGTGGGTTGCCATTGCCTTCTCCATTCCTTCACTATATTGTAGTGAATATCACCTCTCTTTACCCATGTGGTTTAAGTGGGATTGACTCCAGTCCCAGCTCCAGAGGTATTTGTCATTTAGAATAGCCCTTCCCTCTGGCCAAGGGATTGGAACAGAGAAGCCTAGGTCATCAATTTAGAGATGCTTAGGTTTCCCCGGTGGCTCAGCTGGTAAAGAATCTACCTGCAAGGGAGGAGATCTGGGCTCGATCCCTGGGGTGGGAAGATCTCCTGGAGAAAGGCATGGCAACCCACTCCAGTGTATTTGCTTGGAGAATCCCCATGGACAGAGGAGCCTGGCAGGCTGCAGTCCATGGGGGTCTCAAAGAGTTGGACACAACTGAGCCACTAAGCACAGCACAGCACAAGGGGATTTTATGCTTAGGGTGTCTAGAAAAGAAAAAGTATGTGAAGCTATTTTGTAAATTTGAGAAAACTGAGATGCGTTTAGGCTTCAGAGACCACCTCCCATTCCGTGAGTACCACATTGGATTATAGCCCCCCTTCTCAATACAGTGCCTCTACCTGTGTGTGCAGAGGCAGTAGAGCCCAGGAGTTTGCTTTATTTTGGGGCGGGGGGTGGTGCTGGCTGTACCATGCAGCTTGTGGGACGTTAGTTCCCTGACCAGGGGTTGAACCCAGCCCTCAGTAGTGAGAGCAGAGAACTGCCAGGGAATTCCCTAGCATAGGAGTTAAGCGCATAAACTATAGAGCCAAACTCTTAGTCTTAATCTCAGCTGTTTCTTGATAGCTGTGTGACCCTGGGCAAGTCATTTGGGCTCTTTACGACTCAGTTTCCTTATCTGTAAAATGAGAAAAACTGTAGAGCTCAATAATGTTGAGGTCTAAATGAATTAATACATCAAAGCACTTAGAACATTGCTTAATACAGGGTAGTGAAAGTCGCTCAGTCCTGTCCAACACTTTGCGACCCCATGGACTGAATTCTCCTGGCCAGAATACTGGAATGGGTAGCCTTTCCCTTCTCCAGGGGATCTTCCCAACCCAGGGATCAAACCCAGGTCTCCCACATTGCAGGCAGATTCTTTACCAGCTGAGCCACAAGGGAAGATCAAGTATAGACTGGAGTGGGTAGCCTATCCCTTCTCCAGCAGATCTTCCCGACTCAGGAATCAAACCAGGGTGTCCTGCATTGCAGGCAGATTCTTTACCAACTGAGCTATGAGGGAAGCCCCAGTAAGTACTATATAAATGTTAGCTATTATTGTTGTTGTCATAAGGATTAAACTAATGAGTAAAACGCTTAGAACAGTGCCTGACACATAGTAAATTATGCATAAATATTATTCATTATTAAGACCATTCAGTCATTCAGCTCTTCAACAGATATTTACTGAGTACATTTTCTGTGCCAGGCTAATAACATCTTCACTCTAGCCCAGTGTACTAGACAAATACCTGACTGAGAATATACACGTGTCTATATAAATAGACACCACCAAGGGACTTTCAGTACCCTGTACTAATATTAGTTCCCTTCCACCTTTTGGGACTGGGGAGATTTTTAGGGGCCTTTTGGATCCCTCTCTCTTTCTCTCCCTCCCTCTCTACCAACAAATACCTGAATACCTACTACCTGCCAAGGACTATGACAGACCTTAAAGATGTAAGAGGGAACAAGGCAGGTAAGATTCTGGACCTCTTACATCTTTTGTTTTCTGGAAAGAAACAAGCCAGTTATGACATAAAATATTTTCACATTGTGATAAGTACTATGAAGAAAATAATCATGGAGATGACAGCCCCGGAGAAGGAAGTCAGAAGTGGTGACACTTAAGCCCTAAGACCTAAAAGATGAAAGGAGCTGGCTGTGCAAGAAGTCAGGGTAAAGAGTGCCCCAGGAGGAAGGAAAAGCCCATGCAGTCTTGCAGGCAGCAAAGAACTTGGGTGTTTGAGACTAAATGAACAATGCCGCTGGAGCACAATTTCCCTGGGATTGTGGCAGGAGGTGTAGTGAAGGGGGAATCGAATGGATATAGTGAGTCATGAAGGGCCCGTAGATGCTGACAAGGAACTGGATCTTAGGACCAATAGGAAATCACTAAATTTTAGTGTCTAATAGGTTGCAGGAAATTACTTCCTCTTTAAGACCACTCTTGCTGCAATGTGAAAAACTGCTTAAGGCTGGTAAGGGTGGAAGCTGGGATTTCAGGTGGAAGACAACTAGACAACAGCAGGTAAGACATGATGATGGCATGGCTTGTGTTAAGAAAGGTCCTTGCGAAAATTAATGACCCCATGTCAATATTTGTGCAGAAAGAAACCTCTATGATTGCGATGCAAAAATTTCAGATGAAGGATATTGTCTTGTCCTAGAATGCACTTTGGGGGCAGGGGGAATTGCTGTTGAAGAAGTCAACATGAAAATAAATATTTGTTTATTCTAGATATAGGAACTTACAATCTTAGCACACATCGTTAAATGCAAAATTTTATTTCCAAAATGTAATTTTCAATTTCATTTTAGTTTAGATGATTAGGAACTTTCTGAGGATACAACACACATGGCTTGACAACTGGAGGAAAAAAAAAAAAAAAAGGGTGTCCACGCAGAAAGAACAGCCAAGGACAAAAGCAGCGGGACAAGAATGAGACTGCCATAGTAAAGGACCAGAAAGTAGCCCAGTGGCTGGAGGAGTAAGTAGCCATCAGCACAAGGTATGTGGTCCATTTTTAATCAATGACCAGGAGATGGCTTCTCATTCATCTGTCACCTCCACACTGCCCGTATATCACACAACGACGGTGTGCTCAGTCTCAGTCGCTTCTATCCATGGGATTTCCCAGGCAAGAATACTGGAGTGGGATGCCATTTCCTTCTTCAGGGGATCTTCCGCACCCACGGATAGAACCCGCATTTTCTGAGTTGGGAGGCGTGAGCCACCACCAGGGAAGCCCTATATCACGCAGTAGCCAGGAAATTAAAAAAAAAAAAAAAAACTAGCAGAGTAAGGTATAGCTACCTCGCGCTACAGTATTTTTCAGCTATCTCACAAGAGCTGATAAAAACTCCATCCACTTCCAGCGAACCAGGAATAGAAACACTAGTTCTAAAGAGAATTAGCCCATCGTCTAGAGAGTGCCTGTGTATTCCCGACGGCTTCACGATAAGGCTCTTTTCGGTTTGATCACCGTCTTAAGGCCCCTCCCGGCACACCCTCAAAGATCCACAATTTTGGAAAATTCTCAGGAATCTCCTCCTGCGAGCGGTTCTTCAAGCCACTCCACACGTAGCCTTGCCTCCCCAGCCTTGGGCCCTCCAAACTAGAAAGCGGCGCCTCTTCTCCAGCCGGAGCAAACCAGCTCTCCTAGAAAAAGCGAATGTTCACAGACTAAAACCGCAACATCACTTCCGATCCCCGGCCCCAGCCGCCGCTTTACACCGGAAGTCGCCGGCGTGACGTGGCCAAAACGCCCGTCGGGGGCGTGTCCCCGTAGAGCCAATGGGCTCTGTCCACCTCCCTTCTCTGTCACCGTTTTGTCGATTCACGGCCTGTGATGTAAGAGGGAGGCGCGGAGGGAGATAAGGAATCCAAGAGGGGTCAGGCGTCGCCGTCGCCCTGAAGACGGAGGAGGGGCAAGATGGTTTACATCTCGAATGGTGAGTTGAAGGGGCAAAGTGGGCGACCTCCGTGCTGGGAAGCCGGACCCCGGGTTTCTTCCATCCTCGCCCGCCAGCCTGGCACCGCTTTCCCGGGCACGCCCCCCGGCCAAATGGAGCTGGGGGCGAAGCCGCCCCGGCCTGCAGCTCCTCAGCCGATCGTCCCTGAGCCGGCGGCGGGGCTGAGGTCCCCTTGATGACTGCTATGCCGAGCGTCCGGCGATCTCGCCTTCCTGGAGCTTCTGCCTGTGGGTCTTGAAAAGTGGTCTTTCCTTTTCGGGCGTCAGTGTCCTTAAGTATTAATAGTGAAGACCACAGTGTTTACACCATCTGCGTTGCGCTATGCCTTTTTTAAAAGAGTCGCTCGTGTGTCCACGCATTCAGTTTCTATATCGCCTTATCCGGGTGAAACGTATTGTCTGTTTTGCGGGTGGAGACTTAGCCGCAGCCGGATTAATTAGTTTGCCCAGGATCACAGAAGTAGTTCTGATGGTTTATTGGGGTTTCTAACGCCGGTAGGCTGACGTCAGCTTCCTTGCGGTTATCTACTACGCTGCCTCTTTCCGTAACTTGTAAGAGCCTGGACTAAAAGCTTTGGATAGACTTTTTCCCTACAGTTGAGAGAGAGCTCGTCATGCAGGTAATTTTCTGCCCTAATATCAAGGGGCATAGGGAGAAACAGCACTCCCTGTGGGAACAAGCTGATTATTCCTGGAATGGAGAAGCTGAGAGAGACTTAATTCAGTGGTTCCCCAAAGACAGTGAATGGAAAGAAAGACACAGTATGACTGGGAAAAATGTCAGAACTGCCTGCCCAGTTGTTTGACTCAGGTAACACAAATGTCCTGGTGCCCTCTTAACTAGTTCTTGGATCACAGGAGCCAGGTCCTGGTTTCGTTTGAATCATCTGTTTATCTTAAGAGGCTATGAAGACACTGTAGTCTGAAGTCTTCTGGCTGAGCACACTTTGCATTTCTTTGCTTTTCAAAATCTCTCTTCTGCTCCGAAACTCAAAAGTTTCGTCTTGGTTTTAGGCACTTGCAGACTTTGTGTTACATCCTTTGTGGTTAAGGCTGGCAGCTTCTATTATTTACTGACTACTTACATATATTTGTAGCGTGTCTTATGTATGCCTTGTCGTCTTTCATCTACATAAATGAAGTCTTATTAGGGCCTCGAATCTCACTTGTATAGTTGAGAAATGCCAGTTGCATTCAAGCCACTTATTTCTATCTGAGGAGAAGTTTCTGCCTTCAGAAACTGGGAGAAAAAGCACAAAAAACTGAATGGTACAAATGCATTCAATAGGCTCTTTAGAACTGCATAGGAAGAAATTGACCAGTTCTAGTTAGATCTCTTTTCTTAGAAGGACTGTATCAGTATTTCATAGGTGACAAAAATTTTCTCTTACTGTCAGATGACTTTTTCTTTTTCCAATAATTCTGTATGATGACTAGTCTTGGAATGCTTTTTCTTAGAGAAGGAAAATGTCTCAATGATGCAGAGCTAGTAAGAGGCCGAACAAAGCCAGTCACATACTGTTGGTATTGTTCAGTTGCTCAGTCATGTCGGTGTCAGACTCTTTGCAGCCCCATGGATTGTAGCCCACCAGGCTTCTCTGTCCATGGCATTTGCCAGGCAAGAATACGAGAGTGGGCTGCCATTTCCTTCTCCAGGGGATCCTCCCAACCCTGGGATCTTCCGGACCCAGGGATCGAACCCATGTCTCCTGCATTGCAGGTGGTTTCTTTACCACTGAGCCACCTGGGAAGCCCTCACACTGTAGTAGCCCCCTTTTCTCAATAGCTGTGTAAGAGCTCAGATCCGAGTGGATACTGAAAGTAAGCTGGTCTGTGAAAGAGGAAAAGTAAGCTGTAGCTGGGGGTGGGGGTGTGTGTGGGGGGTGGCAGTGAGTGTGGTGAAGCCCGAAGCCCTTGGGAAAATGGAGAGAACATGTAGTTGACAGATGGCTCTTCTCTCAAAATATTCTGACCTGTTGATTGACAAGACTGAAACTCTATACACTTTTCCTGATATAGCTTCTATTATTTAAAGTGGTTTGAAAAGTAGATGCATTTTTCTGTTAGATACAACTGGAGTCTGTAATTAGGATCAACAGCATTCTGTTAAAGAAATAGCCATAAGCCAAATGCTCTTTAGTACTTCAGTTCAGTTCAGTTCAGTTCAGTCGCTCAGTTGTGTCCAAGCTTTGCAACCCCTTAGAGCACACAAATTTTTTGACTTTTAGGAATTTTAACATAACAACTGTTATGTGCTTATAAAGATTTTAAGAGTATGTATAAACAGTCTTTTTATCTAGGCAAAAGACTTTGCAAGTGAAAGAGATACTCCAAACACATTTAGGAAATGGAAGTGGTGTGAGCATTCTTTATACTCATTCATCTCATTTGTTTCCTCAAAATGCTTGAATAAACAGATATTTGTACACCCATGCTCTTAGTAGCATGTTCACAGTAGCCAAAACATAGAAGCAACCCAGTGCCCATCAATAGATGATGGATAAACAAAATGTAGTATATGCATACAGTGGAATATTCATCAGCCTAAAGGAAGGATATTTTGACATATTCTACAATATGGATGAATCCTGAAGATATTGTACTAAGTGAAATAGCCAGTTGTTAAAGTACAAATAGTGTATGATTCCTCATACAAGTTTCCTAGAGCAGTCAAGTTCATAGGGACACCAAGTAGAATGGTGGTTTTCAGGGTCTGGGGAGCGGAGAGATGGGAAGTTGGTGTTTAAGGGGTGTGGGGTTGTTTGGGGAAGATGAAAACGCTCTGGAAGTAGCTGATGATGATGGTTGTACGGTAATGTACTTAATGCCATAGAATTATACACTTGAAATGATTAAAGTGATAACATTTTTTGTGTATATTTTACCTCATTAAAAAAAAGAAAAATTCTTGAAATATTACCCACCAAAAATTACAAACTATCAGATCAGATCAGTCGCTCAGTCGTGTCCAACTCTTTGCGAAACCCATGAATCGCAGCACACCAGGCCTCCCTGTCCATCACCAACTCCGGGAGTTCACTGAGACTCACGTCCATCGAGTCAGTGATGCCATCCAGCCATCTCATCCTCTGTCGTCCCCTTCTCCTCCTGCCCCCAATTCCTCCCAGCATCAGAGTCTTCTCCAATGAGTCAACTCTTCACATGAGGTGGCCAAAGTACTGGAGTTTCAGCTTTAGCATCATTCCTTCCAAAGAAATCCCAGGGCTGATCTCCTTCAGAATGGACTGCTTGGATCTCCTTGCAGTCCAAGGGACTCTCAAGAGTCTTCTCCAACACCACAGTTCAAAGCATCAATTCTTCGGCGCTCAGCGTTCTTCACAGTCCAACTCTCACATCCATACATGACCACAGGAAAAACCATAGCCTTGACTAGACGGACCTTTGTTGGCAAAGTAATGTCTCTGTTTTTGAAGATGCTATCTAGGTTGGACATAACTTTCCTTCCAAGGAGTAAGCATCTTTTAATTTCATGGCTGCAGTCACCATCTGCAGTGATTTTGGAGCCCCCCAAAATAAACTCTGACACTGTTTCCCCATCTATTTCCCATGAAGTGATGGGACCAGATGCCATGATCTTCGTTTTCTGAATGTTGAGCTTTAAGCCAACTTTTTCACTCTCCTCTTTCACTTTCATCAAGAGGCTTTTGAGTTCCTCTTCACTTTCTGCCATAAAGGTGGTGTCATCTGCATATCTGAGGTTATGGATATTTCTCCCGGCAATCTTGATTCCAGTTTGTGTTTCTTCCAGTCCAGCGTTTCTCCTGATGTACTCTGCATATGAGTTAAATAGAAGGCATTATTTGACATATGAAAGGAATGACGTCTAGATCACAGAGCTTCTCTTCCCCAAACCTTTCCTTAGGACCATATACGCATAACAGACTTCTCCTTGCGTAGACTATTTGGAACAGCGAACATGTTGAAAATTGAGCTTATGATTGTTACCCGACTGATTAAGTGTAATGTTTCTTGTGTTAGGGATTTGTAGCACTAACCAAAGTTTCTTCATTCTTATCTGCAGGACAAGTGTTGGACAGCAGGAGTCAGTCCCCATGGAGATTATCTTTTATAACAGATTTCTTCTGGGGAATAGCTGAGTTTGTGGTTTTGTTGTAAGTATAGCAGTGCTGTTAACAGCCCTGATATTTAAGTTGACAGGGGTACATTAGAGACATTACGGTGGTATCTTAAACAAGCTCAGCTTTCCTGAAGCAGTTTTCAATTGTGAATTTTATTAATAGTTTTTCTAAGAGAGATGAAGACCTGTACACTGGTAAAACTCCCCTCAAACACCTTGTATGATTATAAATATCTTCTTGAGTTGGTAAGGTTGACCATGACTTAGCCCTCGTGGTAACCATTTCAGCCTGCAGCTATGGGGCCAGACCAACTCCTTCTGTTGCCCAGTGACATACCTCACTTTCTGTACGTGCAACTATTATTGCACAGTATACATTGAGTAAACAAGGGGAATTAGATCTTGAATTTTAAGAGCTCCCAAGCCATAAACATTTTTTCTTAAATGAAGGATTAGCATCAATACACAGGATATACATAATTCACCATAATTTCAAGCAATTCTCAAATTCTTTTTTTTTTTGGTCTTTCATATTCTGTTTTATGAAAATTTTTCATCAACTACTAAAAATTCTTACTCATCCAAAATTTAAACATACATTTGAGCGTCTCATGGGCCAAGAACTGCAGAGATGTGGGAGATAGTTTCTTCATTGACTTTAATGTCAGTAAATACTTTCATTTTACAAGGGGCCTTGGGGGAGGGCATGATGGTGGGAGGTGGACATCAGAGGAGGTTATTCCAGGTGGGAGAGACACAAGAAAGATGGCAGAGGAGTTTGAAAATCAGCCTATGGTATTTACACTTAATTTGATGGTAGCTCTGGTATATAAAGTTTAATCTGATGGCTGCATGTAGCATAAATTAAAAGGGTAAAATGGAAGAGACTACCATAGAGAAATACAACAGGGGACAGAGAGGCCTAAGTTTGGTACTCACTGCAAAACTTCTTTGCAATCTCTTACAAATTTCACCTCCATATTGTTTATTTAATTAATTTAGTTAAATTTTAATTTAATTTAGTTAAATCCTTTCCCCTTTACAAATAAAATTCCATTTAAATGAATTCCCAGAAAGCCCTGTGCCTCTGGCATACCACCTCAACCCCTCCTTCCCCAGGGTAACATTAGGTAAGCTTTTGGCACAGGAAATACACATGCAGTACTTTAAAAGCAGTCTCTGGGGCTTGACAATCAAGACAGAGCAGAGGAAGAAAGTTGGAGTTGACTCTGGTTTCAGAGTCATTCGTAGACTCTGTCTAGAAGAGTTACAGCAAATCAGAAAGACAAGGGATGGTAGCTTCAGCACAGAACACAGCATACTATGTTGAAACCTGTGTTTGTGATAGATGGTGTTGTCTAGCTGGCCTCAAGAAAGGGAGCTTTGGAGCTAAGTTAGTTTAGTCTTCCTCCCACAAAGATGATAGTTGAAGCCATGGAAATTTTACAGTGTTGAAAGTGGATCTTCTGTTGTTTTCTGCTCCTTTCAGTTTCAGAACTCTGCTTCAACAAGATGTGAAAAAGAGAAGAGGCTACGGAAGCTCATCTGATTCCAGATATGATGACGGAAGAGGGTATAACTTTTTAAATTAATAAAAGATGTTTTTACCCCTCTGTGTAATTTATTAAATTAAAAATAGGCAGACAGACATATTAGGCTCATTTAAAGGCTTAAATTCTGTTTACAAAATTAATGCATTATTGTAAATCAAACAAGTTGCCTCTGATTTGATAATCTGAATTAATCTGACAAAGCTAAATGTATCAAATATCCAATGGGAAAAGTCTAAATTAGAGATTGAAAAGTGATGGTCAACATTAAAATCTAGAGATTTCACTTCAGAGTCTATAGATTTCCAGCTGCTAATGGAAATCTCAAGATCCAGCAGCACTGGGTGAGGCTTGTGTTTCCATATGGCTAAAATAAACTGGAGTTGGGTTTCAGGTAGGCATTTTAGGAGCTGTTGTTCCATTTATCATAATTCTTGCTTGACTCATGTATGTAATGTATCTATCTGGTCTCTTTCAGTATTTGAATTTTCAACTCAGATCTAAATAAATGGTAGTTCCTATTTTAAATTAAGAAAAAGATCTATTTGAGTGTTTGAAAAGAACCTACTAAACAGTAGAAATTAACTTTTCTTATCTTAGGCCACCAGGAAACCCCCCCAGAAGAAGAATGGGTCGAATTAATCATCTGCAGGGCCCTAATCCTCCTCCAATGGCCGGTGGATGAGGAAGGTAACTTACAGTCTGCAGTTCTCCAGAGATTTCATTTTGAAAATGCCTCCTTAGGAAGGCTGTCTTTAGGAAAATAGATGTCACAGCATTTTATACTCAGATGTCTTATTTGGAAAAATATTTATATCTTAACCCTTGAAAAATTATCTTTTGAATCAAAATGTCTTTTAAAGAAAGTTTTATAACATGCAATGACTGAGTTTTTCATACAGATCCGAATTACCAATTAGTAACTATTATAATGTTCTCTTTTAGGTAAATGTCTGCTCTAAGAAGCAGACAACTGGACGTGCACATTAATAGCAGAAGGAAACCATCAAGAAATGGAGTATGGATCATGCTGGACAAGTTAGATGAATGTGTACGTCTAAACAAGGATTGCTCTGTGTCCTCACAGACGAATGAGGTCATGCTGGGAATTCCCTCCGCAGGGATCTGGCATGACTGACACGCAGTTCTATAAATGCACGTTTGTCTCATCTTTTTTGTATTGTCTGTGAAAGTGTTAATATAGTTTTAATAAGTAAATATTTTTAGGTTACAAAGCTGACTTCTCAACTTCTCATCTTTATAAAATTAAAACTCAAAAAGCTGCAAATTTGAAGGAAAATAAAAGACTGTATATTGATTACTATTAGTGTCACCTTTTTCAACTTATGAAATATTGTTCGTTGTTGGGTTTTTTGTTCTCATTTATAAATAAATCACTGTGCTTATTTCAGTAGTATGCATATGATATCTATACTCTTGAATTAATTTTAAATCTTAAAACCTATCTGTCCCATGGATCTTTAATACAGTATGTCTTATTTGCTACCAAATGTAGTTAGCAGGGTACTTATAAAGCCATAATCAACAGACCTGAGCTACAGAATGTACGTTTCATAAATGGTCTTTAAAATTACGGACTTCAGTGCTATCTGCCAATTTTAGTTCTAAAGATGCTACCTGTTGGCTTTAACCCCATCTGAATCCAGGTAACTCTTCTTTCACTAGAATGAAAACTATTCGGTTAGGGATTTTTCTTCTTTATCCCAGTGCTTTGAACCGTGGCTACATGTAATAGGCACTGAAATAGTTATGAAAAAATGAATAGTACAGACAATTCTGTGTGTCTTTGGATCCAAGGTGTTCAGGTAAAAGTATTTTTGTATCCATTTGTAAGCATTTATTCAACTCTGCCTGGAAATGGGAGTGGAGGGGCATTAATACACTGGTTTGTATGAAGACCAGATCACAGGAGGACAAGATTGGAAGCAGGGAAGTGCGTTCAGAGGATGTTGTGTTCTAAGTGAGACAGTAGATTGGACTAGGTAATGGTGGTAGGAATGGAGAGGTGGTTGCATTGAAGGCATATTTGAGAGACTGTGGGATTTGCTGATGGATTTGGTTGTAGAAGATGTGGACGGCTGAAGAAACAAAGTGAAACTGGATGGTTTAAGTGAGAGTAGATATATGGGGGATCAAGAGTTCCATCTTGTGTATGTTTGCAATATCTTGTAGACATCTAAGTGGAGATACTAAAGAAGCAATTGGTTATCAGGGAGAGATCCAAACTGGAAATACATATTTGGGAGTTCTCTTCATATTTAAAGCCATGAAACTGGATCAAGTCTTACAAGGGGTGTAGGGAGAGAGAGAGATGTGTGTGTATTTATATACATACATATATATATATATATATATGTATATGCCCTAACTCCCCAGGGAATACTAACATTACTAACATCCGAGGCTAGACTGAGCACAGCCAGTGAAGTACGAGGAGAACTAAAATTATGTACGTTATCTGAGAAGCCAGAAGAAACACATGTGAGGTTTAAGCGAGATGCTAGGTATCCCCGATTCAACAGCAAGTACACAAAACACAAGTAGGTGGCCGACACGCTGCAGCCATGACCAATCGCATCAGCATCCGCCCAATCCACTCCCCACCCCGCCCGCTCCGGGCGGCTCCGCCTCCGCCCTTCCGCCTTCCCGGAATCCTCTGGGCCGACGCCTGGCGGCCACCTTGTCTGTGTGCTCTCGCCCAAAGAGGTATCGTCTGCGCAGAGACCAATTCTTTGGCACTCGCGTCGCGTCACTGAAGCTAGAGACTGCAGGGGCGTCGGCGGCCGACATGACCCAGGCGGAGAAGGGAGAGGCGGAGAACGGGAAGGAGAAGGGCGGGGAGAAAGAGAAGGAGCAGCGCGGGGTGAAGCGACCCATCGTGCCCGCGCTGGTGCCGGAGTCGCTGCAGGAGGTGAGGCGGCGGGGGCGGGCCTCGGACTCGGCTTCCGGGCCCGGGCGGGGAGCTGGGCGAGGGGAGGAGACTGGCGAGCCGACCCGAGGCTTCGGGCCCTCACCTGGGTGGGTGGTGCAAGGGGGTCATTTCCCGTTCGCTCCGAGGGCTCTGGGCAGATGGCCAGGTCACTGCGTCCCCGCCGGTCGCCCCCAGCAACTGCTGTACGAGCCCCTTCCGGACCGTGAGAGCAGGACAAGGCTGTCACTTTACTGTCATATGGTTGAGGGAGCCGACTGGATGGTGTGTAGGGGCCACGACAGTTCCACTCTCTAGGATTCTCCCACTTTGAGAGGAGGAGGCGGGAGGAGAAAGCTCCAGTTGAGTGGGGGCAGTAGGTAACAAGGCCTGATGTGGGATGGCTACATTGTTGTTCAGCACCATTGATGTTCAGTCGCTACGTCGTGTGCGATTCTTTGCGACCGCATCGACTGCAGCACACCAGGCCTCCTTGTCCTTCATCATCTCCCGGAGTTTGCTCAAAATCAGGTGCATTGAGTTGGTGATGCCATCCAACCATCTCCTCCTGTCATCCCCTTCTCCTCCTTTTTTTCAATCTTTCCCAGCATCAGGGTCTCTTCCAGTGAGTCGGCCCTTCACATCAGGTGACCAAAGTATTGGAACTTGAGCTTCAGTATCAGTGCCTTCAATGAATATTCAGGGTTGGTTTCCTTTAGGATTGACTGATTTGATCTTGCAGTCCAAGGGACTCTCAAGAGTCTTCTCCAGCACCACAATTCGAAAGCATCAATTCTTCAGTGCTCAGCTTTCTAATGGTCCAACTCTCAAATCCATGCATAACTACTGGAAAAACCATAGCTTTGACTATATGGACCTTTGTTGTCCAACCAAAAGTCCTATCTCTGCATTTTAACGTGGGCTCTCTAGGTTAGTCATAGCTTTTCTCCAAGGAGCAAACGTCTTTTAATTTCATGGCTGCAATCACCATCTGCGGTGATGCTGAAGCCCAAGAAAATAAAGTCTGTCACTTTTTCCATTTTTTTCACCATCTATTTGTGCAGCTGACACCTAGACAAAGATCTAAAGGATATTTAGGAGTTAGCCATGGGGAGTGTGAGGACAGGAGAACATTGTGGAGAAGACCTGGGCCAAGAGAGCATAGGAAAGCATTGGAGGTGAGAATATCTGGAATCAGGGAAAAAGAGAGAGCAAGAAATAAGACTGGAGATCTTAAGAGGGGTGTCATCATGAGAGTGGTAAAAGGCAGAGCGTGGCCTCTTCTGAAGGGGAACTTTGGAAGAGCTAGCCAGACTCCGAGCTGCATGATCAACTCTTTTAATCCTCATAGTAGCTCTCTGAGGTAGGAACTTCAGTCAGAGCCAAGAAGTGGCACGGTCTGAATTTGAAGCCATGTCTGTGAATCCAGAGCCTGGGCCCTTACCCACTGCTGGAATATTTGTTTACCATCAGTCAGTCATGGAGCACCTTTTGGTTTTTGCATGTCCTCTGTGGCACCTCTACTGTTATTTGCAGAATGCCTTTTTTTTTTTTTTTCCTTCTGAATCTTTTCTTAAGCAATAACGTCCAGGAAATGATATGTAGGATTCACTGGCTAGTTACTCTAATATGTTAAAATAAATATGTAATTATTAAAAAGTCCTTGTCCAGACTTTGGAAAACTGTATTTACTACCCCAGAGCTTCCCAATCACTGTCCTGCAGACTGTGTGCCATTGATGGGGTACAGGTGTCCCCTACAGCAGGCTTCCCAGGTAACTCATTGGTAAAGAATCAGCCTGCCAAGCAGGAGACGCAGGTTTGATCCCTGGGTCTGGAAGATCACCTGGAGAAGGAAATGGCAACCTACTCCAGTATTCTTGCCTGGGAAACCCCATGGACAGAGGAGCCTGGGGGACTACGAAGCAGCCCTGTCGGTTTAACTCAGTCTCCTAGATATGTGTTGTCTGCCGTAACACACAAAAGCCTGAGGAGTCTGCTGAATAGCATCAGGCCTTTGTGAGAATGGTGCCATCACCATGCAACAGATGACCTCTGTGCCATGCACTGGGCATAGAGCAGTGAACGAGACAGTAACAGTCCCCTCTTACATGAAGGTTTTGTCTTCTGGGAGAGCAGTCAGTAAATCATTGTAAGAATGACAAGTGTCATGAAAAGGAGGGGTGCCCTAAGATTTTATTACAGCAGGACAAACACGCCTGGTCTAATGACAGTTAACTTAACACCTGAAGGGAAGAGTAAGATTTAAAAGGGAGAAAGAACACTGCAGACAAAAGGAAGTGCCTTTGTGCAGGCCTGAAGGTCAGCACTGTAAGCTAAGAAATCAGGAGACATCTGGATTTGGAAGACCAAAGAGACTGAAAAGGAAGTAGTTCTAGAGTAAAGCTAGAGAAATAAGCAGGGTCCTGATCTTGGATGTTCTGAACTGTATCTTACCAACAAGTTACAGAAATGTTTTGAAAGGGGGCAGGCCAGGAAGACACAACTGTAGCCAATGGGTGGAACGGACTAGGTGCTGGCTGAGGAGTCGTGCTGGAAAGGCCATTCTCAATGCAGGCATCCATTTGTCAGAAGGACTGTTGGAGTCTCTTTGAGTCCCCCCTGAGTCCCTCAGCGTGTTTCCATGGTAAAGGTTCCTCAGTCACTCAGGTTATGTTCTTCTCCATTGAGAAATCTGGATCTAAAAGCCCACTGTCTCAATTTGTGCTCCTTGGTCAGTCCTTGGTGACTGTCGCCCAAGAATGGGTGGTGAAAGGCAGACATCCGAGGATAGAATTGTGAACTCCGGCCTTTTAACTCCAAACTCTTACCAGATCAGGTAAATAGCACAGAGTCAGTAAGGGTAACGTATTTAAAAAACAGTGACCAAAATACAGTTTATGCTCATTCTCGAAAGTGGTTCCTGTATTGAGCCTTACTTTCCAGCATTAGAAAACAGTGATTCTGTTCTAATACTACATTTCTTCCCTCACCTACTCAACCAATGTTGTCATAGCTGAGCGATGATATTGATTACCTCAGGAGCTTTTGTAAATTGCAGATTCCTAGGCTGTCTCTCAGAGAAGGCAATGGCACCCCACTCCAGTACTCTTGCCTGGAAAATCCCATGGATGAAGGAGCCTGGTAGGCTGCAGTCCATGGGGTCGCTGAGGGTCGGACACAACTTCACTTTCAATTTTCACTTTCATGCATTGGAGAAGGAAATGGAAACCCACTCCAGTGTTCTTGCCTGGAGAATCCCAGGGATGGGAGAGCCTGGTGGGCTGCCGTCTATGGGGTCGCACAGAGTCGGACATGACTGAAGTGACTTAGCAGCAGCAGCAGCAGGCTGTCTCTCCCAGGAGATTCTGAATCAGAAAGTTTGTAGTGAAGCCTTAGGGTCTTTTTATTTTGTTTTTTTTTAACAAGGATCTTTAGGTGTTCAGATTTAGGGAACCCAGCACTTCACGAGTCATAGTATTCCCCACACTCTTATTCCTTATTTGTCTTCTTTAGTAAATGGAAAGTTCTCTAGTGGCTGGGACTTTGTCCTTGTCATCATTGTACCTGTAGTGCTTGGCACAGAAACACCCTCAAATCATAGCTTGATTTGCACTGGGTACTTAGGATTTCATTCATTTAAACAAAGATGTGTTGACCTTTGTGCCATGAGTCAGACCCTCGAAACACAGATACAAAATGAGTTTGATAGTCATTACAGGAAACTAACGTCTTTAAGTCTGTTACCATCTATATTATTTTCTAAAGTCACACTCCTATGTTTTATATTTACAGCAAATCCAGAGCAACTTCATCGTTGTCATACATCCAGGTTCCACAACTCTGAGGATTGGTCGAGCCACAGACACACTTCCTGCCAGCGTTCCTCACGTCATTGCACGAAGACACAAACAACAGGGGCAGCCACTGTACAAGGACAGCTGGCTGCTCAGGGAGGGACTAAACGTAAGTCAGGGTGAGGACCTGGAGGGGTGCCCCGGCAGTCCAGGGGTTAAGACTCCACTTTTGCTGCCAAGGGGCCAAGTTCAGTCCCTGGTCAGGGAACTAAGATCCCACAAGTCATGCTGTATGGACAAAACAAAACACCACACACACACAAAATGTAGGACCTGGAGCAAAAGCCCAAGGCTGTCGCCTTGGGAGGGCTTAGATACTCAGTGTATGGCGTAATCTTGAGCAACATCTTCATAGCTTTAATGTATCTTAACATAATGACATTGTTCAGGGTTACAAATATAATTTTTTATCAGAGCTAGCAATTTCAGATTGTACAGAAATAATTGTAACAAAAGAAAATTAATTTTTATAACCCATCAGGATGAATTGGGTATTGAAGAAGCTGATTTTTAGTGGAGGATACAGAATTGTCACTTTCTTAAAATGATGCATCCAGGTGTCTGTTAACTGACTGCTGTATTTTTTCTTCCAGATATTTAGATTTTATATTGAGCTTATTTTTTCAATCTGTAGCAAATTGAATTCCTCCAATAAGTACTTGTTATAATCTTAGGTTAAATCATAATTTAAAGGCAAAAAGTAAATATGTCCTTGGGGTCATTTACTTAGGATGCAGTAAGTGTCCTATTTTGCAGGTGATAATTAACAGGAAAATTTTTCATGATAGGTATTGAATATGTATATAACATTATAATCCATTTTTAAGCTTTAAATCAAGGGTAGTTTTAGGAACTTGTAGTTTCTATAACTCTGATAGTAGGCCTTAGGGTTTCCTTTTCTAGCATAACTAGCAAACCATCCTTAAGTCCATTTTTAAGCTTAACTATAACTTGACAATGTAAGGGTTTAAAACTCACTTATATCCTGGATCTTCTAATTCTATCTTAGGGACTAAATCTCTGGAGTAAAAATAGAAAGAAAATAAAATAATCTTTTCAAAAGTATTTATGGAATGTTCTTTTCAATATCACAGTAACTTGAATACTCATTAACTAAGTGAAATAACACATGTAGGAAAAAATATTGCTATAAAATTGTAAGCGTGAAAATTCTATCAATATATGGAAGAGTCTTGAAATACTTGGTAAGTTTAAAGTATGCTATGCTCTGATATTAAGTCAAAAGTCCCTTGAGGTATAGAAATTTGCAATAGTTGGTTTATGGTGATGGTGCTTTTCTGATTTTTTTTTAAATAAATAATAAAAAGGTTACTTTGTATTCTTAGGGTTAACATATGTGACATAGTGAAGGACAAGCTTGTTGATGAGGGAGCATTTCCTCTTGCTAGATTAAATTAGTATTTTGCTGTTACTTTCTCTTTTTCACTAAATCATTGATGCTGTTCATCACTGTTTCTTTTCTGCCAGAAACCTGAAAGTAACGAACAAAGGCAAAATGGCCTTAAAATGGTGGACCAAGCAATATGGTCTAAAAAGATGTCGAATGGCACCAGACGGATTCCTGTGTCCCCTGAGCAGGTTGGGTCTCAGCTCTTTGTTCAGATTCATTCCCTGACCACTGCTATTATGTCGTAACCATTCGTGGGCACTCCCTATTTCATTATGCAAATTATTAAAGATGGGATTTTCTTTAAAAAGGAAAGAAAACCATTTATAACCACCTGCAGAATACCTAAATTGGTGTTACAAAAGTCTAGGCAAGCCAATTTGTAAGGTAGTGTTTCTTACGTCAAGTTGATGAAAATTTAGTTACCTGTGAGTCTTGAGTATATTATTCCAGCATCTTGATGAGAAGCTGTATTCTTACACGTTTGTCCTTTTAGTGTGATAAACCAGTACTGCTGGGGATGGACACGAGTCTGTGTCCAAAAAGTTCCTTCAGTTTTTAAGTAAAAATAAAAGACAAATTGTTCATTTTTACCAAGAACTTTACTGAACAACGTGTTCACTGTTTTGTTCCGCTGCCTTCTACTGTTTTTCAAGCAACTTCATAATTCTGTCTTCCCCAAATTTTTTATCTTTCTGAGCAAAGAACTGTTCTAAGTGCCTTTTACAGACTTCCAGGGATCTGAAATTTTTTTCACTAAAAATTTTGTGAATAAAATAAATGGAAATCTAAAGGTGCAGTGTCTGGTGAAAACAGTGGATGAATCAGAAATTCCCATCCAAGCTGTCGTAGTTTTTCCATATAGAAAAACATGTGGTCTTACATTATCCTGATGGAAGACTGTGCATTTTCTGTTGACTAATTCTGGATGCTTTTCAATGAGTGCTTCTTTCAGTTGGTCTGATTGGAAGCAGTACTTGTTGGAATGAATCATTTGGTTTTCCAGGAGACCATAATACAGGACTCCCTTTCAATCCCACATCAAAGCAGTTAAAATAACCAAGCTGGTACAAATATTACTCATTGCTCGATTGGGATATTTTCAGTATGTTGGCTCTCTCTTGCATGGTACAATGTTGATTATTCTCAAGTAATGTCTCAGTTTGATTTCTATCAACTTCACTGGTCTACTGGACCAGGGAGCATTGTCCAGTGAGGAATCTCCAGTGCAAAACTTTGCAAACCACTTTTGACACATTCGATAAGTCATAGCACCTTCTCCATATTACTGCACATATCTTTTTTTGCATTTTTACCTTTTTTGAAATAACAAAGCATACTATGCAGAAAATGTTGCCCTTTTCCCCCCATCATCAATATTAAGATGGCTACACAAAAATTCACCCGTTTTGACAAGTTTTTGTTTTAAATGCACACTGATGTTACAGCTGTCACAACATAATCTAACAGTTGTTTTGAATAAAGTTAAAGACAGCTAACTGCTACTTGAGCTGTCTTACAGAAAAAAACCAAATGAACTGTTTGGTTAACCAAATATATAAATTTATGTTCACGTTTCAGCAGAGTGCAATATTCATTTTAGACTGGCTGTGAATCACAGCCTGAGGGTTAACATGATGGGAAAAATCAAGGTTGTGGAAAAGGGCAGGAGAGTCCACTTGTGACCAATCCCTATTTTGCATCGATCTTGGATTCATTATTAAAATTTGCCACTATATCTATTCTGTGAGAGGAGAAGAGGACAGCCCCTTTTTTTCTTGCATAGACTCAGAGAATTTTCTGATGTTCCTTTGTTTCAGGCACGTTCCTACAATAAGCAGATGCGACCCGCGATTTTAGATCACTGCTCTGGAAATAAGTGGACAAACACATCTCATCACCCTGAGTTTTTGGTGGGAGAAGAGGTAGGAGACTTGTTTACAGTGAAATGGAAGAAGAAAATGGAGGTCCTATTTATAAAATCAGTGTGCTTTGCCACCCAGTTCTGGTTGTTCCCAAGCATTCTGTAATCTTACCCTGAGGAACAGATAGTCACACTGGCTCCTAAGATATTAGACACTCCACTCTCAACATGAGAACAGTCAGCAAATGTTAATGATAACTTCTGGCCTTTGGTTTTTGAATGTGAATCTGGGAAACCCTGAGAGAAGAGTTCTAACAATGTATTCATCTCTCCATCATTTCCAGGCCCTGTATGTTAATCCTTTGGACTGTTATAATATTCACTGGCCTATCAGAAGAGGTCAGTTAAATATTCACCCAGGACCTGGGGGCTCTCTTACAGCTGTTCTGGCAGATATTGAAGTAATATGGTCTCATGCAATACAAAAATACTTGGAAATCCCACTGAAAGATTTAAAGGTAAATGGAAATTCCAAGTTACTGGATTGTCTTTAGAAATTCTTGGTCAATAAAAGTACACTGTTCTTTGTAAGACAGTGTCCTTGAAGCCGTCTCCACTTTAAGGTGTTAAGGATATCCTTTTCCTTCACTAAATTCCCATCTGGTGCTTTCTTTTTTTCCCTCATTTTGTTTGGTTTTTGGTATTTCTGTTGCTCTGCAGGCAGCAAACTTGCTCATGTTTATACGTTCTCTCTGGACCTTTTTTGGACACATCAGTTGTCTTATTTTTCATTTTACAAGTTTTAAATAATTCAAAAGGAATAAAAGGTCCACAAAACTTCAACTTTTTTTTTTTTTTTTTAATATAAAACCTAAAAGATAGCAGAGAGCTTTGAGCTTTTACTTTGGGCCTCTAGCCATTGCTGCCGCTGCTTTAGAGAGAATTCTCTCTGAGGACAAGTGTGGTGAAATTTGTTTTGACCTGATTTGAATATTAACCATTTAATCTTTTTCTCCTTTGTTCTTCTTTTTAGTATTATAGATGTATCTTGTTAATTCCTGATATCTATAATAAACAGCATGTGAAAGAATTAGTGAATATGATCCTAATGAAGATGGGTTTTTCAGGTATGTCTGTTATTCCAGGGAAACCTGCCTGAAATGAGAGTGTTTTGTTTTTTCCTGACACAGTTGATTTAATTCACTGCTTGACTGAAATGCTTATTCTGGGAAGGTCATTGATGCTTGCCTGGGGGTTCCTAGACTTTAACTAGATATTTGTTATAGGATCTTCCCTGCTCCCCAGCTGATCACCCCTCTGCCTTTTGTTTTTCAGGGATTGTGGTCCATCAGGAGTCTGTGTGTGCCACCTTTGGAAGTGGCTTAAGCAGCACGTGTATTGTAGATGTCGGAGACCAGAAGACAAGCGTGTGCTGTGTGGAGGATGGGGTCTCTCATCGGAACACTCGGTGAGGAGCTTGGGAGGTATTCTCTGCTTCCTCTTCCTTTACAGCCTATTCAACTAGAAGCATCTTGAGTTAGAAGTTTTTTTAAGGAATTATATGTTGACTTTTTTTTTTTTAATGAAGCCACTGAGATTGTGGAAGTGCGAATTTGAACAAGGCTATAAACTGGTGATTTCTGCTATAATAAGGCTATAAACTGGTTCCGTTGGAACCCTCTGACATGATGAGCCCAGGCTTCCTGGGTGGCTCCGTGGTAAAGAACCTGCCTGCCAATGCAGGAGACACAGGTTCAGTTCCTGGGTCAGGAAGGTTCCCTGGTGAAGGAAATGGCAACCCACTCTAGTGTTCTTGCCTGGGGAATCCCATGGACAGCGGAGCCTGGCAGGCTACAGGCCATGGGATCACAGAGAGTTGGGACACGACTTAAGTACTAAAAGCAACAACAGTGTGAGCTCACATCATTGGGTTCATGAAAGCCCTAGTGTGTGCTGTGTGCTTTCCCGCAGAAGTGTGTATGTTAGCTCTGTGTCTTTCACTGTTGTGGCAGTCACACTCACAGCAAAGCTTTACATAGGCAAGTCATTTAGGGGAGACAGTAGGTTTTTAGGTCTAAATTGTCTAGCTAGCATTTTGAGTATTTGCTTTTCTCTCTCTCTCTCACTTTTTTGGCCACCCTGCATAGCTTGTGGGATCTCAGTTCCCCAACCAGGGATTGAATCTAGGCCACCGCAGTGAAAGCTCAGAATCCTAACCACTAGGCCACCAGAGTCTCCTGAGTATTTGCTTTTCTTGTCAGATTGTTTTTGATCAGTGAACAGTAACTTGGTGGTGGTCCAGTCCCTTCATTACATTATCACTGATAGAAGATTTAATAAAGTAACTAGCCCAGCAGGTTTGCAGCTTGCTTATCTGAGACAAGCCCAGCACAGGTGAGCATACCAGGTAGTGCCTATGACCAGTTCTCTGCAGCATTTTGTGCTTCCAGGATGGCTGCTTCAGGATGATTTTAATTCTTCCTGTCACTCACATAGGTAGTTTGACTTTTAAGGCATAGAAACAAACTTAACAGGGTCTAAGCAGTCCTGGAGAGAAGTTAAGCTGCTACCTCCTAGGTTACAGTGCACTCTCAAGCCCTGATTGAGTTGTTTGAGCTCCTTCATTTGTATTACCTAATGCCATTGCTTCTTGAAGTACAGAGAGAACACTGGACCCCAGGTCTTCTACCACTGAAACAGCACAGCAGTGATCCCTCCAGATGGCAGAAATGTTCAGTGAGTGGCTAGTAGTCTCAGAGTTTTTCTCCCACAAGAGAGATTTGCCTTATGATGTTATTCCTTGTCGTCTCTATATGCCAGTAAGCGTAGATAGGCAAACAGCTGTCATATGCTATACATATGGACCTAGAAATGAGCTGGACTTAATGTGTATTCTGTCTCTTGGATTTTTTTGCAAGTAGCATTTTTTACTTGATGCTCACCACTGTTTTTTTTCTAGTTTCCTTTCTCTCTCCCTTACATCCATTCTGCCCTTTGATTCTTAAACTTATCCTTACAACATTTCTTGAAACTTGCTGCTTTGCTGTGCCTAACTGAGTTTTTGGAACACCCTTTGCATCTTGTTAGCTGCCCTTTTCTCTTGACTCTAGGCTCTGTCTGGCATATGGTGGATCTGATGTGTCAAGATGCTTTTACTGGCTGATGCAGCGAGCTGGCTTCCCTTACAGAGAATGCCAGTTAACAAATAAAATGGATTGCCTTCTTCTGCAGCACCTTAAAGAAACTTTTTGTCATTTGGATCAGGTGGGAGCAAAATCAAAATTGCTGATTATTTTTGTTTTCAGGGAAAATTGAAGATGTTTAAGGATAATTAAAAAATTAACAGTACTGTGCTACCTGTTCAACCCAAGTTGATAAAACCTTGAGGCTGAAGCTCTTAAGAAGTGAGAGATTTGGTAAGGTCAGACCCATACAGAAGTATCTCATACTCAGGGAAACACAGCTAGTTTTTTCTTAAGAGAGTAGATTTCTCTCTTCTTAGGATCTGTGATCATTCTAAGGATAAACATTAACCTTTAGATGTAATGAACAGCAGCAGGTAAATACATAGTTACAGACAGTTAATAAAATGGTATCATTTGAAGTACTTTCTTACTATTGTGAACAGTCAGCATTTAATCGTTGGTGTATATGAATTGCTACCTTTTTATACTGTTCATTGTAGACTTCTTTTAAAAAATCTTGTTTGAGTAATAAAATTCTGAGTAAAAAATTTTTTGAGAAATGTACAACAGGGTAACATTTCCCAGTTATTGAGGGAATTTGCTTGTTGGTTTGGACATTGTTTGTATTCGTGTATATTGATAATGAAAGAAACCAGAAATACAGATAGTGGCAATTTCAGAAATGTTGAAAGAGAAACAAGGTACAGTTGAAGTCCTGTTTTTTAAGTTCCAGTGGAAGTGGTAGAAAGTTGTAGTGCAGCCCTTTCGTGGGTGAGATTTAGACCGCAGAGAGGCTTGTCATTTGTAGAGTTTGTGTGCACTTTTCCTGATTGACTGACAGCATCTTTCCCCGGATTTAGGACATCTCTGGGCTTCAGGACCATGAGTTTCAGATTCGACATCCAGATTCCCCTGCCCTTCTTTACCAGTTTCGATTGGGAGATGAAAAACTCCAGGTAACATATGGGTGTGTATTTCCCATGGGTAGAAAGAAAGGCAGCCAGGTTCAGTCAGACTGAGAGAATGTGTATTTGCTGGAAACCTCATGAAGTCAGAATGCCAACTGGATGTAAATTAGCTGCTAGCCCAACATTTAAACCCCTGATAGAGTATAGATCAGAAGAGATCTGAGCCATCTTTTTAATTAGCCACTATGTGAGGAGTTGCTATTTAGAGAGAGGCACCATTCTGGGAAATTATAAAGTAGTTGCAGTTCAGTTCAGTTCGGCCGCTCAGTCGTGTCCGACTCTTTGCGACCCCATGAATCGCAGCACACCAGGCTTCCCTGTCCATCACCAACTCCCAGAGTTCACCCAGACTTACGTGTAGTTTACTAGGCACGTATTTTGCATTCACTTTGAGATTACTCTCTCAGGTGTTACATCACCCATTCAGTTTGGTGATGAAGCCCATTACACACTGAAGAAATAATGCTCCTTCCAAAAGAGAATGCTTACCCAATCCAGCTTACAGGATCTGACCTGCCAGTTTTGTTTTTGGAAGGACACAATTTATTTAACGGGTCAGTTTTTTCAGGAGGCAGTAGCCTTGATTGGTCATTCTTTTCCGTCCCCACCCAGGCTCCAATGGCTTTGTTTTATCCAGCAACTTTTGGAATCGTTGGACAGAAAATGACAACTTTACAGCACAGATCCCAGGGTGACCCTGAGGATCCTCACGATGAACAGTACCTGCTGGCCACGCAGAGCAAGCAGGAACAGGTCTGCGGTAATTCGGGGTCACAGGAGATAGTTTTGTGCCTGAGAGAGGTTTGCCCACACTTAATGGATCGTTGCAATGACTGCAGTCTGACAGTATGCTACAGCTGATACTGTTTTTAGGACCATAGATGAAGTCTACATTTAAAATCCAGATGGCAGATTTCTTTGTTCAGCACACATCTATTTTCAGAATACTACTCCACACATGTAAAAGTTAATTTAATGATGATGCTTCCCTTTTGGTGTGTATTATTTCTGAACTTTTCCTCTTTTGAATATTTGCTCAGTAGTATTTTCAGTAAAATCTCACCTATTTTTTTTCTCACCTGTTTTTAAATTATCACATGAAAGGTGGGTAGGCACAGGCAAGGAACTGAATGCCTTTGTCCAGAGCTGATCCTAGTTGTAGGATGTCTGCTGCAGGGGCACAAAGTAAAGCTCTTATCTGCCAGTGAAACAGCAGCTCATGATGGAGAGAAGAGGGCTGTAAACCTGCTCTGGTCTTTGTTCCTGTCCCAAAACTGAGCATGAGATTGCTTAGATAAGGTCTGAAAATGAGGACCCATGACAGCCACTGGCCCAAGAATTCCACTGAAATAACTATACTCAAAAACTCAGGGGGGAATAGTTCATCAACGTCAACATTTCAGTCTTAAAATCCAGCCAATATTAGGAAAGTTCTGTGGTCTGCCCTGCCAGCCTGGGGTTGCCTTGGTTTGTTAGCATGTCCTCGTCTTCTGCATCCACCCCACCCGGTTATCCAGGGCGGGGATTGGGTGCTAGGTTGCACGCTGTGGGGTGTTTTCTGTCTGCGGCACAGGGACAGGCCTTTGTTTTATAGAGTGTCCAGCAGTGGGGTGGGGAGGGGACATCCAGCTGGAGAACAGTGATCACTCTCATAGTCGGACCATCCATTCGACTCTCCTTTTGATTGATTTAAAGTCTGCAAAAGCTACTGCTGACCGGAAGTCTGCATCCAAACCCATTGGATTCGAAGGGGACCTTCGTGGCCAGTCCTCTGACCTTCCAGAAAGACTGCATTCCCAGGAGGTGGATCTGGGACCCTCCCAGGGAGACTGTTTGATGGCTGGCAATGATTCTGAGGAGGCTCTCACCGCACTGATGTCCAGGAAGACTGCCATCTCGCTGTTTGAAGGGAAGGCCCTGGGACTGGATAAAGCCATCCTCCATAGCATAGACTGCTGTTGTAAGCATATCTGGGGAGCCGGGAGCAGGCAGTTCCGGGGTTCAGGCTAGGGTGTAGTTTTATCCTGCAGCATGTTCATTCAAAAGCTATTGAGGACCTACTTTGTGCTGCCATTGTCAGGTATTAGAATCTGATTCCTGGCCTTCTTGAACATAGAACCAAGTACCAAAGGCCAAAACAAGTCAGATTACCACATAAAGGCATTCTAGGTAGAAGAAGCAGCCTGTGTAAAGGCCAGTGTGACTGGGGAGCAGAGTGAGGCTGTGGGAGGGGCCGGTACACACCACACTGGACTTTGTAGCCCCCTTAGAGGTTGAGGTCCTGATCCTGCTAGTAGCAGGGTTGGGGGCGGGGCATGTGTGGGGACAGCAGCTTGCTCAGGTTTTGTGCTTTGCAGGGTTCCTCTGGCTGCATTGTAGCATCATCGAAGATAGGTGGGGGAGAGCGCTTTGAGGGGCTCCTGCCATTATCAAGCAATAGATGATGGTGGCTTGGCCTAGGGTGGTGGTAGATACAGAGAGAAAGCATGAAAGGGATTTCTCTGTCTTTTCAGCATCTGATGAAACCAAAAAGAAGATGTACAGCTCCATCCTGGTGGTGGGAGGTGGTTTGATGTTTCATAAAGCCCAAGAATTTCTGCAGCACAGAATTCTCAATAAAATGCCACCTTCATTCAGGCGAATTATTGAAAATGTAGATGTGATCACAAGGCCCAAGGTATGTTGTACATGGTGCAGGTCAGACTCTTTTCCAGTGAAACAGCATTATTTGTAGTTGTATGTGGACAGAGAAAATCCTGGGAGGCATGAGGCTGTGTGTGGGGCACTCTCGAGGGCTTGGGGCAAGTAGAAAAATGACTTTCAGCAGGTCACACAGATGTGGTGGAAGGAGCTCTGGACTCAGGGACTGGATTACTGGCTTTCAGTCCCTGCTGTGTTCTCCAGATCAGCATGACCGACTTCTGACTTTGTCAAAGGACGGGGTGGGCAAGGAGAAGACTGACTGTACTCACACTGTCAACTAGAACAAGTCCATTTTCATCTCTTTCGTATTGAGAATCTGCTGGGCCCTAGACCAGGTGATCTTCAAGGATCTTTTTGGTTTGAACTGTCATGGAAACCATAAACACAGCAATTTAGAAACAGATTGTGTCTGTATTTTATCATTCTCACTGACAATTCCGGGGAATATTTCTGTTTAATTCTCATTCAGAGGGAGATTCATTCAGAGGGAGAGGTTATGGGATATATTCATTCCACTCAAATTTCAAAATAAGTTATTTCCTTAGAAATGGTCTGGCCTATAGGGACTATTAGTGGAATAATAGTAAGTAGTGAATAATAGCATCTTCAGTAATAAAAACCAAAAAATTTTCTTGTGAACTGAAATAGAAAATATCTGTGGTTAGTTCATAGGTCCTGCATGAGTCTGCCCCTAAATTCCAGTAAATGATTAAGTATATGTCTTGTCCGTTTTCATTGAAATATCTTTGTCATTTCTTCTCTAGGACATGGATCCCCGGCTGATTGCCTGGAAAGGAGGGGCAGTGTTGGCTTGTTTGGATACCACACAGGAACTGTGGATTTATCAGAGAGAGTGGCAGCGCTTTGGCGTCCGCATGCTACGAGAGCGAGCTGCTTTCGTGTGGTGAGATGGACAGAAAAGTCGCTGTTGAAGACCAACACAGACCTTGTGGTATAAAAGACTTAGTATAATTTATTGACTTAGGTGCTTTTCAGTTTCATGAAAATAAAGGAATCTTAACTTTTTTTGGTTGAACACATTACATTGGTGTAAAAAAATAAGCTGCTTTTGTAGTCAGGACATTTGAGAATAAATATGAACTTAGTCTTCCGTGGTGAATTTTCCTGCTCTTCCTCGGGGTCTCAGACTCCCGATGATGTCTGTTGCTGCAGTAGAGTGGCTCTCAGGTGGTGAAGCCCTTCCTTTAGGTTGACTTCTGAGTGTTAGGCAGTCTCGGGTACCCATGAGGGGTGGGTGTGTGAGTACCTGAATTGTGAGAAATGTCTGATTACACATTTTCCCTCTTGTATAGCATAAACGTATGTCATGACTTCTGTATGCTGCTAAAATTCCTTGGGGGAAAAAAGGTATTTTTGTTGTTGTTTCTTTCCATTTTTAAATTTTTCTCTTGGATTACAAAAAGTAGCGGGGCCCATTCAGGTCCAGATTTCCAGAGCAAAGATTTAAGGTTGGGCTGGTTGGCTTTTGTTACCCACATGATCTGGGGTGGGCTTGGGAAAGGAAACCAGTCACTATTTGACCAGAACAGAAACAGAAAAGGCAAACTCATTTTCTTCCTAAAGCCAAATAGAAATGGTTTATATATAATTTAGACAAGATACCTGTCATAATTACTAACTTAATCAGTAGCTCCTCAGTCTTCCTTGACCTGAAAAACAAGTGAAAGTTCTCAGAGTACTTCTTGTTCAGTATGATCTCTAGAACTGGGGCTGGGGGTGGGACTGGCAGAAAGAAAAAGTAGGTGAAGGTAAGAGACTCAGGCCAGTGGAATACAGAAACAAGGATGGTTGGGAGCTTTCCCTGGCGGTCCACTGGTTAGGAGTCAGCGCATTCACTGCTATGATCATAGGTTCAATCCTTGGTCAGGGCAGTAAGACCCCGTAAACATTTGGGCCAAAAAAAAAAAAAGGATGGCTGGAAGTTTAGGACATGGAGAAATATTAGAGTATTTTAAATAAATAGGATTATCTTGAGTGTGTGCTCAGCAGGTTGGAAACAAAGAAGAGCCTGCCAATGTGACAAAATTTTAACTTGCTTCTCTTCTTTGGGATGCTTGCCCTCAATCTGAAAACTGTATGCTATTTTAATTTTTATTTTTAATTTTTAATTAAGTTTATACACTATGATTTTACATTTCTGGATTGTTTCCACACAATTTAATACTAGCTACCTAGTTCTAAAAGCATAATGAATTCTGTTTATAATAGCTCTTCACATAATAGCAATTTGCTCTTAAAACTGGTAGAGGTTGATTCAGAGGAACTTGGTTTCTGGTCCATGTTTTGACATAGGTCATGTCCATTTTTTACTATCAGCACTTAAAAGCACCATGCAAACTGAACACGACAAGTAAGTGAGCTTTACCACATTAACTGTTTTGCCTCAGGCATTACTAATTATTTGCTTGTGAAGCTGTACACTCTGCTTCTTTTTTTGGTCTTTGTAAGATATGTATCCGGAGAAGGCAGTGGCACCCCACTCAGTACTCTCGCCTGGAAAATCCCATGGACGGAGGAGCCTGGTAGGCTGCAGTCCATGGGGTCGCTAAGAGTCGGACACAACTGAGCGACTTCACTTTCACTTTTGACTTTCATGTGTTGGAGAAGGAAATGGCAACCCACTCCAGTGTTCTTGCCTGGAGAATCCAAGGGACGGGGGAGGCTGGTGGGCTGCCGTCTATGGGGTCGCACAGGGTCGGCCACGACTGAAGCGACTTAGCAGCAGCAGCAGCGAGGCATGTATCAGAGGAGTGGCATGGCCCTTTAGGGATACGCGACAAAACATTTTAACAGCCGTCCACCTGAGACTGATCCACACTCTAGAGCAGATGCAGGCTTGCACTGTGTGAGAGAGACAGGCTTTCCTAGAGAAATACAAATGGTAATATAACCGACTTTCGTGACTTCTGCATTAAGGAAAAGATGCTTTGAGAAAAGTAAAAAAAACTGGAAGACTTAAAATGCCACCCATCTCTATGTTCTGTAATGCCAAGGTAGATTCTGTTTTTTTACTTAAGTAAAACAGTATAACAACTCATTTATAAAAAATTAATTACTTCAAGAGGGCTAACTTCAACATAGGAATTATTTTTGTTTTGAACATGAAAAGTTACGTATAATCAACAAACTCTGAATTCTGACAGTTAACTTCTAATGGGTAACTTTGGGCGAAGGTAGACATCAGCTCTGTAAGTGATATATTTTGTTGATGTTAAAAATCCCCTGCCCAAGAGTCAGGTAGGACATGAGGCTAGTTCAGCTGGTTCAGAGGGAGGGTCCTATGCAAATACCAGGTGTAGAAGTGTTTCCACACAGAGTAGGGCACATGGTCAGCAAAGATCGGCGCAGCCTGTTAGTCCCTATGTCTGTTATAAAGATTTTTGTGTGTTATAGAGGGTTTTTCACTTAAGAAGTTATTGAACTAGTGAGGACTCTCAGTTTTGGCCTTCATTAATTAAACTTAGTTACAGAGCTAAACAGTTCTACCTACTCTGCAGGGCATGCCCTATTCAGGACTGGATGTTCAGGTGGGAAATGCTTTATTACTGATTATCACTGTGGCTATAGTTGTACAGTGTTCCTGATTTTTAGATATGAAATTGAGGTTTAGAGTTATAAATTTAGTTTCCGTTTTTAATGCCACAGTCTTTGGTAATGTTTATAACAATTTTATTGGTATAACATTTAATTACTAGATTAAGGTGTATATATTCCTTTATAAATTATCCTGTTGTAAATCCTCCCTATTCCTTTTGCTCAAGCAGATATACATATGGTTGACTCTTGAACAGTACAAGTCTGAACTGGGCAGATACACTTAAGTGCATTTTTTTCAGTAAGTAATGCACTACACATCTGCAGATGGTTGAGCCATGGATACAGATGATGGACTGTGAAGTTCTCCCTGGATTTTCCGCTGCAGAGGGGTCAGCACCCTTGGGTTGTTCAGGGTTCAGCTGTAATCCTCCCTGCAAGTAGCCTATATGGTAAACTTCAGATGCTTACAGACCCTTTTTTCCCTGTGATTGGAGGGGTCAGAAGGCTTTAGGGTCTCCTGCTTCGTGGCTGGGCTACAGGGAGCAGCAGCTGTAGTGACAGGCGCGTGACCTTCTCCCCACCGACACATGCTGCTTGGCACGGAGGAGCTCTGCACAGAAACCTGTAGCGTCCTTCGTGAGGCGGTACGTGGGGCAGACGCTGAGTGCCCTGTAGCTGTCTGCGATGTCACCCTCTCTGAAGTAGACCACCACGTATTTGTGCAGATGAGCCTGGCTTCTCAGATCACTGCAGAAGAGGTTAAAAGCGAGGTGGAACAGGTCTCGGGAGCTCTCACAGGGGCCGCCCTCCTTCTCGTCACAGTTACCATCGCACGTGGTGTTACCATTGGAAAGAAGGAAAATGACCTTATCCGCTGCTTGCTTCTGAGTGGTAAGCCACTGCACGGGACCCATCTCGGCTATTTTCTTTTTCTGCCACTTCTCAAGGATAACTTCACTTCTGCAGCGGTTTTGAAGAAACTCAGTGAAGTAACAAACTGTGTGATGGAAGCATATTTCAGAAGGGTAAACCACAAGAACCTTAATGGAGGGCAGTAGCGTGGTAGTTGAGAAGGAAGTCTTCTTGATCCTTTCTGTGGGGGAGAGAAGCATTATGTCATCTCTGCACAGCAAGTAACAGGCTTTCACGCCTGTCGAAACCATGGCAGATAAATGACCCCTTGCTAGGGCACACTGGCTGAGCATCAGAGGTGTTACTACTGCCAGAGAGGAGAATATCCCTAAAGTTCCTTTCATACACATGATCTGAAATATACCAGTACTTAAACCTTAAAGATGCTGCAAAAGATTTATTTTCTAAGTCCCTGTCACTGAGTTCTCTTGATCAAGCCCATCCCTTTTCACATAAATTCACAGAAACTATTTAGGTTCAGAGTACTCTGTTTCAGGTGGGTGGTTGTAACTGTAGGATTTTCAGAGCCATACATAAAAAGGACAGCTGACCTCTGCCCTTTCACATCCTGTTTTGAGTTGCGTCAACTCAGTAGTAATTCCATCTTCTACCTGTAGGTGGTAGGGTTTCTTTACAGTTACATAAGGTTAAGTGGTAGGTCATTTCAGCTGGTCAACTGGAATTCTGTCCTATACATGGTACAGAATGGAAGCTAGTTATGAAACTACTGTAATGAATAGATACAGGTCAAACAATTCCCACTAATAGAAGTATTTCTAAGGTCAGAGTTCGATACGGCTTGCTTACCTAAGAAAGAACACGGGATTAATCTTGTTCTATCTGTAACATCACAGACAGCTCAAACGCTGCATTTCCATGTCTGTGTGTAGAGGGGAGGGGAAAGCAGAGGTTATCAGTGGGCCTCCCCCTAGCAGTTTATATCAATACTGGTATCTGATTTCTCATTCAAGTGTTCACTGTTTTTGGGTTGGCAAGATCCTTGTTGTTCAGTCACTCAGTCGTATCCAATTCTTTGCCACCCTCATGGACTGCAGCGTGCCAGGCTTCCCTGCCCATCACCAACTTCCGGAGTTTGCTCAAACTCCTGTCGATTGAGTCAGTGTTGCCATCCAACCATCTCGTCCTCTGTCGTCCCTTTTCCTCCTGCCTTCGATCTTTCCCAGCACTAGTGTCTTTTCTAATGAGTCAGCTGTTCCCATCAGGTGACCAAAGTATTGGAGCTTCAGCTTCAGCATCAGTCCTTCCAGTAAATATTCAGCGTTTATTTTCTTTAGGATTGACTGGTTTGATCTCCTTGTAGTCCGAGGGACTCTCAAGAGTCTTCTCCAACACCACAGTTCAAAAGCATCAGTTCTTTGGTGCTCACCCTTCTTTATGGCCCAACTTTCACATCCCTACATGACTATTGGAAAAAACATAGCTTTGACTATACGGACGTTTGTCAGCAAAGTAGTGTCTCTGCTTTTTAATATGCTGTCTAGGTTTGTTACTGCTTTTCTTCCAAGGAGCAAGCATCTTAATTTCATGGCCGCAGTCACCATCAGCATTTATTTTGGAGCCCAAGAAAAGAAAGTCTGTCACTGTTTCCATTGTTTCCCCATCTCTTTACCATGAAGTGATGGAACCGGATGCCATGATCTTCATTTTTAAATGTTGAGTTTTAAGGTAGCTTTTTCACTCTTCTCTTTCACTTTCATCAAGAGGCTCTTTAGTTCTTCTTCACTTTCTGCCATAAGGTGTCATCTGCATATCTGAGGTGATTGATATTTCTCCCAGTGATCTTGATTCCAGCTTGCACTTTATCCAGCCTGGCCTTTCACATGATGTACTCTGCATATAAGTTAAACAATCAGGGTGACAATATATAGCCTTGATGTACTCCTTTCCCAATTTGGAACCAGTCTGTTGTTCCATGTCCAGTTCTAACTGTTGCTTCTTGACCTGCATACAGGTTTCACAGGAGGCAGATATGGTCATCTGGTATTCCCATCTCTGTAAGAATTTTCCAGTTTGTTGTGATCCATACACACAGTCAAAGGATTTCACATAGTCAATGAAGCAGATGTTTTTTCTGGAATTCTCTTGCTTTTTCTATGATCCAGTGGATGTCGGCAATTTGATCTCTGGTTCCTCTGCCTTTTCTATATCCAGCTTGAACATCTGGAAGTTCTAGGTTCATATACTGTTAAAGCCTAGCTGGGAGAACTTAGAGTATTACTTTGCTAGCATGTGAAATGAATACAATTGTGCGGTAGTTTGAGCATTCTTTGGCATTGCCCTTCTTTGGGATTGGAATGAAAACTGACCTTTTCCAGTCCTGTGGCCACTGCTGAGTTTTCCAAATTTGCTGGCATATTGAGTGCAGCACTTTCACAGCATCATCTTTTAGGATTTGAAATAGCTTAGCTAGAATTCCATCACCTCCACCAGCTTTGTTCGTTGTATGCTTCCTAAGGCCCACTTGACTTCATACTCCAGGATGTCTGGCTCTAGGTGAGTGACCACACCATCGTGCCTATCTGGGTCGTGAAGGTCTTTTTTGTACAGTTCTCCTGTGTATTCTTGCCACAGTGTTTTTCTTACGCCTTGGAAGAACTTATTTTAAAAAAGTAGGAACTAGCGTAGATCCGCTATCTCGAATAAGGGGCAGTTTGTTATTAGCTATCTTTGGACCATTTCAGTCTTGGTAGGTGCCTCAGTGATTTAAAGAAAAAGGTGACTTAAAAAGGTGAGTGAAATCCTGAGTCCCAACCTTTGCTTTACCCTTGCAGGTATGATCAGTCTTTAGGAGAGCTCTAAGGTATTAAATAAATGTGGTCTGACTCTATTCTGATGCCAAAATGTGATTGCCTCTGGAGGAAGCTCCTTTAAAAGAAAAAATCAGCGTCATTCTTTAAAGAGCTGAATTATAACCCTTACCGTGCCTCCAGATCAGATAGATGCCAGCCACCAGCACCCATGTAGCCACAAGCAGAGCGGACAGGAGGAGAGGCAGCCAGCCACCCAGCACACTTCTGTCTGGGGAGAACAGAACTTATTTATCTTAAGCAGCACACAACCAGATTTTTCTCTTATTTGAAGACTAAAATTTTTATTTGACGCTTTGTAGACAAGTTTGGGTTCCTTCAAAGCCAACAGTCAGTAGATCTCTGCAGATCGGTATTTTTTTTTTTTTATAGAGTGTCCAGGTCTTTCACTAGATGCTCAAAAAGGAGAGGGGGCCCAGGAGTTTAGGAATGGTCCTTCAAAATCACTTTGGTCTTTTAGTCCACATTTTCACTGTGGTAACCAGAGTTTACATTCAGGTTTTTTTTGTTGTTGTTCTTTGATGAATTAATGTTATTCCGGGTGCAATTACTTCATATAATACATAGTATGCATAGAGGGCATCTTTAAAGGCTGTTCTGTCAGACTGACAAATGTGAGGGTAATGCCACCCGGTCACAGGAATGCTGAGAGTCAGTTAAGCTCCAGGGTGTGAAACTGCTCAGGAATCCGTCGGCACTGTGCCCACACAGCAGGATTGTCAGGAGGCTGGGTATCTAAAAACAGCACCTTCCAACTTTTGACCCTATGCCGGGCTAGTTCCGGAAGCATTTAATTTGAAAGAACTAACATCATTAAATCCAGAGAGACATTCTCCAGAACAGGCTGCTCTCAGGCACCAACGAGGTGTGTCTCCCCGGGGCCACTATTCCTAATTTGTTATCCAAATGTCTGTGTGGCCGCATCGAGTTACAGTAACAGCCGGCCCTGGGCTACTGAGACAGATAAGAAAGTCAAAATGCAGTGAAATGCACGTTCCTTCATACACTCAGTCCTTTTACACCACTGACGTTTTTCAGCAGACCCTTGGGGTGTTCTGAACATCTATTTTGCACCACTGATTTTTTTTCTTTCCCTTCTTCTGTATGTCCTGCTTGGTCAGGATCTTGATCTCATAAATGAAGCCTCATTCCTATTCCTATTGTAGCTGTTGGGCACAGAACCGCTATCTTTCCCTGCACCCTGTTCAGCACCCACAGGCCAGGACCCTCTCTCACTCTACCCCCACACCCCCAGCCTGTTGCATTCTGAATGGGGTAGGGCTGGGGTCCTTCCTGTCCTGAGGCTCTGTGCTGGGCACCTACCATGATCCTGAGGAGAAGAGACTCCCGTTTGTGGGCACTGCACCACGGTTCCTCTTTGTCGGATGCAGTCGTTGCCACATGTATGGAAATACGGAGTCAGCTAAGGAGAAGCAAGGGGCTTAGCATTATTCCTACTTTTCACCAGAACTTCTCATCCCTTTTTTCCTAGCTTCAACCCCTCTCTGGCATTGTAGTAAGGCGTTTTTTTTCCCCTTGGTCATACTTCTGTTATAAAGCCCTAAAATCCAGACCAGTGACCTAAGACCAGACACCTACAACTCCGGGGTTATGGATCTAAACTTTGTACATGTTGCTGAGAGGTTTTGCATGCTCAGTTGTGTCCGACTGCAACCCCATGAACTGTATGTAGCCCACCAAGCTGCTCTATCCATGGGATTTCCCTGACAAGAATACTGGAGTGGGTTGCCACTTCCTTCTCCAGGGAATCTTCCCGACTCGAATCAAACCCGCATCTTTTGCATTGGCAGGCAAATTCTTTACCACTGAGCCACACGGGATGCCCACTAAGAGGTTAGTTTCCTTATCTAAAAGGGTTAGGTTGCATCCTAATACATAAATATGTCCTCAAAAAATAGGGCAGTGGGACGCCTCTTGACCTAATCAGCACTTTTAAGTCCCTTGGGACTAGGAGAGTCTGGTTCCTTAGAAAAGAGGTGCAGTTCGAACATGCTGATGGGTATCTGCTCCCCTGGGCATGTCTGAGTGCTGCCTTTATGTCCCCAGGAATGAAGAACAAAAGAGTCTTATATCTTGGGTGTGGCTCTGTTCCAGTGGGACCCTCAATAACATGAACTCGGAGCAGAAAGAGCCCTGAGAGCATCTGCTGGTCTGACTTCCGTTCTCCAGTGGACTAATCACGGGCCCCGAGAGGACAGAGTTGCCCTTCAAAGTTCATAAACCGATCAGGAATTTTACTTCATTTTGCAGTGGAAATGGAGGCTTGGGATAACAAAATGGTATTCCTGTCTCAGAATTCCTTTGTGGCTCTGTGACAGCAAATGGGAATAAAAACACATTGGAAAGTCATCAGCCACTCACAGAAGCCAAAGGGACCTTAACAATAAGTTCACCTTCCTGACCTCATGGATTCCCCATCAACATCACATAATGGCAGAGAGGCTGCTGGCAGAAGCGAGCCGAGGAGAGAACGCATCTGCTCCAACCAGAACGGACCGCTCAAAAGCAGCGAGTGGCGGTGCAGTGGGTCAGTGAGCCCCGTTCTGTCCCCGCCAGAGCATCTTGTTCAGCTTTACCTGGACCACAGCACCTTCACTCTCCCCAGTCACGTGAACCACCACGGAAGTTCGAGTTAGTTCCTTCTGGTGCAGGTGAGTGAGACAAAATCAAGAATTAGGAGCATAGGAGGGAGTAGGTTAAAGACTGCCAGTGAAGCCACTGCTCTTCCCAGACTGACTGGAACTCGTTAATTTGCGTGAGCCAGATGCACTCTGTACTTCTGAGACCTCTACCTTTGGTGGGTTTTAGGTTCACAGGGATGTTTCCAGAGATGCCCCCAGGGGGCTTGGTTTTGTTTTTTTTAATTAATCAAAATAGCCCAGCACGTTTGTATATCAGTCAGTCCTGCCTGTTGCTCTCTCAAAAGAGTCTGTCCAGGGAAGTTCCCCAAGGGAAGGAGAGCTGGGGGTGGAGGACAGGACTGGTCTTGAGGACATGAGGGGAAGAAAGCACCTCTGACACGTAGGAAGTCCCAATCACGGCGGTACTTTGGATGAGCGCCATGTATCTGTCTCCAAGGGGACTGGTGGTAAAATTCACTTCCACCGTGTTCGCGCTCCTCTTGCAAGCGGTGATGTTTGGCTTCCACAGACTTCCTGTGAGTCATGAGAATCACAAGGATGGAGCTGCAAACTGAGCCCTCAGTTAAGTCCCCGAAAGGGCTTGACCAAAACAGATGTCTGTTCTGAGGCACACCTCCACAAGATACAAGCTACTACACAGCGTGTCTTCTATTTATCATCTCAGAGTAACCTGCTGCCCAAGAAAGTTTAGTGACCCCACGTCACTGCTTTGCTGAAAACAGCTTCCCTGGGCTGACGGTGATGGGAGGCACAGGCCAGGTTCTACTGCTCTCTTCTACTCTCGGCATCCATTTGGAGTGAAGGGCTGGGGGTCAGGATTTCTCCCTTTCCGGGATGGGGAGCAAGAGCCACAGCTTAGGAGACATGTCTGAGTTTATAGAGTGAGTGAATTCAGCTAGAGCTAGAATACTCTGGATTCCAGAACTCCATCCATCAGCCTGCTCTGCCCCAGCTTAACCGAACGTCAGGAAATAAGGAAGTGCCTCATGGCTTAACAGAATACCCTGACAGGTCTACTCTGTGAGAAAAGCCAGTTGTTTCAATCATGTGCCTTGCAAATCAGCACTTGGTTCATTTCCAGGAACATGATATAGAAGAGCATGCATTATTTTCCCCACCCAGGAGGCCATTTCAAGCCCTCACTCCCAGCTATCTTACTGTCTTTAGGGGTTGGGTCCCAGGACTGATTCAAGGCCCTCGGGCCCCCTACACCCCAAAGGGTCCGCCGCTCCAGATGCCGGCAGGGGGCTACAAGGAGGCGCAAGCTCCAAGTCCACCATCAGCAGGAGACACATGCTCGGCCTGCTGGGGTTCACAAGGACGCCTGTGGGGCGGGGGTGCCTAAAAGACAGGGGCTGGTGCCTCCAAACCATTAGCCTCATTAGCACCCTAAGACTATCATTACCCAGAAATGCACAGAAATCCTTGTAAACACCTTGGAAATTGGATGGTTGGGACTGATTAACCTGAAGGGGCTTATTTCAAAAATCAGAGGGTAGGGGCAGTTTCTAACAGGCTGCCTGTGAGCTGTGACCCCTGTGAGGTCACAGGTTGGGAGCATGCTTCTAGGCCATTACTTTAGCTAATGCTGCCACCTTGAATGTTTGCAAATCCAGATAGGTCCCTGTGGCCACAGCTCAGTGGTGCTGGTGTCTGAGCAGGCGGAGGACTTTAATGGAGTCCCATCCAGGCAGAGAGGGCCTTTGTTTGGGGCTAAAATGTTACTTTAATCAAGGGAATGGGGTGTTTTTCCTGTGACTTGCTCACCGCATAAACCTACCAAGAGTTTGTCAGGTTGGGGATCAGCCTTCACTGAGCAGTTTGGATACATAACAGACCTACTCTAGGCCTCAGTTCCTTCATCGTAAAAAGTCTGATTGAGCTGTGCTGGCTCGAGCTATGGATTTCTTCTCATAACAAAAGCAAATGCTGAATTTACTTACCTGCCTCGATGCATTTTTTTTTATATTTCATTACATGGTCCAGGCACCCTGGAAATTTGAAAGTTTTCACATTTTAGAAAAAAGTAACCCTGCTCCACCCCAGTGCCAACACATGTGCACACAACACATGCTTACACACCTGTAATGAATTGCCAGAACATTTCCGATGAGGGCAGATAGCAGATGGAAATAAGATGCTAACATACTGTTAAACAGAAGACTATCTACCTGCGAAATGATAACCAGAATCTAATTTGAATACAGCCTTTATCAGAATGCTATCTGTGATCCCCAAGAGAAGACCTCGAAACCAGCCATTCTTGAAAAATGAGGTTCGGTATTACGTGTACATACTGCCCCTTCCAAGAGGTGGAGCTTAATCCTACTCTGTGCCCCTCCGCCCCAGGGTGGGGTAGACTTAGTGATTTGTTTCCAAAAACTAGAGCTGGGGAAGGGAAAGATACTAGATTACATGGAGAAACCTGGCAAGACACCACTCAACAGTGACACAGGTGAGCATCACCCGTGACGTCCTGTGCATGTCACCCACCCCACAGGCGCCACAGGAAGAGTGCTTCACCTGTAGAATTCTCATCAAATTCCTATATCCCCAGTCTGATCATGAGACAAACACCTGACAAGCCCAGATTGGGGGAACATCCTGCAGGAGGCATGGCCATCACTCCTCAAGACCCATGGTCGTGAAACACGGAAACACTAAGAGACCGCCACAGACCAGATGAGATGAAGAAGACACTGGGGACTAAATGCCACTGGGACAGAAAGACGACATTAGTGGGAAATCAGATGAAATCCAAATAAAGTCTGGACTTTAGTTCATAGAAATACCAGTGCTGGACTCTTAGTTTTGACTGATAGATTGTGGTAACATATCCTATGTAAAAGAAAAGCCTTTATCAACAGTAAGAAACTGGGTGAGCACTATATGGGAACTCTTTGTACTAGCTTTGCAACTTTTCTATAAAAGTATTCCAAAATATTTTTAAAATGAGATTTGGTCTCACCAAGAAACCTGGGAACTACTGTGTAGTAAATGATGTGATGCTGAGAATACACTAGACCAGAACCAAGGAATGCAAACAGATTGGAAATTGCCCCCATTTGGCTTCAGTGGCACAGCTGGCACAGGGACAGGCGTGGGGACAGAACAGATGACCCAGCCCGAGCCGGAGTGATGTGGGAGCTGCTGGGGCCAGGCACCTTGCTGGGCCCTCCTCACCGAAGACCTTGTCTCATCCTCGCACTGACCCCATGTGTGATCGTGCAGGTGTGACACCAGAGGGCTGAGCATGTGTCATAGAGCAAGGGAAAGAACCAGTGCTCACCTCAGTGCCATCGGCCTCTCCTCCCAGCTCAGGGGGCAGACCCACTGGAGTCTGTACATCCTCAGAGACCAGCCACACATGGTCAAACTACACATCCTGCCCAGAAGCTGAGACTGGAACAAGCGTTTTGCGTCGACCGCAGAGAATGGCAGATGTGCATCAGTCAAGAAGGACCAGAGTTTGACCAGCAGCTTCACTGCGCTGTGTGTGTAACCAGGGCAACTTCCTTAAGCTCCCAGTTTCTTTTATCTGTAAATCAGGGCTGTCCCAACCTTGGGGGTTTTGACAGCCCGAGTGAGATGATGGGTGTCAAGTGCTCAGTCAGTGCCCAATGCACAGGAATGGGCTTTCCCCTCTGTTTCACCTGACTCAGTCCTCTCCTTGTGAGTGACGCAGTTGCTGTATCCCTAGTACACATGAGGAAACCGAGACTCAGCAAGGCCAAACATCTCATCCAGGGGACCTGGCCTGTCTCTACCAAACCACATACCAGATCAGGTGTCCCAGCAAGACAGAGGATAAGACAGGAGTGAGGATGTGTACCTGGGGAGGTGAAGTTCACAGCCATGGAGGGACCGTCCTCATTCATATTTGCATTGGGGATGTTATGGGCCCCAATGAAATAGACTGTGTTCAGCTCGACAGGAAAACCAATGTAGGAAAACGTCCACTGCAAAGCAAAGCGGGAACCCTTGACTTGCCACGTCCTTTTCATCTATAATTTCATTCCTTAACCCACTGCTAAAACTTATGTCTCTAGCCAATGTCTACTAAGGAAATTGACCCCACACAGTTTGCCAGTGTAACCCACAGAATCAGAGAAGTGTAAAATTCTAGAGCCAGGATATAATTTAGGGTCAGTTTCCCTCACTTGGGCCCCCCCTGCTGGCTCAAACGGTAAAGAATTTGCCCACAACGTGGGAGACCTGGGTTCAATCCCTGGGTCAGGAAGATCCCCTAGAAAAAGAAATGGCAACCCACTCCAGTATTCTTGCCTGGAGAATTCCATGAACAGAGGAGCCTGGCAGGCTACAGTCCATGGAGTCACAGAGTTGGACATGACTGAGCGACTAACACTTCCCTCACTTTGCTGATGGGGAAATTGAGGCCCAGGGATGCTAACTTGCCCAAGGCACACAGAAGAGAAATGGCCCCAAGTGGGATTTGAACCTGAACATCTAGGTTCCAGGTTGTAGCTGTCAGCAGCCTGTATGTGAATACAAATCCACACCCCCAACAAAGGACCCAGATTAGTGACAGCCCTCCCAAGTGTCTCCAAGTGCTTACTTTGCCACCAGAGGGTCTGGTCTGAGTCTGGAAGGCCTGAGTGTAATTGCACCTGATGCAGCTGTAGGACTGGAAGTGGCTTTTGCCCATCACGCAGATCTTGGTGGCCTTCAACAAGCGGATGCTGGCTGCCAAGGTGGGTAAGAGGGCAGTTGTGTATTTAGTACTTCCTCTGTAGCTGATTTGATGCTAGACAGCCTACCTGCCTTCACACTCACCGTGGCCCTCAGAGGTAGGCACTATGATTGTTCCCGGTTTACAGAAGGGGTCAGCGAGGCTGGGAATTGCAGGGAGCTGTGCCATAGCTTACAAAGGTCATAGGGACCATATGGATTCAGATTCCAAAGCCTTTCCTCCTCATAGGTGAGCCTGAGTTTCACAGGCACCTGCAAAGAGGAGGCTACCTTTACACTATCCTGGACCTCTGTTAAGAGGAACAGGTGTGCTGTGTGGAGCAGAGGCCTCTCAGTGTCCTCAGCAGCCAAGCCTGTTCTGTCCGTACCTTTATCCTTGCTGATCCAGCCCTGCAATGCCTTTTCCTCCTGTTCTTGGGTGCATAGGGTCACTCTTTCTCCTTCAAGGCCCAACTCATGCACCACCATCTACAATGACAGCTAACAAACACAGGAGCTCACTCTGTGCCAGGGATGAAGCCAAATGCCATCTAATTTACTGTGGTCTCACCAGGGCCCGCTCCTCCTCCTCTCCCCTCAGCCCCACCGAAGATGAAGTACAGGTCCCTCCAGGATTCCCCTGACAGTCTGTCTGCCTCCCCCTGGCCCCTGAGAACCTGACTGAGCAGGAACTGGAGCTCGCTCACTTCCCCGTGCTTGGCACTCCCAGACTATGACCGTACGGAATTTAGTGAGGGGACTCTACAGACATGAGCTTTAGGCCCCCAGTATTGGTTCATCCAAAGTGCCTCAGAGAAATGCTAGGACTTCCATGATGTCCTTTGGGAGATGGAAAAGTTATCTACCCAAGAGAATGTTTTCCTAAACCTGCAAGATCATCTCTGGCCCTATCCCGCTTCCTTCCATGAAGAGCAGTGTAACATGTAAAAAAGCACACCAATACCAGCACACCACCTGATGAGTTTTCGCACTTGTGCAGCCAGTACCCAGGTCAAGGAACACCCCAGGAGTGCCCCTCAGGCCTCCTTTCAGTCACTCCCCACCCAAGAATGGGCTTCTCTGGTGGTTCAGATGGTAAAGAATCCACCTGCAATGCAGGAGACCTGAGTTCAATCCCTGGGTTTGGAAGATCCCCTGGAGAAGGGAATGGCTACTCATTCCAGCATTCTTGCCTGAGGATCTCATGGACAGAGTAGCCTGGGAGGCTACAATGAGTGCATAGGGTCACCAATAATCAGACATAACTGAGCAACTTTTACCCAAGAATAGCCTCTGTCCTGACTTCTGACTACATAGAGTAGTTTTGCCTGTTTTGCACTTTCCGTTAGTGGAATCATCTGGTGGGTAGGACCGCAGGCCTGCGTCTAGAGGTGTAAGTATGAACGCCCGAATCTGGCTTCTTTTGCTTGTGAGAGTCATCCACACATCGTTATAAATCATTCATGCTAATTGATATACTGGACTCCGTTTTGTGAATCTAAGTCTGCGGTCAGGCATTGAAGGCGTTTTGTTTTTGGCTGTTGTGAATACTGCTACTGTGCGCATTCTCGTCCGTGGCTGTGGTGCACGCATGGCATGTATGGTGGATCTGCGGCACGCGTGTATGCGTTCTGCTGGGTATGCCGGGAAGGGACGTCACGGGCCACAGAGTCTGCCCATTTCTGCTTTAGTAGACATGTCGGGCCTTACCGTTGATGGATGCAGACTTACCATCTGCCCGGAGGATCCAGCTTATGTTCATCAAAATTGGAGAGTCCTCCAGGTCAACATTGCTTTTAATAGTTTCTACTCGGAGGTCCCTCAGGTCTCCTGGGGTCAGGGTGTGTCGGACCATCCATTCTGGAGACAGTCCTGGGAGAAGGCAAAACTTCCCATGACACCCTTTCCCCAGCCCAGTCCAATGCCACTTGCTCTACATGACCCACTGTGACCACCCCTCACTCACAACTCATCTCTTCTTTCAGCTAAGGCAGGCCAGACATTTCTCAGTGCTGGCTGATGTGCAGCCAAGGTGATGCTGAACCTCCTAGGCCCAACCTACAGGGCACATGTGCCCACTCTGGGTCCCTTCATACATATGTATGTATCTAATTTATTCGACATGTTTATTAGAATCGCTTCTGCCCACCCCACACCTCAGCCCGGACTCCAGCCAGCTTACCCCCATGACTCCCCCTTCCTACCCCTTAGTCTCTGTCAGTACCATCTCTTCTCCAGCTCACTCTGTCCATCCACATTTCTTGGGCAGAAACACACCCATTCTTTAAATGCTACCATCTCCAACACTCCTTCTTCTCTAAAACATTTGCTTCCTGTTCCCAAGTGTAAATGACGTCCCTCCCATGGCACTTGATCTCCTGTGCCTCTTTCCAGCCAGGAGACCAGCCCACCCGAAACCCTGGGAGCTCTGCCTTGGGCAGATGGAGGCTTCACCCGCGCCTGGTCTTCGATGACCTACTGCCGGGATTCAGGTCCCCTGAAAGTCCAACTGTACTTCTGACGTAAAGCCCTGTTTCTAGTGCACCTACCGGGTTCAGAGCCACACTGAATTGTCTGCAAGAGAGAAAGAAACTGAGTGCCATGTTGAATACCAGCAAACCACAAGACTTCATTTGCCAAATTAGACAAAACACCATCTTTTCCCTTAAATGCATATACAAGTGGTGCATGTTCAAAGAAAGGCTGATCTGGTCCCACCTCACAATTTGGGAGACATTAAGCAGCCCTATGATAGGCTATGATGGGCCATAGATTAACCACCATTTACTTGAACGTCAAGCCTGGCCATCATCTCCCTTAAAGATCAAAGGTGGGTTTACACCCCTCTCTGCAGCTCAGCCTTCCCTGCCACAAGCAGGGGATAACTCTGGACCATCACAGAGGCCCCTTCACACTAACTGTAGCCTTCTAGGACAGTCTAGAATATTTATTGAGTTTCCCCAGGTTAAAGACAGGCTGTGCCAAGAAGAGCAGAAGAATGCAGTCCATGGTACCTTTCCAAGGTTCTTTAAAAAAATTCCCCTTCTGATATAAAAGGACTCACTCGAACTATTTACCAAATCATAAAGCAACTATGATTTCATCATGTTATCTTTTAAAAAGAACTTATAAAGAATATCATCAGTATCTAAGAAAGGCCAATATTAAATCCTTTGGATTAACTGCTCATGTCTTTTTATTAAAAAAAGTAATTAGTCCTTTGGTTTGGGAATAAAATTCAAGACCTAAAAGGAAGCAGCAAGTTCCCGTGACACAGATGACACAGTGTGGTTAAGTCCACCGGCTCTGGAATTTGAGCCCTTGCAGCCTCAACATTTCTCAACACCATGAAGACAGAAGGCAAGACTTTGTTGATTTGAGTAATATGAGTTGGGTGGAACTGTCAGTCGCTCATCTTTGTCTTTTTAAAGCTGAACTCCAAGGGATGTCACCAGACAGTTTTTTAAACAAGCCACCATGGTGATACTGGGAGCTAAGTTCTTGTCAAGGGGCTGCTGAGATAAATTTTAGAAAGAAGCAAAGCCACAGCTCTAAGCTTTGCACAGAGTTCAAGCTACAGGCCTAGTAGCAGGTACTGCAAAAGCAATGAATTCTTCCTCTAGGGGAAAGGTAGGGGTGCGGTGGCGTGAGGGGGTGGGCTCTGAACTGAGACAGGACAAGGAGAGGAGCTGAAGACATCAAGGCAGGGTATGCCTTTCCATCAGCAAATGACATCACGCTTTTATGCTGCATGCTATGCTTAAGGGCAGCAATATAGCTTCAAACGCTATTTTGCAAATGAGGTTTTGTTTGAAGACCCAGAAAAGTCCCTCAGTCCTTTAAGGCAGGGGAAGAAGGGAAAGCTGCAGAGTTCAGGGGCTTAGCTCTGGGGACAAGGGCCCCAGTATAGCAAAAAGAACACGGCAAAAAAGGCGACTGGAATGTAGAAGCAGCTCTTGCGACCCCAGGCAATAACAACAGTGAACGCCTACTAAGTGCTAGGCTCTTTGCTGCTATTTTACGGCCCCTATTTTAGCTGTCCTTCACTAAATCCTGGTGAGTGAGGGATATGACCCTTCAGTTAGACAGATGAGGACACGAGGCTTATTGAGCATAGATGGCTGGATCAAGAACGCATGGTGACATCCGAACCCGTCTGATTCCCTCGCCCCAGACTTAAGCAGTCCGACGCCCGATCCCGGCTTCAGACGGCCCTCTGCGAACGCCTCGGAGGAGCAAGAGCTGATGGGTTGGGACGCGTTTGGGTCCGGGTTTGAGGGACTGGAACGCGGGAGAGGGGAGCGGACAGGGGGTGCTTACCGGCTCCGGAGGCACGGCCCCACAGCACAGCGCGGCCAGGCTCAGCAGTACTAGCGACATCGCGGGGCCACCGCCCGCCACCGCGCGGGGTCCGGATCGGCATCGGGCCGCGCTCTTATCCAGGCGCCCGGGGCCACACCTCCGGGCTCCGCCTTCCCCAGCACCGCCCGGGTAGGGGCGGCCCTCTGGCGCCCTCCCAGGGTGGGGAATGTAGTGCCCGGCCTGCAGGGGTCGCGCGGGATCAATGCCCGGGTCCGAGCGTCTCCCTGGCAGCCACGCACGCGCCGGCCCAGCGCACCGGTGCGTGCGGTGAGCCAGGTGCGCGAGTGCGCGCACGAGCCGCCCGCCCCACCCGGCAGGCCCGCCTGGCGCCCGCTCGCCGCCGGGAGCAGGTCTGGTCCGAGACGCCCGCGGTGCCCCTCCTGGCCGCCCGGAGCGCGCGGAGCGCGGGCGCTGCCGGTTAAAGTGTAGCGGGGCTGGGCCGGGCCGCCGGCGCCAGCTCCTCCGACTCCGCCGCCGACCGTCCCGGCACTCGGACCGACCTGCCCACGGTGAGTAGTGGGGAGGCGCTCGACCCGGGGCCGTGGCCGCACTCCGGAGCCCGCGGCCGGGTCGGGCCGGGAGGTCGAGTGGGTCTGGAGAACCCAGGCTGGACGCCGAGGTTGGCCACCACCCCCCCACCCCCGGGAAACGTGTGGGACGGGAACAGCAGAGTCGCACTGAGTTACTCGCAGAAATTTAAGTTGTGTGTAATTTGTGTAGTAGAAACCGTCCCTATCGCTGGTTTTCTGGTCAATGTATCTTTCCACAAAATGAGACCTGATGCTAACAGTTGGGTCTCCGAAGAAGAAAGTCTTCACGCTTTGGGTTTGGAGGCGAGTTCTTGAGTTTCAGGGAGCTCGGGATTTCTGAGCAAATTTTGCAAATTAAATGCGGCCTCAGAGAGCCGACCTAGCTGCTCAGAACCAAGTAGGGTCTGGGAATTGCGTTTAACTTGATCTCGCTGGTTAATTCTGCGCAGATGGACCAGACCCATTCTTTGAGAGACATAGTGGGTTTGGGGAAAGGTTAATGAAAATCAGCTGGGCTAACAGTGAATCAAAGTGTTTGAAACTCTTCCGCTTTAGGCGCCTGGGTTTGCAGAGGAGGGGGAGGGTGACCAACTCAAGGTCCCTTAAACTTCTAGGCTGAGTTAGCTCCACTCTTTAGATGGGAGACCAAGGCCTAGGGAGGCATGGAGTTGTCAGCTGGTGAAAAGTTGACTTAGTCAAGCAGTTGTTTTGCTGAGGTCCTGTGTACCAGTCCTGGCCCAGCTGCCTGATTCAAATTTTGGCCAGCATGGAGCAGGCCCCAGTCTCAAGGTTGGCTGGGGATTCTGGCATGCACATATGTGAGATGCAGGCGATGTTTTCCTGAGGGTTGGTCTGGTTCCTCATCAAGGTGAGTGGCTCAGGTGAGGGTATTGCCTCACCCATGCCTGGGGCTGGGTCACCCGCGGCCCCTTGCTTAACGTCTCTGAGTTGCTTTGAGCCCTAGCCCTGTAGTCCCAGAGATCACTTGCAGCTCTAATAGTTGTCTGTATTCTTGAGCCAACGTGTGCAGGATGCCCATGCTGGCATGCAAAGGTGCCAGCTAACAGGTGCCCTCAGACTGAGAACGTGGGCGGTGAGAGTATGTTCGAGGGCACGTGGGCTCCCGACTTCTGCCATGGAAGTGCAGATGCAGTCTCATCTTCCTGCTCTTGGGATTACAACCCTTGTCCGTGGGGTGCCAGACGTTTTGGTGATGGTCATTTTTCAGTGTTAGGAAGGTCACCTGGCTGGCTATGCCAGGCCATGGGAAGTCAGTCCCTCTGAGGGCAGTGAGAAGAGGCCGCAATTAGTCTGAATCTGTTCGCTGGACGAATAGCCCAGTGTCTGTATGGGCCAGGCTTCAGGCTGCACCGGCTTTACAGCCATGCCCCAAAGCAGGCCCTGTTGCGAGAGCTTGGGCTCTTGAGGGTCAAGGCTCTGGGGGTGACCAGGGATGCAAAGGTTAGTCCTGGAGACAGAGTTTGTGAGTCAGACATTTATAGGGATTAGTAAAGTAGGGAAACAGTGGAAACAGTGTCAGACTTTATTTTTGGGGGGGGCTCAAAAATCACTGCAGATGGTGATTGCAGCCATGAAATTAAAAGACGCTTACTCCTTGGAAGGAAAGTTATGACCAACCTAGACAGCATATTCAAAAGCAGAGGTATTACTTTGCCAACAAAGGTCCGTCTAGTCAAGGCTATGGTTTTTCCAGTGGTTATGTATGGATGTGAGAGTTGGACTGTGAAGAAGGCTGAGCGCCGAAGAATTGATGCTTTTGAACTGTGGTATTGGAGAAGACTCTTGAGAGTCCCTTGGACTGCAAGGAGATCCAACCAGTCCATTCTGAAGGAGATCAACCCTGGGTGTTCTTTGGAAGGAATGATGCTAAAGCTGAAACTCCAATACTTTGGCCACCTCATATGAAGAGTTGACTCATTGGAAAAGACCCTGATGCTGGGAGGGATTGGGGGCAGGAGGAGAAGGGGACGACAGAGGATGAAATGGCTGGATGGTATCACCGACTCAATGGACATGAGTTTGAGTGAACTCTGGGAGTTGGTGATGGACAGGGAGGCCTGGTGTGCTGCGATTCATGGGGTCGCAAACAGTTGGACACGACTGAGCAACTGAAATGAACTGGAAGAGGGGTAGAGAAGGAAATGGCGCCCCACTCCAGTACTCTTGCGTGGAGAATCCCGTGGACAGAGGAGCCTGGTGGGCTACTGTCTGTGGGGTCGCACAGAGTCGGACCCGACTGAAGCGACTTAGCAGCAGAGAGGGGAGGTGGATAGGGTCCCAGGAATGGATATTCCCTATTCCCTTCTTTCTGTAAGATCCTAGAGTGAGGGAGCAGCCATGGTGTCAGGTGAGACAGAAGGGCCAAGAGAGGCCTGGCCTGCGGTGGACCCCTGACTTAGATCTTCGGCAAGAAGTGTTGAGACAAGGCATGAGAGGAAGTGGCTTTCGAGATGGGAGAAGGCTGGTTTTCTTCCAAGAATGAGCAAGGTTGAGATAGTTTCTCCAGGAAAAGAAGCTGATGGGCAAAGGAGAGGAGAAAGGCGAGGTGAGCAAAATGCCAAGGTGGCTGAGCATCAGGTCGAAGGAGTGGGAGGGGGGAACCAGAGCAGCGGATGCTGGCCATTGACTTGGGATGCAGACCGAGTGACCTCCCCATGCCCTGGGTGCAGGGCTGGGCATGTGTGGGCACAGAGATGACACCGCCCTGTCTCTGGTTCTCTGCTGCCCATGGCCGGGTCTGAAGGCAGGACCGCAGAGTGAGTAGTCCCGAGTGATCCCTTTAGCCACGGCTGGTGTGCTCTGTGGGCCAGGAAGTGTGCCTGTTCAGTAGGAGGGGTCCACACTGGCTCGGATGGTCATTCTGAAAAGTGTTCCTCCGTGAGAGGGCCTTGCTGGTTAAGCATGGAGCCTCCAAGCTGGCCTGCTGGAAGGAACGCCGTTTGTTGCAACGCCTGAGCCCAGTAGTGCCGTAGCTTTGTTAATGGGATGCAGGGCCCCTGTGGGTCAGGAGGTCTCAGCTGCTTCCCCTGTGACTCTGGAAGTCTTGGCCCTTCTCAGAGCCTCGGTTTCCTTTGCTGTCAAGTGTAATGGCAGTGAGGTGACTCAGGTCTGTGAGGCAAGTGCAGATACTCTCACCTTTCCTCTTTGGCCATGAGTTCTGCTGCATCTGCATTTCTGAAGGAGCCTTGTACAGCATTCCTTCTTGTCTGAGTATTTAGTAGGTGCTTATTAAATGCTTGAATGAATCAATGAATGAATGCATACCTTCCTCCAAGCCGGGGGCCCAAGCCTGCCCAATCAGAGCTGGTTTGGGTTTCCTTCTACTCTTCCTTCTCTGGTGGGGTGAGGAGCATCTCATCTGGACTCTGGAGGACCCCTCTGTCCACTACCCATGGCCCTGGCCCCAGAGTCCCCTGGGACAGGCTCTGTGCTGCCACTGGGTTCACATCTCCTGGCTGTGCTATTCGTTCCCCAGTGCCACCCTTGAGCGAGGCTCTGGGTGTCGTAGGGCCTCAGTTTCCCCTCCGTAACATGGGGCTGACGTCAGTCCTGCTGGCCTGGCAGGGCTGTTGGGAGACTCTTAAGGGGTGGGAAAAAACTGGAGGACTTAAAGGTGCTGTGTATATTTAAGGACAGGGGAGGTGGGACAAGAAAAAGACAAATGAGCCTGGCTTTGACAAGGAGATTCCTTTGGACCCAAGTGCAGAGACACCTTCAGGCCGTCCCTTTGGTCGGCCTCTTTGTTTCTCTGTCCTCCCCGTCCCCAGGAACAAGGCCATTAGAGGTTGTTGACCTGTCCCAGGCCCGGCCTCCACCCACACAGGTGGAATTTTCCACTTTTTTTTTTTTTCAAACATTAATCAAGGCCCCAGCCGGTCAACAGTGGATTCATTGTCTCTTGAAGAGCAAGATTCAAGCTGTTTCTGGCAGACACTGGCTGCCTCCCAGGGCCCCAGCGGCCCACCCAACTGGATGGGCTGTACTGGGGGCACCTCCACCCACAGTATCGCACCCCCCCCACCGCCCGTGTTCTCCAGTTGTGGAGTTTTGCAGAGTCAGTGGTCATGCACACTTTGAGGCAGGGACCCAGAGGCCCCCCTGAGTGTTTGCCCCCTGTCCCCAGCAGGGCCACAGAGCCACAAACGGCCTCTCTGCTGCAGTGAGGAGGGCTGGCCCAGGAGGGCTCACTGGGTTAGTCCCTGTTAATACTACGAAACCCTGTGAGGCCGCAGCCTGTGTGTGCTTGCCTCGATCTCCACACGCACTGCCACCCTGGGCCTGGGGAAAGTCCAGAGCGCAGAGGAGGTGGGCACTGCTATTCCGTCAAAGCCCCATCTGTACTTGGGTGACTGAGGCAGCCTGGGCCCAAGGCGGGGTTACTGGAGAAGTTGGTGGCGGGGAGCAGTGGCAGGTGGGGCTCATACCACAGGGCTGGCCGTGTATTTCTCCATCAGTGATGCTTTAAGGACTCTGTTATTAGTAATATCCCTGTTATTCATAGTCACAGCGTCACTCTCCGTACTGAAGGGGATGAGTGAGGATGCAGGGAGGAGAGCAAGGAGGGAGTAAGGCCACGGTATGAACTTGACAAAATTACCACGTGCTTTTGACTTTATGCCTGTAATTCTCTGAAGGGTGTTTTTGGCTCATTTCTTTTTCCTCTCATAACCAACCTAAGGAATGGGCAGCTCTGTTCCCATTTTATCGATGTGGAAACTGAGGCCCAGAGTTGCTAAACCATGAGTGGTGACAGAGTTGAGACCACAAACCATGGATCTTGACCTCCGGCTCCTTTCACTCTTTTTTTTTTTAAGTAGTGAAACTTGAACGTGAAGCCTCAGTATATATGACACACATACAGATGGTGATGTTGCATATTAGTGTGAGTTATCTTGTAAGTTCATCTTTGTAATTTATGTGTGTGTGTTTGACTTAAATATTCACAACCTAATAGTCAAGAGCTATGTTTCACTCACTGGGAATTTTTAGGACTTCAAGCTCAGGAGGCAGCATCTCAAGTGACCATGAGAGAACTGCTCCAAGGAGGCCAGGCTGGAATAGCCAGGTTATACAGAAGTCTTACAACAAAGGGCAGGTAGTCTGAACATCAGGAGGTTATTGTTAAGTAAAGAAATCCAGATAACCCAGGTTAAGGAATCCAGCACTTTTCCGTGTATGAGAGGATGTACGGTCTGAGCTCACTGAAATCATTCCTTTGATGTGTACCTCACTTATCTGGGGCCAGTATCCTGTGTATTTTTTTAAATTACTTTATTTTTATTTGGCTGCGCTGGGTCGTGGTTGTGGCGTGCAGGGGCTTCTCTCTAGTTGTAGCACGTGAGTTTCTCATTGCGATGAAATTTTAAAATTATTTTAAGAGAGTTTTCCCGAAAGCTGTTATCTCATTTACATTTACTGTAAAGCTTCATCATATCAAGTTATTTTGCTTGCAACAGATGCAATAACGTCCGTCTTATTTGACTTCTGTTAAACCTAGGTATGGAGAAGGCAATGGCACCCCACTCCAGTACTCTTGCCTGGAAAATCCCATGGATGGAGGAGCCTGGAAGGCTGCAGTCCATGGGGTCGCTGAGGGTCGGACATGACTGAGCGACTTCACTTTCACTTTTCTCTTTCATGCATTGGAGAAGGAAATGGCAACCCACTCCAGTGTTCTTGCCTGGAGAATCCCAGGGAGGGGGGAGCCTGATGGGCTGCCGTCTATGGGGTCACACAGAGTCGGACACGACTGAAGTGACTTAGCAGTAGCAGCAGCATCTTAATATTCAATATTTCTCAGTTCACGTGAACCTGAAAGTCATTTTGGCCTGTTTCTCTTTATTTGTAAGTACTTTCTTTGAAATTAAATAGAGCTCTTTATAAATTCAATGTTGATGATACTATCCTTTCCAGAGGCAGAGATATCTCATAGGTGCAATGTGTACATAGGCATATAAATAGGCAAAACTAGAGATCTCATGGTTTTACCTAATTATGAATCAGGTATCACAATATAAACTTGCTAGTTTACAAAGAAAAGTTGGAATACATTACACTGGCCAGCTCAGATGATTAAGGTTTTACTCTTTGTGAAGTTTGGCTGAGGGAACTTTTCCAGCCCCGTGAACTTTAGAATTGTCACTTTGTCTCTTTTTTTCCTTGGTTTCAGGTATTGCCTGATTGAGCTAATTAGGCTCAGTTTCAGGTCCTGTGGCCTGTATTTACATTTTTGTCCTGTGGAGATTTGCAAGAGACAGACAGTTGCTTTTAGTTCCCCAGAGAACAGGTCTTTCACCTAAAGGATACTGAAAGATTGATTTCCCCAACTGTATATTATCAGTGAGAAGATTTCTAGCTTACCTGAAATGTACGAGTTCTGTGAAAGAGTTTCAGATACCTTCAAAAGCTTGTATAAGGCCTTCAACAAAGACCCTCATTCCGAGTTTACCAGTTAAACCCAGAGAAAAATCACTACTTTTATTTTTTTACTAGCTCTTGAATTTTAGTTTGCAGTTTTTGCTTATTTGTATGGCTCAGGAAATCCTATTGGTTTCCTTTAGAATGTTTAGTATTTCCTGAGGGGCAGATTTATATACCTTGTCTTGAAATGCCATATAGTATTTCCCAGTGAAGCATGCCTGTCCTACAACATAATTAAACAAAAGAGATGATAATCATCTTCTATAAAGCCCATTAAATATACCAGTTTGATACACTTTCATCTCAATTTTGTCAACTTTTATACCTTTACTTTTCGTTAGTGTCTGATTAACAAGCTTTCATCTTATAGGAAGACTTTCAGTTTTTGTCTTTTTATTCAGTGTTTCCTGCCCATTTATCTGTTTTTATATAAAAGGCTCTGGGATCCCCAGAGAGAGGTTCAGTGGAACTCAGGCCCTTTGGCCTATCTGTTGCCCCAAATAATTGCTGGTCTGGTACTCAGTGTAAATTTTTCTAGCTCATTAAATATTTATTTTAACACTGGGGGTGAATAGATCAGACTTGTTTGGCTTTTACTGTTGGGAACTAGTGGGGGTATCCTTTGGCCCATTTAACTTTAGGTAGTATAATATAAAACCTTGTGTTTTAACCACATAAATGTCCATTTTATTTATCATACTCTAAACAACCATATAAAGATTTCTTTATTCATTTGAGATAATTCCTTTAAAATTTTTTACCTTTTTGGAAATAGTATCTAGAATTTCCTTATAGGATTTTTCCCGAAAACCCTAATTATTGTACTGCTTTTGTTATCATCTGTAAGACCCATTGAGGGGAAGCAAAGACCACAAATGAAGCTTCCCAAACCAGTTTTTCTTACTTGTTTTAAACTACAGAAGTTCTTAATTATTAGATATATTTTTTCCACCTTAAATTTGATTTTTGTTTTTATCAGTTCAGTTCAGTCGCTCAGTCATGTCTGACTCTTTGTGACCCCATGAACCGCAGCACGCCAGACCTCCCTGTCCATCACCAACTCCCGGAGCTCACTCAAACTCATGTCCATCGAGTCGGTGATGCCATCCAGCCAACTCATCCTCTGTTGTCCGCCTTCTTCTCCTGCCCCCAATCCCTCCCAGCATCAGGGTCTTTTCCAATGAGTCAACTCTTCACATGAGGTGGCCAAAGTATTGGAGTTTCAGCTTCAGCATCAGTCCCTCCAATGAACACCCAGGACTGATCTCTTTTAGGATGGACTGATTGGATCTCCTTGCAGTCCAAGGGACTTGCAAGAGTCTTCTCCAACACCACAGTTCAAAAGCATCAATTCTTCGGCACTCAGCTTTCTTCACAGTCCAACTCTCACACCCATACATGACCACTGGAAAAACCATAGCCTTGACTAGACAGACGTTTGTTGGCAAAGTAATGTCTCTGCTTTTGACTATGCTATCTATGTTGGTCATAACTTTCCTTCCAAGGAGTAAGCGTCTTTTAATTTCATGGCTGCAATCACCATCTGCAGTGACTTTGGAGCCCCCAAAAATAAAGTCTGACACTGTTTCCAGTGTTTCCCTGTCTATTTCCCATGAACTGTGTTTATAGGTACCAATAAAACAGCTTTATAATGAGAGTGCTATATATTCACCAGTTTGTTTCTCCAGTTTTAAAGGGATCCATCATTTGACCATTAATAAAATATATATTAATAGTGATTCAAACCACTGAAGTGCATGAGGCTTCCTCATAAGAGAGTGGGGCAGGATATTACCTAAGCAACATCCAGAGGGTTTGCTCTCAAAATAGCATGGCAGAGGTCAAGTTTTCAAAACAAGTACATGTAGACACACACATACACCGAATGTCCTAGGAAGATCATGTAGAAGTTTACAGCTCAAAGACCCGGAAGAGGAATGGAAGCTTTCCCCTAGAAGAACTTTGTTTAACATCAAAATTCTGAAAAGATATTTTTGTCAAGCCAGCTTTTTAACCTTAATTTAACTGCACATGCAGTAAGAGAGGCCTCTCATTTTTAGGGCAAGATTTCCTTTAGTTCCCAATTAAGTAGGTACTTGTAAGTTTTGTATGTACATTCACCTGCCTGGGGAATTAGCTGGAGGTTGGCAGTCTGCCATTCCTTTTATCTGTTTGTACCTGTGCTGGGCTTCGTTGCGGTGCGGGCTCTCTCTAGCTGTGGTGAACAGGGGCCACTCTCTCGATGCAGTGTGCAGGCTTCTCATTGCAGGGGCTTCTGTTTCGCAGAGCACAGGCTCTAGGGTACACGGGCTTCAGCAGTGGTGGCTCCCAAGCTCTAGAACGCAGGCTCAGCAGTTGTGGTGCGTGGGCTTACGGCTCCGCAGCGTGACGGATCTTCCCAGATCAGGGATCAAACCCGTGTCTCCCACATTGGCAGGTGGATTCTGAGCCACCAGGGAAGTCCTCCTTTATCTTTTATTTTTTAACCTTTATTTCCCATTCTGAAGTTGGTTTGCTGAAATAAAATGACTAGTGATGATTCAGTGTGATGCGTCAGTGTGCCGCTTGAGAGCGTGAGTCCTCTAGGTTTGGCGTCAGATTTTGTTTCGGCTCCCTCTTAGGTGTCTTGGGTTCTCCGAGTGGCATGTAAGACTACCATGGTGTTCAGATCTCAGCGTGGTCAGTTTTTCTTCGAGTCCCTGGTTGAGCGGGTTGTTAGTGAAATGAGTGGGTCTCCCTATAGGGACAGCTGCCCAGAATGCGGTCTGGCCACCACCTCTCCTGCAAGTTTCTTAGTTACCTCAGCCAGGAGGAGAGAGTCCCTTCTTTGGAGCTCCGAAGCGCTCATAAATTTCAGTTTTGTTTTTTTTTTTTAATTTTGACAGTCTCTATTAAGGTCGCCGATTCAAGGAAAACCAACAAGCCAGTCTTCCCCCCAATGACTCAGGTGGGAGTTAAACCTTCAGTTCAGTTCAGTCGCTCCGTCATGTCCGACTCTTTGCGACCCCATGAATCGCAGCACACCAGGCCTCCCATTCCATCACCAACTCCTGGAGTTCACTCAGACTCACGTCCATCGAGTCGGTAATGCCATCCAGCCATCTCATCCTCTGTCGTCCCCTTCTCCTCCTGCCCCCAATCCCTCCCAGCATCAGAGTCTTTTCCAATGAGTCAACTCTTTGCATGAGGTGGCCAAAGTACTGGAGTTTCAGCTTTAGCATCATTCCTTCCAAAGAAATCCCAGGGTTGATCTCCTTCAGAATGGACTGGTTGGATCTCCTTGCAGTCCAAGGGACTCTCAGGAGTCTTCTCCAACACCACAGTTCAAAAGCATCAATTCTTCGGCGCTCAGCCTTCTTCACAGTCCAACTCTCACATCCATACATGACCACTGGAAAAACCATAGCCTTGACTAGACGGACCTTTGTTGGCAAAGTAATGTCTCTGCTTTTGAATATGCTATCTAGGTTGGTCATAACTTTGCTTCCAAGGAGTAAGCGTCTTTTAATTTCATGGCTACAGTCACCATCTGCAGTGATTTTGGAGCCCCCCAAAATAAAGTCTGACACTGTTTCCACTGTTTCCCCATCTATTTCCCATAAAGTGATGGGACCAGATGCCATGATCTTGTTTTCTGAATGCTGAGTTTTAAGCCAACTTTTTCACTCTCCTCTTTCACCTTCATCAAGAGGCTTTTTAGTTCCTCTTCACTTTCTGCCATAAGGGTGGTGTCATCTGCATATCTTACGTTATCATAAGTTAAACCTTACTCAATGTTTAACTGAGCAGTCTTCCCAGCCTTTAAGCTGAGAATAACCACTCACTATCTAAACCGAGTCTGCCAGTGCCTTTTACACTGAGCAGAATCTTCCCAGTACTTCAGCTGAGGATAACCGAGGTACCACTTCTGGAAACTAAGTTTCAAAGATAACTTATTTCCCCAGTATATGAAACTTAATGATCATCAACCGATAATGGGAGATCCTAGAACTAAGGAGAGACTCACCCAGAGTTGTCTGGACTCCTCAAAGAGGTGGGTGGGCACAAGTCGCCTCTGCTGGTACCAAGGCTCCAGATCCTTGTAGAGTTCAGGTGAAGGAGAGGAATCTGCTCTGGTCCCTTCATCAGTCTCCATAACTGTAAACAAAAAATATTCACAACCTTAAAGTTGAGAGTTCTGTTTGATTTGGCGGGAATTTTTAGGACTTCGTGTCAAGAAGGCAGCATCTCAAGTAAACCTGAGAGTTGCTCTGGGGAAGTGGAGGGAGGAGCCAGGTTATATACGAGCTTTGCAACAAAGGGCAGGTAGTCTGAACATCAAAAAATTATTGGGAGTTAAAGAAAACCAGATATCTCAAGCTAAGAGGTTTAGCACTTTTCTGTGCATGGGAAGATCCATGAGTCTGCCTCAGCTGAAATCATTCCTTTGCTATGCCCCTCAGCGCTCAGGGGCCAGTATCCTGAGTTTCTTCAGGGCTCACTGTCCGGAGTGGCTGCAGTGTGATGGCTGCTATACGGCAGGTATTCCTTCCTTCCTGAGTTCCCTCCGGGCTCAGCAGCTCACCATCGGTGGTGGCTGCAATTGCTGATGTCTGTGACATCCTTCATTTACTGATACGGCAGGAAATATTCCATTTCTTATTTGCATGTCATAGAACAGCAATACTGTTTTCTGTGAAACCAGGAAACCCCATGAAACCTGTGAAACTCTTGAAACCAGGACCCGTGGGTGCAGGTTGATGTCATCCAGCAGCCCTGCTGCCTGATTGATTTCTGTACTTCCATTCAGTGATAGAGCTGTTTGTAGTTGGCCCAAGGAAAACAGTGGACGTTTTTGAAGCAGTTCGCCTGGCATTCCTTAGGGCTCTCTGCAGCTAAGCCCCTCCAGCAGCTTGAGAGGGACACGTGGACATGTGTGGGAAAGCTGGCTGACTCACCTCTCACTGTTGGTTTACAGATCAAAGTGGCTGGCTACCTACCCCTGGGGCTGCTCCAGGGTTTGATTTGGTGCCCCTGCCATGCTGTGGCTGGGATGGCACTTTGAGAGGGGCGTGTTCCACACCTCCTGGGCCTTGTGGCCGTACGTGGAGAGTGGCTCCAAGCCTGTGGTAGTGCCTGAGTGAACGTGGGTTGAAGATCAAGGAGGCCTGGCAGCTGCTGCTGTCTACCCTCTGCTCAGCCCTGTGTTTGCAGCAGATGCCAGAACTGGCATTGCCAGCAGTGGGAAGGGACACTTTGTCCTGGGGCCTTGGGCAGGCCACCTCAGCAGATGGGCCTGGGCCCCCAGGGGTTGACGTCCAGTCCTTAGTAGCATGTCTTCAGCTCCCTCTGAAGGACCACACTTGTTTGGTTTTTAAATTTTAATCTTGAGTGAAATGATTTTTAAAATGTAATTAAAGTTGTTATGATAAAAACAAAGATACCTTGCATTTAAGCCCATTATCTTATTAGGAAACGCGAGAGACTTCAAGTCACTGTGTCAGATTGGTGGGAACATTTGTAAAACTGCCTTTTGATTCGATGCTTATCTTTCACAGACAAAAATAGCATGCAGGCTGGCCCTGCCCACCACAACCCCCCACCCCCACCTCGAGCCTGAACCCTTCACATCTGGGTGTGAGGTGGGTGTTTCTTAATTGAGATTTTTTAAACTGATTGAAAATGTGTTTGAAGGAGGAAGCAGATAGCAAACCTTTGTGGAATGCCCCGACTTCTGTGGAAGAGGGTGGAGTCCACGAGCCAAGACCAGGCTCCCGGCCTCAGCGTTTCTCCCGCTCTGCCTTCTTTCTTTTAGTCCGTTAGCAGAGAGATTTGAGACTCAAAACAGACAGCAAAAACGAAAGCCCTTTTTGTTGTGGAAACTTTGGAACACGTACAGAATTAGCCAGAAGAGCGCATTGAACCCCACGTGCCACCCCCTCACGGGTGATCCTGGTCTGTTTGCCCCCCAAATCCCTGGGTTATAAACAAAATCCCAGATACCACTTTTTTTTTTTCTGTTGGTATTTCAGTAGGTATTTCTGAAAGAGTCACTGTAAGCCACATAACCACGAGACCAGTGTCACATCTGACAGACAGTGACCTCTAAATACCCTCCGGTATCCACTCAGTGTTCAGATTCTCAGGACCTGAATGAGATCCATGGGTCATTCTCTCTCCACGTTTGGGTTTCCCTCCGTCTCTCTCTACCTTGTTTGTTTTTCACTTGAACTTGTGGAAGAAATGCCCCTTGGCCTGCATTCCGTGCATGGGATCCCTCGGGTCCTTTCATACCTTCCTCTGACATTCGAATTTCCTCTGAATCGGTGGGTGGATTTAGCAGTGTGAGCAGACTCGGGCCTGGGAGTTTTTGGTGAGGATATTTCATTGTGTCACCCCTGTCTCCACTTGAGGGAAAATCATTTGATTTTTCAGTTGCGTCCTGGTGGTAGGGATACTGCTAGGATGCCAGCGGGACTTGGTGGGGACTGGCCCACGGATAGGCCGAGGTGGGCAGATTCCTTAGTGCCAACCCCACCCCTTACAAGAGCTGTCACTGCCCCTCTGTGCCTCGGTTTCCATTTTTGCCTCCTCTTGTGAAGTGAACACTGTGTTTTTACACACTAGTCAATAACACGTGGACTTCCCAGCTGGCACAGTGGTAAAGCAACCGCCTGCAATGCAAAAGACATGGGTGCCATCCCTGGGTCGGGAAGATCCCCTGGAGAAGGAAATGGCAACCCACTCCAGTATTCGTGCCTGGAAAATTCTGTGGACAGAGGAGCTGGTCAGGCTACAGTCCATGGGGTTGCAATCAGTCAGACACAACTGAGTAACTGAACACGCACACACACACACACACTAACAAGCATTTACTGAGTGTCTTAGTTTTCTGAATGTTGAGCTTTAAGCCAACTTTTTCACTCTCTTTCACTTTCATCAAGAGGCTTTTTAGTTCCTCTTCACTTTTTGCCATAAGGGTGGTGTCATCTGCATATCTGAGGTTAGTGATATTTCTCCCGGCAATCTTGATTCCAGCTTGTGCTTCTTCCAGCCCAGCATTTCTCATGATGTACTCTGAATATAAGTTAAATAAGCAGGGTGACAATATACAGCCTTGATGTACTCCTTTTCCTATTTGGAACCAGTCTGCTGTTCCATGTCCAGTTCTAACTGTTGCTTCCTGACCTGCATACAAATTTCTCAAGAGGCAGGTCAGGTGGTCTGGTATTCCCATCTCTTTCAGAATTTTCCACAGTTTATTGTGATCCACACAGTCAAAGGCTTTGGCACAGTCAATAAAGCAGAAATAGATGTTTTTCTGGAATTGTCTTGCTTTTTCGATGATCCAGCGGATGTTGGCAATTTGATCTCTGGTTCCTCTGCCTTTTCTAAAACCAGCTTGAACATCTGGAAGTTCACGATAGATGGGGAAACAGTGGAAACAATGTCAGACTTTATTTTTGGAGGCTCCAAAATCACTGCAGTTGGTGATTGCAGCCATGAAATTAAAAGATGCTTACTCCTTGGAAGGAAAGTTATGACCAACCTAGATAGCATATTCAAAAGCAGAGACATTATTTTGCCAACAAAGGCTGGATGGCATTACCAACTCGACGGACGTGAGTTTGAGTGAGCTCCGGGAGTTGGTGATGGACAGGGAGGCCTGGTGTGCTGCGATTCATGAGGTCGCAGAGTCGGACATGACTGAGGAACTGAACTGAACTGAATTGAGTGTCTACTCTGTGCCTGGCTCTGGGAGCTATGAGCTCCATCCCCCGCTGATTGTGAATAAATAAACATGGTCATGGCTCTGGACAGGCTCTACTATAGAAATCTTGGTAGACCACGGTCACTCTGCCACTGAGCCTGGCACAAAGGGGACCTTCAGCGCCCCCGAGAGGGAAGAACAGTCTCTCTTCCTGATGTTATGCCTTTACCGTGTAAGCGGGCAATGCCAGGGTCTTCTGTCCCTGCAGCCCACCTCTGGTTTTGGCTCAGACTTACCCAGACCCACCGCAGTGGGTCCCTCCGCATCCTCACTTTCACGTGGGCCTTCTCTGCTGCAGGAACCCACTCACCCAGGTTCGGGCAGCCCCGAGTGCAGGGGCGTTCATGTCTGGAGGGGCTCCTTTGTATCTCAGGACCAGCTCCAGAGGCTTCGTCCCTGATCCCCAGCATGTCAGGGAGGGTCCCCGTGGGAATTGAGTCCCTGGCAGCAACCACAGTATTGCACGTGCCTCCAAAGTGCATCTGTGGGAGCACACCAGCAGCACAGATTGGATCCACAGACACGCCTGCGAGGGAAGGAGGAGATGGCAGGCAACCCCGGGAGCTGCCCCTGGGTGGTAAGGTTTCCCATCTTACCCTGCTGTTGGTGAGACCACCACCATGGGGGTTTGAGAAAGCAGGGAGGTCACTGTGGGAGTCAGGAACTGTGAACGGAGGGCAGATGCCTGGAATGCACGGTGCGAGGTCTCACTGCAGAGGTGAGGAGGGAGGAGCTGCAAACATCAGAGGCCCCGCAGAGGCCAGTGCCCACGTCAGCAACCAGAAACCCCCTGGCCTGGGTCACACAGCAGTCCCGGCAGAGCTGGGGATGAAAGCCTGGCCTTCGCTTGGTGTCAGACTTGGGGCTCCCTACTGGGGCTCTTTTGGCAGCCTGAGCAGCCTCTGCCCGGTCCTGTGGCCCACCCTCAGCCCCAGGAGGGCCCAGGCCGCCAGAGTTGTCTCTGAGGCAGCGAATGGTTAGCTGTTTCAAGAGAAGAGGGGTAAGTTCTGATTGATTTGTTTATTTGGCACCAAGATGTGGGAGATGAGAGTTTTAGGAAGAGAAACTTGACTTTTGAAGAAAATAAATCTTTTTAATTAAAAGATAAAGTATTTATAAAGATAAACATGAAGTATTTCCTGCTGTGCTGTGCTTTTGTGACTTCATGGACTGTAGCCTGCCAGGCTCCTCTGTCCATGAGATTTCCCAGGCGAAAATACCGGAGTGGATTGCCATTTCCTGCTCCAGGGGATCTTCCTGACCCTGGGATGCAAGTCACGTCTCTTGCATCTCCTGCATTGGCAGGCAGATTCTTTGCCACTGTCCCACCTGGGAAGCCCCAATCAACATGAAAGTATACTGATGTGAATTTTCATTTGTATAAAAATTATGTATGTATAATTGCACACCCAGGTGATCATCACCAGGTCAGGATCCATAATGTTCCCTGTGCCCTTTCTTTTGTATTTAGGATCTGGGTTCCTAAATCCAAACCCACACCTCCTGCAGTGGAAGCACAGAGTCTTACCCACTGGACTGCCAGGGAAGGCCCACCCTGTCCCCTAAGTGGTAGCTCTCTCTGCCCCGGCACAGATGTATGAATTGAGCGCCCACGTCTCAGACAGCCAAGGTGTGGCAGCCGTAGGCTGCGTGCTGGCCCAGCCCCGTCACATCTCTGCTCCGCCTTACAGAGGGCCAGGCTCTGCATTGGGACCCAGGCCACAGAGCCTTTGGCTGGGGCGGTGGGTTTCAACAGCTCATTTCATTCTTAGAGTGGAGGTCTCCATACGTGGTATAAGGAGAAGCCCCAGGATGGACGTGGCCAATGGCCAAGGCGGGCTTCTCAGAGGGAGCATTGGCTGAGCAGGGCCTGAGGGAAGGGAATGAGTGACCCAGGTGTGATGCGGTGTGGACCTGTTACCTGGAAAGGGGAACATGTGCAAAGACCCTGTGTGGGACAGAGGGAAGGTGGTCCCAACGCCTGGAGCCCAGAGCGTGAGGCTCATGGTTGGGTGAGAAGTGATGTCTGGGACAGAGGCAGGAGGCAGGGCTGGAGAGGGGCCCTGGAGCTGTGAGGATGCTGGCGGAGTCATCTTGGGAGGACTGATGACCTGGTCTGGGGGTGGGCAGTGAGGTGCCTGTGGCAGGAGGAGGCAGCTGCCCAGGGTTCTTGACCGGACCATTGCTCCCTGACGAGATCCTTCCCACCTGGGTCCTTTGCACGTCTGCCTCAAACTCACCTCCCACCCAGGGCTGGCCCCTTAGGTGGCCGTGCCATCAAGAAGGCTGTGCCGGACTGCAGGAAAGCAGCTGGACTTCAGTTTTCTTGGCCTCCAGAGCCCTGGAAGGCACGTGGTGCCTCGTTCCCATTCCATGTACTGATGGTGACTTTATAACTCCCAGGATGCGGCTTTGTTGGTCAGGCCCGTGCTGGGCGGGTCCTGTGTTTGAGTTGAAGAGGGCCAGGTCTCCCCGCTCAGGCTTGTTTCCCTTTCTGTGATGTCGGACTGACGGCGATGACGGTGACAGCCATGAAGCCTGCTCACCCAGTGTCTTTGGGGGGTTCACAGTGTGTGATATACCCATATGAAGTGCTCAGGATGGGTGGCTGCCCCTTTTGTTATTGCTGTGCTTATAACGGATTCTGTGGCTTAGTGGAGCTCTGTGAACAGACAGTGGCAGGCTATAGGACAGTAATCATTTGACCCACCCAAAGCCCGGCCTAGGAGGTTGAGAACCTCATTACAGGTCTTGTAGGAGAGTGGGTCAAGGCCGGGATTGGAAGGCCAGGTTGCAGGCAGGTGGCCGGCTCTGAATCCTTCATTGGAGAACTGCCCCCCGCCCCCGACCCTGGAAACCCCCAGGAGGGGGAGGATGGTGGTGCCTCCACCACACTTTTTACAGTTCTCCCTTGGGATTGTTGTCACCACTCCGGCCCATGGGCTCAGAGAGAATGTGAAGGCCAAGTACCTCTGAGGACCTCTGCCAGCCTTGGGAACCAAGGGGCTTAGTGCCCAGGTTAGCTTACGCCGTGTCTGTCGTGATAGGGCTACACGGTCGGTATGTAAAGAGTTAGCAGGGTGCTTTCTCATGACCGGGCCATTTTTCATGCTCTGTCCCCCAGCAGTGGACAGTGCGGCTTTCATCATCGTTTGCCATCTGAAACAATCTGGGACAGACCTCGAGGTTTCAGTCATGCACAGTTCTCTTTTGGTTGAATTCTTAGAAGTGGGACTGCTGAACCAGAGGGCTGCCCCTGTATAACCCTGAGGTGCCCATGACCTTGGAGAAGGTGTACATGCTCCCCAGCTTGCTCAGAGCAGAATCACTGTTACCATTGGCCCTGCCCGGCGGAGCTTTTCAAAGGTTGAAGAAGTTCTTGAGCGCTGTTTCGCGTGCAGGCCTGGCCGAGACTGCTGCCCCCTCTCCAGAGTTCTGTCCTCTCTTCCTGGGTGACTGACAAAGGCCAGGATCTCAGTGGCCCCAGGGATCTGATGCTAGTCTGGTCCACTGGCCCAGAGCTAGAAAGGAAGTACACACGCATGCACACACGCACGCATGCACACACACACACGCACGCATGCAGTAAATTAGGAAGAACCTTCTTCAAGGGTTGTTTCAAAAAAGTTTGGTCAGCCTTCCAGCTGTGCAGTTCTAGAGGCTGTGTCTGAGTATGGGTGCTCTAGATGTGGGTAAGCATTTTTTTTTGGTCACAGGTCTTTTGCAATTTGACTTCGCCAGAATTATCAAGTTTGTTGTGCAATTGACCACAGGCTTAAAATTACATGGAAATCTGGCTTATCATGCAAGGCATTCAGTGTTCCAATCATAAAATTTGGGAAATTTTTCAAAACCAGTGTTTGCTTATCGATTTCAGAGTTAAATGAGAATTGTTAGTTGCGACAAAGGACTCGGTGATGAAAGCCACAGTACTCAGAAGGGGGTGGGGGCCCTACCTTCGTTCTCCCTCATTGAATGTCACCTCTTCACTTGACGTTGTCTCTCCACACCCACTGTGTCCATCACTGGTGTTGAGGGTCATGGCCTGAATTGACCAAAACCCTCTTCCTGGCTGGAGGTACCATGCGGTCCAGGTGTCCAGCTCCAAGCTGACCATCTGGATGCCATGTGTGGCTTGGTGTGCTGCCTGCAGCCCAGGAAGATGCGTGTGGTTGAGGGTCTTCTCCCCTTGACTGGGAGGTCGAGTGGGTGGAAGCGTCCTCTCCCTCCATCTTCCACTCAGAGCTGTAGGAGTGGACAGCCAGCCCTAGTCACAGAGCCGAGGCTGGTTCCAGGAAACGGGGGGGGCGGTCAGGGTACAGGCACTCTGAATCAGAAGGAAGCCTTGAATGCCCCCACCATGGTACAACCCCTGTACTGCCCTCCTGCACCCAAGACACACACTCACACACAAATACATACAAACACACACACGCACACACACGTGTGAACACATGCACGCACACACACGTGAACACATGCACACACAAACACACACGTACACACGCTCATGAACACACATGCACGCACACACATATGCACATGCGCATGCGAACACGCACACACCTGCACGCATGCACATGCACACACGCACACACACACAGGTGCTATCCTGTCTTTCTCTGGCTCCACAGTTCCTGCCCCCGCCCCACCCCTCATGCTCCACAGTGCCCATGACTGGCAGCTCTGGACTGTGGAAGGGGCTGCTTTCCTGTGATGCCTGACCCTGTCGGTCAGTCTGTCCACCCACCCACCCAGTATGGGAAACTGAGGGGCACTGTTGGGGTTGGAGGGTCTCTGCCCTTTGGGTAGCAGGCCCCTCCCTCGTCGGTGCTCCCACTGCCCCCATTCCCCAGGCTCTGTAGGTGTAGGTCATGTACTCTGTACGTGTAGGTCTCACCACCTCCCAACACCATGAGGCCGAGACTCCTCTGCTCCCCCAGCTCAGGGCCTGGCTGCTGAGCGGGGCAGGAGGGAGGCAGCCCCCTAGGATGGGTCTCAGGAACAGGGACGTGCGGTTCTGAGGTGGGAGCCTCCCTCCAGGGCTGGCCACCAGGACTGCCAGGGGCAAATAGCAGAGGCCATCCCACTCCTGGCCATGGCACGGGGTGGAGAGCTGCCTGCAAGCACCATGAGAAGGGGAAGTGAGAGTGGGCAAGTGCCCTCGGCTGTCTTGTCTTCACTATTTAGCAAATCCTGGGCAGAAGACTTAAGGGAGTAGGGCTTCAGGGTGCAGGCACATGGGAGCATTTCTCCTCTGCAGACGTGGGGCCACAGTGGAATGTCCAGCTTGGTCCAGCCCTAACCGGGGGCCAGAGAGATCTCTGCCTAGTCCAGGATGGGACTCAGACCTTTGAGGACAATGACATGTGCTCTCCATGTTGGGGCACGCTGGAGAAGGATGTCAGAGAAGAACTGTGATAGAAGCTGAGGTCTGGGGATGGCTGGGGCCACGGAGAGTAAGTGACCTGCTGCCACCCCATGAAGAAGAGGTCTGGTAAAATATATATAACATGAAACATCGTTTTAACCACTTTTTTTAAAAAGTGTATAATTCAGTGGCATTAAGTATATTCACTGTGTTATCCCATCGTAACCACTGTCCATTTCTAAAACTTTTCATCACCCCAAATAGTTCCATATCCATTCAATAGGAATTCCCCATTCCCTTTCCCCCAGCCTCTGGTAATTGCTCATCTACTCTCTGTCTCTCTGGATTTGCCTCATATAAGTGGCTGCTGCTGCTGCTAAGTCGCTTCAGTTGTGTCCGACTCTGTGGGACCCCATAGACAGCAGCACACCAGGCTCCCCCATCCCTGGGATTCTCCAGGCAAGAACACTGGAGTGGAATTGGAATCATACAATAATTGTTGCTTTGTGACTGGTTTATTTTACTTAACCTATTTTCAAGGTTCCATGTTGTAGCATGGTTTTTTGTTTTTTGTTTTTTTTGGTTGAGATTAATTTTTATTTATTTATTTTAATTTAATTTTAATTTATATTGGAGAGTAGTTGATTTACAGTGTTGTGTTGGCTTCCATGTGTAGCTGAGTGATTCAGTTATACGTATATCCATCCTTTCACAGATTCTTTTCCTATTTGGATTATTGAATAGACTATTGAGTAGAATTCCCTGTGCTATACATTAGTAGGTCCCTGTTGATTAACTTTGTTATATATAGTAGTGTTTAATGTTAATCCTGCTGCTGCTGCTGCTAAGTCGCTTCAGTCGTGTCTGACTCTGTGCGACCCCGTAGACAGCAGCCCACCAGGCTCCCCCGTCCCTGGGATTCTCCAGGCAAGAACACTGGAGTGGGCTGCCATTTCCTTCTCCAGTGCATGAAAGTGAAAAGTGAAAGTGAAGTCACTCAGTCGTGCCTAACTCTTAGCGACCCCATGGACTGCAGCCTACCAGGCTCCTCTGTCCATGGGATTTTCCAGGCAAGAGTACTGGAGTGGGGTGCCATTGCCTTCTCCTAAACTCCTAATTTATCCTTCCCCTCCATTTTCCTCTGCCCCTGCAACCAAAAGTCTGCTTAAGAAGTTTGTGAATCTGTTTCTCTTTTCAAATAAGTTCATTTGTATCATTTAAATATTCCACATCTAAGTGTTACCATGTGATACTTGACTTTCTCCAACTTCACTTTAGTAGGGTCATCTCTAGGTCCGTCCATGTTGCTGCAAATGGCATGATGTCATTCATTTTATGACTGGGTGATATTCCATTGTGTGTGTGGTATGTGTGTGGTGTGTGTGTGTATGTGTGTGTGTGTATACCACATCTTCTTTATCCAGTTGTCAATGGACATTGAGGTCGCTTCCGTGTCTCGGCTATTGTGAGTAGTGCTGTGAAAATAGGGGTGCATGTATCTTTTGCACGTACAGTTTTTATCTGGATATATGCCCAGGAATGGGATTGCTGGATCATATGGTGGTTCTATTTTTAGTTTTCTGAGGAAGCTCCACGCTGTTCTCCGTAGTGCTTGTTCCGGTTTACATCCCTACCACCTGTGTATAGAGCTCCCTTTTCTCTACACCCTCTGCAGCACTTTTTGTTTGTAGACTCTTTGATGATGGCCATTCTGAGGTGATACTTTATTGTAGTTTTGATTTATATTTCTCTCATAATTAGCAATGTTGAGCATCTTCTCCTGTGTTTGTTGGCCATCTGTATATTTTCTTTGGAGAAATGTCTATTTAGATCTTCTGCTCATTTTTTGATTGGTTTTTTTTAACCTTTTAAATTTTCTATTGGAGTTATAGCCAGTTAACAGTGTTGTTACAGTTTCATGTGTACATCACCATGCATACACGTGTATGGAACTCATCCATACATGTGCATGTATCTGTTCTCCCCTCAACTCTCCTTCCATCCAGGCTGCAACATAACATTGAGCCAAGTTCCCTGTGCTACACAGTAGGACCTTGTTGGTTATCCATTTTAAAAACAGTGGTGGTTATGTGTCGATCCCAAACTCCCTAACTATCTCCTCCCAATTCTTTCCTCTGGCATTTGTTGTTGGTTTTTTGTTTGTTTGTTTGTTTGTTTGTTTGTTTTGTATAGAGCTGCATGAGCTGCTTGTATGTTTTGGAGATTTAATCCCTTCATTTACAAATGTTTTCTCCCATTCTGTAGGTTATCTTTTCACTCTGTTCATGATTTCCTTTGCAGTGCAACAGCTTTTAAGTTTAATTAGGTCCCATTTGTTTATTTTGTTTTCATTTTCATTAGGCGGTGGATCAGAAAAGATGTGCTGTGACTCATGTGCAAAAGTGTTCTGCTGCGTTTTCCTCTAAGAAGTTTCTAGTACCCAGCCTTACATTTAGGTCTTTAATCCATTTTGAGTTTATGGTGTTAGAGAATGTTCTAATTGCATTCTTTCCCATGTAGCTGTCCAGTTTTCCAGCACCACTTATTGAAAAGACCGTTTTTTCTCCATTGTATAGTCTTGCTTCCTTTGTCATAGATTAATTGACCATAGGTGCATAGGTTTATATCTGGTCTTCCTGTCCTGTTCTATTGATCTGTATTTCTGCTTTTGTGCCAGTACCATACTGTCTTGATGACTACAGTTTTGTAGTATACTCTGAAGTTCCGTTTTCCTTTTCAAGATTGTTTTGTCTATTTGGGGTCTTTTGTGTTTCCATACAAATTGTAAAATATTTTGTTCTGGTTCTGTGAAAGATGCCATGGGTAATTTGATAGGGATTACATTGAATCTGTAGATTGCTTCTAGTAGTATAGTCGTTTTCACAATGTTGACTCTTCCAGTCCAAGAATAGGGTGTATCTCTCTGTGTCATCTTTGATTTCTTTCATCAGCATCTTATACTGCATATAGGTCCGTTGCCTCCTTAGATAGGATTATTCTTGAGTATTTTATTCTTTTCAGTGCAATTGAGAATGGGATTGTTTCCTTAATTTCTCTTTCAGATCTTTTGTTTAGCGTATAGAAATGCAAGAGGTTTCTGTGTTTTAATTTTGTATCCTTCAGCTTTACTGAATTCAGTGATGAGCTCTAGTAGTTTTCTGGCAGTATCTTTAGGATACTTTTCTACTATGTATAGTATCATGTCATCTGCAAACAGTGACAGTTGTACTTTTTTTCCAATTTGGATTCCTTTATTTTTATTCTCTGATTGCCATGCTTAGGACTTTCAAAACTATATTGAACAAAAGTGGTGAGAATGGACATGTCTTGTTCCTGATCTAGAGGAAATATTTTCAACTTTTCTCAGTTGAGAGTGATGTTAACTGTGGGTTTGTCATATATGCTCTTTATTATGTTGAGGTAGGTTCTTTTTATGGCTTCTTTCTGGAGTTTTTTTTTTTTTTTTAATCATAAATAGGTGTTGAATTTTGTCAAAAACTTTCTACATCTATTGATATGGTCAAATAGTTTTTATTCTTCAGTTTGTTGATATAATATATCACAGTTTGATTTGTGTATATTGAAGATTCCTTGCATCCTTGGGATAAATTCCACTTAATGATGGTGTGTGATTATTTTAATGTGTTATTGGATTTTGTTTGCTAGTATTTTGTTGGGGACTTTTGTGTCTATGTTCATCAGTGATAGTGGCCTGTAATTTTCTTTTCTGTGTGGTGTCTTTATCTGGTTTTGATATCAGGGTGATCTTGGACTCATAGAATGAGTTTGATAGTGTTTCACCCTCTGCAAATTTTTGCAAGAGTTTCTAAAGTATAGGTGTTAGCTCATCTCTAAATGTTTGATAGAATTTCCCTGTGAAGCCAACTGGACCTGGACTTTTGTTGTTAATCACAACTTCAGTTTCATTGCTTGTGATTGAAAGTGAAAGTGCTAGTCGCTCAGTTCACGTCTGACTCTTTGTGACTCCATGGGCTGTAGCCCAGTAGGCTCCTCTGTCCATGGAATTCTCCAGGCAAGAATACTGGAGTGGGTAGACAGTCCCTTCTCCAGGGGATCATCCCACCCAGAGATCTGACCCACATCTCCTGCAGTGTAGATGAATTCTTTACCATCTGAGCCACCAGGGAAGCCTGCTTTTAATTGGTCTGTTCATATTTTCCATTTTTTTCTTGGTTCAGTATTGAAACATTGTACCTTTCTAAGAATTTGTCCATTTCTGCCAGGTTGTCCATTTTATTGACGTATAGTTGCTTATAGTTGTCTCTTATGATCCTTTGTATTTCTGTGGTGTCCATTGTAACCTCTCTTTCTTCATTTCACATTTTGTTGATTTGAGTCTTCTCCCTTTTTTCCCCCTTGATAAATCTTGCTAAAGTTCTATCAATTTTATTTATCTTTTTATAAAACCAATTTTTTGTTTCATTGATCTTTTTTATTGTTTTCTTTGTCTCTGCTTCATTTCATTCTGCTCTGGTCTTGATAATTTCTTTCCTTCTAATAACTTTGGGTTTTGTTTGTTCTTATTTAAGTTGCTTTAGGTGTAAATTTAGGTTGTCTATTTGAGATTTTTCTTATTTCCTAAGGTAAGGTTATATTACTGTCAACTTCCCTTGTAGAACTGCTTTTGTTCTGTCCCATAGGTTTTGGATCATCACGTTTTCATTGTCATTTGTCTCTGTATTTTTCGATTTCCTATTTGATTTCTTCAGCGATCCACTGGGTAACATATTGTTTAGCCTCCACGTGTTAGTGTTTTTTATAGTTTTTTTTTTTTTTTCCTATAATTGGTTTCTAATCTCATAACATTGTGATGGGAAAAGATGCTTGATATGATTTCAGGTTTCCTAAATTTGCCACGGCTTCATCTCTGGCCCAAGATGTCTTGGGAAATGTTTCCTGTGCACTTGAGAAGAAAGTGTATTTTGTCGCTTTCAGATGAAAAGCATTTTATACATATCAATTTTTATAAATTTTATAAATATCAATTAAGTCTATCTGGTCTAATTTAAGGCCTGTGTTTCCTTGTTGCTTTTCTGTCTGGATCATGTGTCTCTTAACGGAAGTGGTGTGTTAAAATCCCTCATTATAATTGTGTTGCTGTCAATTTCTTTTTTTATGGCTGTTAGTGTTCGTCTTAAATATCAAGGTGTTCTTATGTTGGGTACATGGATATTTATAATTGTTACATCTTCTTTGTGGATTGATCCCTTGATCTTTATGTTGTCTCTAGTAACAGTCTTTATTTTAAAGTCTTTTGTCTAATATGAATATTGCTATTCCAGCTTTCTTTCATTTCCATTTCCATGGAATACCTTTTTCCATCCCCTCACTTTCAGTATGCATCTGTCCCTCGATCTGAAGTGAATCTCTTGTAGCCATCATACATGTGGGTCTTCTTTTTGTATCCATTGAGCCAGTCTATGTGTTTGGTTGGAGCATTTAATCCATTTGCATTTCACATAATTATCGATATGTATGTTCTTACTGCCATTTTGTTAATTGTTTTGGATTCGTTTTTATAGGTGTTTTTTCTGCCCTTCCTCTTGTTCTCCTCTTGTGATTTGATGACTATATTCAGTGTTGTGTTTGGATTGCTTTTTCTTTTTTGTGTGTTTATCTATTGTAGGTTTTTGGTTTGCAGCTCCCATGATGTTTTGATATAGCTGTCTATACATATAGGAGACTGTTTTTAGTTGCTGGTTGCTCAGTTTGCAGTGTATTTCCAATATCTTGCATCTGTACTCTCCTCCCCTCACATTTGCTGGTTTTGATGTATTTGTGTATTTCCTGCCTTTGCTTTGTGTTTGCCTTTACCAGTAAGCATTCCCATTTGTAATTTTCTGGTTTCTAGTTGCAGCTTCTTGTTTTTCTCTGGATGTAAAGTTTCTTTTTTGATAGGTCCCAGTCTTTTTGACTGATTGTTGTTCGGCTGTTAGTTGTGGTTTGGTGATTCTGTGTGAGGTGAGCCAGCACGGGTCCTCCTGTTCCACTCTATTGTCCAGAATCGAGGGGCTGCTTTGAGTTTGGATGCTTTCTGCCTGTTTTCTCAGTGTGTGCTGGCCATTAGCCCCTTGATGTGGGGTGTGTAGATGTGGTGGCCCACACGCACTCCTCATGGAGTGGAGGCAGTGACTGGTGCCCACCCTGTGGGTTACGCAACAGGGCTGGTGGGCCACATGGTCCCGGCACAGCAAGGGCAGTGCTTAGCACCTCCTTCCAGGTCCCCTAGCTGTGGCCGCAGCCTACACACCCCCGGGACAGCAGGGGCAGTGACTGGCACCTGCTCCCAGGTCTCCTCGTGGCAGCAACAACCCACACACTCCTGGGACAGCAGGGACAGCCATTGGAGTCTACTCGTGGCCCGTGGGTGCTCCCCAGGTGTCGGGGGCAGTGTGTGACACCCACTTGTGGCTCTCCCAGTGGCAGCAGCAGCCTGTGCAATCCCAGGACAGAGGGGCAGCCCTTGGCACCCACTTGTGGGTTCCCTACAGCAGCAGTGGCCTGTGCGTGCCTTGGTCAACAGGGACAGTGATTGGTGCCCACTCCTGTGTCCTGAATTTCATTCCTTTTGAGTACTGACTGATGTGGCATTGTTAATACAATCATCTGTTGATGGACATTTGTGTTGTTCCCACCTTTTTGATATTGTGAATAATGCTGCTTAAAAACACTGGCATTCAAGTATCTGTTCGAGTTCCTGCTTTCAGCTATTTTGGGTGCATACCTAGAAGTGGAATCGCTAAATCATATGGGCTTCCCTTGTGGCTCAGCTGGTAAAGAATCCGTCTGCAGTGCAGGAGACCTGGGTTCCATCTCTGGGCTGGGAAGATCCTCTGGAGAAGGGAAAGGCTACCCACTCTAGTATTCTGGCCTAGAGTAGTCCATAGGGTTGCAAAGAGTCAGACACAGCTGAGCGACTTTCACTTTCACACGGTAATTCTATCTTTAACTTTTGGAAGAATCACCAAACTGTTGTCCACAGCGGCTGCACCATTGGCGTTCCCGCCAGCAGTACACAAGTGTTCTGTCTTCTCCACATCCCCGTCAGCATCTGTTATTTTCCTTTTTTTTTTTTGGATGTGAGGTGGTATCTCATTGTGATTTTTTTGTTTGCTTTGCTTATTTGAGTTTGGGTTTTGTTTTTTTTTTTTGGCTGCATCGGGTCCTGGATGCGGCACACAGAACCTTCGCTGTGTCGTGCGGGAGCTTGCCTTTCGGCACACAGACTTTCCAGTCGTGGTGTGTGGGCTCTGTGGTTGTGGTGTGTGGGCTCTGGAACGCGCAGTCTCACTCGTCGTACTCGGGCTCGCCCGCTGTGGTGCATGGGCTGCGTTGCCATACAGTACTTGCAGTGCGTGGGCTTAGTTGCTCTAGCGTGCGGGATCTTAGTTCCTTGACAGGGAAGTGAACCTGCATCCCCTGTATTGCAGGGCATAATCTTTTTATTTTTTTAATTAATTTATCTATTTTAATTGGAGGCTCATTACTCTACAGTATGTAGTGGTTTTTGCCATACATCGACATGAATCGGCCATGGGTGTACATGTGTCCCACCATCCTGAACCCCCCTCCCCACACCCTCCCCACCCCCTCCCTCTGGGTTGTCCCGAGCACCGGCTTTGAGTGCCCTGCTGGTCATCTATTTTACATATGGTAATGTACATGTTTCAATGCTATTCTCTCATATCATCCCACCCTCACCTTCTTCCACACAGTCCAAAAATCTGTTCTTTATATTTGTGTCTCTTTTGCTGTCTTGCATATAGGGTTGTTCCCATCTTTATAATTTCCATATATATGCATTAATATACTGCATTGGTGTTTCTCTTTCTGACTTACCTCACTCTGTACAATAGGCTCCCATTTCATCCATCTCATTTGAACTGACTCAAATGCATTCTTTTTCACAGCTGAGTAATACTCCATTGTGTGTATGTACCACAGCTTTCTTATCCATTTGTCTGCCAATGGACATCTAGGTTGCTTCCATGTTCTGGCTACTGTAAAAAGTGCTGCAATGAACATTGAGGTACATGTGTCTCTTTTGATTCTGGTTTCCTTGATGTATATGCCCAGCAGTGGGATTGCTGGGTCGTATGGCAGTTCTGTTTCCAGCTTTTTAAGGAATCTCCACACTGTTCTCCATAGTGGCTGTGCCAGTTTGCATTCCACCAACAGTAAGAGGGCTCCCTTTTCTCCACACCCTCTCCAGCATTTATTGTTTGTAGACTTTTTGATGGCAGCCATTCTGACCCAGCATGAGATGGTACCTTACTGTGGTTTTGATTTAAATTTCTCTGATAATGAGTGATGTCGAGCATCTTTTCATGTGTTTGTTAGCCATTTGTAATCATCTTTGGAGAAATGTCTGTTTAGGTCTTTGGCTCACTTCTTGATTGGGTCATTTATTTTTCCGATATTGAGTTGTATGAGCTGCTTGTATATTTTGGAGATTAATTCTTTGTCAGTTGTTTTTTTTGGTTTTTTTTTTTTTTTTTTTGCTATTTTCTCCCATTCTGAAGGCTGTCTTTTCACCTGGCTTATAGTTTCCTTTGTTGTGCAAAAGCTTGTAAGTTTAATTAGGTCCCATTTGTTTACTTTTGTTTTTATTTCCATTACTCTGGGAGGTGGATCATAGAGGATCTTGCTGTGATTTATGTCAGAGAATGTTCTACCTACGTTTTCCTCCAAGAGTTTTATAGTTTCTGGTCTTACATTTAGACCTTTAATCCGTTTTGAGTTTATTTTTGTGTATGATGTTAGAAAGTGTTCTAGTTTCATTCTTTTTCAGGTGGTTGACCAGTTTTCTCAGCCCAACTTGTTAAAGAGATTGCCTTTTCTCCTTTGTATATTTTTGCCTCATTTGTCAAAGATAAGGTGTCCATAGGTGCATGGATTTATCTCTGGGCTTTCTATTTTGTTCCGTTGATCTATATTTCTATCTTTGTGCACAAGACGTATTCTTAACCACTGTACCAGAAGGCAAGTCCCTCTCATTGTGGTTTAATTTGTATTAGTGATGTTGAGCACTATTTTACATGCTTACTGGCCACTCTTGTATCTTTGGAGAAATGTCTTCCAGTGTATTGAGTGTTTTTATTATAAAAGTGTATTGAATTTTGTCATATACTTCTGCATCGAGATGATTATGTGATTTTTATTTTCATTCTATTAATGTGATATATTATATTGATTGATTTTCATATGTTGAACTATATTTGCACTCCTGGGATCAGATCAGATCAGTCGCTCAGTTGTGTCCGACTCTTTGCGACCCCATGAATCACAGCACGCCAGGCCTCCCTGTCCATCACCAACTCCCGGAGTTCACTCAGACTCACGTCCATCGAGTCAGTGATGCCATCCAGCCATCTCATCCTCTGTCATCCCCTTCTCCTCCTGCCCCCAATCCCTCCCAGCATCAGAATCTTTTCCAATGAGTCAACTCTTCGCATGAGGTGGCCAAAGTACTGGAGTTTCAGCTTTAGCATCATTCCTTCCAAAGAAATCCCAGGGCTGATCTCCTTCAGAATGGACTGGTTGGATCTCCTTGAAGTCCAAGGGACTCTGAAGAGTCTTCTCCAACACCACAGCTCAAAAGCATCGATTCTTCGGCGCTCAGCCTTCTTCATAGTCCAACTCTCACATCCATACATGACCACAGGAAAAACCATAGCTTTGACTAGATGGACCTTTGTTGGCAAAGTAATGTCTCTGCTTTTGAATATGCTATCTAGGTTGGTCATAACTTTCCTTCCAAGGAGTAAGCGTCTTTTAATTTCATGGCTGCAGTCACCATCTGCAGTGATTTTGGAGCCCACAAAAATAAAGTCTGACACTGTTTCCACTGTTTCCCCATCTATTTCCCATGAAGTGATGGGACCGGATCTACTCATGGTATGTAATCCTTTTTTAATATGTTGATGAATTCATCAGTGAAATCAGTTTGCTTGTATTTTGTTAAGAATTTTTACTTCACTGTTCATAAGAGATATTGGTCTGTGGTTTTCTTGTTAGCACTTCTGTTTGGCTTTGCTATCTTGTTAATGCCTGCCTCATACAGTGAGTTCATTTGTCCTTCTCTTCAATTTTTGGGAAAAATTTGAGGAGAATTGACTTTAATCTTGTAAGTCTTTGGTAGAATTCACGACTGAAGCCATTTTGTCCAAGGCTTTTCTTTCTTGGGAGGTTTTTGATTATTCTGTCTCCTTACTGGTTACTGGTTTATTCATATCTTCAACTTATTCATTATTCAGTTTTTGTAGATGGCATAGTCCTGGGAATTTGTCTATTTCATCTAGGTTATTCAGTTTGTTGATACACAGTTGTTCACAGGACTTTCTTATTTGTTTTTTGTTTCTGTAAAGTTGTTAGTGATGGCCCCAGTTAAATTTCTGATTTTACCAATTTGAGTCTTCCCTCTCTTTTCCTTAGTCAGTTTACCTAAAGTCTTGTTCAAAAAAAGTTTGAGAATCAGCTTTTGGTTTGACTGTCTCTATTGTTTTTCTGTTCTTTATTTCGTTAATCTGTGCCCTAATCTTTATTATTTCCTTCCTTCTGCTAGCTTTGGGTTTAGTTTACTCTTGTTTTTCTAGTTCCTTAAGATGTAAAGTTTGATTTTTCTGATATCTGTCTTCCTTTTGAATGTGAGCATTTACAGCTGCAAATTTCTCTCCTTACTCCTGCTTTTGCTGCATCTCATATGCTTTGGCATGCCACGGTTTTTTGGATCTTTTTGACAAAATACTGCACTTATTACCTATGTTCGGAAGATACATTCTTAATCAGATACATTCCTAATGAAGATATCAATTATCTTCATATTTGAAAAGAATTTCAGAGTAAATTAATTTTATACAGCATACAATCCAGGGTAGGATTGGGCTCAGGGGACCAATTCATTGTTCACAGAATTGTTCACAGAGGACAGAAGCCTCTGCATCCGAACGTTTTTTGAGCTAGTTTAACTTTCAGCTCTGAATCCTGGTCCAAGTCTTGAAATCACAGAAGGCTAGGCATTTGGAATTACTCAGCCCTAGGGATGAGCTTTTAGTTTAGACACGAGGAGAGGGCTTCCTGCACGGGACCAAGAAAGCATCTGCAGCAGAAACAAGATGAGGGCAGAGGGGGCTGAACCGAGGGGCCTGGCACGGAGGGAGGTGAGGCGCCCTGTCACAGGCCAGCCTTGCCCTGGGCTCGCTTGTGTCTCCACTCAGCGGGCCGGGGCCGGGTGCTCAGCCACTCCGTTGTTTCTGCCTCTTTGTGGCCCCATGGACTGTAGCCCACTGAGCTCTTCTGTCCGTGGTATTTCCCAGGCAGGAATACGGGAGCAGCTTCACATTTCCTACCCCAGGGGATCTTCCTGACTCAGGGACCAAACCCATGTCTCTTGCGTTGGTAGGTGAGTTCTTTACCACCAGTGCCACCAGGGAAGCCCAGAACGGGGGCATGCCACAGTTTCATTTTCATCTGTCTTATTTACTAATTTCCTATTTGATTTCTTCTTTGACACATTGGTTGTTTAAAAGTGTGTTGTTTAGTGTCTACATATTTGTGAATTTTCCAGTTTTCCTTCTGATACTGATTTCTAGTTTAGTTCTGTTATGATCAGAAAATGTACTTTGTATTATTTCAGTCTCTCAAAATTTATTAAGATCTGTGACCTAACGGATGATCTGTCCTAGAGAACGTTTCATGTGCACTTGAGAAAAATGTATATTCTGCTGTTACTGAGTTGAGGATTTTGTAAATGTCTTTAAATCCATTTGGTTTACAATGTTATTCAAGTTCTTTATTTTCTTACTGGTGTTCTGTCTGGTATTCTATCCATTATTTCAATCTGAGTATAGAAGTCTCCATTTATTACTGTAGAATTGTCTCTTCCTTTAAATCTGTCAGTGTTTATGTATTTTGAGAGTCTGATGTTAGGTACATATATGAATTGCATGTTTTAAAGCTTTATGTAAAGGCCTCATTCAAATCATACCATCTTTTTTTGGTATATTTTGAATCTATTTTTAGGATCCAACCATATTGATATGAGGTACTGTAGTTTCTTCATTTTCATTGCCACATGAGGTTTCTTTTTATCTGTACTGTAACTTTTCCTGTCATTTGCATTTCCATATACATTTTGAAGTCAGCATGTCAATTCCTTAAAAAAAAATTCCTGTCATTCCATATAAAATCTGTAAATCAATTTGAGGAGGACTGATATAACAATATTAGGTCTTGCTATTCATGGTATCTCTCTCTGTATATTTTTGGGTCATCTTTAACTTCTGTCAACAATGTTTTGTAGTTTTCAGTGTTTAGGTTTTGCACATAAATATAATCCTAATTATTGCAGATTTCCTGATGTTCTCATAAGTGATATTGTTTTGTCTTGTCGGTTAAATACACTTCCTCACATTTGTTTAAATGTTGGGACTGATGGTACCACACATGTACCAAGAGGCCATGGGAAGTTTTATTACTCCATAAGGGGACTTTCCCTGGTGGCTCAGACAGTAAAGAATCTGCCTGTAGTGCGGGAGACCCAGGTTTGAGCCCTGGGTGGGGAAGATCCCCTGGAGAAGAGAATAGCAACCCACTCCAGTATTCTTGCCTGGAAAATCCCATGGATGGAGGAGCCTGGTAGACTGCAGTCCATGGGGTCGCAAAGAGTTGGACATGACTGAGCAACTTCACTCTCAGTTTCAAGGGAGCTTTCTAGGGGGACAGGATAGGCACCCAAGCTAGTCTGGGATAGCTTGAGTGAAGGGAAGGGGGAGCCGCTCTGGGGAGTTGATCCTATATATGGGATTTCCCATATATGATTTGAGTTTTCATGGTTTGAACTTACCTACTGACAACTAAGGCAGAAATCAGAGCTTTTGTACTGACTTGCTCAGATGTGAGTCAAGAGGGAGAAATGGAGCTTGAAAGCTGTCAATGGCCAAATATAAGAAATGGACTCAGACTCTTCATTACATTTCTTTCCACTTAAAATTTTCATTACTCATTAATTGTATATAAAAATGCCATTAACTTTTGTATGTTAACCTTGTATCTTGTGATATTGCTAAATTCACTTATTAATTCCAGTAGCTTTCTTTATAAATTCCTTGGGAATTCTGTGTAGATGACTGACCATCTTGTCTTTGAGTAAGTAAACACAATTCTTTCTTTCAGTCTTTATGCCTTTTACTTTTAATTAACTAATTAATTAACCTTAAACCCTTCATGAGAATATTCAAACAATGTTGAACAAAAGTGATTAGAGTTAACATCCTGTCTGGTTTCTGATCTCCTGGGGAAAACTTCTAGTCTTTCACCACTGAGTACAAGATCTGTGGATATTTCATAGATTCCCTTTATCTTCTTTAAGTACACAGATTTTAATTTTATGGAAGTTGTACATATCCAAATACTTTCTGTATTCTTATTAAGATGATCAATCATATCTTTATTCTTTTATGGTGTGTTAAACCATAGACTGATTTTCAAATGTCAGATCAGTCTTACATTCCTGGAATAAATTCTAGTTGGTTGCAATATATGCTTTTTGTATGTTGGCTTTGATTTGCTACAGTTTTGTAAAAAAAAAATGGTGCATCTTGGTTCATGATGGATATATTGGCCTGTAGTTTTCTTGTTATGTCTTTGGTTTTGGTAAGTGGATACTGCTCACCATATAAAATGAGTTGGGGAGTGTTCCTGTCTGTTTTCTACAGACTTGATATTATTTCATCTTGAATGTTTCTTAGCTTTTACCAATGTAGTCTATAGAGTTTTCACTGTGGGAAAAATTTAAAGTATGGATTTAAGTTTTTAATAAATATATACAGCTGTTTATGTTATATAGTTCGGCTTGTGTGAACTTTGATAATCTTTTTAAAAATGTATCCGTATCGTCTTAATTATCAATTGTATTGACATAAAGTTATCATAATAGTCTTACTGTCTATGGAATATGTAGGGATGTTCCCTGTCATTTCCAGTGTTGGTAATCTGTATTATGACTCTTCTTTTCTTTGCCTGGCTAAAGGTTTATTAATTTCATTACTTATTTTAAGAACTGTGCTTTGGTTTTATTAATTTTTTCTATTTTAAATTTGTTTTTAGTTTGATTGATTTCTATTGTGTGTATTACTTTCTTCTAATCACCATGGGACCAATTTTCTTTTTTTCTGACCTTTGAAAGGTGAAAGTATAGGTCCTCAATTTGAGATCTGACTTTTCTAATGTAAGCTTTTTATTGCTGTATTATTCCCTCAAAGCACTGCTTTCCTGCATCCCACACGTTTTTGTCTGTTGTGTTTTGATTTTCATTCACTTCAAACATTTGCTAATTTCTCTTGCGATTTTTTTCTTTGATTCATGGGTTAATTAAAAGAGTTTTAAAATTTTCTTAATATTTAGGGATTTTTCAGATATATTTTTATTATTTATTCCTAAGTCAATTCTTTTGTGGTTAGACAAGATACTTTGTAGCATTTCAGTCCTCTTAAATTTGTTCAGATTTTTAGGATGGCCCTGGTGACCTGCCCTTGTGAAGGACATGTGTTCTTCTGGGTTTTTGGGTGTTCCTGCTAAGTGCTAATTAGGTCAACTTACACTATAATTAGTGTCTTCTTACTGACTTATCTAGTAGTTTTATCTATTACGAGAGGAGAGTTTTGAAATTTCCAAGTAGAGCTGTGTTTTTATTCATTTCTTTCAGTTTTATCAATTATACTTTGTACTTTGGAAGCTCTACTAGGCACACACTTAGAATTGTTTTGTCTTTATGATATATGGACCTCTTCATTATTCTGAAATGTCTTCTAGACCTTGGATAATATTCACTACACTGAAGTCTACATTGTCTGATATTAATGTAGTCACTCTCTTTTTTGTTTAGTATTTGTGTAGTATATCTTTTTTTCCACTTTTAAATCTGTTTCTTATGACTTTATATTTGCAGTGGGTTTTCTTTTTTTTGCAGACAGCATTTATTTGAGTCTTGCTTTTTTAAAAATCCTATCTGACAATCTGCATTTTGATTGTGTAGCCTGTTTATACTTTGTGCAGTTATTAGTATGGTTGGATTGAAACCTACCATTTTGTTGTTTGCTCTGTCTCCTCTTTGCCTAGTTTCTTCTACTTCTTTTCAATGTTTTATGGTATTTATCTCCATTAGTGGCTTATTTCCTGCAATTCTTTAATTTTTTAGTGGTTGTGCAAGGTTCTGCAATATATATCTGTACTTTAGCACACACCTTCAAATAATATTTACTTTATACCACTTCATTTATGGTATAAAAACCTTGTATACTTATGTTTGTTCCCTCTCCCATCCTTTGTGCTATTGTTGTTACATAATTGTAATATTACATGTATAATGAACCCTATAATATATTTTAGTACTTTTGTTTTAGTCAAAACTTGCCCTACCTCCAAGCATACTAGGAAGTCCGCCGGCTGTGCTGGACTCCTGCCTGGGTTAAAGTCATCCTGGGGTATCTAGACAGGGCTTTAGCCCAGTACTGTTAAGAAGAGCTTTGTGTATTAGCTGTGCTCAGTAAGTAGGATTGTCTTCCCAGGGACCCCTCTACTCTTCAGCTTTGAAAGTAGCGAATCCAATCAGCTGTTGATGGACCTGAACATGAAGCCATCCCCGACATGTGGTATTTGGGCTCCAGGTAACGGAAGCTGTACTCAGCAGCTGACTGACTGCCCCCCGCGGTCTGACCGTGGACACGTGTGAGCTTCTTCATTTGAGACGCCGTCTGTTCCTCCGTTTCCTGACACAGTCTTGTCTTAAGCGCTTTCCGTTTTCCCTCCCGTTCACCGTCTAAGCAGATTCTCTTCTGAGGCTGTTTGCTGGACACAGCGTATCCCTTTGCTTTCTGCTTGTGTCTGTGTTCCTTTTCCTTTTTCTCACCTTAGACGCTTTACAGATTTCTTTTTGATGCCGTTCTGGTGGGCTGTGTGTTTCTAGGAAGTTGTCAGTTTCTTCTAGGTTGTCAAATTTGTTGGTGTTTAATTGTTCATACTATTCTCTTATTTATTTTTAATTTAAAACAATTTTGAATTTCTTTTGGCCACACCGCGCAGCTTGCGGGATTTTAGCTCCCTGGCCAGGGATCAAACCTGCGTACTTTTACCACTGTGGGCAGTGGTTAAGTCAGCTTTTTCACTTTCCTCTTTTACCTTTATCAAGGCTTTCTATCTTGTTCCACTGACTTATATTTCTGTTTGTGTACCAGAGCTATAGTGTCTTAGTCACTGGAATTTTCTAGTATAGTCTGAAGTCAGGGGGCTCGATTCCTCCAACTTCATTTTTCTTTCTCAAGATTTCTATGGCTATTCAGGGTCTTATTGTTCCCATTAGTGTTATTATTTTGTGACTACAAATTGTGAATTTTTTGTGTGGTAGTTCTATGAAAAACAGCATTGGTAATTGATTATGGAGTGCATTGAGTCTGTTGATTACTTTATGTAAGTATAATCATTTTCATAATATTGATTCTTCCAATCCAAGAACATGGTATATATCTCCATCTGTTTATGCCTTCTTTGATTTCTTTTATCATTATAGATTTCTGCACACAGGTATTTTATCTCCTCTGATGGCTTTATTCATGGATATTTTCTTCTTGTTGTTGCAGTGGTGTATGGGATTGTTTCCTTACCTCAACATGATAAAGGCTATATATGAAAAACTTATAGCAAATGTTATTCTCAATGGTGAGAAACTGAAAGCCTTTCCTCTAAGATCAGGAACAAGACAAGTGTGCCCACTCTTGCCACTATTATTCAACATAGTTTTTGAAGTCTTATCTACAGCAATCAGAAAAAAAACAGAAAAGGAATCAAGATTTCAGGAGAAGTAAAACTCACTGTTTTCAGACTGCATGATACTGTACGTAGAAAACCCTAAAGATACCACCAGAAAGTTTCTAGAACAAATCAAAGAATTAGGTAAAGTCGCAGGGTACAATATTAACACACAGAAACCCCTTGCATTCCTATTCACTAACAATGAAAAGTCAGAAAGAGAAATTAAAGTATTTTGTAATTTAGAGACCCATTTTCAGACTCTTTTTCTCCATCCCCCAGCCTGTATAAAGACCAGTCAATGTTATAATAAAGTTAGAAATTTTTCCCTTTTCATCAGATTTATTTTTAAAAAATTACCAATTTTTAAGGATTCATTCCAGAGATGTTTTTTCTGGCTTAGAAGAGGACCCTCCCACGTTGAGTAATCTGAAACCAAGAGCGCTCCTACAAGTGAATGAAGCCCAGCATCCCAGAAAAACTTAGAGGAGGATTTTGTCAGAAGGGGGTAAGAGTATACCCTGAATTCCTTTCTCACCTAATGGGATTCTGACCACGCTCGACTCTCCCAGGAATTAACCAGATGTCTCTGGTCATCCCCGTCCCTTGCAAGAGGGGTCCCCAGTAGGGGCCGTTTGAACCCATGCATTGCTAGGACTCCCCTGAGAGGGGTCTGTTGTCTATAATGCTTATGTCCTATAACAGGTTTCCTGATGCTGAGTTGGATTCCTTGAAATTGGGCATTTATAAAGCCTAGGAATGGGGGCTGCTTGGACGTGGCCAGCCCAGTAAGTAGTCTGTCACTGCATAACGGCAGCCAAGACCCGGAGTGAAGGATCTCCTAGAGGCGCAGAAAGGAACTCCTGGAGAGATTGGAGTTGGCACAATGGAAAATGGCCCAGGGGTCAGGATCTGAGGCCTAGACGTAGGAGTATTCCCACAGGGGATATTATGGACACAGAGTAAGGTGGGAGACTGGAGAGCTCAAGAACCTCAAACCCTTTCCCCTGTATGCTGGGCGGTTGTGGTAGAATTGGAGAAAGCCTGACGATTGCATCTGACACAGTCAACCGTGAGCTGGACAGTGTTTCCCATATAATTTAAGATACCAACTCAGTTAGTTTAGGATCTCTCTTTGGGATGCTCCAGGGCCCCTGTAAAGCTTCCAAAGTTGCTAGCAGGAGATCAAAAGAACTTTAATTAGTATTTGATATTTGGGAAGTCAATCAAAAATTTCAAGAAATTTTAAAGACCCAGTTAGAATCAGAGTTCACAGTGAAACAATTATTCCTTGAATTAAGGTGAAAAAAAGATTTCAAAAGTAAATACACGTCAGATGAAGGCACAAAAATGCACACAATCTGTTATCAAAAGCAGCATTCCAGAAAAACTTTCATCTCTTCAGAGAGACCAAATTTAGTTTACATCAGCCTATGATAAAATCCATTTGCCTAGTTTAAGTTTAATGCAACCTTTGAAAATTCTGATGACGTTCAACATTCTTTTCTCCATGTTCTATTTCTGCCCAGTTTGCTGCTGCTGTTCTTTAGTCCCTTAGTTATTTCTAACTCTTTTGCAACCCTACGAACTGTAGCCCACCAGACTCCTCTGTCCATGGGATATTCCAAGCAAGATTACTGGCGTGATTTGCCATTTCCTCCTCCAAGGGATCTTCCCGACTAAGGGAATTGAAGCCATATCTCCCCATCTCCTGCATTTCAGGCAGATTCTTTTCTAGCTCAGCCCCCGGGGAATGAAGCCACCTTTATCCCAGTTACATTTACTTAAAAATCTAGTCTTATCATTTCATTTTCCCTGTTGACAAATTTCATAACAAATATGATATTCATTTACTGACTTTCAGTAATCCTAGGTACAATGAGAATATTATACTTTATGCTGATGAGTCTAAAGGCAGGTCTGTTAATTAATATTAAACCCATAAATTTAAGCCAGAAAAGTTAATCCCTACAGAACGAGAGATCTCATAGTTCTCCTGCTTGAATTTAAAATGGCCTTTTCTTCAGTCTTGGGGACTACAGATGAATCAGGCAGTTTCTTCGAACAAAGCAAAACAGTTAAATTGCAAAGGGCAGAGGAGGGGGAAATGCAAGCTTCTTTCTAAAGTCCCAAGAAGTAACCCAAGGCTGGAGTGTCCGGCAGTGTGGGCTGTATATGTATTTCAAGATTTAAATGCTCTAGTCTGCCCACAGTCTTGGCAGAGACTTGGAGGAGCATTTGAAGAGAAAAGAGTACATAAAACAAAGACGCGGATGACAAAACCTTGAAGACACAAACAAGTTTGTAGGGTAAAGGCGATGGGAGTGCATGTATAAGGATCAAGGGTGAGGTACAGCGGGGAGGAACCAGTAAGACTGAAAAAGTGAGAGACAGGAAATTAAAGGCGAAAATACTAGGGCTTACAGCTGCAACTGATACCAAGTTTAAACCTGTATGACTCTCATAAATCTCCCTTCAGGGGAGCCTGCTGCACCAGGGTCTGCAGGGCCTGAGGCGAGCCTCTCCCACCCCTGCTTGTCTCCTATCTAGATGAGCTGTTGGCAGCCAGAGGGAACAGGTCACAGAAGTTGAGAGGAGGGAGGCTGTAGCTGCCCGACATCCACTGTCTCAGAAGGAGAGAAGACAGGACAGGGAGCAGGGAAGTAAAGAGATTTCAGGGGAGGGAGAAGGACAAGGGGGAGGGGAAAGTGTTCTTTGAATGAGGTCCTGAGACCCCCAGGGGCCAGGAAAGCTGCCTTACCAAAAGCGGTGACACTGAAACAAGAGGCTCATGTGGCCCCTTGTCACCCACGAGGAAGCTGCATTCAGTGGCTAGGTCCTTTCCCCAGAAGGGGACAGCTGCCCCACCTTGGGAGCCATAAATCTGATAATGACTAGGGTTCTTGGCCTTCTCAAATCAGTACAATTTGTTTAGAGGCCAGCAAGAAATCAGGCAAGGTCTTATTGGTGCTCCTGAGCTGGCTGCCGAAGGGAGCAAAAGTCCACGTTCCCTTGCTTCCGCCCTGAGTAGGGGCCAACCCATTCCTTATGTGGGATGAGGGTAGGCGTGTGTCCAGGAGTTGGGCTGGAGACACTGGCTGAGCTAGTTTGCCCCTGGTGGTGCTGAGTGCAGGGGACAGTCTCAGTACCCTGTTTTTACTCCCACCACCTTTTTTTTTTTTTTCTTTTTTTGGCTTCCAGCTCTTTACAAATAGCAGTTAGGGTTTTTGTTTTTGTTTTTGTTTTTATCTCTGTATGTTTTGTGCCCCAGTTTGTCCCAACTACACACAATTATTTTTATTCCCATACAGTTCTTTGTATTTCATACCTTAGTAACGGTGTGTCCAGGTGCAGGCTTCATACCGTTGCAGCAAAGGGTCCCAGGTCCATGTGTCTCATTTCACCTGCAGAGACTCTACACCCTTATTCTTAAGGCATATGGGGCTGAAGTTCTCTCTGAAACTTCTTCCTGCTGAACAGGGCTGCAGACCCCAGTCTACCATAGCGGTATAGGGGTCACTCAATGACTGTTCCAGGAACCTGTAGGGACCTGGGCCACTTTCGGTGGAATGGTTTGAATTCCTTGAGCCATCATGAGCCCTGATGCAAACTGTTGCATCCTAAAAGACACAAACATAACCAAAAAGTTAATAAACAAGTGTTAAAAATGTGAAGCACAATAGCTATTTCAGGACCTAGAAAGGGAAGGCATCAGGATAACTTTGGGAGGGCTGTCTTAACTGTTGACCAGACAGGGGGTGATGTTACCCCTGCCAAGAAGTCATTCTGCTTAGATATTTATTTTTGTTAATATATTTTCCTGGGCTCCAAAATCACTGTGGATGGATGATTGCAGCCATGAAATTAGAAGACGCTTACTCCTTAGAAGGAAAGTTATGACCAACCTAGATAGCATATTAAAAAGCAGAGACATTACCTTGCCAACAAAGGTCCATCTAGTCAAGGCTATGGTTTTTCCAGTGGTCATGTATGGATGTGAGTTGGACTATAAAGAAAGCTGAGTGCCAAAGAATTGATGCTTTTGAACTGTGGTGTTGGAGAAGACTCTTGAGAGTCCCTTGGACTACAAGGAGATCCAGTCAGTCCATCCTAAAGGAGATCAGTCCTGGGTGTTCATTGGAAGGACTGATGCTGAAGCTGAAGCTCCAATACTTTGGCCACCTGATATGAAGAGCTGACTCATTTGAAAAGACCCTGATGCTGGGAAAGATTGGGGGCAGGAGGAGAAGGGGACGACAGAGGATGAGATGGCTGGATGCCATCACCGACACAATGGGCGTGGGTTTGGGTGGACTCCGGGAGTTGGTGATGGACAGGGAGGCCTGGCGTGCTGCGGTTCATGGGGTCGCAAAGAGTCAGACAAGACTGAGCAACTGAACTGAACTGAATGTCTAACATGTTTCTCTGTTTTCGGCATGGAAGGTCTGGACCTGCTGGACCCAGGTCTCCTCCGTGGACTGAGAAGTCTCACTCACAGGTTTACAACAGTAGGGAAGACAGCAGAGCACTAGAGGAGATATGGCATAAATCAGCATGAATGAAAAGAAAACAGTTAAAAGAAAATAAAAACTTCCTGCCAGAAAGGTTTACTGTACCTTGTCAGGTCCAGGAGAACAAACTGGCGAACCAGTTTTCAGTTTCCCCACCCATATCGAATAGCGTGGTTTAGTGGCTAATTGCTAAACCACATAACTTGTGCAGTTTTCCGTGTTGGTTTCTACTGGGAAGAGGTGTTGACATATGTGCTCAAAAAGTCTTGGCCATCTTACGTACCCCGCCTTTCCCTGCCAAAAGATAATCAAAGGTCAGTTTCCTTTTGATGCCTAGGGCAGTGAATGACAGCTACTAGTTTTGAGTTTTGAGCCACTTCTGTAAGATGACAAATGCCAGCCCCATATTTTATAGGGGAATTTTTTGCATCCATAAGCCCTTTTTCTTTCCAGATAGCTACATGGGCATGTGTATAGAATAAGGAAGGCATATTTCGAGTCTGTTCAGTTCAGTCGCTCAGTCATGTCCAACTCTTTGCGACCCCATGGACTGCAGCATGCCAGGCCTCCCTGTCCATCACCAACTCCCAGAGCTTCCTCAAACTCATGTCCTTTGAATCAGTGATGCCATCCAACCATCTCATCCTCCGTCGTCCCCTTCACCTCCCGCCTTCAATCTTTCCAAGCATCAGGGTCTTCCCTCGGGAGTCAGTTCTTTTCATCAGGTGGCGAAAGTATTGGAGCTTCAGCTTCAGCATTAGTCCTTCCAATGAATATTCAGGACTGAATATTTAGGGTTCCTTTAGGGTTGATTGGATGGATCTCCTTGCAGTTCAAGGGACTCTCAAGAGTCTTCTTTAACACCACAGTTCAAAAGCATCAGTTCTTCAGCATGCAGCTTTCTTTATAGTCCAACTCTCACATCCATACATGACTACTGGAAAAACCATGGCTTTGACTAGATGGACTTTTGTTGGCAAAGTAATGTTTCTGGTTTTTAATATGTGTCAAGGTTGGCCATAACTTTTTTTCCAAGGAGCAAGTGTCTTTTAATTTCGTTATCATTTAAAGTCACCATCTGCAGTGATTTTGAAGCCCCCCAAAATAAAGTCTGTCACTGTTTCCACTGTTTCCCCATCTATTTGCTATGAAGTGATGGGATCAGATGCCATGAAATTAGTTTTCTGAATGTTGAGTTTTAAGCCAACTTTTTCACCCTCCTCTTTCACTTTCATCAAGAGGCTTTTTAGTTCCTCTTCGCTTTTTGCCATAAGGGTCGTGTCATCTGCATATCTGAGGTTAGTGATATTTCTCCCAGCAATCTTGATTCCAGCTTGTGCTTCCTCCAGCCCAACGTTTCTCATGATGTACTCTGCATATAAGTTAAATAAGCAGGGTGACAATATACAGCCTTCATGTACTCCTTTCCTGATTTGAAACCAGTCTGTTGTTCCATGTCCACTTCTAACTGTTGCTTCCTGACCTGCATACAGATTTCTCAGGAGGCAGCTCAGGTGGTCTGGTATTCCCATCTTGTTAAGAATTTTCCACAGTGTGTTGTGTTCCACACAGTCAAAGACTTTGGCACAGTCAATAAAGCAGAAGTAGATGTTTTTCTGGAACTCTCTTGCTTTTTTCAATGATCCAACAGATGTTGGCAATTTGATCTCTGGTTCCTCTGCCTTCTAAATCCAGCTTGAACATCTGAAAGTTCACAGTTCATGGACTGTTGAAGCCTGGATTGGAGAATCTTGAGCATTACTTTACTAGCGTGTGAGATGAGTGCAATTGTGTGGTAGTTTGAGCATTCTTTGGCATTGCCTTTCTTTGGGATTGGAATGAAAACTGACCTTTTCCAGTCCTGTGGCCACTGCTGAGTTTTCTAAACTTGCTGGCATACTGAGTACAGCACTTTCACAGCATCATCTTTTAGGATTTGAAATAGCTCAACTGGAATTCCATCACCTCCACTAGCTTTGTTCATAGTGATGCTTCCTAAGGCCCACTTGACTTCGAGTCTGTAGATCCGTTTATAATTTTTCTTTCCCCCAAGGTTTAGGCTCGAGTTAGGGCTATTAGCTCAGCCTTCTGGACTGAAGTGTCAGGTGGCAAAGGTTTTGCTTCTGTCTTCTGTAGCACTGTAAGTGCTCACAGTAGCATATGCCTGCCCTCCTGATCCCATCTTTAAGGAAACTACTGCCTTCAGTAAACCATTTTTCCTCAGGGTTTTCTATGGTCTGGTCTGTTAGATCAGGCCTACAGGCATAAACCTGGTTAAATGCATCAAGGCAGGAAGGCGTTAGTCTGGGCCCTCACGGGGCATTAGTGTAGCCAGGTTGAGAGTAGGGTAGGTTTTGAGGGTTAGCTCTGGGGAGTCACAGATTAAAGCCTTGTATTAACCGTAAGGCGGCCCCCAGTGGTGGCCAGCATCTCTTGGCCTTGATGAGGGGTTTGAACCCTAGTGGCTGTGCAAAGGTAAGCTTGTTAGTTTCTTGCACTAATAAAGCAGTGGCAGCTACCACCCAGAGGCAACCGGGCCAAGCTTGAGCCCCCAGATCTAGTTGTTTGGAAAAATAGCCTGTAGGCTGAGGAATTTCTCCTAGCTTTGTTAACAGCCCCCAGAGCTGTCCCCTATGTACAAGATAAATGTTTTTTGTTTTTTTTTTAACGAGGAGTTCCAGCACAGGAGCTCTGGTGAGGACCTCTTTGATACTATTAAAACTCCTTTCTTGTTCCTCAGTCCAACGTAATGACTCTGGATCTCAGCCTTTAGTGGTTTGGCCATTAGTGTGAATCCTGGAATCCAGATTCTGTCAAGCTTTACCATGCCTAAGGAAGGATGAAGATTTTTTTTGCCTTTGGGGCACTTAAGTGTAATATAGCTTGTTATCTATCTGCAGATAACTGTCTGCTTCCAGGATTTATAGTATTGGGTTGATGTAAATGTAATTATGGTTTCAGACCATGATTTTTACATTACATTCAGCTCAAACACATCTTTATTAATCAAAATAGGAATCATTACAATCAACACATTTTTGCCAACAAGATATAAGTTTGCTTATACCTGTAGCATAAAAATCAATGCTTTAAGATTTGGCAAACTCTTGGAATGCATTTTCTGAATCCTGCTGGTTGTGGAAGCATTTTCCCTGCAGAAAGTTGTTGAGATGCATGAAGAACTGGTAGCCAGTTGGCAAGAGGTCAGGTGAATATGGTGGATGAGGCAAAACTTCATAGCCAATTTGTTCAACTTAAAAAAAAATAACATTTATTTATTTATTTGGCTGCCATGGGTCTTAGTTGCGGCACACAAGATCTTTAGTTGTGGCATGTGGGATCTAGTTCCCTGACCCTGGATCGAACCCAGGCCACCTGCATTGGGAGTTTGGAATCTTAACCCCTGGAGCACCAGGGAAGCCCTCTTCAATTTTTGAAGCATTGACTGTGCAGTGTCTGGTTTGGCACTGTCATGGAGAACTGGACCCTTTCTGCTGACCAACGCCAGCTTCAGGCATGGCAGTTGTTGGTACATCTCATCAGTCTATTGAGCATACTTCTCAGATGTAGTGATTTCAGTGGGATTCAGAAAGCTAGACCAGCAGCAGACCACCAAACAGCAACCATGACCTTTTTTTGGTGCACATTTGGCTTTGAGAAGTGCTTTGTAGCTTCTTCTTGGTCTAACCACCGAGCTGGTCATCACTGGTTGTCATATACAATCCACTTTTTCATTGTAGTCACAACTCAGTTGAGAAATGGTTCATTTTTGTTGTGTAGATGATTATTTTTTTGGCAGCTCACGAGGCACCCACTTATTCACCTTTACAGTTTGCTTCAAATGCTGAACGACCGTGGAATGCTTGCTGTTGAGTTCTTTGGCAGCTTCTCGTGTAGTTGTAAGAGGATCAGCTTTGATGATGCTTCTCCGTTGTTGTCAGCTTCCAATGGCCAGCCGCTGTGCTTCTCATCTTCAGCGCTGTCCTCTCCTTTGCAAAACTACTTGAACCCACTGCACGGTATGTTTATTAGCAGTTCCTGGGTCAGACGCATTGTTAATGTTGTGAGTTGTCTCTGCTGCTTTACAACCCATTTTGAACTCAAATTAAAAAATCGCTCGAAATTGCCTTCTGTCTAATATCATTTCCATAGTCTAAAATAAATATAAAATAAACAGCAAGTAATAAGTCATTAGCAAAAAACCATAAAGTGAGAAATGCACATTAAAATGATTGTTTGGTCTTTGTATCTTTTTTGCCCCAATTTGCCCCATAATTGTACACAATTATCTTTAGTTCTATATAGTTTCATTTTTTTGTATTCTGTAGCCTGAGGATAGTCAGCCCCATATTTTATAGGGGAATTTTTTGCATTCAGAAGTCCTCTTTCTTTCCCGATAGCTGCATGGGCATGTATATAAAACAAGGAAAGCACATTTTGAGTTTGTATGTATATGTTTATAATTTTTCTTCCCCCCAAGTTTAAGGTTCAAGTTAGGGCTATTAGCTCAGCCTTCTGGACTCAAGTGTTAGGTGGCAAAGGTTTCACTTCTGTCTTCTGTAACACTGTAAGTGTTCACAACAGCATACGCCTGCCCTCCTGTCTCCATCTTTAAGGGAACTGCTGACATCAGTAAACATTCTTCCTCAGGCTTTGCTATGGCCTAGTCTGTTAGAGCAGGCCTACAGGCTTCCCTGCTGGCTCAGAAAGTAGAGAGTCCACCTGCAGTGCAGGAGATCTGGGTTCGATCCCTGGGTTGGGAAGATCCCCTGGAGAAGGGAACAGCTACCCATGCTAGTATTCTGGCCTGGAGAATTCCATGGACTATATAGTCCAGGGGGTCTCAAAGGGTTGGACACGACTAAGCACCTTTCACTTTCATGGGCATAAACTGGTAAAGGGCATCAAGGCAGGAAGGTGTTAGACTGGGCCCTCAGCGGGTGTTAGTGTGGCTGAGTTGAGAACTATGGCAGGTTTTGAGGTTTAGCTCCGAGGAGTCACAGAGTAAAGCCTGATATTAACACTAAGGCAGCTCCCAGTTAGCCAGTGGTTGCCAGAATCCCTTATCCTTGATGAGGGGTTTGAACCCCCAGTGGCTGTGCAAAGGTAAGCTTGTTAGCTTCTTCCACTAATAAAGCAGTGGCAGGTACCACCCAGAGGCAGCCAGGCCAGCCTTGAGCCCCCAGATCTAGTTGTTTTTAAAAGTAGGAATTTTAGGAAAAAGTAGGAATTTCTCCTAGCTTTTGAATAAGTGCTCCCAGAGCTGTCCCCTATATGCAAGATACATGTTTTTTGAAAATTAGAAGTCCCAGAGCAGGAGCTCTGGTGAGGTCCTCCTTGATATTATTAAAATCTCTTTCTCGTCCCTCAGTCCAAAGTAATGGCTCTATATCTTGACCTTTAGTGGCTTCACATAGAGGCTTGGCCATAGTCTGAATCCTAGAATCCAGATTCTGCCAAACTTTACATGCCTAAGAAAGTATGAAGATTTTTTTTTTTTTTTGTCTTTGGGGGCATGTGGGCCTAATATAGCTTGGTGTCTATCTGGAAATAACTGTCTGCTTCCAGGATTTATAATATTAAGTTGGCGCAGACATAATTACGGTTTTGGACTGTGAATTTTAAATTATAACTTGGCTCAGACACATATTTATAAATCAAAATAGGAATCATTACAATCAACACATTTTTGCCAACGAGAAATAGGTTGCTTATTCCTGAAGCATAAAAATTGGTGTTTCACAATTCCATAAGCTCTTGGAATGTATTTTCTGCATCCTGCTGGTTGTGAAATGTAACAGCATTTTCCCCACAAAAAGTTGTTGAAATGCATGAAGAAGTGGTAGTCAGTTGGCGAGAGGTCAGGTGAATATGGTGGATAAGGCAAGACATTGTAGCCCAGTTTGTTCAGCTGTTTTTAAAAACATAATACTGACTAATATATTTGGATGCTGTGGGTCTTAGTTGGTGGCATACGAGATCTTTAGTTGTGGCATGTGGGATCTAATCCCCTGACCAGAGATGGAACCCAGGCCGCCTGTGTTGGAAGCTCGGAATCTTAACCTCTGGAGCACCAGGGAAGCCCTCTTCAGCTTTTGAATCCTTGATTGTGCCACCTGTGGTCTGGCATTGTCATGGGGAATTGGACCCTTTCTCTTGACCAAAGCTGGCTGCATGCATGGCAGTTTTTGGTACATCCCATTGATTTGTTGAGCATACTTCTCAGATGTAATGATTTCTCTGGAATTCAGAAAGCTGTAGTGGATTAGACCAGCAACAAACAGCAAAGATGAAGAAGGCAATGGCACCCCACTCCAGTACTCTTGCCTGGAAAATCCCATGGATGGAGGACCCTGGTAGGCTGCAGTCCATGGGGTCGCTAAGTGTCGGACACGACTGAGCAACTTCCCTTTCACTTTCCACTCTCATGCGTTGGAGAAGGAAATGGCAACCCACTCCAGTGTTCTTGCCTGGAGAATCCCAGGGACGGGGGAGCCTGGTGGGCTGCCGTCTATGGGGTCGCACAGAGTCGGACACGACTGAAGCGACTTAGCAGCAGTAACAGCAGACAGCAAAGAGTGACCCTGACCTTTTTTGGATGCAAATTTTGATTTGGGAAGTGCTTTGTACTTACTGCTTGGTCCAACCACTGAGATGGTTGTCATTGGTTGTCATATACATTTCACTTTTCATCGCATGTCACAACCTGGTCCAGAGATGGTTCATTGTTGTTGCGTAGGATAAGAGAAGACGACACCTCAAAACGACATTTTTTTTTTTTTTTTGGTGAGCTCATGAGGCGCCCACTTACTGATCTTTTTCACCTTTACGATTTGCTTCAAATGCTGAACGACCGTAGAATGGTTGCTTGAGTTCTTCAGCAGCTCCTCGTGTAGTTGTAAGAGGATCAGCTTCGATGAGGCTTCTCCATTGTTGTTGTCAACTTCCAGTGGCCAGCCACTGTGCTCTTCATCTTCAACGCTGTCTTCTCCTTTGCAAAACTTCCTGAACCACTACTGCACTGTATGTTCGTTAGCAGTTCCTGGGTCAGATGGCATTGTTGATGCTGCGAGTTCTCTCTGCTGTTTTATGACCCATTGTGAGCTCAAATAAGAAAATCTGTCAAAATTGCCTTCTGTTTAATATCATTTCCATAGTCTAAAATAAATATAAAATAAACAGCAAATAATAACTCATTAGCAAAAAACACAAAGTAAGAATTGTGCATTAAAGTGATGTATAACATAACCACATTTATTTAGAATGTATTCCAGTATCAAATGGCAAATTTCAACAATGCAAAAACCACAATTACTTTTGAACTAGCCTCATATATTCCAAATATTTAACTTGTTGCTTTGAGATTTGTTTTTTTCTCGAAGATCCTTTCGTTTGGGGCCAGAAGGAATTAAGGACTTCTAAGATCAGTTGTATTCTGATCTCAGGACTCCATAGTGGGACCCCATATTACTTTGTCATCTACATACTGTAGAATGGCCCCTTGTTTTAGCTGTAGTTCCCTTAATCCCTAGGCTAAGATGAACAAGTGTGGCGTCTCCCCAAACCCCTGACAGTCTTGTCCACATATATTGTTTTTGGCAAGTCCAGGGTTAGTCCATGTGAAGGCAAAGAGATACTGAGATGGGAGGTGAACTGGGCTGCAGAAGAAGCGATCCTTTAAATCAAGCACTGTATACGTTTGGCATCCTGTTATAAGGGTTGGTCACAAGGAGATGCATAGGGACCATTGCATCATCTGCTGTAAGGTCTTGTCCCATTCAGCATTCCCCATTTGGCTTAACAACGGACAGAATAGGGTATTGCATGGAGACTGACACACTTCCCAAGGAACTCACTGATAAAGAATCCACCTAACAGTGCAGGAGACATGGGTTGGATCTGTGAGTCAGGAAGATCCCCAGAGAACGAAATGGCAACCCACTCCAATATTTCTGGCTGGGAAATCCCAAAGACAGAGGAACCTGGTGGGCTACAGTCCTAGGGTTGCAAAGCAGTTGCATACGACTTAGGAACTAAACGACAATGATGGAAGCACCAAGAGGCCATGTTTTACGAATTAAAACATGAGAGGTTGCAAACCTTTTTTTTTTTTTGCTTCCAACTTTATGGGGTACCGTCTCTTGTTATGATAAGCAACTTCTGGCTTAAGGCTAAATTTTACAGGTTGGGCATTTCTAATAGCATTCCCAGGATTTCCTGTGTCCCAAACTGCAGGGTTTACTGCATGTAGATTATGGCTGGGAATCAGCATTGTCCTGTCAGCTGATTTGTCTTAGGGTCAAGAAAAGGGGCTGCTTGGGGCCTCCTAACTGTAATATTGCTCCAAGGAATCCCATAAGACCTCTCCCTGGAAGTGAGGTAGGACACACAGGCACAACTAAAAAAGTATGTGAAACTGAACACTGCCCCAGTGGACAAGTGAGAGGCCCAGTGAAAAAATGAGTGTGAGGCTTTCTGTGAACACCAGTCACAGCACAGCTTGGTGGAGGAAAGAAGCCCAGCCTGAGAAATCAGAGCACAGTAAGTGGCTCCCTTATCAGTTAAAAACTTGATTTTCTTACCTGCCATGTCAAGGGCCACCCGCAGCTCCTCGATAGAGATAAACATCTTATTGTAGGGAGCCCCCCAAATCCCCAGGCTGCCTCAGGTACTAGTGTGGCCATCTAGGGAGCAAGAGCCCCCACTTATGCTTCGGGCTGGGAAGAGTCCCACTTCCAGTGACCTATTCGTTTGCAGACTCTGCATGGACAGGGTTGTTCATTTTGGCATTTTTGGCCTCAGGGGCCAACTGATTGATATTTGAAGCATCCCCGTTGCTGGTTTTACCTCCAGGTGAATGCTTAAACTTCTTGGGCCCCCTTCCGTGATCTTGTGGTTGCAAGGCATGGCTGACAGCTGTGACCATCGGTCTAGCTTGAGTCTTGGCTGACTGTTTTCATGTCAGGTTCTCAGGTCCTCAGCTTGATCTCAATTCTAAAATGCCCAAAGGCCACCTCTCCGAGTTGGGGCATCAGGGTTTGTGGGCCGAGTTGTAACTTTTTTGGAGTTTCCGCCTAATATCGGGGTGGCCTGGCTGATAAAATGTTCTCCCAGCAGGGTGTGACCCTTGGGAGTGGATGGATCAATGTTAGTAAATTTTCTGGAAAACCTCCACAAGCTATACCTGGGGCTTCCCAGGTAGCACTAGTGATAAAGAATCCATCTTCCAATGAAGGAGCCATAAGAGACACAGGTTCGATCCCTGGGTCAGGAAGATCCCCTGGAGGAGGGCATGGCAACCCACTCCAGTATTCTTGCCTGGGGAATCTCATGGACAGAGGAGCCTGGCGGGCTCTGGTCCATTGGGTTGCAAAGAGTTGGTCATGACTGAAGCAACTTAGCTATTCATGAGAGGACTGGGTTTTCTTTTGCCTTAAGTCACTCCTTAAACCTTTTCCTAGTTTAACTGGCTTTTTCATACACTTTCTCATCCCTTCTAATACTCATTGGATCAGATGCTTCCTGGCTTCTATTTCCTCCCAAAAATTGGAAAGAAAAACTTCAACTGGGCTTCTGATTTGGAATTGCATCTCCACCCATAGCAAAATGTTCAGGTTGGACCCTGGCAAGCTCGTCACCATGTCCCTGGGCTGTTGCCCAAATTCTGTTTTTCCTCAGGGTTACAGCAAGTAGAAGGACTATCTGGGCATTCTATATAAAGTTTTGTTTGTTTAGTTTTGCCTGTGCGTAGTCTCCATTGCTGCGCTGGCGTGTCTCTAGCTGTCATGAGAGGGGCATCTTTCTAGTGTGCACGGACTCCTCATGGCATGGCTTTTGCTGCGGAGCATAGGCTCTAAGGTGCCCGCTTCAGTAGTTACGGCTCCTTGGTGCTACAGCAAGATATTTGGACATCTTTCCAAGGTAAACCCAAGGCCAGAGCTAGGGCTTAAAACCCTTCAACAAACTTACTAGGATCTTCAGCACCCTGACCTCCTGTCTGTTGGCCTTGTACTGAGTCCCGTAAAGAGAAGAGCACGTACTCTGATTGTCTCATTACCGTTTGCCACTGAGTCTCAACTTCCTATCACCCGGATCCGGAAAAGTGTGTCGTCTGGACCCACTTTTCTGGATCTTGGGTGATAGGAAGTTCACTGCAAGTTGTCCCTCCCTCCTGAGGTAACGGAGGGTATAAAGGAACATTGGGAGGCAGAGTGTGGGATTGGTCAGAGGAAGAAGTAGGTGAAGAAGTGGGTGCCTTTGGAGAAGTATGTGGCTGTGGAGAAGCACGGGAAAACTGGTTTCCCCCCTGAGAATTGGGGAATATTAAAAGGGGATCATCTAATTAAAAAATAAATAAAGTGGCCAAAATGTCAGGAGTGTTTCTTATTCCCCTGGCTTCTGATGAAGGGAGCTGTTTACCAAGGTTTTGGTAAAGGACCATGAAGACCTGGACATATGGAATCTCAGTGCATTTTCTGATGTTGTAACAGTGAAGACCCAGTTGCAAAACAGTATGGTAATATATTCATTTAATTTATTTATTTTTAACTGGGTGATAATTGCTTTACCATGTTATGTTGGTTTCTGCCATACAACAGTGTGAATTGGCCATAAATATACATATCTCTACTCCGTCTTGAGCCTCAGCCTTACTCCAGCCATCCCATATCCTCATCCTTCTAGGTCTTCATGGACAACCAGGCTGAGCTCCCTGTGTTATACAGCAGCCTTCCATGAGCTATCTCTTTTACACATGGTAGTGTATATGTTAATGCTACTCTCAATTCCTCCCACCCTCTCCTTCACCCACTGTGTCCACAAGTCTGTTCTGTATGTCTGAGTCTCTATTCCTGCTCTGCAAATAGGTGCTTCAGTATTATTTTGCTAGATTCTGTATACATGCATTAATATACAGTATTTCTTTTTCTCTGACTTACTTTATCCAGTGTGACAGGCTGTAGGTTCATCCACCTCAGTTCAACTGCTTCAAAAATCGTTCTTTTTTATGGCTGAGTAATATTCCATTGTGCATATGCACCACAGCTTCTTTGCACATTCATCTGTCAGTGGGCAACTAGGTTGCTTCCCTGTCGTGACTGTTGTACATAGTCCTGCAGTGCACACTGGGGTATAGGTGTCTTTTTGAATTATGGTTTTCTTGGAGTGTATGCCAAGTAGTGGGATTGCTGGGTCATAGGGTAGTTTTACTCCTGGTTTTTAAGGAATCTCCGTGTGGTTCTCCACAGTGGCTGTATCAATTTACATTGCCACTAGTGGGCTTCCCTGGTAGCTCAGTTGGTAAAGAATCCGCCTGCCATGCAGGAGACCCTGGTTCAATTCCTGGGTCGGGAAGATCCACTGGAGGAGGGATAGGCTACCCACTCTAGTATTCTGGTCTAGAGCATTGCGTGGACTGTATAGTCCATGGGGTCACAAAGAGTCAGACATGACTGAGCAACTTTCACTTTCACAACAGTGCAAGAGCATTCCCTTTTCTCCACATCCTCTCCAGAATTCATTGTTTATAGATTTTTTTGATGATGGCCATTCTCATCAGTATGAAGGGATACCTCATTGTAGTTTTGATTTGCATTTCTCTAATAATGAGTGATATTGAGCATCTTTTCATGTGTTTGTTGGCCATCTCTATGTCTTCTTTGGAAAAATGTCTGTTTAAATCTTCTGCCCATTTTCTGATTGGGTTGTATTTCTGATATTGAAATGCATGAGCTCTTTAGTATATTTTGGAGATTAAACCTTTGCCAGTTACTATTGTTTCAATTATTTTCTCCCATTCTGAGGGTTGTTTCTTTCATCTTCTTTATATTTTCCTTTACTGTGCAAAAGCTTTTAAGTTTAATTAAGTCCCATTTGTTTAGTTTTGTTTTTATATCCATTGTTCTAGAAGGTGGGTCATAAAGGATCTCACTGCAGTTTCTGTCCATGGGTGTTCTGGCAGTGTTTTCTTCTAAGAGTTTTAGAGTTTCTGGCCTTACATGTAGGTCTTTACTCCATTTTGAGTTAGTTTTTGTATATGGTTTAGGAAGTGTTCTAATCTTCTTCTCTCATACATAGTGGCCCAGTTTTCCCAGCACCACTGAATTTTTACTCCAGCACCACTTAATGAAGTGGCCGGGTTTTGTTTTTTTTGTATATTCTTTCCCCCTCTGTCAAAATATAAGGTGCCCGTAGTTGCATAGGTTTCTCTTGGGGCTTTCTGTTTTGTTTCATGATCTACATGTCTGTTTCTGTGCCAGAACTATACTATCTTGATTACCATGGCTTTGTAGTATAGTCTCAAGTCAGGGAGCTTGGTTCCTCCAACTCAGTTTTTCTTTCTCAAAATTTCTTTGGCTGCTCAGGGTCTTTGCGTTTCCATTACTGTTGTTGTTTGTGCTGTGCTTTGTCTCTCAGTCATGTCTGGCTCTCTGTGGCCCCATGGACTGTAGCCTGCCAGGCTTCTCTGTCCATGAGGAGTCTTTAGGCAAGAATACTGGAGTGGGGTGCCATTGCCTTCTCCGGCTGTTGTTTAGTTGCTATAAATTGTAAAATTGTATGTTCTAGTTCTGTGAAAAATGCCATTGGTAATTTGATATGGATTGACTGAATCTGTAGATTGCTTTGGGTAGTATAGTCATTTTCACAGTATTGATTCTTCCAATCCAAGAACACAGTGTATCTCTCCATCTGTTTGTGTCTTATTTGATTTCTTTTGTCAGTGTCGTTTAGTTTTCTGCATACAGGTATTTTGTCTCCTCTGGTAGCTTTATTCCTGGATACTTTATTCTTTTTGTTGCATTGTTGTATGGGATTATTTCCTTACCTCAACATAATAAAGGCCATATACAACAGTCCCACAGCAAACATTATTCTCAATAGTAAATAACTGAAAGCATTTCCTCTAAAATCAGGAACAAGACAAGGATGCCCACTGTCATCAGTATTAATATCATTTTGGAAGTCTTGGCCACAGCAATCAGAAAAAAAAAAAAGGAATCCAGATTGGAAAAGAAGTAGAAGTCATTGTGTGCAGACTACCTCATACTATGCATAGAAAACACTAAAGATACCATGAGAAAATTACTAGAGCAAATCAATGAAATATGTAAAGTCACAGGGTACAAAATCAATACACAGAAGTTCCTCGCATTCTTATTCACTAACAATAAAAGGTCAGAAAGAGAAATTCAGGTGTTATAATGTAGAGACCCATTTTCAGACCATTTTTATTCATTCCCCCACCTGTATAAACCACAACACCAAGTAGTTTCACAGTAAAGTCTAAGTTTTTCCCTTTACAACACATTTATTTTTTCCAAATTTCCAATTTTTAAGGATCCATTCCAGAGATTTCTATTTGGGGAGGGGGCAGAGCTTAGTAGAGGACCCTCCCATGTTGAGTAACTTGCAACTGAGAGCCCTCCTCAAAGTGAATTCCAGCATCCCAGGAAAATATACTAGGGGGATTTTGTCAGAAGAAATCAGAGTACTCCTGAATTCCTTTCTCACCTAACAGGATTCTGAGCATCCTCGACTCTCCCATGAATTAACCAGATGTCTCTGGTCACCCCATCCCTTGCAGGAGGGGTCCCCAATAGGGGCCATTTGAACCCGTGCATTGCCAGGACTCTCCCTGAGAGGGGTCAGTTGTCCATAATGCTTTTGTCCTATAACAGGTTTCCTGATGTTGAGTTGGATTCCTCGAAACTGAGCATCTATAAAGCTGAAGATGTGGGCTGCTTGGAAGTGGCCAGCCCGAAAGGTGGTCCGTCACTGTATAAGGGCTGCCAAGGCCTGCCGTGAAGGGTCTCCTAGAGGAGCGAAAAGGATCTTCTGGAGGAACAGAGTTGGCACAATGGAAAATGCCCCAGGGGTCAGGATCTGAGGGCCCAGAGGTGGGAGTTTGCCCACAGGGGTATCTTGGACACAGAGTAATGTGACAGTAGACAGCGCAAGGACCCAGACCCTTCCCCTGTATGTTTGGCGGTTGTGATCCAACTGGGGAAAGCCTGATGATTCCATCTGACACATCAGCACAAGTTTGGACAGCGTTTCCCATGTAATTTAAGACACCAACCCAGTTAGTTTAGGATCTCTCTTTGGGATGCTCCAGGGGCTCTTTGAAGCTCCCATAGTTATTTAGCTGGAGATCAAAAGAACTTTAATTAGAATTTGATATTTGGAAAATCTGTCAAAAATTTCAAAATGTTTTTTTAAACACCCTGTCAGATAAAATAATAGATCACTGTGAAAAAATTATTCCTTGAGCTAAGGTGAAAAAAATGTTTTCAGAAGTAAATATAGCTCACTTAAAGGCACAGAAACTCACACAATCTGTTATCAAAAGCAGTATTCCAGGAAAAGTTTCTTCTCTTAACAAGAGTGAGACCAAATCTTGTCCTGATTCAGCCTATCTTAATAAAAGCCATTTGCCTAATTAAGTTTAATCCTACCTTAGAAAATCCTGACCACGTACAAAATTCTTTACTCGATGTTCCACTTCTGCCACTTTTTGTAGCCATTCTTTGTCCCTTACTCTTTCCATTTAGAAATAATCAGCTTTAGGACAAAGTCACGCTTTTTCTGTTAAAAAATATATTTCCATTCCTTGTACCTTCTTTCCTAAAATACACATGCTACTTTCCTTAAACAGCTGTGAACTCTTTTGTATCAGTGTTCTATAGGTTGGTAGAGACCATCTCATTGAGGCACCAAACAACTTTTGTTCCTCTCTCACAAAAGACAAATTAGGTAAATTTGACTTGTTCAGCAATTAATGTTTCCAATATTTTATCTTATTTGAAATCAACTGGATAGTCAATGAGCTCCTATCATTTATCTTAGTTTATTTTTAAAATTCTTATCCCAGTTACATTTACTTAAAAATATAACCATATCAGATGACTTTCCCTGATGACAAATTTCATAACAAAAATAATATGCACTTACTACCTTTCAGTAACCCTAGGTACAATGAAAACATTGTACTTAATGTTGAATCTAAAGATGCTCATGCTCGGTCACTGAGTTGCATTTGACTCTTTGTGACCCCACGGACTGTAGCCCACCAGGCTCCTCTGTCCATTGAGTTTCCCTGGCAAGAATACTGGAGTGGGTTGCCATTTCCTTCGCCAGGGGATCTTCCTGACCCAAGGATCGAACCCACATCTCCTGCACTGGTGGGCAGATTCTTTATCACTGAGCCACCTGGGAAGCCCCTGAATCTAAAGATAGATCTCTATTCATTAAATCTGCAATCTTTAGCCAGACAAGGCAATTTTTATAGAACAAGAGATCTCATAATTTTCCTCCTTATATTAAAATGACCCTTTTTATTCGTCTGGGGAACTCAGATGAATCAGGCAGTTCCTAAGAACACAGGCAGAATAGTTACATATTAAAGGCAGAGGAGGGAAAAATGCAAGCTCCTTTCTAAAGTCCCTCCAAGTACCCCATGGCTGGAGCAGGCAATGTGGGCTGTGGTTGTATTTCAAGATTTAAATGCTTCACTGTGCCCACGATTTTGGCAGAGACTTGCAAGAGCAATTGGACAGACAAAAGTACATAAAACAAAGGCACCAATGACAAAAACTTAAATACGCAAAGGAGTTTTCAGGATAAAGGGGATGGAGTGCAGCTACATGTATCAAGGGAGAGGTACAGGGAGGAAGGGCAGGGAAGACCAAAAAAGAGAAAGACCTAACAGGAAAGTAAAGCTGAGAGTGCTGGACCAAAGGGCTTCCAGCCACTGCACTCAGTTCAGTTCAGTCACTCAGTCGTGTGCGACCCCATGAATCGCAGCACGCCAGGCCTCCCTGTCCATCACCAACTCCCGGAGTTCACTCAGACTCACGTCCATCAAGTCAGTGATGCCATCCAGCCACCTCATCCTCTGTCGTCCCCTTCTCCTCCTGCCCCCAATCCCTCCCAGCATCAGAGTCTTCTCCAATGAGTCAACTCTTCACATGAGGTGGCCAAAGTATTGGAGTTTCAGCTTCAGCATCAGTCCTTCCAAAGAAATCCCAGGACTGATCTCCTTCAGAATGGACTGGTTGGATCCCCTTGCAGTCCAAGGGACTCTCAAGAGTCTTCTCCAACACCACAGTTCAAAAGCATCAATTCTTCAGCGCTCAGCTTTCTTCACTGTCCAACTCTCACATCCATACATGACCACTGGAAAAACCATAGCCTTGACTAGACGGACCTTTGTTGGCAAAGTAATGTGCACTATACGAGGCTTAAACCTGTGTCAGCCTCATAAATCTCCCTTCAGGGGAGCCTGCTGCACCAGCGTCTGCAGGGCGTGAGGCGAGCCTCTCCCACCCGTGCTTGTCTGGTGTTGAGGTGAGCTGTTGGCGGCCAGAGGGAGCAGGTCGCAGGAGCTGAGAGCAGGGAGGCTGTAGCTGCCCAACACTCACTGTCTGGGAAGGAGAGAGGAGAGGACAGAGAGAGGAGCAGCAGAGAGATTTCAGGAGAGGGAGAAGGACAAGGGGGAGGGGAAAGCATTCCTTGAATGAGGTCCTGAGACCTCCAGGGGCCAGGAAGGCTGCCTTCTTGACACTGAAACAAGAGGGTCATATGTCCACTTGTCACCCACAAGAAAGCTGCATTCAGTGGTCTTGGAGGTGCCTCTCCCCAGAAGGGAACTGCCCATGTTGGGCAGTCAGGGTTCTTGGCCTTCCCAAATAGAAATTGACTAGAGGTCAGACTGTAAACTCCCACAAGGCTTTATTGGGGCTCCCGTGCAGGCTGCAGGAGTGAGTAGGGGCAAGCTCGTTTCTTATACAGGGTGAGAGTAGGGATGTGTCCAGAGGTTCGAGCTGGAGGGGTGGCTTAGGTGGTTTTCCCCGCCTGCAATGCAGGAGACCTGGGTTTGATCCATGGGTTGCGAAGATCCTCTGGAGAAGGGAATGACTACCTACTCTGGTATTCTTGCCTGGAGAATCCCATGGACTGAGGAGCCTGGCGGGCTACATGCAGTCCATAGGGTCGCACAGAGTTGGACAGGACTGAAGCGACTTAGCGCTGGTGGTGAGTGCAGGCGGCATGCTCAGGACCCTGCTTTTGCTCCCAAGACCCTTTCATGTTTTGGCTCCTGGATCTTCAGGAATGGCAGGTGGATGTGGGTGTGGTTGGGTGTGTATCTTTTGGTCCAGAATTCTCCCCAGCTGTGCATGCATGCCCTTATTTTTAGTCCCACGTAGTGTCTTTGTGTTTTGTAGCTTGAGGAGAGGTGTGTCCAGGTACGCGCTTTGCAGCATTGCGGCAAAGGGTCCCAGGCCCCACGCCTGTCTCATAATGTCCTGAAAGCGTCAGTTGAGTCCAGCTGCTCTATCATTAATAGAGTCTGTTGCCTTACTGATTCTTGTGTTTGAAAGGTCTGTCCATTGATGGCAGTGGGGTGTTAAAGTCCCCTACTATTATTCTATTCCATCAACTTCTCCCTTTGTATCTGCTGCTATTTGCTTTATGTATTTGGTGCTCCTGTGTTAGGTGCATATACGTTGAGTGTGAAATCCTCTTTTTTTTAATTTATTTATTTTAAATTGAAGGATAATTGCTTTACAATATTCTGTTGGTTTCTGCCACACATCAGCGTGAATCAGCCATAAGTATATATATGTCCCCTCTGTCTTGAACCTCCCACCCCATCCAACCCCTCTAGGTTGTCACAGAGCCCCTGTTTGAGCTCTCTGAGTCACAGAGCAAATTCCCACCGCTATCTGTTTCACATGCAGTAACGTATATGTTTCCATGCTAGTCTTTCCGTCCGTCCTACCCTCTCCCTCCCACCCGCCCCGTCTCCCTGTCCACAAGCCTGTTCTGTGTCTGCGTCTCCATTTGTTGGTGGTGTTCAGTCGCTCAGCCATGTCTGACTCTTTGCGACCCCATGGACTGTAGCACACTAGGCTTCCCTGTCCTTCACCAACTCCTGGAGCTTGCTCAAACTCCCGTCCATTGAGTCAATGAGGCCATCCAACCATCTCAGCCTCGGTCGTCCCCTTCTCCTCTTGCCCTCGGTCTTTCCCAGCATCAGGGTCTTCTCCAGTGAGTCAGATCTTCAAATCAGGTGGCCAAATTATTGGAGCTTCATATCAGTCCTTTCAATGAATATTCAGGGTTGATTTCTTTTAGGATTAACTGGTTTGATCTCCTTGCTGTTCAAGGGACTCTCAGGAGTCTTCTCTAGCACCATAGTCCAAAAGCATCAATTCTTCCATGCTCAGCCTTCTTTATGGCCCAAACTCTCACATCCATACATGACTACTGGAAAAACCATAGCTTTGACTATAGAGAACTTCGTTGACAAAGTGATGTCTCTGCTTTTTAATACACTGTTTAGGTCTGTCATAGCTTTTCTTCCAAGGAGCAAGGGTCTTTTATTTTGTGGCTCCAGTCACCATCTGCAGTGATTTGGAGCCCAAGAAAGTAAAATCTGTCACTCTTTCCACTTTTTCCCCATCTATTTGCTGTGAAGTGATGGGACCAGATGCCATGATCTCCGTATTCTGAATGTTGAGTTTTAAGCCAGTTTTTTCATCAAGAGGCTCTTTAGTTTCTCTTTCCTTTCTGCCTTTAGGGTGGTATCATCTGCATGTCTGAGGTGATTGATATTTCTCCTGGCAATCTTGATTCCAGCTTGATTCATCTAGCCCTGCATTTTGCATGATGTACTCTGCATGTAAGTTAAATAAGGAGGGTGACAATATACAGCCTTGACGTACTCCTTTCCCAATTTGGAACCAGTCTGTTGTTCCATGTCTGGTTCCAGTTGCTGCTTCTTGACCTGCACACAGGTTTCTCAGGAGGCAGGTGAGCTGGTCTGGTATTTTCCCATCTCTTTAAAAATGTTCAGCAGTTTGTTGTGATCCACACAGTGCAAGGCTTTGGCATACTCGGTGAAGCAGAAGTCGATGTATTTTCTGGAATTCTCTTGCTTTTTCTGTGATCCAATAGATGTTGGAATTTGATCTCTGGTTCCTCTATCTTTTCTAAATCCAGCTTGTATGACTGAAAGTTCTCAGTTCTCACTTACTGTTGAGGCCTAGTTTGAAGGATTTTGAACATTACCTTGCTAGCATGTGAAATGAGCGCAATTATACAGTAGTTTGAACATTCTCTGGTATTGGAATGAAAACTGACTGTTTCCATGTCTGTGACCACTGCTGAGTTTTCCAAATTTGCTGGCATATTGAGTGTAGCACTTTAACAGCAGCATCTTTTAGGATTTGAAACAGCTCAGCTGGAATTCCAGTACTTTCACTAGCTTTGTTTGTAGCAATGCTTCCTAAGTCTATTTGACTTCACACTCCCGGATATCTGGCTCTAGGTGAGTGACCACACCACCTATGAAAGACCTACTATGTAGTGTCCTTTTTTATCTTTCTTTATGGCCTTTGTTTTAAAGTTTATTTTGTCTGATACGAGTTTTGCAACTCCTGCTTTCTAATCATTTCCATTTGCATGAAATATCTTTTTCTATCCCCTCATTTTCAATCTGTGTGCCTTCTGCCCTACGGTGGGTCTCTACAGGTAGCATATTGTCAGCTCTTTTTTTTTAAATCCAGTCTGCCACTCTGTCTTTTTGAATGGAGCATTCAGTCTGTTGACAGTTAAGGTAATTATTGATATATATGTCTAGTCAAGGCTATGGTTTTTCCTGTGGTCATGTATGGATGTGAGAGTTGGACTGTGAAGAAGGTTGAGTGCCGAAGAATTGATGCTTTTGAACTGTGGTGTTGGAGAAGACTCTTGAGAGTCCCTTGGACTGCAAGGAGATCCAACCAGTCCATTCTAAAGGAGATCAGCCCTGGGATTTCTTTGGAAGGATGCTAAAGCTGAAACTCCAGTACTTTGGCCACCTCATGCGAAGAGTTGACTCATTGGAAAAGACTGATGCTGGGAGGGATTGGGGGCAAGAGGAGAAGGGGACGACAGAGGATGAGATGGCTGGATGGCATCACTGACTCGATGGACATGAGTCTGAGTGAACTCCGGGAGTTGGTGATGGACAGGGAGGCCTGGCGTGCTGCGATTCATGGGGTCACAAAGAGTCGGACATGACTGAGCGACTGATCTGATCTGCTGTGTTTATTCCTATTTTAAGCTTTGTTTTCCAGTTGATTCTATGTTTCTTTTTTGTTCATTTTTCTTTTTGTGGTTTGATGATTTCCTTTTATTTTATGCTTATGTTCTTTTCTTTTTGGTTTTTGTGACTCTATTGTATGTTTTGATTTGTGATTACCGTTTTACAAGTATATTAGACTTTTCCTATATCTGCTTACTGTAGACTGATAGTCATATAAGCTCAGACACATTCTTTAAAAAAGAAAGAATCTGCATTTTCTTACTCTCCTCCTCCACATTTTGATTTTGATGTCTTTTTTTTACATCTTCATGTTTATCCTTTTGCTGTTCTTTTATCATCACTTTCACAGTTTTCTTTTTTTTTATCTGTATACTGACTGATTTACTTTCCAATTGTGATTTCCAGTTTCTTCCTGCTTTTTTTCTATTCAGAGAAGACCTTTCAGGATTTCTTTTCAGATAGGTTTAGGATTACTGTATTCTTTTACTTTTTGCTTGTCTGAGAAATTATTTCTCCTCGTATTCTAAATGATCATCTTTCTTGGTGGAGTATTCTAGGTTGCGGATGTTTTCCTTTCAAGACTTTGAATGTATTTTGCCACTCCCTTCTGGCCTGCAGTGTTTCTGTAGAGAAATCAGCTGATAACCTTATAGGGATCTCCTTGTAATTAACTCTTTGTTTTCCTGTTGCTGCCCTAATAGAATCCTCTCTTTATGTTTGTATGTGTGCACTCAGTCGCTCCTTTGTGTCCAACTCTCTGGATCCCATGGACTGTTTAGCCCATCAGGCTCCTCTCTCCATGGCATTTTCCAGGCAGGAATACTGGAGTGGGTTGCCACTTCCTGCTGCAGGGATCTTCGCCACCCATGGACTGAGTCCGCATCTCTCGCGTCTTCTGCAGTGCACGTGGGCTCTTTGCCTTTTTGTTACCCTGTGTCTTGGCGTAGGTCTGTTTAGGCTCATCCTGTTTGAGACACTTTGTGCTTCCTGTGTCTGAATATCTGTGTCCTTCTTTAGGTTTGAGAAATTTTCAGCTGTAATTTATTCACATACATTTTCAATCCCCCTTTCTCCTCCTTCTGGAATCCCTATTATGTGTAGATGGGCACACTTTATGTTATCACACATTGCTTCCTTTTCTTGTTCACTTGATTTTCATTTTGTTTTTTTTGTTTTCCTTCTGATTGGATAATTTCCATTATTCTACCTAACAGGTCACTATTCTTTCTTCTGCATTATTCATTCTGCTGTTCGTTGCCTTTAGCTCAGCTTTCCTCTCAGCAAATGAATTTTCTCATTTTTCTTGGCTCCTCCTTACAGTTTCTAGTTCTTTTTTACAGTCATCTGCACGTCTTTCCATAACTTTCCTTAATTCCTTCAGCATTTTCATTATCTCCTTTTTGAACTCAGTGTTTGTCAGCAAAGAGGTCTGTTTCCTTGTTTATTCCTTCAGGGGGATTCTCTTGGCCCTTTAATGGGAGTGGTTCCTCTGTTTCTTCATTTTGCTTGTATTTCTCTTACTCAGTAAGTCTGGGAGAGACAATCGTCTGCTGCAGTCTTGGACGGCCTTTTATATGCAGGAGAGCCCCTGCATAGCTTGTGTGCATTTATATTTTTTGGCACGAGGATTGTTTTTGCTTTGGACGCTTGCTGTCTCTTTCCTCGGTATGTGCTGACCATTAGCCCCAAAAAGGGATGTGCAGCCGCGTCACCCGTGCGCACTCCCAGAGAGGCAGGGGCATCCAGTTGTATGGCCCTCGGTGGCAGCAGTTCATGCCCACCCCTGGAGTCCGAGATGGCAGCAGTGGCCTGTCCCCACTCCTGGAGCTTCTGAAAGCGGCACCCTGCTCCCTGAGAGTGGGGACGTGGACAAAGAGACTCTTTGGCAGTCCCGGCCCTCTCCTCGTGCTGTTGTTGCTGTTCAGTCGCTCAGTTGTGTCCAACTCTTTGTGACCCCATGGACTGCAGCACCCCAGGTTTCCCTGTCCTTCACCACCCCCCGGAGCTTGTTCGAACTCTTGTCCATCGTGTCTATGATGCCATCCGATCATCTCATCCTCTGTTGTCGCCTTTTCCTCGTGCCTTCAATCTTTCCCAGCATCAGCGTCTTTTCTAATGAAAAGACCACTTTCGCATCAGGTGGCCAGAGTATTGGAGCTTCAGCATCAGTCCTTCCAATGAATGTTCAGGATTGATTTCCTTTAGGATAGATTGGTTTAATCTCCTTGCAATCCAAGGGACTCTTAAGAATCTTCTCCAATACCACAATTCAAAAGCATTAATTCTTTGGTGTTCAGCCTTCTTTATGGTCCAACTCTCACATCCACCTGTGACTACTGGAAAAACCATAGCTTTGACTAGACAGACCTGTGTCGGTAAAGTAGTGCCTCTGCTTTTTAATATGCTGTATAGATTTGTCATTGCTTTTCTTCCAAGGGGCAAGCGTCTTTTAATTTCATGCCTGCAGTCACCGTACGCAATGATTTTGGAGCCCAAGAATATAAAGTCTGTCACTGTTTCCATTGATGCCCTATATATTTGCCATGAAGTGATGGGACCAGATGCCATGACCTTTGTATTTTGAATGTTGAGTTTTAAGCCAGCTTTTTCAAACACCTCTTTAACCTTCATCAAGAGGCTCTTTAGTTCTTTGCTCTCTGCCATAAGGGTACATATCTGAGGCTATTGATATTCCTTCTGGCAATCTTGATTCCACCTTGAGCTTTATCCAGGTCAGCATTTCTCATGATGTACTCTGCATATAAGTTAAATAAGCAGGGTGACAATATACAGCCTCAGTGTATTCCTTTCCCATTTTTGAACCAGTCCCGCTGTTCCATGTCCAGTTCTTTTGCTTCTTGACCTGCATACAAGTTTCTCAGGAGGCAGGCCAGGTGGTCTGGTATTCCCATCTCTTTAAGAATTTTTCACAGTTTGCTGTGATCCACACAGTATAAGGCTTTGGCATAGTCAGTGAAGCAGAGTAGATGTTTTTCTGAAATTCTCTTGCTTTATCTATGATCAAATGGCTGTTGGCAATTTGATCTCTAGTTCCTCTGCCTTTTCTAAATCCAGCTTGTACATCTGGAAGTTCTCGGTTCACGTAGCTTGAAGGATTTTGAGCATTACCTTGCTGGCATGTGAAATGAGTGCAGTTGTGTGGTACCATGTATGCCCCCCAGCAATGGTCCCTTGACTCTGGCACGTCGAGGCTTCTTCCCTACCCCCTCAGACTGTCGCCACACAGGCAACCCCAGTCCTTGCTCCAGGTCTGGTCTCTGAAGCCAGAGCCACAGCACCCAGCCCCCACCCACGTCAGAGGACGAATGTCTCAGGCTGGGTAGTGCTGGGTGGTCTCTGCACCGTCTCTGCAGGTCTTTCTCTGCTCTGTCCCGAGCAAGCTGGTTACCACACTCTCCTCTGAGGCCCCGAGGCTCCCTGTCTGTCTAGGCAGATCACTCCACCAGTGAGGCAGAAACGTCGTGTTTCACAGCTCCCTACTGGGGGCCCAGGTTTTGTCCCGATTCCTTTCTTTTCCTGTTTTTCTCTGTTGATCCTACTCAGTTACATGATTTTCTTGCTTTCCCCCCTCCATCTTTATCTGATCCTGGATTGTATGTTTATTATTATTTTTTTAATGCTATGACACTAATGTATTTAATTCAGTGATTTTCAACAGGGTGGTATAAAACATCCAAAAGATCATATCTGAGTTTCATTCTTTTTTTTAACTTTTATCTGGTATTGGGGTATAGCTGATTAATGATGTTGTGATAGTTTCAGGTGAGCAGTGAAGGGACTCAGCCTTACATATACACGCATCCATTCTCCCCCAGACTCCCCTCCCACTGGGTTGTATGTGTTCTGATAAGAAGTTGCAGGCACTCTTAAATTTAGTCCTCTGTACATATATTTTTGCAGGGGGCTGGCTCCTTTGATGATCTTCTGGGATTTCAGCAGTTTGACTGTGATATACCTTAGGTGTGTTTCTCATTATATTAATCTTGCTTGGGATGGTCTAAGCGTCTTGAATCTGTGATATTTTTGTCGGGTATTAATCTGGGGGCAGTCTGAGCAGTTATCTCTTCAGATATCTTTTCTCCGCTATGCGCCCTCTGTCCTCCTGCCTGCCCGCCTCTCGCCTTCTGCCTCTGCTGCTCCGCCTCTCCACCCCTCTTCTTTTCCCCTTTACCCTCTCCTTCTCCTCCTCAGACTCCAGTCGTGTATACTTCAGATAGTTTGGTCTCATCCTGTAGCTCTCAGCTGTTCTGTTCTCTTTCACTCTTTCTTCTGTTTGTATTTCCACTGGATGAGTTTTACTAACCTGATGTTCAGTTTCACTTGTTTCTCTGCCATTTCCAGTCAAATTGTTTATCTCTGGTAATTTTTTTAATTATTTGTAGCAGTTGTGCCTTTTTTTATTGTCAACTTTTTGCTGAAATTGCCCATATGTTCAACATGTCCACCTTTTCAACGAAATCTTTCAAAACTTTAAACTTTGTTACTTTGAAGTCTTTGATAGTTCTAACATCTGGATGGGTTACCCCCTGGATCTGGTTCTGTTCACTACTTTTCTCTTTATAATGAGTATACATGACCTTTCTTATACATGCATGACCTTGGGTGTAACAGGATAAGAGGGACTGGAGGGTGAACAGTGTCTGTACCTAGGCAAGGGCATGCTTTTTACTCTGTCAGATCCTGAGTGTGGAGTGTTGAAGTCAGCCCAGTTGGGAGCTGAGCAGTGGCCGCTTCTGCCTTGTGCTAGCATGAGGCCTGGAATGCTGGAAGGATCTCAGAATTCCTGCTTCAGATTTAGTTTTTAGGCGGCCCTGCTGGTCTCTCTCCTATGCTTGCAGGAATGGAGTTAGGGGTAGGGGATTTGGAATCTTTCCACTCTCTTCTTAGCCTGTTTCCTGCAATAGGCTGCTGGCGACTTGGTGCAGGATTGTAGAAGAGGTGGGGGGAATCTATCAGGGTTTTCTTGAGGTTTTTCGGTTCTCTGATTGCAGCCTCAGTCTTGGGCAGGCCTTGTGTGCCTGAGCTTCATGGCAGTCACGCCTGAGCTTCTCAGAGATCCTGTGTCAGCGCAGGTCCTGATGGATATCGTGGCTCTTCTCCCCGTGTGCATTGAGCATGCTGGAATGGATATGAACACTGTTGGGAAATAACCCTCCAGAAATTACTGACGTTTGTTAAAACTCTGGCACTGGACAGAGTGATCTTTGAAGATTGTGGCTCTGACCCCATCCCCTGCTGCAAACCCTTCTGCACTCTGGTGCCCTCAGGTCAAAGGCTATAAGCTTTATAGTCCCTAGCCTCTCACCTTGACCTTACTTTGGTTATTTATATAAGTCTTGTCTGTCTCCCTGGTCCCAGACCATCAGTTTTGAGGGCAGATATCTTGTTCTCTGGGTATTCCTAGAGAGGGCCACATGGTGCCTGGCAGGTGGTAGGGGCCCAGCAACTTTCTCCGTGTCTTGAATGGATGAGGAGTCAGGGCAAACATGGAAGGCCCTCCAGCCCCTGCTTTCCAGCAGGTAGAGTCCTGCCCCCACTCCAGGTTCATGGACAGATGTCACAGGGAAGCCTTTCTGGAGACTACCGCCTTACACCCCGCAGGTGGGGAGGAGCCTCCTGTGCCCCCAGGCCCTGGGCTTGTCGCTTCAGGCACTGATCCCGCAGGACTGATATTCCTGCTTGTGTTTGCTCCTCCTGGTTCCCCAGGAACGTGCCACCCAGGCCTGCTGCACCCAGTGCCAGGCGGGCACCGATTCTGTACCATGCATGCTGAGTTAAATTTGCAAACCCTTTTTCTACTTTTAGGGCAGTGAATCATCACATTTCCCTTGGTGGAAGTAAGAGAACTTGGGCTTGGAAGCATGTGGTGCGTCCTGCGAGGCTGGCGGGGAGGATGCCTGGGCCCATGGGGAGCCCTGGGGGCGCAGGGCCCCCGGGGCCTCCGCGCTCTGGCCAGCAAGCGCCCCCGGAGCCGAGGTGACTACAGCCACGTGGTGGTGGGTGCGGGCTCCGCCGGCTGCGTGCTGGCGGGCCGGCTCACGGAGGACCCCGACCAACATGTGCTGCTGCTGGAGGCCGGGCCCAAGGACGTGTACGCGGGGAGCAAGCGGCTCTGCTGGAAGATCCACATGCCCGCGGCCCTCGTGGCCAACCTGTGCGACGACACGTACAACTGGTGCTACCACACCGAGCCGCAGGCGGGCCTGGACGGCCGCGTGCTGTACTGGCCGCGGGGCCGCGTCTGGGGTGGCTCGTCGTCGCTCAACGCCATGGTCTACGTGCGTGGGCACGCCGAGGACTACGAGCGCTGGCAGCGCCAGGGCGCCGCGGGCTGGGACTACGCGCACTGCCTGCCCTACTTCCGCAGGGCGCAGGCGCACGAGCTGGGCGCTGGCAGGTACCGCGGCGGCGACGGGCCCCTGCGCGTGTCCCGGGGCAAGAGCGGCCACCCGCTGCACGGCGCGTTCCTGGAGGCGGCACAGCAGGCCGGCTACCCCCTCACCGAGGACATGAACGGCTTCCAGCAAGAGGGCTTCGGCTGGATGGACATGACTATCCACGAAGGTAGGTGCGAGCCTCCTGATTCCCTGTCTCCCAGATTCCTCCTTTAAAAACGAAAAGCTGGTCTATCACAGCCTCATCCCTCCAGTCCCGCCCCCCACCCCCCCCCGCCCCCCTGGGTCAGGGTCAGTGTGGCCAGACTGGGGCTGGTTTGAGGTGGAGAGGATGTAACAGACTGCACTGGCGAGAGCCCACAGGATACCACCCAAAGCCAGTGAGAAGTGACCCGGAGGTGGGGACACCTTGGGCATCCTCTGGTCCCATTTGATGTGGATAATGGAGAGCTCACTAGCCACATAGCCTCCGGTTTCAGAGCCTTACACATGGGCATACCGAGGCACAGAGCGGTGACCAGCCTTGCTGGCAGCAGGGCGGAGGCACAGCCAGGTTGGACCCAGGGCTGTCATTAGCCCTTCCTGGCCTCTGCCATCCTCTCAAGGATGAGGGATATCTGCCCACCTGCACCCAGGGACCCCAGGTCCATGTGGATTTCAGTTGCACAGGGCATCTGGGTCTCAGTCTTCCTTTGAAGACAGAGCTTGCAGTCACGGGAAGAGCAAACTCCCTCTTACTTCTGTCCTTACCTACCTCCTCCTGTATAACAGGTACCCAGGGAGCACGCATGGGCTTGACTGATCTCCTTGCTCTGTCCTGCAGGCAAGCGCTGGAGCACAGCCTGCGCGTACCTGCACCCAGCACTGAGCCGCCCCAACCTCACAGCTGAGACCCAGACATTTGTGAGAAGGGTTCTGTTTGAAGGCACCCGTGCAGTGGGTGTGGAGTACCTCAAAAACGGCGAGAGCCACAGGGTGAGTGAATTACCACCAGGCCTGAGCAGCTCACTCAGCCAGGAGGGAGTGGGCAGTGACCCCGAGGTCACAGTCAGTGTGGGTGGGCAGGAGTCATGTTCTTGTCTCTGTCAACATGGTGATAAGGAGCGAGCGGCTGGTAGCAACAGCCTGAAAGACCGTCCCCAGGCCTGGCGGGAAGCAGTGGCCTGGAGAAGGGAGGGAGCCCCAGTCTGGCCACCGGCCGGTGATGTTCTGGCATGAGCACCCTCCTGAACCTCAGTATGCTACTGCCTTCCACACTTGTCCAGAAATTGATAGGTTTATGTTAGAGGCTTTAAAAACCATATTGGGCTTCCCTGGTGGCTCAGATGGTAAAGAACCTGCCTGCAATGCAGGAGACCTGGGTTCAATCCCTGGGTCAGGAAGATCCCCTAGAGTAGGAAAAGGCAACCCACTCCAGTATTCTCGGCCTGGAAATCCCGTGGACAGAGGAGCCTGGCAGGCTACAGTCCATGGGGTCGCAAAGAGTCGGACATGACTGAGCAACTTTCAGCTCAGGTAAAAACCGTATCTGTGATCACACTCCGTATCTCTGCACTGTGCAGTTTTCCACTTAGCAGTGTGTAAGGACTGTCCTGCATCCCATGTGGAGATCTGGCTCACCGCTTTATTTTAAACTGCTCGTTTGGGTGCTTGCTTCCTTTATCTCATTCAAGCACTACAGTCCTTATTTTAGGATCATTACTTTCTGGCTGTGGCAGAAAATATCAGAATATTTACGCTCACACCCACCCTGCACCCGGTACCTGTACCTACCCTTCTCCTAGTGGCGCCCTGAGCATCCGCTTCCGCCCCCGGGGGCTTGAGTAGGCTCCCTAAGTGGTCACGCCAAGGCCATGTTCTCGGGTGCTAACGGGCTCTCCTGGAAAGGAAGCATGACCTGCATGGCCCCCTGCCTCTTCCAGGCTTATGCCAGCAAGGAGGTGATTCTGAGTGGAGGTGCCATCAACTCTCCGCAGCTGCTCATGCTGTCAGGTGTGGGCAATGCAGACGACCTCAGGAAACTGGGCATCCCGGTGGTGTGCCACCTTCCTGGTGAGCCCCCTTCCCCACTGCGCCCCAGAGGTATCTCTGCTAAATAAAACTGCTTATTATATTTTCTTAGCACGGAGTGGGGAGGGGACAGGAGTCAGGGCTCCTCAGAGCTGTCACTGTCTTCCCAGGAGCCTGAAGCCCCCCATTCTCACTGGAACATCCCCACAGGGAAACCTCAAGTCTCCGTGTTGTCTTCCTCCCGTCCCCGGCCGTCCCGCCCCTCTCAGCAGCGAAGCCCCTCTAGCAGGGAGCATCTGCCGGAAAAGCCCACGGGGCCAGGCTCAGGCGGGCCAGCAGGGCGGCCCTTTGGGGAGAGGGTCCAGGCCTTTGTGTTTTCCATCCTCAAGACTCACCAGTCATCCTGACATGCTTCTCGTGTTAAGATGGTTCTCCCAGGCCTAATATTTCTTCCATTTCTGATGCTTTTGGGGGCCTGGCCCAGTCCCTCTTGCCCTGTCTTACAAGCTCCTAGAGGGCTGGAGGCTTTATTGTAAGAGGCCTGTGAAGTGCTGGTCCATGGCAGTGAACTGCCCAGTGTCCCCTTGAGCTTGGATGGGCTCAGCATGACGCTTCCCTCCTTCCCCAGCCAGGGGCAGCTCACTGAGCAGTGCTGGCTCCAGGCCTGCGGGGAGGACTGCTTAGCAGGAAGGCACCTATGTGGTTACAGGTGGTGCCCGGGGAGTGGGGCAGGGGCAGGCAGCTCTGGCCAGCATCCAAAAGGGCCAGATGTGGCTGGGAGTGTGAGAATGGGGTTACTGGGAGTGAGCAGGAGCTGGCCTGGCAGATAAGTGGATGAAGGAACAGAGTTTTCAAAACCAGGGGGATGTTGAGAGGCCAGCCAAGCAAGCCCCTTTGGGAGACGTATTCCTAACCATTCCCTCTGGTTTCAGGAGTTGGCCAGAACCTCCAAGACCACCTAGAGATATATATCCAGCAGGCATGCACCCGCCCCATCACCCTCCACTCTGCACAGAAGCCCCTGAAGAAGGCCTGGATTGGCCTGGAGTGGCTCTGGAAGTTCACAGGTGGGTGTGCTCATCCATGACTGTGGGGGAGACGGTCTGTGGACAGCACAGCCTCCCTCTTGAGGTGCCTAGCACAAACTGTGGCTCCAGGTTTCTGGTTCAAAGCGCAACTGTGCCATTCGTGTCAGCTGTGAGCCTCAGTTTTCCCATCCGCAAAACGGGGATACAACAGTTCCTGCATGGAAGGCTGGTTTGAGGACCACACACCACACACAGGACTTGCCCGAGGTGAGTCTCTGCAAGGGCTGGCGCTGCTCCTCCTGATGAACGGACGGGGATGGATTTATCCTGGACCCGGTCGGGGCCCGGGGGCCCGGAGAAAGGGCAGTTGATGCTGGGCCACAGAATCAGCTTCCATCTCTCGGCATTTTCCATTTGGTTTCTAGCTGAAATCTTACTCATTCACTCAGCATGCGGTCCTCACCCCCTCTGTTCTGAGCTACATGGTGAGAAGTGCTAATAAGGGAGGTGTTCTTAGGGAGGTTACGCGCTAGTGGAGACAATGGATGGAAACTAAGTAACAGGCTCAGCTGTAAGTACAGTGAAGGAACAATCAGGGTGTTAAACTAGAGATCGGTGGCGTGGGGCCTGCTAGGCAGGAAGAATACATGCAGAGGCCCTGGGGGCAGGCGTTTGGTGTCTGAAGAACAAATCTGTTGGCCAGGAGACTGCAGCGCTGTGAGGTGTGGCAGGGCCTGCCAAGGCCCCAGGGCGGGCGCTCGGAAATGAGTTGTCTGAGGGGACAAACAGGCTGACACAGCTAAAGACTTTATTGGGAAGGGGGCCCTGGGTTGAAGAGCAGCCAGGGAAGGGAACCCACGAGAACTGCTCTGCTACATGGCTCACGGTCTCAGGTTTCAAGGTGAGGAGTTAGTTTCTGCCTCTGGCTGGTCGTCTTGCTTGGCTGATAATCTGCCTCGTGGTTCTTCCTGATGACGTGCACATCTCCCAGCCAGAGTGGACTCCAGAATGGAAGGTTCGGGGAGGTTGATCGTTTCCTCCCTCTTTCGGCCCCTCCCACATTCTCCCAAGAGGTATGTTAACTCTGCTGTTGAGACTTCTCATTTTATGTGAATGCCCCTGAAATTATGAAAATTACTGATATTACTGCTGTTGTTATTATTTGACGTTCTGTATGCATCTGAGTTGTCAGAATATCGTCATGGTATTGGGTAGACCTAGGAAATGTTGTGGGAAGAAGGTTATATTTACCCCTACAAATATCATTACAAAGTAGAGTTTTGCTTCATATTGAGTGTATATCCTGAGAACAGTGAGACTCAAAATATACAAAATCTCCCATAATAGCAAATAACTGCTGCTACAGAGAATATATAGTGGAATGTACAACTACGTAATATGTATCGTGAAGGACAGTGTGTAGTGATGAGTTAGCTAGGACAATACCTGTTAATCCACCTATTGTAAAAAGAAAAATTAAGCCTAGGGCTCATTACTATTGCAGGAGATCATTTGATATTACCTCCATGAAGGGTTGCTAGTCATCTACATACTTTTACTCCTGTGGGAACAGCAATAATTATAGTGGCTGATGTAAAATATACTTGTGTGTCAACATCTATACTGCTGGAACATATGGTGAGCTCCTACAATGACTCCTAAGAATCCAATCGATATTATGGCTCATGCTATTCCCATATACCAAAGGCTCTTCTTTCCTGAATAATACAATATGCGGGATTATTCCAAATGCAGGTAAAATCAGAATATAGACTTAAAGGTGTCCGAAGAATCAGAATAGGTGTTGATATAAGACTGGATCACCCCCTCCTGCCTAGTGAAAAAAAAATTGTGTTTAGGGTTTGGTCTGTTAATAGCATGGTAATCGCAGCTGTTAATACAAGTAATGCTAATAGCAGCAATGAGATGGTTGGATAGCATCACCAACTCAATGGACATGAGTTTGAGCAAACTCCGGGACATAGTGAAGGACAGGGAAGCCTGGTACACTGCAGTTGATGGGATTGCAAAGAGTCGGACACAACTTAGTGACTGAACAATAACCATAGCAACAATATAGCTACAAATTAAAACTGGTCACACAAAATAATGGTGGAATATAGTGGGTGGTTTTATAATGGTAGTAAAATTACAAGTACCTAAAATTGCCTGGAAAATCCCATGGATGGAGGAACCTGGTAGGCTGCAGTCCATGGGGTCACTAAGAGTCGGACACGACTGAGCGACTTCACTTTCACTTTTCACTTTCATGCATTGGAGAAGGAAATGGCAACCCACTCCAGTGTTCTTGCCTGGAGAGTCCCAGGGACGGGGAGGGTCCTGGTGGGCTGCTATCTATGGGGTCACACAGAGTCGGACACGACTGACGTGACTTAGCATAGCAAAATTGAGGAAATACCCGCTAGATGTAGGGACAAGATGGTAGGTCTACTGAAGCTCCAGTGTGAGCCACGTTTCAGGCTAAGGGTGGATGTACAGTTGAGCCTGTACCAGCATCGGCTTCAATTATTGATGATGATGCAAGCAGAAGTCGGAAGGAGGGTGGAAGTAATCGGAAGCTTATGTTATCTACACAGGGAATGGCTGTGTCGGGTGCCCCGATCGTTAGTGGCACTAGTCAGTTCCCAAAGCCTCCAATTACAATACACGTAACTATAAAGAAAATTATTACAAATGTCTGCGCTGTTAAAACTGCATTGTAAATCTGATCCTCTCCAAGCAGTGTTCCAGGTTGGACTAATTCAGCACAAATTAACAAGTCCCAAGCACCAAACAGTAAGTATAACTTACCAGTATTTTTATGGCCAATTAAGAATAGTCAGTGGTTTATGAATACAAGATAAAATGGCTAAGTTAGCATTAGACTGTATATCTAAAGATGGGCTGGAGTCCTCTTTTTGCCAAGCCCTGTGGTCAGTTTTGCTTACCGAATTGCAGATTCAAAGAGTACAGCTTCAATTCTGTCGGGGCTTCTCCTGCCCTCGCCCCTTTTTTTCCTTTCCTGGCAGCAGGAGAAATGGGGAGAAGTGGACTGCAGCCAGTTGACTAGGCTATTTACTTGTTAACTGAAAGTTTTGTGGGAAATGTAATCCCACCAATCCAGTGAGGATTTAGCTGAATTAAAGTGTTTGGTTTGCATTCAACTGATGCAGGAGAGAGTCCTGCAGTCTTCATTGAGCAGGAATTAAGTAAATTATACTTGCTTAGGGGCTTTGAAGGCTCTTGGCTTGTATAACTTCAATTCCTACTCCATTACTGAAGGGATTGGTGTAAGAGGTAAGATTATTGTGGATAATATGATTACTGTTGGTAGGACAGTTGTTTTATAAAATCAAGTTGTCATTTTATTTTTATATTATTTCTGGAGGGAAATATAGTTAGTGCTTCAGAATATGTGAGTTGTGTGTAGGAGCACAGGTTGAATAACTGCGACAGCTGTTAGTATGGGTAAAATAATACTGTTGTTTTCTTGTTTCTTGAATGATTATTCATTTTGGCATAAATCCTGATAGTGTGGAAGACTTATTGATAATGGTGTGATGAGAATGGAGGTTGTAATAATGGGTATTTTATGTGTGTGATAGTGTGGTGGTGACTGAGCTGTAAATGAATAGCATGAATATAGTAAGTGTTATTATAAAGTATAGGTTTAGGATTGTTATAGTTGGGTTATGCAGTATAATGGGTCTTACCCTACGTGAGCAATTGATGAGTAAGCTGTAATTCTTCATAGTCGGGTTTGGTTTAGTCCGCCTCATCCTCCAATTACAATACATAGCATAGATATGGATAGTACTGGGTTAGGGCTGATACATGGTGAGGTTTGGAGTAATACTGACAAGATGCAAGTTTTTGTCATGCTAATAAAATTAAGCCTGCTGTTCCTGAGACTCCTTATGCAACTTCAGGTGCTCAGAGGTGGAATGGAGGTAGTCTTAGTTTTTGTTTCCCTATTTGCAGCTTTCTTTATAGGTAACCGACACATAAGGTCTAAGTTGAAGGTGTACGACATGATATACATATACACTAGAAAATGCTTATCACCATGAGGTTAGTTAACACGTCACCGAATTACCTTTTGCGTGTGCTTGTGTGTGTGCGTGCGCATGCACTGAGAGCACTTAAGGTGTACTCTGTTAGTAACTGTTAGTGACAGCGTTGTCACCTGTAGTCACCCCGCCGTATGTTACACCCCCAGAACGTACTCATCTTAAACTGCAAGTCTGTACTCTTTGACCAGCATCTCCTCAGTCTCTCACCCTGTAGCTGCTGGCAACCACCATTCTACTGTTTCTGTGAGTAGCTTTCCTAGATGCCATACAGGTGTGATACACAGTACTTGTCTTTCTCTGATTTCTGTCGCTTATGACAGTGCCCCCAAGATGCATCCACACTGTCACAAGTGGCAGGACCCTTTCTCGTGACGGAGTGCCACTTCACTGGATATGTACGCACTGCAGTTTCTCTCCATCACTCCACCAATGGGCATTTCGGTGGTTTCTTTCCTGGGCTCCTGTGAGTGGTGCGGCAGTGAACACAGGCGTGCAGTACCTCTCTGAGATCCCACTGTCATCTTTTTCAGATGCAGACCCAGAAGTGGGGTTGCTGGGTCATACATACGGTAGTTCTCTTTGTAACTGAGGAACCTCCGTACTGTTTTCCATAGTGGCCGTATCAGTTAACAGTCTTGTCAGCAGTGCGAGAGGGTTCCCTTTGCTGTGCACCCTCACCACTACTTACCGCTTGTCTTTTTGATGACAGCCGTTCTAACCTGTGTGAAATGGTTCAGCAGTGCTTTTTTCACTAATATACATCCCTCTTTAAAAAAAAATAAACTTTCCCTTTTCTGTTGGAGTACAGCCACAGCCAATTAACAATGCTGTGACAGTTTCGGGTGAACAGCACAAGGACTCAGCCACACACACACAGGCATCCACTCTCCCCCAAACTCCTCTCCCATCCAGGCTGCCCCGTGACACTGAGCAGAGTCCCAGGTGCTACACAGTAGGTTCTTGTTGTAGGTTAGCCATTTTAAATATAGCAGAGTGTACATGTCAATCCCAAACTCCCCAAGAGATAGTCCTAGTTTTATGGTTAGAGCTGTTTTCACTGTTGGAGTGAAGATTCTTATAACAGTTCACTAATCACAGTAAAACAGGTTAGTGATAATGGCTATTGTAAGAAATATTGATGTAGTAGTGACTTGGGTTAGAAAACATTTAGTGGATGCTTCTATAGCTCGTGGCTTTGTTTTTTTAATTATAGTGGGAATAATGGCTAGTATATTTACTTCAAAGTCAATTCAGGTAAGTAGTCAGTGGGAGCTGGTTATTACAGCTATGCTTCCTGAGATAATGGTTGTTAGGATAATGATAAAGATGATGGGATTTTATTAGTACAGGAAGGATATAAACCAACATTTTCAGGGTATGGGTGGGCCTGGTAGCTCACCTTACTATAGAATATAGTGTAATGTGGTAACACAGAATTTTCAATTTTTAAGGGTAAGTTCAATTCCTATGATTCTAGAAATAAGATGGTTTAAACCTCCATTATGTACTCTATCATACATATACTGTATACTTTTCAGACATACATCTTACGTTTGTGATGCTTGATGTTATTATAATAGGTACTGAGACGTATCCTGCGCATAGGGCTAGCATTGACAGTAGGAAGTTTTTCCAGAGTAAATGGATTAGTTGATCATATTGGAATCGAGGGCAGGATGCTTGAATTCATAGGAAAGCAACTGTTAGTAATAAAGTGTTTTGGTAATAAAGTTGGTTGTGTACAATTCTGATAAGTGGGGGTTATGGAACAATCCCAGAAATAGGATTGTTGAGAAAATATTTCATATTGTTGATGATACCTCATGCGAAGAGTTGACTCATTGGAAAAGACTCTGATGCTGGGAAAGATTGAAGGCAGGAGGAGAAGGGGACGACAGAGGATGAGGTGGCTGGATGGCATCACTGACTCGATGGACGTGAGTGTGGGTGAACTCCGGGAGTTGGTGATGGACAGGGAAGTCTGGCATGCTGCGATTCATGGGGTCGCAGAGTTGGACATGACTGAGTGACTGAACTGAACTGAATGTTGGTGTATTTTGCTAAGAAAAATGTGGCAAATGGGCCTGCTGCATATTCTACATTGAAGCCTGAAAGAAGTTCAGATTTTCTATTAAGTCAAATGAGGCTTGATTAGTTTCTATAAGAGTAGAAAGAAATCATATTACAGTTAAGAGTCATGATGGGAAATTTTTTCGTAGATACTTTTGTGTGGTGATGACAGTTGAGAGAGGGTAAAAAGACTCATGTCTTAAGAGGACTGATATAAGAATAATTGCTAGTGTTATTTCTTATGAAATTGTGCTACCACTCATAGGGCATCTCCGATTAATGCATGTTTAGAGTTGGAACCCCATCAGATCATAAAATGGAGCATACAGCATACAGCTAGGCTTGGTATTGTTAATTGCAAACATAAATAATACTGCTAGATACATACTAATAAGGGGGTAAGGTATGGGTTGGGGAATTCTTATGGTTAGGACTAGGATTGGTGCAGTGTTAAATGTGGAAATTCAGGGTGTAGCTGGTTCTTGCGGTTCTTTAGTAAATAATTTGCACCAGCAGAGGCCTGTAATAGGCCACCTGGTCCTACAATATTTGGCCCTTTTTGAAGTTACATATAACCTAAAAATTTTCATCCATTTAATGTTAGGAATGTTACAGGTAGAGGAATGAGGATAATAAGTATTAAGATACTAATTATAAACATTTTGTTAGAGGATTTGAACTTATAAAAGTTTAAATTTTATGCAATTAAGCCCTGTCACCTTAACAAACCCTGGTTTCAGGTAGTATTTTTTATGTATTAATTAAATTAGGATTATACATTAATTGGTTTTAAGGTGCTTTTTAAAGTGGGCCTTTATTTCTCTGTGCTTTCATACTTGAATAAATATATACAGGATAGATACCAACCTGGATTACTCCTGAACTCAGATCACTTAGGACTTTTTACCTTTTATAGCCCTTACACCTTTGGAGTGTCCTGAGCCAGTATCAAGGTTGTAAACCCTGATGTTGGTATGAACTCTAGAACAGGACTGTGCTAGAGTCCTGTTATCCCTAGGGTAACGTGTTCCATTGATCAATTTTTTTAATCAGTAAGTGATAATGTTTTGACTGGTAAGTCTAGACTGTCATTGCTCAGAAGATTTATTTTGTTTTCTGAGGTCACTCTAATCAAAATTATCAACCCATATAAAATTTTGTTATCCCTTGGTGGTTTAATTAGGTTTGGGGGGTTAATTAATTAAGCTCCACAGGATCTTATTCTGTTATTCCTGCCTCCTCATGGGAAGGTCAGTTTCACTAAGAGACAGTAAAACCCCCAAGTGGCCGTTCATTCAAGTTCTTATGTAGAAAACAATGATTATACTACCTTTGCATGGCCAGGAAACTGTGGTGTTTAACCCCTGTCACTGGGCAGGCAGTGCCTCTAATACTAGTTAGGCTAGAGGTGATGTTTTTGCTAAACAGGCGGAGTTTGTGTTTGCTGAGTTCCTTTGACTTTTTAAAAACCTTTCCTTGAGTGCATGCCTGTAGATTAACAGTGTGTTAGTAAATAATTTAGCCCAAATCAGTGGCTCAGATGGTAAAGGGTCTGCCTGCAATGTGGGAGACCCGGGTTTGATCCCTGGGTTGGGAAGATCCCCTGGAAAAGGGAATGGGAATCCACTGCAGTATTCTCACCCAGAGAATCCCATGGATAGAAGAGCCTTGCAGGCCCCAGTCCATGGGGTCGGAAAGAGTCGGACAGGACTAAGCGACTAACACACACATATCATGAATAATTTAATGTTGAGTTATATTTATATACTGTTAATTATTGTATTTTATTAGTTACTGATGTAAACGTATGCAAGGAAAAATACTTCTTGTTACTCATATTATTACCTCTGTTGGCCAATAGATTAGTCCAGTATGAATCTAGGAGTTGATTTGCTTGTTACTGGCATTAATATTAAGGTAAAGTTGTTATTGAGCTTGAATGCTTTCTTAATTGGTAGCTGATTTTAAGCCAACTGTGGTGTTGTCTTTACTGTATCCATTTCTAAAAAGCTGTACCTTTTTAGATTAACATTTAAAAATACAGTAACATTTCTATTTTTTTTTTTTTTTTTGGTAATTTTTACAGTTGAACTGAGATTCTTTTCCTAGACAACCAGCTATCAGTAAGCTTGTTAGGCTTGTCACCTCTACTTACAAATCTCCTCTCGATGTTGCTACATAGATGAGTTTGTTCTAATAAACTGTTAATAAGTAGCTCCTCTGGTTTCAGGATATTTAACTTCTCTTTGTTAAATGTTTGCTAGTTAAATCATTACACAAAGGTACAAAGGGTAAACTTCACTTTTTGTTCCTGTAAAGCTTCTTTCATCCTTCCCTTATGGTGCTTTCTCTATAGCACTAGAGGACATTTTAAATTTCTATCCCCCATACTTTAAATAAAACATTCCTTCAACATTTAGTCTCCTTATATTAGTAGATATGGAGAAGGGGTGTTGGGCTAGATTTAGTTCAACGTAGTAATAAATTATGAAATCTCCTAGGTATAAACTAGGTGCTTTGTTTGAGCTATGCTTTGATTTATCTAAGCACACTTTCCAGTAAGCTTCCCTTGTTACGACTTGTCTCCTCTCTTGTTATCAGTATTTGCTAACAGCTTATAGGAAGTTCTCACAACACTTAGGGAGAGTGATGGGTGGTATGTTCATGCTTCATGGCCTTATTCAGTTAAGTATTCTCTTCTTAATTTACTACTAAATTCTTTGGTTTTTAACTTTTCATAAAAACTTTTTTGTGTAATGGAGAAATAGAAAATGTAGCTCATATCTTCCCACCCCGTAGGTTACATCTTGTTCTAACATTTTTATGTACGATAATTAGGCTTAATTTTATTCCTTTTTAGGGTTTGCAGAAGAGGGTAGTATATAGGCTTAATTAGCAAGGGTTGCTGAGGTTAATCATTTATAGAACAGGCTCCTCTAGAGGACCAGCAAGTCCTCTGAGTTTTAAGCTGTTGCTAGTAGTACTCTAGTGAATAATTTCATCTTGTAATTATTCGAGTTTAGAACTAAGCATAGAGTATCTAGTCCCATTGTGTAGTCAGGAAATACTAAAGTCACCTTTATAGTCTGTTTTTATTTTAGTTATGACTTTTTATGGCTTAGTTAAAATTTAACTTTATTTTATATCACTGTTAATTTGAGGTAACTATATGACTCAAGTGGCCGGCATGGAATTTACCAACCCTACTTAATATAACTTAGTTGTACTTTCGTTTATGGCTTACTCTTTATCATTGCTGTTTCCTGTGGGGGTGTGGTTAAGCAAGTCTAAGTTATGTGCTACTAATATTGTGCTTAATGCCTGTTCCCTTTAATCTTGGTGATTTAGATTCTTACTGGGGCACAGATGCTTGCATGTATAATTTTATTAAAAGTTAAGAGAAAGTCTGGAAGCAAACCTATGTGTTCATGGAGTTGGCAAATTCATCTGGGCATTTTCAATGCCTTGCTTTAGATTTTAAGCTACATTAACAAGCTGTTTTTACATAGTGAAATAACATATATATAGTTGTTTTATGTGGTTTCTGTTGGATTTGTTGATACAATTTTCATGACAATGGTCAATAGATCTAGGGAAATGTCTGTCTATATAGATGGCAAACATCTACGTAGTTTATTGGTATGATTGGGGTTTATTTTCTAGGCCTATCTAACTTTGAGCATTAAGTTACTCATGTTTGTTGAGTAGACAGCTAATTCTATGTATTTATATGTTTTTGCCTTGTTTTGGCAGGGTTACTTAGAGCATGGGCTTTAGCATGGGGGTGGTTAAGGGGGGTTGTTAACAGGCCATGTACTTGTTCGCTGCATGTACATGTGGAGTGTTTGTCTAATTTCCTTATGTCCTGAACTCGTTGACTGAATGACACCTTTTGATAAATAATATTCAATTAAAATCCAGCTACAATTTATTTGACTGTGTTAAGGCCACAACTGAGTCACAGCATCCCTTAAAAAATTGAAATCACAGTTATGTGTGAGCATGCGCTGGTTAGTCCATCAAGATGTCTTATTTAAGTGGAAAGAGGTGGGCAGTTTTAGGTGAGATGGCCCTGAAGTGAGGTGAGATGTCTGATAAAGTTCATTAGCAGAAACGCCCACAAGTCATGGGCCTGCAGAGAGAAGAGGGACAGCCGCCAAGCAGACTGGTAGTCTCACACAGCTTGCTGATTAAGTTTGCAATCTATTGGATATGATGTTCGTGTTGACTAAAATTGATTTGATTTAATGTGCTACATATGACTAGTAATATGTGCTACGTGCTGTCAATAAGATAATGTACATGCTTATAAACATGGGGTAAATAATGAATGTTATAACACATATATATATTATGTATGTACATCTTCATGTCATAGTGCATATATGCACAGTACATAGTTTATGCTAAAAAGAGGTGATTTTAATACTCACAGGTACTTAATAATGTTGTAATGTCCCATAACGACACGTCAGGGTATACTGTAGGTAGAATTTCAGCTTTGGGTGCTGATGGTGGAGCTGGAACTTCTTCCTAGAGAGATGTGTTATTCTCCTTTGCTGGTGTACAAGACCAGGATAATAGATACACTGCAAAGACTACTCATTTTAGGAAATTATTTTTCAGTGATGTTAGTTGTTGGTGTTAGTACTAGAATTAAAAAGAAATATAAAGTAGATGCTAGTTGTCTGACAGTAATGAAGGGGTGTCTATGGGTTGTTCTCAAATTCACGTTAGTGTTAAGAGGTCTGCTGCTAGTACTCAAAAATAGGCTTTGGCCGAGAGGTTGAAATGTTACGCTTTGTTCCTTAGATGCAGGGAGCACTGGGAAGTGCGGGAACTGAGACTGACAGGCTTAGGGCCCATACGGCTGCTGGTTTACTGGGGAGTGACTTTACTGGGGAGTGACAGCAGGGCTGTGGTGCAGATACTAAGTGCCCCTCTGGCTTGAGAGGCTGTGCAGTTATCAGGGTCTCCTAGGAAGTCAGGCACCAACATTAGTAGCATTAGGACTCCTAATAAGGCACTTAAGATGTCTTTTATTGTATAGTAGGGATGAAGGGGGATTTTGTGTCAGATGAGATTTCTGTGGGATTTTTAGATCCTGTGTCGTCAAGGAATAGTAAGTGGACAGCTGTGAGTGCTGCAGTAATGAATGGGAGAATAAAACGGAATGTGAGGAATTGTCTAAGAGTCGCTTAATCTACTGAAAAGCCAGTTCAGATGCTTTCACTGAGACTTATGCTGATATATGGAATTGCTGCGAGGAGGTTAGTAATAACTGTTGCCCCTCAGAACGACTTTGTTCGCAAGGTTAAGACATAGCCTATAAATGCTGTGGCTATGACTGTAAATAGGTGATTCTAACGAAGTGCAGTTTCTAAAAAAGTCTAGGATCCATAATAGAACCCTGATCCTACAGGAAGAAACAGGCACATAAACATATGGAGGCTCCATTTCCATGTAGATATAAGATAACTCAGCTGTAGTTGATGTTGTTGGCTGGGTAACATTAACTACTGCTGCTGCTAAGTCGCTTCAGTCGTGTCCGACTCTGTGCGACCCCATAGATGGCAGCCCACCAGGCTCCCCAGTCCCTGGGATTCTCCAGGCAAGAACACTGGAGTGGGTTGCCATTGCATTCTCCAACTAACATTAACTAGCTAAGTATTAATAATGAGAAAGTGGTTATTGTGTTTGATGTGTAATGTATTGCTAGAAATAAGCCTGTTAGCATGTGTAATGCTGAACAAATGCCCAGTAGGAACTGAAATCTCCTCATGATGGGTTTGATGGGCTGGAAGAGCAATAAATGCATTGTTAATAATTTGTATTAATGGGTGTGGTTTTCAGATGATGGTGATTGGTGTTCGTATAGTTGAATAACAATGATGATTTTTCATGTCATTGGCCATGGTTTGAGTCCATGTGAGAATAATGATAACATATATTGTATTTAAGTTCTATTTTTGTAATTTGTTTTGTGGGGTTTTCTTCAAAACCTTCACCTATTTATGGTGGACTTGGGATGATTGTGGGTGGGGGTTATGGGATTATGTTGAATTTTGGTGGCTCATTTTTGGATTTAACAGTATTTTTTTTTTGGGGGGGGGGGATGTTGGTTGTGTTTGGTTATATGACAGCTACTGAACAGTATCCTGTGGTTTGAGTCTCTAATATTAGAGACTGTTTTAGGTATATTTTTTCAGGGTTGATGATAAGAGTCTTCAGTGGCATTTTATGTTTTAAAAGGTGAGAAAGTAGAGACTGTATTTAAATTTAACAGACTAGGGGTTGAGTGATGACAGAGGTGATTCTGGAGTTTTTAGTGAGGAGGCTGTGGGAATTGCAGTGTTGTGTAGTTATGGTTCTTGATTTTAATTGTTACTGGTTGGCTATTGCTTATTGGTGTTGCATTTATTGTAGAGGTGACTTGCAGTGACTAAATACAGATATGCTATGGTGAGGGTAGTGAGGAATGAGAGAAAATATAGTTCTGTTAGGCCTTTTTTGATACTAGTGTAGAAAATTTTAGTTGAATGAGGGAGGTAATTTGTGGTAAAATACTCTCGAGTCCGATTAAAGCTAGGAGGGATGATGCTAATATGCTTCTTTCCATATCTGGAGTTACAGTATTACCATCACTGATCTCATATGGAACTATGTATCATCACCTTATCAGAGGCTCAGTCACACGTTTGGTAATGCAAGAAAACAATCTTGTAAAATAGGCAACATAAACAATATAGCTAGCAGTGTTAGTAAGGTCGTAAGTGAAAATTTAAGAACCTCCATTAGTTGCAGCCCAGCCCATCCCAGTTCATCTGACTTTGTCTGTCTGTTCTATACCAGCCCTTACCTTTTAGGGAAATTATATATTGGCATTGTCCACAAGGCACCCAGCCCACTAGGTTGGCCAACCCTAGTATGGTGTCACTGTCCCCAGAGTAAGGGAGCCTTTAAGTTTAAATGACCGTACCTGGTGTTAACTTTCTGTTGCAGATCAAGGAGTGTCCAATCTTCATCCCAAAAATTAAGCTTTAGAAAGAAACAGTGTTTCCTTTTAATAATTAAACTTTGCAGCAATTAACATAACAGCAAGGAACTATCTGAGAAGTGAGTCTTAGTGAACACAGACCTCAATAAATAACATTAGAATTTGGTATCCACAGAAGTCTCTCTTTCTCTCTAAAATTAGCCTCATTTTTATCACATATAGCCAAATAAGATATCTTGATTTAAAATTAAGTCTGATTAATTGATTAAGATAGCCTCCCTAGGCCAGGAAAGCCACACCATGGCCTTGTCACAGATTTAGGTGAATTCCTCCCTTTTTGAGGTCCGTAAAATACCTTGAGATGCCTGCACCAATTAGGAGGTGGCCTTCCTAATTTATCTGATAAAGCTGCTGGTAACCTAAGAGTTTCCAATCTCTAGAGGAAATTAGGTACAGAGAAAGAAGTGTTTCAGTTCTGCTTACAAAGGTATAATTTAGCAAACTGCTGTAAGTCATAATTTGTTTGAGGGGAAGGTTTTTTTTTTTGGAAAACACATATTAAAATCTAGTAATGTTTCAGACTTTAAATTTTGATATTTGGAAAGTTTGTCAAAAGGTTTCAAAACACTTGGTCAAATAAGATCATACATCACTGTAAGGTAATACTTACTCCTTACCCAAAGTTACAAGAGATCTCAAAAGCGAATACAGTGTGTGGAGCAGGGGATGGGGCACCTGAGAGCAGCACTGACACAGCCCCACGGCCGTGTGCGCAGTGGCTGGCGGGGGGCAGCTGTAGCACGGTTCGCTCAGAGCTCTGTGATGGCCTGGAGCGTGGGAGGGAGGGGCTGTATGCACACAGACAGCTGATTCACTTTGTTGTGCAGCAGAAACCAGCAAGGCATTGTAAAGCAATTATCCTACAATTAAAACTTTAAAAATAAATTCAAGGGGGAAAAAAGCAAATACAGATCCCTTACCAGGTGGTGCTAGTGGTAAAGAACTCGCCTGCCAATGCAAGACACGTATGAGATACAGGTTTGATCCCTGGAAAGATCCCCATGGAGGAGGGAATGGCAACCCACTCCAGTATTCTTTCCTGGAGCATCCCATGGACAGAGGAGCCTGGTAGGCTACAGTCCATGGAGTCGCAGAGAGTCGGACATGACTGAAGCAACATAGCATGCAAAGGCACAAAAACTCACACAATCTGTTATCAAAAGCAGCATTCCAAGGAAACTGTCCTCTTAATAGAGAAAACCAGTCTTGTACCAACCTACTTTTAACAACAAAATTAACTTTACTTTAAACCTAGCCAATCCTGATGATCCACAAACTCTCCATTATTTTCTGTATCCATATGAGCCTGTCCTCCATTTTCTTCTTCATTGAGAACAACCAGCTGTAAGAGTCACTTTCTTTTCTTTTAATAAAATGCAATTCTATTCCTCATACCTTCTTCACTGACAATACACATCCTCTTTTCCTACTGTATACTGAAATGCTTCTTTTATTATTTCTATTAGCTTTAATTACACATTTTAAATTAGAGTGAGCTCTTTAACAACCTTAATTTCTAGTGAAAACTAAGAGGTAAGCAATTATGAATTATCTTTTGCATTAGGATTCTGTAGCTCAGTGAACATAAGTGCTAGTGATAATTCCTAAAAACATTTGCTTTCTTACAGAGAACATGTCAGGATGACACCCAACATATTCATTAATCATCCTAAATACCTTTAGTTTCTCCGTTTATTACAGTTAATGATGTTTCAGTGTCTTATTTGGGAATGACTTAGCTATTCAATAAATGTCCATCACTTAATTTAGAATAACTCTATATTTCAAGCAAATTTTCAAATATCTAGAGAGAATTATCCTTAAGTAGACATTCCTACAATATAATTATTCCTAAGACATTCATCCAAAAGCTCTTATCTTGCATTCATTTAACTCACTTATAAAAGTTCATTATGCCACGTTACTTTCCTTGCTGACAAATTTGTAATAGATATAATAAGATCTTAATACCTTTAGTTATACCTTGGTTCGCTGCTAAGTCGCTTCAGTCGTGTCTGACTCTGTGCTATCCCGTAGACGGCAACCCACCAGGCTCCTCTGTCCCTGGGATTCTCCACACAAGAATACTGGAGTGGTGCCATTTCCTTCTCCATACCTTGGTTTAATACAAGTCATATAACTTGATGACTCTAAAGTCATATCTATTTAAATTAACAAAGTTTAAAACCAGATATTAATTTAATACTATTTCCCAGTTCACATGAACCTGAAATTAATTCTTGCCAATTCCTTTCTGTAGTTTTGAAAATTTATATAAGTGCTGAATTTTCTTAAGTAGAGCTCGTCGATGAATTAATTTTGATAATACCATCCAAAGGTAAGGAGATTATATATATATACAACCAGAGATCTCACAGGTTCATTTTCTAAACTTAATCATGAATTGGGTATTATAAAACTCACTAATTTATGAGTAATAGTTGGAGTAAGTATAGTTTAGAAAGGTTCCCTACCCACCCCCATCTATCTCAGGAAATAGAGATGATCTAGATAAAATAGGACCCGGGCCCTCAGGATCTGTTAAGGCACAGGGTGAGAAAACCAAGTTCTCCTAGAAGGAACTGACCTCAGGGTCAGAATTCTAAAGGACACTGTATCAAGCTTGCCTTTTCTAACTGTATATACAAAAAGAACCAGTTTTGGAATTTTCAAGAGTTTCACCTAAACAGGTTTTCTCTGGAATCTAAAGAATATTCTGGCCACACAGTGTTATAATAAAATATCCTTCTCTTAATCACAGGCTCATAGCTAAAACCTTTTCAGTCAAGACAAATTCTCCCAAGAGGGCCCTGCAATGGAACAGAACCAGAGTTTCCTATTTCAGAAGGCAGAACGGCCTCACAGATCACAACACAGAACATAAAACAGGCACGGCTGTCCTAATCAGACACTCCCTTAAATATAAGATTGAAGGTTCTCAGAAAACCTTCTACAGAGATGCAGAACTTCTGATTTGAGTTCTGACCAACAGGAACTAAGGGGTGGCCTTAGACGTCTCCTGCCACCTGCAGACACCCAGGTGTGACAGGACTTTCCCCCTGGGCTTACAGGAAGGGAGGATGGGAACTCAGCCTTACCGGAAACCAGATACCAGATAACGCAAGGTCCCTGCCCACAGGAGGTGATCAGGCTCCAGTCCTCAGATAACTTAGGCTCTTCCACTAGACTCCTGCGTCCAGGACCAGAAGAGAAGGGTAGGATAGGAGGAAAGGGAAGGGAAAACAGGCCAGTGAAGTCGCTCGTTCCTTACCTGGTCAGGAAGCTCTGGCCAGTTGTGCACATCAGGAGGAGGCCAGGGACATTTAAAGGGTCCCAGTGCTGGCTGCTGGGTCCGGTCCATCAGCAGGCAGGCTGATCCCTGATGGTCAGGAGGTCAGTCGTAGCAAAAGAGAGATCCTACCAGTCAGTTGTTGAAGGAAGGAGGACCCCTTCTAGGGCCTGAGACCGAAACCACCTGCCTTGGCCAGGCACATGATGACCACTTCCTCAGCTGTCTCACATCAGGAGGTGTCAAGAAGGAACACGGTGCTGCCACTGAAAAATAACCAGGAGGATTCAGGAGAGGGGCCAAAAGCAGGAGGAGAAGACCAGCCTCCCAGAATCCTTCACTCTGGTTGAGTGAATCCTTCAATCCTTCAACATCTTGGCTGAGAGATGCAGATGCCACCAGGAGGGACCCAGAGTCAGACTATGGGCCAAGCAAAATGACTGGCCAGAGACGACCCCAAAACTAACCCTATTCCCAGAAAACCTGAGACTGCGAACCACGTGGCAGAGCAGTTCTCCTGGGTTCCCTCACCCTGCTGCCCTCCAACCGGGGTTGGGGGGTGTGGTCCTTCCCAACAAAGTCTTTTGCTGTGTCAGAATGTGTCTCCTCTGATGATTCACTTCCAAGAGTTAGATAAGAGCCTACTATTGGGCCTCAGAAGGGGTTCGCCCTTCCTGCAACAGTGGGAGACTGGATGGAGGAGGGACTTGACCTTGATCGCGGTCTGTGTGTGATGGGCGGGCTGCAGGAGGCACAGAGAGGCTGGGCACCAGCCACCACCACTTAGGTGATGTGGGCTTGGATGGAGGTTGGGGTGTGGGTGGTAGTGCCAAGAAAGTGGGCTGAAGTTGATCTTGGAGCTGAAGATGGAGACTTTCTAACAGACGTGGTAGGGGGTGATGGCGAAGAGTGTTTTCTGACTTGCAGTGACAGCAGTGTAGTGTAGTCGGGGGTGGGGGCTGGGGTAGGTTTGGGACGCCCGTGTGACCTCAAGTCCCACAGTCGCGTTGGCAGTGGTGGAGTGGGAGGGGGGCAAAGCTGAAGCCTCTTGGCATGGAGCTGATACTGAAAGCCATGGTGCTGGGTGGGCCCACCTGGGGACAGAGGAAAGTTGAGGATGTGGGTCCAGTACTGGAACACAGGCCCGGAAGAGGAGGAGGAACTACCCACAGAGAGGAGTCGGACCCACCTGCCATGCCAGGACTGCTCTCTGCCTCATCATCATCTTCTGATCCTCAGGGTATGGAGCCACGGCCCATCTGGAAACGGGGGGCTTCATCCGGAGCCAGCCTGGGGTCCCCCATCCGGACATCCAGTTCCACTTCCTGCCGTCCCAGGTGATCGACCATGGGCGGGTCCCCCCGCAGCAGGAGGCTTACCAGGTGGGCAGGCGGTCTCCCCATCACAGCAAGGCCTTCGGGGTAGGGGGGCCCTGAAGTCTGTGTCCTGCCCTCCAGCTGCTCAGTGTCTGAGGGGAGAGAAGCGGGGTGGGGAGTCAGAGGTAGAGTGAGACAGGTTGCACCCAGCCTGGGCCACCAGCTCTGGGTGCTGAGTACTAGAAATGGACAGAGAGGCCAGCTCTGCCCAGGGAATGCCAACCCGGAACATTTCGAACAATCAGGTATAAAGCCAGGAAGCAAGAGCCATCGACTGAGGTGGCTTGGTGCCTTGATTTGGGGAGGGGGGCAGGGGAGAGGTTACGATGCACAGTAGATGCCAAAATGCATCTGCTCTCAGTTGACTCTGGATGTCCAGTCCCGCCCCACAGGAAACCAGGGCATCTCTAAATGACTACGCTGGGGGTGACTGGGGTCATTGCTTCCTCTGGGCTCTTCCAGGTGCATGTGGGGACCATGCGGGGCACGAGCGTGGGCTGGCTCAAACTGAGAAGTGCCAACCCCCACGACCACCCTGTGATCCAGCCCAACTACCTGTCAACAGGTAATGCCCCAGCCACTTTTGCTTTGCCCAGACCTGAGCTTGTTGGGTCACTGAAAGATTGAGTGCCTCTGTGGGGTTCATATTTGCCCCGGAACCTTAGCCCTGGAGCCCACGTTTTGAGCCACAGTCACATTCTGTCCCCCATCCACCCCTCATCCTGGGCTGTAAACCTGCGCGTGCTGCACTGCAGTGCCCTGAGTCCCCACCAGTGGCCCCAGGATGGCACTCGACACAGATTTGCAGCTTTCAGAACAGCCTACCAAGAGATACACAGAGCTCTGGCTGTGTATAGACAGCTCACAGAGCATTTTTCCTACTGTTCCTGGGAGCATCTTCTAAAAGCAAATTACATTTCTGGACCTCTCTGTATACGCACAGCCAGAATGCCGCCCCCACCAGGCAGGTTTGGCCCAAGGATACTCACAGGGCAGGGCGTGCAGGCTTATCTCCATTTTGCAGATGAGAAAATTCAAATCCCTGATTTAAATGAAGGTCCTCTGGGCCAGGCTGTGTCCGTCTAGGATGCTGTCTGGGCTTCGTGGGACTCTGCTAGGTTATGCTGTCACTGCCGCTGGGTAGGGGACAGGCAGCCTGGGGGCTCGGACCTCCACGTCCTTGAACTGTGTCCCCTTGGGCAGCTTCTTGAGTCTCTCCAAGTGGAGAATCTTCCAGCAGGGCCAGCATGGTAAGAGGAAATGTCTCACCTGTTTCTTCTCGTCAACAGAAACTGACATTAAAGACTTCCGTCTCTGTGTGAGGCTGACCCGAGAGATTTTTGCACAGAAAGCCCTGGCACCATTCCGAGGAAAGGAGCTCCAGCCGGGAAGCCACATCCAGTCAGATGCGGAGATAGACGCCTTCGTGCGGGCGAAGGCAGACAGCGCCTACCACCCCTCGTGCACTTGCAAGATGGGCCAGCCCTCTGACCCCACGGCAGTGGTGGATCCACAGACCAGGGTGCTCGGCGTGGAAAACCTCAGGGTGGTCGATGCCTCCATCATGCCCAGTGTGGTCAGTGGCAACCTGAATGCCCCCACCATCATGATCGCAGAGAAGGCAGCCGATATCATCCAGGGGCGGCCGGCGCTCTGGGACGAGGATGTCCCGGTCTACAAGCCCAGGACCCTGGCCACCCAGCGCTGAGGTCGGCCCTGCCCGCGAAGGCCCAGCACAGCCCTTGCTCCACATGGACTTTCCTGAACCTGTCTAGAATGTTATCATCCAGTGGCCGAGACTTGGATAATCTCCTAAGAAAGGGGACCAGTACTGGTTAGTGAACTGGCTTCTTTCTTACCAGCATGTCCTCTCAGGCCTTCTGGGGCCCCTTCTCCCTGCCTCTGGGCAGGATAGCAACGGGGAGGGGAGGCTGGTGCAGAACGGGCAACTCCTGGGAGGTCCTTGTCACGCGCTCCACAGCGCTCTCCAGTCCAGGGTCCTGCCGCCTTCTAGAGTCTGGGTCGGTGGGTCCTTCCCAGGCTCTGTCTGGAGGCAAGCCAGTCCAGGAACAGGGAGCTTGCACAGAGCCCAGGGCATTCTCCCCATCCGGCTGAAAACTGCACCGGAGGCCTGGAGTGAGGGAGCGTGGAGCTCAGCTGGGATGTGTGACGAGCCTCCAACATGCCTGGGCAGAGGGAAAGCTGCCTGCTGAAAGAAACAGGCTTCTTTCTCTGCTGCTTCCTGACTTCACCCCCAGAGGGAGACAGGAACTGGTGTTCAGCTGGGTCCCTCCAAGGGGCCTTGTAGCCCACCTCTATGATGCTTTTGTTCTTACTAACACCATCAGCCTGAGGCTGGAATTCTGGACCTTGCTTCAGGACTCAGGAGTCTGCAGGGCCTCTTTACTACCATGGGTTTTAGGATTTAGCATTTTTAAAGATCTTCCTGTTGCCAGGAAACCTAGAAACCCAGAGCAGACCTGTACCCCAGCCTGTTCTGCGCAAAGCCCGGGGAGATGGGGACTGAGCAGTGGCCACGGCTGGCTAATTCTCATTCTCCAGATGTCCCCAGCAACAGACCAGGCGGGAGCCAGGCTGACGGACAAAGCAGTCAAGTAGAGCTATGATCCTCGTCCTGAAAAAAAACGCAATTGATTTAAAGACAAATGAATTGGCGAAGATTTGAGCTTGGGGGAAAAACAAAGTAACATTTAAAACAGATCTCTGATCTTTAAACTTATTCTAATTCAATAAGGCAACCCCATAACTTACTTTTGAACTGAGATCCATTATCCAGACTGTCGTTACAAGGTAAAGAACATGTGGATGCGTTTTGGATTGATTTTTCTGACTGTATCCAGAAGCCCCTGTCTGGCAAGAAGGAAAGGAACTCCCGTTTGGAAACCTGCCCCACTGGACCCAGAATCAGAGGGAAGGAAGATGGAATATTCCAGGCTTTAACCCAGATCGGAGGGGGTTGAAGTGCCTTGGAGGCCCCACGGTTGAGAAAGATTTCTAGAAAGGTAGAAAGAAGAAAGCCATCACACCGGCCTGCCTTTAAAAATGTTTGAGTAAAATCTTATTTGATCTTACCTGTGTCTTTATTTTCTGTTCCAGCAGAGGGTCAAGAAAGAAAATTCTGTGTCTGTCAAGAGACGTCTGTCTCCTAGAGAGGCCCCCACCAGCCCACAGGACTCCTCTGGGTCTGGAGCCGCTGGCAGGGGTGAAGGGCTGCAGGAGGGGGGTCCTGACCCCCCACTCTGAGGGCCACAGAGTGACACCTCCCAGCTGGTGACTGAACTTACCTCCTCGGGGAGCCATGGCAGGAGACGTGGCCATTCAGACCTGCATTCTCTGGTGCCTTCAGCCTCTGACACAGCAGCTGATAGGCTGGTGTGCGTGTGTAGGTGACCAAAACTGCGTGTGTCGGGGGGGCCCGTACTGTGGGGCACCAAGGCCCCTCTCCCGCTCATGGCGTACCATCACACAATACTGCCGCACACACAGGTGCGTTTCACAGGAGAAAAGCGTGAGTGTCATACAGCCGACACCCAACAGGAAACTGCTATTGGGGTCCAGACCTCAGATAGAATATTCTCTCTGAGGCAGCTGCCCCCTCGAGCCCTAAGTGCTGGCTGGCCGGGCAGAGTGGAGCAGTGGCCCGTGTCCTAACCACCAGCTGTCTGAAGGGTCCAGCACCACGAAGGAACCATCGCCTGCAGAAAGAAAGGGGGCTGTTGGCTGAGGAGGCCAGAGAGGGGAGGGAAGTGCCGACCGGAATCGGGGAGGGTGAGCCAGTCAGGCAGGCCCGAAGGGCATGGAGGGCACTCAGCCTCTAAAGGAACTGCGAAGACACCTGTTAAGCCCCTTAGCAGAAAGCCTGCAGTGCCCCCCGAACAGGAGAACGTACATTTCCCAGAACGGTTGACAAAGCCTAACGGAAGCGGTGTGCGTGCCTAGGGGCAGGCTCTGCGGAACACGGACCCCACTGAAGAAGCCCATGTGTGAACCTCTCCATCAGCACAGGATTCCTCCTGGTGGAGTAAGAGCCAGAAACCCAGCTAGAGCAGCGGCCCGCCTGCAGGTGACCAGAAAAGGGTGGGTCCCAGAGGTGGGACTCTGGCACCTAGAAACACAGCCCTTGTGCAGGCTGCAGGAGTCTTTTCCATAAATTCAAATAGAGTCTCCTTAGTCAAACCATGTTCCTCCACCCAAAGGGCATGTCATAGTTCCGCTGAACAACTTATCATCAGATCAAATACCTAGGCACCCTTCTCTTAGAAACCAGAAAAAACACACACACACCTTTCTCTGCTGGCCCTGTCTTGAGATCCAGGCAGCCTCCCGTGGCCTCTCCTGCCTCCACCCCCACGGGGCACCCTCACAGCCATGCTCACTCCAGTTCTCTGCTTGGAAGCAAGGGCCTCAGGCCTGCCTCTCTTTCTTGCCTACTCTCTTGGATCCCCAGTAGAGAAGGAATATTATTTTGGAGAAATAAAAGCTTTTTCCACAAATGAAGGTGTAGCTGGAGTCTTGTTTCTGAGTCAGGAGAGGCTAATAAAGGAGCTTGGAACTCTGTGTGAAACTAACAGCTTTCAGAACAAACTGACCACCATCGTAACAATAAAAACCTTTGCAGGAAAGCAGGCAATGGGCAAAGACACTTAGGGCTGTGAAGCATAAACAGCACAAAATAAACTGCTCTGGTTTCTCTCACAAGCGTGGCATCAGACATAAAGCAGTCCGTCAGACATGTTAAACCCATTCTGTGCACCAAGAAGCTTCTAGGGCCTTCACAAGCTGCCCATCCCAGCCACCAGTTGATTCTGAAATATTTCAGAGTCAGGCTGGAAGGTGCTGTGTGGCCCAGCTGTCTGGATGGAAATCACAGAGGCTGCAGTTAACGAGGTTCGTGCTTGTCGTTTCTGTTTTGGGACGTTATGGACAACACATAATGAAGGAGACTTCACGTACTATTCCTGGGGACAGCCCCAAGATGACTACTTTTTTAGGGGATGGGAGGGGAATTAAAAAGGAGAGACATTTAAAGTTTCCTGGAAGAAAAGAAACCATGTTCTGCAACTTCAAATTTTTCTTAACAGAAAAATTTAATGTCAGACGAGCAGTTGAACCAGGTGTAATGCAGACAGATATTAGGAGTGGTGCAGTCTGTAAAAATGGCACGTTGAGTGCTGACTAGCAAAGATCACCGACTATGCCAGGAAACTCGGTCCTGGCAGGACAGTTTTGGACTAACAGTGGGAAGCCACACACTAAGACCGACACTTAGTGGAGAGATGGAGTCCAAAATGACGGTGACCGTGGGTTAGCCCTTTAGGAGAATGGTGCTGTCTGCAACTGGAATTAAGTTACCACTGGCACCAAAGGAGCCACGAGAATAAGAGAAAATCTACATCATTACAGCAGTGCCCTCACAGAGTACCTGTTCCTCCGGAGGCTGTCACTGGCAAGCACCAGCTCTGTGCATGGAGAGCTCCCAAATACAATAAAATTCTTACACAGCTTTATTCTGAAGATCATTTTGCATTTTAATAAAAAAGAATTTATGTCAGGAAATAGTCATTTACAAACCTTGAAGTTTTTGCCTGGATCTGGAGTAAGAATGTCTTTAAGAAGAGGTTTGTAAGGTCTTCATAACAAAGTGTTATTTACAAAAAAAAAAAACAAAAACTAACATTAACAGGTCATGTATTCTTTAAAAATTTTGAACCAAAAACTGCTACTAGTCTTTTTGACTGCAGGGAATCCCTGCCACGGTAACTCAACAAAGTTGGTGTAATTCTGTGAACAGAAAAGGAAGCCTTGATGGGTCTGATGATCCCAAAGTGGGTTTTCATTGAGAAGTAGAATTGGAGTGAGAGTGCATTCTAGTGAAAACTTCAGCCCTCATTCAGTTGCATATAAAAGCCCTCCAAGAGGACACACAGCACAGCACTGTTCTGTAAAAAGGCAGCAATGCGATTTGTACAGACCCCGCCATCTAGTCCTGTAAGAGCCTCCTCTGCCTCCTCGGTCCCCCAGCCTCCAGCACTCTTCTGTTTCCTCAGACGCGCAGCCTTACCAGTCCCAGGGGGACAGCAGCAGAGAGACTCATTCACCACTGCCATTATTTCTGCACCAGAAATGCCAGAATGTCCTGTGGGGCAGCTGAGAAAACCAGGACTGTGAGTGAACGCCACAGGGTCCGAGTAACCAGCTCGACCTCCTCTGCAGTGAACTCATCGGAGGGGTTATTAAAGGAGAACAAAAGACAGTTGCAACCCATGGTGGATCAAAAGTTACAATATCAAATCACAGAACCCCTGCCCAAAGAAAAGACTGCAAATAGTCCTCTGGAATCTCTTGTGTAAAGATAGATTTATAGTGACTCAAAATATCTTAGAAAAATCTCTGTAGTGTCAAGTTCTTCTGAACTAAAGATTGTACCCCCAAAAGACTTTTCACTGAATAAATGAGAATTGGCTCTGTTTCTTCTATTATACTTCTGTATAGCCCAAGTAAAAATACTAATAGTTTCTAGATTTCAGTGGGGAACTACAGTTATTAGGACCCATGGATATTGCTGCATTTCAAATACGGTACAATAATTACAAAATATAGACCATCTCTTTACAAATACAAATTATAGTATATTACAAGTCATGTACAGTAAATCTATAATTTTTAAACAAACTAGCGTATCTAAGTTTACCTGGTTGCGAGTGCAGTATTATTCCAGTTTACAGTTGCCCTTAGCCTGACAGTCAGAAATCCGACTGTCGGAGCGACGCTCTCCTGCCTGTAAACTGGCATCACGTCACAGAAAACCCTGCTTACAGGGTCCTGCTTCCGCTCCCAGGATGACGGCTGGTAGGCTGGTCCTGACGTACACACTGTATTTCAGAACAGCTGAACAGGAATCAGGAAGCAGTGTGTTTTTGGGGTGGGGAAGGGTTTAAAAATGGATATGCTGGGCCCAGTGAACGTCTGATATGCTAGACCGATGGCTGAGGTAATGACACAGGTGTGGTGATCGTCATCACCTTTAAACCTTTCCCACCCCATGCCTGCGGGCGGCAGGCGAACGCTCCAGACAAGCCAGCAGGGCTCGTCTGACCCTCCTCGCTGGTCCTCTCCAGGAGGGCTGGACCCGCCCTCGCCCACACAGCTGGGGCACGGCTGTCCCCTGCCAGGTTTATGGCTTCCTTGAGGCATGACATCACTTGTTACAAAATTCTAACTGCGAATAGGGACTCCGCGCTAGTGCCTAAATTTTCCTAACTACGAGGCACTTTTCCCCTGGCCCTCGGGCGCCCCACCTTGAGGCCAGAGCCTGTCAGCGGCCCCCTGCAGGGGCTACAGGGTGGTGATGCAAATCATCTCGTCTGCCAGGTCCTCCTCGTCCCTCCCGGGGTCCGGCTCCTCGTCACTGTAGCCAGGCCCAAAGTCCTGGAGCTCGTAGTCTTGCCGGTGTGAAACGGGGCCCACGTCTCCATTGGCCCGGGGATGCACGTTCCCGTTCAGCAGGTTGCTGGCCGCACTCTCCATCTCGTCGATGGTTAAGTCACAGGCATCGGCGATTTCGTGTTTTGTCGCCGACACGAACTTTGGGTCCCTCGCGTACCGTCCTAAGCCTTCGGATATCAGAACCTGTATAGAGAAGAGGGTCAGTGGCATAGATGCAGAATGACAGAAAGACCACCTCATGCACTGACTGCATGATATGCTTTTGGGACCCAGCCAGTCCCATCGGCAAGACCGCATCCAGGGTAACTAAGCCTGGAGGTAAATGGGAATCTAAAGGAGCTCAAACACTGCACGTGGCCCAACAAGACTGAAACCCACAGCGGACAAATGCTGCAGAATAAACAAGTCGTATTTGTGGGACTAACATACACAATCCTAGGTGCGGCCAGCAGGGGTGCTGTTTCTACGGTTTAGTAGCTAAGTCGTGTCCGAGTCTTGCGACCCCATGGACTGCAGCATGCCAGTCCCTGGTGGCTGGCGTGATGTTTTTATACTTGTGCTTTAAGTTCCATCCTTGCTGCCAAGAAGTGGGCGGTTGTCCACGTTCAGAAGAGGCATCCTGGCTCCGGAGCCCCCCCGCCCTCAGGACCACCTCCCCGGTTCCACCGTCCCTCCCGGGCAGACTTAGCGGCCACACTCACTGCCTCCACCAGGCTGTCCGCGCTCCTCTGCTTGTCGCTGTTCTTGTTGTGGAAGCTGCTGGGGACGGTCAGGCTGGCTGGTGTGAACGTCCGATAGGAGACGCTGGGCTCGTCCGTGTACCACGAGCTGCGGTGCAGGGACGGGAGGCTGCCGTTGACCTGGTCTGGGGCCTCTGGCCGCTCAACCTGGATCAGCGGGGTATAGCACGGCGTCCAGTCCCGATACGACGGCGTGGCCGGGGGCGTGGCCCACGACCGGGTGGAGTGGCTTGGCGAGTACTTCTGGGCTTTACTGGAATCTAGGCCGGCGACTGCCATGATCTGAGGAGACAGAGGAAGCGGGGTGAGGTCCTCAGGGGTCCCGGCCTTGGGTGCCCTCAGAACAGGCCAGGCTCAAGGCCCTGGTTTATAGGGGCTTCATAAGGATACAGCGCTCTGAGTAATTCACTGAACTGGCTATAAAAACTTGGCTGCCTAACAGACTGTGTTTGCTTTTGCCCCCAATCTATATCTCCTGATCCCCAGGTGGGAATCAGTTGCTCGTGAAATTGCTTAGAAGCATGAAGACGACACAAGTCGTGGAATACAAACATGCCACCTGGATGACTCTGGGTTTGAATAGGGAAGTGCCTTTAGGGCAAGCTGACGGCGCCCAGCGCTCAGAGAAATGGGTTGGTTCTCTCAGGCAACTCGTCTGCAGCCGGCACTCTGCTCAGAAGCACCGCCGGGTACAAGCCTGCTTCTTCCACCTACAGCGGTCCACGGCAGGCCTGCCCTGCATCCTCCTCTGCAAGGGGCACGGGACAGTGAGGCCAGGTCTGTGGCCAAGTCAGAAGCCGGGACCATCCAAGGGATGCACACACAAGCCTACGGGGACCTCCATGCCTACTTAGTGTGTGGTATGTGATGCCTGGGGCCTTCCCAGGGTTTGTCCTCCATCCACGACAGAGTAGGACACAGCAATTAATGTAAAAATGGTGAAAAGGGACAAGGTTGGCAGAAAGACCTGAAGAGAAACTCTGAAGCGGCAGCTAGTGTTTACGTGCTCAGGACACTGGGGTTGCGCCCCTGGAGCTGCCCGGGGGCCGCTCACCTGCTGCTGCATCAGGTGCAGAGGCAGGGCCGTGCGGGGCGGGAAGGCGGGCGACAGCGGGACCTCCTCCTGGCTGCTCTGCCGGCGCAGGCACTCGAAGTTGAAGGAAGACCTGCGGGGGGCTGAGACGTGAAGCACACGTGTGACTGTGGAACCAGCTGTCAGGCCCTGGGCTCTGGGCGTCCAGCAGCGGGGGCCCAGGAGGAAGCAAGCCAGGCACCCAGAGAAGAGCACTCGGCATGGTGGCAGGGGTGGGGGGTTGTCTCAGAACTTCAGGAAGAGAAAGCAGCCCGACTGAGGGGTGTTTCCAAAAAGAGACTTAATGTCTCGGCCCCGAAACATCTGTTCTCTCAGGAGGAGCCAGAGAGCCATGCTCTGACTCGAGGCCCCTGGCCCTGCATGCGGCAGGGACACAGCGTCTCAGGTCAAGTACATGACCGCATTGGAGAACCCACAGATGCCTGCCAACTGCCTGTTCTCTTCCTGAGCATCCCTGGGGCCGGAGTGTCCTGTGGCTGCTCCCAGGCTGTGGTCACCCTTCTGTCTGCTACCTGCCCGAACAGCTCAACCAGATTAACAGGCAGATCCCCTTGTGGGGCAAAGACCCAGCTTCCCGAGCCAGGAAGACAGAAGACACAGGAAAGGACACCTTGAACTGTAAAGAATGTGGCTAGTTGTCCTTAACAGACCACAAACAGGCTTCCCAGGTGGCGCAGTGGTAAAGAATCTGCCTGCCGATGCAGGAGACAGGAGACATGGGTTCAATCCCTGGGTCAGGAAGATCCCCTGGAGAAGGAAATGTGAACCCACTCCAGTATTCTTGCCTGGGAAATCCCATGGACAGAGGAGCCTGGTGGGCTATAGTCCATTGGGTCGCACAGAGTCAGACATGCCTGAGCACCTATGCATGTCCTGTTAACAGCCACTCCAAACAGAGGCTTCTAGACAGGCTGAGCGATGACAAGGTGATCCAGGCTCGAGGCCCCCCAGGGTGCCAGGCCCAGGCGATCAGTCTAAATTCTGGGCCCTGTGCACAGGCCAGAGGGCTCCCCGGGACACCTCTCCTTACCGGTGGCCTGCAAGGCAGCATTGAGTCACCTTGACATTTCTTTCTTGAACTCTGCTTTCTCAGCTCACAGGGCATTTATCCTACCCTAGCACAACCCCACACACCCCTGACTCTTACACTGGCAAAGTGCAGGGACCAGCCTGGGGAGCCCCTGCGGGCATCCTGAGAGGCACATGAAGCAGCAGAGCCCTCTTGGTGGAGGTTCAGCTCCAAAAGCTCATGGAAACCAGAGATAGCCCATGCCAGCCACTGCTCAACTGGGCGGGAGGCCCTACAGACAACCAACCTGTCTTGCAGGCCCACTGTACACCAGGCAGCCTGCTGGGCCTCCTGGTCTACCTGCTTCTGGGGAACATAGACACCTGCCATCTGCTCCAGATGGCCTTCCTCCCACATGCTGCCCGGGGCCAAACTCAAGTGTTCTAAGAGAAGGACAGGCTTCCCAGGTTAGCACCACCTCTAGCTTCCTCCTGGGTCAGGAGGAAGAAAGGAAAACTACCACCGCCACCATTCAGAAAGCACCTTTCAGTTTTGAAAAGGGATCCACCTACGCCTGTCATCTTATTTGCTCTGCACAACCAGCTCTAATGCAGACAGTGACCTCTCTGGAGCTGAGCACATAGGAGTTCCATTGGTCACCCTGCCAGAGATCTGAATACATGGGCAGGAGAACAAATACAATGCATTTCACCTATTCACAATTATAAATAAAGAGGGCAGCCAGCTGCCCACTCAGGGTCCTTGACTCACAGAGGCAGCACCTGTGAACAGTGGAGACAATCATGACCACCCAAGGGAGAAAAGGCAGTGACAGGAGGGCAGCGGCACTCATGGGGCCCGGGGCTCAGCCCACCTGCACAGGCGCCATCCAGGACTGACAGCCCAGCACTGCTCTGTTCAGCAGCTTGTGTTTGGGGCTATGAAATTCAATATTAACCATGGATATGGGTCTGACTGCACTTGCCCACAGGACGCTGACAGCTGGGGAGAGACGGGCCTGGGCACCACCTAGCTGAACTTGTTACTATGCATGTAGATGGCAGACTCAGAGCCAATGTGTCTCATTTATTTCTGGTGACTGATTAGAGTCCTACCCCAAAACACACCTCATTCCTCAGCAAAGCCAGAAGTGGATATCCCTTAACCATCAGCAAAATGTCCACGTGTCCAAAATCAAGCTGCCAGCCAGGAGATGGCAGGAGTCGCTGCTTCATCTCTTTTCCCAGCCCATGGTCCTCGGGGTAACCCAGCTCTCTTGGCAGTACTGGTGATGCCACGTGTACCCGAAAAGCAGCCGGCCCCTGCCCCTTCTCCGCAGGATGTGATTCTCCGGCCCTGGGATGGGAGTGCCTACCCTAGTGGCCACCACCAAGGCCCCAGCAGGGGCACTGGCAGACCAAGGCAAAGGTGGGGGAGAGGGGGGCAGTGAGGTGAGACAGGAGGAGGCATGGGCACCACAAACCCTCAGGCACTCCTCAGAGCCCTGGGCCTTGGTAAGAGGCTTGGGCTCAAGTCCACTCAGCTGGTGGGCCCATCCTCCACCCTCAGAGAGCCCGTGACCCCATCTGGGGAGTGAGCCTGTCGAAACCATGTGCAGGACTTGCCCACCCATCAGGGCAGACCCCAAGCTCAAAGGCAATGATGATGTGCCTAGAAAGCCCCTCCTCAAGTGCTACAAACTGTGAGACCATGGAGCCTACACTGCCTCCCCTGTTCTCAGCACCGGAGCGCTTCTAGCCCTACCACGTGGCACGTGGATGAGGAAGAAAAGAAAACCAACAGCCTCTCCACCCAGGGGCCTGGTGTTGAGGACTGAAGGCCCCTGACCATGTCTGGCCCACCCCCCCAGGCTGGGGCAGGTGGACAGACACACTACCCTCTGCGAGCCTGGATCCCAAACAAAAAATCTGGCCTCACATGTAGGGGTGGGAGGTAGTAGGCGTCGCCTCGGAGACCTCCGGGAATCGTAGCCAACGGGCGAGTCGTCGTCCTCTGAGAAGCTTTGGGGGTGATGGTAGCCTCGAGGCCGCTCAAAGTCCAAGCTGCTGCCCAGGTACCAGTTATAGTAGCCGCAGCCGTAGCTTTGCCTGGTGGCCGAGAAGGCCAGGAGAGAGAGCAGGGGCACATGAGAGCCCAGTTAACAAGACCACATCCACAGTCTGCTCCCACCTCCTTGGCACAGCAGGACTAGCTAAGAACGCAGCCCTCGGCTCCACAGAAGATTCTAGAAGGAAGACAAGGGCTGCTACAAACACTTCGGAGGGCAGGACTGTGAGGAGCAAGGCGCGTGCTTTCCCTCCCTGGGCGGCCTCAGTCCCGGCTCAGATGTGGACTGTGGGTGCCTTGCAGGCTGGGCTAGCCCCACTTTCTCCCAGAAAACCCTCTCCCGAGGGGCTATCCGTGGCTAGGTGGTGGCGGCAGGATGGCACCTGGGACAAGAAAATGCATGAAACACAGTCCCCACTCTCAGGGAGCAGAGCCAATACCCCATGCACGCAGAATTCTAATGCAGGCTGGAGAAGGTTAGCGCTGGAAGACAGGGCTTGGGGTGGGCCATGAGCTCTACGGGTGGGGGTCCTTTCAGTTCCAGTCGAGGGAGGGAGGAGCAGGCCCTTGCAGGGGGTGGGGTCAGGCCAGCAGAGGTGGGGAAGAGGATCCAAGGCATGGTGCTCTGAGCCACGGCCCTGAAGAAGGAAACTGAGAATGCGGTTGGCTCAGAATCAGTGGTTCCCGAAGTCAGGCAACCTGAGGCCCACGGGAGGACAGGGTGGAGAGTGGAGGGAGGGGGGTTCTGACTGTGGCCAGCCTGGAGCGTGAGGCTGGCATCTAACACCATCTCAGAGGTCAGAAGGGGCCTCACTGCACAAACACGTCCACTTGGATGGGCCCCATTCCCGGTGAGATGCAGTCCACGGGGAAGAGGTGCAGGCCTCTGTGCCCTGTACCACCTGCTATCCATACATGTCCTACAGCAAATGTCCACTTTACCCCACCCATGCCTTCTCCAGGACAGAAGCCCAGGAGGCTCATCTGCTGAGTGATGCCCCTCTGACCTCTCGTCCCCTCATCTCCAGGAGAGACCTCCTTGATGGGAGCGAGAAGCAGGAGCTGTTCGTGAAACCCAGCCCAAGCTCTGGGCCGATGAGTCCCAGCCTTCAGGCCTGAAGGAATGGCCCCCACTCCACCACTCGCCGGCCTGGGGACCATGCCCCTGCTGCCAGGACAGTCCCCGGGCGATGGAGCCCTCACCTGCTCCCGGTGGGCGAGCTGTCATCCTCATAGTACTCCTCGCTGCTGAAATACTCCTGCTCCCCTGGGCAGTGGGGGTCCCTGAAGTAGCCGTGTATCTCCGGGTCCTCCCGGCAAATCGTCGGGAACTGCTCGTCTCCTGAGTCAGACCTGCAGTGGGGAGAGAGGGGCTGAGCGGCCGGGCGGGTGGTGGCAGCTCCTCTGGCCGTGCCTCGAGGTGGCCAGAGCATCTCTGCCCGCGGAGTGCTCCTGCCTCGGCGGGGATGGACTCTGCTGCTGCCTCTGGCAGTGGTGGTGGGCGTGTGTGTGTGTGCGTGCGTGCGGCTAGGTGTGCACACGCCTGTGTGGAGGGGTGTGTGTGTGTGTGTGTTGTAGGTGGGGGTGTGGGGGGAGTGTGTATAGAGTGTGTGTGTATGGGGTATGGGGGGTGTATGTGTGGGGGGAACTGTGTGGCTGTGTGTGGTGTGTGTGTGTGTGTGTGTGTATACACGTATATACCAGGGAGGGGTTTCTCTCTCGGCGCCTTGATGATTCTAGCACCAAACCACTACCCTCAGAGGCCTGCCTGGGAACCGAGAGAGTAGATGTAGTTTGGGCAAGGAACAAGAGAACAGACCTGGAGACCTGGAGCAATGGGCTCCCAGGCCGCCTGCTTGGGTCCCTGGGAGGCACAGGCACCAGGCCCAGGGTGATTTCAGAGCTTGGAGCCCCTGACCCAGCAAGGCTGACAGGAGCTTTGTATACTGTGTCCCGGGGAAAGAGACTCTCCTGGACAACACTCGTTGCATTTTCCAAAGACGGCCCTGCCCCAGGACTGTCATGTGATGGGGCATGAAACCCAGAGGTCCTGGCCTCAGCCCTCAGCACAGGCAACCAGTGCTGTGCTGTCACTGCTCTCCAAACAGAAGACTCTGGGTCCCCCAAGCTCTTCACTCTCTCCCACCCTCCTCCAGCCCCACTGACTGCCCCCTTGATGATCACTAAACCCAGAGGTCATCGTCCCCACCCCCAACACAATGACCATCCTACCCACAAGTCCACTGGGCTCAACATGCAGGGAGCAGGGCCCTCTGCACGTAGGGAGATAAGGAAGGCCCTGCTCTTCAGGAGGTGAGGGGTCACGCTTTCACAAAGCCCCCACAAAAGGCTCAACCCCACAGAGCAGAACGACTGCCCAGCTCCACAGGTCTGCTGCTGCCCCAGCACTGCGCTGAGGCCTGTGGGGCTACAGCTGTGGGCACGTGGCATGGGAATGTGGGCCCCTGGATGGTAACGCAGTCTCTGCAGATACGGATCTGAAAGCTCTGCATCCACAGCCCCGGGCCATACCAGCCTACACTACGCGAGCTGGCTCCCAGGGCACAGTCACCTCCCAGCACTGGAGAGGCCCTCTGGTCCCACCGGGAACACACAGTATTTAATACATCAACATAGGCAACAAGCACATACCTAATGTAAGTTTCATAATAGCGGGTTCTATCCAGGAAAGGCATAACGTGGGAGGGAGGGAGAAAATAAAAGTTAAAATATTTCCAGCAAACTTTACACAAAGGATATATCAAGTTACTCCCCAGAGCCAGACTCAGCAAACCGTGGTTCCCAGGCCGAATATAGGCCGTCATCTGTTTCTGTATGACCCACAAGCTAGACTTTTTAAAGGACTGGCGTGCTGCAGTCCATGGGGGTGCAGAGTCAGACACGACCGAGCGACTGAACTGAACTGAAAGGACCGAAACAAAATCAAAGGAAGAAAAGTCATTTGTTGCATGTGTCTGTATGAAGCTGGCATTTTACTGTCCACAAAGAAAGCTTTATCAGGACGCAGCTGCACACGTGTCTCTGTACTATCCACGGCAGCTTTCTTGCTACAACAGCACAGGTGAGTAGTCACAGTAGAGACTGCGTGTGCTCCAACTCTAAAACGTTTACGCTCTGGCCCATTACAGAGCAAGTTTGCCAATCCCTGTCCCTGAGTCTGTGGGACAGTTGGGGAAGGTCGAGTTTGCAATGCTGTGTTAAGGGGCAGGCTGCAAGCTGGCCTGTGGCCCTTTATCCTTTGGGACCATCACGTGGCGAGTGCCTGAAGAAGCTAGGACCTGAGGGCACTCACAGGTGCTCATGGAAGCGCCCACAGGGAATCTCCCGCCTCTGCTGGAGATGGAGTGGGCAAGACCCGCCTGGGGCCGACACTACGTTACCAAGCGCAAACCCGTTTGAAATGTTACCTTTTAATACTGCACCTTCTGTGAGGCTCACGGCCATGCTTGTGGAAGGAATGATGCCCGTTTTCAGACACAAGCTCAAGGTTCCCAATGCTGGGCCGCTTTCCAGGGGCAGCTTTGCACATATTGGCATTATTGAGATTGGCATTTGTTGAGCTGGGAACTTGCTTTCCTATGGAATTATGGTTATGATGGTTATGACACACCGAATTTCCTGCTGGAGGAAACAGCGGTTTCTCAGTATCACTTGCAGGTGGAATTGAAGGCCTTTGGACATGCAGGGGACGGTGGGTGGTATTGGTCTGCTGAAGGGAATCTCTCCTATCACTATTAACATGATTGACATGGTTTCCAAGCAGGGCACCATTTCTCTGCAAAATAATGGGAGACAACACCAGGTAATTTAACAAATATTTGATGCAGGCTAGCTATGTTAGGTCATATTTTTTTTTTTTCTACACGAAAAACAAATTCTAGGTAAGCTCCGTAGGATCCCTGGGAAACAATCTGAGTGTCTCAGTGATCGGGGTGCCTGTGTGTAGCTGCTGGTCCCCCTGAAATGAGGAAGGTTACCGATTCCTGAGCTGGGGAGCAAGCACGTGGCTCTCACTCGAGGGGCTCTTCCAGTTGCTCCGAGGTAAGCGGACTTTCGCCCAGCAGGGCTGTCGGTGGCCCCAGCAGCTGAGGCCAGGCCGCAGGCATGTCTCTGGGCCAGGGGCTAGGAAGCAGAGGGCCAGCTGGCAGACCAAAGAGCCAGCCCGGTGGGGAGAGAGCAGGTAGGGAGGGCTGGCAGCTGCTAGAAGGACCCAGGATGCTCGTCCACAGCCAGTGGTTGTGGCCAAGCTCCTCCAAAGTGGCCAGTGTGCGGCAGAGGAGCAAGCTCAGAGGAGGAGGCCTGGCCCTGGAAAGGGTGCTGGGGGATGGGGAGCGTCTGCTGCGGGGGGTGAAGGCAGGGCCCATAAGCCCCTTAGGCCTGGGGGCTGCTGTGCGTCCTCCAGGCTCTCTTGCAGATCGTTAACTGCCCCAACTGGACTCCTGCCCTGCTATTTCCAAGTGGCCAGTGTGTAGCTAGGCGTGGAATAATTACTTTGAACACATCTTCTTCATCTTCTCGTTTTGTTTCCTCTGGATCATCATCTTGCAAATCACATGATATAGCACGCCGGATTTCTGGCCCAATGTCATGCAGTGTCCTTAATCCCGCCTAGATCAATGAGAACGGCAAAACCAGTTAGATGACACGGGTGGCCGGGGCGGGGGAGAGGGCGGGGGGCAGCCTGGGTCCTGGCTGTGCTCCTGCCTGAGTCAGTTGTGGGAAAGGAAGGTTTCTCCTGAGGACAGTCCAGGGGACTGACCACTTGTCTGAATGCTCCTGATGGTGTCCCTGTGGGCTCAGGGATATAGGGTATGGTCGGGAGTTCAAGATGGCCCAGGCTGGGGTGCTTGAGGCCAGTAACCTTCTTTCCAAACACCTCCACTCGCAGGAAACAGGCCCTGGTTACCAGTACTAGGGTCTGCCATGGCCAAGAACCCAGGCCCAGGTCTAAATGACAGTCCATGGAAGCATGGTGGCAGAGCGCCACCTCCCAGACCTCAGGTGGGGCGAGGGGCACAGCCTGGCTGCTCTCCAGTGCAGGTGGGCAAGGGCTCATTGACCGTGTTCCGGATGAGGGAGTTGAGTGCAGGGGCCAGAGGGCAAGCAAACCAAGCAGCCGTCCAGGCCAGTGGTTCTGCTTCAAAGCCATGGGAGTGAGGGAGTGACACAACACACCCGCAGCCACAGCACACTCAGGACCACAGCACAGTGGACAGACACGCACGGACCTGGGCCACGTGCAGGGCCGGCTTCCGTGGCCCTGTGGGCACCATGGCCTGCAGCCTATGCTCAGGCTGAGAATGGCCAATGCTTGGGTCATCCTCTTGAAGACCACAAGACACTGAAAGGGGCTCCAGCCTCTGGAGGTGGTCTAATACCAACCAGGTGAGCCCTTCAGGCCCCTCACAGACATCCTGCATTTCCCCAGGGCCCTTGCTACCAGCCTGCCTCACCCTGGGCCCCAGGTTCCCTCGGGACAGGGCCTGGGAAAGGCCTCCCATTGTACCTAACTGTGTTAGGGAAACATTTAAGATGCTTACAGACTATCTGTGGGCAAGGGGTAGCTCTTGGCTCCAAGAAAATTATGTTTTCACCAAAGACTTGGAGAAAACCGGCAAGCTTAATAGGGACAGTACAGTTACTCAATCCTTCGCCACAAAAACACTGGCATCTCAGAGAGGCATTTCCTCCCCACCCCAGGTCTAAGGTCACCCGTCCTGTATCCAGGCAGCACCCCTTAAGGTGCTGGCAGTCTGTCTGCACCTCAGTGACCGCTAAAGGTGTAAAGGACGTCCGGGGTCTGGCTGTGCGGGTCTCCATCTGCAGCTAATACTTCCCAATGTGAGGGCAGTGTGCAGAGAAGGGGGCCCTGCCCTGCCCTTCTTCCGCACACCCTGGCAGTGGGTGGGTGTAGGACATAGACAAAGCGTCAGGACCACAACTGAGACACGCCTGGTAGTGGAGCGGGTGGGGTGGGGGTCAGAGAGGATGGTGGCCGCAGTCTTGCCAGATGCAGCAGGGCTGAGCCCCTCGTGTGGGAATGCTCAGATGGGCCTCCTGCAGATGCCAGTGGTGGGGGGCGGGGGGATGTTCATTTAGAACAGAAAGGTGCATGAAACCGCCCAAGAGGCTCCCGTGAAAATGGCCTTGTTCATAGCAGCCCTCGGCCTAGGAGAGGATCTTTTCAAAGATGGTGCACCAACCAGGCTGGGTCTGGTTTGAACCATTCTTTCAACATAGGAGCAGCAGACTTTTCCATTTTATGACCTGTGGGGGTGAAACTGTGGCCTGGAGTCAAATCTTTAAGGTTCCCAGCTAGGAATGCTGTGGTCTCACAGGAGAATGACACAGGTGTTGCAGGTCCAAACCCAGAACACTCCGTGGTGTGGTAAGACTGCCCCTCGCTCACCTGTCCCTCTGATCACAGGCACAAGACACACACTCACACGTGCCCACAGGTACACATACAGGCACACACGTGCACACATGCATATACACTCTCCCAGGACCCAAGCTTCCAGCACATCTGAGCCTGGGAAACCATTTTTCTTAGAGGCACACCCATACCACTCTCAGGGGGGCATCAAGAAGGCAACTCTAATGCCAAGTGGGTGAAAGCTCTTTCACAACAGAGCTGCAGGCCTGGGCAGCAAGGGCGAGCCCAGCGGTACTGAACAGCCTGCAAGTCAGCCAGGCAGTGTTCTCTAGGGCACGCTTATCAAGGGATGATACATTAAACCAGGGTTTCACCATCTGATTCTGGATCACTGGGAAGAAAAAGCTGTTACCCGCTCTGAGGCTCCCAAATAAGATGCCAGGTTTGAGACACCCACTGCCATTGCACAAAACACACACAGGTGACAAGGCACCGACTACACATCAGGTAAATTAGGTACCGTAATCCACATCCCAAGGCACTGTGGGCTGGGGACACTCTGTTTAAATAACAGCAGAGAGTCCTAATCACTGTCATTCAACTGACTGGACTAGGTCTGATTAGAAGAAATAGAAAACTATTTATTTGGATAATTTTTAACATCATCCTCTGTTGATGGTTTGACATTTCACTGAAATACACATATGACATAATTGCATAATAAAAACAAAAACTATCTCCAGCATGTCTTCAATGGTACACAGGATTAGGAGAGAGCAGTAAACAGACACAGGACAGAGATTTGTTTCCAACAGAAATCATGGAGAAAATTGAAAGGTGGCCCAGGAGGCCACTTCCAAAGACAAATAAAGACAACATGTTTATTAAAGAGACGTCAAAGGAGGAGAGAACGCAGCACTCTTCCCAGACAGGAAAGCAGAGGCTCAGAAATCACGGTTATAGTTCGCTTGCTCCACGGAGGAAGAAACACACCTTCTAAGAGTCAGGGATTGACTTCATTCTTTCACAGGGGGTCTAAGGAAGGACAGGTGGGGAGTGGGGTGGGAGGGGAGGGGACACAGAGCAGGGAGGGTATCTGCCAGGGTTTGGAATGAGGGAAACACATGTTCCCAAACTTGAAGCGAAGCTTAAGCACAGCACCCTGAATTTATTACATATCACAAAACATGATAATGAAAAAATTTCTAGCACACATATCAAGCTAAAAGGTAGCTTAGGCTGCTCCAAAAATTCCATAGGCACAAGTTCCAATTCCGAAAGTGCAGAAATCTATCTTAAACCCTTGATAACGTTTCTCCCCCCCCCCCACAGCCCTTAAAAAAAGAACATTTTTTCCCTTGAAATAAAACACTTTACAATCAGGAAAATTAACTATTCTTTCATATGTCATGTTTGTGTCTACCTCTATCAGCAAAATACTATTTTAATTTGAAATGTGGCCATTAGCATTTAAACCAACACAAAGCCATATAAAGTCATTCCAGTAACATCACAGAATTATGGTTTTGAATAAACACAGAATTGCTGCTATAAAATAGAAACATTATTGATTTAAGATGTCCAATCATATAAAATATTAAACAGAATCAAGCCTAGTTTCTGGTTGATTTTTAAATCCTAGATGTTCTCATATTTTTTTTTAAAAACAAAGAAATGTTGGCATTTTGCCTGTAGACTGCTGCTTTCAATGTTAGACACCATTTAATTGGAATTTTATAGATATTTACTCTAATGAATAAGTCTAAAAAAACACCCCCAAACTATAAAATCTATTTCTGAAGCAATTACATTATGTTATGGTGTTCTAACCTCAAATAGGAACATTCACATACCTTCTTTTCTCTCACCCTCTTTCAGGGGTAAGTTTTTCCTACCTGGTGCATTAGAAAAGCTCTCACTGCTCGCCTCCCTAAGCTAGCGTCATCACACACACCGGTGGTCTGCCAGCTCTCAGCACATAGAAACGCCCAAACCACCCCCTGAACCTACACTGTAACAGTGCAGATAAGAGATGTGGGTCTCCAGGTGGGACTGAGCCAGCCCATTCATCCTCGGGTGTGAGTGCCAGGCTTCCAGGCTTCAGCCCAAGAGCCCTTGCTGGGCAGAGCAGAGCCTGGTCTCTATCACAGGCAGGTCTCGCTCAGCCAGGGCTGGCCCTGCTCGGCCATCTCCTTCAAGGCGAGTTCTGGTTAACCCTTTAGCCGGATTCTTCCCCTCCCCAATCAGAAGGGATCATTTTAGACTAGCTCCCTCAACAGAAAAGAACTGGAGATTCAATTCTCTCAGAACACACCTGCTCATCCAAAAGCCGTCCTCAGCCTCCCCCGCATGTCCACATGCACACTCATCACACACAGGCACACCCCTTCTTTTGTCATCGCTCTCCGCCTCTGAGTGTGGCCTTTGCGTCCATTATCAACATTATGAACAGCCCTCGAGTTATATATAAACATCAGGGGCTAGCATCATGAGCCCAGCACCCCCGTGAGTCATGCACAGTGATTCCAACCCTCACTGCAAAGTCAGCCATACAGCTACCGTGTAAGTTACCCTCAGGGGGGACACTGCGCCGAATGCAGCAAGTCTGTTACCTTCACTTCAAAACATAAAGGAAACTTTAAATAAATTGCCTAAAGTGACCTATCACATTTCCCTGCAAACAATCTGACAGAGCTCTCTGTTTTAGTTCCACCTTGCTTCTTGGTTGTAGTTTTAACACCAGAAATGGGGAAATGCTTGCCAGTTTCCTGAAAACAGAGAGTTTTACTTAAAATGGGGGCTTAGCAGAAGTCACCAGTCACGACTCCTATTCTGCTAGAATCTTTGCTGAGTGCTATCACACTCTTTATCCCACCACATCCTGGGAGGAAGGGTGTGGGTGGGGGGCCAGGATTATTCCCATGTGGTTAAGTGACCTGCCCACCCTCGTCAAGGCTCAACTAGCAGTCCTGATGCTCAAGCCTCCAGCGACACCATGCCAACCCCACGGTATTGGGTCTATGAAGAAGAATGCTGGAATCAAGCCACGATCACGCGCTCACTCACGACTGTGATCACACACGACTGTGGCTGCCGCCCAATCATGGTGTGACCCTTCTTCCCACTAACCCAGCTGCGCTCTTGTATTACAGCTATGACAGACGATCACTCGGTACCATGAAAACTATCCTCACTACACATTCTCATCTCCGCCATGCCACCCTCAGGAGCTGAGATCCTTACAATCACTTCGCTCTCACACACGAATTCAGGCCACCATTCTTCCAGAACAGCACGCATGTAGGGTATGACTCTTAGTCTGAACGCGGCTGGGACTGGGCACGGGCCTGGAAGGCAGGGAACGGTTCAGGGTAGGGCGAGATTATAAAAAGGCTCCAGCACCCTTTTCCTTTAGGGGGGTGGGCTCAGTCCCCTAGAGCAGCAGTTCTCAAAGTGCAGCCCAAGGACCCTAGGGCCCCTGAGACCCCTGCAGGAGGTCACTGTGATTTGCATGATAAGACAAGGATGCTTGTACGCCCTCATCCTCTCCCAGAAGCACACTGGGGTGTTCCAAAAGGCTGCTTGACCCCTGGGGATCTCATCTCTCCAGCATCTTTGTGCTTGCATATTCTGGGTTTTAAAAATCTGTTTAAATTCCTAATGTAGTAAATACTGATAGATAAGGGTCCTCAGTACTTCTTAAGAGCATAAAAGGTTCCTGAGACCAAAACATTTGAGAACTTGCAGCTAACCCACCCACGGACAGGCCACAGCATCTCTTCCTTGGGTGCTGGGCTCCTCCCCATCCAGAACTCCTGTGAATCTTCAGGGTCTTTCTCTATACTTTCGGAAGAAATGCCCCCTCATGGCTTCTCTGAGTGAGCCTTTGGCATGGTTGGCCTTCACTGTGCCTTACAATGACCTATCCTCCCATTACCCCAAACAGCCCCCTCTCTGAGGGCTACGGTGTGCCATGGACAACGAATTAGCACAGCGTGTTAGGTAGTTCCCACCCATGGATGACTGAATTGTGACACGTTTGCGCTAAAGAGGGCTACGAGCTGGGTGTTATTCAACAACATGCCCCGATTTAAAAAAAAAAAAAAAATCACACCTTTTGCAATTACGTAATGTAATTTTCCTTATTTTCAGTAATTCTATCATCTCAAAGACTCGTGAAAATAAGAACCACTGTTCTCAGAGAGGAAAGATTCTACTTTTAAGAGCAGACAACTGAGTGCCCAATAACCCTGCGGATCCACTGAAGATTTAATTAGGTCACATCATAGAGTAAGTTATTTAAGAGCCCGAGGTCCAATCCTACACCTGCTGTCCTACGATGGACTCTGGCCTGTGTCGTGTCTTCCATCCAGGAGCTTAGTTAAGAGTTTAGCACCATGGATTCTGGTGTCGGGCACCGAGTTTGCTGCGAGAGGCTGTCAGTCTCACACACTCCACTTGACTCGTCTCTCACAACTTTTCTACATCCAAACCTTAGCAGAAGCTAAGATTTTAGGGAAAAGGAGAGAGGTGTCTGCAGCTTGACTGTCGCCCAGGCTTCAGGGAAGCCTCGTTTGGAGCTGAGGCGGGAGGCGGCCCCTGCGATTCCTGACTGTCCTTAACCAACTGGCCTCAGCTACCAGCCACCACCGGGCCCACGTGGGGCAAGATTCTTGCATTTCCCTAAGTCCGACCTAGAAAGTTACCGTGTTCCAGTTTTTACTCATGTGGAAGGACCGTGGAGATACGTGTGTGGAGACACCAGCCTCAGGAATCGCTTAGGGCTCTTCTGTGGAGGCTCTGGTGTACAGACTCAGATTTAGAAGACAGGTGGTCACTTGAGGCCTCTGACATGGGGTGACACAATTGGGCGTGGGGGGTGAGCAAGTACATCCTTTCAGTGCTTAATAAACTTGACATCAGAGTAGGTGGGGGACAGAGGGGTCATTTGTGATGGTGGACACACTTCTCAGGTGCCCACAGGGCTGCTTCTTTTTCAGTTATGACACACCAAATACTTAATAACTGGTACATCCTGGGCACTACCCAGCCAGAGTGGAGGTGGGCCTTCAGACCAAACCTCCGCAAGCCCCAGAGGTCCCCACTAAGGCAGGCATTAGCCCTTCAGTGACTGACTCACAGAGGGGTTTGGAGTGGGCCTGGGGTGCCAGCAGGAGGTGAGGAGACTCAAGGTACCGGGGGCCACCACTGTCAGCATCCAGATGTACCTCAGCATCCTCACAGGGGTCACCCCCATGCCACGTCACCGCCCACAGTGCTGTGTCAGAAAGGCAGCCCTTTTCTCCCGTCCCATGGACTCTGCTGTGAGGAAAACCCACCTCGAGCTCCTAGACGTCCAACAGTCTGTGCATGTCGAAGCAGAATCAGGGGCCAGGGCTGCTTCCCCAGTGGGACAAAGGTCAGAGCACAGAAGACAACACTGGAGCAGACCTCACGGCTGGGAGGGGCTGAGTCACGCACAGGACAGGCCCGGGGGACTTCTGCTCGCACCGCTCTTCCCCGTGGTGATATGGCTCCAGGAGCCGGGCTTCCCCACGCACCGGGGCTCCACGCCCCACACACACGCACACACACACCTCCAATCTGCACAGACTGTGGCTTGTAACCCTTCTCTTCTCTAGACTCTTCAGGAACCTCGGGGTCTTACACTAAGGTTACTTTTGAATGCTGACTCCAAAACTCAGATTGACTCCTCTGGGCGTCTTGGGCTCAGGGTCAGGTGTACTGACCCCTCAACCACTGCTTGGAGTTGGCTGAGAATTTCAGATGGGGCCCCCTCGCAAAGCAACTTCTTGGGCAAAAATATACCCTTTGTGAGATGTGAGAAAACAACAACCTGAGTTACTTCTGTTTATATCTTTACACGTTTCCTAGATATCTCAAAAAGGGGGGAATTCTCTTTCTCGATGGATCACTACAAATACAGAACAGAACAAAAGATCAAAGAAAAACAAGAGTTTCTTAAAGTTCTGGTAGTAAACAGGCATATGATATTATTATTGTTGTAGTCTTAATAATAAGCAATTATACGTTCAAAGTGCTTTACAATCACTTAGCTATTCCTCACAACAGCCCTGTGAGGTAGGTCGACATTATTACCCCCATTTTACAGATGGGGAAACTGAGGCACAGAGAGGTTAAGTGTCTTGCCCAAGGTCACGCAGCAAGTGAACGCTGGCACTGGGACTAGAACCCAGGTCCCCTGACTCCCAGTGTCCTTGAAACTGGACCACACTGCTTCCAAAGAGGCATCCCCGGACTGGCTTTGAATTAGAGACGGACAATGTCGGATGAGGTTGGGGTGTGGTGGTGTTTCCCGCGGACGCGTTAAGATGGAACCTGAGGTGTCACCTGGGTTGGTCTGGGCATGCAGGTGTGTGTGTCAGTGTAAATGGGGGTGTCTGCGCTTCCTGTCCTGCCCCCGTCTCCCTGCACTGTGCACACGTCACTGCAGAGAGCTGAGTGGGATGGTCAGGATGGCCTGGCATATATAAAAAGAACTCTGTCTGCCCAGCGCCGAGGGGCCTGCCAGTCTTTGGTAGTTCGGGCAAACTAGGGATGCAGGACTTTGGAATGGAGTCAGCTGCCCACCTTAGGCAGGTCTGCTTAATCGTTTTTATTAATCTTTTTTTTTTTTTACTGGCCAGCATCAGGAAGTTGTGTTCATTTCATTTCTCTTGGGGCGGCTGCCCCCTCCTTCACTCTCTCTCACTCTTTCCCTTTCTCTGAGTCTCTGCTCGCAAGGGAAAACTGTTAAGCCCCGCTCGTTCCCTTCCACGAGAAGGAGCCACGTGAGCAGCATCCACGACAGGAGGCCACGGCCCCGCAGTTGAGCCACGGCCCCGCTTCCACCTTCCGGAAGAGTGCTTTGCTTGGAAGGGATCTCTCTGGGGCCTTGGGTTTGCTTTTTCCTGCATTTCTCCCGAAATGCTGTTTCAGTAGAAATAAGCCCACTTGAGACTTTTCCCTTTCAAGGCCTTAGCCACAAACGCCTTCCGACTAACGAGCTTGGTGCTGTAGCTCAGGCAGAAAATTCTAAAGCATCCGTTCAAGCATCTGAAACAAATGAATCAGCCAGTGAAATCTTATCTGTTAGCATCTGTTCTTCTCTTAGATTAAAAAAGAAAAAAAAATAGCCTTTTTATGGCTTTAGATGGAATCATGCTTTAAAAAAAGTACAAAAAACCTTGCTAAGTTTTGAGACTAACACGACAGTTGTGAGATACGTGACAGGTCCGTGTCTGTGGAGTACCCCGATTTCCCTCTGGCTTATGCCTGAGTCCCTCCAAGGAGGCCGTGTGAGGGAGTCATTGGATCCGATCCACCACCCACCTTTCCCCTGGGCCACCTACACCACCACCTGCCAGCTGGGGCTCAGGCTTTCACGTGAGAAAACCTGTCTAATTCTTTACAAGCCTTAAACCTAACTTTGAAACAGGTAAGAAAAAAAAAATATACAGCCCTCTCAAATCTTCCTGTCATGAAGATGGGCAGGCTCCCATTTTGGCTGAGCGGGAAACAGTCTCCCCCTCAGACTCTACCAGAGTGTCTCTGGCATAAAGGAAATCCTTGGACATTGAAAGAAAAAGAAATGAACAAAACTCTCCCCACTCTGGGACCTGTTCTCTTTTTCGATCCATGAGATACTGGGCTAATGCGTGTCTGGATCTTGCGGTCCTCATCTGGAAAGCCTGACGGGGCAGACTGTCTGCTGGGGAGGGGACAGAGTTTCCACGGCTGTGGACTTGTGTTCATTTAGTTGCTTGATCCAGGTGGAAATCTGCAGGTCACTGGGATGCAGCAACAATGGATGAAGAGCAAAGGCTGAGTTAAACTAAAGTGAATATGGCACGTAGGGGATGAGGGAGGAAAAAGAAAAAGCCTGACGCAGCTTCCCTCTGATCCCCTCTGGAGAGGGGTGGGAGAGAAGGCTGGCTTTACTGATGAAGATGGATGGACAGATGGAAACTGCACACTCATTCAGACCACAGAGGCCAGAGGACACCGGGTGCCGAGCTCCTGCCCACACGGGATCCAGGAGCGCCTCAAGTCACCCCCCCTTCATGGAGAAGGGGCCCTGCAGTTGGTCTGAACAGAGGGAGACCAGATGGAGCCCACGGGGCTGATAACCAGAGTGCAGCCGTGTGCCCGCCAAAGCCGCGTCACTGTGGGGGCAAAGAACGTGGGCCAGCTCTGACCCTGCTCAGACGGATGCACCCTGCGCGGCACAAGCAGCACTGGCCTACGTCCATCTCGGGCGCTCACCCAAGGCTTGTGCTCCTCTTTTCATTAGCAGTTGAGCTGCTGGTCTACTGGCACCCCGACACAGGGAGGACCACCTCATCCCACTTGTTAATAGGCCACGCCCACTGTGAGGAGCTCCTCTGAGGACCTGTGTTCCTGTCCTAGTGACACGGCTCACTCATTTCTCCTCCCGCTGCCATCTGACCCTGTTTCCCTAACGTCACATCTGCTCGTATTATTTCCTCAATTCAGAAAGGAAGTGCTTCGTCTTGCTAGTTAAGTGCAGAGTGACAGGACACATTTAAAGCCCTTCCTACAGCACAGGACCAAAAATGTAATGAGAACTATCCTTCACGGAGGCAAAATTTTTCTGTTTCCAATGCCTGCTGCAGAATCAAGTGCATTTTCCAGAGTATCTGTCAAGATTATGAAGACAACTTAATTTACTAGGCTGGGTACACAACATAAAGCATAGTCACAGCCTCAACTCCCAATGGAACCATGTGGAAATGTGCTGATGTTGGTACCTAACTGGAAATATTTTAATTTCACCAAGGAAATAAAACTTTCTACAAACAACAAAACGAAAAATGTCCAGGAGAAAAACATGACTGTGGGACAACGCAATAGTCTTTTAAGCCATGACGCATATGTGCAGCTTCAGCATCATTGGAACCTTTGACTTAAAGACTCAGTGAAACCCACCCCACTACGTGGTTATTAATTATATAGGCATGTGTTGTCATTCAGGTCTTAAAACATCCAAACACTATATCCAACCTCCAGAGCGAGCACTGAAGCCTTCTAACTAGGAAGCCTTGGGGACTCAGCAAAGGTATAACCCTGTCTTCAAGTGGTCATTGTACCTGCCTTCCATGGAAAAGGGAAATCTCTTCAGCACAGCACTACCTTGGTTATTTATGATACATGATGACACAGCCATCCACGGAAGAGTATGTTTCCCCCTCCAGAAAAGTCAAGCCCCACCACACCCACCAACTAGAATCTGAGAACAGCAAGTGGTTTCCTGTAAGGGGGTGGGCACCACGACACCCTGGAATCTGGGCTGCTTTAGGGAGAAGCGTGCAGAAATGTGATCATCACTCCCTGCCTTTGTACCCAATTTGGCCACACCACCCTCTAGAACACATGGACCAGACCTGTTCAAGTTTGCAAATGCGTCTTTTCAGTTGACTGGCCTCTCTAAGGCTACGTGTGAGCTGTGCTCAGGAGAAGGGTTGTCATTTTTGCAAACTGGACAGGTCAGAGGTGACAGTGTTATTGAAATTCCACAATCTGGGGCAACAGTCAGCTATTTGCGCCTCAGATTCACTAAGCTTCCTTTAGCAGATGTTCTTTGATAGATTCAGCATCCATCTTTCCCCACTGTCCTACAGCTGTCTGGGCAAAGCCCAGGTCATATCATGAATCCACAGGTCACTGTCACACAAGGTCATTTCCTAATCCACCGGGTGCACATACCTCACATTCCTCCCTTCATTCATCATCATTCACATTCATTCTCTCTCAGCAAGATCACAGACAAGCCTTCATTTTGGTAATTACCATCACTGAGAACACAAAACGATGCTGGGCATTTTCCCCGGAAAAAATGCAGAAGACTATTTCACATTGAACCTTACCCATACCAACAAGACCCAGTTTAAGACACACATGGTAAGAGGGACATAAAAGGCAAACATTCTGTGTCAAGCTACTCGGAGAGCAGAGATGACAGGGTGCGCGATTCATTTGCAGAGTTGTTTCTGACAGCTTGCCAACCTCTGTAGTTCCCTTTTTGTAGTCTCAGCATCTTTGCCTCACTCCTCCACCTGCTTTCTCCATCACTGCAACCACAGACTGCCCTTCCTAGCCCTCTTTTCACCGGTCTCCACCGGGACACCATTTCCCTACACACCTGCTTCCCACCAGGGCTCTGCGTTTATCGAGGGTTCTACACCCTTGAATACATGGACCAGAGGTTAAAACCAGAGGTTCCTAAAGCCACATTCCCCCTCCAGGAGACTGGGCAGTTGTAAGGACCAGAGGCTGGTTGGGTCACGAGAGAACAGCATTTGCACAGCAAGGCTCACAGCCACCAGGAGACGACACGTAGACACAGACACGCTGCACACACACACACGCTTACACACACACACACACACACACACACACACACACTAGGAGGTGATGGATGTTACTGAGATGGACCAAAAACCAACAAGCAGTGGGGTAAGAAATAAACAGAAACAAAACAAAGCACTTGCGTTCAGATGGAAAGCTGTTTCGTGGGCGGCCAGGGCCCGAGCCCAGGGCCGGGGGAAGGTGGGTGCCTGCTTGGAGGACGCTGCTGTTGGAGAAGCCCGGGGGAGACGGGGCGTGGGGCAGCTCTGGCTCCCCTCCCACGAAGAGTGTGCCTTGGCCGCTGTCCTGGGGGGGGGGGTCCTACCGCACGGGCCGGGCTGCGGTGGGCATGGATGCGGGGGCACAGAGGGTGCAGGGATGGGGAGGCACTTACCTGGTGGCCCAGAAATGGCTAGCCCACCTTTGGGGGAGTGTGCAGTATCTCAGTTTAAACAAAATCCTGGTGGTAACTGCTCAACCATGAATAGTCAGCTCTCTAGTGTTTCAATAAAGCTTGTAAAATTGTTAGTGAAAAAGAGAAAAAGACAAAAACAACAATTCACCTGTAGGGCAATTGTGCTGTTCTTCGCGGGGTATTTTCCCACCAGTCCTTGTTCTTTCCGTTTCTTGAATTTCCTAAAGTAGTCCTGTATCAGGAAAGTGGCATAGAACTTCCCCACGGTTACCTCATCATCTAAACGGAGAGACCAGACAGAGCTCTCCCGAATCAGCACATTTGCACCAAGAGCCTCAACACTTGCTTTGGGCAGGGAGGGGGCAGGGGCACTGAGCTCTCAGCTTAGGACACAGGAAACTAAATCTAGCGAAAAGCAAGATTGTGCAAAGCAGTTAAGCCTCAAAATTAGAGTCAGTTACATAAACTGATACTCAAAATTGCAGAAAATAATGGACTTGTCATGAGTTTCATAGAGCAGCGTATTAGTAACACCATGAAGTGCCATCTCGGTTATTGACTCAAAAGAAAAATTACAGAACAAAAAAAAAAGCCTTCATGGGTCATAGTTTCACCCGTGCATAGGGATTTGCATGTGTAATTACCGCGAACACCAAGGACAATTAACCATCCAAACCCCAATGCCTGGAGAGAAAGATAGAGAACTCAGAAAGGTGACAGGCAAGCTCGGAAGGAGAGGCCGATTCCGAAAAGTGACTGCAGACCCAGATTTCCAAGTGCCCCCTTCATTCTCTGCCAGTAGCCTCCACATGCCGTGTCTTGGTTTGTAATTCAGAACTGCTTGTTTTCGATACTGCGAGTGACAGCTGCAGCTCACCTCAGAGCTGGCTGCCTTGTCTCTGCTTTGTTCAGAAGCAGCCCCACCGTGCGTGCCCGGGGAGCTGGGCCTCCGCTGAGCCTGATTAAAGGTGATGCATGAGGCAGAACAGTGGCTCTTGCTGTCTCCCAGGAAACCACCCTGGCAGTGCCGGTGTGCCCGGGGTCTCCACGAGGCCTGCTCTCCCAAGGTGCTCACGCCCACACCTGCCCAGGGTGCCCACGAGGCTGGTGACCGGTGACCATGGCTTGCAGAGGCTGGAGGAGAATGGCTGCCACCCTCAGGCTTTAGCACCGCTCGACTTGTGGCCAGGCTGCCCTTGCGACTCACGTGCCATCGAGGGTAGAGGCCCTGGCCTCTCTGGGCTTGTGTTCCCACCCACAAGTGAGCCTGAGCCTCTCAGGAGAAGCTGTGAGGATTCCAGGACAAGAGGCCTGCAGGGCGCTCTGGGCAGTCTAAGTGCCAGGGGCCGGGTGACGGTGGACCACTGCCATCAGAACCACTGTTATCTAACAGCTCTCCAATAGTGCACCTACTGAAATAGGACAAGAACCACGACAAGGTGCGGGACACCGGAACCCTCAGGGGGGGTGCGCCCGGGGGGTGCATTTCCTGCCCGTGTGGGGACGGATGTCCGCGACTAGACACTGCTGGGCCACTCTGGGCTGCCTGCCCCCAACTTCCTTGTCAGAAGCTGCTCAGGGTTACTGTGTGAGAGGATGCCTGGGGGTGGTCGGCCTGGAGAAGTGTGTCACAGTCCTTCTAAACCCAAGCCAGGCAAGTCCCACAGCAGCGCAGGGGTCACCCCAGTGAACCTCGGCCTTTGGGCAGCGATGAAGCCCAGGGCCCTCATCGGTCTAGGGCTGGTCCAAATGGTCTAACAATGCCCTGTGCAGAGGCAGGGAGGTGAGAGGCGAGTGGACAGAGGTTCCATGACTTGCTCCAGGCCAGGTGAGCTGGGAGATGGGCCTCCCAGACCTGGGTTCTCATTCTCCACCCCACTGACTCCCTGAGGGACGGCCCAGCTCCATTCCAAGAGCCTCCTGGTGCTGTGGGGCTGCCTCTCCCCAGCGAAGTCTACCTCTCCACCAGGCCACATGCAGGAGGCGGACCAACTGCGGCCCGACAATCCCAGGGTCAGCCAGCCTCTGCCAGTCAGAGTCCCTAGTCTCCCCTGTGGGCTCCCACAAAAACACCGGCCATACTCACAGGAAGCCCATCTCATCCCTCGCTGGGGTGCTTCCAGCAAAAGCAGGCCTAACTGCTCTCCCCCTTCAGCCTGGATGGTGCTAGCGTAGAGGGCCCAAGGGGGCTCCTATGGGAGAGTCCTGGCTCTCCCTGGCCCAGAACCTGGGTGGGGCAGTGGCGGGGTGGTGGTCGCTGTACTCAGTGAAGAGGGTGGATCGTGTTTCTGCCCAAGGGGCAGCTCCAGGGCGGAGGTGCCCACCTAGGGCTCTGCAAGCAGGGCCTCCAAGGGCTACCTGACCTTCTGCACTGAGATGCTGAGCTACTGAGACCAGGCTCAGGAAGAGTCTTAAGACAGCAAACTCACAGCTACAGCAGGACAGAGAAAGAAGGAAAAGGAGTGAGTGCAGGGAGGCCGGCTGGGCCCGGGACTTCAGAGAGCGATGGGGTCACCGCTCTGAACACTCCTCAGGGGAAAGGAGCCAAAGATTCAGGTCCAGGAGCGAAGGTCCAAAGACAGAAGAGCCCCTGGGAGGACAGGGGAAGAGCCATGACTCGGCAGGAGGCCACAGCGGAGCTGAGAACACGAGCAAGATCCGGATGGGAAACGAGACACCTCAGCATGGACAGAGCGGACAGGCTGTCCCCACAGCCAGAGGCAGCGCCGGAGCCCGGCATTCTGGCCTGGCTCCCAGGCTCATTCCTGAGCATCACCTCATCAAGCTCCCGATGAGCTGGGGGTGCCTCACATCACCCCTGTGCTGGCAAGGCCTTTTAAGATGGGCCCTGACTCTGCTTTCCCACCAGGGCTGTAAGGGTTCCCTGAGTGCCCCACAAAGGCCAGTCCCAGGTGCCGGGCTGGCCTGGCTCAGTCTGCTGCCCTCTGGCCAGATTACCGTGGACACCGAGTCCCTCCGCCATGGGAGCTATCCACGCGCTGGCCCAGAGGGTCGTAAATATATCCCCCTTCTCTAAGTGCTCCACGGGGTGGGAAAGGCTCATCTACTGGGAAGGTAAGAGGAAAGACAAAGAGGCAAAGGGTGAACGCAGATGCTACAACCCTGCCCAGCAACTCAACCAGAGCCTCTGCCCTAAAGCCTAAAGTCTCCACCTTCGGAAATTCAGTGACAAGAGCCCTTATTTGACATCAGCCTGGATAAGCTCTATGCTTGGCACATCCACCACCTGGGCCATAGAACTTCTTGAGCATCCCATCCCTACTAAGGTGCTGTTTCCTTTCCAGGTTTTCCGGAGCTCTGACTGCCATTTTGGAAGAGATTAACCCTTGTCACCCTAACCCCCAATCCACGTTAAGAAATGCAGAGAGAAAAGCAGGGCCCACCATTGGGCCAGGAAAGAGGAAGACTATGTAGCCTTTAAGAAAAGCCTAGTAGGGCTACAAGCTGATCAAAGGAAGGGAGGCAAATTCCAGACCCCTTTTTTTTCTTGGTGAAATAGAAACAAATGAAGTTTCACAGAAATGTGAATGACTCTCCCCAGGTGAGCCTTGCCAGGATGGCACTGATGTGAGAGATTGGGCTGTAGGGAGGGTGGCGCATCAAGAGAGGTGAGACGAGGGGGGGGCCTGCGAGGAAGGTTCCCCCGAGACAGGTATAGCCCGCTATTCTGAAGCATGCATCTGCATCGTGAGAAATATGTAGGGGAATACAGTTGGCAAGAGATAACTCCGATTCCATGCCACCACCCTAAAACAGAATTGCTTCAGAATATTCTGAAAGACTGAGACTCGAAAGGAATGGAGGCTGCAGAAAAAGCTCAAGCACATTGTTACAACAATTTAAGAAAAGCAATTCGTCTCAGCCATGCGAACACCTGGGTGTGCAGCTAAAAAGAAAAGAACGGAAACCAAAGAGCTGTTTTAAAGGTGCAGGGTCAGTTCTCCTGTGGGGAGCCAGGCACCTCTCTCTGGGTGGGAGTTTTTGTTTGGTTCTGTTGGTGTTTTGTCTTGCACGCTTTCCCTTAATCATTTCTTGGTGGGTCCTCTTTCCCAGCTCTGAGCTGTTGGCCCTGCCAGCTCTGGGTGGCTCCCTCCAGCAACAAGAGCTCACAGTGCTTCTGGCGTCACGTGGGGAACAGAGCCAGCCAGCAAGCTGCACTATCCCCCAGGATCCAGAGGTTGCCACTTTCTCAAAAGGAGAGGCCACTGTCCTGGCCTGGGGTTCCAGACTCAGCTTTCAGACCTGAGCCAGCCCCACTGGGAGTGACGCAATTCAGTTTGTTACAAAACACACCAAACATTTCTAACACACCCGGGGCTGAGGGGGTAGAGGCCGGGTGTGTTCGCACTGAGCAGACGGATCCTGCACCTTTAAAACTCGAAAATGAAAGTCAAAACACAACCACCTCCACTTTTAAGTCAATGTGTACTTAAACAAAAATGGAAAAACAGTATCTGGATTATATATATATGTGTGTTATATATATATAAGTCTGAGAAAAGTTTAGTCAGTTATTTTATGATAAACAACAAAAAGAAATAAGCATGCCTGTTAGTTCCATCTCTACTCTAAATTCTAATTAAAGGGACGTTTGGGTAATAGATCTAGTCTTAGAGCATTTCAAAAATACCATTTTTCAAAAGCTTTTTTTTGTGAGACATTTTCAACAACATGTTGAAGGATATATGGAAACTAGTTTTAAGTACTTCATTTTGGGCAACTCCCCCCTCCCCCCAAAAAAAACACAGGCTTTTGGTTTTGAGGCCCCAAGCTTGTTCTCCTAACATGACTTCCTCCACCCACAAGAGAACCTCTGCTTCAGCGATCTGGGTCTCAGTTTCCTTCTCACTGAAGCCTCTCCTTTGTCTGGAATGGTCTTCACGTTACCACAAATCATTACACTGATGGCCATAAGGGCCTTCTTTAGCTGCTGGCCTCGATGTTCTGGCTGGTACCTCAAGCCTTCTGCAAACACGCTGGGATTCCTGGAGACTAGCAGTGAAACCAACATGTTGGTCAAGAGCTACTTAGGAAATAAATTGCACTGACCACCAGCTGGAGGAACAACTTGGTCAAGTAGCTTCATGCTGGTTTTCTTCCAAATTTTCTTGATCACAGCTCGGAGTTCTTCATTAGCTTGTTCCAGGTTGCCTGGATTCAAAATGCAAGAGAGGCAAATGAGCCTTGTTTCTTTTCCCCTGCAACGCCTCTCTGTTCTCACCAGAGCTGCCGGTGGCACGAGTCACCTCTGAGCTCTCTGGGACAAAGTGAGCATGAAGGGAGGAGAGAAAGGTGGAGGAGGCTGGCCTGGCCAGAGGGCCCAGCACAGACATCCTGATTACATGCACCACCCCGGCCCCTGGGGGGGGGGCTTCTGACAAGAAGAGGTCCACGTGAGAATTAAGGTGGGACATGGCCTCCCCGTCCTCTTCTCCCACCTGTCCTGCTTCCAGGGAGGGCTCACCTTCAGTCTTGATTTTAAGAGCCGTTCGAACCAGAGCAAACAGAGTTGCATTAAACATGACTGTCCCATCACTGTTGAGTGGCATGTTCATAGCAACTAGTCTCTGTAAACAGAAAGAAAAGTCCCTTGATAGAATGCAAACAACCGAGGACAGCTGCAGTCCATTCCATTTATTTTCTGTTTATTCTCTCCAGCTCCTTTCTAATGGCTCCTTGATTCAAGTTAATGGCCATTGAGGGGCACCTACCATTTGAGGGGCTCTGCGATGACAAAGCACAAATGCTGGCACTCAGATAACGTGTTTGTTTTTTTTTTTAACTGTTTAGTCCCCTACTATTCATGCATTCCTCTCCCCTTCTCATCAGCTGGCTCCCCTGTGTCTTGGGGTCAAGCCTCCATGCTGGGCACATCTTTAAAGGCTGTTTGGGGGTAAAATGATATACCAGGTATGATGAGCCAGGCACAGAGTCTGAGACAAAGGTCCTCAACCAATGAAGCCCATTACTTTTCCTAACTTGGGGAGTGTCCTTCAAGGACCCTTCCCCGGAGACACCACTGTGGAGGGTTTTGTACAAGTCCATGTGGTTCCTCCGAGGGTTTGGCCTTGCAGAGCTGGATCCCCCATGTCCTGCTCCTGTCTTCTCTCTCTTTACCCTTGTAACACCAGCACTGAGAGCCGGAGAGGACTAGGATGAGAGAAAACACCCTCTCTGGCCCCAGCTGATGCAGATGACATGCCCAGAGCCAAGTGCAGTGCAAGGGTTAAAGGATATCATAGACACTAAGGGCATAGACACTTCAGCTGGGTGCCTGGCAGGTGTAAGTGCTAAAGAAGTGGTACTTAGAATTACTAATAGTTTCACACTTCTTACTTTCGGCTGACAAGGTGTCCCAAAAGAAAGATGTTAAAAGCTTTTCCTCCTCCCTATCAATGGACTACAACCTTGGGTACACAGGATTCACCCTACCTGAATTCCTAGTCCTAGGACAGCCTGAAATTTACTTGGACTGCTGCTGCTGTTAAGTCGCTTCAGTCGTGTCTGACTCTGTGCAACCCCATAGGTGGCAACCCACCAGGCTCCTCCGTCCCTGGGATTCTCCAGGCAAGAGTACTGGAGTGGGTTACCATTTCCTTCTCCAACGCATGCATTTACTTGGACAGCCTGCACATTTACTTGCATCTCCTGGTAAATTTCTGAATCAGCAAACTGCTTTGTCCTTAGAGCACAAAGTAGTCCACTTTTACTTACACAGGTCCTTCCTTAGATCTTTTACATAAAAGGGTCTGCAAACGCAAACATAAAACAATAACCATGAGCTAAAACTCATCTTGTTCTTGGAAAGCAGAAAAGAGCCTGGTACTGTGAAATCTATGGGAAAAAGTCAACATCCATGACTTATTCTCTGCGCCGACATCCAGAGTTCAGGATGAGCAGAAGCAAAGACTCAGGCAAGGAGCCCAAGGACTTGCCAATGAAGCTTTCTGGACTTCCAGCACAGGGCAAAATGAGTTAGACTCAGATTTCTCTGAAAGCCTGAAATACACTGTAGACTCCACTCTACTGCGATTCTGTCTAGAGCTAGCCTAGCACCCCTCTGAGGGTAAGGTGAACCCCTGACCCTGAATCCCATCAGATCTGTGGGAAGAGGGGACCAGGTGTTGCACAGTCTGGCCGGATTTCTACACGGCAGTTTCAACAGACAAACTCCCACATTTCTCCTCTAAAACATGGGGGTCCTTTTCTGTTTCTACAGCTGATTCCAGGTGATTTGACATGAACTCTACCAAAAGAAACCAGATCTCGAGGAGAGCTTACAGAGAGCATGGTCTGATATGAAAACGTCAGGAATGGGGTGAGGTGGTGATAGGAATGGAGCAGGATAATTAAATACTTAGCTTAAAAGTCCCACTAGGGCATTGAAGACAGAAGGGAATTCTAAGCGAGCTTGGGAGACTGTTGCAAGCCTTCGGTCACTCAACAAGAGAATCCAGTAACCAAGCAACAGTGTACACAAGCAAAGCACCAGACAGTAGGCATGGGGTCTGAGTCTCATTCACCAAGTCAGGGAGCTGGAGAGCAGCACACCTGCATGCGGCCGTGACAGGAATACAGGTGAAAGGGAAAAGAAGCTAGGTGAAAGGGGATATTATACCAAAACCTGAGATCAATTACCTTGTTTTAGTATACATTACCACCCTTTTGTTAATAAACATACGATTTAAACACCACCATGATGGTCCTGGTTACACCATAAAAGGTTAAAAGAGGAACGAAGGGTATCAGCCTTGATATCTACCTAAAAATGAGGAAGAAGGGGATATTCTCTCCTTTACTTTTCCTTTGATTATAAAAACGTAAACCTCTCTGCTCTCGGGGCTGCGCTCGCTTGCCTGCCCCCTGTATCTCTCACAAGCATCCTATGCTAATAAACTCACTCTTTGCCAGCCACTCTGCCTCATATTGAATTCTTTCCACATTGAGACAAAAAAAACCTGAGTTTCAGTAAGCCCAAGTGAATGGTTTAAACTAAGAGACTGTGTTCGAGTCCCCTCCTAAGGCAGGGATTGTGGGTTCAAGTCTCAATCTGAGGTGCAGATGGGTTCAAGTCCCATCTGACAAAGAGTGTGGTTTTAGCAAGAGACTTGAATCCACCCCTGAGAGGCCACCGCTCGATGCAGGCTCCCTGGGAAGGGAGCCCTGGCAACAGAGGGTCACCATGTGCACCATCACACCAGCTCGGAGATGTTCAGATCACCAAGTCCTCTCCATTCTACTCCCTAAGCAGACCCCTAAGCCAACACCTCCTCTCCACGCCCACTCCACTGCCCTCCCTCCGGCTCTTGCCATATGTTGCAGTGAGATAATGCAACAGCTCTCCTGGGTGTTCTCCTGTCTCCAGTTTACCTCTCTGTTGTCTAGAGGCAACTTTCTAGAACAGACCTCTATTCACGTTCCTTCCATGAGACTCAGCATGACACAGAAGGCTCCGCGCAGCTACACTCAGCTGGGGCCTCAGGCCTCTGCCACCTTCTCTCGTGTTCCAGCCACACCAGCCACTCTTTGTTCTCCTGCCTCCCCGTCTGGGCTCTCTAGGCTCCCCTTCTGTGATGCTCTTTCCGCTCTGACAAACTCCTACTTCTCTCCTGCTGAACCTGATGTAAGTGTCACCATTCCCTTCTCCCAACCAGTGACAAATTACATAATTCCCTTCCTAACCTTATCGTTGGCTGAAAGGGTGACTTGAGAGTTATACATTCAAGAGCTCCTCAAGGATGGCAACCACATAACATTCATCTCAGCACCCCGCCAGCGCCTGACGACAGGCTCCGCAGAACATAAGTTAATCAGTGCTGACTAAAGCGGGGAGGCCCTCTGAGAGGCCTTCAGGCACGCCAACAAGACGCTCACCTTGCAGGCTACCCGGTGTGGACACAACTTCCCGAAGCCCAGGGGAGGCTGGATGCGGCGGAGCAGAGTGACCACGTCCAGGTGCTTGATCCTGCCCCTGGAGGCAAAGTGCAGCGTGAGGGCAGGGTGGCACCACCCATCCAGGCTTGAGGTCCCTCCCACCTTCCCAGGGAGCACAGCCAACACCCAGAAACAGCTCATACAAGCCACATGGAATTCTTTTCCACTTACTTTGCCTCGGGGTCATATTCAGACCAGATCCGTTTGAATTCATCTAAATGGTGAGGCCCCAGAATAGACCAGTCCCGGGTGAGATAATCAAAATTGTCCATGATGACAGCCACGAAGAGGTTGATGATCTGTAAAAGCCAATCGAGGGGAGTTTCAGGTGCAGTGAGTTTAGCTGGGTTCAATCCTAGTGAGTGCTTCCTGATTATAAGGGTCACAAGACATCTGGACCCATTTCTCCCAGAAAGGCTGAAAAACTTTCCTTCTAAAGAATGATTAAGAAAAAGCAGGCTTCCAGCTTTCACAAATGGTTTGGGTATAGTCCCCGGGGGTGGCGGGGAGGGTGGCGGGGGGTGGGTAGGTATTGTCTGATCTTTTGAAACACACTGGAGTTTTATAAGTTGCACCGAATAACTCACTGTCGTAAGTTACTACTATGTGCAGTGGCTTTGAGATTTTTATAAAAGAACCAGCAGCCCTAAGAAGCTAGAGTGGTGAAGCCTGTTAGTGAGCACCAAAACCCCTATTACAACAAAGGCGTTTATATTAACACAGGCCTCACTCAGCAGAAACCTCAACTGCCCAGTGGAGTCTAGAGTGCTCGTCAACATAAGATACCGCACAGCTATTTGATGGGGCAATATTACTGGTCTGAATCTCAAATGAGACATGAATATCTATGAGAGGAGTGCAGGGGTTTGTGAGGCAATTCTGATCACTTACCAGAAATGCGCAGAGCATATAAAAACTGATGAAATAAACGATGGCGAAGTTGCTCCCACATGTGTATTCCTCCCCGGGGTTGTAATCCGAGTCGGGGTCGCATTGCTTCCCCGGGAGGCAGGCTAACATGATTTCCTGCCAGGCCTCCCCCGTCGCACACCTTTTTTGGATCAAGCAAAGAAAGAAAGAAGGCATATAAGGCTTAGACCCTCAAGAAATTTTAAGAAAAAATATTTTTCAATTAGATCAAAACCTAAGTAATTTGGGAGGAAGGCAGCTTGATTTAGTCAAAATTCCTAAACTGAAAATCCTATTTATTTTCAAATGCAACTTGTATCAGTAAGTGGAGGACCAGCTGAAACTCCCTTTGATATGCATCAACCACTGGATACAAGCACATCAATTCTTTTAGTATAAAGGGATGTTTGTTTTGTTGTCTTCTCTCTTTTAGACACTTACACTGTAATTTTTAAATGATTATTATTTTTAGCAACCTAACATCTGACAGCTTGATTAGATTCCCCATTCAATTCTGTTGAAAGAAAAGAACTGGAAACTAACTTACAAAGAATTTGCTCTCCAGTCACTAGAGTCAATAGAAATTACTTGTATGGTTTCTAGAAAGTTCTCACACTTCAAGGCACTCTGTTTACAAAGTTATTAAAAAGAGTTAAAAACAATCCCATACAGCTTGAAATTGTGCATCTCACAAAGCTCCCCACTGACTGTGCAAAAGGCTTCCATGTTCCGGCTAAATTTTCATTTTCCTGGTTGTTTGAGTGCATGCGCCCACGTGTGAGCATATACTCCATACCCTCCCAGTGGCTCAGCAGACCTACTCATTCACTCCCAAATGGAGAACCTTACGCCAATCACAATGTGAATGACCAAAAGCCAACAAAATTCCTCTGTGACTAAAATGCTACCATGTCCATGTAAGAATACAAAACAAATACAAAAAACCACCAGGACCCAACTGCTTTAAGAACTCGGGTCCTCTTTTGCTCTGGAGCCCAAAGCCAGAGACATCTACTCGGGACTGGACTCGGTCACCTGAAGAGCAGCAGCACCGCCTGGGGAAAGGTCTGGAAATTGTTGTTTCTGTTGATCTGGTTGTTATCTCTCATGGCCACTTTCCCGAACATCTAGAGAGAGAAATTATTAGGGGAAAAAGAAAAAATTTTATCATATGGAGGAAAAAAAAAAAAAAGCCCTCCACATGTGAATTTAGAACTCAAGTTCAGTCAATACCCAAAATGCCTGGCACTTGATTCATCCCACTGAGGTGTGCTGGGCTCTCTTCTAACCACTGGGCACATCCTCAGCTCGGCAAGTTCCTACCCTGGGGAAGGGACGCAGAAATAACCAGACAGGCAGCCCTCCCAATGGGAGTTCGGCTGGTCCAGCCCCACAGGAAGCACAGAACAGGCTCAGGGGATCCCTGAGGCTGGGGGCTGGCACCAGGGAAGGCTTGCAGGAGAAGTGAGGATAAGGACTGGACTGAAGGGTAAGGAGAACCCAGTCAGGCGACAAGGAGGGCAAAGGGTGCTCCAGGCAGAGGGTGCAAGGCCTGCAAAGGAGCAGAAGAGACATGGCCTGGGTACTCCAGGAAATGAAGCCAAAGTGAATGTGATAGACAGACCAAAGACAGGCTGTGGACAAGCACAGGGGGCTGGTGGGCTTTGCTGTAAGGGCCAGGAGAAGTTACTGAGTGCTTCACTCACAGAGATTATAGAAGCAGACTGACATTTAGGAAGAGCCTGATGCCAAGCCAAGACTCTTCAGTGAACATGGGGTGGTACGTGTGATGCAGTTTGCAGTTCTCTGTAACACTTAAGTTTTACATGAGGACGTTATGGCATAAAAGACCTTTCAGGGCCCAGAGCACCAAAAGCCGCTGAAATACAGGGGCTCAAGCACACTGACTCTTCATTCAAAACCCCTGGTGACATGGAATCTAGAAAGATGGTACTGATGAACCTATTTGCAGGGCGACAGTGAAGATACAGACTCAGAGAACAGACTTACGGACAAGGGCGGGGGGCCGCGGTGGAGGAAGGAGAGGGTGAGGTGAATGCAGAGGGTAGCATGGAGGCATATACGCTACCATACGTAAAATAGGTAGCCAACGGGAATTCGCTGTATGACTCAGGGAACTCAAACCGGGGCTCTGTAACAACCTAGAGCAGTGGCAAAGGGTAGGATGTGGGAGGAAGGTTCAAGAGGGAGGGGACATGTGTACAGCTATGACTAATTCATGTTGATGTATGGCAGAAATCAAACCAAGACTGTGAAGCAATTATCCCTCAATTAAAAATAAATACACAAGTAAAAACCCTGGTGAGTCCTGGTGACTTACACATGCTTCTCTGCTTTAAGAATACAAAAGTCGGGACCACCACGTCTCTGCCACTGGAATACTTCTCCTCCTCCTCATCACAGCACTCCCTGACCTGAACCAGTGGAGAGCAGGGCAGAGAGACCCCGGGGTGGAGGGTATCCAGGACCAGGCTCCTTCACCTCCCTCTCCCCACAGAGGCTCTGCCCCAACCCAGCCACTTCATGTTAGGCTCAGTTGTTAGTGAGCTCCTGTCCCCTCTTCACACCTCACGAGGGGATGGAGAGCAGACCCCAGGTCACAGGAGGGCTTGCTTGCATGCTTCTTTTTAGAGGGGCGCTTCTGAGGCAAGATAATGGCTCACTTCAGCCCCAGCATCTGAAATGCTTTCAGATGATAAACAGATTTTAGTATCACTCAGTATCCTTTTAGCAACTGTGGTACAGAAAACAGGACAATTACGGCTTCTTTCAGTACTGCACTTGTCTACACTCAACTGTGGGTTTTCCCCATCAGTTGGCTCTCCTCAGACACAGATCGGGGGTGGGGAGAGCCCTAAAGTCAGCTTAACCTCCTCACACCCTTCTAACCCTGGGGCTCTTGCTGGTACAAGCCCTGTCCCGCAGGGCCAAGTCTTTCTCAACTTTATTGCTCTTTAGCAGCCAAGCCGGGCTAAAAAACCATGACCTGCCTTTCCAGTCCACCTGTCCCAAGAGCAGCATGCTGGGGCGATGCAGCAAAGGGATCCAGGGGAGAGGTGCTGGAGCATACCTGCATGCCGATGACCGCGTAGATGAAGAACAGCATGGCGATGAGAAGGGCGACATACGGGAGCGCCTGGAAGACAGGAGGTACTCGGGTCAGTGTGAGCCTCCGGCCCCTGCAGCACCGATGGCTTGGGGGCGGGGAGGGGAGAAACTGAAGGCCCACATAGGGAACACCCTCTATTCTTTTCCATGCTATACTGAAAGGACATCAGTAGTGAGGAAGAGCTTTGTAAATAAACCCCAGCGCAGCAGCACAGCTTCAGCCCTGAGGACAGCAGCCCATACACCTCTGCTTACGAAGCTGCAGGCATAATGTGCTGGCCACGGTCATCAACAGTGTGTCCTCCTCTTAAATAGTGTTACCTCTCACAATAATGCTTAAATAACTGTTGGATTCCTTTGTGAAACTACTGTAATTGATAAAATGATTCCAAACTGCTTGCTTCCTTCTTTTGTGGGTGTGTCTGCAGCGGGAGCAAGCAGCTGTTTTGCAAAGGAACATCTTTATTTAAAATCACCTTGTATCTGCTGAAGTACTTCCTTAGAGTGAAGTGTTAGGAGTGGAAACTGGGTCAGAGGGGAAGAACTACTTTTTGGCTGTGGCTGTAGAAAGCAAGACACTTTTCTTAAAATGCACCCTTTTTGAAAGAAATGCAGAGCTGGGGGCTGGGACGGGGAGGAAAAGGAGCTAGCCCTGTGGTGGCTAAGCCTAGGCTCTCCTTAGGAACATCAGATAAAAGCATGGGTGTGAGATCAGACAGACCCCTGGTCTTTTAAGCCAAGGCTCCTCAAATGCTTTTCTCCCTCATCTCAGGTGACAGAATACATCCATGTGCTCAGCATGCCTCCAGGGAGTGCCCAGATTGTTAAGGCCAAGCTCACATGCATAAAGCCTCCACTTGTTCTCCTATCTGAGAAAGGTCATCAGACAGCCAGTGGCTAAAAAGCCTCCCGACTTGTGCCAGGTCTGGGTCTGTGACTGCCAGCTTGGCCCAGAGCGGCTGCACCATCATGACAGCTGGGCTGGTTAACAGCCCCACAGGGTTAGTTTCCGGCTGTCCTTGTCATACCAACATGCGTTTTCTCCCTAGATAAGTGTTGAAGAATTTTGTTGGCACAGCTTCTCAATTTTTATGGTCCGCTACTTGGTGACATGAATTTATCTATAGTGACCAAAACCTTTTTAAAAAGGACGAATGACATTACTGCAGGGAATCATTCTATCTTTACAGCAGCTCAGTCACAAACATTGGTGCTCTGCATTAATAACAACAGCCTAGGCTTTAATCCCTTTCCAGGACCTAAGCTCCCCTGCCTGGAACCCCCACTGGCCCTGTCTCTCTCAGAGCCACAGCCCGGCTCCTTCCACAACCTCACTTTCCCCAGCAGGACTCGTGAATTTCCTTCGAGCCTCTGGACTGACCTCCTTGCCCAGATGCACACCTTCTCCTCTTCACCTGTTAAAGATCTGCCCACTGTGGAAAAATGCCTCCTGGGATATTAACAACAGTTACTTGAGACGTGGGGTGGGTTGTTCTCTGTGTATCTTTGGATAACTTCCTTTGTTAATGTGAGCATTTATAGCTTTTGAATTAAAAACTGTCAAAAGATAAAGAAATGAAGATCCATGACTTATTTTCTAATGTTTGTGTGCATCTACAAGCTCCCCAAGTGGTGTACCTCTGGATAAGAATGTGGGCCCCTCCCAATGGAGTAAGTCCAAAAGACTGGAATATCTGGTGTGGGGTGCCAGAAGGTACAGGAGAAGCTGCGTTCTGTTTGGAGCAGCTTGGAGAGCACAGCTGACAAAGGGGACTGGTTTATACCTAGATGCCCTCCACTATGCAACCCTGCCAGGCACAGGATAACCCAGGATGGGGGACGGTGTGCTGGCCCAGGCCAGTTGGTCTCTTGACTTTGTATTTATCAACAGGTTAGCCACCGGACTGGACTGTGGCAGCCTTACGACGCTTCCAGGGATCGGCTGGGACCCTCCCTCTCTCAGACATCACCATTCACCCCGGGCGTGAAGCCCTATATCTCTGTCCGTCTTGGAAATGCCACAGAGCTCTCAGCTGCGGGTCCTTACTGCTCTTTCTTCTGCTTCCTTAAGCAACTCATTCTAAGTGATTTTCCCAAGCAATGCTGGGCGGTCTCTTCCGCGTTTTATGTCCTCCATGGACCTTGATGATCACAGTGGTCCTGCCGAAGGGAGGGTGGATCCTCTATGATAGGGAACGACCTCTGACTTACATATGATCTTCAAAGAAGCCCCTGGCATGGATGGCTCTTACCTGGAAGGACTTAATAAAAGTCCACAGCAGCGTCCGGATGCCTTCCCCCCTGCTGAGAAGCTTCACCAATCGCATCACTCGGAAAAGACGGAAAAAGGTGATGGAGATTCTATTGCTCTCTTCAGAGTTCTGAAGGGTTATCATGGAGAGGTCAAACCCAATGGAAAGTAGAACATGCAACACTTTCAGAAAAACAGCAACAGATGCACACAGAGGTGGCAGAGGTAAGAATTCAAGATGTGTTTCTAGGGCTTTTGCACCTTACAAAGCATGATATGAAAGGAGAAGTTACATGCTAACAACACAGGGCTTTGGAAAACTGCGTCCACACAGCACATGCATGTCCACGTGGTCTAGAGTGTTAAGAGGAGGACGCTGGGCTGGTCAAGAGTACTGGACACTGATGATGAATGCAAACCACTGCAGACACTGTTCTGGAAGGACAATCATGGAGAATACAGAACAACTAGTGGAGGACTCGACATGGCCAAATAAACTCAAGGGAAAGACCCAGCCCCCTGGGGACTAGTCACTGATCTTACCCCAGGTGTAGCGGTTGGGACAGGGACACTTTCACTTTCAGTTGGCTTTAAGAAATCAAAGATCGAAAATGCATTAATGAACTAGGAAGGAAGCTGGGGTTCAGGAGAATAGCCCCTCCCCGCTTTTAAACATTCTGTGGTTTGTGTCTCAGGAGAACCCATGTGCTTCCTCCCTGAGGAAATGCCACGGCACTGCCTGGGGCTGGACTTGAAGGCGGGCAGCCACTGACGCAAGCCACGGACACACTCCTTGCCAATCGACACCCCAGGACGTGATGTTCCAAGGCTGACAGACATCCAGTAGAAGATAACGCTACAAGACCTCGGGGTCCCCACACGCAGAAATGCAGGGTGGGATTCTATTTTCTTAGTCGGGGTTGTGGGTCTGAGGAACGAACTGCTCTGAGGGAAACCATTCCTAACCCTGGGGAACAGGATGACTCTACCCAACAGGGAAAACTGAGTGGGAGCTGCCTGTGGTCCTCAAACCTCCCAGACTCCACTCTGCTCCCAGGCCCACAGAACTGGTGGGGCTGAGTCGGAGCACACCGGAGAGGGGCTGGTTACCCCCTGAAGCTGTCACGGCCCCACTGAGAAGGCTCTGCTCTAGATAACTCCTGGGAAGAAGCAGCCTAGCACCAGCGTGCCCTGGGCTTCTTCAGCACTGCCTCACCTGAGGTCTGGCTGGGCTCTGGTCCCCAGGGTGCAGAATCCCAGCCCTTGCTGCCCTGTGCTCACCTGCCTCCCTACTCAGGCTGGGAGGCCCCAGGGGCAGGGGCCTCACCTCATTCCAGTCAGTGCCCAGCACAGTGTCTGGCACTTATCAGAGGTTCAGTAAGTGATTATGAGAATGCAAAGAGGTTGTAAGCCAACTCACAAATATCAGGAGGCATCTTCAAATTCAACAACGATGGCTGAACAAGAGTTGGGAAGTGCCAGCCTTCCCTCCAGTGGGGTCACCTCTGCTGAAGCGGCCAGGCTACCGGGCAGCCAGCACAGGAAGGGGGCTCTTCTGGTTGAGGGGCCATGAACTGCCGGGCGCTCTCCAGGCCTCTAGGGAGCCTCCCTGCATGGCGTGTCTGTACAGCTAAGGGATGTGCATGCATGCCCGGATGCATACAACAATCAGCTGGGTTCTCCTCCCTGGAGATAACAGGAGAGGAAAAACTCCCTTCTGAAGGCTCACTCTTGTTTACGGCTGCCTCCTAAGACCAAAACTAAAACTCTGTAAAATTCATAAAATATAAGGCATTTGGGCACGACATCTCACAACTGAAATTCAACAATGAGATTATGAAGCTAGGACTAACAGGTTCTGGAGGGGTTAGGAAGGGGTCCCGGCTTCAGCTGGGATGCTCTTTTTACATTCCTTCTATTATCTCACCTCAAAAGAGACTGTATCTCCTTAAAGGGACAGATGATGGTTTTTAACTCATGACTGTAACAAATGAAGGACTTTGTTTACCTGCTTTCCCACACCATCTCCCTCAGGGCTATGTGCAGGGGGCTCCAGTCTCACCCACACAGCTGGCCTGTGAGGAGGTGTGTGCATGTGTATGTGTGCTCAAGGAGACCAGAGTGTGTACCAGACAACACTCTGTGGGATACTTTTGCAAAGTCGTGTTAGACCTGCAAGAGAATAAAAGGCTGCTGGTCGGGGACCACACTCTTTTTGGCCATGACCTGGCTCAAGCCTCTCCAGGAGGGGCCTGGCTGACCCCTCCCTAGCCTGCTCCAAGAATGACCGAGCTTGTACACCCCGCTGGTGACATGGGAAAGTTAGCTGCCAAACGGACTTTTGAAGCGTATGTCTCTTTTTCAACTGCTGTCTCTGAAGTATGCCAGATCTTGGGCTACGAACATGAAATCATGGGTATTCTTGTTCAAAAAAACAAAAAGGAGGAAGAGATAGCATTTGTGGAGGGACAAGGCAGCACGGCATGCAAGAATGGAAGCACAGGGCAAACAGCACAGCAGGCTGCATGCGCTCCCAGAGCAGCCTGGGACGCCCCTCCCCAGCCGCCACATGCTCTGCTGGGCAGGGAGGATGTGAGCAGCCTGGGACGCCCCTCCCCAGCCCCCACATGCTCTGCTGGGCAGGGAGGATGTGAGCAGCCTGGGACGCCCCTCCCCAGCCGCCACATGCTCTGCTGGGCAGGGAGGATGTCACTGGTAGCACTCGGGGAAAAGTCCAAGTTGCCAAAATATCTTCCAAACTGAGGGACCCTGAGGATGGCTTTCCTAAACTACAAACGCCAGCCCGATGAAAAGGGCAGGCCAGCTCTCACCCTGGGCTACCCATAGGAACTATCTGGGGATCTTTAACACTCTGACGCCTGGTTCCAACTCCAAAGATTCTTATTTAAAGGACCTGGAGTATGCCCAAGCTTTGGGTATTTTTAAAAGCTCCCAGGTGGTTCCAACTCAGCCTGTCACTCACAACAGCTCATTCCCTTTAGATGTGGAGCAGCCACACAGAGTGGGGCCACCAGAAAAGCCCACACAGGCTGTTACAGCTAAGCAATGGCTTCTTCTGGGGTTGATGAGGGTTCAGTACTCAGAAGGATGCAAACTGAGTAGGGCCATCCCCATCTTCCATGAGGGATGGAGGCGGCTCACAAACCCAGGGAGCTGGCGAAGGGTATAAATGGACCCTGAGCAAGACACCACTCTGCCAGACTCCTGGGATCAACCACAGGACACTCCTAGAGGCCAGGACACTAGGGAAGGTCTCAGTCCCCAGGAAGCTTCTACAGACAGCACTGAGGGTTAAACGATCAGTCTTCAATAGGGGGGTTTCCAGGGTCATCCTGGGCCCTGGGCTAGATGGCCTTGCTAGCTCCTTCCTGAGATGCCAGTCTTCGTTCTGAAACCCTACAGGAGCATGGACCCTCAGCCTTAGGAAGCCAAACTATACACCAGGGTCTGGAAAGCCCCTTCCCACAGGGCTCCTAAGCAGGCTCTTGAGATGTAGGCTCCAGGCCAACCCCTCTGCAGCCACAGGAGTCAAATGAGTCCTGAGTTCCCCAAGTGCACAGGGAGCAGTCAGCATTTAAGCATTAAGTCTCATCTTTTCCCCAAAAAAACTGAAAGGATGCCATTTTCCAATCCAGACACAAAGCAAACCAAGTGAAACTGAAAGGGGCTCAGTCGTGTCCGACTCTTTGCGACCCCATAAGACTGTACAGTCCGTGGAATTCTCCAGGCCAGAATTCTGGAATGGGTAGCCATTCCCCTCTCCAGGGGATCTTCCCAAGCCAGGGATTGAACCCAGGTCTCCCACATTGCAGGCAGACTCTTTACCAGCTGAGCCACTAGGGAAGCCTGCGTTTACTCATTAAGTCTCATCTTTTCCTGAAAAAGCTGAAAGGATGTTGTTTTCCAATCCAGACAGGAAGCAAGCCAGCATCCCAGCAAATCAGTTACTCTGAAGCATACTGGGGAATTCCTATGGGGAGCCTCTGACTTCTGACCTGACAGGTAACACCTCTGGCATGGAAGGCTTCTGTATTAGGGATTGCTGAGTCTGTCTCCAGAAACCAGCTACCTGGTTCCTGGAAAAGGGTGAGCATACAGCATGGAGGGCTGAGCAACCTGACTGTGGATTCAGAACAAGAGACGGAGGATAGCTGTGGGCCACCTGGTCCACCCTGGGTCCACAAGTCAGCGACAGTTCTGACGTGCCTGGGAGTGGGCTCCCTACTGTTGCTCTTGAGTACCAACAATGCAGACATGGCTTCTAAACAAGTGTGCTGCCTCCCCAGTAGCAACGACACAGGCCAAGTCTAAATGTCAGCGACAGCCATTCTCTGGGTTATGGAGAATATGAGGCTGGGTCATTTCTCCACTCTAGGAACAAACAGGCATCAAAGAAGGAGCAAAAATGAGCCCGCCAGTCCTCATCTGACATTTTAGCAGCTTGATGTTGTGATGACCAACTGTGATGAAGACAAGTCCAAGAGAGCTCTCAAACCACGACTGTGGCTAGGTGGGTGTTGGGGAGGAGGGAGCAGGATGAAGAGGGTTGGGTGAGCATGCAAGCCGACAACGGAAAGGGCCATCCAAACTGTTTTCACAAAGAGCACAAACGCAGGCTCGATTTCTCACTCCCAGGTCAGATCAATTCATTCCTGTGACTACGCTGGTCTGTCACAGAGCCACGTGTGACTGACCAAGATGGCCCCAGCTCAGGTGCCAGGCTGGAGACACAAAACAGGGCCCAGCAAACAATGTAGATGACCACGACCCACAGCACTCCTGTGAAATTCAGCAAAAACCAAAGGTGGGGAAGCCAAAGACAAGAATACAGTCTTTTGAGTGCTTTTGCTTTAACGACTTCACCGTATATATGTTTATATATACTTGCCGCTACAATTTTCTAAAAACAAAACCAACATGAAAATCAATTAGGCAACAGAAAAGATCAACAGAGGTTGGGAGAGACAGCACAGCAAATTAGACATTGCGAAAAATGATGACTTATGGCAGCTAAAAACAGCCAACGATGGACCAAGAATATTCATGCTCAGCTGAGTCAGGAGTGCAAGGGATAGGCCACCAGGGAAATCCTGTGTGCTGCTTCCCTGCGGAAATCGGCGTGGGAGAGGGCGGGCTGGAGGAGCCACCAGTTACACTGCGAGAGTTATGTCACCAGAGGTTAAGGACACCTAGTCTCTCTTGTCTCTGTGCTGTGGCCTGCGGGTCATAGATGCCCAGTGAAGATGTGATGAAGGACTGAGTAAACGAGAAGGTGTCCGTGAGCATCCCTTCTACACGGAGGCCCAGCACAGAAATGCTGAGGCCCCTAAGGTCCCCTACTGGCCCAGGGCCTTGAACTGGCACTGCTCCCGGCTCAGGGAGGTTCGGTCTCAGGCTCCATCTGACCAGGGGAAAGGTCACAGTTACTGAAAAACAGTACAAGGATGTTAACCGGTGTGATTTTTGAAAGCCTGATGGAATGTCAATGAAAGCCTGTACTGCACAGACACCCCAGAGTCAAATGCTAACTACAAAATGGTCTGCGGGCTTTTATAGACCTGGGGCTTTCCTGACCAATGCAAGGTGAAGGAGGACACATCTGAGACACTGCTGAGCAGGGCTGAACCAGAGGGAAGGTGCAGTGGGCTCAGCCCCAGCACGTGGTGAGGCAGCCAGGAAGCTGCGTGTGCTTCTGCGGGTGCACCGAACGGGGGTCAGGCATTACAGAGGCGGGCTGAACACCTGGTGCACAGACCTTGGTCATATCCTGGCACACAGAAACTAAGCATGAACTCCACCACCTGCACGACAGCACTCCAAGGAGGTCTACTCCAAGTATCATTTATGGTATTTGCATTAGAGACCATCTCTGACTTAAGGGTCTGGTTCCAGAATGTTCACATAAGTTTTCTTTGATGGAGGCTGTAAGTGCTGTATGTGGTGAGATGATTAGGCAGGGAGATGTCTGATCGTAAACTGAGAAGAGAGCCCAGGGCCACCCAGGGAGGGTCCTGCTGTTCTCCCAGCATCAGATTATTTTATAACCAAGCATAATTTACACATGAGGAATGGCAATTTTATACCTGACTCGGGGAGTATTTCACATAAAGTGGAATTTATAGACATCTAAGCTTATGGAGGTTGGCGGATCTAAGTACCTAAGTCTAACAAAATACCATTTCAGTACCTGGTCATGGCATGAAGTTGAGTGTCACGAGGCTTAACTCACATCCTCAAGGACACAGTAAGTTCATTTCCCTTATTATTACAAGGAAAATCTACATTTAAAGTAACGATGTTCTATCTCCCTAACACTTTGGAGTTTTTTAGCAAGTACATTCATAAATACTCCTATCATTTTATCATTGCAATGTACCTACGAAGCAGGGAAGGCAGACATCATTCACCCTGGTGGGTCCATGAGGGAACTGAGGCCCAGGTCCAGCGGTCCACTATTCTATACTCCACTATCAGCCTGGCCCCCAAAGCAGTGGCATACAGAGACCTCCTTCTCCTTATTTGATACACGCTGTCTGGGCACCAGGATGGACCATACGATCCCACAGATGTCAGCCAGGCAAAGCGTGGCAACCCATTCCCAGGCAGGCATCAGGGGCAGAGGGTCAGGCTGGTACCATGGAGCAGGAAGCCCCGCACAGCACACAGCAACCCACCCCATGCTCCACCCATCCCTGCAGAGGGCTCCACACAACCTGGGCACGCGCTGGGGACAGACCAGGTGGGCAGGGCCTGTTCTGTCCGCAACAGGCCCCCCTGGTCGAGGCATGGGTCAGATCCCAGAGGGGCCAGTGAGAGGCGGTGCTGCCCTTTTTTGGAGCCTCTGAGTTTTGAGAAAGGCTCTCTGGATGTTTCCTAAAGGGTGCAGGGGGTGTCACTCCATCTACCACACTGCTCCCAACACAGGATTCAACTGGGTGCAATGCAGGAGTGCTGACACCCTCTCCTGATACACTCGAGGGCCTCCTTGCCTGGCTTGGGGCCGCCTTCGATCTGCATCACTACTTGGGAGCTAGGACGGGGACGTTCTCCAGTGTCACCAGTAGGGCAGGGTACAGGTGAGGATATCTAGGGCATGGCTGTGGGGTTTCCCTCCTGTGCCTCCACAGAACCACGGTGGGCACCAGGGCTCAAATTATCAACTCTGTTTTCCAGCTGGAAAAATTGAGGCATGAAGCAGCTGGGGGCCTTGCCAAGGTCAGACAGCTACCGAGCGGCAACGCTCACATACCCACACAACTAACTCCCAGCCCCTAACATCTTAAGAAGGTCTTTACTAATCATGTTTTCATTCCAAAATGGCAATTCCACGTTTACTTCCCCACTGTCATTCAGGGGAAGGGGATGGGGGCGGGAGGGAAAATAGTCTTTTGGAACAAAAGTGAAAGTCGTTCAGTTGTGTCTTGACTGTTTACGACCCCATACACTATACAGTCCATGCAATTTTCCAGGCCAGAATACTGGAGTGGGTAGCCGTTCCCTTCTCCAGGGGATCTTCCCAATCCAGGGATCGAACTGGGGTTTTTGCATTGCAGGCGGATTCTGTACCACCTGAACTACCAAGGAAGCCCTTGGAACAAATGTGTGCGTGAATTTCTAAACGTGTATAGAGACGCATGGGGGAGGGTTTCTGGTCTCTTCCACGTTAGACTTAACGAAAACAATTAGGTTTATAGGACACAAAGTTGGCTACTTACATTCACTTCAGTTATAGCAATATCAACGACGCTACCAACAACAATTAAGGCATCAAAAGTGTTCCATGCATCAGTGAAATAGTGCTGTTAGGCAAGCAGCCAGAAGCCACAGAAGGGAGGAAGCACAACAGGAAAAAAAGAAGAAAAGGACAGTGTTATCAAAGGGGAACCTTCTAGCACGGAGCCGCTTGGCTACTTAAAAAATCGCCCTAAAATAAAAATATACTAGGTACGTCATTTTGGGTATCGCTTCTGACAGAGCAAATAAAAACAGTCACGAGTCTGTCTTGCCCTGCCTACTGTACCATCGTCAGTCCCGCCAAAGACCATTCGTGTCTCAAAAGGCTTGCGGATCAAGTTCTACACTAAAAGGCCTCTCTTCCATGCTCTCCCTAGCAAACTCCTGGTTTTGGATCAAGTGCGATCGGGCTCTGTGACTTGTCCAGGTGATGCAGTGCAGGGTGGGGGGGGTGTGCAGACAGAGACAGGACGGGAGGCACCCTGGGCGGGCACATACTCACGTCGGCTTCGCTGAGGGCCACGTCTACAATGCTGCCGATTACGATGAGGGAGTCAAAGGTGTTCCAGGCGTCACTAAAGTACCCCTGGACAGAGCAGGCAGGGGCAGATGTTCATGAGCATGTAGGAGGGAGACGCCATGCTGACCACATGGGGACATACCCAGGCCCCGCAGCACCCACGGAAACCACGAGCCAAAGGGACGTGACCACACCGTCCACCAGTGGAGAGGGATGTGGGGTGGGGCACCTAAATGTGTGAAAGAGTCCATACACACTTGCAAACACACACATGCATGCACGCACACTCAATGCAGATCTTGGTCCTAGGCGGCACTGGACCAAGCCACATACCTGCAGGACAAATAAGAGGGAGGCACGTGGCGATCCTGCCCTGGCACCCAGAGTCACAACCCCAAGCTGAGGGAGGAGAAGGCCCTCCTACTCCTTGCATGGGGTCCCCAACTACCCCACTTCCTTTACCCCCACTTGAGCACTATGACCGGCATTTCACACATTCTCACTGTGTGCCCTTGAAACAAACCAGTATCCCTGCCCCTCCTCGCCAGTCCAAGTACTGCAGAGGTCATGTCCTGAAAGGATGTCCTCACAGAGTTCTCGGTCAAAGGGACACGAAGGTTTACAGGGAGACAGCCTGGCAATGCACATGGTCCAGGTACAGAGATGCAGGCAGGGGGTCAGTGCAGGCAAGGTCTCATGGGGGAGGAGCACTGAGCTAGGGTGATGATGGTCGAGGCTCCAATTGTCCCCCAGAGCAGCGTCAACCCCTCAAGAGGCTCCTCTTTCTCTCCTGTCTTTCCCTCCCTCTGCATCCTCCAGGCTGAGAGGGCTCCTCTCCATCCTGCAAGCCCCCCAGAGGCCTCTGCGATCCTGGCCTCTCCAACCCTATGCTACCTGCCCACATCCACTTCCTCCTTCAGGCTCAGCTCAAATGCCAACGCCCTGATGGCTTCTTTGCAGGTCCTCCTCACCTGCAGCTCCCATCCTGGGGAGTCGGAATCTCTCTTGTTCTCTGCAGCTGTGATCACTAAATCTGAGGTCTGTGCCTGAAGGTCAACCCTGGGATAAGCCCTCTGAGAACGAGGACTGTGCTGACTGCTCTGCCCACCCCACCCCCCACCCCACTCCACCCCCTGATGAATCTCACCCCCAGCCCAGGGCTCTGAGCTCAGATAGTGCCTGACACGTGGTGATGCCTCCTCCTTCCATCAGCATGCCTCCTCCAGGTCATTCAGCTCTGCTCTATTGTCATTGTTTTGGGTTCTTGTATCTTGTGGAAGGTAGAACATCCCTAGGATGTAACTTAAAAATCCATGTACGCATGGCACACACTCTGCATCCTTTTCTGGGCTCAGCACAGTAGGGGCTATATTAGTGCCTGTCATCTCCTGATAGTCCCCAGGAAGCCCTCCACTGGAAGGCGTAGTGGGAGCTCTGTACCCAGAGGCTTCTGGTTGCAAGGCCAACACCTGAAAATCCACTGTGTCTTTTCAACAAGACAGGACATGTTGTGGAAATAAAAACTCCACTCTGAACTAAATAAAAAGGGGCCCAGCATGCTTACAACTGGGTGTACTTAGTGCTGGATCAAGAAGACCAGAACGGAAGGTTCTGTGAAGTGTCAGGCCCCAGGAACTGGTATCAAGTGCAGACCCAGAGGGAGCCGCTGCAGAGCCCGGGCCCTTTATGCCACTGTGGAGAAGGTGGACAGGCTGGCTGTTCCAGTAGCTGTGGTAGAGATGTCCATCCTGATCACTGTTAATCACCCCAAGTGCATTTACAGGGGAGCTCTAACACTGCCTGAGGGTTCGGGATTTTTAAACAATTTCATCTTAAAGAATGTACAACCTTCCCGACCAGCTGCCATGACTTCTGACCACAGCCCCCCATCTCCTCTCCCCTCCCTGCCCACAGTCCCAGCATCTCCCTCACAGTTCCTCACCCTCATGACTGCCACCTCCCAGACCCCTCTGTCAGCCTCTAATCAGTAAGCAAAAGCTTGCCTGCCCCAACTCTGTGATCTGTGGTACACGTTACGTGTCTGACGGGAGGGCCTGCTCAATAAATACCACATCTCACATCTTAGAGCTCCTCTTCTCACGAGGCGGGGCTCTTGGCTGGCCAAACTGAGGAGAATGGCGCCCCCATGTGAGGACAGGGCTGGTGCCCCTCAACAGACTGGCCGCGCTGGGCAGCGATGAGACCAGCACCCGGCCGCAAAGGCACAATCTGCTTCCCTCACCCAGGATGGCGCTGGACCACACAGTCAGCTGATGACGCAGTGGGCGTAACGCCGCCACTGTACCGGACTGTGAGAACACACGTTTATTTTCAGATTATTTGCATCACTGCGGACAGTAACGCACAGAGGGCTAACTGGCGGCCTAGCCACAGAGCACACTCTTGCAGGCAGAGCCTGTCCTTTCTTTAGGGGTTTAACAGCAACGCAGAGTCACAGAGCACGTGCAGGGCCTTCCCCTCACCTCAAGAGAGGAACTGATGCCTTAGAAACACGTGGTCCTCAGGAGCGACTGGGCCTCAAGAGACACAGAGACCAGTAAAGACCCACTGTCCCTCCTGTTGCATCCCGCACACAGTCAGCCCCTGTCTTGTCCTGCTGTGGCACCTCCCTTAGCGGAGGCCACACCCACCGCCTGTGCACTCAGGCCCACTCTGCTTTGGACTTTATTCTGCAGGAGCTCCTCGCAGGAGTCCCTGTCTCTCCAGAGCGATCAGTGTTCACCTCTGGACCACTCCTATCAGCCTATGAACTATTCTCCAGCTGGCCCACCCTGGTCCATTGTGACGTATAAAGTCACTCAGAACCAACCTGACAGCAACTTGACCTTTGGGGTTCCAGAACTCTTTGGCAACCTCATCAACTCCCTCTCCAGAGAGTTTACTGTACTCACTAAATCGTGCCCAAATTTCAGAGGGTTCCTGGACTGACACCCCTAATCTAGGAGACAGGAGGCTCGAGTTGGTGCAGGTGCCTGGAATTCGTAGGCTCTGGCCAGGTGGCTCCGCTAGGGGTCCAGGGGAGGCAGAAAATGCCAGCCCTCCCCTTCTTCCCACATCCCATTTCCCTGTTTAGTAGCCTCCTCTGTAATAAAGTCACTGTCACTGAGTATGACTCAGCCCCCACCCTTCCCATCAAAGTCACCACAGCATCTGGTGACCAGCAGATTAGGCCAGGGCTTCCAGCACAGCACTGCCTTCATGCTCTCTCCTCTTAGCCTGTGACAGGAGGGTCTCCTACAACTGAATGCTGAGGCTGGGGGCCCGCATGTGGAACCAGCAGGCCCTAGCAGCCCAGTCAGAGTTGGCCCTTATTATTGTTTTCCTTTCTCACCCATTTGAAAGAACCAAGCAAGTCATTCCCAAGCAATAACATCGATTATTGGAAAATACTTCTGACTCTGGAAATTCAAAACATAACCCAGATTAACGTGGACATAGGACCAGGAAGTTTGCTGTTTCTGAGAACTCCGTCCTGATTGTCCATCAGTGTCATCTCCTGCCCAACTACAGGCTCCTGGGAGCCAAGTTGGACCCACAGCCAGGACAGAGTACAGGCGCAGCATGGGTTAGGCAGCAAGGTGTTTGTAGTGGAAACGAGAAGACCAAGTCCATGCTCTTTTTGCTGCCTGGAGTCTCTTTGCAGATCGAAGAAGCTGAGGCAATCACTGGCCTTTTGGGGTTTACTGAGGCAGCTGAATGAGGCAGTTTTCATTCCAATCCCAAAGAAAGACAATGCCAAAGAATACTCAAACTACCGTACAATTGCACTCAGCTCACATGCTAGTAAAATAATGCTCAAAATTCTCCAAGCCAGGCTTCAGCAGTACATGAACCATGAACTTCCAGATGTTCAAAGTGGTTTTAGAAAAGGCAGAGGAACCAGAGATCAAATTGCCAACATCCGTTGGATCATCGAAAAACCAAGAGAGTTCCTGAAAAACATCTATTTCTGCTTTATTGACTATGCCAAAGCCTTTGACTGTGTGGATCACAATAAACTATGGAAAATTCTGAAAGAGATAGGAATACCAGACCACCTGACCTGCCTCTTGAGAAACCTGTATGCAGGTCAGGAAGCAACAGTTAGAACTGGACGTGGACCACCAGACTGGTTCCAAATAGGAAAAGGAGTACGTCAAGGCTATATATTGTCATCCTGCCTATTTAACTTATATGCAGAATACATCATAAGAAACGCTGGGCTGGAAGAAGCACAAGCTGGAATTCAGATTGCCAGGAGAAATATCAATAACCTCAGATATGCAGATGACACCACCCTTATGGCAGAAAGTGAAGAGGAACTAAAAAGCCTCTTGGTGAAAGTGAAAGAGGAGAGTGAAAAAGTTGGCTTAAAGTTCAACATTCGGAAAACGAAGATCGTGGCATCTGGTCCCATCACTTCATGGGAAATAGATGGAGAAACAGTGAAACAGTGGCTGACTTTATTTTGGGGGGCCCCAAAATCACTGCAGATGGTGATTGCAGCCATGAAATTAAAAGAAGCTTACTCCTTGGAAGGAAAGTTATGACCAACCTAGATAGCATATTCAAAAGCAGAGATATTACTTGGCCACCAAAGGTCCGTCTAGTCAAGGCTATGGTTTTTCCAGTGGTCATGTATGGATGTGAGAGTTGGACTTTGAAGAAAGCTGAGTGCCAAAGAATTGATGCTTTTTAACTGTGATGTTGGAGAAGACTCTTGAGAGTCCCCTAGACTGCAAGGAGATCCAACCAGTCCATCCTAAAGGAGATCAGTCCTGGGTGTTCATTGGAAGGACTGATGCTGAAGCTGAAACTCCAATACTTTGGCCACCTCATGCGAAGAGTTGACTCATTGGAAAAGATCCTGATGCTGGGAGGGATTGGGGGCAGGAGGAGAAGGGGACGATAGAGGAATAGATGGCTGGATGGTATCACCGACTCAATGGACGTGAGTCTGAGTGAACTCCGGAAGTTGGTGATGGACAGGGAGGCCTGGCGTGCTGTGATTTATGGGGTCACATAGAGTCGGACACGATTGAGCGACTGAACTGAAGTGAGGCAGCTGAATCACCTACCAACTTCTTCTAGGGATTATCTAGGAAGCATTCAACCCAAGGGTTGACCCATCGTGCCAGCTTTGGGCAGAAACTGTTAACTCACAGCTTTCTAACCAGCATAAGCTTTCCCAAAGGGCAAGCGGAGGCTTGGAGAAAAACACATTCATATTTGGTCACTCTGCTCTGCCTAAACCCCTGTGATGGAAGAGCAGGTAGTGTCTGATGCCAAGAGCCTGAACTCACAGGCTTACCTGTCCATTCTTTTCTTCCTACCATCACTTTTCTGAGTAACCTGCATGTAGCAGGCACTGCGTGAGACAAACACGGCCCAGCCTGTGACCTTGAGCAGCTGCTCATCAGCTAATGGAGGGAGAGACATGGGTGGAACTGATGTTGACAATGCACACTGATCATCTAACAGAAGCACGTGTGCAGGGAGAGTTGACTCTGGCTGGGCTGGGGGGACACTGTCATGAGGAGCCCACATTCCAGACAGGCCTTAAAAGACAGCAAGGTGGACAAAGGGCTTCCAGGCACAGAAGCATGAGCCATGGAGAAGTCCAGCAGGCTGACAGTTGGGGATGGGGGCAGAGGAGGAATGGCCAGGAGCTCACAACCAGAAATGTGGCAGACGTGTAAGTGCGCCAGTGTTTGGTGCTGGACTTTGAATACTCAACAAAGAAATACCTCCCCCCACACCCAAGCCCGCCACACACACACAATAGATGCACGGTCACCTTTGGGTTTACAAGCGAGTGCACAGAAGGTGAAGGGAAAGGGCCGAGGCCAGAGGCAGGAGATGGTTCAGCAGCTGAGTGACGCAGGAGGGAGTAGGGCAGTGGAGGCTGGGGTGAGACAAGCTGGCCACGAAGCCCTGGGCATGGACGTGTCTTACCAGGGGAGAAGGAGACCAGGAGGGAGCTGTGGACAGCTGAGCCCACAGATGAGCCTGATATCAAGTTCTAGTTAAGGAGAGGCGTATTTCCTCTTAAGTGTTTTGGCTGCTGCTGCTGCTAAGTCGCTTCAGTCGTGTCCAACTCTGTGCCACCCCATAGACGGCAGCCCACCAGGCTCCCCTGTCCCTGGGATTCTCCAGGCAAGAACACTGGAGTGGGTTGCCATTTTTTGGCATTAAAACACATCACTGAGATATATGCACTCACTGATGAACTGAAAAGACAGTATCGAGGTTTCATTCCAGGAAGTGCAAAATATACTCCAGGAAAACTGCCGGTGCTGACTGAGCAGCCTTATTTCTGCCAGGGACCCAGGGGAGGGAATGCTGTCCTGGGAGGTGGACGGAACCAGGTGCCCAGTGTTTGCCGCATGTCTGCTCTGCACAGTAGCAGGAGGACAGTGCTCAACCGCTTTCTTCTTCCTCCAAACCCAGTAACTCGACTTTTTCCACACTCCAGTGTCTTGGTGTGTAGATCAGGCATTTTCAAGGCACAGTTGACCCTTGAACAATGCGGGTTTGAAATGTGCAGGTCCACATACAAGCAGATATTTTTCAATAGTAAATTTCACAGCATAATGTGGTCCGTGGTTGGATGAATCCATGGATGCAGGGGAACCTCAGATAAGGAGGAGCCACTCTAAGTTATACTTGGATTAACCCGAATGTTGTTCAAAGGTCAAATGTAGAACCAAGAGCAAAATGCTTAGCATTCTAAACCGTGGGAACAAAGTGTGGCTCCCTGAAGAAAGGCCGATAGCAGAGGCAGGTAACATAGTTGAACACGTGTTGGACAAAACACCACACGGGTGGCTTCCAGAAGCACAAAGAAGGAGACAAAGCCCTCCTTCGGGCAAGAGAACCACTGGAGGATTCCAGCAGCTGCCCCTCGGGAGAATTGGAGGGGAAGGCCAGGGGAACGAGACTTGTTTCTTACTCACATCAGGGCCCACCTTTCAAAACCCTAGGGCGCCCGGGTCACTCCAAGTGCGTGAGGTCAATGCCCAATGGGTGGGTCTTCCCTGGGGAGCTGACACCACCCACTGAACAGCCTACTTGCCCTGCCCTCACTCCCTGGCTCTCTGGCCTCTCGACACCTTCCATGCTTGCTGAACTCACACTCCAAACAACTCTCTCCCTGGAAGGATCCCACCTCCCCACCAGGGAAGCTCCCAGCTTTGTGGGAGGTGGTTCCTACTTCCATCCCCCAGCTCGGCCCTTCCTGCTTATGGAGACTGGGTGATCTCAGCTCGCAGAGCCTCAGACCATGTCCCCCTAAATGTGCTCTCAAGAGGCCCCCTTACCAGCCAGGCCTTGCAGAGAAAAGAAGTCAGGTTCCTCCACTGGTCGGAACCCTTTCTCTTGCGATGCCTTCTCGCTTCCAGGAGGGACTCTCACCTCACCACGCCACTTCAGGCTGTGCTCCACACAGCAGCGTAGCCGCCAACAGTACCCCCAGGCTCCTGCCTCCCTCACTATACCCCATCTCCAGCTCTGGTGCCTCCACACTCCTGACCCTCTACCTGCGAGCACTTCTCTCCCACTGAACCCACCTCCGCTCAGCCCCCAGCACCCCCTCTGCCTTCACCAGATGGCACCTGCCAGCAGGCAATCTGCCCAGCATTCACTGACTGATTCCTGAGTGCCAGGGCAGGGTAAGTCTCCAGGGACCCTGTGGGTCTGTCAAGTGGGAGCACTGATCCTGGGCGGGACCCGCATGGTAGGCAACTCGCAAACTCAGTTGGGCCAAGGGCTATCCGGACGGCCACCAGGAGGGCTGTTTTCATGGCCACCCATCGGCCAGCATGCCCGACGAGAGCCCCCATCCAGCCACCACGCTGCTACACTGAGGCCCACCTGAGCTAACTTCACTCTTCGTATTTCTACGACAAAATAGCTGCAATCCCATCTCTCTTGCCAGATGCCAAAAAGTTCTCCCAGAAGGTGTGTCCCTCACCGTGGAGAACACGACCCCAGAGGACCCTGTGATTTGAGCATTGCCGGAGAGACAAAGACTTTCTGGACTGAAGCTGCTGGGCCAGGTTCCCAGCCCTCTGTCTTCCTGGCCGTCTCCCTCACAGAGATTCTCCCCTCGGCTGCCTCTGCCACGTGCTTCCTCAGTCCCACTGCCTCTGACGGGGAGCAGGGCCTCATGGACTTCTCTGCGGAAGGCCTGATCTTGCTTTGCTAACACAAAAGAGGAGACAGGAGAGTCAGGAAGTGTTTTAAGAAGAGCTTTGCTTCTTGGTGAAATGACTCTCTCTGGCTCCTCCAGACACACAGTGACAACATAAAATCTGTCTGCTTCACACGTACAGCGACAGTGCCCCTCTAGTGTAGATATGCTGCTGCTGCTGCTGCTAAGTCGCTTCAGTCGTGTCCAACTCTGTGCGACCCCATAGATGGCAGCCCATCAGGCTCCTCCATCCCTGGGATTCTCCAGGCAGGAACACTGGAGTGGGTTGCCATTTCCTTTTCCAATGCATGAATGTGAAAAGTGAAAGTGAAGTTACTCAGTTGTGTCTGACTCTAGCGACCTCATGGACTGCAGCCTACCAGGCTCTTCCATCCATGGGATTTTCCAGGCAAGAGTACTGGAGTGGGGTGCCAGTGCCTTCTCCGAGAGATGCTGCTGCTGCCATAAAGATTTCTCTCACTTCTAATCTGAAGTTGTCTTCTGCTGTAAAAATACCTTGTGGAGGAAAACTACAAAGCAGCGCAGTTTCTAACGGAAATCACTCATTTTAAAACTCGGATCTATCAGTACTGATTATAAATTAGCTACTGACTTCCCCTTGGCCACTGAACTCCCCTCCCAGCTTTGTTATCAGCGGCCACTGGACACAGCCACCGACAGCGCACACACGCAGACACACACAGACTCACACGTGTGCCATGGGCAATGTGCCTTCTGGGAGCTTCATCACCGGGTGGGGGGAAGACAGGGCTCAGGGATCTGGGAAATGTTCCATAGATACGTTCCGTGTTGCCTGGATCAAGTACTTTCAAAGTTCTTATTCTGCAACCTTTCCATCAGTCCAGACAAATACTGTTCAGAGATGGAAAGGGCACAGGGATACAAACCAAAATCGCAAAGGAAATCCAGAAGAGTTTGGGAGGGGAGGAAATGTGTATGTATGGAGATATGGACAAGTCACAGGAAACAGCATCTGGCCATGCAGAAGTGCCAAATCTGACCCCACTGCAATCACCCCGATCAGTCACTTACAAGTGCCCTTTTTTTTGGTCCACAAAGATCTGATAAAGATGGCATAGAAATTAATTCGAATTAAAGAAAGGAACAGTTCTGAATTAGAATCCCACTAAAGTATGGAGTATGTGAAACCATCATTTCGTAATCCAGGTCTTACTTAGATCAGTATTGTCAGATACTTTCCACACCAATGAACAAATACTGGGGGTCGCTAAACTCATTCTCTAACTTGGATGGGTGGAGGGTTTGCTAGTAAAGAAACTGAGGGTCAGATGTCCCACAGTTGAGCCTGGACCTACTCCTCCGTCTAGTTTCAGGACAAAGGAACATCACTGCTTGCTGAGGAGGACGCCAGTGGTCACAGTGACAGTCCTGGCATGTGTACAGCATGGGGCTGTGTGCCAGGCCAGGCATTCCAGTAAGCATGGCACACAGAGTGATTCTTACTCCTCTAAACCATGCTATGAAACAGGACTACTAGTGTCCTCATTTCATGGATGAGGAAATGGGAGTCGCAGAGCAGAGCAGTCACTCGCTTGGGGGTTTGAATCCAGTCTGCTTCCAGACTCGCGCATCTTCCCCACACCGTACTGTCCGTCTCTCACACTATGCATTGACAACTGTGGGCTGGACGCACGGCCTCCCCCAGGGGACGTAATATGCAGAGCAGTCCAACACAGTTTAAAATAAATGTCCTGTTTTGTCTTAAAGTGAAGAGAAATTTTTCTAAATTAAACACACGAAAGATGGTATGGCTCTGAGAGGTCTGCAGCTGGTCGAATTTTCCATCAAAGGTGAAAAAGATGCTGTAGACCAAGAACAAAGAAAACTGAAGTTTTTATGCTGGAAATCTAAAAGTAACATCAGGGCAGAATTATATCTGATGGGTTCTGTGAAAGCAATGTCTCCAATGCTCAAGTAAGGAGGTGAGTTTCTGAGACAGTGTGACACATGCTCTTCTAGAAACAGAAAATCTGGTTTCAAAACAATCTTCACTGTGCAAATTCCTAATTTGCTCTTTTTCTCAGAATTGTTTTTATGAGGTTTAGGTTTTACAAATTTATTTTCCCCTGTGTACATAGATGCCCTTATCAGGTGATAACCTAGTTATCAGCCAGAACCATTCAGCATAATCCAGAAACACAAGACTAACGGGAAATGCGCACTTCTCAGAGATGATTCAGCAACAGCCCTTGACAAATGACTTCAGCAACTTACCTTAGGCTTAAATGCAATGACTTTCAAAACCATCTCGACAGTGAACACCCCAGTGAAGACCATGTTCAGGATGTCCATGGCGTCATTAAACATCTTGGACTGCTCGTAGTGCTGTGGATGGAGGCAGAGGCACAGTTCTCAGGGTCTGCTCCAGATTTGCAAAAGGAGGCTCCCCAGCCCTCCAGCCCCAAGCAAGCATCCATCCCACACTTGGACATGGAGGTGACCTCCCCATCCAGCACCCTCTCCCAGTGATCCTACCGACCCTGCACGGGCACATGGCTGACCCCCCACAAAGTGCAGGAGCCTCGACAAGATGAGGGTGACTGAACAATGAAGGGAAAAGAAATCCATTTCCTCTGCTCAGGATAAAGGGAATCCACCCTTTCTCCCGCCAGGGTTTATATTCAGGCCCTTGACCCAGGTACAATGCAGAAGACACCCACAGGTCTATGGACAAACGTATGACTCAGTTAGGTCTACATTTTATGCCATTTAGGCCTATGTTCAATCAAAGTCAGTATTATCTTGACTGTATGCTTTTCCCTACATCAGCAGAGGATCCTTTTCATTCATAAAGAATTCTTCAATTTAAGGAAAGGGCCAGAAAATGTATCCTTGGCTGTCTTTAGAGCCATTTTCCAGACAACACCGGTTTGCTCAAATCCTTACAGTCAGTGGGAAACTGAAACTAGACCTCGGCCACTCTCGTCCTGGCACAACAGCCATCAGGCAGTGTGAGTGCTGGAAACGGTCAGTCCCGCTCTGAAATTCAACATGGCCAACTGATGGGAGCTGCAGCTCCTGCTCCCAGCATGAACAAGGAGAGGAGGTCACACAGGTCAGACTCCATACTCCACAAACCAGAAAGTTTCCCACCGTCATGCTGAGAGTGACTTGAGGATAAGAATGTCACTCAGATGGTCCCAGGGCAAAGTGCCTGACACAAGTCATCCAGCATCAACTGTCTCCCACTTTACCAACAAAGAAAGCCAGGCCTGGCGGATGAAAATAACTTGCCCTGGATCACCCAGGGGCTGAGGAGTCAAGTCAGGATTGAATCCCCTGTCTTTTCAGCTCCACACTGACAGAGCTTGAGTCCTCACCCACTCCCTGGCCACAGGAGCCCACAGGAAAGGTTTACAGACTGGAAGGCCATGCTAAGGCTCCACAGAAATGTCACTGATGGTCACAATGTATATACAGTCAGTCTCTTATGCAAAAGAGTGCCTGTAAACTCCTGCCCTGGCAACTGCTAGCCAGAATGGGAGTCTGGCCAAACTGCAGCCCAGACTCATCCGAAAAGCAAAGCCTTCCTCCTGTGAGGGGGCGGCATTCCACCCTCAGGATCTGGGGCGTGGGGCTGCGCCGAAGGCCCACATGTGATCCGCGTGGCTGTCTCCATTTTTACCTGCATGGCCAAGCAGAGTGTGTTGAGCATGATGAGGACAAACATCATGTATTCGAAAGGCGAGGAGTTCACCACGTACCAGAACTTGTACTGGTAGGGGTTTTTGGGGATGTATCTCCGCAGCGGACGTGCCTTCAAGGCGTATTCAACACACTGACGCTGCAATGGCAGAAAAGAGCAACGGGGGTCCTGAGCACGTCTATGGAAGAAGGACACAGTTCTCGTCTGCCCTGAAAAGCCGGTGCACACCTACTGGGAAGGACCATGGATGACGGGAAACCGCCACAGCAACCCCCAAGGGTACCACTCAGCATCACTGACAATGGACCCCCAGATCCATCACCTCATCCACCCCCCACAGCAGCCTTGGAGGGTACGTGGAACAGCCAACGTGCTTTCATTTTGCTTATTAAAAGACTGAGGTCCTGTAGTGCATTAAGCAGAGATGCAAGGCCTTGATCCCCATCTCTGCCTGCCATTCCTCAATGCTGGAATGGTGGAATTCTCCTGCCTAGGAAAAGAAGCCAAGTAATGAGAGGCAAGGAAATCTTCAAGAATCAGAGGGGCTGGGCTGATTCCCTGAGACTGGAGGTCCCTGGCTGCTCCAGGAGGGACCCACATAAGACATCACCCAGAAGGAGAAGCGAGGGTGTTAACCCTGAGCATCTAGTGGTGAGTGAGCTGAGTGTCTGCTGAGAACTTATGAGGCTCAGGAGCTCGTTGAGTTCATCTCAGAACCCCAGGACATGGTCTGTGATGACAGCTAGGGCACTGCCCCAGGCACTCACATGGGGGCCGAGACCAGTGCACCACGTGCAGCCAGCATAGAGGAGCCTCCAGCCTCGAAAGCCTTCAGCTCAGCATCAGACCCTCCTGGCTCCTTGGCCCTCACTAACCCCTATTCTCGGCTCTGTCTCTGGATTCTGACTTTGGACAGGCTCCTCTCCATCCAAGGCCTGGCTCTGCTGTGACCTCACATACTGCCTCTTGGGACCCCTGATCGGAGCCTCTTTGGGACCTTGTGGTGACCTAGTTTGAGCTCGGCTGCTGCTTGGGTCCTGCCCTGACGCTCTTCTTCCTTGGCGGTGGTCAGGAGGGTGAAGAGCTGAGCCAGGCCTCCCTCAGACTGTGGCTGATACAATCTGCAGGCGCACCCGACGAGAGTGACATCTCCCTGAAAACCCGGCAGTCCTCGTGTTTCCCCTGGCGGGGATGCTATAGCCCGAGACAGACGGTCTCACCACGCATGGCCACTTCCCCCCAGGAAGCCCGGGCTGGCATATGACCCTTGCTCACTATGTAATCATCAGAGATGGCTACTGATAGAGGGCCTGGGGGAAACTCCCAAAACACAATCTCCGTCTCACAGACTACTTTTCAGGGCTGAAAGTTAACTCGTTAATGTCCTCAATTAAAAAGAGATAAGGGAGCTAACCCAGACAGGAGGGGGGAAGCACCCACAGTCACAGAGCAGGTTCAGGGAGAATACGACCAGACCCAGTCTCCCAGCCCTCTCACATCATCAAGCAAGCAGAGCCAAAGGCCCCCATGTCTGTCAGCTTGGTTAAAACGAGGTGCAGGGTCAAGAGAGAGTGGTTCCAGTGCAATCTTGGTTTCAAGGTTAAAGTTAGTAACTTTCCCTGTGCTGTGAGAGGGTACTTCCTTCTAAGTCAGTGGTTCTCAACCAGGGGACATTTGACAATGTCTGAAGATGTTTTTGGTTCTTGCCAAAAACAGTGCAGAATGGGGGGTGGTGCAGAAGGTGCTGCTGGAATCTAGTGGGTAGAGGCCAGTGATGCTTCTAAACCATGCACAGGAAGCACAACAGAGAGAATTATCCAGCCTCCAGGGTCAACAGACCCAAGGTTGACAAAGTCAAGGCTATGCCCCACCAGGGACTGTGCGAGTATCAGGGGGTGTTCTCTGTCCCCAAGCCACACCACCCTGCATGACGTTGAGCTGTTACAGGTAGGTCATGACCACACAAGGCGGCCAAGGTATTCTGGCTTCTCACCCACATGTGGGGGTAAATTTAAAAATTACTGCCTCATCTGTCTCTGGGTAACTAACTCTCAATACTGATGACTCAGATTGGCTGAGAGTATGCTCTGAGCAGAGCCTGAGCCCCAGGGGCAGAGAGCAGGTGGGCACCCTGCTCTGCACGTGGGGAAAGCCATCAAAAGAGAGATCAGTCCTCTTTAACTCAAGGGACGGAAGCCCAAACAGTGTGTGACTTTAACCTGATTTTTGTCCAGCTCACAGTTCTTATACTCTTTCTCTCCCTGCTCCTGAAATGTGACGATGACGAAGCCCACGAAGATGTTCATCATGAAGAATGCGACAATGATGATGTAGATGATGAAGAAGATGGAGATCTCCACACGGTAGTTGTAGATGGGGCCCACATTCTCTCCGTTCGAATCGATGGCTTTGTACAGCAACCTGGAGAGCAGAGAACCAGTCAGCACCAGCCCCACTGCCTTCTGAGTGCCTCTGGGGGCACTGACAGTGGGAGCCCTCACTAGGAGCCCACCCCAAGTGCCCTGGATACACGGTGGTCCCCCAGGAAGCCTCCTGAGCATCAGGCCAGGCAGCCCAGCACCTGGGGGAGGAGGGAGCACCTGGGATGTATTTGTGAACTGATTGCTCTGAGAACCAAGAAAGATTTACAAGTATTGAATAATGCTCCTTCCTAGTCGCAGACAGAAGAGAGGAAGAACATCACACGCAAGTCTTTGGTGGAACGGAAAGCTATAAACATGAGAGCACAAGTAAGCAGCCAGGGCAATTCCAAAGAACTATAAGAGGTTCCCCAAACTGAAACAGGCACTACCGTGAAACACGTGCCAAGCAGAACTCTGAGCAGAAGGAGGGGAGATTACTGCAGCAGCCTCCAGTTCGATTCACGCCCATTCCCATGCAGACGCAGCCTCTCCGAGGACTAACTGCACGCCGCCCTGTGCTGGATGCTTGTGCGTCCAACTGGAAAGGTGGACACACTGCAGTCCTGTCTCACAGAAGCTCAGGGAGGGGTCTCAGTGTCCAAGGTCAAGGTCAAGGTCCTGGGGGTCAGACTCAGAGTGGAGCCCATCTGCCTTGAGCCCCAAGCTCATTCATTTTCCTGCCATCAGATTTGCTAAAGTGACATGTTTAAAATCTGAGGCCACAGCCAGTGCCTCTGAGAGTGCAAGCTCTCACCCCATGCTCCCCTCCCCCAGGGCCAAGCCCCATCCAAGTGTCCTTTTATTCTGCAGGTACTCCACACATCCAGAGTCCTGCCAGCCCGTCCACCCTGCACAGCTCCTCTGGGCATGACAACTTGACATGCAGACCACCAGTGTATGTATATTCTGGTGGCAGGAGCTGGGGTGCCATCAGAGAGCAGAGAACAAGAAACGTGTAAGAGACTCTCCTTTTGTATTCTACTTCCCTCCCCTTTTCTTACTCCACCCGTCAAAACCCAAGTCACTCCTCAGGGCCCCGTGCTACATGTCACTGATGCACCAGGTCTCTCCTGCCTGGCTTGGCTGAGGACACTGACTACATGTGGGCTTTGAAAGGGGGAACCATGTCTAGACAGCTCCATTCCTTCCACGGGGCTTAATACAGTGTGCTGCGGAGAGCTAACATCAAGAGCACATTTCATGAACAACCGAGTGAGTGCATCAGTGAAAGACATGACACGCCGGTACGTATTAGGACTCGGAGTGAACGGACAGCCCGGGACACAATCAAGGGCCTCTCTAGGACAGCGTAATGGCTTCACTGATGGGGCGACACAGGGGCTGGCCTGAAAAAGGCCTCTGGGGATTCCCCATTCCCATCCAGGGATGCCCCCCTCACCCCATCCCAGCTTCTCAAATCTGAGAGTCCTGGCAGCTGCCCATAGAGGTGAATCATTCACCGAATCAGACAGCGGAGCCCTGTGCATCAGGAAGTGACTGCTAAGTGGCCCAAAGTTACAAAGTCAGAGAAGAGGCCTGCAAAGCTGGAGAAAAGCAACAGGACTCGCTCCAGGAGAGACGGCTCAGCCCAGGGTGCTTTCGAAGCAGCAGGGGCATCCCTAGGAGACACATGGTCCTGGTACTCACGCGGGCCAGCCCTCGAACGTGGAGACTGTGAACAGAGCCATCATAGCCGAGAGGACGTTGTCAAAGTTGAAATCACTGTTTTGCCAGATCCTCTCACGGACCACAGGACTATCAACATCCCCATCCTTGTAGAGGATGAAGAGCCCCCTAGACAGGAAAAGAGGTGGGGTCACCCAAGCTGGACATGGAATGGGATGACACGCCAATCCCTCTGCAACCCTGGGCACCATCCCGCTCGGTCCACAGCCAGGCCACAGCTCTGAGCACAGCACAGGCTGCCCTTCTCCATATCCTGGCCTGTGTTTAGTCTACTCTTCGGTTCAAATAACCAGTTAAACGAGTATTCTCCAGAGCTACCAAGCAGACACCTAGCACATGCCTGATCACAAAGGAGAACTACTGAACAAGAACCATCTCTCCTACAATGGGCTCCAAGTGTGCAATGAAGAACCAAGAGCTTTGGCCGTGCAGAATTCCACAGCTCTGGGAAACCAGCCCAGGCCTCCTCTTATCTCTGTCTTAGTTTTAATCGAATTCCTTTTCTGATAGTAGCAATATTCCCAGCTTTCTTTCCAAAAGAATTCTGTAATTGCTGGCACACAGTATTTCTCATACAATTTCACTTCTGGAAGGGTTCCAGCCCCTTTGTTCCACAGAAGAGGAGGCTGACATAGTGAGGGATGGGAAGGCTTCCATGCTGTCACCTCCATGGGGACCCCCCCAACCCACAGTGTGAACGGGGCCCCCAAAGCCCACAGCCACAGTCACACGGCAGTCAGATAACTCTCTGAGAGCCCTGACCGCTGAAAAGAAGTGCCCAGTGAGCCCCCAGTGCAAGCGGCCCAGCCGTGGCTGGCGACATCTCAGGACGGGGACACAAGAACATCTACGCTAAGGTCTCAGCACTTCAGGCTGTGGTTCCGTGTCTGCCTTCAGAGTCAGGTGGATGAGCTGGAGCAAGAGGAATGAGTATTCACCACCTGCTCTCTCCTGTCACCATTACTGTGAATGAAAACGAGACCAAAAGGCAGGTGAGGGGAGCACGTGGGGAGAAGCAGCCTGGGACTTAAGTCAGCAGAGGCGGCCAATCCTGGACTCCCAGCAGGTTGAGCTCTGAGTTCTGGTTTGAGGAAAAACTTGGATACGTGGCTGTAGGGAGAGCTAATTGTTATTGTAAGTTTTAGTGCCCATCCTTCAGTTTACTGATTCTACACCAAACATCAAAAGTCATCAGTCCATTCGCTCTCTTTTTTAAAATATAAGGAATCTTTGCTTCTTTTCTTTTTAAAACAAAACAAAAAATTTATTTGGCTGCACCAGTTCTTAGTTGCGGCATCTAGTTCGCTGATCAGGGAACGAACACAAACCCGAGCCTCCTGCATCGGGAGTGTGGAGTCTTAGCACTGGGGAAGATGGGGAGCTCCTCATGTGTCCATTCTTTAGGGGTGATGAAAAGCTCCGGAACCGGCCTGAGGTGTCGCTCGTAGCACAATAGGGCTGTATGAAATGCCACTGAACTGTGCAGTGTGAAGAGGTCAATTTTATGTTTTGTGAATTTCACCTCAAAACCAACTCCTCCGTCTTTCCAGCTATGAGCTGAGCTCTCAGGACTCTTGTCCTCTACAACAAAACCTTCAGAGACACTAAATATGAACAAATCCTTGAAGCTCTCTATCTGTTCTTCCGAATTCCCCACTCCCACGTTCAGGACAGGCTTCCTGGGCGGCTCAATGGTAAAGAATCTGTCTGCCAATGTAAAAGACATGAGTTTGACCCCTGGTCTGGGAAGGAAATGACAACCGACTCCAGTATTCTTGCCTGGAGAACCCCCTGGACAGAGGAGCCTGGTGGGCTACAGTCTCTGGGATCATGAAAAGTCTGACGCGACTAAGCGGCTACAGAGCAACAACGGTCAGGACACTCACCTGCACTCTTCGGGGTTACTTTTGGCTTCGTCTGTGCAGCGATAGAACTTTCCCTGGACACAAAACAGACAGGCAGTCAAACTCTGGTTCCCCCTGAAGAGACGGGCTCGGCTCCGTGCTCAAGGGCCCTGCCCTGTACCTTGAAGAGCTGGACCCCGATGCAGGCGAACATGAACTGGAGGAGCGTGGTGACGATCATGATGTTGCCAATCGTCCGGATGGCCACGAAGACACACTGGACCACATGCTGGGGAAAGGGGCGGGGAGCGGACAGGGGGCTGTTACTTGCCTGTGCTATTTTAGCCGCAGGGTGAACTAATATCAGCCAAGATTTTCTATGATTACGTGCATTTTTCTATGCGTTTCCTACTTGACAGTCCTCTATGCCTTGCCTTGCAGGTAGTGATCTATGGCGAGCTCCCCTCAGTGCATCGTGGCCACTTGGGAGGGACGCCCTGTAAGCAGCTGCTCCTTGATTTCCTTGAAAGCAGTGAGCTTAGGGTAGAAGAAGAGCCATGGGGCACAGCAGTAGCTGGCACACAAGCCCTTCTTATGTACCCCATAAGATGACTTGGGAAAATGTTAACCCTCTGGCCTTTTGTACAAACTCCCTAAGAACAGAGCTAAAGACTGAACTATACCCAAAGGAATACTATTTATAATGAAAAAAGTAATAAAGTATGACAGTCGTCAGATAAAGAAAAATATTTTAAATTAACAAAAATTTTAAAATAGCAATTTTTAAAATGCTACCAGCACTTGGGAGGGGTAGCCTCATTGACTAGAAATGTTCTTTCTAAGCCAAAACCCACTTGAAAAATCCATCAGGCCTCAGCCAAGCTCCGGCCCAGGAAAGTCGATGATGACAGCTAACCCTGACCAAAGCTAGTCCAGCCTCAGGAGGAATCCGAACCTTAAGTCCTTTCGCTCTGTTGATGGCCCTGAGAGGCCTCAGGACCCTTAGGACCCTCAGAATCTTCACAACAGAGATGGCACTGGATCTAAGGGAAAGAGCAGAGGAAAGAAAGCAAGCAGAGTGTATCACAGTTGGTAAAATGCTGCGAGATGATTTCACTGCAGTGCGATGATGGTGGGACCCCAAGGAGCAGAGCCAATCTCTCCCCACAGGAGGACGGGTCTACTCCTTCCCATCCAAACTCCACCACAGTCCTGGATCAGAACTCACGGAGCCCTGAGTCACACAGCTGATGCAGCAGAGATGCGACTCTGGGTGCGCCTGGTTCTTCCCACCTGATGTCTACTCTAGGTGTGACCTGGCTGGGTTGTGCTGGTTTGGTTTTCTAAGTTTGGAGGCCCTGCTGTGCTGCTCTGATGCTGGGCTTCCCTGGCCTTCAAGGAGGCTGCTGCTGGGTGGGAGAGATGGGCAACTGCAAGCCAATGTGCAGGAGTGGCAACAGAGGGAAGGCAGCCAGGGGAGCATGCCTCGGTGGGGCTCTGGGAAGGCGCCCTGGAGGTGATAGCCAGGTGAGTACCTGGGGGTGATGGAATTACCTAGACAAACAGGGAAGGGGCTCCAGCCGAGGGGGGCAGCACCTGCTCAGGCCCTAGAAGGGAGGCTGCGGCTGGTGGAGAATGGCAGGTGGCTGAGTGTGGCCGCAGCACGAGCTCTCAGCAGGCAGTGGGTGGGGGCGGAGAGCCAGGCACAGCCGGGAGCCCCCGGGAGCTGCAGAGATACTCTTGAGAATGTCCGTTTAGGCTACAGCTACATGGCTCCCCACACTGGGCACTGAAGGGAGGTGAGGGAGAGGGTTAGCACAGGGCAGCTTCAGCAGGGGTCCTCATCTTCTGATGGGGACAGAGCCTCTTATTCACCTTTAGTTCAGAGGCCGTGTGCACACAGGGCTCTTCTATGGAGAAAATGGTGGTCAGCACCCAAGCAGAAGTGCTTTGAAGTCCACAGGAAAGCAAGGCCCCCCCCCCAGACGCTCCCACTGGAGCCTCTGCCCCACGCCCCCAGATACGGCAAGCTGCGGCTATTCCCCACTGGAAATCACTCAACGCCATGGAAAGGCCCCGAGGCTCTAACTTGCAGCTTTGCCCTTCCCAGATAAAACTTTTAGAGACTGGAAGAAAAGGGTCACAGCAGCAGATTTATCCTGGACAGCAAAGAAGCCTTTGATCCTCCAGCTAGAAGGGCTAAAGAGGCCACCTCGTACTACCCTTCCTGTTCAGAAGTGGAATGGAGATCTCAGGAAAGGAGGCCCCCCAGGACCTGAAGAGCCCACGGAGAACCCAGGCTAGAGCCCAGCTGCCCTCCCTCCTAGTTCAGACTTCCCTCACCCTCTTTTGAAAACAAAACAAAAAAATCAGAGAATAGTGAGCACAGCCCAGCAAATGGCATAAACAGAAAAACAGAAGCACAAGGAAGCATGCGCTGTCACAATGCTTTCTGGTGTGGGTGCAAATTAAGCTTTCCAGTTAACTGAACGCCAGTTCAGTTTATAAAAGCGTTAGTCACTCAGTTGTGTCTGACTCTGTGCCACCCCACGGACTGTTACCCTCCAGGATCCTCTATCTATGGAATTCTCCAGGCAAGAATACTGGAGTGGGTTGCCATTCCCTTCTCCAGGGGATCTTCCTGACCTAAGGATTGAAACTGGGTCTCCTGTATTGCAGGAAGATTCTTTACCATCTGAGTCACCAGGGAAGCCCCTCACATAGACCTGCCTGCCCAACAGTCCTGTGTATACACACACACACACACACACACACACACACACACACAGAATACTTACTGGATCCCAAATGACACCAAAGACACCCCAACAACCAGCATATCCAGTAAGTTGAAGTAGTTCCTGCAGAAAGCGCCTTTGTGGAGGAAAGCGCCAAAGGTCATCATCTGTGAGCAGAATCGTAAGTGATTTAGTGTTTTTTTCTCTTTGTTTTTCTTTCCAGGGGAAAAGAAACCTGGGCTCTTTACAAAATCTTGAGCGAAGTATGACTTTATGAACAAGTGTGGGTTAGGAAGCCAGAAACGCAAAGCAACAGGGCCGAGTAATAACCAAATGCTTTGTTCAAAAATGAAAAAAGGGCAGTTGATTCCCAACACATTTTAAAAGAACACACCAACTGGGACTTCATTATGGCGATGACAAATTTCAAATATGATTATATCACTGGCACGTCCAAAGGCTCTGTCTCAGGGGTGGTCCACATGACCAGGTTTCTCAGGATGCAATCGCTGCCCAGACAACCTGGCTTCCCCATAAAACTCTGGTTCCAGCCCCTCTGAGATGCCAGCACAGCCCATGTTGCTCCAACTCAGGCTTCTCAGTGGGGCTAGAAGTGCCGGAGCCCTGGCCTCACACACACAGTTGACAAAGACACTGACTTCATTTCCCCAGGCCCCATACTGCTCTTAACAGTCCCGAGTGATCTGTCCTTTTCCAAGGGCTCCTGCAAGTCCAGCTACGCTGGCACATGCCAGGTGGGGCTCAGAAGCTGCCACGAGTACCTCATCTGCTCTCTAAGCCACGCCCCAAGTGCCCGGAGCCCACACTGCAGGTGCTCACTGAGCTTCCTAAGTAAGGAGCTTAGTGAGGAAATGCCCCAGAGAAAAAACTGAAAAACACATGGAGTTACTGCTTATTTTTTAAAAAGATGGGGGAATTTTCAGATAAGTACAGGAGAGGAAGAGCTGGGAGTTAATCATACTAGACCACATGTTACTGCCAATAATCAATCCTCTTTGACCCACAAACTACAACAAAAAGCCCACTTCAAATGTAACCCAGTAACCAAACAGCCTTTCAAACCTTCCCCAGGCTGTCAGGAACCAGCCTTTCAATGTCAGCTGCTTCTCAGAGATTCTCCACTTTCGGAATCCCTCTTGTTTTAGCTTATTTTCCACTCTCTAAGATTTCTTCAAAATGAGGATTGATTTGGAAGATTTAAGTCACTGGGGCAAATACATAGAAAGTGAAAAGTAGTAATTGTGGGGGTTTTTTTCTTTTAAATAAACCTGTATCTCTTTGCCCTGAAAGCCACTTCACTGAACAACTTAAAAATGTGGAAAGGAAAATAAAACCTCAATTAACCAGGCTAACAGGCTAAGGATGACATTTCCAAATTCAGTCTGAGGAGATGGCGAATCACCAAAAAAGAAAACCTGGGATGGAGCACAGGCCAGGTGGGCACTGCTGCACCCCACACCCTGAGCCTTCAGCTGCGATGCCCATCACCATGGAGACGGTGGTAGAATCTGCTCACCGATCCAGGCAGCATCTCACTTCAGACCACATTCAACCACATTTACTGACCTGATGGCAGGAAAATGAACTCAAACATCTAGAAGATTTTTAACAAAGGTTTAAACAGAGGTTGGTTGGTCAGTACTGTGCTAATATTTTCATTAGCCAAAAAAAAAAAAAGAGAGAGACAGAGAAGGACAAAAAGTAACTACTCTATTGCCTGGAATGTTAACTGAGGTTTTATTTTACAGAAGATTTTGTAAAGAGCCCAAGTTCCATGGTAGTCTACATGAAAATATTTTTTTTTTTTTTTTGTCCTGAGATGCACACACAAAAACCCCAACATGGTTTAAAGAAACTTGTGGTTACAAGTCCCCATATCCCTGAGGGTCTCCCCACCAGGAGATGCTGCAGGCCACACTGTCCCAGGACTTCAAGGATGCACACCCCTGGGCAAGTCTGGGGTTCTGGGATATCCGCTGTGGGTCTCCAGACTTCCGAGTCCATAGAAATGGAGGCTGGCTCACCCAAGGTGGCCTTCAAAACCAGGACGCAAACCACATGCAGCAATGGCGACTGGCAGCTCATGCATGGGCAGTACATTCTGGGCACCCTGTCCAGAGGGTGCTCTTTTTGTTTGTGTAAATGTAAGCCCATCCATTAAAACATATATATCTTAACACAGAGAGACCCATGGTATCTTGCAAATCTTGTTGCAAGAAAATAGTGTGTTACTATTTCCGGGCACTGAAAACATAATGCAGTCAAAGAAATGAGAGAGGCGTTTCCTCTGTAAGAGGAAGGCGTTTCCTCTGACTTCAAGGTCAGGAGGTCAGGAAGGGTGGAAGAGAGTTCACACACAGCACTGGACTGGTTGTCAGTTGACAAATTTCAGAAGATACTAAAAAAAGGAGCAAAATGTAATTCCCAATCACTATTAGGAAGCCAAAGTAGCTCCCACATGCATTCAAAGGTTTTTTGAAGAAACAGCAACAAAAGGTTGAATGGTTACAGGAAAAAAATCCTTTGATTTAAAAAAAAAAAAAAAAGTGGAGGTTGATCACAGAGGACAAAAACTGAAAATAGCCAAAAGCACGTCACGTGTCTTGGCCGTGTGTCACACACAGGAGCAGGCCCCTGAAACACACTCCTGTGATACCTGTTACCTTTAAAACGATCTCAAATGCAAAAGTACCAGTGAAGACATAATCTGCATAACCTAGCATCTGGAAGGTAAACAAAGAATTGCCAGCGTTATTGCTACTGCTGCGTTAGAGTATGCAAGGATCCATGAAAAAGCCGTTACCTTCAACAGGATTTCAACAGTAAAGATGGCTGTGAAAGCATAGTCAAAGTAACCCAGTATCTGCAAGGCACAACACGTGGAGATGAGAAAATGGCATCTGGACAACTCCCGACAGCCCACATGCGCTCAGAGACCCGTCATCCCGGGAGGAGCCTGTCACCCTGGAGGGAAGTGCAGAGATGCTCCAAGGGCCCCACTCGGTCCATCAGAGCTCTGGGCACACTTACCTCCTGTGACCACTCTTGCTGACTCCCCTCCCAGCCCTGTGTTCTGGGCAGCAGAGGCTCACTTAGCAAAGTGTTTTATTAATAACCTTTGTTCATCGGCACACGATGCTGATAAGATACTTGTGGTGTCAGATTAATTAGTCTCACACACATTTTAGATCCTTAACTGCCCTTTTGGTAGAATGAAATACGCTGCCCTCCTGCTGAGCTTCAGATTGGAGGGAAAATGTAAACAAAGGTATAAGTGGCATCAAAGGGGGTCTTGTGTCCCCTTCTAATTTCCACCCATTCAGTCAGGGAGCCAACACCTTCCTCCACTGACGCGCCGGGCTGGATAAATCTGCAAGGAAGAGTTTCACTGATCCTCTTCCACCCGCCCGCTGCTCTGTGTCTAACGCTGCACTCTCTCCCTCAAGGCAGGTTTTCTCCTTGCTGGGCCCATTTTATCAGCACTCCCCCAAATACCACCGACATTATAGCCGCTACAGTCCTGTCTCCCCTTCTAGGGTCCCTGCTTCTCCACAGATCTGGGGGGCAGGAGGGAGGGCAGGTGGACGGCAGCAGGCCTCAACTAAGGAGGCTCACAGGAAGTCCTCAGCCACGCACAGGGCAGCTGGGACCCTCCAGTGGAATCGGCCACCTTGGCTGCTTATCTTCACGACAACTGGGCTGTACAGTTTGGGGGAACAAAAGAGACCAGCGCTGGAAGGTAACCCGTGGAGCCCACTCAGGCCGACTCCGTTCATTTCCCAGATGCAGATGCTGAGAACAGAGGCAGCTGCTCAGGCCAGGCGACCAGTCTCTGCATCACTGGCATGGGGCCAGGCCTTTGAGATGCTGGTCGAGAGCCCTGGGCCCTGCTGTGTGCATGTGGGACCCACCCCAGGGGAGTCCTCACTGCTATGAGACTAAGACGAGAACCTCTGCTTCAAAGGCCAGCTGTCCTCCCCGAAGTTCTCTCTTCAGACAGCATTATTCATTTTCCAAACTGCTTCCATTTGGGGATTTATAAATTTTGCTGGAACACTTCTGGTATAACTGTGTTTCTGTCCAGCCAATTAAAGGTCTTTCGCAGGACACCACGGAGGCTGCCCACAAGGAGCCCTGTCCCTCACCCTTATCCCCTCCAAGGTCACAGCAGGTTTCTGTGTGTGTTGAAAGCGGGTGGGGCGCCAAGAAACACACAGCTTCTGGCAAGCCAACAACCCGGCCTGGTATCGCGGGGCAAGGCTCTCGGACTCAGGTTGCTCTCTGTTCACTCTGCCTACTTTTTCTTTTTCACTAATAACTCAGCTAAGGTTAAAAAAAAAAAAAAAAAACAACCCGCTGCTAGATCTCAGTTATATGATGTATCTAAGGTAATCAAACTCACAGACAGAAAGCAGAAGGGTGATTGTTAGGGCTGGGGCAGGTGGACATGGGCATAAAGTTCCCCACATAAGGTGAGTAAGCTCTGGAGATCTGCTGTCCAACATGGTACTCAGAACTAAGGATACTGTCTTGTATCCTTAAGAATTTGTTAAGGAAAAGCTCATGCTAACTGTTCTGACCACAGTCAAATATAAACAGTGCAATATTTTTAAAAGCAAGACACACATTCATGTGAACATCTATTTAAAAAGAACAATAACATTTCTTGGAAAAGGCAGCAGGGAAATAAACCCATGGGGAAGTAATTACAATAAAAACTAGAATATGAGGCCTGCAGGTAAACAAACTCTTGGTCAATCTGTGTTCTAGGATCAGTTTGTGACCTAGTCTGTCACACAATGGTACTTTTTCCCTAAACAGCTTTCCCTCTCTGTGTCTCATCTTTATGATGGAACTGATGACACCCTGTTGTGCTTTATTCCATCTGAGCATTTAGATAGAGACCTCAGGAACCTTAACAAAAGCTGTAACCCCTGGGTACAGGTTGAGACAGGCTCAGGGCTCCATCTTTACGTCACCCAACCATGCTTTGAGGGGAAGATCTTTTCATCTTCATATCAGGATGCCCACTATCTCATCAGTCTCAGAGATTGGGTTTGCCAGGCTTCAAACCAAAAGCACGGGAAATGGAAAGACAGCACAGGGCTTGGTTGTCACAACTGAAGTCATGGGGCACTGATCTGGTGACTTGTCTAAATCCACAAATCTCAAAAGTCTCTTGTACAGAAAGAGGCACCACAAGGGCAAGGCAGCAACCCCTGACAGCCTCGCACACTGGTGGGCCTGCCTCCCCAGGCGGCTTTCTGGGAGATCAGCTGAAACTGCGCTACAGCATCAAGGCCTGGCAGTCCACAGGCTACCGTCTTGTGAAGCTGTCTTGCCTCTGGATTGCTCTCAGTGCTTATGGCTGACCTGCTGAGACTGACCTGCCCAGGCAAGAACTGACTTAGGTACCAGTCTCTGCCCAACACAGATGCCAGGCAAGGGAGTCAGCCCTGAACTTTGAAAACTGATTAATAATAGAAGATTAAACCCTCTCTTCTCTTTGAAAAGCCACCTACTGGCCCAAACTAACCTAGGCTTCATTCTTCTCCGCTGAATGCCTCAGGTCCCCATCTGCCATCTCCCTGACTTGTATTTCTCATCAGTAACAGTAGCTGTGTGAATCTGAGTCCATATAAGTCTTCCTGCCAACCCCAAGTAAGAGCCCCCTAGGCATGTGACACACCAGGTTTCAATTTTCTTTTCTCTCTGCTGGATGCTGCCACAAGCAGGAAACCTCAAAACAGGTGTGCACATGAATTTGAGGAGGGGAAAAGAGGAATCAAAATGTCGGCAGCGATGCAGAGAAGCACGGCTCCTGAATACACTGTTACTGCAGAGTATCTGAAATGAGGTATAAAATATATGATTCAATAAAGGTTTGTGCCCATAACAAAAAAATCTCTCTGGCACTGACAAATCTGCAGCATAAAATGCCTTCAGGGGAAGGAGGGGCCCACATGAGCTTTGACCCTCGTAGCCCCTGCAGGCCCTGCCTGGACACCGGCCTCTGCCTGCGAGCCCAGCGCTGACTGGGGGTGGGAGGGTCCGCCCTGACACCCTCGCTGGGGGCTTACAGTGTTCCGGAAGGAGTGGCTGCGGATGGGGTCCTCAGCGGCGAGGGCGGCGCTGCTCAGCATGATGAAGACGAGGATGAGGTTGGTGAAGATGTGGTGGTTGATGAGCTTGTGGCAGCCCACGCGGATCCTGCAGGAAGAGCCACCGCATGGATGAACCCTGGAAGGGCCCGAGCCCACCAGCCAGCGCTCTCAGCATGCTGGGGCCACTCCATGGTGATGGACCAGGTGGAGGACCGCTGTCCCTATGCCACCCAAGCCCCACCCAGCAAACTGGGACCACCAGACCATTCTTTCCCTGAAACCCTGAGGGTTCTGTGTGGACAAGCCCCACAGACCATTCACTGCGTCCTGAAAAGCAGGAACACCACCCTTCTAAAGGTGAACAAACTGAGGCTTCAGCTTGTGAAAGAACTTTCTTAAGGTGACCCAGCTATGGGAATTCCCTGGCAGTCCAGTGGTTAGGACTCTGCGTTCTCACTGCCAAGGGCCAGGGTTCAATCCCTAGTCAGGGAGCTAAACTCTCAGAAGCCCCATGGTATTGCCACCCGCAAGTCCCCAAAAAGGTGACTCAGCTAGTAGGGGACCAGGGCATATTTCCAATCCAAGTCTGATGGTGACACCTCCCCACTGTAACATGAAGCCCAGAAGCTCCCTTTTCCTGCCTTGAAACAGAGACTGAGGTCAGAGTTCATCGTAGAAACTCACACAGAACAGGGGTGACCCCAGCAGCCAGGCTGGCTGCATCCTGACCTGACCTCAGGGAGAGAGATTGGGTGTACTCTCCTGCTGTGTGGACATCCTGTCAGAAGTGCTATTCTGGGGGCAGCTGACCCACAACAAGTGCTTCTGAGAAAGTCAAGTGGAAGTCACATCATCATATAAGAATCTCACAAGCATCTCCCTGCACCCGGTGGGGCAGAGCCATCGCAGGCTCCTCCGGTCCCATGGAACAAGGAGGGTAGCACGTGCCCAGCAACCCAGCCCTGACTCTCACAACAGCACCGCAGGCTGTCAGAGCCTCTCCTGATGCCCCTGACAACATCCCAGACTACTTAGTGTAGTTAATGTCTGACTTCCCTTAACTTCAGTATTTGACTTCAGAACTTCACTGTTGGTTTTTTTGTCTACAGAATACATGCAGGTTTTCCTTTGAAAAGTTTTTTCCACTTTAAAAACCAGAAGTCAACTTTATATGAAGGTGATGTCTTGTTTCATTTTTTCTCCCTGGGGCTGCTGAATGCCTGGCTGTGGTCCCTGGAGGGCCGGCAAGCTGTCAGCAGCTGGGGAAAGCCTGACAGTGCTGTGAGGGCAAGAAGTGCTCAAAGCTTTGGGGGCAAATGGAATTCATTCCTCCCGTATAAGCAGACACAGTGAGCTGCAGGGGTCAGTGAGGAGGCTGAATAACTTTTTAAAAGAGATATGCAAACTCTCAACAATGATGAGCTATAAAAACTACCATCCAGGGACTTCCCTAGAGATTCAGTGATTAAGACTACGCCTCCCAATGCAGGGGGTGCAGGTTCAGTTCCTGGTCAGGGAGGTAAGATCCCACATGCCTCAAGGCCAAAAAGTCAAAACTTAAGACAGAAGCAATATTGCAACAAATTCAAAAAAGATTTTTAAAAATGGACCATAAAAAAAATAGATTACTATCTGATCTTCAACTCCGTAAGAACTGTTCCCACCTTGCCTCTCCCTGTGTCTCCCTGGAGCTTGAGAATTTACAGATTTCTCCTCTGACAGCCCAGAACTGCTTCTGCAATTCCAGCAACCTTTCTAGGAGCCATCTATTCCTCCTGGCATTTCACTCTGTCCCAGATGATTTAAAACCTAGAAACCAGCTAGTAAATACACATCTTCCTCTTAGAGTACTTGTGAGTAATTACCAGGTTCCTGGCAAGCACTGGATCATTTTAACAGGAGAAATGCTATTTTAAGCAGGCTATCATGGAGCTGAACTGAACAGCTACCACTTATAAACTATCACTGAGCAATACTGGTACATTGCCATCAAGCTCAATAGGGAAAAGTGATCGGCTACACTGGGCCTCTGAGTGAAGATGTTCAGGAAGCTGGTCAATACCCTCATCTCCCACAGCATCTTAGCAAAAGACTTCCTTACGAAGAAAGGGTCCTTTGGATGGAAAACGCTTCACAGGTGATGACCCACAGAATACCAGAGCTGCAGGACTGCACCATTGCTGTCCCAGGGTGGGGGCGTGTGGGAGCGGGGTCTGGAATAGCATTTCTCCCAAGGCCTGGTCACCCCCCTATACCCCTGTCCAAGCACAGGAAGGCCAGGAAGAGATGAAGAGGGCAAAGGCAAAGCTGGAACAGGACAGGGGTCGGGGGAACGTGGGGCCTCAACACTTAGGCACAGAAAGGGGCTGTGAACCATCTTCCCTTGCACTGTCTGCCCCCCTACCCCTGGCCCCCAGCCACTCTCAAGCACTCTGCAGGATCCGGGGGAGATGGGGCAGCCACGTGACTAGAAAGGGGATATTTACGGGTTGGTCTTGCTGAGAATGAAGAAAGCGCTCCCTTCCGGGATGGGGGCGATTTTCTCTTTCATGTTCAACTCAGAGATTCTGCGAGGACGGGGGCCAGCAGGAACCTCAGGTTCATCCTCTTCCTCCTCCTCTTCCTCTTCACCTACTTTAAAGGAGATACTTTTTTTTATAGGCATGAAATAAGGACTGCATTTGTGTTTGAACGCTCATTTTCAATTTCACATGAAAATGTGGCTTAAACTTTAACAATGTGTATCAGCTTACACAGGGCTTCCCAGGTGGCTCAGATGTAAAGAATCTGTCTGCAATGCAGGAGACCCATGTTTGATCCCTGGGTTGGGAAGATTCCCCTGGAGGAGGGAATGACAACCCACTCCACTACTCCTTCCTGGAACATTCCATGGACACAAGGTGGGCTACATTAATCAAAACCTTCCAAATATGAACTGATAGTGTGTGGGTTGGGGCTGAGAAGCGCTCTCATCTGGTGAGTGTGTCCCTTTGTGGGAATGAGGCCCCAGCACCAGGTGAAGGTGCCAGCCCCCAGCACCTGGCTGCTTCCCCAGCAACCTCCACACTCAGCTTCAGCCTGATAAACTGTGCAGGGTTTCAAGTCACACACCCGCAGTCTCCCAGGCTCCCTGACTCCACAGGACCTCCCTCCAGCAGCCCGTCAAATCCCCAGTCAAGGTGAAAGTGTCCAGTGAGTCTCGGCCACTGGCTGCCTCCTAGAGAGATACCCAGTGCAGGCTGCACGCGCCCTGCTCCACATCTGTGTTCTCTCCCCACCACCTGGTGTCTGGGTTCCCTAAGCCGCCCGAGAAAAACCTGAGCTAACCAGCCCACAAGGGGACCGAATCTCTGGCCTCAGCAGCCCCGGCAGCCCTGCGTGTGCCCAGCTGGGCTGGCCACAGACCCAGGCGCTGATCAGTGTGAGGACATTACTCATGAGCTCAGCGTCCATCTCTGGTGTCCGCCGCATACCTGGCACATCACAGGGTGGGTAGGGGTCCTTGTCCTCATCCTCTTCTCTGTAGTCGTCGATGGTAACCTGGGAGGACAGAGAAGTCTTGGGAGGAGGGAGACTCTGACTTCAGTGGACTCAAGAGGGGCAGTTAAAGACCTAACCCTGCCATTCAGCCCGGGGTAGGGGTGTGATCTCCAAAGTGGGTGCTGTGTGAGTGTGTCAGGAGAGCAGGTACCCCCAGATGATGCTCCTGCTTCAGAGAGAAAGCCTGAGAGCAGATGAGGAGCAAACTGGTGTCCCCCCTAGCCAGCCATGGCCAGCCAGCACTGGAGCACGCGCTACATGAGAACCACCTCGCAGGTTCCTGCCTCCTCGCCAGACTGCGAGCCCCATGTGAGCGCAGATCTCACTGCTCTTGGTCATTCCTGATCCCTGGTATCTGACACACCATCGCCACTGAGAAAGGACTTACTGACTCAGTGAATAAATCAACAAATTCAGGAAAAATCCACAGCTGCCACAGTGCCTGAGTGTTCACAGTAGGGCCCTGAGTGCCCAAACCCTCTGATCCTGAGACACCCCCACCCCCACCTCCCAGGGACAGACATCTATTACCAATCTTTGATTTTAATCCCCACCGAGAAGATAGGGACACTGGTCAGATGTGCCCACACCATTCCAATCAAGAAAAAATAAGGTGTGAGACCAGTTAAATATGTATCACACCAGCTCTCTGTCTGAAATACTGTTAACAACCAGTTAAGTGCTCCACTTCATGCAGACACTCCTGGAGAGCCAGCATCTGTGATGGGGTGCCACGCTTTCACTCTAAAATAGCACCCACAACACTGTCATGGTATAAAGGCGATACATTTATGGTGATATCAACAAAATGATTTGGAAACAAAGTGGAAAATGTAACATATACCTTGTTGTCACTGTTGGCTATCTGGTTGACTTCTGGTTTGCTGTTCTTTTTATTTTCCAGACTTTCTTTTCTACAGAGAAGAGAACAGAAGGAACCAAGTAACCATCCTGTTTTATATAGAAAAAGCTCATCAGGATTTTGAATCAACAGTGGCCCATTTAATTGGGAACACCCCTAACAGCAAGAATACAGCACAACCCACACTCAGTTCATCTCAGTGCACTGGGTTCATAACACAGATCATCTTATTAAAATTCTCATTCAAGGGCTAATCAGCACTGGACGCATCATTTATTTTATGATGCCAGAATTAACTGCAGAGATTCATTAAGCATGGGGACGTGACCCCTACTTTCAGCTTCAAGGGAATAAGAGCCAAGGGCCTGGGGTCTGCCCAAGAGTCCATCTTTTTCGGTCAGCCTCTTAGGCCAGCCACCATCCCCACAAAGCAGCAGCATGGGAGCCCCAACAGGTCACACCTATGACTGGCTCCCTGGGTCAAACCCTTCATTCAGCAAACCTCCCCAGGGGAAAGGCGGTTACCTGGCAATCTTTTTCCTTTCCTTTTCTTCAGCTTCCTCCTTCTGAGCAGTATTCAAACTTTCAGCATCAGCCAAATTGTCTACAGCGATGGCCAAGAAGACATTCAGTAGAATATCTAATTTGAGAATGTTAAGGATGAAGCATGGTTCTAAATGCAGTTATACCAGGTCAACAATGGCAGTGTCACACCCCTGTGCTCGAGAGGCTGGTGACAGGTTGACTGTCCCCTAGTGCTTTTCACTCTCCTGCATTGGGGAAGGAAACGGCAACCCACTCCAGTGTTCTTGCCTGGAGAATCCCAGGGACAGAGGAGCCTGGTGGGTTTCCATCTATGGGTGGCACAGAGTCACACACGACTGAAGCAACTTAGCAGCAGCAGTGCCATATTCACTTGGTAAAGCCAGGAGATTGGAGCCCCATTTTTCAAAAAGAACCAGAACCTATAGAAGATAAGCTAGCCAGAAGCAAAATTAAGATTCACTAAAACCCATGAAAACCTACAGATGCCAATATTTCCCTTCATGTGTGTATTACACGTGTGTCTATACATCTAGGTATCTATAGGTATGAAACACACTGCATAAAACAACCTGTCACAAAAATGTAACGTTTTTATGCATTTTACATTCACTTTATGCACTGCGTTTTCTTTGAAAACATGCACACCCACAACCTATCTACCTGGGGTGTGCTCTCCAAAATAAGACCCCAAGAAAGGCTACGCTTTATTCAAATCATGACCTCACAAGGCAGTCTGGGCCTTTCTCATTTGAAACGATCTTCCAAGTTTGCAAATACCTCATTCATGCATTCCACACTGACTGACTAGAGCACATCTAACTTATTGTCAGATGTGCTGGCCTGTCCTTCTGCATTGTCACACAGTGACTGTATCTTTGACTCTTGTGGTTGATTTTTATTTCTTTCAAAGAGTAGAAAGTTAGGTAACTGGACAAGTTACTAGCTTTTCGGCTTTTACTATAATGCTGTTTCTGTAGTTTCCTTGAGTGACTGAAAAAAAACAAAACAAAAACATACTCTGAAGATGCCTGTTTCTTACTTGCCAGCAGTTAAGTACATTTTGGAGAAGCATAGGGATCAGAGGGCAACAAACAGGTCAATGTGACTCCCGTCTCTCACTGATGCTTCCCTCTGGCTGATGCAAGGCCATCTGCATGCAAGACAATGGGAGCCCAGGGGCCCCGAGACAGGAGAGGCACGCCACAGCCCCACACGCCCAGTGCAATCTGAACTCTCATGTGGGTTGCTGAACATGTCAACAAATACAACCTAACAAGGCACTGATAATGAGCAAGCTTCAGGAGATGTCATGCTTGACTAACCTATTCAAGTCTTTAAAAAGAGGGTAGAAATGTGAGTAGATTCTATTAAGACTGTCAAAACACCTCTGATACACTAGGATTACTTTTTAAACAGAGCTGCAACCAGCCTGGGGAAGCAGTTTGTTTGGGGCTGGCCGATGATTTGGCAACACGAGCTCTCCTCTGATGAACGTGGGATAATTGTGGCTCAGAAAACGATCAGTGCTGGGAATAACTGCACTGAGAACTCCTACTAACGGTGGCAGTGAAGGAGTGCTGTGTCTCTAGTCTGACGATGACACCAGATTCTTTCAGTAGTAGAAAGTAAACCCGGAGTAAGAACCCACAGGAAAATCTCACAAGACCGTAACAGATGCTTTCCAAGAGCTAATACCCAATAGATATGTTTAGATGTATAACCCACCAGACCCTCCTAAACACTGGTGTGCCATGGAATTCGTCTGACAAGACCTGCCAAGCAACTCTGACATGCTGGTTAGAGTTCCGGGTTCTGGGGACATGAGAGGAAACAGGACAGACTGGAGACCTGGCTTCCAAGTAGCACCTGTTCTAGCTGGGGGAGATAGACCATAAACCATTTAAGGACTGCAGAGTGATACACCCACTATAAAGAAACTACAACATCTAACTGGAGGGAAAGTGGCTAGAGAATACTTCTGTGCAGATTGGAACCAGTATACGGCTGTGGCCTAGAGAATTAATCACGAGAACAGAAAAAGAAAATACTGATCATTCATTTAACAAACACTGACCAAGAGCCAACTGTGCGTGATCTTGTGGTATAAGCCACAAAGATGTGAATACAAAAAGAGACTGCAGACTCAGGGAGCTTATCGCCTATTACTAGTTGGCAAGATGGAGAACTGCACCCCAAACTCTAGCAGGAGCCGCAAGTGATGAGAGGAGCATGGAGAGAAACTGGCGGGAGGGCTCCCCTGGGGGCGGGGGTGGGCAGCGCGGCTCCCTGCAACAGGATTTGTGCGGGCTGGGAGAGGGGCTTCCACAGAACACTCCGAAGTACAAAGCACTGTTCTCACAGCAGGCTTGCACTTGGGTTTCCACCCTGAAGAAGGTTCACTAACAAGCCAGAGAAAATGAAGGGGAAAACAGCCCACCAGACTTCTTAGAAGATTCTAGATTAGGATTCTTTAAAATAAAAAAGCGAAGACCAAGGAGCAGTATTCATACCTTGGTCCAAGTTGTTCTCTCACTAAGCATTAATCAAGGAGCTCTACGTGCCAGGTCTTGTGCCAGGGCAGCGAGGGCACAGAGAGAAAGCAGACACAACCCAAGGCTACAGGGTCAAGAGGGGCCGAGCGACGTAAAGGGAGGTCTGAATTTTCTAAAACCTAGGGTTAGAGTGACTCTGGCTGGGAGCAGGAAGAAAACAAGTCAGAGAAAGCAGGACAGAGCAGCTGGCCAAGGGACGCGTGATCCCCAAAGACACAGAGACCAGCAGAGCAAAATGAGGGCCAGGGGAGCTCAGATCAACCCACTGAAGATAAACGTCCCCATCCATTCTGAAGGGTCTCAGGAAGTCAGAGATGTACCCCTAACCTTTTAATGGGGCTTGGAGTGGGCCACCCCAAAACAAGCCAAGGTGGCATGTTGATGACTTTGAATTAAAGTTATTCGAGAAACAGCTGGTATAAGAAGAACACTCTGACCCACATCTGTTCCCCTGGGAGCAGGAAACCAGCTCCCTGAAAGGCATCCTCCCTAAGCCGGGAGACAGTGCTGGCAACTGGGGATCCGAGGCTGAGAAGGCTTTACAAACAAAGCTTGTGACTTCTCTGTTACTTTGCTATCCCAAGCAAACACTACTTTTTTTTGTCAAATCTTCAGAAATAATTGATTTTTTCTCTGGAAATATATATGAAATGTATATGAACAGCCTGCTTTGGTTATTTCTTAGGTCCTACACCTACAGGGTCTTCATATGTATGAAATTAAATGTGTTTTCCTATTAATCCGTCTTACGTCAATTTGATTAGTAGCTGGTCAAAAGAACCTGAAAGCCAGAGAACACTTTTCCTCCCTATACTCTCAAGGGTGGCAGCATACAGAGCACATGGCTTTGTCCTAAGCCATCCCTTGAGCTGTGATGTCACGCGGAGCGGGTGACCACTGGTGTACCCCATGTGCCACCTCAGGCTGCCTCCGTGGCTGCTCTCATTCCTTAAGGCCCGGAGGAGACTCTGCCGCTCCCCTGCTGTCCCAGCAACAGAGGAGGACACACGGGAACGAGGTGAGGATGCTCATGTTCCCATCACCCTGGCCACCACTGCCCCCACCCCGGGGAACCTTGGAGAGGAGGACAGCATATGGTGACGACAAGGTGACCCCCGCGGTCCAGAAGGATACAGTTACCGCAAATGAAGAGGATGATGAAGTAGATGCAGACGATCATTCCAGAAGATGATGGGCCCCCATACGCCATGATACCGTCATACATCACAGCATTCCAATCTTCGCCTGTCAGGATCTAAGAAGCCAAAAGTGGGATCAGCGGGCAAGTGGACTCACAGTTCCCACGATTCTCCCAAGCTCCTGGGGCTGCCTGGGTCTGGTGTCAGCTGCCTTGCACAATTCAGTTTGCACAGAACAAATGCATCCGTCAACCCATAGTCTTCAAAACATTACACTTAATCACACAAATACATGAGTTAATTATTCTGATGAAAATAAGATGACATTCCCACATAAGACATGTGTACTCTTTGACTGCACCCCAGCCCATTCAGCCCCTGCTGGTGAGTCTCTCCAGGACCTCTGTCTGTCTGTGCATTTAAGCACATATATACACACCCGGCGGAGAAGGCAATGGCACCCCACTCCAGTCCTCTTGCCTGGAAAATCCTATGGATGGTGGAACCTGGTGGGCTGCAGTCCATGGGGTCGCTAAGAGTCGGACACGACTGAGCAACTTCACTTTCCCTTTTCACTTTCATGCATTGGAGAAGGAAATGGCAACCCACTCCAGTGTTCTTGCCTGGAGAATCCCAGGGACGGCAGAGCCTGGTGGGCTGCCATCAATGGGGTTACACAGAGTTGGACACGACTGAAGCGACTTAGCAGCAGCAGCAGCAGCATACACACCCGGAGAAAACAGGCAGTTGGTATCTTATTTATTTATTAGAAATAGAGGGTATCATACTATTTGAATTTTCTGCAATTTGCTTTTTATTCTCCCTCTCGATGTATTCTGGAGACCCTCTGTGCCACAGGGTCACTTTATTCTTTTTAACGGCTGCCTAGCATTCCTCATGCTTTATCAACTGTGGAAATGGAAAATCATATCTATGATGTGAATCACTACCAAACAGAAATTTGCCAAATGATTGGAAAAGGTAAAGCAATTCATAGAGAAGGAACTATAAATGGCTTCTAGTCACATGAAAAGATATTCAACCGCATTCCTGACAAGAGTAGTATCAATTAAAACTACAATGAGAGAACACTTTCATCTACCAGACAGGCGGTGATCAAAATGTTTGTGTACTCACTGTGCTAAAAGAGAGTGAGGTGACAGACAGAATCCACCCCCATCACTGGAGGATCAACTACCACAGCCTTAAAGAGAAGACTTAAGCAAGAGTGTCAAAGTTGAAAATGGACACACCCCCTTTAAGCCAGCAATTCCATTTGAGGGGATTTATGCCATAGATCTAATATCACACATGAGCCCCACGATGTGCATGCAAGGCTACCCACTCAGCCAAGACACAGTTTACTATTCATTCAGCAGCAAGGGACCAGTTCCATGAATTATGGCACACCCACACCACAAAATGGACAGACACGGGGGGCTCAACCCAGTGCTCTGTGACAACCTCGAGGGGGAGGGGGAGGAGGGAGGTTCAGGAGGGAGCGGACATATGTCTACCTGTGGCTGACTCATGCTCATGTATGGCACAAACCATACAGTAATTTGTAAAGCAATTATCCTCCAATAAAAAATAAATGGAGGCAGCATTGAAAAGGAAGAGGCACCTTTTTATGGACCAATAAGACAGGTTCTTAAGGACACTTTAGGTGCTAAAGAAGAAAGATTTAAAAAAGCACGTAGAATGAGCTACCATCTGTGTAAATTCATCTGATCGTAGGTAGACAGATAAATTTATTTACATCTGAGCAAGCACACTGGGAGAATACAGAAAAATCTGCTTAATGGTGGTTGCCTCCCACAAGGGGAAATTGGTGGCTGGGTTGGAGATAGACTTGCTACTTTACATGTTTTTCTAACATTTAAATTCTGTGCCATACACATGTACTACAAAAACCACCAGCCAAATGCAGGTTTCTCTGGAAGCATCAAAAAAACAAAACAAGACAAAATGAATAATTCATCAGTGGCCAAAAATTAAGTTTAATTCAAAAAGCTGAGTTAGGGGACTTCCCTGGTAGTCCTGTGGTTAATAATCCTCCTGCCAACGCAGGGGACACAGGTTCCATCCCTGGTCTGGGAAGATTCCTCATGCAATGCAGCAACTAAGCCCATGCACAACTGCTGAGCCCATGTGCTGCAACTACGGAAGCCTGAAAGCCTAGAGCCTGTGTTCTGCAAAGAGAGAGGACACTGCAGTGAGGAGCCCAAGTGCTGCAATGAAGATGAGCCCCTGCTTGCCCCAACTAGAGAAAATCCAAGCACAGCAACGAAGACCCAGCACAGCCAAAAATAAACAATTCTGAGTTATATTATACTGTATTGCTATATACCAGGCCTGTAGCAGTGATAGCAATTCCATTCAATTCAAAATGTCCAAGTAGGAAAGAACCTTAGAGATCATTCCTTCTAGGCTCCATCTTTCAGAAAACAGTCGCTTTACAAAGTCACAGTGCTGAGCAAGGGAAGAGCCACCGTGGGAGGTCAGGCCTCCCACCAGGCCGCCCCGCCCTGCCTGCAGGACTCGCTGGCATTACATGTGAAAAGCAACAAGGGCAGATGGGTTCTTTAAATTTACCTGCCAGGCTCTGTCCAAGGAAGGCCACAACACACAAGGAGGGGGCTTGGAACACCTCAGGTGAGAGCCAGGTGGGGTGGAAAGGCTGGGCCTCTGAGGGTAGGGCCACCTGTGAAGCCCTAACCCCGTGGCTCCCTTCTCAGCCTGATGCCCGCCAGGGCCGCACCAGCACAGACATCCCTCAGAGTCTGTGTGTCCCCATTCCATCACACGACAGGGGACAACACAGGGACAGCAGTTGTCGCAACTGTTTAGTCACCCTGATTCCTGACTATACACCACAGCATCAGGGCTTTAGAAGTCACACTATGCATAAATCCATTATAACCAGGATTATAAAACTTGCCTGCCATCAAGAATGAGCAAAGTACAAGAAGAGGATTTCAGACCCTATGAAACCCCAGAAACCTCATACAGTCAAACACAAACGTGAGGTTTATTATTTCATAAGACATCCAGTGGAGAAGGCACTGGCACCCCACTCCAGTACTCTTGCCTGGAAAATCCCATGGACGGAGGAGCCTGGTGGGCTGCAGTCCATGGGGTCGCTAAGAGTTGGACACGACTGAGTGACTTCACTTTCACTTTTCACTTTCATGCATTGGAAAAGGAAATGGCAACCCACTCCAGTGTTCTTGCCTGGAGAATCCCAGGGACGGGGGAGCCTGGTGGGCTGCCGTCTACAGAGTCACACAGAGTCGGACACAACTGAAGCGACTTAGCAAGACATCCAGTGATCTCACAAAAACATGAGATCACAGCACATCCCTCTGGACTTTGATGCAAAATAAATGACTTATATGGCACAAAATTAATCAGAGTGTTATTAGAACAGAGGTTGCTGGTACAGTGACGATGGAATCATTTTGCCTTGTTGAGTTGTGGACAGACGAGAAGGTGTCTCCTAAGGCGCCACCCAGGGATAGGAGGGCGGGGCACTCACCTGGAACACTGTGAGAAGGGCTTGCGGGAAATTATCGAAGGTGCTCCGCTTGGTTTGCGTTTCATCAAAATTAAACTTGCCGCCAAACAGCTGCATCCCCAGCAAGGAGAAGATGATGATGAAGAGAAAAAGCAGAAGCAGCAGCGAAGCGATGGACTTCATGGAGTTTAACAAGGATGCCACCAAGTTGCTCAGGGAGGTCCAGTGCCTGCAAGTCAAGATGAGGGGGTAAGCCCAGGGCGCCGTGTGGGGTGGAGCAGATGGTCCCCCCAAGTGGGGTCGGGGCTGACCACCACCCACGGTCAGGAAACCCCTACAGTGAGCACACGTGTCCTCACCTGGTCACTTTGAAAATTCTCAAGAGCCGCACACAGCGGAACACAGAGATGCCCAGGGGAGACATGATTTCCAGTTCCACCAGGATCGTCTCGGTAATTCCGCCGCACACCACGAAGCAATCAAACCGATTGAAAAGAGAGACAAAGTACGCCTGGAGACCCAAGCTGTACATTTTGACCAGCATCTCACAGGTGAACAGAGCCAAGAGGACTTTGTTAGCAATATCTGGAAACACAAGGAGCACGTGTCCATGGGATCTCAGCATGGGAGCATCTCTGACCCCTGGTCCCCCACCTCCCCTCCCACCAGCCGCTGCCAGAAGGGCCCCAAGCTCTCGGCCCACAGTTTTGTTCTTGCCCTCTCTATAGAAATGTGGCAGGAACACCCATGGTCCGCTTGTCTTCCAGGCTCCGGTCTTGCTTCTGCTACCACCCAGACGTGTGCCCCCTAGCAAAGTTCCTTGGTTTCTCTGGGGTTCACTTTCACTGACTGTACAATGGGGAGGGGCAGCTTACCACATAATCTCTGTGGCTTTCGAGGCCTGAAAGCCTACAAGTCTGCATTTAGACCATCATATTATTTTTATTTGTTTCAGTCACACAAGAAATCTGTCTGGTCTTACTTACTGCCCCCAGATCTAAGAAACAGCTGCCTGTCAAGGTCACTTCAAAAAATGCCACCCAGCAGGCTGGAGAGTTGAGTAGAAACAGATATAACTTGACATCAGGTAGGTCTTCACAATGGCTCAAAACTGTCCAACTCAGAAAAGGGTGAGCTCCCACACCACCCTGCTGGGGCAGTCGAGGTGGGCAAACAGCCACCACTTGCCGAGGAAACTACAGCGGAAAATAAAGCTTCCAGCGGGCACAGGGAGGAGGGATATGAGGTCCCTTCCAGCTGCCAGATTCCTTGATCCCACACAGGGTTCAGACAATGAGCTGCTCTGGAGTCATTAGCTCCAACATGCATCACACACCACACGACCCGGACTGCACACTCTGGCCAGGTGCGCCTGTGCTTGGCTCTGCCACCCTCCAAGTTCCACTGCTCACTGGAAATGGTCCTGGACAACCACACGTCCATCTGAAAAGACTAGACTGCAGCTGGGCAGCCTCGGGGATCCCCTGTTTGGAGCAAAAAGGGAATGGCTTCTGCTTATACCTTGAATCTGTGTCAACCAGTCAGGCTGGTTGTAGTGCTCGGAGGAAATGGTTAAGGTGTTGAGAAACACCAGGACAATGACCAGCCAGTAAAACGTGACGGACTTCACAGCAGCCCTACACCTTCTGCGACTGAAGCGGTTCCAGCGGCGCCAGCGGCGGCTGTAAGAGAAGCAAACGTTACCCCCTGGATGACAGACACACACAGCACCTGATCAATATCGCTAAGGAATGACTGCACTCTGGAGGTCCCCACCAGGGTCGGGGTGCAGGGAGGAAAGAGGAGAACAAATGACACAGAAATGACCAGACCTCATAAGACAAATAACGGTGGTTTTAAAAGATGACTTTTTAAAAGCACAGTATTGACTTGATCATGCTATCTGTTTCCTTCCTATGGCTGCAGATAACCCCGTAATTTGTCATATGCAGTCCTCAAGCCGGTCAGGAAATCTAGATGTTCAGAGTCACCAGCTTGTACACATCCCCAGTTCACATGCCCACCACGAGGCTCTCGGGTCTGATTGAGCTGTCAGCGCACAGAGACGCCAGCTTATCATCCACATCTCTTGCAGCACCTCGATCATCATGTGGAATTTATCAGGCAGCCAAGGGCTCCAAAACCTGAGTTTTCCTTTTAGGGAACCCTTCAGTCCTTTCGTAAATCTGGGAGGTAGCTCTGGAGCCAGAGAGAGTCATCAATGCTGAGTAGGACATGAGTCGTACTCCTGAGTCATCAGGTGCCCTTTCTAACTAGCAATGCTCAAAATATACCTTTAGGAGGAGAGCTAATATTGAATCATGTTTCCATACAAATAAAATGAACTAAGCCAAACAGACAAGCAGCATGTTCTCTACCAACTCCCAGTTGCAGTATGTAATTAGAGTATTCTCGGCCTCAGCCCGTCTCCCTACGGGAAACATTCCCTGCCACGGGACGGTTTGGTGAAGGGGGTCTCAGAGAACGGCTGACCGAGTGGCAGTGTCAGCCCGGTCCGGGCTGTGCTCACAGACTGGGGTGGTGGGCGCTTCCTCTAGCACTTGAGTCAGGAGAATCTGCAGGCTGTGTCAAGGCTGCAGCCCTGGCTGACTCAGCTGCACTGCTCTGCTAAGAACACTGTAACCCAGGGACCAATGAAAGACTTGCACCAGCTCTTTGGCAAGACCTGGAACAAGCGAGGTGCATTGTATTCCTGCTCTTGCTATGTGGGTTTCCGATGGTAACAGCAGCTGGAAACATGATAACAAGAGTAGAAAAATTCCACTGAGGACACTCAAAACTGTTCCCACAAGACTGGGTTTCTCCCATGATGCATAATGCAATACACACAAGCAAGGTGGCCTGAACGACATCCAGCCCAAGGGCACGCAGCCTTGTCCCTGCAGTCCCTATTCATGCTGCAGGGACAAGTGACAGATGTCTCCCAAGTCCGGGGGAGGCGCGGTCTGTGACCCCACCCTGTAACAGTATGAGGGCTGTGGCAGGCAATCACCCACACCAAGTGCTACGCCCAGGGTACTGCGTACAGGAGGAAGGAGAAGGGGGCCACAAGAGAGCTGAAGGGTCAGGGAAGGCCTCCTCAGAAAGCTGAGGTTTGGGCTGGCTCTCCCTCTCGAAAGCTGAATAAGGATTAGCCAAGGGTGGACAGGGAGAGAGCAGGGCACTCCACTTAGCTCCCGCCAAAGAGACTGGGTGGGAAGAACTGGAGTGTGTGGTCCATTTGACAGCTGGAGAGCACTCCAGAATAACAAAGTGCGAAGTCTGGGAGGAGTGTCTAAATACCCCAGAGGTCAGAGGGTGATCTGGGGGCCAAATTATGAAGAAATTTAAATGTCCTCTGGCAACAGGAAATTCATGAAAGTGCTTTTCATTATGAAAACGCTGTTAATTTTTTTTTTTTGGCCTCGCCACACATGCTGTGGAGTCTTAGTTCCCCAACCAGCGATCGAATCCATACCTCCCTCATTGGGAGTACACAGTCCGAGCTACTAGACTACCAGGAAAAGTCCCCTTAATTTTTTTAAAGACAGGTTTATTAAGATATAACTTACATATGGCAAAACTGACTTCTTTTTCTTCTAAAGTTTGTAATCACAACCACAATCAAGACGTAGAATATTTCTAGCACTCAAAAAAAAATCCTTAATGGCACTTTATAGTTAATCCACTGCTCACCCTAGCCCCTGAAAGCTACTGATTTGTTCTCTTTCTCTATTATTTTGCTTCATTCAGAATCCTATCAACCGAATCATACAATATATAGCTTTTTGAGACTGGCCTCCCTCATTTAGAAAAAGTTCATTTGTGATCCATTTGTCTCATTGATCTCTCAGTAGTTTTCTCCCTTCTTGTTGCTGAGTTTCAGTCCATCATATGGATGAACTATAATTTGTCTACCTTACCATCTGATGGGCATCTGAGTTATTTGCAGCTTTCGGCAATTATAAACATATAAATGTTGTATTTATCAATTATACATATATAATGTTTATGAATAAACATTCATGCAAAATTTTTTGTGTAGGCATCTATCTTCATTTTTCCTATATAAATACCTTAGAGGTGAATTGCTGGGCCATATGGTAAATACGCTGGACTTTGTAAGACACTGACAACTTGCTTTTAAAATGGCTGTGTCACCTGACCTGTAGCAGTATATAAGAATTTCCACTGATGTGCATCCTTGTCAAAATGCCAGCTTTCAACATTTGATTCATTCTATAGGTGCATCATGGTATCTCAGCTGTGATTTTAATTTGCATTTCCTAATGACCAGTGGTCATTTCATGTGTTTATTTGCCATCTACATGGACTGTAGTCTGCCAGGCTCCTCTGTCCATGGAATTCTCCAGGTAAGAATCCAGGAGTGGATTGCCATTCCCTTCTCCAGGGAATCTTCCCAACCTGGGGATCGAACTCAGGTTGCCTGAATTGCAGGCAGACTCTTTACCATCTGAGCCACGAGGGAAGCCCCCTCTATGACTACATGCCTACTAAAAATCTAGTGTCCATTTTTATTGGGTTGTTTTATTATTACTGATACTATTCTTATGTATACTTGATACTAGTCCTTTCTAAATTCTGTTTTGCAATAATTTTTTCCTCCAGTCTGCAAATGATCTTTTTCTTTCAAGATGTAGTAGTTTTAATTTTGATGAAGTCCAATTCATCAGTTTTTCCTGTTATGACCAGTGCTTTGGGCGTTGTACCCAAGAAACTTTTGCCTAACCCAAGGTCACTAAAATCTTCTATGTTTTCTTCTAGGATTTTTTTTTCAAGATATTTTATTGATAGTTATGCTTTAAATTTCCATTATTTCTTCCCTTTAATATTTCTTATTGATACCATTCATTATTACTCCCTACTTAAAGTGACGTTAATTCTCTAAAGCAAATATTAAAATTCAAAAAGAGTACAAAGGGCAAAATAGAAATAAACCATCAAAACAACAGAAAACAGAAAGCATGTTACTTCTTACTACACAAAGAGAATGCAATATATATGCACATACACATACATATGTATAATGCTCTGCAGAAATCTCAAAGAGTTTATCAACTGGCTTTTTTACATATTGGGTTTAGAATATCAATAAATATTCTTTCACAACCCAGATATTAATGGCTCAGTATGGTCCAATAGCAATACTTTTTTTTTTAATTTTATTTTATTTTTAAACTTTACAATATTGTGTTAGTTTTGCCAAATATCAAAATGAATCCGCCACAGGTATACATGTGTTCCGCATCCTGAACCCTCCTCCCTCCTCCCTCCCCATACCCTCCCTCTGGGTCGTCCCAGTGCACCAGCCCCAAGCATCCAGTATTGTGCATCGAACCTGGACTGGTGACTCGTTTCATACATGATATTATACATGTTTCAATGCCATTCTCCCAAATCTCCCCACCCTCTTCCCCTGCAACAGAGTCCATAAGACTGATCTATACATCAGTGTCTCTTTTGCTGTCTCGTACACAGGGTTATTGTTACCATGTTTCTAAATTCCATATATATGCATTAGTATACTGTATTGGTGTTTTTCTTTCTGGCTTACTTCACTCTGTATAATAGGTTCCAGTTTGATCCATCTCATTAGAACTGATTCAAATGTATTCTTTTTAATGGCTGAGTAATACTCCATTGTGTATATGTACCACAGCTTTCTTATCCATTCATCTGCTGATGGGCATCTAGGTTGCTTCCATGTCCTGGCTATTATAAACAGTGCTGCTAGGATTTTTACAGTTTTACAAAAAGAATTCCATGGACAGAGGAGCTTGGTGGGCTAGAGTCCGTGGGATGGCAGAAAGATGGACCGACTGAGCAACCAACACTTCACCTTCAGTTCTATTCCACTTTAAGTGAATTTTTGTCCACAGTGGTAAAACACTGTTTCTAACTGAAAAATAATACTTATATGGGAAAGTAACAAATCACTGGTATACAGTTCAATGAGTTTTTACCAACTGATTATGTAACCTGCACTCAGAGCAAGTAAAACCATTACGAGGAACTCAGAAGACCTCTTGAACTTCCTTCAATGGAAAAAGTTTACAGCAGAAAAGTGACAGGAAGTATCTCTCTTAGAGGAAATGACTCTGGGAGGGTATACAAAAAGGGTTGATTAGTAGGCAAAACATTATTCATGGTTGCATCTTACTGATCTGTTTTCTTTTGGGGGGAGTGGTTCTTTGGCACCTACTACAGTTCTACAAGGCAGGTACTAACTGTTTACTGGGCAGGCTGATCTTCTACATGAATGTTAGAGCCCACAGTATAAAAAAATCAGGTCTAGAGCAATTCTACATAAAGTTCAGAAGGTAGAACATAAAAAGCCCACACAAGTTTAAGAAAAATTAGAGAAAGAAGATACTGACCTGAGCTTGGACTTTGAGATGGCTTGACTGAAAGAAAAACAGAAAGAATATGATTCCTGTTAGGAAGGCTCCAGGATATGTTCCCCTCCACCTTTCAGCAGAGATACCATAAAAGCCATGCATGGGAGCCTGGTTCCAGCACCACTGGCTCCTGAAGTGAGCCAGCTGGGGTGAGCATGGAGCAGGGGGCCAGGCAAGAGAAGACTCTCAGCTGCCTGAGCAGCCCTGGCACAGGTGGAGATGACAAGGGTTCTTCTCCCCCCACCCCCAAACTGCTCACACTGCAGCCAGCGGGGCTGCTCCTGCCCACAGCTCAGCCACGCATCTCCACAACAGCACGTGCTGCTGCTACAGTGAGAAGAGCCCTGGGCTTGGAGCTCAGGCTCTGCTCTTCACTCTACGAGAGCTCAGGCAAGCAGCACAGCTTTTTCAGCCTCAGTGTGCTCATCTGTAAAATGGCAAGACAAACCCATTCCCTACCTACTTCATGCTATTGTAGGAGGGCACAGCAAGGAGGAGGAGGAAAATTTACTTCATAAACTGTTGAGTTTCCTGCTCCTAACATCATTTTTATGCATCTCCACCAAGGAGATCAGATTCTCTTAAAAATGACACCTGTACTCGACAGGCATAAGACCTAAAGGACACCAGCAGAAAGCAAATAAAAGAGAATTGCGTGGGGCTCCCCCAAAGCAGGCGGTGCTTGGTGCACTGCACGCAGCTGGAGTGCCTGCTCCTGCAGCCCAGTGCATCCAGAAAAAAAGCCAATGTGTGCTCATGTGAAGGCATCCTCCAAGGTTAGGAGAGGGGGTGCAGGGCTCCAAACAAAGTGTATGAGCCGAGAAGGGCAGGGTCTCATTATCCAGCCACTATGCACAAGGTTGGGAGAGCCCGTAAATGAAGGAAACTTAAATAGGGAGCACATTCTGTGAGCAATTCTGCCATACAAGCCCTTCAAAGCACTGACGCCAGCACCAGGCTCAGAGAAGCCTTTACCCCCAGCGCCGACACCCAGAGGGCCCGGCCTTGGCAGCGCCTCTTCTTCTCCACCAGCACCTAGTGGACACAGGGGAATTGCCAGGTTACCTGGCTCAGCCCAGGCAGGTTCCATCTCAGCAGGACGGAGCGCTTTGGAGGACGAGGCAGGTGATATGCTGGGGGTCTGGGGGGCCAGGGCTAGGAGGGGGACCAAGGGGCCCAGGGTGAGCCCGCCCACCCCTCTTGCATCTGAGGCCATGGCTCCAGGCTCCACCGAAACCTAGGCAACTCACTCATATCTGCTTCTCTAAGAAGCCAGGAGGAGCCCAGAGGACAGCGCCTCAGCCCCACTCACCAGAGACTCCCACAGCAGCCTCGGTTCTCGCCTTCCCCGCTCACGTTCTCTGTGTTCACAGACTCTGTCTCACTGGTGGGCATGCTGGCTGCGGGGAGAAGAAACGCTTTAGATTGTGCCATGGCTTCAGGAATTGGTGACGGCCAGGGAAGCCTGGCGTGCTGCCATCCACGGGGTCACAAAGAGTCAGACACAACTGAGTGACCGAACTGAACTGACTGACTGGATGCCCTGCGCACTCAAGGATGGGACAAACGCAATCTCTGCCTCCAGGATGAGCCTCTGGGAAGCTGGGAGGAGGGTGAAGAACATGATGAAGGGTCCCCAGGGACCTGACTGGCAAAAGGAGGTGCTGAGAAGCCCGGTGTCTCACAGAGGAGCCTTCACTTCCATGATCTGCCAAGGAAACCCAGAAAGTATCCCAACAGGAAGAGAAACCCACTATCCAACTTCCCAAGGAAAGAAGCCTGGGGACCAAAGTGAGCCCTGTAGCTGTCAGTGCCAGCGTACTCCTCTGATTTCCAGGTTTGCCCTGAGAGGCCGTCACAGCGTCTCAGTTACAGCTACATCTTTTCTAGTGCCCGCAAGAAGTACTGTAGAACATCTGTGAACAAATCTAAGATTTCATAAACAAATTCTTACTTTAAATATACTGAAGGAGAGGAGATATTATCAAGGGAGGAGCATATGAAGGTACCAAGCAAAGAATCTCTTTAAAAACGGAAGTATTCAACTCATTTTCCGTTAATCCTACCTGATGTTCTTCTGCCCAGCTTGTGAAGCCAAGATGCTGAAGGACGTCAGTTAGATTAACAAAAAAGACTGTTGACCAAAGATGCCTGCACTAGAGCTCAGAACATGGTCCTATGGGGAAAGAAGGTTTTCTCCCAACCAGCGACCAGAGGGCAAAGCTGTCTGTGGTCCTAGTGCACTGGCGTCTCTGGGCACTTCTTCCTTCCCCACAGCACAGCATCAAGCAGAAGCAGAGGAAAAGTTGAAACATACCCACTCAGGTCAGGAGGCCCAGGGACCCATTCAAGAGTCACCATCTGGCACATGGGTATTTTCTTCTCCTCCGCTTGATTCAACCCTAGAAACGTCTCCAACATGTGCTGGGGAGCAGGCGGCAGAGGAGGTGCAGGACACAATGAGGGACCCGGCCCTGCGCCTGTCCTGGACGACCCAGGGGAGAGGCAGCACCCAGTGCACTTCGGTCCACCAAGATTAGAGCTGCCTCAGGGGTTTGGGCAAGTGCTGTAAGGAATGACTAACTCTGCTCTGGGGTTAGGAGCTGTCATCAAAAGCCGAATAATGGGAGAATCACCCCCACACGTGCATGTCTTTGCCCTGATGCATAATTGCGAACTGCAGCGACCTGGTTTTGGAGACCTGATGGCGTCAACAGGGAGGCCTTTCCCCTGCAAGCCCTAACCATATGGCTCCTCCTCTGAAGGATGCCTGAGTTTCAGCTGTAAAACCTGACAGAGGTACCTGGAGCGCCATGGGGAGCAGTCTGAGCCCAGCCCAGACTGGCCTCAGGGCAGCGCAAAGGAGCAGGACGAGAGAGCTCTGTAGGTGCGGCTGCACAGCTGTGGACCCTGCTCGGGGGACAGACAGGGTGTGAATGACAAGGATGGACGTGGACCCCAGAGAACTGAGAAACACCTTTTCTGAGACACCAAAGACGACCCCTTCCCTCCTGTGAGCACCCAGAGGACTGAACCTGCCCGGGTGAGGGGGTGAAATAGCCATCTCCAGGCACACTGAGGCAAAGGCTTCAAATGGGAAGGCAAAATGAGCAGAATTACAGATGATACAATACAACCAGTACTCTCACAGAATAACCCTTTTCTTCCTTAGTCAAGTCAAAAGAAACCAACTACAAATTTGATTCACTTTTTCACAACTCCATGCAAAAACACAGACACAGAACCAAACAAACCGTAAAGAAAAACATCACAATCCAATCACAGAAACCTTAAACAAAAAGCTCCATCAAGAGACAGAAACACACATACACAGGAGGCTGCTCATACAATTTGCTTCTCCACGACTATTCCATGCCTGACTTCAGCAGAAAGACTAAAAAGTCATAAGAGTCAGCCAAGTTCACTGTTACAGGTTACTCCCACGGGGTCACCCTCTTCTTCAGGAGCAGGACAAGGAAAATCATGGTGGGAGACCCTTACAGATATGGCCAGGAGTCATCTCTGCAGAACGTTTTTCTTGGTGGTTACTGCCACCATGGACAGAAGCTGAAAGCAGCAGGGTGGGGGTGCCACTGGGTGGACCAGGGTTCTCAGGCCTCAGCAGGGTCCTGGCTCTGCCCTGGGCAGTCCCACCTCTCTCCAGGCTTCTCCAGGTCCTGTCTGAAAAGTGGGAACACTATCCCTAGGCTCTGGAGGGTCACTTTCCTCTACAGCAGTGTAATACTTCATGGTTCTAATATTAATCATGTTGTAAACTCAGCCACTATGTCCAAGAAGAACAAACTTCTTTTCATGGGCAAAACTCTGTGGCTTTTTACTCTCTGGGGCCATGTCCCGTGATGATATCAATAGAATTACTGCATGTAAGCTCTGGGAGTTGGTGATGGAGAGGAAAGCCTGATGTGCTGCAGTCCATGGGGGTCGCAAAGAGTCAGACACGACTGAGTGACTGAACTGAACTGACTGAAATTCAGTCACTATTTCCAAGAAGAGCAAACTTCTTTTCATGGGTAAAACTCTGTGGCTTTTTACTCTCTGGGGCTATGTCCCATGATGATATCAATAGAGTTGCTGCGTTTCACTCTTAAAGCTTGTTTTTCAAAAGATCTGATCCAAACAGATAACTCACAGCTTGCCCATGGGAAAGGTGGGGGGACACTACTTTGCATTTCTGGTTCCATGTCAACTAGGGAATGAAATGTACAAGCGCTCCTTAGACTGAGGTTGGGGCTGCAGAGACAAGAAGTCAAACTGAACTCCCCAAGCAGAAACTGAGGCTAACTGTGGGGCATGGTGTCAGGACTGCACTGACGGAGAGAATCCTCCTGCTTGCCAAGCAGGCTCCACCCTTCAAGTAGGATGGGGCAGTGGTTGAGAGCAGGCCTCTCAGGTTGGCCAGGTCTAACCTTACCCCCACATTTGTGACCGAACTTCTCCAAGGCTTCATTTTCTCATCTGTTGAAATGGGACGTACTTTAACTTCACTGGGCTGTGAGCAGAACTATAAGGGAGGGGGTGCAGAGTGATCCACAGTGTCAGGCCGTCAGTGAGGCTCCTACATGACGAATCCATCAGCTCAAAAAGCTTTCCTGGAGCTCCCTGGAAGCAAGGGGACTCTCTCTGGATGGTCCAAGCCCAGGGTCACTTCAGCCCACCCACTTCTACAGCCACACAAAGGATTCTCGTGTGAACACCTTCCACACTTCTGACCCAGCCTTGGCCTGCACTCCCAGTTTGTATCACATTCTCTGCCTTAAGTGGAATTATTTTACCTTAGCCTGTTGTATTGAGAGCAACTTTTCTGTCACCTCTATTTGACACCTGCAGAGCCACAGAACCCTAATAAATCTGCTCTGGAATCATGCCCCCGGGGGCTCAAGAGGAAGAGAGGAAGGGGCGGGTGGAGGAAGACAGCAGTGACTCCACCAGAACGTGGTGACCTCATTTGGTCCCAGAAATAGATGTGGATCCAGTCCCTCCACCCGAGCCTCAGAGCCACACTCTGGCGGGGGTTCCGGCAACCTTCCCATCCCGCCTCTCCCTCCCTGCCACAGGAGTGTTCCTTTTTCAGAAGCATACGAGACACCGGGCCCAGTGGGCATAACCAAGGAGCTTGTTTGTACATTAAAACATTTCACCCTTCACTTGCACCAGACATTTTTTTTTTAACATTCCTAAATTAATATGCACTTCACTTCACTCAGCCCCAATAGGATCTCATCTATGTTTTAAAAAAATCAAGACAGGAGAATCAGAGACTGTTAGAACTGGAAGGGGCTTCTGAGAGGACATGAACAAATACTGTGATTTCACAGATGAGAGAACCGACCCGCTTGCCTTGGGACACACAGCTCAGATGTGAGAGGAGAAAGCTCTCCTGAGCCACCCTCACCGTGCAACAACCCTGTGGCTTTGGTACATCCTTAAATACACTGGTGTATGATTCAGTATCGGTACATGTTGGTATGTGCACTGGTATACACTTAAAACTCCACAAATCAAAATGCTCCAAAAACCAAGTAAGCCTGTTACCTGCCAGCCATGCTGTGCTGTCCTAATGGCCCTCATTAACCCCTGGAAACCTGGTGTAGAGCCAGACCACTTCCAGGAGATCAGCCCAGCAAACGGGGAGGGGGGGTTATACAAAAATACAGGTGTGCCAGGGACTACTAGGACTTCATAAAAGCCCAAACAGAAAGACTCATAAAAGCCCAAGGAAGTAAACCCATGGATGACTTTATCAGAACACGTGGCATTCTCCCTAACCAGTTGCCTCAGCATCAGGACTGCCCCATTCGGGGTGATCGCTCTGTCCCTGTGAGCATTCAGCATTCACTGCTGACAAGTGATTAGGTCTAATTAGGGCTACAGCAGAGAGACCCCTTCAGACAGAATCCGGACCCTCCTGTAGAAGGAAACAGGGCCATCTGCATGCAGAGAGGCTATCAGTCCTTTTTCCCTACACATTTCAGGAAATTTTAGAGCTTTGTTGAAGAAGTTTTCATTTTTTAAATATAAATTTGAAAGCAATTCTCAATGACTCCAGCTGAAACCAGGCATTGGGACAAGCCTGTGGCCTATGCAGTAATGCTGACTGGCCCTGCATCTGCCGGGCACTGGGATCTCTAGGGAGAGCCCCAGGGCAGACCCTTGGGCTTCCAGCGTGTGCTCGCTGAAAAGGGGCCTCCAGTGGTAGGTCGGCGAGGGGATGGTGCCAGCCAGCAGCCCAGGACACCCTGGACTGTAAGTGAGAGTTGCCAGGGCCTCCCGGGCAGCCTGGCTCGGCCCCTGCTCTCCGTGGATAGCAGGTCACACTATTTCTCTTTAGGATCTAATTGTAGGGCCCAGATGTCATCATGGGTGATGCCACATGAAATAAACCAGGAAACAGCTGTTTTTCAGGCCAGCTCAACAGTATCTTCACCACCATGTAAACATTCCTCTATCTACCGTCTCTCTGAAGAATAACGCACATCTCAACCGTATCCGCCTGGCCTGTGGATTCAGAGGGAAATCAATACACAAGTGCACACGTGCACCCGGGCATGGATGTGCGTGCCCAGGAGTCAGAGTGAGTCTGTGTGCAGATCCAGACAGGCAGCCCCCAAACTCTGGCCCCTCCCCCCACTCCTTCCAGACCAGCTTCCTGCCTCCAGGACAGAGGTCAGAGAGGCTTGGTCTCTGTCATTGCCGGGACAAGCCCCCTTTCTTCCCAGGGCTTAGTTACTGCACCTGCAGCTATTGGTCAGTTTCATCTCTAAGACCCATTTACCTCTGACCTGACAGGACTGCTGTGAAGAGGAAACACCCACAGGTTGTCTGGTTTTACTCTCAGCACCAAGGGGGTTTTCCTCACATGTCCCGCCTCCAGCTCGGCAAACAGAGCAGGAGGTAAGCAGTACTGTGAAGTCACAGCCCACCCTTCAGGAGGGTGGCCAGGAGGCCAGTAGTAGGCCTGTAACAACTGGTTCCAAGTCACCTCCAGGCAGAGCACCCTGGGGAGTACAGCAGCTCCAGGAGGGAGCAGCCCCCGGGACACCCTGGCGACCCTTGCCAAGTGAGCCCGGAGCTCGACAGGCCCCTCCTGGACAGGTCACACTGACAGCCTCGCTCACAGATGTCCGGGGCCTCTAGGAACCTGGTTCCCCTGTTCTCCACAGGACGCACTTTCTTGCACACTCAGGGGTCTCTTTGAGCGTTTCCCTCTGTGCCCCAGCAGCCTAAAGCGTCTCACTCTTTCCTTTCAGAGGCAGGGGTGGGGCGGTCAGGTTAGATAACTGAGCAGTGGCAGGATCATAGCTGCCTTCCTTGGGGACAGGGGCTCCGCAGCCAAGATCTTGTGTTTTTATCTCATTTTCATGACAAGCACGAGCAGCGCCATGACGTCCCCTGGAGGAATTTGCCTGTGCTTGCTAGGAGTGACACGTTCAGCCGTCACAGGCTAACAGACTCTCGTTGCTGTAAAGAAGCCAGGCTCGTGCTGGAGAATGTGGGTCAAGGCCAGACCAAGGTTTCTCTGTCTAAAGCAAGAATCATGCCATGCCAGCAAATATTTCTGTATGACCAGCAACAGTGGGAGCACAGCATCCCCACGAGGGCTCCCACCCCAGCAGCATCACCAGTAATGTCAGGGGCCTTCTTCTGGGTCTCTAAGTATTTCATTAAATTAAAAAAAACTCCACCCCCAACAAAATACAGCAAGTTTTCTGAAAAGTTACACTGCTTCCTAATCCTGCGGATCTCAAGGCTAATCTGAAATTCTCAAGAATCCTTGAAAAGTCTCAAGGCCCAAGCACCAGCCAAGGAGGGGGGTCTCTCCTCCCCTGGGATAGGAACCACTCATTTGCTCATGTAACTTCTCAGACTTGGAAGCCTAAGTCAGTCTTTGCAAACTCTTTTCTCACACCATCACAGTATTTCCTGCTTAGCGGAAGCCGATTTTTCCTGCAGAGGCCTTAGGAGTTCCCCATGCCCAGCCTCTTCTTCATGAACCCATTCCCAGCATCGCAGTGGCACGAGTCAGCTGTCTCCGCCCCAGATTCAGGCCCACTCTCAGACAAGTTCCTTCTCTCGGAGCCACCACGTCTTCTCAGTGTGACAAAGGGCTCATGTCTGTACCCACTCTCCCTTTCCACTTTGGGACCTTCTGAGGAGAGTAGGACTCGAATATATCCTTCATTCAGACCACCCAAGACTTGCTCAAGTCCAATTCCCATCACCTCTGTGCTCGGCATTCCCACGAGCGAGCAAACAGGGCACCGTGAACTCTCTGCTCTCCTGGCAGCTGGCATTGTGCCCCCAATTCTCAATCTTCTCATTGAGGCTCCTCCAAGGTTGTGTGGCCAGGGCTGACCTTGGTGGCAGCAACCACGTGTGCACAGGAAAAGCACAGGGATGGCTCGAGCAGGCAGGACACCAGCTGTCTGCATAACTGCCCTGCATGGGGATGGTCCTGATACCAAGCCCAGGGATTCTGATGACAGGCTGTGTTAAGCATTATTTTAGAGCACAGACTGAAACTGTTTCCCACATAAGCCCTTTCCCCATTCCCATTTGTAAAGGCAAGTGCCCCCAAATCATGGCATCCTCTAGAAGTCTATTTTTAACTTCATTCTTGAAACTAGCACTTCTAGCTTTAGCCTGGTCCTGGGCAAACCAGCCAGGGACTGCACGACGCAGAGGCCAACTGAAACATGTAACCTGGAAAAGAAAAATCAATCAAACAACATCACTGGAATTTCCAAACAGTTTAGATTAAAAAGCATCATTTGGAGGGAAGTGTTTAAAAAGTCTGTCTTCCAGTCTAAGAATATTCATGCAGAATTAAATAAATCTTCTGAGTTGGTTCAGCTGCTTCTTTAAAAGGTACAGTTCAAACAAAGAGGAAACTGCAATGCTGTCTTGGCTAAGACACATATTGCGGGAAAAGACAAGAGGAAAGCAGCACGAACAAGTTTCAAGGAAATCAAATGAAAATACAGGCATCTCACAAACACACCACACAGCACATGCACCTCACACCATGCCATGTGGAAGGAACAGGCGTCAGAGGTCTTGGGAGAAGAGTCTCCCGAAGAGGAAGTTCCAGCTCAGCAGTTTACCGTGATCTTTAGCCCTGCGTTGGCGAAAGCAGCAAAATCTCCTTTTCTTCTTATCCTCTTTTAGCAAGTCGGCCACTGTGACCCCTTCAGTGGAACACAGGCAATTTCATTATGCTTCAGTAGAGGGCAGCAACAGCAACGCCAGCAGGCGTGAGGAAGCTGAAGGCGGCCCCATCTGCCGGCTCTGACAGGCGAACCCCAAATCTGCCCTCCTCCCACGGAGAAATCTACAGTTCAGGACCTGACAGGCAGTGAACGTGCGCCTTCTGCGGCTAGTATACTGTAACGCCCGTCTTCAAACACCTGTCCTACGCAGACACAGAGAACACAGTTGTGGACACAGTGTGGGAGGGAGAGAGTGGGACAAATGGAGAGAGGGGAACGGAAACCTACCATTACCATATGTAAAACAGCCAGTCAGTGGGGATTTGCTGTGACACTGGGGGCTCAACCCAGTGCTCGGTGACTACCTAGAGGGTGGGAGACAGGATGGAGGTTCAAGAGAGAGGGGACATATGTATACCTGTGGTTGATTCATGTTGATATATGGCAGAAACCAGCACAATATTGTAAAGCAAATAGTTTGCAAAAAAAACCCCAAAACTACCTGTCCTAAATACACAACCAACTAACCCACTCTGGACAAATGTTCCCAAGGTTCGGCTTCCCCTCTAGGAAGGGCATCAGGGAGAGGGCACATCAGCAGGAGTCCTAGGTGCTGACTGGCTCTGCGAGTCCAGCCAGCATCACCCTATGCAGCAGGACATGGGGTTAAAGTAGTGGGCTCTGGAGCTAAACAGACCAGGTCTAATCCCAGCCCTCCCACAGACTGGCTGAATGACTGTGGATGTGTTACCTAACAGTGTTAAACCTCAGTTTCTTCACTCGTAAGATGTTAATAACAGTCGAACCTACACTTAGAGAGTCGCTCTAAGAGGTGAACACTACATACAGTGAAATATAATGATACAAACACTGGCGAGGCACACTCAACCATGAAAACTCCCTTGTCTGGGTCTCAAGACAACGATTCCAGGGTCTCCAGCCCCAGACAGCTCTGTGACACAAGGGCTGCTCCAGGCTGGCGAATCTCTGCAGTAGAGGCCACATGCCCCAGGACAGCGCAAGGGCAGCAGAAGGAATTGTGAATGGACACAGGGCAAGCTTTCACGCACGGCTGGTGGCAGTGGGAAGTGGTGTCACTCGGCATAACGCTCACATTTCTGAAACGGGCCTCCTCTGGGACCCAGAAAAGCCATTCATGGTCATCGCTCCCACAGGACCCTGGGCACCAGTGGCCACACAGGTAAGGCATTTGGGGGTTAGAGGCAATGAATGTGCAGGCTACAGCAAAGCCTCGGTTCAAATCCCGGCTCTGCAGCAGTCATGCGGCCCCGAGAGGCTGCTTCGTCTCTCTGTGCTTCATTTTCCTCTTCTGACAAGGTCTCACCGCACAGTGGTGTTAGGAGTAACAGACTCGTGTGCCCATAGCCCTGAGAAGAATGTCTGGCACAAAGGAAGCACCTGGTTAATGTGAGCAATGACCCGGTGCTCTTTCATTCAACAGTCAACCACTGGGAGCTCGGACCTGAGACAAAGACCCTGCCAGGTGCCAGCCGCCCCGTGCAGAGCCCTGCTTCTGCCTCCATGGAGCTCCCAGTCCTGCGGCAGAGGAAGACAGCGACCACGTGAACAAGCATAAAACCACAACTCTGGTGGCTGCTGTAGAGCCCATATGCGCTGTGGACCATACCGTCCACTGTGGCAGCTTTAAAGCGGCCATTTATTGAAAATAGCCAAAATGTTGTTTCAAAACACGGAAGGATATCCACAGAACATGGTTCGGTGAAAAAAGACAAGTGGCAGGGCCATCTGTGCTGGGCGATCTAGTGGTGGGGACCAGGGAGGGTGTTGTCTGTGCAAAGGTAGGTTCTCACGTGCCCAACTGAGGCCAGAAAGAGCAGGCTCCCAATTGCCAAACCTGCTTCTCTCTAAGGAGAGGATGAACGAATGATCATGCTCCATACACCTCGGTATTACATGACTTCCTTACAGTGGGCAAATAGCACTTATGTAATCAAGGTATATTAAATACAAACACTGCCCTGAGTCAGAGCTTCACAAACCTGGCTGCCTCATCACAGTGGCGCAACCATCACGAAGTCCGTCTCCCACCATCTCCCACCGGCTCCCAAGAAGCCAGCCCCCGGTGAATGATGGCTCCCAGGACCACCAGGGGCTGGAGGCGGGGGTCTCCCATAACCTCAGCACTGGGCTCCCTGCAGAGAGGGCAGTTGCCCTGGATGTGTGTTTACCCTATGCAGCTCTAACTGCTGCTGTTTGCTTGACAGCTTTTAATTGAATGTTTTCCATTTTGAACTTGCACCCTGAGGTGGTTTAAGCGTGATGAAAGCAGTTTTGTAAATCAACATTTGAAGACACAACCTTTTTCAACAGGACCAACAAATGTCCATGCCTTGTGCTCGCACACAGCTTTGCCATCTCTGGTTTTCTGCCCACCCCAGAAATCAAACATGGCTGTAAAAGGCATCAAAGTGACACATACAGGCGGGAACTGACAGCTGTGACAACCTTGTGTGCCGAGGGGACAGCATCCCAGTGGGAGGCAGGCAGGGACAATGCTCACAAGCCTCCAGGACTGACCTGATGAAGAAAAGACAGGGTTCCCCCCTGCATTCAGGGTGTCCTGGAGTGTCAGGGTGTCCTCCCCTCCCTTCTTCGGGGCATCCTACATCCCCACTGACAGGGATTACTGATCATCCATAGTCCCCTCAGGAAAATGCCTTGCCTTTCTGGCCAGAGTTTTAGAATGAGCTTCCTTTAAAAGGATTTCATTATTTTTAATGCTTTTTTTTTTTTTTAAGGACTAATCACTGACAATGAGAAGAGTTTAAAATAGAACGTGAGGCTTTCAGATCTTAATGGCCCCAGCAAAACTCCATTGTTCACTCAGAAGCAGCTGCATACGTCTAAAAAATCACTTTGAGATTTGGCAGAGTTTCTTAAGGAACTTGAAGCTCAGCAAAAAGTTAAATAAATTATCCTTGAAAATATCCCATATGCTCAGGAACTAACTTCCAAGGGAATCTTGTCCATTCAATTAATTGTGTAACACTAGCTTTCTAACAGCAAATGTAGGGAACAGGCATCATAAATAATCTGTGGACACACAAAGCCAGAGCTACCTGTCACTGTGGCACCAGACAGCCCTAAAGGTAGGGACCCCACTGCCTCTCCTCTGTCTCCTTCCAAGTGTGACACTTGGTATGGTGGCATTCAGGAGCCCCCACCCTGGTTTCACACTGAAACCTCCAGGGAGCCACATCTGGGTCCCGTCCCCAGTGAATCGGCATGGGGGTGAGGCATGGCACCAGGATGCAACCCCAGTCCCCAGGTGACGGTCACGCACAGCCAGAGTTGGGCACCACATGTACAGACAGTGACATGTAGTAGATCAGAGAGAAAAGATAATACGAGCACATCTCCAAGTGCTTGATTTGACATCTGTTGTCCGACGCCAAGGTAGAAACAGACTTCAAGGGCCAGCAAATTGCTATATCTCGAAAGTGACTGAGTTGACAGATTTGTTTTCTATCAATACTTGAGAACCTTGGAGTTCTTGAACAGTATGGAAGAGGATGTCCTCTCTCTGAGTTTGGGTAGGGATCTAGTAGAAATGTCCAAAAACAATTTTGTTTCAGGTCAAGTTTTCCTGGAGCTTGATGACCACAGCAGCAGCAAGTCCTCTGACAGCTGTGGCAACTCCTACCAATTATGGAACACTTAATCCTCATGACAACCCTGTCATGAGGCAAATATCTTTCTCCACTTCCAGCAGGAAAGGAAACTGGGGCTCAGTGATGTTGGGTAATGTGCCTAGTGCTCTAGTCCAAATTCTAAGTCACTCAACTTGATTGTAGCCACCTCCAGAGAAGGGGTGTGGCCATGCTCTCCAGGCCCACCCTTGTCTTCCATGGGCTTATGACACCTGCTGTTATCAACGGTCCCCTCTGTCTAGGCTGAGCCTCAGCCATCAGGGAGGCCTCTTCTCACACTTACTCAATTCCTCCATGTCTGGGAAGAAACCATCCCACTGCATCCCCAACCCAAGTGAAAAAGACACTCAGTGGAGTCAGCATCCCGCGGGCACAGACAGGAGCTCCCCCCGCCCTTCCCCAGGGAGGACACAGGGCAGGGCTGGGGTGTGGGGTGAGCCTCACAAGCTCGGGGAGGATACTGGCAATGCCCACACTTCACGGGCTGCTGACAGGTACAGAGACCAGACGTGGCGTGTGCGGGTGGTAAGTCAGCCACTGTCAGTGGGTGAGGAGGACCACAGAGGCGAACCCCTCCTCCCTGTGTTTCTGTGACAAGGGGGAAACGGCTGGCAGCCACGGAGGCCCCAGTGAAACCCTGGCAGGGCTGCTCCCCCAGGAAGTCTGGGCCGCAGGGGAATGCATCGCTGCGAGGGGGCTTGGGGCTCTCTTCTCAAGTCAGTTAAACCTCAGCATGGTTCCCACAGCCTCAGATTTATGTTTCCATTTCCAACCCTGATCCACTGGGGGTCTGGAACTCTGAGGCCTGGGGAAATACCAGTCTCCTGGTATAATGTCCGCTCCACAGGACACCCCAGCACCTGGCAAACGAGCCCACACAGAGTTGGCGTGCACCAGAAGGAGCTGCCATTCCAGACCAAGCACTAAGCCGGTGCTGACGCAGAGCCTCGCTGTGCAGAGCAGAAGCCACGACGCTGACATCCCTGAGACACAGAGCAGCTTTCTGGGGATCGGTGCTCCCATTACACAGTGAATTCTGAGGCTCTGCAACTTTCAAGGGGGCTTGGTTTCCCTCCTTGCTTATTAAGAAATACACTTCGGGGTTTTGAACACGTGTACCACTCTACCTTGTTTATGCCATGTCATTAGCGTGAGAAGCACTCCGCCCAACCTTCCACAACCAAAGGCTACACTTGTCCCTCAGAGCGCGGCGGGGACACAGCCTCTCCCGCAGGGCCTCCCCTGCACGCCCCTCATCCCACATCCCCACGTCCTCCTTGGGCTCCCATGGCAGACTGCGGGCCCTTGGTTACGGTGCCAGCTTCTCTGCTCTGTCTCACACTAGGTGCTGTGGGAAGGTCTCCTCAGGCAGAAGCATTGATTTTGCCATCAGACGTTTCCTCACAGGCAGAAGCAGGACACAGGAAATGCACTGGACCCTAAGAGCGACCGGGAGACACCGGCTCAAGTCCCTGCTCCTCAAATCACAGGCCACAGAACAGCTCCAGTACAACGATGTTGGCTCCACGAGGTGGACCCTGTCTGTGACTAGAAGGGGGAGCAATGAAGAGACGAAACGACATCTGCCTGCAGGAGGGCCCTGGCTCAGCCCCTACAGGACACACCGATGCTGACAGAGCCAGGGGCCCTGCTTGGAAGAAGGGACAAGACCTTGGCTGGCCTATGCACAACAGGTGACATGCTGGGCTTAGGAGAGCGGGGCAGGGAGCTGGTGGGGCCCTGCGGGCAGCGCCAAGGCCACAGCCTGGGAACCAAGAAGAAAACAGCGGGACAGCAGCCCTGAGCTGCAGCCTGTCCCTGGCCTCGCTGCAGGGACAGGTGCTCTGTGAAGGCCATGGGATTCTGCAGTAACCCCCTCCCTAGGCAGAGCTGGGCCAAAGATGTGTAGATACTCCTTACACCACGTCATCAGTCTTCAAAACTCTCATCTCATAGTTGAGGAACTTGGTCTAATAACGTGCTCCCTGGTTCCTTCACCCTCAGGGGGCGGCCCCCAGGCTCTCCTTGAGGAGGTAACAGTGCAGCCTGGGAAGCAGGGGGCCTGCACACACCTGCTCGCCCCTCCGCCTCCCCCAACCATGAGCACACAGGACTGAGTCAAGTGCGCATCCCTGATGACAAGAAACACTCTCCACAGAAGCAGAGACTCAGAGTCCCAGGCTCGGACAATTGCGAAGGCCAACTCGGTCAGGCACGCACTCCACTCTGGGTCTCAGCCTCTGCTCACCCATTCTCCCTGCACATGCCTGGGCTCCAGCCATAGGAATAGCCCTTCATGGCCTCCCTGAGCCTTCGTTTGCCCACTTTCACGTCCTCCTCACACCACTGCCTCAACTCGGAATGTTTTGCCTGACACATCTCAGGTCCATCCATCCTTCAAGGCCCAGGGCCCAGGGCCCACTGTTCAGTCCTAGACGATCGTCGCCAGCCCCCCTCCACCACCCCCCGCCGTCAGCCCCCGGTACACGGTCTGCCTCCTCTCGCGACCTGCACTCATGTCTCCTGGTGCTACGTTCACTAGGGTGTGGGCCCGTCCTCACCACCCCAGGAGTCCTCCAGGCATCCGCACGGCCTTGCTGAACGGAGGCCTGACTGCATACGGTCTGAGGGTTCTGTGTGGGACCTGCTCAGTCATCTTCCATGGGGCAGGGCCTAATCTGGCTTCCCAGGCCTCTCAACGGACGAGCACCCTAGGTCTCTACTATCAACTAGTCTAGACTTAAAACCCATCACAAATGGCTTAAGTCAACTCTACTGTTGAATTTCAATTTCCCTTTTAGAGGCACAGACCATCTCAAGAAGAGCAGGAGCAAGAAAAGCATATGATAAAAGATGCTTTGGGTGACAGTGGCAATCCCAGTGGACTGAACACAGACCTTCCTGCTACAGGAAGGTGCCCGGCGCCCAGTGTCCAGTGTGGGGGACCAGCCGGGTGTGCTCTGGAGCGGCCACGTGGACTCTCATGCCTCCTAACACTGCCCTAAACACTGAACTGTTGTCTTCCGGGGCAAAGAGCTGAGACTTTGGCGTCCCATGTTTGGTGCAAATGGAAGCCACTTCAAGGAGCTGAGGGGTGGAAGTGGCCCTACTCTTCAAGGTCCCTTCCAGTAACTTGTTCTGAATTGGAGGACCCACAGTTTCATCTCCTCTGATACAAGGCACATTCCCATCTTAACACACCCTTGTCCCAGAGCTGAGGCTTATTGTATTCCCAGGCCACAAAGTGCAGCCAGCTGATCCTCTGCAACCAAAAAGCCACAAGACAAGATACATATCTGAACCCCGGGCCCCAGGCAGAAATGCAGAGTCAGTGCAAATGGGCTCTCTGATGTGCAGGCCGACAATCCAAAGATCTAGAGGGTGCTCTGGGTCTCAGAGCAGAAGAGATACCTGCCACGGGTGGGCATCTGAACAGCACATGGGCCCTATGGGTCCCGAGCAGCAGAGGCGCCACTTACTATTTCGTTTGCTCTCCTCGCCTCCTTCTTCTTCATTCTCAGGATCAATGTCTTCTGCTTGGGTGATCCAGTCCAAGTAGCCCTTAAGATCCTCTTCCAGCTGCTGCTTCTCCCGGAGCTTCTGGAAGTCTCCCCGTGCTTTTGCTTTCTCCCTTTCCTTCGAGAACTCTCTGAAGCGGGCAGAGAGAACAGGCACTCGTCAGGACGTCCCCGGGAGCCGCCCTGAGAGCCATCTGCCCGGCCGCACAGCAGTCTCGCGGCAGGACACACGGCACCAAGTACAGCCACACGAGCACACAAAGGGGGCCACACACGCGGACAGGACACACGACAGTGCCTCCCAAGCAAGACTGTGGGGGTCAGAGCTGCAGAGACCACGCCAACGCACATGCACGCCCCTCAGAAAACCAGCACCCCTTAGGAGCTTTGCACTCCCAGTGAGCTGAGGCCCCAGATACCATGTGCTATCGTAGTAGGCCCTTGATCCCCCAGCAGGGGCCTCAGAGACGTCCCCCTCCCGCAGAGCCTCCTCAGATAGCGGGCACAATGCTTCAGAGAGAAAGGACCCAAGGCGGCCGAGCTGTGCTCCTAGAGGGCTTCTTCCATCCCTGGAGGTAACACTCAGCACCCTAGTGTGTACTGGCCCCTTTGTCCAAACCATGAGCCCTGAGATCCCACCCCACCCTCTGCAGATCCAGCCAGAGTAGTGGACAGGCTCAGAGCAGAGAGCCTGTCCCCACCCAGACACCCCCGCTCCACGCTTCCCAGACAGGAAATGGAGCACCCGTGAAGCAGTTATCCTTCTTAACTGTCGCTTCTTGCCATGATCTTTCCCACCAAAGTCCTCCCCATAGGAGGGGAAAAGGGAGCATGATTTGTTGCCCATTTATGGGAACACCTGCCCTGGAAAGGCTCTGGCAGACGAGGAAATGTTCCCAACTGTTCATGGTTTACTCAACTTTTCCTGTCTGCAAGCATGGATCTCTGCATATATACAGAATCCCACATTGGCTGAGGCAAGGCAGGAAGTCAGGTGGATGATTACTCAGTTCTCATATACGAGGAACCATCTGCATTTCCAACCGTGAACTGTTACAGGAGCCAAGGTATGCGTGGTATGGATTTAGGAAGTACGATTACAAAGCTGCTAAGACAGGAGATGCGACAACAGGCAGTGCAGCCCCTGCACGGAGACCGCTGGATGCCGATGGCCGCCACGTCTGCCTTCCTTCCAGTCTAAAGCCAGCACGTCTCCCCTGCCAGGACCTCGTTAACCCAACCCAACCGAGGAAGAGCAGGTGACCTGCCTAAAGTCAACCTCTCCTCCCTCTCTCCCTGCCCTCCCTCAACTCTGGGCTGTGGATGGGCTGAAGAGACACTTGAACACCCAGTGACACGGATGCTTCGGGTGAGAAACCGGATTCCTCCCCAAGGTGCCGGCTTCTGCCCGCCCCCTCTAGAAAGGACACCTTCACTGCCCCTAAGTTTTTCAGATGCCCCGGGATCTGTCCTTTCTGCTAGAGCTGGTCTGTCCCACCTTCACCTGCTGAGAAGTGAGGAGGGGGCAAGGCTGTGGGGCATCCTGAGCCTGGCTCTCGGGGGAGCCGACTCAGGGGGTTCTCGGGGTGAGCTGAAGCCGATCAAGGCCTAGAGCCTCCTGGGGAGACACCTTCCCTCTCAAAATGAAAGGCCTCTGAAGGCAGCACCTTGCTGCTCACAAGAACCATGTCCTGAGAACAATATGGGGCTTCTCATCCTTGGCTTCCGGAGATACCAGACCTGAATAATTCATTCCTGGGCAGGTTCACGAACTGAATCTGAACTCTGAAAATGTCACACCGGAACCAGAATCTCCTCCTTGAACAAGTGGAGGGCCTGGAGTGTCACGTGTCAACGTGAAAATGCGTCACATAATCTGTTCTCTTAAACACATTGTAAAGACCAAGTCTGTGGGCCTTCAAGTCTATTGTTTACCAAAAGTAGTAGTTGTTGTTCAGTCACTACCTCGTGTCTGAATCTTCATGACCCCATAGACCACAGCACGCCTGTCTCCCCTGTCCTCCACTAACTCGCACAGTTTGCTCAAATTCATGTCCAGAGTCAGTGATGCTATCTGACCATCTCATCCTCTGCCGTCTCTTTTTCTTTGGCCTCTAATCTTTCCCAGCAGAAGTATCCCAGCATAAACCTTTCTCTGAGTTTGACTCTGAACTCAAGAGTACTCAATTCACATGAAAATGTATAAACAGGGTATTCTGATTCTGGTTACATATCTCATCTGAGTTCTTAAAAAAAAAAATTACTAAGATAGCAGAAGAGTTGCTCTTAAGTTTCACAGGGGATTTGGCTTTAGCAACACATTTCATTAAGTCTTTTTACATCAGAAATTCAAAAGACCTTCTAACAAACTGCATCACTGTTGTGTGCACATTCTGGTAGTTGGGACACAGCAAAATACACCTAAGTAAAATCCTTTTGTGACTAGAATTTCTGAGACTAAAAAACACTGCCAAGTTCTGGCTTGTAGCCCATTTACTGTAAATACTAAAGACTATTATAACTGTTCATGTAACAAAACTGTTCATATAAACTCTCTGAACTGATTTTAGACAGTTCTGAACAGTCTGTATTCTGCTAATACTTCTAATTCTAAGTATTCTGCTAATACTTAGCAGGCACGTAACCTTTCCTGATTTGGACAGAACTGAGACTGACAAGGCATAAATCTCCTGTCGGCTCTGAGATGAGGCGGAGGAGAAGGTGCAGGGAGTGGGCTCTTTGTGACAAACTCAGCTGCCCCATCGCTCCTCTCAGACCACACTGGGCTCTAAGTCTGAGACCTGGACTCTGTGCCCCACTCTGTCACTTCCTGTGTCTGAGCTTCAGTCTCCTCACCTGCAAAACCGACATGCTACCTGCTCTCCTGTCTCACAGGGACAAAGTCAGACATTCAACGAGATACTATCGTGAACATCACAAAGCCCTGCACAAACATCAAGTTCAAAAGTATAACATGTAGTTGTCGAATCTGGGTATAATAAAAGGCAACTGGAGGAGGTTTCTCACGTACTGAAAGGAGAAAAATTGCAAACAGCTCTGAATGGGCTCTAAGCTACATGACGCCAGGGGAACTGAGGGAGGCACAAACGGACACGTGGGATCCTGGGGCATGGAGGGACCTCAAAGAGCCAGCAAGTACCCCATCAACCCTGTACTGCTCTCTGCTCAGTGGAAAACAACTCGTTCACAACAAACCCTGCGTTCCATAACATCTCACCTGAGCCCACTGGAACGTTATCAACTTCAGTGGACAATGAAAACAGTTTTCCATTTCATGGAAGAATCTGTCATTCTAGAAGCCTAGTACTAAGGGACTAAGTAACACTCACTATTATAAAAGTTAATTTAACAAGTCTACTGGTAGAAACCACCAGACTTTCACAAGAAATTTCACTAGAAATCTGACAACTCACATGTGAGAGAAGCCTACCTGTTGCAGATAAAGTCAAAGTTGCTCAGTTGTGTCCAACTCTTGAGACCCCATGAACTATATATAGTCCATGGAATTCTCCAGGCCAGAATACTGGAGTGGGTAGCCCTTCCCTTCTCAAGGGGATCTTCCCAACCCAGTGATCGAACCCAGTCATCGAACCCAGGTCTCCTGCATTGCAATGGGATTCTTTAACATTTGAGCCACCAGGGAAGTCCAAGAATACTGGAGTGGGTAGCCTATCCCTTCTCCAGGGGACGTTCCTGACCCAGAAAATGAACCAGAGTCTCCTACACTGCAGGCAGATACTTTACCAGCTGAGCTATCAGGGAAGCCAAAGGGAGATTTTAAAAGTGCTTGGAGAAAAAAACACATATATTGTATTACCCTTTCGATGCAAAATAAGAGAAAATAAGGAAACCTTAACCGAATGGCAACCCACTCCAGTGTTCTTGCCTGGAGAATCCCAGGGACAGAGGAGCCTGGTGGGCTGCCATCTCTGGGGTCACACAGAGTCAGACACGACTAAAGTGACGCAGCAGCAGCAGCAGCAGCAACTGAAGGTTAAAGCACAAAGGGATGGAGACAAGGGACTAGAGGGCATCAAGTAGGAGTGACACTAAGTATACCTTTTTCTATAATCTAACTTTTAGAATCATGCTAATATTTTACACATTAAATTCTTAATTAAATCAACAAAGATAAGATGGAGAGAAAACACCCTTAAAGTAGAAGTGAAATAAATGAATCTGATTGTTCTTCAAATGAGTGTCATAACCACCCTGACGGAGAGAGACACAACTAGCTCAAGTAGTTTATGAACATTTGCTGTACGCTTTTATCATCTGGGTAGGGCTGGGATGAGGGTGGAACCACAGACAAATGCTGAACTCTTTTTAGTAAGCTTGTTTGTTTGCAGTGAGTGATATGGATGAAATCTTGCTGAAACGATATTAGATATACTATAGGATTTGGCATCCGGTCCCATCACTTCATGGCGAATAGATGGGGAAACAATGGAAACAGTAACAGACTTTGTGTTACTGAAGCACTGAAGATGGTGACTGCAGCCATGAAATTAAAAGATGCTTGCTGCTTGGAAGAAAAGCTATGTCCAACCTAGACAGCATATTCAAAAGCAGAGACATCACTTTACCAGCAAAGGTCCGTAGTCAAAGCTATGGTTTTTTTCCAGGAGGCATGTATGAATGTGAGAGTTGGATTATAAAGAAAGCTGAGTGCCAAAGAACTGATGCTTTTGAATTGTGGTGTTGGAGAACACTCTTGAGAGTCCCTTGGACAGCAAGGAGATCAAACCAGTCCATCCTAAAGGAAATCAGTCCTGAATATTCATTGGAAGGACTGATGCTGAAGCTCCAATACTTTGGCCACCTTATGCGAAGAACTGACTCCTTGGAAAAGACTCTGATGCTGGGAAAGATCGAAGGCTGGAGGAGAAGGGGACAACAGAGGATGAGATGGTTGGATGGCATCACCGACTTGATGGATACAAGTTTGAGCAAGCTCCGGGAGTTGGTGATGGACAGGGAAGCCTGGTGTGCTGCAGTCCATGGGGTGGCAAAGAACTGGACACGACTGAGTGACTGAACTGAACTGAGGATTTCACAAATGAGTTCATGTGTCAATGCACTTGGGAGCCAAGGTTCTCCCTGTAGAAGGAGGGACACAGAAAGATGGGAGAGGGACAGTTAGAAAGAACCCTTTGGGGATGGACTGCAACTAGGATGCTGACATGAATTCATGATTTCTAAAGATGTACACATATGATTATATGTATGTAAATGTATCTACCTCCTAGCTCTGTCGGAAAGACCTAGAAACAAAGACATTGCCACTGCTGATAGCTATGAGCACACCTGGCATCCAGATCTTGGTCTCTAATACTATTTCCCATATAAAGATCAGTAGACTTTTGAGAAATGGCTGATTCCAGGGATGAGGCAGGGCAGATAACAGGACTAGGAAGATAAGAAAGTGCTAAAAAAAAAAAAATGAAAACAAAAGCAAAATATGATGGAATATGAGAAGCCACTGGCCATAATCTGAGCCCCTGAATAACTAAAAACAGTGAAGAATTTTTTTAATACTAAAAAACCAGTCCACACCCCTTACAGATAAATTAAAAAGCAGACGCAATATTAATAATAAGTGATTTTGAGTAAAAGATATCTGGATTGTTTACTAAGCTGTTCTTCTTCTTGCAACTTTTCTTGTATGTTTGAAATCACTTCCAAGAAAAATTTGTTGACGTATTTGGAAAACGTAATCATTCTGAAAGTGAAAGTGAAGTCGCTCAGTCGTGTCCGACTCTTTGCGACCCCATGGACTGTAGCCTACCAGGTTCTTCCATCCACGGGATTTTCCAGGCAAGAGTACTGGAATGGGTTGCCATTTCCTTCTCCAGATAATCATTCTAATCAACTGCAAATTTACATTGTTTTACATTCATTTCCGCTTACCAGGTAGACTATAGGCTTACTCCCTGGTGGCTCAGAAGGTTAAGAATCCACCTGCAATGTGGGAGACCTGGGTTCGATCCCTGGGTTGGGAAGATCCCCTAGAGAAGGGAACAACTACCCACTCGAGTACTCTTGCCTGGACAAGTCCATGGACAGAGGAGCCTGGTGGGCTACAGCAGTCCATGGGGTCACAAAGTCAGACACGACTGAGCAACTTTCACTTTCACAGGTTTATTGCAGGAGTGGACAATACTGTCCATTTCTTTCTACATCTCTCTCTCCTCCATGCAGTGCCTGCCTCAAGCAGGCATGCAGGTAGAATAAGACAACACACAGCAAAACGAGCTCTACTCCTTAAGAGACCAAAATGCACCAGGACAGAAAGCCCACGGTTCCTGGGATTGTCCAGAAGCCCAAGAAAAGTGTGTCCCATAAGGAGCAATCTCCCTGCCAGCTGGACCTGACAACTGCCACGGGTCTCACTCTGGCCCATGTGCGCACATCTTTCCCACCCACTGCGGCAGCTGGAGGGGCTGCAGCCAGAGCATTTCCTTGGGGTTTGTCTCCCTCCTGGCAGGTCACCATCAGTGCACTCCGGGACTCCATCCTGGTGTCATCCTGCTCAGAAGGCCTCGGGGCCACTCACTGCTGTCCTCAGGCATCAAGGCCAAACACCCAGGTCCAGCACTCAGGGGTTTTCAGCCCTCCCCCACCTGCTATTCCAGCTTTATCTCCACTCCTCACAGATGTACACCTTGTACTGTGGCTACACTCTTCTCTGCTCCACCAACCCTATGAGCCTTTGTCCACAGAGCTCCATCCACCTGAGCAGCCTTTGCCCATTCTGAATTCTAGCTCCCTCGTCAAGACCCAGCCTTCCCTGGTCACCCTAGCCAAAGAGCTCTTCCCTCCTCGAGAGCCCTCTCCACACTGAGTACCAGCCACGGATCTGAGTGCACACCCTCCACCTGCCAGCCTCCTCAGAGGTGTCCTTAACAGAGCCCCACACAGTCCTCAAACCTCATCCTCGCTGGAGAGTATGGACAGCAAGAGAAAGCTGGTGTCACTCTCTCTATACAGAAACTGAGGACGGGGAGGCCAGTCAGACAAGCCCATCCAGCTCTTGAATCCACCCTCCTAAGGACCTCAACGTGGGCCACAGGAGGCAAAGGAGGAAGAGAGTAAGTATATGAAGGGATTAGGATAGAAGTCAGCTTATAGTCAGGCCAGGAAAGGGCCTATATTCTTGCCTAGAGAATCCCTATGGACAGAGGAGCCTGGGCAGGCTACAGTCCAAAGGGTCACAGAGTCGGACATGACTGAAGTGACTTTGCACACACACACATAATCAGTCCAAGAAGGGCCTTAAATCCCAAACTGAGAGCTGTGCTTCCCTGTAGACAACAGGGAACCAACAGAAGGTCTGACAGAAGAGAGTTGCCATCAGCTTTGTTTTACAGGAGTGATGGGTTAAGATGAGCTCGTATAAGGAGAAATTCTGGTGAGGAGGTCAGAAGACAAGGAGTAAACCCTGGGCGATGGACTACATTTAACATCAATAGGAATGCGAGTCAAATTACTTTTACCTGGAAGTAAAGGGGTGGAAGGGTGACCTCCACCCCTTCCACGTGGTCTCCTGGGGCTGGCACATCCACCATTGTCTTCTCAGCTACCAAGGACCTTCCTGTGGGGGGCAGATGACGCACCACCTGCCAGGTGAACATTCCCTGCCTAAGTGTACGGGCAAGAAAGGCAAACAGGAGGCCAGATGGAGAAGCGATGCCACAGAGGATCCATATCCCTGGTCCTCATCCTCTGGAAGGCTCTGGAAGCAGACCTGCTGTGTGCCCCCCAGGAGAGGCTGGACATTGCAGAAGACTGCTTTCAGCACAACAGAAGGGAAAATTTTCTAATAATCCAAGTCTACCAAAAATGGTAGAGCTTCCCTGGTGGCTTAGAGCGTAAAGCATCTGCCTGTGATGCAGGAGACCCAGGTTCAATCCCTGGGTCGGGAAGATCCCCTGGAGAAGGAAATGGCAACCCACTCTAGTACTCTTGCCTGGAAAATCCCACGGATGGAGGAGCCTGGTAGGTTACAGTCCATGGGGCTGCAAAGAGTCGGACACGACTGAGCGACTTCAGTTCACCAAAAATGGAGCAGGAAGCCTTGGAAGCAGCACCTTCCTTGAGGGGTACAAACAGGGCCCTCTGATAGAAGGACTAACCCCCTGGAGGAGAAGCCGGTGCGCAGGATATGGTGAAGACCCTGCCATCTGTCTTCCCCAGGCCCCGAACCTCATCGCCCTCATGTGCCCTGTGCTGTATTTGATCATAGCTGTAACTCGCATCTCCCCGGCTTCCTGAATGGCTCAGAGGGCTGTAGGACACCCCACTGCTTCATTTTCTGCTCCTTCCCCTGGGCAGTGGCCTAGTACCCTGGCAGCCAAGAAGCAGAAAGGCCGAGAGTGATTACTAGACACGGCCGTGAAGGGTGCTGACTGCAGAGCCCCTGTGGTGCTCACAATAAGCAAAGACCTTCAGATGGAGCGCCACCAAGGACAAGCCTGGGCCCCCACCGCCCCTCACTCATGATCGTGCTGGCCCTGGATGCCAGCCATCCTCCAGCAGCTCCAGGGCGTGTGCCGGCACGGCTGGGGGAGGACTTGGTTTCCAATGGGGGAGCCCAGCAGGCCACGGCCTCTTCTCTGGCAGCAACACTGCCAACACCCTCAGGATCAGGATGTGGATCTGGAGCCCCTGGAGTGGCTTTACAGTCACTGCCCACAGGCCCCGCGGTCTCTCGGCGGCGCTCGCAGCACCAGGAATTTCACTCCCATTTCACAAAGGCCCAAAGTGAGGCTCCACAAGGTGATCCCACGTCACACACCAGGTAAACGCTCTGAACCAGGCTTCAACTCAGGACTCTATTCACAGGATTCGCGGTCCCTCAGCCTCCTGGCTCAGGAGATGTGTAGGCTGGACACTTACTGGTTGGACCAGCGAGGGAGGGGGCAGGATGGAAAGCACCATTTACACTCATATCTTGATTTTGTTTCAGAGCCCCAACTCAGGCTTCCAGAAGGGTGCTCGTCTCCCCACGTGCTATCCTTCACACTCCAGAATGAGCTAGTCATTCTCCGGGATCCCCTACATAACTCCCAGCCAGGAGTCGGGCACACACTCCTCACTCTGCAGAGAGCTCCTGAACCCTGACACTGCCCAGGATTTACAGGCCTGCCGCCCAAGTTCTGGGAGCCCTAGCTTAGTCAACACGCCCAGAAGGCAAACACTTGGCCTGAAGCAAACTACCACCCTGGAATGGCAGCATAGGCCACACCAGTGCAGAGGGATGATGCACAGTCAGCTCTGGAATTTGTTATTTCTCAAATGCCCCATGAAATACATGCGCCACTGAAAATCATGTTGATTTAGAGATGGAGATTTTTTTTTCTTGGGTTGTAATACTATTTGTTTTAACCAAACCCACACAAATAAAATTTCAACAAGCTAAATGCTTTGAAATTTATACACGTAGCACAGAGAAAACACAGACAAGCATGAAAACCTTCAGTGAGCGAGGCCAATGGAATCACTAGGACTCAGATTTCTATTAAAAAAAAATAAAGGACTCAGAAATTCATTAAAAACTAAAACAAACTCCCCACAAAAAGGCAAAGTGGAGGGGGAAGTTGAAGAAGTCACTGATTTTTATCAGCAGAGGCTAGTGTTCTTTAGACCTAAATTATTTCCCCTACACAGAAATACAGAGGAAATAAAACAGAATGAAAGGGTAGTCTGGTTCAAAAAATATTCTGTTTAATTTTTTGGAAAGCATGCAATTTCAGTTTATGTTTGAGGAAACTGGGTGCTTTATTTTTAAAAATCAGCAATAGTGTGAGATGTTTCACACACATAAAATTTGTTAAGTATTGACACTGGTTTAGTTCAAAGTTCATCCAAATCGTTGGCTCTGTTCCAGTTTTTCCTCAACTGCAGAAAAGGCAGGAGCAGTCAAAACGTGTTCTTTCTGCATGAAATAAATAGGCCAGAACGGGGGGGCGGGCTTTGGACTGCAGCACCCCATCTCTAAGATCTGATCCCTTGCAGGTAACACCCATGGAGGGTTAAGAGGGCTAACGGGTGACAGCGCTCCTCAACGCAAGTTAGGCACTGGCCACCAAGAAGTGGAGGGAACTGCCGGCAGGCCAAAGGGACAAGAGCGTCTGGAAGGCCCTTGTTTACACAGCAAGGATGTCCGGAAAAATGTGTAACAAGCACACTTCCAATCACCCAACTACATTATGACTATTCTTTGGGAATGCACTCCTGAAACAAACCCCACGGGGAATCCCTATGTAAAGGGATCCTGGACCTTCTCATTTTCCTGTTTGCAAAGATTTGGGAATATTAAGAGATTTTTCTCAAAGCGATCCTCCCCTTTTCATGTCCTTGGCTGCTTTTATTGACATCAACGTCCATGAAGATATGTTATATAGAATAGAGTTAACATCTTTGGGGAGATGAACCATTTTGAAGGGGTGTTTCCTAGCTTTTAATGACTAGGGTGAGTTATTTGCTGTGAACGGCAGGTGGGCCACCTGAACACACCAAGCTCGAGGCAGGATGGCATTTACGCTGCCCCAGAGGCATTTACGCTGCCCCAGAGGAGGAAGCTGGGTATGGATGGAGGGGACAAATGCGTGGTCTGTCTGCTCTTTTCTCTTTCTCCTGGTCCTTTCTGACCACTCCCTGGCTTGAACCCTGTGCTCCAGCCATCCTTATATTCCCTCATTTTCTCAAAGGCATCGTTCAGCTCCAGGCTGTGCTCTAAGTGAGGCTCAACCCAACTGCTTCTCCAGATATCACACCACTCGGCTGGGTCAGCCTACAGAAACATTTCTCCCATTTGCCCTGCAATTTGGTAATCTATATTCTCTCTGTAAGAGAGACTGTGAGCTCTGCGATGGAGGGGCTGTATCTGTCTCATCCCTGTATATTGGTTCCTTATCACAAATTCTGGCCATTAGTAGTTGATCAACAAGAACAGGCTAAATTTAATGCATGGTTTTATAGGCTCAGGTCTTACATTAATGATGACCATGTCAAAGACTTGGGTTGTGGGCTCCGCATGGGATGTGCTGTGTGTGTGCTCAGTCGCTCAGTCCTGTCCAACTCTTCTGCGACTCCATGGACTGCAGCCCACCAGGTGCCTCTGTCCGTGGGATTACCCCGACAGGGATACTGGAGTGGGTTGCCATTTCCTCCTCCATACCTGACCACCAATCCTGGAGTAATTTTTTCTGTCACCTGAAACAGCACCCATTGTTGTCACAAAGTACCAAAAAACTGAGCCAACCAGAGTCCTAAACAAGTTTAAGAGGTCATCCATGGGAATAAAGTATCTCAGAATGAAATACATTCCTTTCACCACATTCCCCTGTCTGAGGACAGAAGAGCTGTTATTTTCTTTGAAGAGTCAGCTTCCATGGCTACCAAAGACATTTCCCTAAATGATAAGAATCCACGGGGGCTGCAAACTAAAAGTCACAGACTTCTTGTTTCAGCTTGTTTCCATAAAAAAACATGCTTTAAGAGGTGTTCTTCAAAAACACAGGCCTCTTGCCTGACATCATCTTCTCCCTGTGAAATGCATCAATCAAGGGAGCCCTGACAACATCACATCTTCTCATGATGGCTTCAAATACTGCTCCTTAAGAAGTCATTGAGAAGCACACCTTGCTAGACTTACCAGATTTTGGTTTAAAAAAAAAAGTGAGAAAAACATGTACCAGAAGTATGATTTGGGAGGGTGGCAAAGTCCTTCAAAAATCATCACGTGGGAAGAGACCAGCAAGCCCAGGGCCTGTCTGGCTTCTGCACCAGAAGAGCCTGCTGCTAAGGGCCTGGCTAAAGAGCCTGTGGAGGACAGAGGGCTGTACCACCCATGCAAAGGGCAGCTGGGGGATCTGCCGAGGAATGAGCCCCAGGAAGAAGCTGGAACTGAGCCCACCAGCTGGGAGGTCCTCAAAGCAATCCCGGTAGGAACTCCAGTCCAGGTCCCACTCACGTCAAAGGCAGACCACCTGGAGAGAGGCACTAAAGGAGATGAGGCCCCTTTCCTCCCATCCTGAACGGCAGGATGGGCAAAGCGCCCTTTCTGAACCATCGGACCTACTTGAGAACAAGGGGAAAGCATCCTATTACTGGGGTGACTTCGGGACTCAGAGATTGCCTCCCCCAGTAACAGGATCCCAAAGGACTTCTTGAGCTAGAATGGAATTTGTTCACAGCAGTTTTAAGAGGAAGAACAAACCAGTTTCTCTGAAGTCTTCATATTCCCCAATTCCCCTTAACTTTGAGAAATTAATTTGGGGCAAGAGACAGAAACTGGAAGGGCATGAGGAAAGGAACACCTTGGGACGTACCAGCACAGAGCCAGTCTGCTAGATGGGATCCCGGAAGGGCACCCCTCACCACACACAGAAAGAGCCTCCAATGATGAGAAAGCAGCCTGGGCTCTGGAGTCAAGCCGATTCAGATCTCAGCCCCAGCTTCCTCGGAATTCCTTCCTTACGAGCTGTGTGACTTAGAGAAAAACAAACCCTCTCCAAGCTTTGCTTCCCTCACCTATAAAATGAAGGCGAAAAACACTGTACTTGAGTCCTTGAGAAGACTGAATGAAATCAACTATATAAAGCACCTAGCCCAGTGTTAGGCACAGATGTGTATAGAACTGATATAGTGACAACAATAAGAAGAAATAAAGAAAAAAATCTCTCACATGATCCATACTCCAGAGTTGACAATGCCACAGATCTCTCTTCATCTGAGAGACACTGACCCACAACCATCTTCCACCTGGTGTCCTGGACTCCCAACTCCTCACCTCCTCCCCGACCCCACGCCCCTGCCACAGCCCCCAGCCTCAGAGCTCTCCTCATTCCACTCCACCCAGAGAGGCACTTTGCCTTCCAGGGCCAGCCCACCTCATCATCTTACTGCTCAAACACCTCAACAGCTCCCACGAATTAAAGACAAAACCCTGACTCCTTCACTGGGCACCCCTAGCTACCCATCGGCTCTTCTGCCCTCCATTCCCAGCCAGCACAGAGCATCCGGCAGCCCCACTGGCCAACTCACTGGCCCTGGAAGCACGTTCTGCCCCAGGTCCTGCTCCCTCACCACTTCCAGGATCAGGGATGCATCCTCCTTCCTTGATATCCTTTAGTCAGTTCAGTTGCTCAGTCATGTCCGACTCTTCACGACCCAATGAACTGCAGCACGCCAGGCCTCCCTGCCCATCACCAACTCCAGAAGTTCACCCAAACTCATGTCCATTGACTCAGTGATGCCATCCAGCCATCTCATCCTCTGTCGTCCCCTTCTCCTCCTGCCTTCAATCTTTCCCAGAATCAGGGTCTTTTCAAATGAGTCAGCTCTTCACATCAGCTGGCCAAAGTACTGGAGTTTCAGCTTCAACATCATTCCTTCCAATGAACACCCAGGACTGATTTCCTTTAGGATGGACTGGTTGGATCTCCTTGCAGTCCAAGGGACTCTCAAGAGTCTTCTCCAACACCATAGTTCAAAAGCATCAATTCTTCGGCGCTCAGCTTTCTTTATAGTCCAACTCTCACATCCATACATGATTAATGGAAATACCATAGCCTTGACTAGACAGACCTTTGTTGACAAATATCTCTGCTTTTTAATATGCTGTCTAGGTTCATCATAACTTTTCTTCCAAGGAGTAAGCGTCTCTTAATTTCATGGCTGCAATCACCATCTGCAGTGATTTTGGAGCCCCCCAAAATAAAGTCTGACACTGTTTCCCCATCTATTTGCCATGAAGTGATGGGACTGGATGCCATGATCTTCGTTTTCTGAATGTTGAGCTTTAAGCCAACTTTTTCACCTTCCTCTTTCACGTTCATCAAGAGGCTCTTTAATTCTTCTTCACTTTCTGCCATAAGGGTGGTGTCATCTGCATATCTGAGGTTATTGATATTTCTCCCAGCAATCTTAATTCCAGCTTTTGCTTCTTCCAGCCCAGCGTTTCTCATGATGTACTCTGCATACAAGTTAAATAAGCAGGGTGACAATATGCAGTCTTGACATACTCCTTTTCCTATTTGGAACCAGTCTGTTGTTCCATGTCCAGTTCTAACTGTTACTTCCTGACCTGCATATAGGTTTCTCAAGAGGCAGGTCAGGTGGTCTGGTATTCCCATCTCTTGAAGAATTTTCCACAGTTTATTGTGATCCTCACAGTCAAAGGCTTTGGCATAGTCAATAAAGCAGAAATAGATGTTTTTCTGGAACTCTCTTGCTTTTTTGATGATCCATCAGATGTTGGCAAATTGATCTCCAGTTCCTCTACCTTTTCTAAAACCAGCTTGAACATCTGGAAGTTCACAGTTCACATATTGCTGAAGCCTGGCTTGGAGAATTTTGAGCATTACTTTACTAGCGTGTGAGATGAGTGCAATTGTGGGGTAGTTTGAGCATTCTTTGGCATTGCCTTTCTTTGGGATTGGAATGAAAACTGACCTTTTCCAGTCCTGTGGCCATTGCTGAGTTTTCCAAATTTGCTTGCATATTGAGTACAGCACTTTCACAGCACCATCTTTTAGGATTTTAAATAGCTCAACTGGAATTCCATCACCTCCACTAGCTTTGTTCGTAGTGATGCTTCCTAAGGCCCACTTGACTTCACATTCCAGGATGTCTGGCTCTAGATGAGTGATCACACCATCGTGGTTATCTGGGTCTTGAAGATCTTTTTTGTACAGTTCTTCTGTGTATTCTTGCCACCTCTTCTCAATATCTTCTGCTTCTGTTAGGTCCATACCATTTCTATCTTTTATTGAGCCCATCTTTGCATGAAATATTCCCTTGGTATCTCTAATTTTCTTGACGACATCTCTAGTCTTTCCCATTCTATTATTTTCCTCTATTTCTTTGCATCGATCACTGAGGAAGGCTTTCTTATCTCTCCTTGCTATTCTTTGGAACTCTGCATTCAAATGGGTATATCTTTTCTTTTCTCCTTTACTTTTTACTTCCTTTTCACAGCTATTTGTAAGGCCTCCTCAGATAGCCATTTTGCTTTTTTGCATTTCCTTTTCTTGAGGATGGTCTTGATCCCTGTCTCCTGTACAATGTCACAAACCTCTGTCCATAGTTCATCAGGCACTCTATCAGATCTAGTCCCTTAAATCTATTTCTCACTTCCACTGTATAATCATAAGGGATTTGATTTAGGTCATAGCTGAATGGTCTAGTGGTTTTCCCCACTTTCAATTTAAGTCTGAATTTCTCAATAAGGAGCTCATGATCTGAGCCACAGTTAGCTCCCAGTCTTGTTTTTGCTGACTGTATAGAGCTCTCCATCTTTGGCTAGCCTTTGCTCCAATGCACCATCTGAGCCTGGCATCTCAGGGAGCCCTCTCCAACCTGTGAAGCCTCCACTGTCTCCCCAGGCACACTGGTCAGTACAGACGGTGCCAAAGTACCCTGGACTGAGAGCCAGAGGGGACAGGGCACAGATGCTGGGATCCATGCCTGGAGTGCCCTGGAGTTCCTCCCTATGTCTCCACAAGCCTGTCTGTAAGGAAGAGCATATGATTCAAAGACAGGTGGGCTTCTGGGAACAGCACACCTCTGGGCAGGCAGTGTGCCATCACCCACTGGATTAGAATCCTTCAGATGCAGTGAAAGCCGTCCAGATTCAGAAGCTGAAAAGCCCCAAACTCTTGGATGCTATGAAGGTGCCAGCAGATAACTTAAACCAAGATTTATTTTAAAGCAGAATTTCAAGGGAATGATCTAGTTCTGGGTGGATTAATATTTGATCCCTGAATCCAAAACAAACTCTATGACAATCAGACTTAGAGAAATTAGGTTAGAGCTTCAAGTGCCACTCCAAGTCCTAGAAAGATGTGGGGCCTGGAGACAAGAGCTTGCAAGTGAATGTTCAGACTGCAAATATAAATTTAGTCTTTTCAAACTCACAGAACGGCCTCTGAGCTAGCCAATACTGAGCACACCTCACATTTGTAAAGGTCTTTACAGTTCACGAGGTCCCTTCCCATCCGTTTCTCTCCTTGGCTCTCAGGACAGCACTGTAAGAAAAACGACACGGCAAAATGGGGCCACCGACTTTGGGAGGTGAGAAGACCCTGGCTTGCAGAAGTGAAACATACTAAGCAAAGGCACGTCACCGGGAAACAAGGCACCAGGACAAGGGCCAAGGCTCTGACCTCTGAACTTAAGTTCTTTCCACTACAACATGTGGAAACCAATTATCACAGCAACTAGGAATCCCCTGGACCAAAGGAGCCACTGCAGGTGCAGCCGCACTCAGAAGCCCCGGGCATGGCACTGCACACCCCTCAGCTGTGGGTACCCCCACTGGAGTTACCAACACCCTCGGGCTGTCCCTGCAGAGACTGAAGCTTCTAGTACACATCTCAGGCCAGGTGAGCCTAGACCACCGCCCCACATCAAGTAATCTCCATTGGCCAAGGATCCTCTCCCAAAGGAAACCCTCACCACCACTAAGCCTCTGCTGACGCCAGCAGTCACCTGGCAAAGCACAAGGGACATGTTGGAGGGACAATCCCCATCCGCCAGTGCATTGTCATCCCCGAGATCCTCTGAACTTCCCCATCACTGGCTCAGCTTCCTCTCACTCGTCAACCCTTCCCTGTGCCCCACCCCTGGAACTGCTACTCCAGAGGGCACATTCTCCTGTACCCTCAACCTTCTCAAAGGGACCCTCTTCCTTCTCCTTGCTTTGATGGAAACCTGGGTCACCCTCAAGCTTACCACTTTGCTTCCCATGTAGCCCTCTCCAGACCCCACCTTCCTTTGGGATCTCAAGGTGGAGTTTACAGCCTTCTTGCTTTTCTGTTCCTCTTCACATCTAGAAAAATACTTGGTTATCCTGCTGCAAAAGCCAAACAAACAAGAAGTCCTGCTCCTCTGAGGACAGCACCGTAGGATATGTGGCCTTCTCCCCTTTCTCTGTGTATCTTCTACTTGCCCCCTGGACTGAAGTCTCAGGCTCCCAGATCCCAGGCTTCCTCCCCATCCCTACTACTACCATCTTCCTAGGGGACTCCAGTAGCCCTTGGTTACCCCATCAAGCCCTGGCTTTTTAATCCCTTGACATATTAACCTCCATTATTATCAATCCCCAAGTCTTACCAGTCCTAACCATGAATTCAAGCTTTCTGTTCTCTAACCACAACCTTCTCTCAGACAAGCTGACCTGTCTCACTACTCCCAATGGAAACAATACTAACCTCTTTGGAACGTCCAGTCTACTGTGGGCGTGCTCAGTCACTTCAGTCACCGCTGGCTCTTTGTGAACCCATGGACTGCAGCCCGCCAGGCTCCTCTGTCCGTGGGCTTATCCTGGCAAGAATACTGGAGTGGGTTGCCATTTCCTGCTCCAGGGGAATCTTCCCAACCCAGGGATCGAACCTGCATCTCCTGTGGCTCCTGAATTGGTTGGTGCCAATTGGTTGGTGCCCAAAGAGCCACCTGGGATTTATTCCCGTCCAGTCCACTGAGCACCTCCCTTTTTCTCTCAATCTGTTAGGCCTCCCCTCCCATCCTAATCTACCTTAGACTTTACAATCCATCAGCGATGCATTCAGTGATGTTCTTACTGGTATACTAAACTTTCTTGCATCCTTTGATCATACAGAGAAAGGAAAACCCTCGCCCCAGAAGAGCTCAAACACTCCCTTTATCCATACCTAGGTAAGAGCAGTCAAACATGGCTACAGAAAGTCATACAATGGAATAGACTGGCATTGGTATGGATTCATCATCACCAGCTTCAAACAAGACCTCAATGCTACCAAACATCTACCTCAGTTCTCTGGTCCACTCACTCTCCAACGCCCTGCAACCACTCTCTTGAGCCCTTTCTAGTCTCCAGACATGACTCTGCCACCTACCCCCTGCCTCTGCCTCAACCCTGCCTCCTGCTTCAGAGACACCAGGAACTAAGCAGAAATACCCCCAGCTTCCTAAGACCAAACAAACGTGTATTTGCCCCACATTCTCTTCCTTTCTTCTCATTACCAAAAAACCTCTTCTTAATCCTACCTGTTTTCTGACAGTCTAAGAAAGTAAGTTTTCCAATCCTCCCATTTTTTGAGGCTTTCTTTAATTACCTTCAGCAAAGCTTTCTGTAGAAGTGATCTGGTACATCCTTCATTAGATTTATTCTTAGGATCTTGATTTTTTTTTTTTTTTTTTTTGGCTATTTGTTCATCCTCCATGTCTCTGATTAACATTTTGGACACATGGAATACAGTTATTAATGACTCTTTTTCATGTCCTTTTCTGCTAATTCTAACGTCTGCGTGAGTTCTGGATCCTTTTCAACTGATTGATTAGATCTTCTAATTATGGGTCACAGTTATCTGCTTCTTTGCATGCCTTGTAACTTGATCCCAGACATTTTACCTTGTTGGATGCTAGATATTTTTGTATTTCTACACATGCTCCAGTGCTTTGTTCTGGGGTACATAAGTTGGACCAAACTGATTGATCATTTCAGGTCTTGCTTTAACAATCTGTCAGGTCAGTCTGAACACTACTGAATCTAGGGCTAGCAATTCCATTGCTGAGGCAAATCCTTTCTGAGTATTCTACTCTGTGTCCTGTGAATTGTGAGTTTTTCCAGTCTGGCTGGTGAGAACAGGCAATATTCCTGGCCCTATGCAAGCACTGAACACCATCCTTTCTAATCCATTCCAATTTCTTTCCCCAGCTTCCTCACACACACACACGTCCTGCATAGTTAAGGGGGGACATCTGGAATTCTCCGTGAAATTCTCTCCTCTGCAGAACTCTGTCCTGGGTTCTTTAGCCACCGTAGTTTTTGCAGACTCTTCACTTCATCTTCTAAACCCAGGGAGACCACAAGGCTCTGCCTGGGCTTCCTGCTCTTCTGCTGTGGCCCAGGAATTCTCTTAAGCCAGTAAACTGGGACAATCATGAAGCTCGTTGAGTTTTTTTTCCTGATTCTCAGGGATCACTATCCTTCATTGCCTGATATCCAGTGTCTTTAAAAACCATTGTTTTACATATATTGTCTGTTTTGGGGTTTGATTTGTTTCAGGTGGGAGGGTAAATCTGGTAACTGTTACTCCATCTTGACCAGAAGCAGAAGACTTTTAATTCTATTTTAATGGTGTTTTCAAATCAATTTTATCAAGACGCAAGTCACGAACAATAAAATGCACACAATTTAAGTTTATGGCTTGGCTAATGTTGACAGCATGTAAACATCACCACAATCAAGATATAAACATTTACAACACCTCTCAGAAAGTTCTCTCATTGCCTTTCCCCATCAACTCATCCTCCTCCCACTCTAGAAAATGATTTAATTTCTGTATGATAGATTAATTTTGCCTATTCCAGAACTTCATGATGTTATTTTACAACTGGCCTCTTTTCCTCATCAATATGTTTTTGATGATAATACTGTAATAGTACTTCAATCCTTTTTACTGCTACTGAACAGTATTCCAAAATCTAAATATACCACAATTTCCTCTTTTATGCTACCTACTGATAGACCTTTGTTTTTTTTTTTTTTCCGATTTTAAGTTACTAAAAACAATGCTCGATGAATGCTGGCATACAAGTTATTTTGTGGACAGAAGGCTTTCATTTCTTTTCAGTAAACAACTAGAAAGGAGCTGCTGACTTATATCTGTTTAATTTTATGAGAACTTTGACAAGCTTTTCTGAAGTGGTTGTACCGTTTCATGTTTCTATGAGAAATGTGTGAGCATTATCAGTTGCTCTATACCGCTGCCAACACTTGATACTGCTTTTCTCTTTTATTTTTAACTATTCCATATATGTAGTAGAGGCATGCTCAGTCATGTCCAACTCTGTGACACCATGCGCTATAGCCTGCCAAGCTTCTCTGTCCATGGGATTTTCCTGGCAAAAATACTGGAGTCAGTTGACATTTCCTTCTCCAGGGAATCTTTCCAACCCAGGGACAGAACCCGTGTCTCCTGCATTGCAGGCAGATTCTTTACTGGTGAGCCACCGGGGAAGCTGATATATGTAGTAGAATTTCACTGCATTTTTAGCTTTCATTTCCCAGATGACTAATAATATTAAACATCTTTATATGCACATTGGCTATTTGTGTGTATGTGTGTATATATATATTTTTTGTTTGTTTGTTTGCAAAGAATCTGTTCAAGTCTTTTGCCAATTTCAATTGGGTTATCTTATTATTTGTTAAGAGTTCTTGTATGTTCTCTATACAAACTTTGTCAGATATATGTGTTGTACATATTTTCTCCTATTGCATGCTTTTCTTTCCAATTTCTTATTTATGAAATGCAGAGATATTTTTAGAAAGTATTTATATTTTAGCTTTTTAGTTAGATCTGAGTGTTGAAGAATTGATGCTTTTGAATTGTGGTGTTGGAGAAGACTCTTGAGAGTCCCTTGGACTGCAAGGAGATCCAACCAGTCCATCCTAAAGAAATCAGTCCTGAATATTCATTCGAAGGACTGATGCTGAAGCTGAAGCTCCAATACTCTGGCCACCTGATGTGAAGAACTGACTCACTGGAAAAGATCCTGATGCTGGGAAAGACCGAAGACAGGAAGAGAAGGGGACGACAGAGAATGAGATGCTTGGATGGCATCACTGACTCGATATACATGAGTTTGAGTAAGCTCTGGGAATTGGCAATGGACAGGGAAGCCTGGTGTGCTGCAGGCCATGGGGTTGCAAAGAACTGGACACAACTAAGTACTGTCTGGGGAGGCCTTACAAATAGCTGTAAAAAGAAGAGAAGAGAAAAGCAAAGGAGAAAAGGAAAGATATAAGCATCTGAATGCAGAGTTCCAAAGAATAGCAAGAAGAGATAAGAAAGCCTTCCTCAGCAATCAATGCAAAGAAATAGAGAAAAACGATAGAATGGAAAAGACTAGAGATCTCTTCAAGAAAATTAAGAGATACCAAGGGAACATTTCACGCAAAGATGGGCTCGATAAAGGAAAGAAATGGTATGGACCTAACAGAAGCAGAAGATATTAAGAAGAGGTGGCAAGAATACACAATGAACTGTACAAAAAAGATCTTCAAGACCCAGATAATCACGATGGTGTGATCACTCACCTAGAGCCAGACATCCTGGAATGTGAAGTCAAGTGGGCCTTAGGAAGCATCACTACAAACAAAGCTAGTGGAGGTGATGGAATTCCAGTTGAGCTATTTCAAATCCTGAAAGATGATGCTGTTAAAGTGCTGCATTCAATATGCCAGCAAATTTGGAAAACTCAGCAGTGGCCACAGGACTGGAAAAGGTCAGTTTTCATTCCAATCCCAAAGAAAGGCAATGCCAAAGAATGCTCAAACTACCACACAATTGCACTCATCTCACACGCTAGTAAAGTAATGCTCAAAATTCTCCAAGCCAGGCTTCAGCAATACATGAACCGTGAACTTCCAGATGTTCAAGCTGGTTTTAGAAAAGGCAGAAGAACCAGAGGTCAAACTGCCAGCATCTGCTGGATCACTGAAAAAGCAAGAAAGTTCCAGAAAAACATCTATTTCTGCTTTATTGACTATGCCAAAACCTTTGACTGTGTGAATCACAATAAACTGTGGAAAATTCTTCAAGAGAAGGGAATACCAGACCACCTGACCTGCCTCTTGAGAAACCTATATGCAGGTCAGGAAGCAACAGTTAGAACTGGACATGGAACAACAGACTGGTTCCAAATAGGAAAAGGAGTACATCAAGGCTATATATTGTCACCCTGCTTATTTAACTTATATGCAGAGTACATCATGAGAAACGCTGGGCTGGAAGAAGCACAGGCTGGAATCAAGATTGCCGGGAGAAATAATAATAACCTGAGATATGCAGATGACACCACCCTTGTGGCAGAAAGTGAAGAGGAACTAAAAAGCCTATTGATGAAAGTGAAAGTGGAGAGTAAAAATGTTGGCTTAAAACTCAACATTCAAAAAACGAAGATCATGGCATCTGGTCCCATCACTTCATGGAAAATAGATGTGGAAACAGTGTCAGACTTTATTTTGGGGGGCTCCAAAATCACTGCAGATGGTGATTGCAGCCATGAAATTAAAAGACGCTTATTCCTTGGAAGAAAAGTTATGACCAACCTAGAGAGCATATTCAAAAGCAGAGACATTACTTTGCCAACAAAGGTCCGTCTAGTCAAGGCTATGGTTTTTCCAGTGGTCATGTATGGATGTGAGAGTTGGACTGTGAAGAAAGCTGAGCTCCAAAGAATTGATGCTTTTGAACTGTGGTGTTGGAGAAGACTCTTGAGAGTCCCTTGGACTGCAAGGAGATCCAACCAGTCCATTCTGAAGGAGATCAGTCCTGGGATTTCTTTGGAAGGACTGATGCTAAAGCTGAAACTCCAGTACTTTGGCCACCTCATGTGAAGAGTTGACTCATTGGAAAAGACTCTGATGCTGGGAGGGATTGGGGGCAGGAGGAGAAGGGGATGACAGATGATGAGATGGCTGGATGGCATCACTGACTCGATGGACGTGAGTCTGAGTGAACTCCGGAAGTTGGTGATGGACAGGGAGGCCTGGCTTGCTGAGATTCATGAGGTCGCAAAGAGTCGGACATGACTGAGCGACTGAACTGAAGTGACTGAACTGAACTGATGATCCATTTCAAGTTAGTGCTTGTGTTAAGTGTGATATAAATGTCAATGTTCATTTTTTTAACAGATTCCTAGTTTTTCCAGCATTTCGCTGAAAAAAAATTATCCTTTCTCCACTGAATTATTTAACATTTTTGTCAAAAAACAACTGACTATATACACATATTTCTGGATTTTCTATTCCATTCAATTGTTCTATATATCTATCTCATGCCAAAATGACAGTGTATTTACTACAGCTTTATGGAAGTCTTTAAATTAGGTAGTATAAGTCTTTCAGCTTTGTTCTTTGTCAAGATTGTTTTAGTTATTATAGGTCCTTCACAATAATATATAAATACTAGAATCATCAATTTTTTTAAAAAAGGCCATTAGTATTTATGAATGGGACATCACTGAATAAATAGATACATTTGATGAATGCATGATAAATGCAACATCTTAACACTACTGAATCTTCCAATTCATGATCATGAGCCATTATCATTTACTTAGATCATCTTTAATTTGACCAATCAGTATTTTGTAGTCTTCAGTGTAGAGGTCTTCCATAACTTCTCTTACCCTTACTCCTAAGTATTTTTAAATGTGTTAATGTTATTGAAAATCTTATTTTCTCAAAGTTCATTTTTTACATTATTGGAGCTTGTATATGGGAATAAGACTGACTTTTGTACACTGACCTTATACCCTGAGACCTTGTTATAGCCACTTATTAATTCTAATAGGTTTTCAGGCAGTTTCTTGGGAATTTCTAAATAGATAATCATATTTTCTGTGAAGAGAAATACTTTTTACTTTCTTTCTAGTCTCTCTTTTATATCCTCTACTTGCCTTACTGTACTGACCTACTGGTAAAGCTGAGCAAAAGGGGTGAGAGACGAGAGACAATACTTTGTTCTTAATCTTACAAGGAAGCATTCGGCCTTTCACCATTAAGTATGGTGTCAGTTACAGTTTATGTGTTTTCTGTAGACAATCTTATTCAGGTTGAGGAAGTTGCCATATATTCCTAGTTTGCTGAGAGTTTTTATCATGAACGGTTATAGAATATTGTTGGCGGCATTTTCTGCATTTATTGAGATGATCATATGATTTTTCTCCTTCATTCTGTCAATACAGTAAATTATACCGCTTGATTTTCCAATGATGAACTGATCTGTGTTTCTAACATAAACTTCATTTGATCATGAGGTATTATTCTTTTAATTATTGCTAGATTCAATTTGTTAATATTTGAGAATTTTACATCTGTATTAATGAAGGATATTGTTCTTTTCTTATGGCTTTTGTGTTTGCTATTGAAGTTATTCTGGCCTCATAAAAATGAGTTAGAGAATGTCCCCTCCTATACATTCTAAAAGTTTTTCTAGGAATGGAATGTTATTCTTTTCTTGTAAGTTGTTTGACAGAGTTCACTCGACATTATCCAGGCCTCTGGTTTTGAGAGAAGGTCTGTGATTCAGAATTCCATTTGAAAAGCAAATACAGGGCCCTTCAGTTTTTTTCTTTCTCTTTGAGTTAGTTTGACAAGCTGTGTTTTTCAAGGAATATGTCCATTGCTCCTAAATTATTGAATTTACTGTCATAAAACTGTTTATCCTAGTATCTCATTATTTTAATGTCTATAATATTTGTGTTGACATCCCCTCCATCATTTCTGATACTGATTGATTTTTTTAATTAGTCTTGCTAAAGATTTATTAATTTTATCAAGCTTTTCGAAGAGTCTACTCTTATCTTTGTTAACTTTACCCATTACTTGAGTTTTCTGTTTTACTGACTTCTCTCATTTCTCTTTTACTTTCCTTGGATTTAATTTGCTTTCCTTTTCTGGATTCTTAGATGGGAATATAGACCATTGAATTGAAAGGCATTTAGAGCTATAATTTCTAAGCACTGCTTTAGATGGATAATGCACATTTTGATTTGCTGTATTTTCATTATCATTTTTTCTTTTTTTACTGAAGAATAATTGCTTTACAGAATTTTGCTGTTTCTGTCAAACCTCAACATGAATCAGCCATAGGTATACATATATCCCCTCCCTTTTGAAGCTCCCTCCCATCTGCCTCCCCATGCCACTCCTCTAGGTTGACACAGAGCCCCTGTTTGAGTTTCCTGAGCCATACAGCAAATTCCCATTGGCTGTCTATTTTACACATGGTGATATCAGTTTCATGTTACTCTCTCCATGCATCTCACCCTCTCCTCCCCTCTCCCCATGTCCACAAGTCTGTTCTCTCTGTTTGTTTCTCCATTGCTGCCCTGCAAATAAATTCTTCAGAACCATTTTTCTAGATTCCGGATATGTGCGCCAGAATGAAATAGACCTTAAAATAAAGAAGATTACAAGAGATAACGAAGGACACTACATAATGATCAAGGGATCAATCCAAGAGGAAGACATAACAATTGTAAATATCTATGAACCCAATATATGAGCACCTCAATACATAAGACAAACACTAACAGACATAAAAGGAGAAATTGACAGTAACGCAGTAGTAACAGGAGACTTTAACACCCCACTCACACCAATGGACATATCATCAAAACAGAAAATTGATAAGGAAACACAAGTCTTAAGTGATATATTAGATGAGATGGATCTCGTTGATATCTTCAGGACATTCCATCCAAATACAGAAGAATACACCTTCTTCTCAAGTGCACATGGATCATTCAGTTTAAAACATCCCTTATTTTCACTGTAATATTTTTCTTTAACTTATAAGTTATTTGAGATGTCTTATTTCATTATCAAGAATCTAAAGAATTCTAGAATTCTAGAGAGAATTCTAAATAGCTACTATTACTAGTTTATATTTTTAATCAATTGCTGTTAGAAAAAAACATACTTTTCAAGATTTTAATCTTTTGAGCCCTTTTTTTAAACAGCGCAGATGTAGCCTATCTTGGTGCCCCTGAACAGAATGTGTTTTCTGCTGTTACTGGATGTAAGTACCAATTAAGGTCAGTTTCATTGGTAGTGTTCAGATGTTATCTATGTTTAGTTTTTTTCATCCCCATGTTCTTCAATTATCAAAATGGAACTATAAGTTTTTCATCTGTGTTTGCGGATTTACTGATTTCTCTATTTAATTTTGCTATTGGTTTTTCGTTCGTCCCACATGTTCTTTGTTCCTTCTCTGCCTTATCTGTCATCTCTCAGTTTGTTTGTATTGATGGCCCCACCCCATCTTGATTATAATGTTTTCCTGCTTCTTTTCATGGCCCATAACTTTTAATGATCTGGGGGAACACTTGGGAAATGTCTGAGATTTGGGGTCTTCCTTTAATGGGTGTCGACTTGTTTTGGCAGGTGTTTAGTTGGCCACTTGTCCTGATCCTTCTGAAGCTTGTCTGTAAGATTCACTGGGGCAGGTCTAGAGTGGCTTTTACTCCAGGGGTAAGGTAACCCCACCCCTAATGCCTGGTGTTTCTGAGGTTTCACTTGAATGTCCAATGTATTCATCAAGTTCAATCTAGTCTAGCTGATCAGAATCCCTCTGGTGTCCAACACTGAGACTTCCAGCAGCTCACAGCTTTGTAGTAGCTGCTCTCTGTCACACTTCAGTAGGTCCAAGTGGCACACAGCAGCTTAGTATATGGTTAAAGATTTCAGAGACTCCTTTTCAGATATCCTGAGTCCCTGCTCTGCCTACTGCTCTCCAGTAGCCTGCCCTGAAAATTCCAGCTATCTTGGCAGTTCAAACTCTGCTTTTTGCCTCTTAAGCAAATAGACCGTGGTCCTCTCCTGGGCTCTGCCTCCCTGAGCCACAATTCTAAAAGCATCTCCGGGCAGAAAGCCAAGGCAATTGTGGCACTTACTTCCTGCGTTTCCCTTCTCTTAAGGGACATAATCCTGTGCTGCCTATTTCTATCTTCTGGGGAAAAAAATGCTTCGTATGTTTTGGCCAGTTTTACAGTTGTTTATAGTAAAAGGTCCATTCTGGCACTGTTACTATACTGTGACTGGAAGAGGATTACAATAGTCTTAAATTGCTCTCACCTCATCTAGTCTTGCATCTCTATGGTCCATTCATACCACTGCAGCCAGAGTGATTTTTATATGCTGAGTGTTTCCAACATTAAGGAAAAATTTCACATGTTCATAAAAGTAGGAAGACTTACACAGTGAACACACACATGCCTACCACCTAGTTTCCACAATGAACATTTGTTACACTTTATCTCCTATCTATGCCTCTATCCATTATATTTGTTGAAGCATTTTAAAGTAAGTTGATGATATCAGAACACAGAGTAATTTTCATTAAACACAGATAGAAATCACATCACTCTGAGCTGAAAGTTTATCAGTGGGTTCCTTTATCCTTCAGCTAATGACCTTCAGAATCTGTGACATGGTCTCAGAGGACCCTTGTGATCTGGGCTCTGCTGATCAGTCTCTTTGTTTTCCACCTTCTTTTCCCAGCCCCTGGGTGCCCACCCTGGCTTTCTTCAGTTTCTCTAATACCCTCTACTCATTCCTACTGTCGGCCTCTGATGGGATTTTTCCTTTGACTGTAATACCCTCTCTGAGTGTCTTTCCCATCTTGCCTGGATATGATGGCTATTCCTTCATCCTTCCCTTTCTTCAGCATGCTTCCCCCAAACATTTGTTCTCCCTGTTAAACACTCTCACAGCATCATGGACCTTTCCTTTAAAGGATTTATAAAACTTTGCAATTTTTCCTCCCCCTCATTATATACAAGCTTCATGAAGATAAGACTCTGCTTTGCCTCACCACTCAAATCCCAGAGCCTGGGAAGGTACTTGGCAAATACATCTATCACTGTGTAGGCACATGAAAACATTCAATGAATTAATGATGGACTCATTTTTTTCTTAATAAGTCTAAGAGAGAGAAGAATATTTAGCAAGATTGTCTGCTTCTTATTAGTCTGTCACACTGAACTCTTATCAGGTGGTACAGGGTTAGCCCTAAATACTGCCTCCCAAGCAAGCATATTTGCCCTTGTCCAGATTGTTGGGGACAAAGTCATTCAGAAAGCCCCCCCAAGTCAGGAAATTTACCATCTTTTCAGTACTCTTTTACTTTTTTTTTTTTAGTGTTCTTTTACACAGTCAATCTAAATTCTTATAATGCTGTGGATCTGTATCTTCATTTGATTCTCAGAAATATAGCTCTGAATCTTGCAGTTTTATTTTTAATTCAGAGAAAATATTTTGTTTTTTGGGGGGTGCTGTGCTGCATGGCTTATAGGGTCCTACTTCCCCGACCAGGGATCGAACCCAGATCCCCTGCAGTAGAAGTTGGGAGTCCTAACCACCAGACCCACCAAGGTATACGCCACAGAAAATACTTTTAAAATATTAATAACAGCTTTAAGGGTTTAAAATAAGGTAGTGCCCAACACCTTATTCTGCACCTCTCTGCACACACACTCACTTTACATACCCTGGCAGTGACAACAGTTCTGCTCCGTGGGACCTGAGAACACTGCCGCATACAGGAGGTGATATATTTACCCTGGGTGCCCACACCTGCTTAAATACAATATCGCTTCTGTGTAGAATCTAGGAAAATGGTACAGGTTAACTTATTTCCAAAACAGAAATAGAGACACAGATGTGGACAAACTTATGGAAACCAAGGAGGGATGGGAAGGTGGCGTGAACTGGGGGACTGGGATTGACATATATACATTACTATGCATAAAACAGACAACTAATGAGAACCTACTGCATAGCTCAGGGAACTCTACTTGGGGCTCTGTGTTGGCTTAAGTGGGAAGGAAATCTAAAAACGAGGGAATATATGTATACGTACAGCTAAGTCACTGTGTTGTACAACAGAAACCAACATAACGTTGTCAAGCAACTATACTCTAATAAAAATCAATTTAAAAAACAAAAAAAATGTTTAAAATAAAATGTTCCAGGAACATTTTATTTATTAGGACAACTGCCGAACTTGAATAAAGAAGAGCCCCCAGTACCACAGACATATAGGTCTTGCTATCCTAAGCTGTTCTGCTATACCAAGATTTGATTTCTGTAAGCAATTTTACCAGCCTATAAAAGAATATTACAAGGAAGGAAAAAGAAAAAAAAAACTGATGTAAGCTTGACAGTAGCACCTTAGGGCAATCATCAACATGTTCCTCACAGAAGTCAAATTATTAAATTCATAAACAACCCTTCACTGCAGAAATAAGAACAATTGTTAATGCCGCCAACTGAATAGGGAACACAGGAAAATTATGGCTTTAATTTCAACTGCTAAGGTGCCAGTGGCTTTATGAAGAACTGAGCCTCTGCATGAAAGCTCAGTGATGAATTCTGCTAAGTAAAGAGCTCTCCACTGGCAAGATGGGTGCTCGGGAGGGCACGTGTGGCCAGAGAGGCCTCCTGGGCCCTCAGAGGTGTTTTGCTACATCTTATAAAAAAGGATTGGGTTAGGAATACATGATAGCCACAGCTGACAAGTGAGAGAGCTCTCCTCAATCTGCTGCTGTGCCTGGCTGCTGTCCACTGCTGTTGCCAGGGAAACCGACATCAGCTTGATGGAAACAAGGATCAGGGAAAACTTTCACTTACCTCGTTTCCACTGATCCCAACAGCCATTTCTATGGAAACAGTCGCTGCCAGCCAGTGGCAGAGAGGTTACCACTCACTTGTTAATGTCAGGTGTAGCTTTCAGCCTATTCACTTCAGGTATCACAGTACCCACAGCACTGGTATCCAGCTGTCAGCTACCCCTGACAGCATCTTAACTCTGCAACAAGAAAGCTCAGTGCTTAGAAGTCTATAAAAATGTTTAGCACAGTTCTTTAGTAGAAAAAGGAAATTTAGCATTCTTCCACATAGAGCTGAAGCAGGGCTTAATTTCTTGTTCTATCAAAACCAAAACATGTGAAGTTACTAAAGAACCATAGATCTCTCCCGCAGCTTTCAACCCCACTCACAACACTACTTCCAAGTTCAAGAAAAGAGACCTCCAACTGTGTGGACAACTCTTTCATCTATGAGTCAAGTCAAACCAAAGATACATCCAGTTAACTGTGGGGAAATATTTTGCTACATGTGATCAGTGAGAGTGTCTTTGTCTGGCAACCTGATCATCACTAATTACACACAGGAAAATCTTTTTTTTTTAATTGTAAGAACTATCTACAAAGAACCCTCCACTGTCCCCTTGTTTTTGAACTAGACCTCTGTGTGTTTTCTCTGCCTGTTGTCAAGATATGGAATTAACTCATTAACTCAATACAATTTTATTCTGTAATGTAGTGGTAACCAATCACGCTGATAGCCTGGTTATCCCACTACCCAACAATACCCCTTTCAATGTCACAAGCAATTCAACTACTCTTCTAAGATGCAGATCTGTTTATGTACAGGAAGAAATTCTGTTGTTCATTTTTTGTGAGCAGCTGCTGGTAAAACATTGAATGAGAGTAAATTCTAATCCCAGTCATAAATAATTTATACAAATGCCTATTCCCAGAGGGTATGTCTCCACAATATACCTGGTATGTTTTTCCCTCTGAGCCAACATTCAAGGGGAGGGAACTAGAGGCAATCTCTGACCATGGTTCATAATGGTGTGAATTTAACAGACTAGGGTGCAAATTATGATGCCCCCCAAACCCGAGCCTATTTTGTAAAATTCTAATACAGTACCGTCACCCCCACTTGCCATGCCACCCCCTTCCAGTCCCTCTATACCAGCAGTTACACAAGTAGAGAAGCCATGCGTGAATCTCTGCCTAGGTTTTTTTAATCCCAACACTTTCAACCAATCACCAAGCATCCTCTTCCCCCAATTAATGTGGATTAAAGAGAAACCAAATGGACTGAAGAGAAATATGTTTTGGACAAATATGAGTAAAGTCTAAGGATTAGGAGATGAAATTCATTAATCACCTTTTTCCTCTAAAAAAGTGACCAGAGGGACTTCCCTGGCAATCCAGTGCTTAAGAATCTGCCTGCCAGTGGAGGGGACATGGGTTCAATCCCTGGTCTGAACCCCAAATGCCTGGGGGCAACTAAGTCCTTGTGCCACAACTCCAAGGCCACACACCCAGAGCCCCCAAAAAAGAAGCCACAGTGATGAGCAGCCTACACACCGCAGGTGGAGAGCAGCCCCATCGCCACAGCAAGAGAGCCCGAGCCCAGCAACAAATCCATATTTTTAAAAAGACTAGGGCAGAGGTCTGTCCCAATATTGGTCATAGTTTGGCACATAATTAAAGAACCTTCACATTATGATACTGAATGCATATAAGAAAAGAGAATGGAGTTTTTAAACTCCATTTTATGGCAAGGAATATCCAGGCACCAAGACAACAGTGTTCAAAACAACTGAACAGAAAAATATTCACAGCATAGGATCCTAAAATTGCCCTTTGGATTTACTATGAAAAATGGCATATGGGGCCTGACTTCAAAGGCCGACAGAGAACAGATGCATCAAAGTCTGGGTTATATTACACTAATCTCTTAAGGGTCTTTTATCTAATCTCTTCCTGGCCATTGCTAAGTGCCAGGGATCTGACTGCTACTATATAAATATCAGAGATTATCTAAACTTCTCAGGAGAAATCCATCTAATAGACATCAAAACCAGTCTAGGCACCGTGGGCCCTTAGTCTATCTTTGGCAGAAACAGAAACAAAGGCAAATGAAACCTTTGTTTAGCAAGGACTTCATAATTTACCAACTTCTAAGTATTTTCATTTCACCTCCCTGTTCCTCTAAGAGCATTTTTGGACATTAGATCCTCTAAAAGCAAATTCTCTACTCTCAACTAAGTAGAGAATACTTAGTTTATTAACATCCTGAGTAGAAGAATCATGCAAATTAAACCCTACCTATAGGCCTGGTCACAAGGGAAAAAAAATAAAAAGAATTGAGTTGATTAGATTTTTCTTGCATCAAATCTCATTTTATATACTCTTACTGAAGGCATCACCATCAAAGTAACGAAGCTCTCTACACTCTTCAGCTCACTGAATCCTCTTGCAACTCCCCACAGTTAATATTATTAATATCATTTTACAGACAAGCAAAGTAAAGCTCAAATAGGCAAACCATTTCACCAAATCTCATAGTTGGTAGAAGGTAGAGCAGAGAGTTATGTCTTGATTATCTGACTCTAAAGCCAGTGTTTAACCATATGTTACAGCAATGTCATGCCTCCCTACTTGTGCAAAAATAAATCACTGTCAGAACTTCAATCACGACTGAGAGCTGCACCACACTTTATAGATGACAAAGAACCTCCATGGCCTGATTGTGGGGGCACTGAGTACAGTATTAATGTGCATACAAAGCCCATTTCTGCTGGTCTCTTCCTGGGAAATTCAGAAAATGGTACACTTCAGATATTTTCCAAATAGCCTCTTAGCTGTTCCCACTTCACCCAAGGAAGGCAACGGGAGGAGGTCCACAGAGGTAAGAGAAAGATACATTCAATGAGTAAAATTCTTTGCAGTATCTCTTTTTCAAAGCACTTTTACATTCATGAGCCGACCTAAAGCCACCTATTCTGTGTGTGGGGGTGGGGATGGCACAGCAGCAGCATCCCCCTTTGAGGGGCCAAGAGATGTAGGCTCGGGACTCCTAAGTGAAGTCCCAGAGTTATTTAGCACGTGACCAGAACTCAGGTCTTCTAATTCACTTCTCATCCACCAGCCCCTTTTTGGGGGTCTGGCCCACACCACAGGGGCTCAGAGGGCCCTCTACCTTGCCGCAGGTGCGCCTGGCATCAGGTAGTCCTTGCAGGTGAAGATGTGAGCCCACTGCCCATGACCACCATCCCCCCGGGAATCTGGCAGTGACTCTAAAGACAAAAAGTGCTGAAACACCACCGTGTTCTCTTATCTTACCTACCTACAGGAAAAAACCCCAAAGGGGACAAGAGTTAAGTGAGCAATTTTAAAAGTGAAAAATCATCAAAGCCACCATGAGAAGAGCCAGCTGAACTGTAGACTTAATTGAGACATTCTTTTTAACACTTGGTCATAATGGGACCATCTCCTTGATAACAACTTAGTATGAAATCAGAACTCTAGTTACTGACTTTCTCAGCTCCTCCCACACAGCACAAGTACCTGGGTTGGGGCAGGGTGGGGCAGGAATGTCTTCATCCAGGATCATGCTTGGCTATGCAGAGCATACAGTTCATGAACCTCATACTCACCTTGAGAAAAACAGTGTGCTGTAAAACCAGAGATATTTCAAAGCATCAGTCTTAAAAATGCTTCAAAAATGTACCAATACCAAATCAAGTGCACAGATTAAAATCAGTTTAAGGATACAATAGGATGGCATGGCCACATGGAAAAAAAGGAGGAGCCAAGGAAGAGCAACAAATATTTCCAAATGGTTGACTTAAAGACACACAGCATCTTACAACGACCCTTCATTAGAAAGCAGCAGTATGGTCTAAAACAGGAGAGCCTTTTAATTCAGGGCTTTTGGAATTACATTTGTGGTGGTCCAATGGTCCCTAAGGGGCTATGCAACATAAGCCATCTCCTTTTGAATATTTATGCCCTTCTGATTTTGTATTTCCTCCAATGTTCCCTAAAAAAGTTGGGAAGAACCCTAAGATTGAAACTAAAAAATTTTTTTTATTTCATTTCTCTGAAACAAAAAAATAAATACAAATGACTGATTTTGATTTTTTGTTGCTTTAGGGGAAAGTCAAGGAGGAGTACCCAGGCAGAGAAGCCCAAGTAACTAACTGTTAGGAAAGGTGGGAGCAGCCTGTTCTCTGGTTTCTCCACCCCTAGCCCACCCCACCGCCACCCCCACAGACACCTTATCATCTTTCAACATCCAGCTCATAGACATACTGCTTTCGCAGTTTCTCTGTCCCTGCCCCTACTTTAGCTTGGCCATCCTGCACTGCCCAGTGACAATTCCACCCCAGACAATGACCGTCTGCGCACAAGGCCCCCATCTGTGTCTTAGACATCTTGGCACCCTGGCCCCTGGGCCCAGAGCCAGACATGCAGCAAGAACTCAGGAAAAGCGACCAAATTTGCGAACACACTGGAAGACTACTCTGCGGACGTGGTTCCTCCTTCAGCCAGAGCACTGCTGGACATCTCCTACCCAAGTGGCCTCGCACGTCCAGGCAGGGTCAGCTGCAGCCCCGGGGGAGCTGGGGCACGTCGTGGAACTGACTGAATATTGCTGGGAATTCTTGGGTTTTATTTTAAGAATTCAAATGTCATTTGCATTCTCCTTCATAAGAGATCTAGTTTTGTTCTGGTTTAAAAATATTTTAAAGTTACTTATTACTTTCCCCAAAATATATTTCAGCAAACTGGCTGTTCCATCATGGTGTGTGTGTCTTTATCCTCCAGCTGTGGGTACCCCCACAGGGTGCATATTTAGCATCCAGCATTATAATAAGGGGTCCCTCCCGGCTTTTCCCCCTTTTCCCTTCTTAAGTCTGCCCCATCCTGCCGGGGTGATGTTCCTGCTCTGGGAAGCTCAGAGATAAGGCATGTCACTGGCACTGTTAAAATTAGTCGTTTCCATGGCCTCAGTTTAGTTGGGTTTAGGAGACACAGGGCGCCAAGGAATTCACAACAGAATTGCTGTTAACCTTGTATGGGCTGTTCCTGTAATAAAATCAACATGATGCTGTTTCTCCAGGGATAAATTCCACCCTCACCATCCTGACACTGACCTAAGGCCACAGAGGGTCATTAGGAAGAAGGCACTTTTAAAGAATGATGTGAAAGAACTTTAGGCTTGAAGAGCCATTTATCCATAGAAAGAATCTTCGGCCGGGTCGGGGCAGAGGGTCAGCTGTCACACCCAGGACTCAGGCCCAGAGCCCCTTTTCCCCTCACTGTAAGGCATGGGCTCCTGGCTCATTTCTAGATGGGGCTTCACAGGACAGTGCGCATCCATGGTGTGAAAGCGACCACACTCGGTCAAGGAGAATTCTAAACGCCTGTCCCTGAAAACAGGCAGGGTAGCTGAGAGGGAAGATGAGGAGAGGAAGCAGAGATGGGTAACCAGTTCGCTTTCTGCTCTGGAAAAGGCAGTGTTTAGAAAAGTGAGATAAAGGTCTCTCCACTGACTCAGCATTACATGAAGACATCACTTCCCCTGAGATATCAGCTCTTAGCAAGACAGAGATAGAGTGAGTGAGGAGTAGATAAACTCACTGGGAATCAAGTCTATCAGCAGTATCTCCAGAGGATGTCTGAGCTTGGGAGTGACAGGGGCTCCTCAGGGGAAACGGGCACCTATGAGCCCCGGTCACCCTCCCAGGCCCTGGCAATGGCGATAAGCTGGCACTGAGAGCCTGGGGAGGCCCCACCACAGGGGCTCAGAGGGCCCTCTACCCTACCGCAGGTGCCCACTCCCTTCTCTGGGGTACCCCCTTGTGTGGGGTGTCTGTGTGGTGGGGAAGATGCTAGGCTGCCCAAGAGGGCTCTAGGATGGCAACCACAGAAAAGACAGAGCCCCACTCTGGTCCCAGTCTCCACTGAACCCCCATCAATCCACAGAGCCAAGGAGGCCAACAAAGTGAAATTTCAAAAATGATGACTGAGGGACACGGACAATGATAAGGCCGGAGGAAATTTAGGTGCAAAAGCTGATTATTTCTCTGCATTAAAGACCGATTCTGTGAGCTAAGATTAAAAACGAATTCAAGGAAATATTCTCACAGTGACAGCAGCAGAAAACCAAGCTAATAAATGATCCCCATGGGAAGGATGTGTGATTTTAAACTGTCCAGTATTTCTGTGCTAATCTAGGCTTATTTCTCCTTTACCATGAAATCTGAAACACCACTGGAAATAATCATAATACACTGCAAGTAACTTTAAAGGGCCAGGCTATGTACTAATACTAATGGGAAGAAAACCACAAAAGACAAAGGCCCTTTGCTGGGGGAGACCAAGGCTGGGCATCCTTTTAGTCACTTTTAATCCACTCCTACACACTAGCATATAAATGTGACTAGCTTCAGGGAAATGGTTTCATTCAATTAATAGTTTGGCAAGCATCAGAAACACAGAATCTCACAGACAGATACGAGCATTGAGAATTACAGTTCAGTCCCAAAGCAACACACAGGGGGGACATCAGAGTCCACACGCATGCAGAGAAAGCCGTGGGGAGCTGCCTGACACATGGCAGCAGCAGAATGTGGGACACAGATCCAACTGCTTACCCACTAAGGACACCGAGAACCAGGTTAAGGACGAAAAATGAGCCAAGGATGATGAGACTAACAAAATACACCCATGGCCATTCCCATCCTATCGCATCATTTACCTGTAAAATGTAAGGAGATTAGTTATCAGTTATCCATTTGCCAAAGAGCAGAGCCCCAGGAACTGCTGCTGGACCACGAGGGCTTTGACTGAGGACTGGTGCTCCAAGGATGGGATCCCGCCAAGGGCCTTCCAGTTTTGTTCTTTCAATAAGGGCAGGTTCTGCTGTGGAAATCCCCAAATGTGGCCTACCGAAAGTCATTTAGCTACTGTTTGGTACCAATTAATCTGCATTATATTTGGATCCAGACCAATAAAGCAATTATAGATGTATCTCCTTTTGGGACAAATGGGCAAGCAATGCCAATGATTTAAACCCCAAGTGACAACGCTGATTAATCTCTGGTCAATAATTATCCTATAGCTTTCTTTCACAAAGGCTGGTGAGGTTCCAGGAAATGTCTTGGTTTGGGAAGCCTCAGCAGAAAAGAAAGCATCTTGGAGGACACATAAAACACTTGGCACCCACCCGGCGGCCCCCATCTAGCAAGCCTGTGTGGTCTTGGCAACTGTCCTCAGGACTCTGCTTTCAAGATGAAAGAGGTGTAGCTTACCCGCTCAATACACCAAGTACAAGATTTAGTACGAAAAATGACCCAAAGATGACGAGACTGACAAAATACACCCAGGGCAATTCAAATCCCATAGCATCATTCATCTGCAAGAAATAAGATGGTCTCATAGGAGTGGGTTAATAAGAGAATCTAATAAGGAGAGAGGGTTACATTAGAGAGCATTCCATACATTTAATTAAACATTTACTTAGCTTCAAATCAGACAACAGTAGCCAATGCACATTCATTATATATTCCCAACACACACACACACACACACACACACACACACACACACACATGAGTCATCAAAACTTTCAGGGCAAGTAATAGCAAACTCTGGCTACGGCTAGGGCAACCAGCTGGAATTTGGCTCTCTCTTACAAGAAATTGCCTTGGTAAGGGATTTTCAGAGATCTTGGTAGAAGACAAAACTAGTGCTTAGCTAGAAACTATTTTCTACTCTGCCCAAATTGTTGGTAGTATTCTTGCTTTCAAAATTTGTGATGGTGGAAAAGTCTTAGCTATAGAGACAAATTTGTAGCATTTGACTCTATAAATTCTTTAATAAAAAAAAAACCTAAAATAATAACTTTCCAGTTATTGGATTTCGGGTATACTGGAAGCCAATCTATCCCAGGAAACCTAACCCACTTTAAATCTGGATTATCTGCTATCAGTCAGTGCAAGCACAGCTAAATTAATGCAAAGAAGGAAAGTATTCAGAAGTCAAATAGCCGACATATTCAGGGGTGCTTTGGGGAATGAGACTTTTTTTTCTCAACTGCACCCACAGAAGGACCCAACTGCTTGCCAGTAAGGAGAAATTTAAAAAGCCCTCACCTCTCAAATCTAGCTTGAACCTATATAATCTGCCCTGAGACAGGTGGCTCCAGCTGTGAGTTCTTTCAAAGGAACCTGGTGTCCCTACTTCTGTGCCAAGTGAAGCAGCACAGTCAGACGTGGCCCCCTGAACACACCTTCCCGGGGAGACCAGCTCATGAGCAACTTTTGTGCTGGAGCAAACAGATGCTTCAGGGTTCACGGCTGGATGCAACTTTCTAACAGCACAGGTCAGTGTTAAATTGGGCAAAGTCTTCTCCAAGAAAGGTGTGAAGCACCAGTGAGAAGACTGAATGAATGACCCCAGGCCTGACTCTGCTGGAATCCCCGCTAACAGAACAGTATATGGCCTGGGCTGATTCATGGTTCTGGCTTCTGAGGTCAAGCTCTCAGGCCGTTGAGCATGTGTTTTCTTTACATTATCTGGCACTAGGTTTTTAGCTTTACAGAATGAAACTCATGCATTTCACTGTTTGCCTCAAGCAGAAACCAAACAGAAAAAGAGAACATTAAAAAAAAACAAATTACCTAACATCTGTTGCTGAAGTCTACGGAGAGGGCATTAAAGCCCTTATGAAACACCTGTTTGGCCACATGAAAATTGATGTGCTTACTTGAACTGCTATCAGTCTGCACATCTTATATCGGCAATTAGAGTAATGAATGAGGCAGGGCCGTGGTTGCAATTGTTGATCTCATTAAGTTGGATAAACTAATTTCAGCAGGAAGGCCGAGGGTAATTCTTCCAAAGCAACTACACCACTAAACTTATTTAATAACCTAGATGTGCAGGAGAAGAAACAGGCTGCCTGGCGTAGTAACCAGAGCCCAGCCTGGAATCAGGGCCTTCCACAGACCCTTCTCTGGGCCTGCTTCCCCTTTGCTGGGGCAAGAGGGGCGCCCACAACCGGGGAGAGTGTGCTCGCTCACGGAGAGGAAGTGGGTGCATGTCCAGGGTCCCCACTAGGCAACCCTGCCCTCTCACACCTCAGCAAAGTGTGTTAGCCGTCAGCCCAGCATCTGCCCTGCCCATCCTCTTTTGGGCCTCAGCCCTGTGTTCCAGAGGATGGTTCCGGGAACAGCTGTCTGCTCCAACTTGGGAGGGAACATTTTTTTTTTTTTCCAAATAAACTTCTGATTTCTTAGAAATAAGTGTTTTTGCTCAAATCAGAAATATCACCTGGGATAACCCATGGGGGACAAGGGAAAACCAAAGGCCACAGGAGACCCTAAATCTCCAGAGCGTGAGAAAGAGAAATAAAAATTAAGCTCTAAGGGCCAGTCTTTCTTCTGAAGAAACCTTCTCAACCCTGGTCTCTTTTCAGAGGCTAGTATTTCTTAGACTTTATCAGTCACACGGGACACATCAGAACTGGCAAGCCGGTCCCCGAAATACCCACACAAAAATAGAGACTCTGCTTGGGATTCTGTCTGCGTGTCCTTTGTCAGCAAGGGAGAAAGTGGCGTGAGCTCAATTGTTTCAATTTAGATTTTTAAAATATTTATATCAAAGTCATCATGTCGTGTCCCTGTACTCAGGAAATAATAACCTAGTTTCAGTTTCTCCTCACTTCAAAGACTGAGATGCACATCCATATCTCTGTAATCTAAGGCTTTTTGTTTTTTCTGTTGCAAAAACTACTAAAAACTTGATATATTGGTTGTGGCTCCCCTGAGCCTAGACTCGGAGAAAGGAGCAGAAAGGCAAGCTGCTAGCTAACTAAAGAGGGAGTTCCCAGGTACCCTGAATGAAGAAGACTATCAACTTGGCCAAGGGAGCTTCCTGTTTGAGTCTGATAGCCAGCACTGCCATAGGTGTGCTGCTCACCAAGAGAAGAGGCTGGCACTAAGGCAAAAGGCCACAAATAACTGATATGGATAATTCTTTCCTGAAATCAATTCTCATATTTGAATTAATTTCCTACATTTAAAACCATTTCCTTGGAGTTGAAGAAAAAAATAATAGGATCGTGTAGTGTTACTCCGCATCTTGTGGACGACACACAGTTAAAGCCCAGAGTATTTGGGTGACCTACCCAAGGTCAGGCGCCTAGCCTTCTCCAGCCTAAGGCTCTTTCCTTGCACTACACCTTTCTGACTCTGGACAACAAACGCGTGGATCAGATAGCAGCTTAATTATGCTTATGGAATTCACTTCAAAAAAAGAGCACTAAAAAAATGGCTTTCTATCAGAAGTTAATAATCCCATTCCCCACATACCCAAAGGTCCTGTTCTACACGTGTCTTTCTGCATACTGGGCCCACCTTCCCAAGACCCTGCCTCTGGGGACTGAGGCATCCATGAACTTGGGAACACTGACTGAACATAAACTCAACCAGACTCAAACTCATCCCTGGCAAAGACTTTGTCCACCATATACAAACACCTAAAGGACTGAAAACTTGGCTTGCAAGTCGAGATTAAGATTAAAGTCGAATCTTAGTTCTCTCTCAAGATGTTCCCTTTACACTCTGGCTATGGTAAAAATCAGGAATTTTAAAAAGGCCCATCTACCCTGAGACAATGGGACTGTGAACTTGAAGAGTAATGGTAGCTGGTGTCTGCTGAGCACCAGCTTTGGGCCGGGCGCTGTGCTGGGCAGGGAGGTGCTGTTCTGTGCACAGCTGTGGATCCCACCGACTGAGGCCCATAAAATAGGAAGAAGGCTGGGGCCTGGTTCCTGCCTATGTCTATGCAGAGTTAATAAATGTAATCAGGAAGTAATTAGAAGCAACTTGATATGTTTGAGAATAAGATCTCAGTGAGCACTCTGGGAGACATCCCTGAGCTGCCCCCTAGTGTTCCAGAAGGGCTCACATGAGAATGGAGAAATGCCAAGGAAAGAGAGGGGGGTTCTAGTCTAGACCAGGGGTCATGACATTATGACCTGTGGGCCAAACCAGCCTACCACCTGCTTTTGGACGGCCCTTGAGCTAAAAATGGCTTTTACATTTTTAAATGGTGGGAAAAAAAAATCTGGACTATCTCATGACACAGGAATGCTATACGAAATTCACATGTCAGTATCCATAAATAAATACTGGAATGAAGCCACAGGTGTACATGTTGTCTGCAGCTGCTTCCAAGTGACACGGGCAGAGCTGAGCAGTTGTGACACAGACATTATGGTCTGCCTGGCCACATATATTTACTGTCTGGTCCCTTATGAAAAAAAAAAAGGTCTGTAGACCCTTGTAAATCAAATACCACGACCACTTGCAGCAGGACCTTGAGGATGTCTAGGGCGTCTATATTCCACTGTTTCCCAGACCTGCTATAAAGGGATATAGACTGGCATAAGGTTGATAAGTTATTGGAGTTCCTCCATCGGAATAAAGATGCCATGTAATTCATAGAGAATATAATTATTATGTTGTCAAATTATTAGCCCTGTGACTGTCATATGAAAAACAGAGGTAATAATTATATCATCCTAGGTGATACTTAGAGGTTCTCAGGAAAGCAAGTAGAAACTTTTGTTTCTAGGCGTGTGGAGTCTTCTCTCCTTTAATCACACACTCCCAGAGTTTCCGCTAACTTGGCCATGGGAAGATCGTAATGAGAGAATCAATGTGCGGAAACATAAAGTCTGCAACTGTCCATTAGGAGATGTCAGATCAGCAGTGTCAATACACCATAAAAACTGGGAGAACAGAGCTGAGGAGTCACCGGTTTTTTCATTTGTTTTAAATCAAAACGTGTTCTGTACTGTTTTAGGGGGAAGGACCAGAATTTGGGCTATTTAAATCATGCTTTTTCTATTTATCAGAAACTTCAAAGGAAGACTGGAGATTGCGCCCTCCACTAATCTAACCAGGAGTGGCAACTTAAAACATAATATTGAAAATGAGCTCTTTACCTAATTAGAGGGTCCTCATGCATGGCCATGGGCTTGGCTCATCCTATATAATCTTCCTCTTTCTCTTCACAAAAAATTTTACAAAAGGCATTGTGTTATGGATATAAATAACAGATTGCATACATACACACACTCTCTCTCTCTCTCTACTATGACAATTAGAAAAAGGAGGGGAAGGGGAAAAAATAAGATATGACATACTGGTGATGTTTTAAAAACCTTATTACCAAACTAGACTAACACTTTGGGGATGAAAATAAAAATGTATTTTCTTTGCCTAACACATACAGACATTTCCACAACCCTGCAAGCATGGAATTCACTTGTGAAGGGAAGCAAAAACCTATTTACAACCATTATGTTCTCTGAAGTTATAGAGTAATGGGAAATCTTATAAAGTGTCTAAAATTTAGATACTATTAGAAAATACTTCTCAACGTGCAGACTGTCTAACTGGAGACTGACCATTTAAGAAGTATGTTATTACTCATTACCTTTTAACAAATCATTATTGGAATCCTGGTTAATCCCATTTGGACCTGGGTTTATGCTCAAAATCTACAAGGCAGCTGTTTTTCCCAACAACTCTGTGCCATGGAAAAATAATTTCCAAACTTCTGTGAGTTTTTTCAAATTCTATCAAACACAGAAGTAAACAAATAAACTCAACTCTGAGAAATGACTGTTAAAATACGACTGCTCTTCATCTGTAGCAAACCCTACTGGTTCTGTTGGGAACAAGAGAAGCTAGCTCCGAGCCATACAAAGGGTGTCCATCTGTTTTCATGAACAGGTCCACCAGCCCTGGAAGGCTGATGTGCCATCTTGACCTTCTCTGCCAAAGTTCTCTAGCGCCAAAAAAAAAGGAAGAGAGAGCTAAGGGCTTATGCTGGGCTGGTTTGTAGTAATACTGAAGATGCAAAAGGGAAACACCGTAATAGGGGAAAAACCCATTTGGGCTTTAAAGCTGTACTAAGCTATGGAAAGCCTGAAAAGAATCCAATTAATTGATGTTTTCTACCTTCCATTTAGGACCTGGTAGAGAAACCTGCCTCTAGGTATAAAAGATTAGTTTTAGTCTATGTAAGTCCGGGGGCCTCTTACTCTGGGGAATGACCCTGGGCTCTTCAAGTTTAATCAGGACAGCCCTGGCATGCTGGAGTTCCTCCAACAAAGGGAACTACTGGGCATGCTCAGTAGTAAGTCCCCAGGAGACACTGGGGATGCGAGGAAGTCCACGTCCTGTAGCAGCTTTCTGCAGCTGAAAGCAAGGCCCTGACGGGGAGACGTTAATGGGTCTTGCTGAGTGAAAAGGCGGTCTGCTTCCCTTCCCAAAGAACTCACTTCCAGGGGGTCTTTTCCAGCCAGCTCCCCAATGGCTCTAGCTAATGAAACACTTTTATCCGAGGAAAGCACGCTCCGTCAATTCCCTCCGCAAGCTGCTTACCCAGTAGAGCACGTCTGTCCAGCCCTCCATGGTGATGCACTGAAACACGGTGAGCATGGCAAAGGCAAAGTTGTCAAAGTTGGTGATGCCGCCATTGGGGCCAGCCCAGCCACTCCTACACTCCGTGCCATTGGCAGTGCACTGGCGTCCGTTCCCTGAGAACGCACACGGCGCTGGGTCCTCTTCAGCCACCATATCTGCAAACGGAAGTGGCAGGCTTCACTACCCAGGGCAGGAATGACCCTCGGGAGCCCATGCCTCCCTCCTCTGTCCTCACTCCCACAGCACCTTTCCTCAGCCTATACAGACTGACAGTATTTTTTAAAAAAATATTACATTTTACTCATTTGGCTGTGTCAGGTCTTAATGCAGCACATGAGATCTAGTTCCTGACCAAGAGTCGAATCTGGGACCCCTGCATTGGGAGTATGGACTCCTAGCCACTGGACTACCAGGGGAGTCCCAGAGAAATATTATTGATTCACCTCATACTCCAGTTTCAGGGGGGCCCCCCAATCTTGTTGCCAGAACACATTACATAGGAAATTAAGATAGAAAAAGAGACTAAATTCTCATTAATTCTAAATATAATTCACACTAAGAACCGGCTTAGATTTACCAATGGATTTGGCTTTCCATTTTTTTCACCCTCCCTCTGTTTTAGATTTTCCCCAAACCAGAAAAGTTGTTTTGGGGAAAGCCAAATTTTTAAATAGTCTGGTTTGCAACCATTTTCATTACTCACCTGAGTCAGCAAAAAAACATGTTTTGTGCATTTTTCCAATAAAAAGCTCCAATCCTATAATAGCATAGATTATGATTACAAATAATACCAAAAGGGCTATGTGAAGGAGGGGAACCATGGCTTTTATAATGGAGTTCAGGACAACTTGTAAACCTAGGAAAGACAAAAACAAGTTTGTGAGCCAGCAAAATATTTCAGGGATACGTTTATGTACTTCCTAATGATGCCTGTTCTGTATGGGGCACATGGTAATAAAACTCAAGGAGGTATTTCAGAGCTTTGAATTAACATGAAACCTGGGTGTGAGATAAGTTAAAAAGATCCTCTCAAAGATCATCTACTCTAACTCCCTTAACTAGAAAGACGGGAAAACTGAGGCCTAGAGAGGGAACGGCTGGATACAAAAGTCACTCATTTCTGCATTTGTTCATGCACTCAACAAAATTCCTTGAACATCCGCCACATGGCAAACATAAGGCGGAGTGTTTTGGGGACTATGAAGATGTATTACACAATGTGGTTCCTCCCAGAGGTGAGGTTCCAGTGGGAGACGTAAGCATTACACATGAATTACTCTAAGGTAGCCCACAGATGCTAGATGAGTAACATCACACAGTGAAAATCAAAGGAAGGATGAAAGACATCACTTCTGAGTGCGGTGTGGAGAAAGAGGGCTGGGCAGGAGCCTCCCTCTCTGAAGGGCCTGAAGGCCAAGCAGGATGGATTTCCATAGGCAGATGGGTCGTGGGCATGGGAGAGAGGCTGCTCCAAGCAGGGGAAGAAAGTATCCAAAGCACAGAAGAAAGTGAGTGTCATGTGAGCCAGGGATGGCGAGTCTTGGTTGGCGGTCATGCGGTGCAAAAGGGTAGCAGAAAAGGCAAGCAGATTGCAGCTGCAATCTACTAAGTAGCTCTGGGTTCTGGATTCGGATTACAGGGCCAGACTTTAGTCTACTTTAGGGGACTTTAGAGGCTTTAGAGGCCAGACTTTAGAGGCTGTCAAAAGACAGCTTCTTCATTTATTCTAAATAAGAGAAAATCAAACAAATGTTTCATAACATGTATACATGGGAAAGAGCCAAGAAAACTCAAAAGGCAGCCTTTTTAGAAAGATAAAAAGTGAAAGTTGCTCAGTCGTGTCCAACTCTTTGCTATCCCGTGGACTATAGCCTGCCAGGCTCCTCTGTCCATGAAATTCTCCAGGCAAGAGTGCTACAGTGGGTTGCCATTTCCTTCTCCAGGGGAATTTTCCCAACCCAGTGATGGAACCTGGGTCTCCTGCATTGCAGGCAGATTCTTTACCATTTGAGCCACTAGGGAAGCCCCTTATCAAGACAAGTGGGGATGCAAAAGGCAAAACAGGCAGAGAAGTAGCTGGAGGGTGCTGGGCTCTCCAGGGAGGACAGGGTGAGGATCCAGAAGAGATCAGAACTCAGCAAGTGAGTCTGAGTTAGAGGAAGGTGCCCAGGTCAGCAGGGTCATGAGGCTAACCCTGGGGCCTGAGCAAAAGGAGGCTCCCCTGGAGTGGGGGAGGTAAAAGAGCGTTAGAGGAAGGGGAGGGTGAGGACTGAACACCTGGTGAGTCTGATCACTTCACAGGAAGGAGGCTGTGCCCTGCGGCTGAACCTCAGACCTTAGAGATGAGGGAGAGATGTGCAAACCTTGGAGCTACCCACACCTGCAGCAACACTGAGAGCCATGGTACAGGAAGAGAAAAGACCAGGCCAAGAGGGACAGTGGGGCAATACTCAGGACCAGGTGGAAGGAAGCAGGAGCTGGAGGGAGAGCGGTCAGCAGGAAACCAGAGCCAACTAGATGCAGGCCCCCTGACACCTTGCACGCACCCTGCACAGTGAGACACGTGGCCACCACTGAGACCCACCTCAGCTTCTCCACCATCAACAGACACACCTTCCCAGGCATTTTTAACAATTGCAGGTACTTAAGCAATCACTAGTCCACAGCTGCCAATCAGCACAGGAAAGAGCATGACCCAGAGCCCCCAATCCATCTTTCTCCCCCTTTTCTTTTTCTTTCCCTTCCTCTCCCTGCTCTCTCTCTCCTCCAAAGTGCCCTTTTCTAGTTTCTTCTCACAGTAGCTTCCCAATACATATCCAAGGAAAGAACGAAGAGGCTGAGATGCTAGAATGAAATACATTAGAAATCAGAACACACCGAGCAAAGAGAAAAATACTTATCAGCAGTAACAGTAAAAGTTCACCTTGATATGAAGTACACGGGAAGAGGTGGGGGACGGGATGGGGAGGGAAGAATGATAAGAGGTTTTTCAGACTCACAAAGAACTTCTTTCCAGACTTTCATTAAGACAAAATCCTACATGCTGCCTTCGGATATTTAAATGTTCAAATGATGTCTTCTGAAGAAAACAATGATCAATAGGATGACTTGTAATGTTTTCATCTTCCATAAGGAATAGATGAAGAGAAAAAGAAACATATGCTCTAATCTACTTGGACAAGACGGGGTTTGTTTGTTTTTTCATTTGGTTGTTATTTTAAGGCATGCAAGGGCCATCCAAAATCATCATCCAGCATTAGCTCTTCTCAACTGAATGGCAGTGAGCCCTATGTTTCATAAATATGTTTATTGTAACTGTAATATTTCAGATGGGCCACATTTATGAAATAATGACATTATATCTTCAAGTGCATGTGTACACTTTCATGGTATTAGGCTCTTTTGTACACGACCAATGTGTCCAGCAGATTTCACAGAGCTCTAACCAAGGAAGCTGTGAAATGGAGCAGAAAGAACACTGAGCCAGGAACTAGGAGGCCAAGGGTCTGGTCCCATCTGGCCACCCACTAGCTGTGAGAACCTGCCCAAGGTTTCTGCAAGCTTCCTCACCTAGAAGACAGTGCTCTTGGACCAGATGATCTTGATGATTGTTTCCTATATAATGCTCGAGGATTCTCATATGTACTTATTACCTGAGAGTGGGTGGTGAAGAGCTCCACACACATCTGAAGGACTCTATTTGAAACACATATTTACCTTCCATGGAAGGAACTTATGTCCACATACACACACAAAATCAGTCTTGCAGGACAATCTGAGTTGTCTTCAGAAGGGATTAGACATCTCCGAGGTACTTGTGAACAGTCACACCTTCCCAGGCATTTTTAACAATTGCAGGTACTTAAGAAATCACTAGTCCACAGCTGCCAACCAGCACAGGAAAGAGCATGACCCAGAGCCCCCAATCCATCTCCCCAAAGCCCAGCGGGGTCTGGTGAGAGACTTGGATGCTCCCCACAGGGCAGTTAACGAACACAGGCTGAGAAGTCCTCACGTATGACTCAGATCCACAGAGCCACAGCACCCGCGCGTCTGCTCACAACAGAAATACCGCAGGCAGGCTGGCCTGTCATTTGCTCTTTGGGGGAAAAAGTTGCCGTGGTTACTTGAAATTAGATTAAGCTGTAACAACTGAATCTGAAACCTCATGTTTGCTCACTGAACTTCTCATTTAATCATGGCACACGCAACAGGGCCAGTCATTTTCAAGGTATGTCTATTTTTCTCAATTGCTTCCAGACGGTACTGTGGCTTTGACTTGTGCTGATCTTTTTCAATGAAAAATAAATGAACCATCTGGAAAAACAAGTACACACAAAACACCACTTCCTACATTTTAAAATGTTAAATTTGGAAGGTTTTTTTTTTTTTTTTCCAGAGAATTTTTGGTGCATTCTGAGTGCCAGTGGGTTTAATACAATTTTATGAAGAACTTCTGAAGAAGCAAAAACATGATCTGTGCTCTTTTGAAGGTTTTATGAGCTGTGAAAAAAAGGCACACCCTGCAATCCCATAGCCATCCTGCAGCTGGAAGCAGGCAGTCACCTCACAGCCACAGTCCTTGGAGAGGCACTAGTATCTGCCCTCAGAAGTCCCCAAGAGAGATGTCCTCTCACGGGCAGAGCCCAGGGAAGCACACGCCTTGCTCCTTATGCAAATTCCTGGCTGGGGCATGGATGGGGCATCTTTTCCATTTTCAGGTGGCACTGGATCTGGCCTGGAGATCTGGAGCAAAGAAGCAAACGAGGGCCTGGCACGGACAGGTACCATAGACGAGCGGGTGACACAGCATCTCCCACACTGAGCACCCCGTCCAACTCCAGACCTTGTGCTGAAGGCTCTCTCTGCATTACTGCAATCAGACCTTACAACCACCTTCCGGCAGGTGCTACTGTGCCCTACACACAGGGAGGACCCAGAAGCATCCACTTCCTCCCACAATGGGATGGGCACAGCCCCTCTGCGGGACAGTTAAGTAGACGCTTTAGGATTCCAGGCCCTTGCGGCTCACTTTGAGAAAAGGCAGTCAGCTGAGCCCTCTGACACTCCTGTCTATATAACCCACCATGCTCAGAGGGGCAGGCCTGAAAGTGGGAGGAAGTGATGGTGGTGATGGTGTCAGAGGCTGAAGACCAGACTGCAGCCAGGAGGCCTGAACTCACGGTCTCCTACCACCATTCACTTGGCCTCTGCCCAAGAGAAAGGTCTCTCTTCTATAAAATTAGGAAGACAATGATCACTACCGTCCCTACTCTACTCCCACTGGGGCTGTCGCAGGGACCCAAAGTGACAACATAGCAAGAGCACTTTGTACACAGTGAAGGCCTCCACGGTGTCGCCTGCAGAGACCCTGGCTGGAGAACAGCAACTCACCTTATCACGCCCTGCTTCATAATCCCGAGACCCACCCAGAAGAAAACCATCCACAAAATCCTGGCTTTAGGAAACGAAACGTGCTTACTGGGCACTCCTGATACTAGTCGAAGTGGTCGTAACACTCGAAAGGCGCGGAGGGCTTTGACGTCAAAGCCTCCTGATTTGCCACTGGAGTGGTTACCGCCTTCTGTTTCTTTGGTTAATTGTTCCAAAATTACACTAAACAATCTGAAAGAAGAAGAGAGGAAGAAATGTTAGAGTCTGTCACCCAGGGAAGCAAAACAGGATGGTGAGCATAGCTATTTTTGAACAAAAGCTAATTCTGTAAGGCTGATGCTTACGGGAAAGCAAGGCAGAGGTGAGAACTGGGCTGTGACCCCTGGCTAGGATCCTACATCTAAAAGGACCAGAGATGGGACTGATCTCACCTGTTTTCCTGCCAATGGAGCATCCTAGCAAGATAGCCCCCTGGATCCCTCATGAATCCCCTCTTTCAATGACGACAATGGAATTGCCCAAACAGCAGTAATGACGACAATAATCATAGCAGTTCCCATTCATGAGCGCTCACCATGTGCTAAGCACTTTTCGTCAGTTATCTTGTTAATCCTCAAAAATGTTATGCAGTGGAGATCATGGGCACTAAATTACATGTGAGGAAGCAAACTTGGTGAGAGCAACCAACCTGCCCAAGGCCACACAACACATGGCAAAACTAACATATGAATCCAGGTATGTTGGCCTCACTGAATGTAGGCTCCACATGTTAAGTGGAAGTCACTTCAGTCGTGTCCAACTCTGCGACCCCATGGACTGCAGTCCACCAGGCTTCTCTGTCCATGGGATTCTCCAGGCAAGAATATTGGAGTGGGTTGCCATTTCCTTTTCCAGGGGACCTTCCCGACCCAGGGATCCAACCCAAGTCTCTCAAGTTTCTTCCACTGGGAAGCAGGTTCTTTACCACAATGGCAGGGAACTGTCGTCTCTCTGTTCGTTTAGTCTGTTTCAGCCCAGTGCCTAAAACAGTTCCTGACCACAGGAGGCACTCAAGAAATATATGATGAATAAGTCAATGAGTGAATAACTCCAAACTCCCAAATCTTATTCAGTATGTTATACCACTTCCAATACAGTCACTGAGTCACACAGCCCCACCTCCATCCCCACAGGGATGTTCAGGGCATGCTGTAAATCACAGATGCCAAGGAGCTGAGCAAAAGCCAAATGCAGAAACCTAAGACAAGGTACTAATATCGTCATTTTCTCTTTTGAAATGTGAATAATATTGTATCTGGCAGCCACCACAAATTTTTTCCTATTCTCAGAAGGTTTTTTGAATAAAGCTATTTTCAGGCAATCCACTCACTTGACAGTTACTTTTGCTCTTTCAAATAAACATTTTTTTTTCAAATAAACATTTGTTCTTTGGAATTGTTGCTTGTTTTTCAGAATAAATAGAAATTTGCCCCTTTCAAACAGAATCGACTCAGGCCAATCAGATTGTGGAAATGATTGGCCCAGCAACAAAGAAAAGGTTTCCAAAGTTTAATTAGCAGCTAAAGTAGAAACTCTGCCCCCACTGGCATGCCTCAGGATAGCCAAGACACTAAGTCCATAAAATACAGGGTGGTCTGATTACAGCCCTGATGGGGCAGAGCCATAGCATTCTGGGGTGTTTAAAGACGGTCATTTGTTTTAATAACAGTACCACAATTAGCAGTGAACTTAAGGGGGTGGGAGGCAGGGGAAGTGGAGCAGGAGTATGTCAGGTCTTTACCTTTTCAAAGCTACAGAAGGCAGGCTCTTTCTGGTTATGGGAAATGTATCCCATTTATGACAGGTCTCTCTCTCTCTCATTAGCACAGTTTTGTCATTACTGTAAATCCCCCCCAGTCAAGGCTGATGTTAAAAGTCTGCCCTCCCAAACAAGTTCACAGTGTCACAAAAACAAAGCCAAAGGAAGAAAGAAAACCTCCAACTCTTCTGAAATGCAGCAGCCACAGGAATTTTCATCCCAAAGGGTTAGGAAAATAATTTACGCAGGTGGTGACTTAAGATTGCTTTCAAGTATGAGTGTTTTGCAATGTACACAACATGGCCCTTTGCTCCCCTGTTCTTCAGTGACGCCCTTGAAAACAGGTGAACAATGCCCCCCTCACTGAGGAGCCTGAGTCAGACAGGGAAAGCTGACTGTTGTTTCCAGGCGGCCAGAGGCCTCAGGGGCCAGGCCTTGCTTCCATTCCTAAGAGCTAGGAGGTTTTAGGAAAGTCTCTTTCCTTCTTGGGGCCTTAGTTTATGTCGGTGGAAACTGAGAAAACTGATTAAATGATACAGAAGCCTGTCCTTCCCATTCTAATATTCTGTGAGATTACACCTTTCATTGTCCTCCCCTTCCACCCAACCAACCTAAGTACCGTGTGCCTGAAGAGATGAGGACAAAAGAAGAAAGTATTTGATCCTCAGTTGTTATTAAAAGCATATCTCCAGACAGAAGGAAAAGGCAAGGAGCTACCCAAACTGACACAAATTAGAACTAACGGAATGAGCCCCTCGTGTTCACAAAGCTTACGTGATGAGCTTGAATGCCTGCAAGACATGTTTATCGGAAAATTTAGAGGAGAGGAATACAAGTTGGCTTAGATCAAACTTTTCTATACAGAGAATTACATCAGCTCTGGTAGACACGTTGAACCTTCCTGTGGTCACATTATAACAGTTAACATTTTAGAAAATATCAATTACTTTCCTAACGTCTCTGTTATTGGGAATCTTGACAAAAGCAATAGGTCATGGTTGACTTGGAATGGAAAATCCATTGGATTAAGATAGAATCGGCAGTTGGAAACTTTAGTGAGTAGGAATTTGATTCAAGTAAAGACATAACAATTAAATTTTCCTTTTTAAACTTTTCTTCTGCTCTTTGACTATACTTTTGTACATATTTTAAATAAAGGATAATCTGATGTTCTAAAGGTCCTCATATTTAATGAGAAAAAAAGATCGAGGCCAGTTCAACTTGAGTTTCTTAGATGATTTTTTTTATGTAAACCAACTTTACTGTGGCTTACTTTATATAAAATAAAATGCAACCATTTAATGAGTACAGTGAGACAGGTTTTGACAAAGGCATGAGCCCAAGTAACAAACACTCAAACAGTTCTCTCATGCCTCTTTACAGTCATCCTCAGCTCAGCCTCAGGTGTCCACTGACTTTATCAGTTTTATCATGTAGAGTTGTTTTGTTTTTATTTCCTTTTCTAGAATCTTACATGAATAGAGTCATACAGCATGTTCTCCTTTTATCTTTTGTTCACCATAGTTTTGAGATCATCCAAGCTGCTACATCGGAGAAGGCAGTGGCACCCCACTCCAGTACTCTTGCCTAGAAAATCCCATGGGCAGAGGAGCCTGGTGGACTGCAGTCCATGGGGTCGCGAAGAGTCGGACATAACTGAGTGACTTCACTTTCATTTTTCACTTTCATGCACTGGAGAAGGAAATGGCAACCCACTCCAGTGTTCTGGCCTGCAGAATCCCAGGGACGGGGGAGCCTGGTGGGCTGCCGTCTATGGGGTCACACAGAGTCGGACACGACTGAGGCGACTTAGCAGCAGGAGCAGCAAGCTGCTACATTTTATTGTTGAATTATATTCCACTATATGAACATACCACAATGAGTTTATCCATTTATCTGCTGAAGAATATTTGGGTTGTTACCAGTTTCTCTCTACTATGAAGTCTCTTTGTGAACATGTATTTTAACTTATTTTGGTTAAGTACTCAAGAACAGGACTGGTCATATGAACACTGTATAGTTACCTTTGTAAGAAATTGGCAAACTTTTCCAAAGTGATATTACCATTTTCTACTTCTATAAGCAGTGTGTAAGAGTTCCAGTTGCTCCATATCTTGTTTAACATCTGGTATTGTCAATCTTTTTACTAATACTAGTGGGCATGTAATGCTATGTCACTGTTTTAATTGGCATTTCTCCAATTATCAATAACACTGAAGATCTTTTCAGGTGCTTGTTGACCATTTACACATCTTTTGTGAAGATCTGTTCAAATTTTTTGCCCATTTATGTACTGGGTCATATTCTTACCTTCTAGTTATAAGGGTTCGTTACAAATTCTGAATACAAGTCCATGGTCATATATATGTAGTGGGAATATTATTTCCCAATCTGGGCCGTATCTTTTTATTTTCTTCACAGTGTCTCTTTTGAATAAAAGTTTTAATTTTGATAAGGTTCAAAAATTCTATTATTTCTTTTGTGGCAAATGCTTTTTCAGGTCCTAAGAAGTTTCTACCTAGCCCAAAGTCATAAAAATTTTCTCCTATAAATACAGTTTTAGCCTTTAAATATAGGTTTATGATTCATTTTAAGGCATTATTCGTATATGGTATGAGGTAAGAATAGAGAAAGTCGTCTTTTTCACACGGACAGTTGTTCCAGCACTATTTGTTGACAATTGTTTCCTTAATCCATTGAGTCATCATGACACCTCTATCTAAAATCCGTTGATCACATCCATATGGGCGTATTTCTAAACTTTCTATTTTGTTCCACTGATCTGTATTTCTACCCCTTATTCTAGTACCACACTGTCTTGAGAACTGTGGCTTTGTAGACCGTCTTAAAATCAGGTTCCAGGTTTGTTCTTACAGATTTCCTTGGCTAGTCTAGAGCCTCTCTAATTGTCATATAAAACTTTGAATAAATTTGTCAGTCTCTGCAACAATCTTACTGGGATTTAGATTAGATTCAATCTATATCACAATTTGGGAACGACTGATATTCTAACAATATTGAGTCTTCCAGTCCATGAATTGGAACATTGGGTCTTCCAGTTGATAACATGTATTTAGGTCTTTTTTAATTTCTCTCAGGAGGTTTGGTCATTGTCAGTGTACTATTTATCCCTCAATAGTCCATGGGTTTGATGATATAATAAATAATAATGTTAACATTTCTTTTTCAAATTGTTCATGACTAATATATAGAAATTTACATGCTTCTTTAAAACACTGCTAAATTCTTTCAAAACATCCTTTCATATTATTTTAATCTTAAGTTCACTGAGATTTGTTTCATGACCCAGAATATGTCTTTACTGCTGAATGTTCCACATGCACGTGAAAAGAATGTGCATTCTGCTCCTGATGGGCACAGTGCTCTGAAAAATCAATTTCCTCGAGTTGGTTGATGGGACTGTTCAGAAGTCCCTATATCCTTAAAGATTTTCTGGCTAGATGGTCTATCAACACTTCCAAGAGAGGAGGATTAAAGTGTACAACTGCAATTGAAGATTTCTCTATTCCCCCCTTTCATTTCCATCAGTTTGTGCTTCATGTATTTTGAAGATCTGTTATTAGGCACATATATCATCACAGCATATAAGCCTACCAGCCAATCTACATACACATATGCACACACCACATACACGTTTAGGATTATTACATCTTCTTTTAGAGAAGGAAATGACAACCCACTCCAGTACTCTTGCCTGGAAAATCCCATGGATGGAGGAGCCTGGTAGGCTGCAGTCCATGGAGCTGCTAAGAGTTGGACATGACTGAGCGACTTCACTTTCACTTTTCACTTTCATGCATTGGAGAAGGAAATGGCAACCCACTCCAGTGTTCTGGCCTGGAGAATCCCAGGGACGGGGGAGCCTGGTGGGCTGCCGTCTATGGGGTCGCACAGAGTCAGACACGACTGAAGCGACTTAGCAGTACATCTTCTTTATGAAATGACTCCTTTATCATTATGAAATGTCTGCATCCTTGATAACATTTCCTGTTCTGAAGTCTACTTTGTTGGTTATTAACAAAGCTTTCTTTTGATTGGTTTTTAATTTTGATTAGTTTTGCATGATATATAGTTTTCTGTCCATTTATGTTGGGTTTAGTCACTCAATCATGTCCGTCTCTTTGTGACCCCATGGACTATAGCCTGCCAGCCTTCTCTGTCCATGGAATTTCCCCAGAAAGAATACTGGAGTGGGTTGCCATTTCCTTCACCAGGGGATCAAACTCCCACAATGGCAAGCAGATTTTTTTTTTAACCACTGAGTCACCTGGGAAGCCTCTTCTCTCCTTTCACTTTCAAATTATTTGTCTTTGTAAATTAGGTTTCTTATAGAATTGAGTGTTTTTCCATCCTAACACCAAATACATGTATAAAATCTGATAACCTCTGGATTTTAAATAAGGGTATAGCTGGGTTTAAATCTATCATCTTGTTATTTGCTCTCTACTTGCTCTATCCACCAAACTTTTCTTTCCTGCTTATTGAAAAAAGAATTAAATGAGCTTTTCAAGAATTCCATTTAATCTCTAATACAGACTTATCAACTATACCTCTTTATTTTTTGAGTGTCTCTTCTAGATCCAGTGTCAGCACAAGTTTTCTGTGGAGTGCCAGAGAGCAACTATTTTAGGATTTGCAGGCCACAGGGTCTCTGTGACAACTAGTCAACTTTTCCATCCTAACACCAAATAGCCATAAACATGAGTGAGTGTGACTGTCTTCCAATAAAACTTAATCTGTTAAAGCAGACAGCCAAATACTTTGTCAATGTAGGAGGTGAAAAAGGCAGTAAATGTCTTTTTTGTCTATGAGCTGAAGCTTGCTGGTCTATGCTCTATGGTTTACCATAAACTCTTTAACTTCTCATTGTCTACCTTCAAATAATTCTACCAAGTGTACAAGCACTTTTCTATGCTATATGGATATTTCCTTGGGTCTATCCTTCATGCTATTTTTATATTTTACTTTCATAGATGCTATAAACCCCACAATCCACTGCTATTATTTTTGCTTTAAACAATCAATTGCTACAAAGAAACTTTAAAATGAGGAAAAAATGTTTTCATATTCATACATGCATTTACCCTTTCTGGCATTCTTCATTCCTTTTGTATGGATTTGTATTTCTTACTAATGTCTTTCATCAGTGTGAAGAAATTCCTTTGTATTTCTTAAGGTGCAGGTCTCCTGGTGGCAAATTCTCAGCTGTGGTTTGTCTGAAAAATTTTCTTTCTTACTTCAATTTTTTAAGGTATCTTCACTGAATAAGAATTCGAGGTGGACCTTTTCCTCTAGAACTCTAAAAATTTCTGTTGTCTTCTGGATTGCATAGTTGTTGACAAGAGGTCTACAATGACTTTTTCTCTACTTTTAAGATTTCTCCTTATCTTTGGTCTTGAGCAATTTGATTATGATCATGATATGCCTTGACGCAGCTTTCTTCGTCTTCACTTTGGGCTTTGTTGACCTTCTTGGATTTGTGAGTCTAAGTTTTTCATCACGTTTAGAAAATATGGACTATTTCTTCAAATATTTTTGTCTCCCCTCTATCTTCTATCTTCTGGGACTCCAAGTATATGAATAATAGATTATGTCAGACGGTAAAGCGTGTGTCTACAATGTGGGAGACCAGGGTTCGACCCCTGGGTCAGGAAGATTCCCTAGAGAAGGAAATGGCAACCCACTCCAGTACTCTTGCCTAGAAAATCCCATGGATGGAGGAGCCTGGTGTCCATGGGGTCACAAAGAGTCGGGCACGACTGAGCGACTTCACTTCACTTCACCCCACAGGTCACTAAGGTGGTATTCCTTTATTTTCCATCATTATTTTTGTGTGTTACTGCTATGTCTTCAAATTACTTGATTATTCTATTGAGTCTACTCTGCTGTAACATCAATCCAGGGAATTTTTCGTTTCAGATATATTTTCCAGCTCTCAAAGTTCCATTTGGTTCTGTCTTACATTGTCCCATCTTTTCTCACTGTGGTCATATATTCCTTTTAAGTATATAAACATGTTTATAATAGTTTGTAAAGGCTTGTAAAGTAATTCTCCACTAATTCCATCCTGTCTGTCATTTCTAGGTCTGCCTCTATTAATGGAATTTCCCACTAGTTATGGATCACATTTCTTCAAAGTCTAGAAATATTTGACTGGATGCTGAACACTTTATCTGGATTTTGTTGTCTTCCTTTAAAGAGTGTTGAGTTTGGCTTTGGCGGGCATTTAAGTTACTTGAAAGTCAGTCTGCTCCTTTTCAGGCTTTTTTTCAAATACTATTAGCAGGGGTTTCAGGTAGTTTTTACAGTAGTACAGGAGTTGTCAAAACTGTTTTATAAGGGGCCAGACAGTAAATATTTTAGGCTTTCTGGACCTCAACCGCATAACTCAACTATGTAAACAAATGCTTGTGACTGTGTTACAATAAAACTTTATTTACAAACATTGGTAGCAGGTTGAATTCGGCCCACTGATCACAGTTTGCCAACACTCACTCAAGAGTTAGTTTAGCTGTACTATTGATGGCCCTTCTGGGGTTTCTACTGACAGTCCAGGGTGTTCAACAAGGTCTTTCCACTCTGGTTGGTTATAACTTGAACAAATCCCAGACCTATATGAACCCTAGTTATTAGTCAGCTGTAGCCCCCAGCTCTTCCTTTTTCCCTAGTAGTATTCTTTGCCTGGACTTATGGACTATCATCCCATGTACGTGTAGCTTAGGCTTCAGCCAAACCTCAAGAGGGCCCCAAGGCATATTTATGGACCTCTTCCTCTGAATAGGTCCCTCGCTGCTCCCATACCATGCCTCTCCAATTTTAGCCATCTCAACCTTCCTAAACTCTCGTCTCTGTCTCTGCAACTCAATGAGATCGCCACTCTCTGCTTGATTCCCTCCCTGTCTTTGTGCTGTATGATAGTCGGAAAAGTGCCTCCAGATGGAAAGTTGATTGCAGGGTGGGACAAAAGAAATGGAGCTAAGATGAACAGACGGTCCAGAGTCAGGAGAGTTACACCAAGATTATTCCAGAACCGAGAGGCCTGTAAGGCTCCTGCTTGCCATTCTTTGTTAGAGTTCACCAAATACAGGAAGGCGTGATACATATCAACTGCCTGTTCATTTCAGTTGCACTATCTTTGCCATAATGCCTTAGGGGCCAATGTACTAGGGTGGCTTTTGCAAAAGTTAATATTTTTTTCCATAAGTCTAATAATACTGTTGGGCTACCATTTTGGATCCCACTCTATCTTCCTAGATTTGAAAGAAGAGGCTCAAAATTTATCCCACTCTCCAAATATCCAGCACTATTAGTCTCCCATGAAAAAGTAAAGGATTCATGATAAATAATAATCCAAAAGAAAAAATCACCTTGCTCAACTGCAAAAAGCATTTGAATGAAGTTATGGAGATGAAAACAGAAAGGCCATTTAATAATTTCTCTCTATGGGAATACATACCATTTTAGGAACAACCCATCTTACAGCTAGGCAACTAAGACTGAGTGAAGGGATAGATCTTATTTTCCTGTGTAGGTATTTGGTCCAAAGACCCAGCATTCCTCTGACACTGATTCATTTCTCTCTTGCTGGAAACATTTCCAGGTGTTGAAGGACCAAACTAACACAGGCCACTGTTTTTTAACATTCTCCTTTAACTCAAACTGTTGGTGTCTTCTTCCTGTGACAGGATGCGGGGATAGCGTCTGCTTCTCTGCATTCTCTGGCTTATTTCACTTCATGCCGGATATCTGACATTTTTCAAGCACTTGTTTTGTTATTTGAAATGGGATAGTAGTGTGCCAAATCTTTTCCCCCAAGGCAGCAGAAAAAAATTAATAGCTTTGCTCAAGGGATGTTAAATAGCAGAGTATCTCACTGCTATGAAGGATTTATTACTGCTTTATTTTGGTTTTTTAACTTAACAGGGTGTTAAGTATAAGAGCTCTACACGTTGGACTCAAACCACCAGCAGAGCTGGCCTATTTGTAAAGGCCCAAGGCCTTGTAAGAAGAACCCTCTCACATCACTAGCTGAGCTTGAACTTCCTTCCTTAACACGTTCCTCAAAGAGGGAGTAACAGCAATGAGAGAATTTCAAATTGGTCTCTGGCATCGCCAGGCTTCAAAGAACTCCTGACAGGTTCTGGCTACAATCACCAGCATAAAGCATCAAGCCTGTGCCCTTAAAATACTGTTTTCTGTTACTCCCCACCTTCCATGTTCCAAAAAAACACTTCCCCAAGTAAAAGGGACTTACCCTACTATGACTATAACAAAATCCAGTAAATTCCATCCATTCCTAACATAAGCATTAGGATGTAGCAATAATCCATATGCTATAATCTTCAAAAATGTTTCGACTGTAAAAATAATCAGGAAGGCATATTCTACTTTTTCCTGTGAAGAGAAACAAAGAAACAAAACAAAAAATTGGGGGTGGGGGAGAAGAAGAAAAAGAAATAGGGGTTAGAATCAGTGTCTCAGAAATACTAGCATTTAACTCCAAGCCAAGTTTTATTATGAGAAATGAACAATTAACACTACACCTGGAGCAAGAAGGCATTTTAATTCTAACACTGACTGTCTCATAAGCAACTACGTGTAAAGCACTTTTCATCCTGGACTGCACGCTCGCTCCTTGCCACCTGCCTTGATGTGTGCATGGTGACCCTGCCTAGGACATAACCGCGTGTTTGTTATTTCTGCACATTTGCAAAACGCAGCATGTTTTCCTCCTAAGCTCGCCCAATCAGGCCCCCAGGAAAGCCCAAGGGTGCTACAAAGATTCCCTCGGGGCTTTGAACAGAATGTCCTTGGGAAGAAAGGAAGATGTGTCTGCTTTGACCCTCTCTTCCTCTTGGGTTTCCACCTTGACTTCTAGGTCAGGATCGGCTTTGTCACTGAGCAGCAAGATGACCTCAGCAAGCCCCTCCTGTCCTCTGGACCTGCATTTCCTCACCTGCACAGTAAGGGTGTGGGAGGAGGGGATTCAGGATGGCAAGCCCATGGCCACCTTATTGGTGTGCCACCTCTCCCAGCTGACAGTGCTGATGGGTAACCACACACATTCCCAGGGAGCCTGGGCTCAGTCCTGGAATGCCCGTAACAGACTCAGTAGCCACTTTCATCTTACTGCCACAGATCTCTGAGATGCCACCCTCATGCTATGGGAATCTCAGAATCTTTCTGACTCCAACTTATGTAATTCCAAGAATTGTAGAAAATGCATCCAACAGCAAGTCTCAAAATGTTAGTTCTTTCCTCTTTTACTAAGGTTTTCTTTGTATGGCTTGGGTTTCAAAAGAAATATGGACTGTTGAGATGTATGAGGTCAATTTTACAAGAGGTATGTGCTGGCAAAAAGCTACTTAAAGAACAACTAAGTGAAAAATCCTAATTAAAACTCTTTTACATGGACCATAAAGTCCTCTGCTAATATTAATTCTCTGTGAGCCCTGAGGAAAGCTACCAATGCCTAAGGAAAACAGAAGTCATGGAATTCACTTATCAAGATGCCTAGTGCAAGAGGGCAAATAAATTTGACTCAGGAAATACTTAGTGAGCACCTCTTCTCCACGATGGGCCCCACTCCAGGAGCCAAGATAAGAAAAACATCATCACAGTGTTCCTATCTTTGAAACGTTTAGTCCAGTGCAGGAGGTAAGGGTTTCAGATGTGATACACAGAAGATATTGCAGGAAAGGGAACTGACAAAGAACAGTTCTGCACCTTGATAAGCAGTTCTGCCCTCTGATAAGGCCAAAGGGTTAGACCCTTTCTCCCCTGCTGAAACTGAAGCTCCAATACTTTGGTCACCTGATGCAAACAGCCGACTCATTAGAAAAGACACTGATGCTGGGAAAGACTGAAGACAGAAGGAGAAGGGGATGACAGAGGATGAGATGGTTGGATGGCATCACCAACTCAATGGACATGAGCTTCAGCAAGCTCCAGGAGATAGTGAAGGATAGGGAAGCCTGGCGTGCTGCAGTCCACGGGGTTGCAGAGTCAGACACAACTGAGCGACTAAACAACCACCACTCCTGCAAGGACTTGCTTTGCTCCACAGAAGCAATGTTTTGTCTAGGCCACCCTGGGCTCTAGCTGCCACCAGAGTACTACCCCTCCATCGCAGACGAGTCCCAGATGGGACTTCCCTGAGTTTTGCCACTGCATTCTTCCTGTTTACCAGCAGGGAACTGTCCAACCCTGGAGGTACCCCAGCCTTTATCCCCATTCTCCACTCCCCAGTGGTCATGCTGAAAAGCCAGTTCATCAGTTCTTCCCTTCAGGTCCGTGTCATTCCTCACATGCCCTCAAGAGCACCACTTGATCCTCAGAACACCATCCGAGTGGTCTAATAAATTCCTTTGTGGTGAAAGTTAGCCAGAGTCCATGTGTTTTCAATTTTAAAAGTCTTGCTCATCCCCAGCCCCCACACTCATGCTTCCTCCAGATCGCCCAATAGGTCCTCTCTCGGTCTGGCTCATCCCGTGTACCCCACACCACCCTTCACCAGGCTGCAAGACCTTCTTGGACCATGACCTATCCCTCTGCACAGCAGCCACACCCTCCAGGCTGGGGTGAGCAGCTGAAATCTCCCAGAGCAACAGCACGTGTGCCACTTTGTCCCCCAGGCAGACCTCCAAGGACTCCTCTGTTTACTCTCTGGAGTCCCTGTGAGCCTCGTGAGAGCAAGGGCTCATTTTCCCATTCACCGCCACATCCCCAGCTGGTGAGCTCCCACGGGGTATACACTCAGGCCACTGTGGATGTTCTGAAGAACAGCGACCGACGTCACTACTGACTGCAGAGGAGAGATTCGGGAAGGCTTTGATGAGGTAGTGACCCTAACTTAGAGACCTAAAAGGAGAAGATTTAACCAGAAGCAAAACTCTCTGAATAAACCAATCTGCTGCCCTCAAATTGGACCCTGGCCACCAAAGGTAGACCGTCAGGATGTTTTTGAGAGTTAGTTAGAATTGTAAGGGAACAAGATCAGCAGGAAACAGCATGTCGATTTTACAATTCTTCTTCCCTTTTTATCCTTTCTGCTTTATTTACTGGGCCAAACAGAAAGAAAAAAAAAGGCTTTTGCTCCCATCAATATTCAGAGCAGTAACGTCTCTACGTCAACACAGCACTATACTTTAGAGCAGACAAACAAGACAGGGAACAGAGAGTACGCTACACCTACCAAACACAGCTTGTTTTCCCTCTGCAGCTTTTACTTATAAGTAATTTTGCCACAATAATACAAGGGCTATTTGTGAAACTGAATTGTTTAGGGCTCTTTTATCCCTCTCTCATCCTCCCCTCTCTCCTTTTTGAAGATTTTTGGCTTCTCTTTCCAAAATCCTCCGCACATTACTTGATGGAATTGATTATATGAAATGTAACCTTGCTTTAATGCAGTTCTTTACTACAGAGATTCTACCATGATGCCAGCTGACCAATCACAGCCTGAAGAGCATGGCAGACCAATCTGCCTAGAAGCCAGGTCATCCTGGCCCCCAATCCTGCTGTTCAAAAGGACTCTTAGGAAACAAATACCCTTCTACGTTAAGCAAATGCAGTGTTAAAGAAAAATCTTGCAAAACAACAATCCTTAGAAGGGGAGGTAATTATTTCACAAGAGGATTGCTCACTTGAGAAAAGAATGCTGGTTAGTGATTTGAAAGGAAGCCACCAGAAAAGGCCAGGTTCTTTACCAGATAGGGTGAGAACATGCACCTGGATGAAGGACAGTGAGAGGCTGCACAGAGGAGACACGCAGCCAGAGTCCCAGGTGGGTGGGAGCACAAGGAAGCCACCACGGTAAGGATGAAGGAATGCAGCGACTGAAGAGAGGCAAGCGAGCCCTCCAGAGATGAACATGAAGTGAGGTGGCCCCTGGGCAGGGGCTGTACCTTAAAAGCCCTATGCTATGCTATGCTATGCTAAGTCGCTTCAGTCGTGTCCGACTCTGTGCGACCCCATAGACAGCAGCCCATCAGGCTCCGTCATCCCTGGGATTCTCCAGGCAAGAATACTGGAGTGGGTTGCCATTTCCTTCTCCAGTGCATGAAAAGAGAAAAGTGAAACTGAAGTCACTCAGTCGTGTCTGACTCTTAGTGACCCCATGGACTGCAGCCTACCAGGCTCCTCCGTCCATGGGATTTTCCAGGCAAGAGTACTGGAGTGGGATGCCATTGCCTTCTCCACTTAAAAGCCCTACTCCAGGCCAAACAAGAAGAGTACATAATTCTTGTACCCCAATTTCCCTGCATTTGCCAGGCACACTCACCCAGACACCAGCAGGGATCCACCTCACTAACAGGGGATCCTGGATGAGCAGGGCCAGCCAAACCATCTTTTAAGAAAGCAGAAAGCACCAAGTCTTCACCAGAGACCACTCTGTTATGTGGATGAAAGTCCCCTATGAGACCCAAGTCACTAGAGAAATGAAAGCTGAAAATCTAATTCTGAAACCTGATTTACCTTCTTTCAACAGTGAGGTTTCACCAAGCAGGAGAGGCTCTAAAGCAAGAGTCTCTAAACCAGTTAACCCCACACAGAGCCTTGAGAAACAGAAACTCAACTAGCAGGGAACAGTTGATGCCAGGATCCTTACCTGTACTTGGAGGTCAGCTGTCCTATTTTCAAGGATCCCTTTACTAGCACTGTGATACAAACATTCATCCATCATGAATCTCTCTCTCCATTCATGCATCCCTGAGCACCTGTGTCTCCCTCAGAAAGCCTGGTCCCTACCCTCACAGAAGTCCCCACCTGCTGTCAAAAGATCAACAGAGGCTTCGTGAGCCAGGTAAGGCTTATCTCTTTGCTTTGCTCATCACCCCTAAGGCTCAAGTCTTTGCAGAGGTCTCCTGGCATACACCCTGGCAGTAAAAGACACAGAGTCTCCCCATTCACACACACATCCCTTCTGGGTCCTCCACCTGGGCTCCTTATAGGCAGAGATCATTTCTAACTGTCTTTGTAATCCCAGCATCCAGCACCATACCAGTCTCTGATGGCTCAGATGGTAAAGAATCTTCCTGTGTGCAGAAGACCCAGGTTTGACCCCTGGGTCAGGAAGATCCCCTGGAGAAGGAAATGGCAACCCACTTCAGTATTCTTGCCTGGAGAATTCCATGGACAGACGAGCCTGGTGGGTTACAGTCCATGCAGTCACAAAAAATCAGAAATGACTGAGCAACTAACATTTTCACTTTCCAACACCATACAGGGCACACATAAAGTACTCATGGGTCCCAATAGGAGGTAGAAAAGAAAAAAAAAAAAAAAAAAGACAAGGCATTAAGCAACAAGGCCAGACTGCAAGGGGCATAAAAACATGAGAACTTAGGGTTCTCGCATATGTACCAAAAAGCAAAACAAGCAGGGCAGGAATCTTTCTAAATTACCAAAAACCCTTCCTAGAACAAGCCTGGGCTCAACAGTCAGACTGTAGAGAACAGCTGATCCCAGCGTCTCCCAGGTCCTTCCTTTCAATGCCAGCTGGAGCCCCTGTGAACACCCTTACCTTCCACCCTTCTGTCCCTTCCAGCCTCCTCACTCCTCTCCTGCAAGAGCATCCACTGCACGTCACGGGCTGACCTGCTCCCTTCCACTATGCTCCCAAGTTCATGCTTTCCCTTCTCCACACCTCAGTCCATTCTGCTTCACCCACCTTGTGTGCTAGCCCTACCCCTACAGGTGTCAACGCCCATCTCTGGTGAGCACACAACCCTGACCCGGGACTGACACAAGCCCAGCACGGAGCTGTGGAGAGAACACAGGGCCTGGAGTTGCATCTGTATTCTGCTAGCCCCACTTAGCCTCGACTCACTCAGGTCCACACCCTGTTCTTCACCACAGGATGCCTCCCTCCAGCCTCACCCAATTCCTGCCTTTACATCATGCTAAGTTCCATCTGTCCTTCAAAGCTCAGCTTAAATGACACTTTCTCAGCAAAACCTCTGCTGACCTCCCAGACAAAATTCAGGCCCACTGGTATATGCTGGCAAAGCTCACCATATTTCTGCACAGCACTCTTCACAACGGAAAATTTAAATTAAAAAAAAAACTACCTCTTTGATACTTGTCTATTCCAATAAATGATAATTTCTTATAAAATCAGGGACCATTTCTATTTCATACATCACTGTATTTCCAAGTCTGTCACAAAAACAGATACTCGATATTTATAAATGAGGAGATAAATGGGCAAAATGAGAGGTTCTGACCAAACATTAGTCAACGGCCTTTCCTGCTAAGATGTTCCGTAATTTTTTTAGTCAGCTCAGGCTGCCGTAACAAAATACCATCGGCCGGCTGGCTTAAATAACAGAGGCTTATTTCTCAGTCTGGAGGCTGAGAAGTCCAACATCAAGGTGTCAGTTGATCTGGTGTCTGGTGAGAACACTTTTTCTGGCTTGTGGAAGGCTGGCTTCTCATGCTGTCCTCATCTGGCCTTTCCTTGGTAGAAATGTACACATAGAGAGTTCACCCTTCCTCCTCTTCTCAGGGCACTAATCCCATCATGAGGGCCCCATCCTCAAGACCTAATCTAACCCTAATCACTCCCCAAAGGCCCCACCCTCAAACACCACCCTATTAGGTTGAGTTTTGAACACATCAACATGTGGGGATACAGACATCCCACCCATAACAATACTACAGGCCCTGTCCCAGGAAAACACCCATGACTAAACACCCAGGAAGAACCTTACAGCTTCCGCTCTGTACCATGACCTCCCAGCCTCGTAGGAGAGAGGAGCACCCACAAAGGCAAATCGGTCAAGGGCGATGAGAGGTCCAGGGCTGCAGGAGCACAGGTGTGAGGGGAGGGGGAACCAAAGGAACCAAGGGACACATGGACCTGGGGTGGTTCTGAGGCTTGGCTTCCATTTCTCATCTGTAAAACAAGAAGTCTGAATGATGATGTCTTCCAGCTGGGAAACTACAACTCTTTATGACATAAGCAGCAGTGTCCAGACTCAGGCTTCAGAAGGAGGCCACTTCAGAAGGAGGGCCCAGGGATGCTGGGGAGGATGACCAACCAGGAGCAGCAAGATCCAGGAGAAGTTGCTGCCTTGTCAGGTGAACAGGTCACCTGAGGTCACTGAGAGACCCTCACACCTGCTGCCTCACATTCCAGGAGGTGCTCTCAGCAATGTGTCACCTGAGACACATTTAGCCACTCGTACAGGGTTTCTATGTGTGATTCAACCTCCTGTAAACTCTGCTGGAGACCACGGCAGGGGGGACAGCAGATGGCCTCCCCTCAGAGAACTAGCATGTAAACAGAGGTGAGGCTTTCCTCTGCGAGTGTGAACGAAGTCTTAGACGGCTGCCAGTGGGTAGCTGGACGCCAGACTTATGTTAAGAGACTGGCTGGAATAGTCAGTGTGCCTTCCTTCTTCTTCACCTTTGGTTTAAAAGTACACATTGAAGAGCACACGCGACTGAGTCCATTTCTTGTGGCTCTCAGCTGAGTCATCCGCCCCCCTGCCTCTCAGTTTCCTCATCTATAAAACCGGGATACTCATCCTTCCCACCCAGGTGACAGTGAAAACCAAATTAAGTGAAGTCTGAAAGAGCCCTGCGAACGGTCAGACACTCGCCATCAGAGGCCTCTGGCAACAGGACAGGGAGAGGCCACACTTCAAGGCTCTGGAAGTAGAATCCCGACAGGAGGATCAGGAGATGGGACAGAAAGCTTACAGGACCGATGCCAGCCAAGTGACCACCCAGGCTGGGCAGGGCCACTGCACAGGATGCCATCCAGAAGGTACCTGAGATGACAAATGGAGGTGGCCAGTGAGTGCCCTGGCTGACCGCTCCATGGAGACCAAACTCAAAGACATCTGATCGGTGGGAAGAAGTCAGATGAAGCTGACAGGGCCCTTTCTCTTGTGGCCTCCCCACTCACTGGCGGTACAGAGGCTGCAGGAGCTAAAGCAAGCCGCTGGCAGGGGGTGGCTCCTTACGGTTCTTGTTACCTAGCAAAACTCTCAGGGTAACAGCTTCCTGACTGTCCTCTGAGAATTGCTTCTTCCCTACTTTCAGCCCAGGGGCCTCAGGGGTGGCCTGTGACCCAGGTTAGTAGCCCAGGGATAGGCACGTGACCCAATGCCCACCAACCAGGTCCAGTCAGAACTAATCCTGGGTTTCACTCAGCCGCTAGGCCAGACGTTCTGCCACTGGCTCTACTGAGCTCTTTGAGGCTACAAGCCTGGAGTTGCCAGGAGGACATAAAGATGAAAAGCCAACACCAAGGGAAGTCGAGGCTAAAGATGAGGAGAGGGAGTCAAATGGAAAGACAGAGGCAAGCGCCCGGCTCTGATGCCACCATATGAGTCCCTGGATCAAGCTGAACCTGGAACCTGAAGCCAAACTTCTCTCCAGACTTTGGGCTTTTCAGTTACAAAAGCCAATAAACTGAGCCAGTTTAGGCTGGGTTTTGGGTCAGTTGCTAACTAAAGTCCTAGGTAAATATCAGGGGCCTACAGAATCACTCTGCTTCTCTGAAAGTTAAAGAATCTAAAGAGACTCTTCAGTAGCTCCTCACTTCTCAAGAGATTCAACTCCTTGGATGACTCCCTTTGGCCCACAGGCTTAGGAATGGTTCTCTAGGCTTAGGACCCAAGAGCCCTGCAAGCAACTGCCTCTAGGAATTCACTGAGACTCAGTTTTCCTGACTTCATTCTTCCATCTCATTCATGTTGTTGTCCTCAACCCTACGTGGTTTCTGGGACTCTATACACTCCTGTAAACTTGATGCCTCAGACTTGCCCTGCCTCCCATTCCACTCGTCCTGGGACCCCTTGGTAGCAGGTAGGTACATTCTATGGTTTGCAGCCATTCACTTTCTCACCCAGCTTCACCACAAAGGCACTGCCCAGATCTGCCCCATCTTGGCTGGCAGTTCAGGAACCCTATTTCAGTTTAACTCAACCATATTCACTGGGTGTCTATTCCATACCAGATGTGGTCCTGAGCACTGGAGATCAGTGGTAACTAAGACACTGTCCATGTCCTAAAGGAGAACAGCAGATGTATATGTAAACGTTTATAGACACAGCAGACAATGATCACAGCTAAAGTAGAGCACTGGGAATATCCTGTAGGGAGATATGGATTGGAACAACTAATTGTGTCTGGAGCATTTGGGAAAGCTTCTTGAAAAGCAGAGGACTGTATCACGTCTCAATTCCTCCATCTGGCATCCCCAAGGACCTCTACACAATCTGTTTATGCTATACATACCAACAACCACCTGATGCGTTACCCCACCAGACAAAGGGCCTCCATCCCACCCGACTCCGCTTCCTCCTCCACGACTCCCTCTGCTCCAGTGCGTCAGCTCCCAGAACACCCTGCATACACGTCACACTCATTGGAACTTCTGGTCTCTGCTGCTCCTCTCCATCACTGAAAGCACTTCTTTCTACTGATCTAAAGCCTACTCCACCCTTTCAGGAAAGACTGAGGAGTTTCATTTCCTTTGAGTGCTCTTCTGCTCCTGCTTTCATAAGCATGATGCACTTATCGGGGAAGACAAATGACCCCCAGGTACATACTGCCTCTGCTCCCCAGGCACCCCTGCAGCAGACACTCCTCACCAGTCTCCAGTCGGCAGCCCCCCACTGTCCCCTAACACAGCTGCACACGCTGCCCAATTAGGCATCACCCCTGGAATGGAGTGGGCATGTGAGTCAAAACTCTTTGCCACCTCAGAGTCAAACGTTGCACCATTTGCATTTAATCATGAAAGTTAATCGTAACAACAAATGCTTGAGTACTAACTACCCATGAGGCCGTGAAAGGGGCAGAGAGGGGCAACGTGCTGCCCTGCTTTCCAGACTTCCTGCTCTAAGTTGGGAAGGTGAACCTATGAGGCGTTGTCTTGTATTATCTGAAGATTGTTAGGACCTTGAAGACAAGAACCACTGCATCTACATCATATGCAACAGAGAAATGTGAGCTTAGCTTCAAAAAATACCATGACGGCATCATCCACCAAAAAAGAAAAAAGAATAGCCCAATGCTGCATTTCTGAGCCCCACCAGTAGTTCTGACACCCAGACCCAGATCTATTCGCCTCTTCTGGGTGGAATTACAGAGCTCGGCTTTCTTCCTTAACTGTGTCAGGCCTTTACATCCTCTTCTGACAGCTCAGGTCAATGTAAATGGCAGTGAGATTACGTGCCCTACATGGGGCTGATCAAAGTAGCTCACTGCCTCCCTGGGATCTAATGGGCCCAGGTCATGCGAAAACTGCCAAACCCCATCATTTTAGAAATGAAGTCTTTTCTTAGCATTGCTTCTTTTGCCTGACATGAGTCAAATGCTCCAACTTGTCCATCTCCTTGGCTGAAAAGAAATGAGCAAACATTTCAAAATGGCAGGAACAGAATAAGTTTAAAACCAAACATCTTCATTTTGACACGAAGACAGCCATTCCTTTTTCCCATTAACAGAACTAAGAAAAACCTTTCACATCTGCCTACGGTTAAATTTTCTGACATCTGAATTCTGGGTATAAACTCATTTCATGCCCTTGATGCTCACTTGTATGCCTGTAAACACACTATGTTGCACACCTGGACACAGCACTTGAAAGAGAGAAACATGTTCCAATCTCTTACCTCAGGGGACTCTCCAACCTATGGAGTAAGACAGGCAAAGAAGGGATTATTATTATAATCACGTGTGAGGGTCACAGTGAACAGCAACTACAGAGAGCAGTAACCATGCCCCTTGGTTTGCAGACACCTGACTGCACCTGCCTGGGGGGGAAGCACACCTCCCCACTGGTCCCATACCCATCAAAGCTAGCCTGGGCTTTCATGGAGCTCCACCAGGACCTCAGCCTTGGGTCATCCAGGCAACCTGGACAGAGAAATCTGAGGTGGCACCCTATGGATGGAGCAGCTGACTGTAATAGTGCTGGTACCTGCTGGGCAGTGCTATCCCCATTTAAGAATATTTGCAATCATGTGTCCAAATGTACTGTGACCTAGTCCAGTGGCAGCAAAGAGCCTGGGGACAAGTTCCAGATCCACCACTTATTGGCTGTGTGGACCCAAGCAAGTGTCTTTACCCCTCTTTTGTCACTGCTTCTTCATAAAATGAGAATATGAAGGCTAGGTTTGTCGCTGAGCATGAATGAGGCAACACAGGTAAAACACAGGTTTTGTGTGGACTGCACACGCCTAGACACTAGCTCACTTGAGTGCTGCCTCTATCTTACACACTGCCCTGACCTGGCTGCGCCCCAGGAACAGCACGGGACGTGGCGTGAAGCCCATGCTAACTACTCACCACACAGGCACTAGGACAAGGGCCCAGCTCGCTGCCCACCCCCAGTGCAGGCATCTCCTTCTGGCGGGAGCTGGCCCAGGGTCAGCACTGCCTCCACTCTCAGGGAGACAGACACCCCTCTGCAACAGCTCCCACACCTCCTGGACCACCCAGCAAAGTCCGCCTATGGCACATCACAGAACGGAGCGCTCAGGAGGCGAAACACCTGCTCCCAGACTCCGTGTCACCCCCTTCTTCCCCTGCACAGCAAAGGAGCAAGTCCCTGCGGGTTGGCGGTGGGGATGAGGAGGGTGCGGGCAGGAGGAACAGGAGCCATTCAGTTCACCATGTGCTTTTCTCTACCATAAAAACCACTCCTTTGGGATGAACAACCCTCACTGGTGGTACACTTTTTTTCCAGGGATTGTATGAGATCATAGGAATATAGATCATTTCTTTCTGAATAAATTCATGAATCAAAGTTTAAAAATACATAAACTGCAGAGTCTATAACTGAGATAAAACATGTGATACCTTTACTCAGAAGATTAATAACTCCATGCCTATAATCTATCATTGTTTTAGTATTAGAAAGTAAAATTAATTTAAGAGACATTGGATGGCTTAAAAACCAGGAAGCACCTAATTGTGGTCCTGAGGTAGAATCAATACCCAAGGCAGTGACTAAGCAGAACTAAGTGTCTGCAGACCCACTCGAGCTGGGAGCACCCCTCATATTGATCTGGCCCTTCAGTCAGACCTCCCCCTCACCTGTCACTTAACACTTCCCAGAAGCAGGGGGAGGGGAGGGCTCTCCCACCAACCGCCAAGCTCAGAACCCACACGGGCTTTCTAGGAGTAATTCCACTCCCAGGAAAACCAGGGGCTCCAGAAGCAGTCACTAGAGGGGATTCTGCTTGGTCAGGTGGCTAGGTCTAGTCACTAATTGCTACTGATCTTTTTAAGGTAAAATTTTATGTAGGTCTGTCTCATTCCAAAAAAGAATTCTAGGCAGCAAGAATATAAAAATTTGAAGTAAGAAAGGGAATGCTAAATGACTGTTTCAAAGAAGAAGGAGATCTACAGACAGGGCAAGGAAGGATGCCCATCATACATTAGTACAGGAGTAACACAAATAACATGACAGCCTTGGTGTCTGAAAAGACCTCTTAACAAGCCAGTCTGCAGCCGAGATACCGGAAAGCGAAAAGGCTTGCCTCTGAGAGCAAGATCATGGTGGACTGTCTCTACTTTTGCGTATGTCTGATCTGTGTTTTTCTCATTGAGCATCCTTATAATCAGCTGAAAGTCAAAATATTTAGGACAAAGGCATAAGATAAGAGATAAAAATGAACAAGAAAGAGAAAGTAAAATGAAGCAGGAGTAAGAGCTTAATGAAGACGCATACGATGAAGTCATTTGCATTACTGTCCCTGTGAGATTCCTAACAGCTACTATGGAAGAGAAGCAGACCAGTGACACAAGTTTCCTTATCTTTTTGAATGAAATTGCTTCGCAGAACATAGAAGTATTTCTCCAGAGGATTTTCACGGAGAGAAGAATCAGCTGAAAATGTGAACTGAACACGGATTATGGGGGACATAAGAGAAATGGCCGGAACTAGATTAATTTTTGCCTGCCTTCATGGAATTTATACTGTAACGGAGAAGACATTTTAAATGGAATACATCTGAAATTAATTTTGTGGTTTACATCCAGAAATTTTTGAAAAAAATGAAATAAAACAGAAGGGAAATTATTAGACTGCACAGCAAATACCAGAACTTATTAGTATATTTGCATCAAACATGTCTCAGATAATATATACATAAATGTAAGATGTATATACTTTTGTTGGCAAAAGTTTTAAAAATTGAAAAATATAGCTCTGAAAGCCAGTAATCTGCATCTACCAGTGGACACCAGTGGGTAAAAATAACCACTCACTTTTGCTTGCTCATATACTCTTTCCACCGCCAGACACACATACATCCACAAAACTCCTCAAGTTAAAAGGTACTGAAAAAAATCCCTAACTGTGTACAGAGCCAAACACCCACGAATCAAACCAAACAGTAAAACAGAATCAACCCAGAAAGCAATGGGAATGGAGGTACATGTCCTAGGTCTGTTTCACAAAGAAGAACTGAATCTCCACGTAAGGAAACAGCGACTCAGGCCAAGGTTGGGCAGTGAGTTCCCTGCCTGTCCTAGGCGACCAAGTGAGGCCATCCTGGGAGTCAGCCAACTCTAGCGCTACCTGGAGAAGAAGGAATGGAGATTGGGTAAGACCAAGACAGGAATTTTTATGGGAAGAAAGATTATGCAGGTTTGGAGACTGCCCTGGTGGTCCAGATGATAAGACTTCAAGCACCCAATGCAGGGGGCCCAGGTTCAATCCCTGGTCTGGGAATTAGATCCCACATGTCACAACTAAGATGGGCTCAGCCAAATAAATTAAAAAAAAAAAAAAATATGCAGGCTTGCAGAGGACCACAGAAGGGAGGATGGGATGGGGAAGGCTTTGAACCACAGATCCAGAAGGCACTCCAGAGCCCCAAGAACACTGTGCTCTCATAGATGGAGAAACTGAAACTCAGAGAAGGAAGGGCAGCACCAGCACACGGAGCACCTGAGGCAGGAAAAGCAGCAGTGGACGCCTGGGCGCTGGACATGGGAAGGAGGGAAGGTCCTAGCAGACCCGATCTACCTCACAGCCTGCCCACCTGCCCTGATCCACCTCGAGTACAAGTGAGGAAGAGCTCGTAAAATGTGACCAGAACAGAGAGTGAACCGACACCCCCTGTGGGCCCCAAGTGGGACCGCAGGTCAGAGAAGTAGGGTAGGGAGCATGCGGACATCTGAAGACCTGGGCCACGGTCCCCACCCAAGGCGGGCCCATAGGCCAACCAGAGTCAGGGGGCTTCCCGCTGTCAGGCACACACACCCCTTAGGTGGCAGCAGAGCAGGGGTGTCTGCAATTCACATGGGAGGGGGGACACCAGGGAGAAATGGGGCCTGTCTTCTCTGGCTGCTTTATGGGAAAGGTGGGTGGCTAGGGTAAAAGGCTCTCTGAGCTGGGCCGGCTCTACAGAGCCTGAGGCTGTTCTTTTGAAGCATGGTTTCATGTCTTCATTCATTAGATGAGGTGAAGTCTTTCCTCAGTTTTCTTAAGACTGCAGTGATCTACCAAAAGAACACTCTTTTAAGGAAGTACAAAACTGAAGATAATGAAGAATGAATCCAAACTCTGGTTCTGCTGGACAAGATGTATGGTCCAAGAGAAAGACCTGAAATGGTCAAGCAGCAGCTTCCTCATCCTCTCAGGGGTGCCACCACCACGACCCGGGGGAGCTAAGGATTAAGAACGACGGTGGAAATGCCTGGCACACGTTCTGCACTCAGTAAGGGGCTGCTGTCACCGTGCAGCTGTGCTGTGAAGGAGCTGTGATGCTCACAGAAGGGCCTCCACGAGCATCTCCGCAATCAAGGGTGGGGTTGTGGGAATGTGAGAAGCCACCCTAATCCTGCCACTGCACACGCCGCAGAGCTGAGGCTCAAGTAGCCACACCAAGCGTTACACCCCAACCCCAATGTTTTTACCCTGTGAAAATAGTAGAAATATTACTAGAAAATAGTATTGTAGGGTTGGCAAACACAGGAAGGAGCCTAAATAAACAAGCGCCTTGAAATCAAAATCACTACAAGTCCTGTTTGGCTACAACTACAAAACCTACATCCATCCTGTTAATTCAGGCATAGGCAGATGCCTTTTTAATGGTTTCATAATCACTCAGATCAATCATCATTTTAATAATGATTAGTGTTGGAAAAGGCAACAGGCTTAATCACAACTGCCTCAATTCAAAATTCATTAACACTCTGTGACCGACTGAAATCATTACACTTGAGCTCTCGATACTTCATAATGTATCTCCTAAAAGAACTGTCGAGCTGCTTAATTTCTATACTCTGTATTTTGAAGCTGCCTTTACATGACAATATAGTTCACTATCCACAGTCACTTCCCAATGAATTAGTGTTCAGGCAAACTCCCATCATTAGGATGACTTTGAGACCTATGAGCAGATGATCAATCCCCTGAAAGCTTCAACAACTAAATAGATGCTATTTGCTAAAGTATCTAGGTTCATTATTTATAAAACATCCTAGTGAGTTAGGATAAAACGGGGCAAACAAATACAGGTTTTTCTTTAATTACAGTAGTGTTGGTGAATCAGACCTGAAATGTCTGGAAACTACCACTTTCTAAAACTTGTGATTCTGCACAAATGCCAAACTTAAAAAAAAAAAATCCAAATCCAGAATAGTTCAACTGTGACATCCAGTCGTGCATTTTTTCACAGCCCAGACATATATAAGCACAGAAAAAGGCAAAGATATGAGAGAAGACTACCCCTCACTACAGTCAGTAAAAGGTGAACAGGTGGGTCCCCAAAATCAAGTGTCCTGTAACACCCCTGTAAGGCCTACATTCTACCAGTCTGCTACCGACTTTTAAGCAACCAGACACCCCTCAAGCCAGGATAAGGAAAACTGGTAGAATGAGCAGTGGTACGCTGAATAGCGTGGTGAATTTTAGAGTCAGAGAGCCTGAATTCAAAGTTGCTACTGAGTCCAGAGATATAACCTGGGACAAGCACTTCAGCCTTTTGAGCCTTGGTTTCCTAATTGGTGATAGCCCTGTCAAGAAAATAAACGGACTCAAGTGCAACACCCAGTGCAAAGCATGCACACAATAAATGCTTATTATTATGCCGGGAATTGAGGAGAAGTTCAGGTCTTGACCTTTTTTCTAATACAGCAAAAATCCTCTAAATTGATTTGCATTTAACCAGCTGGTCAGATGAACTGACATTCATTGCTTCTTCTGGGTAAAAGATAATGACTAAAGTCCATGCCACATGGAACCCATGTGGCTCCCAAGGTAATTTACAGAAAATGTATACATTTTTGTCCTCAACACTTGTGTTGTATGCCTACCAAGAATGGGTTATGACTCCCCATTATTCCCCAAGTTTAATATCAGGTGGACGTGTCCTGTAACTATCTAATTTAATTGCATGCTGCAAAATAATTGCAGATGGAAACTGCAGCCATGAAATTTAAAGACGCTTGCTCCTTGGAAGAAAAGCTATGACCAATCTAGACAGCATATTAAAAAGCAGAGACATAACTTTGCTGACAAAGGTCTGTCTACTCAAAGCTATGGTTTTTCCAGTAGTCATGTATGGATGTGAGAGATGGACCATAAAGAAAGCTGAGCGCCAAAGAATTGATGCTTTTGAACTGTGGTGTTGGAGAAGACTCTTAAGAGTGCCTAGGACTGCAAGGAGATCAAACCAATCAATCCTAAAGGAAATCAGTCCTGAATATTCATTAGAAGGACTGATGCTGAAGCTGAAACTCCAATACTCTGGCTACGTGACACAAAGAATTGACTCCTTGGAAAAGACCCTGATGGTGGGAAAGAGTGAAGGCGGGAGGAGAAGGCGATGACAGAGGATGAGTTGATTGGATGGCATCATGGACCCAAAGGACATGAGTTTGAGGAAGCTCCGGGAGTTGGTGATGGACAGAGAAGTCCAGAATGCTACAGTCTGCTACTGCTGCTGCTGTAGTCTATGGGGTCTCAAAGAGTTGGACATGACTGAGTGACTGAATTGAAATGAAATGATGAAACACAAGTGCAAAAAGAATCATCGCTTCTACAAAAACTCAGCTGAATCACCTGGAAGTACCACATAAAGAACGCTGCTCAAGGATTTGTTGAGTTGGATACGGGTATCGAAATGACAGCAAGCAACAAGGGAAAACAATACACTTTTAGAATTGCTCCCTGTTTTCTTCTCATGTATCTTTACGTTATTTTTCTTCCTTTTTTTCTTATAAATCTCACTGTTTACTCCCCCTGCATATTTCTACCTTCAAATTAGCCTTTTGCGGTGCTGTGACGTTTTCCTCTTTGTTTTTCTTGTCTAAAAAAAAATTCATTTAAACATTTTTTTTCTTTTTGTCTCTTTTTCACCCTTTTTTCTGGATGAGTTTTTTTATTTTTTTTAATATATTCAACTGCTTTTCATATAGTTCTTTACAAGCTATACCTATTCCTGAATATATATAAATCTTTTTCACATACATCTATTTATCTTTGCTTTTCTATTTTTTTTCTTTCTTTTTTCCACCCATCCTTTTATCTTTTCACTATCTTCTTTTTTTCCCTCTTTTTTCTCCTCCCTTTTTTTCTTCACTCTTTTTTCAGTAAGTTGACTTGTTGAGCTCTCCTTGCTGTATTCCCCAGCTGGCACACTGCTCGTGCTCAGTTTTTCAGATTGAGCATTAGCTAGCTCTGCTTTTAATTGGTCGGTATCACTTGTGGTTTCCCTTTTTCACCAAGTCAATCTCTTGTACTCTTTTCTTCAGAAATCTTTCGTTATAACTGTTTGTGTGAAAGTGTGTGTACATGTCCCATTATATCTATAATTACCTGCGTGATCTGCTTGATCTCCTCCCACTAGAACACAGGCACAAGTCACCTCTAACAAGAAATCAACACAAACCACTCAACCAACCTTTCCCTCCAAGGGAAAAAACCAAAAGGAAGAAGGAATACAACCCTAAAGCCTGGGAAAAGGAGACATCAAGTGGACAAGCTAGAGGAAAAAAAATGATGAAAAGAGAAATACAGCACAAATGAAGGAACAAGGTAGAAATTCACAAGACCAGATAAAGAGGAAATATGCAATCAACCTGAAAAACAATTCATAATAATGATAGTAAAGATGCTGTGAAGACTTGAAAACAGAATGGAGAAAATGCAAGAAACATTGAACACAGTTAATACAACCAACAAGGACATAAAAGAAATAAAGAATAAGTAAAGAGAGATGAATAACACAATTACTGAAATTAAAAATACTCTAGAAGGAACCAATAGCAGAATAGCCAAGGCAGAGGAACAGATAAGTGAGCTGGAAAATAGAATGGTGGAAATACTGCTGAAGAGCAGAATAAAGGGAAAAGAATGAAAAGACAGAAGGAAAGCATCAGAGACCTTTCAGTTCATTTCAGTCACTCAGTCATGTCTGACTCTTTACAACCCCATAGACTGTAGCATGCCAGGCTTCTCTGTCCATCACCAACTCCCAGAGCTTCCTCAAACTCATGTTCTTTGAGTCCGTGATGCCATCCAACCAACTCAAACTCTGTCATCCCCTTCTCCTCCCATGTTCAATCTTTCCCACTATCAGGGTCTTTTCCAGGGAGTCAGCTCCTTGCATCAAGTGGCCAGAGTATTGGAGTTTCAGCTTCAGCATCAGTCCTTCTAATGAATATTCAGGACTGATTACCTTTAGGATGGACTGGTTGGATCTCCTTGCAGTCCTAGGGACTCTCAAGAGTCTTCTCCAACACCACAGTTCAAAAGCATCAATTCTTTGGCGCTCAGCTTTCTTTATGGTCCAACTCTCACATCCATACATGACCACTGGAAAAACCATAGCTTTGGGCAGACAGACCTTTGTTGGCAAAGTAATGTCTCTGCTTTTTAATATGCTGTCTACCTTGGTCATAACTTTCCCTCCAAGGCTCTTTTAATTTCATGACTGCAGTCACCATCTGCAGTCATTTTGGAGCCCCCCAAAATAAAGTCTCTCACTGTTTCCATTGTTTCCCCATCTAACTTTCCATGAAGTGATGGGACCAGCATATTAAAAAGCAGAGGCATTACTTTGTCAACAAAGGTCCGTCTAGTCAAGGCTATGGTTTTTCCCGTGGTCATGTATGGATGTGAGAGTTGGACTATAAAGAAAGCTGAGCCCCGAAGAATTGATGCTTTTGAACTGTGGTGTTGGAGAAGACTCTTGAGAGTCCCTTGGACTGCAAGGAGATCCAACCAGTCCATCCTAAAGGAGATCAGTCCTGGGTGTTGGAAGGACTGATGTTGAAGCTGAAACTCCAATACTTTGGCCACCTCATGTGAAGAGCTGACTCATTTGAAAAGACCCTGATGCTGGGAAAGATTGAGGGCAGGAGCAGAAGGGGATGACAGAGGATGAGATGGTTGGATGGCATCACCGACTCAATGGACATGAGTCTGAGTGAACTCCGGGAGTTGGTGATAGACAGGGAGGCCTGGTGTGCTGCGGTTCATGGGGTCGCAAAGAGTCACACATGACTGAGCAACTGAACTGAACTGAAGTGATAACAGCAATAGGTCAACAGGCTTTCTGCTTTATTCCTAGCGGGAGAGTAAAAGGCCTCTTCCCTGTCATGGAATTAAACCTCTCTCATCATTTCAGAGTCCAGTTGGTCCAGTTTACATTACCTGGCACTATTAGCAGTTGTCTCTTGCAGGGATTAAACCTAGGATTGGGAAGGATTGACTTAGATCTCTTGGAACCCATTCTTGCTGCTAAGTTGCTTTAGTCGTGTCCGACTCTGTGCAACCCCATAGACGGCAGCCCACCAGGCTCCACTGTCCCTGGGATTCTCCAGGCAAGAACACTGGAGTGGGTTGCCATGATGGGACCAGATGCCATGATCTTCGTTTTTTGAATGTTGAGTTTTAAGCCAACTATTTCACTCTCCTCTTTCACTTTCATCAAGAGGCTCTTTAGTTCTTCTTCACTTTCTGCCATAAGGGTGGTGTCATCTGCGTATCTGAGGTTATTGATACTTCTCCCAGAAATCTTGATTCCAGCTTGTGCTTCATCCAGCCTGGCATTTTGCACGATGTACTCTGCATATAAGCTAAATAAGCAGGGTGACAATATACAGCCCTGACGTACTGCTTTCCCAATTTGGAACCAGTCTGTTGTTCCATGTCTGGTTCTAACTGTTTCTTCTTCACTTGCATATAGATTTCTCAAGAGGCAGGTAAGGTGGTCTGGTATCCCCATCTCTTGAAGAATTTTCCACAGTTTGTTTTGATCCACATAGTCAAAGGCTTTGGCATAGTCAATAAAGCCAAAGTTGATGTTTTTCTGGAACTCTCTTGCGTTTTGAATGATCCAGTGGATGTTGGAAATTTTATCTCTGGTTCCTCTGCCTTTTCTAAAACCAGCTTGAACATCTGGAAGTTCATGGTACATATACTGTTGAAGTCTGGCTTGGGGAATTTTGAGCATTACTTTACTAGCGTGTGAGATGAGTGCAATTGTGCGATAGTTTGAGCATTCTTTGGCATTGCCTTACTTTGGAATTGGAATGAAAACTGATCTTTTCCAGTCCTGCGGCCACTGCTGAGTTTTCCAAATTTGCTGGCATATTGAGTGAAGCATTTTCATAGCATCATCTTTCAGGATTTGAAATAGCTCAGCTGGAATTGTATCACCTTCACTAGCTTTGTTCGTAGTGATGCTTCCTAAGGCCTACTTGACTTCACATTTCAGGATGTCTGGCTCTAGGTGAGTGACCACACCATCGTGATTATCTGGGTCATGAAGATCTTTTTTGTACAGTTCTTCTGTATATTCTTGCCACCTCTTCTTAATATCTTCTTCTGCTTCTGTTAGGTACATACCGTTTCTGTCCTTTATTGTGCCCATCTTTACATAAAACGTTCCCTTGGTATCTCTAATTTTTTAAAAGAGATCTCTAGTCTTTGCCATTCTATTGTTTTCCTCTGTTTCTTTGAATTGATCTCTGAGGAAGGCTTTCTTATCAAAGACCTTTGAGACAATGTTAAACACACAACATTCAAGTTACGGGGTTCCCAGAGGAAGAAGAAAAAAAAAACAAAGGCACTGAGAAAATTTTTGAAGAAATTATAGTTGAAAACTTCCTCAACACGGAAAAGGAAATAGTCAATCAAGTCCAACAAGCACAGAGAATCCCTTTCAGGATAATCCCAAGGAGAAACACATGGAGATACATATTAATCAAGCTAACAGAGATTAATCACAAAGAAGGAATACTAAAAACAGCAGGGGAAAAGTAACAAGTAACATACAAGGGAAACCCATACGATTAACTGCGGATCTTTCAGCAGAAACTCTAGAGGTCAGAAGGGAAAGGCAGGGTATATTTAAAATACTGAAAGAGAAAAATCTACAACCAAGATTACTAACCCAGCAAAGATCTCATTCAAAATTGATGGAGAAATCAAAAGCTTTACAGACAAGCAGAAGTTAAGAGCATTAGCACCACCAAAGCAGCCTTGCAACAAATACTAAAGGGACTTAGATCGCAAATAAACACAAGAGAAAGGAAAGAGCTACAAAGACAAATCCAAAACAATCAAGAAAATGCCAACAGAAACATATGTATCAATAATTATCTTAAATGTAAGCAGATTAAATGCATCAACCAAAGACAGACTAAATGGATACAAAAACCACACCCATATATATGCTGCCTACAGGAGGCCCACTTCAGACCCAGAGACACAGACAGACTGAGAGTAAAAGGATGGGAAAAGACATTCCATGTGAATGGAAAGCAAAAGAAAGCCGCAGTGGCAATCCTTATTTCAGACAAAATAGACCTTAAAATAAAGAACACTGTAAGAGACAAAGAAGGACACTACACAATGATCAAGGGATCAATCCAAGAAGATGACATAACAATTGTAAATATTTATGCACCCAACATGGGAGCACCTCAATACATAATGCAAACACTAACAGGCGTAAGAGGGGAAATCGACAGTAACACAATAATAGTAGTGGACTCTAACACCCCACTTACACCAACGGACAGAGCATCGAAACAGAGAATCTATAAGGAAACACAAAACTTAAGTGACGCATTAGACCAAATGCACGTAACTGATATCTTCAGGGTTTTCCACCCACATGCCGAATAATACACTTCCTTCTCAAGTGTACGTGGAACATTCTCCAGGATAGACCACATCCTGGGCAAAGTAATCAAGCCTCAGTAAATTTAAGAAAATTGAAATCATATCAGGTATCTTCTCTGACCACAATGCTATCAGAATAGATATCAACTACAGGAAAAAAAAAATGCAAAAAACACAAACTCGTGGAGATTAAACAATACATTACGAAATAAAAAGAGGTTACAGAAGAAATAAAAAGGAAAATCAACAAATTCCTAGAAACAAATGACAATGAAAACACAATGCCCCAAAATCTATGGGATTCAGCAAAAGCAATTCTAAAAGGGAAGTTTATAGCAATACAATCATACCTCAAGAAATAAGAAAAGCATTGAAGAGACAACCTAACTCTATATCTAAAGCAGTGAGGGGAGGGGGGGAAGCCCCAAAGTCAGCAAAAGGAATGAAATCATAAAGATCAGAGCAGAAATACATGAAAAAGAAATGAAGGAAACAAGACCAAAGATTAATAAAACTAAAAGCTGGTTCTTTGAGAAAATAAACAAAACTGACAAACCACTACCCAGACTCATCAAGAAAGAAAGGGATAAAAATCAACAAAATTAGAAATGAAAAAGGAGAGGTTACAATAGGCAACACAGAAATACAAAGGTTCATAAGAGAATATTATAAGCAACTGTATGCTAATAAAATGGACAACCTAGAGGAAATGAACAGATTCATAGAAAAGTTCAACCTCCCAAGATTGAACCAGGAAATAGAAATAGAAATTATGAACAACCCAATTACAAACACTGAAATCGAGAATGTGATCAAAAATCTCCCAAAAAGCAAAGACCAGGGCCAGATGGCTTCACAGGGGAATTCTATCAAACATTTAGAGAAGAGCTAATGCCTATTTTTCTGAAAATCTTCCAAAAAATTGAAGAGGAAGGAGCAATTCCAAACCCATTCTATCTAATCACCCTGATATCAAAACCAGGCAAAGACAATACACAAAAAGAAAATTACAGGCCAATATCACTGACGAACATAGATGCAAAAGTCCTCAACAAAATTCTAGCAAATAGAATTCAACAACACATTAAAAAGCTCAAACACCATGATCAAATCAGGTTTATTCCAGGGATGCAAGGATTCTTCAATATATGCAAATCAGTCCACGTGATACATCCTATTAACACACTGAAAGAGAAAAACCATATGATCATCTCAATAGATGCCGAAAAAGCCTTCAACAAAATTCAGCACCCATTTATGATAAAAAAAAAAAAAACACTTCAAAAAATGGGCACAGAAGGAACCTACCTCAACATAGTAAAGGCCATATATGATAAGCCCTCAGCAAACATTATTCTCAGTGGTGAAAAAACTAAAAGCATTCCCTCTAAGATCAGGAACAACACAAGGGTGTCCACTCTCACCACTATTATTCAACATAGCGTTGCAAGTCCTAGTTATGGCAATTAAAGAAGAAAAAGAAATAAAAGGAATCCAGATGGGAAAAGATGAACTAAAACTCTTACTGTTTGCAGATGATATGATACTATACATGGAAAACCCAAAAGAAACTATCAGAAAATTACTAGAGCTAATCAGTGAATTCAGCAGTCATGAGATACAAGGTGAATACACAGAATTCACTTGCATTCTTGTACACTAACAATGAAAAATCAGAAAGAGAGATTAAGGAATCAATCCCATTCACCACTGCAACAACAACAAAAAAACAAAATATCTAGGAATAAACCTACCTAAGGAGACAAAAGACCTGTAAATGAAAAATTATAAGACACTGGTGAAAGAAATCAAAGATGACATAAACAGATGGAGAGAGAGTCTATGTCCTGGGTAGGAAGAATCAATATTGTGAAAATAACTACACTACCAAATGAAATCTACATATTCAGTGTGATCCCTATCAAATTACCAATGGCATTTTTTACAGAACTAGAAAAAAATTTTCACAATTCTTATGGAAACACATAAGATCCTGAATGCCAAAGCAGTATTGAGAAAGAAAAATGAAGCCAGAGGAATCAACCTTCCTGACTTCAAACTATACTACAAAGCTACAGTCATCAAGACAGTATGGCATAAGCACAAAAACAGAAATATAGGCCAATGGAACAAGATAAAGAACCCAGAGATAAACTCATGCACCTATTTTTGACAAAAGAGGCAAGCATATACATTGCTGAAAGACAGCCTCTTCAATAAGTGGTGCTGGGAAAACTGGAGAGCTACATGCAAAAGAATGAAATTAGAACATTCCCTAATTTCAAATTCTAAAAGATGATGCCGTGAAAGCGCTGCACTCAATATGCCAGCAAATTTGGAAAACTCAGCAGTAGCCACAGGACTGGAAAAGGTCAGTTTTAATTCTAACTCCAAAGAAAGGCAATGCCAAAGAACGCTCAAACTACCACACAATTGCATTCATCTCACATGCTAGCAAAGTAATACTCAAAATTTCCAAGCCAGACTTCAACAGTATATGAACCATGAACTTCCAGATGTTCAAGCTGATTTTAGAAAATGCAGAGGAACCAGAGATCAAATTTCCAACATCCACTGGATCATTCAAAATGCAAGAGAGTTCCAGAAAAACATCTGCTTTATTGACTATGCCAAAGCCTTTAACTGTGTGGATCAAAACAAACTGTGGAAAATTCTTCAAGAGATGGGGATACCAGACCACCTTATCTGCCTCTTGAGAAATCGATATGCAGGTGAAGAAGACACAGAACCGGACATGGAACAACAGACTGGTTCCAAATTGGGAAAGCAGTATGTCAAGGCTGTATATTGTCACCCTGCTTATTTAGCTTATATGCAGAGTACATCGTGCAAAATGCCAGGCTGGATGAAGCACAAGCTGGAATCAAGATTGCTGGGAGAAGTATCAATAACCTCAGACATGCAGATGACACCACCCTTATGGCAGAAAGTGAAGAAGAACTAAAGAGCCTCTTGATGAAAGTGAAAGAAGAGAGTGAAATAGTTGGCTTAAAACTCAACATTCAAAAAACGAAGATCGTGGCATCTGGTCCCATCACTTCATGGCAAATAGATGGGGAAACAGTGGAAACAGTGAGAGACTTTATTTTGGGGGGCTCCAAAATCACAGCAGATGGTGACTGCAGCCATGAAATTAAAAGATGCTTGCTCCTTGGAAGAAAAGCTATGACCAACTTAGATAGCATATTAAAAAGCAGAGACATTACTTTGCCAACAATGTCCATCTAGTCAAAGCTATGGTTTTTCCAGTAGTCATGTATGGATGTGAGAGTTGGACTATAAAGAAAGCTGAGTGCTGAAGAATTGATGCTTTTGAACTGTGGTGTTGGAGAAGACTCTTGAGAGTCCCTAGGACTGCAAGGAGATCCAACCAGTGAATCCTAAAGGAAATCAGTCCTGAATATTCATTAGAAGGACTGATGCTGAAGCTGAAACTCCAATACTCTGGCCACCTGATGCAAAGAACTGTCTCATTTGAAAGAATCCTGATGGTGGGAAAGATTGAAGGTAGGAGGAGAAGGGGATGAAAGAGGATGAGTTGGTTGGATGACATCACCAACTCAATGGACATGAGCTTGAGTAAACTCTGGGAGTTGGTGATGGACAGGGAGGCCTGGCATGCTACAGTCCATGGGGTCACAAAGACTCATACACGACTGAGCAACTGTACTGAACTGAACTAATGCCATACACAAAGATAATCTCAAAACTGATTAAAGACCTAAATGTAAGACCAGAAACTATAAAAATTCTTGTTGTAAAACACAGGCAAAACACTCGATGACATAAATCAAAGCAAGCTCTTCTATGACCCACCTCCTAGAGTAGTGGAAATAAAAACAAAAATAAACAAGTGGGGCCTAATTAAACTTAAAAGCTTTTGCAGTGCAAGGGAAACTACAAACAAGGTGAAAAGACAACCCTCAGAATGGGAGAAATTAATAGCAAATGAAGCAAGTGACAAAATTAATTTCCAAAATATAAAAGCAGCTCATACAACTCAATACCAGAAAAACCAACAACCCAATCAAAAAGTGGGAAAAAGACATTTCTCCAAAGAAGACATACAGATGGCTAACATATGCATGAAAAAATGCTCAACACCACTCATTAGTAGAGAAATGCAAATCAAAACCACAATGAGATACCACCTCACACTAGTCAGAAGGGCCATCATCAAAAAGTCTACAATAAATGCTGGAGAAGATGTGGAAAAAAGGGAATCCTCTTGCATTGTTGGTGGGACTGTAAACTGACATAGCCACTATGGAAGATAGTATGGAGATTCCTTTAAAAGCTAGGAATAACATGTCAATGTATGGCAAAAGCCACTACAATATTGTAATTAGCCTAAAAAGTCTAGGAATAAAACCACCATAGGACCCAGCAATCCCGCTCCTAGGCATATGCCTTGAGGAAACCAAAACTGAAAAAGACACATGTACCCCAATGTTCACTGCAACACTATTTACAATAACTAGAACATGGACTCAACCTAGATGTCCATCAACAGATGAATGGATAAAAAAGCTGTGACACATATACAATGGAACACTGCTCAGCCATAAGAAGGAACACATTTGAGTCAATTCTAATGAGGTGGATGAACCTAGAGCCTATTATACAGTGAAGTTAATTCAGAAAGAGAAATATAAATATTTTATACTGATGTATATTATGGAATCTAAAAAGATGGTACTGATGAATTTATTTTCAGGGCAGCAATGGAGAAACAGAGATCAGAGATAGAGGTCAGAAATAGAGATCAGACCTATGGACACGGGGGCAGGGGAGGAGGGAGAGGGTGAGATGTACGGAGAGAGTAACATGGAAATTTACAATACCATATGTAAAACAGACAGCCAATGGGAATCTGCTGTATGACTCAGGGAACTCAAACGGGGGCTCTGTGACAATCTAGAAGGTTGGGATAGGGAGGGAGATGGGAGGGAGGGGACTTGAGTGGACCTATGGCTGATTCTTGTTCCAGTATTACACAAAACTACAAAATTCTATAAAGCAATTATCCTTCAATTAAAAAAATAAATTAAAAAAAAAAGTGCTTCTGTCTTTTTAAATGAGTATCCCTATAACTGACTTTTTAGAATAACCAGCTTACAGATCAGATCAAAGGCCAGGAACTGCAGGAGGCTGGAGAGACTAACCAGGCCTCAATGCTGTCCTCAGTTCCCATCTGAGGTCTAGCATCTGCCTACACTCACCATGACTCAGTCTCTGGAACCTGTATGATGGTACAAATGCATCATTGGTCAGCAGTGCATATATATTTAAGTGAATATCTTACTGTTCTTGTGATCACTTTGTGGCCCATCTGGGAAAGCACCAAGTACCCCCTCTCCCTGGGGACTCGGGCTTGATGGTGGCAAACTTTCCGAAGTTGAATCTACGTAGCCACCTCTCTCATCTTGTGTGCCAGAGTACAGAACTCTGTGGCAGCATTATGTGCTAGGGCAAGAAAGAGGAAAGGAGGGAGGTAGTGTGGGTTGAATTTAACTGAGAAAGAGAGAAAGCGTCTGAGCAAGAAAGCCCCACACAGCATCGCACATGGAAAAGGAGGCTGGCAACCCCCGGTGGAAATTCACAACTGGTGAAAATCGCCCCGGAAATCTTGCACGTGTTGACTGCTAACCATCACCTTACCCATGGACTTCATCTAGGCGCTCAAAGATTCTTTCACTCTCTGTTTCCTTGTGTTTGATACACAGTTCCTGAGGTAGTGTGAAGAGGAGGAAATGAGGCATTCTCTTGGAGTCAAAAATATCTCTGCAGGTGTGATCACATTCTCAGAAGACTGAAGACCAGCCTGCCCTTACATCCATGTTAACAATCAGCGGGAGGAGACTTGTGATGGTATAAAGTCCATCAAGCGAGCAGTCTACCTTTGGGGCTGGATTAGACTGTCAGTGGCAACTCAAAACTTGTACTTCTCCCTAGACCATGCATACATGCTAAGTCGCTTCAGTCGTATCCAAACTTTGTCACCCTCTGGACAACAGACCACCAGGCTCCTAAGTCCACGGAATTCTCCAGGCAAGAGAACTCGAGTGGGTTGCCACTTTCTCCAAGGGATCTTCCCAACCCAGGGGTCAAGTCCATGTCTCTTACGTCTCCTGCACTGGCAGGCGGGTTCTTTACCACTAGCGCCACCTGGGAAGCCTCGTCAGACCAGGGGCTGGTAAATCACGGCTCACAGGCTCAGTCTGGCCCACTGGCCACACCTTTGTAGCTGCAGTTTTACTGCAACTCAGTGGGGCTCATTCATTGATGGGTCATCTATGGCAGTTTTTGCATTACAACAGCAAAGCTGAATCACTGTGACCAAAACCGCACAGTCTACAAAACCTAAATTACTTATTATTTGATTCTTTACAGAAAAGGTTTGCTGACCCATGCTCTGGACCCTAAGGGCCCATGAGATAGAAAGGAGAACACTAGTGATTATCTAGCCCTGATCCTCCTACTGAGATGAATGGTCTAATGCTTTTACTTAATGGCCAAGATATGTGTGAAATACTAGCAAAAATCTTTGCAAACAAACATTTTGAAAACAGGTCTGGCAGTCCTTCTAACTGCTTGCCATAAAAGCACAAAGGCACTAAAATTACAGTGACCAGAGGCTCTGGAAACACACACATGCACCGTCACATATGTTTCTTATCTTCGTGTGGATAGGCAAACAACAACTCGGAATTGCAGGCACAAGAGAAACTGCTACTTACGGAATATTTTTTGAAAGACCTTGATGGACCTGACTCCTCATTATTCCCTCCTCATTATTCCCCAAGAAGCTTTCAGTTTTTACTCTGTATTTAACCAAAGTTCCTACGAGACTGTTTAAAAAAAAAAACCCAGAGCCACTGTGAAAATGAGTTAAAATAATAGTTTCTGCAAAATACTTGAATTGCCATGGCATTCATCCTTTAGAACTGGGTTATGGAGTACTATAATTTGGCCTGTCAGCACTGATGGCAGCGTACAGCAGACCCAGAACAGCGCAGGTTGACTCTCTAAGCTTTTAGGGGGCAGGAGGTGGTCTGAGACATTATAACAGCCTTAAATAAGACTTAACATTCATCCTTCTACAAGAAGTGGTCCTCAGGCTCTGACAAACACCACTGTCACAGACAGAAAACCAGAACCATGAGAAGACAGCCCCATGAAAGGGTGCAGGCTCTGCATGTGACACTCAGTGTGTGTACAGATGCGCTATGGCAGGCGGTGTGGGTAAGGATGCAAGGCTTAACTCTGTACTTAAACAGGAGCTGGCTGCGATGTGTGCTGTTACACAGGTATCAGAGGACAGGGCTCCCCACGGAAAACAAGAAGTATTCAATACGAAGCATCTCATTTTCTAAGTCACCGAGAAAAAGGACTCACCGCCTCCTCACCCAGGGCTCACTAAGCCAGCTCTCTGCCATCAACCACCTGCCACCCCTGGAGCCACAGTGCAGAGAGGCCTGAGGGAAAGACAGAGAGTTGATTGTAGTGTTTGGGAGGAAGAGAAGCAAGAGCGAGGCCCCCTTCTAAATCTAAGTGACAAGGACTCAAGAGAGTCATGAAGATGGTCACACTCCAAAGGAGGAAACATGAGCTCCTTCCCCACTGAGGACTCCATGTCAGCCACAGTTCTGAACCACTGCTCTCCTTCCCTGAACAGAGAGAAACGAATAGGCAGGGCAATCACCATGCCACCTGCTGGCCTGGCCGGGACCCACGAGCTTCCCCATGGGGTCCCAGGCTTGGGTTATCTCAGGGACCTCACCATGAAAGGTGGGTCAGTCTAGTGACACAGGAGGTGCAGTTGGGATTACAGGGGCTAAGGCACAGCTGCAAGACCCACTTCAGGGTATCCATGACACAGAAACAGACTGCAGAGAACAGACTTGCGGTTGCTGACGGGGAGGAAACAATCGGCAGCTGGGGCTTAGGAGAGGCAAATCGCATATGGGATGGATAAGCAACAGTGTCTTACTGTGCAGCACAGGGAATCATAGTCACTAATGTGTGATAAATCATCATGGAAAAGAATATGAAGAAGAGTATCTATCTGGGTGGCAGACCCTTTGCAAAACCCCAGAGACCTTGCACACAGATGCCTGCCAGATGGAGGGTCTGCCACCTGGCCAGTTTCAGGTATAAAAGCTGCAAACCAACCAGGAAGAAACTCTCAGTCATAACTGAGACAAAATGGGCACTTAATAGATAACAAATAAACAAATGAACAAATGTGCCCACCCTCTTAAAATTGTTTATTGTTACAAATCAGGGCACCAACCTGGCAGAGACAGGAGTGCTCAGGTCGGGGGAGGTACAGCAGTGATGCAGAGAACACCCCCAAATCCCACAGCAGTGAACCTTTCTGAAAGTGTAAACAGTGCCACCATGGCTCTCACACAGCTATAGAGTGAAACAACTATCTTCAAGAGAAGTGCTGAAAATGGGACCTAACCACACTTACAAGCTCTGTACAGCAAAGAAAATCATTAAACAAAAAGACAACCCACAAAACGGGAGAAAATTCTTGCAAATGATGTGACCAACAAGGACTTAATTTCTAAAATATACAAACAGTTCATACAGTTCAATAACAACAAAAACTCAATTGAAAAATGGGCAGAAGACAGAAATAACTATTTCTGCAAAGAAGAAATACAGATGGCCAAGAGGCACAAGAAAAGATGCTCCACGTTTCTAATAATCAGAGAAATGCAAATCAAAACTACAATGAGGTACCAACTCACACTGGTCAGAATGGCCATCATTGGAAAGTCTATAATAAGTGCTGGAGAGGGTGTGGAGTAAAGGGAACCCTCTTATACTGTTGATGGGAATGTAAACTGGCACAGCCACTCTGAAGAACAGTATGGAGGTTCCTCACAAAACTAAAAACAGAACTATCATTTGACCCAGCAATCCCACTCCTGGGCACATACCCAGACAAAACTATAATTTGAAAATATGTATGCAGTTCACAGCAGCACTATTTCGAATAGCCAAGATGGGGGCAACCTAAATGTCCATCGACAGACGAATGGTTAAATAAAGATGTGGTACACATATACCAAGGAGTATTACTCAGACATTAAGAAGAATGAGGTAATGCCATTTGCAGCAACATGAATGGACCTAGAGATTATCCTACCAAGAGAAGTCAGAAAGACAAATACATTTGATATCACTTACAAGTGGAATCTAAAAGATGACACAGGTGAACATATCCATGACACAGAAACAGACTGCAGAGAACAGACTTGCGGTTGCTGACGGGGAGGAAACAATCGGCAGCTGGGGCTTAGGAGAGGCAAATCGCATATGGGATGGATAAGCAACAGTGTCTTACTGTGCAGCACAGGGAATCATAGTCACTAATGTGTGATAAATCATCACGGAAAAGAATATGAAGAAGAATATCTATCAATCTATAATGAGTCACTTTGCTATTTAGCAGAAATAAACCCAACACTGAAAATCAACTATACTTCAATAAAATCTTACAAAAAAAAGAATAAATATTACCCACAGAGAAAGAATATATTCAAAATAAATTATGTATTAGTAAAATGAAAAATTTTAATTATGTTTTTAAAAAAGAAGTGCTGGAGACAAGCAGCAGATGTAGGGTGTAGGAAAACAGCAAAGCAGTTTCTACAACACCAAGAGGAAAGGGAAGGAGACACAGTGAAAACATGGCCATGGAACAGTTATATCCCCTCTGCCAAATTTAGGGAAGGTAGATGTAGGGTTCATCTCACCAGCATCAGCACCAGTGCTGAGACCCAGCCACCCTCACTGCCCTCGGGGCTCCTTCCAGCTACTCTTTCAATGCTGGGACACGGAGGCTCAGACATGAATGAAATGTGGTTTCTGCCTCTTCGTGGTCTACACCCAGAGTCCACAGTGCTGAGTTCTGTCCACCGCCCAGGAACTGGAGACAAGTTGAGCCCTCTTCACTGAGGGCAGTAACAACGGAGGAAACCCGCGGGCCACTGTGACAATCCTGGGCTACTGACACCCCGTCTCCCCCTTTCCCTACCCTTTATAGAAACAGTGCCCCATAAAAAAGCAACTGTTCAGCTTTCTTACACCTCTCTTCTATCAATGCCATTTTCACTGTCGCCAGAATGCTTTGGGTTTCTAAGCTTCTCAACATACCAACGGAGTGTACATTTCTGAGACTCTCCTACACAATCCCACTGGCACCACTTGGACAAGCCCAGTCTTGGGTCTATCAGCTGGGGACCTCACAGAAATTCCATTTCTGATGACTGACCCCAACAAAGCCATAGCTCAAGGCTTAAGGGGTGTGTTATGTAATCAAAATAACTGTAACACCAACTAAAAGTCTGTTGGCAAACAGCAGAGCGCCTCATCGGAACCCTTCTCAGGAAAAGCGCCGTATTATGGGAGGCAAACATCAGGAGAACACACCTTGCCGATAAGTGATGATAGCTGGGCTCCAACAGGCAGGAAGAGAGAGCAAAGGCCTCCCCAAAACATACCTGGGTAGGAAAGGCTCAGTGTGGCAAAGGGCACAGGGCCCAGGGAAGGACGAGAGGGAACCTGACCAGCCAGAGGGCTTGGGTTCACTTTCTTTCATTGTTTTCATTATCGTGCAAGACCTCACTAGCCAATGCTCTGGCCCCTTTCTTCTAGTTTGCCTTTCCTGTACTTACTATAACACTGACCAGGTCAAAAACTAGGTTCATTGCAAATAAAAATGAGAACAAGATCACTGGGACTTCATTCCAGAAAAAGAGAAAAAGGAATGAGTGTTGATCTAATCTCTGCCTCCCACTCACTTGGTGATTATCTGTAGTGGTTTATAACTTCCCCTCCCCACTCAGAGGCTGGCCTGGTCTAACTTGAACAGCATCGTGGGCATTTCTGTCTCAGCTCCCAAGAGTTCTAATGGATGGTTCTTGCATAATTCACTAGGACACTGCACGTGGGTCACTGGTGACAAAGGGGAAAGAACAACCCAGTTCATCTATTTAAATCTTTGTTGAAAAGCTAGCACTCTGCTGTGGTCACTGGGGATCTTTTACATTGCGTAGTGAGCGCTGCGTCCTCCCCCATATCTATTTACCAATCTCCTTCTGCTTGTCGGTTTTCTTGTTCTCCAAACAGTCAACATGATTGTGGAACTACTCCACACCTTGTACTGAGGGAAACACATCCTTGGGAGTTCATGTTCAAGCAGGGGAGAGAGAATTAAGTGATGAGAAAACTAACCCTAAGGTATCCAGGTGATACAAATGAATCAGGAAGGATGGCAGGACTCTCCTGAATTTGATAAATCGGCTCTATTGCAGAAGCTCCTGCAGAGGATTTTAATGGAATCTTGAAGAAGATAAGCAAAATAGCCCCATGTAACAAAGGGTGATAAATCACAATTATTTTCTATTCATATTTCTGCAAATTGCATCTTCCACTTGAGCAAATTTATTCTAACATTTATTATAAACATTTTCAAACATGCCAGAAGAGCCAAAAGAATTTTACAGTGAATGCCGCTACATCCAGTACCTAAATTCAGTAAGTATGATTTTGCTCTACACACTTTCTCACACATCTAAGCCACCACTCCAGCCACCCACTATGCATCTGATTTTAAGATACACTTTAAAATGAGGTACAGACCTCTGTATAAAAGTTGTGCCTTTTCCCACCTGGTCACCACCCCACACTTCCTAGAGGCGGTGACTGATTCTTATAACCACAGATTAGTTCTTAGACAGGCAAACCTAATTTAAATAGACTCAAAGTGCACTTTTATGAAAGGTTTCTTTCATTCAGCCTAATGATGCTACATGGATCAGTAACACAGGCCTTTTTCCTACTGAGTACTATTCCCATGGTATGAATATACCAGTTTATTCATTCTCCTATTGATGGTCACCTATACAGTGTCTAGAATTTTTTTTTCTATTATGAATAAAGCTGCTATAACCATTTGTATATAAATCTTTTTGTGGATGTTTTCATTTCTCTTGAGTAAACATCCAGGAGTAAAACTGCTGTATAACTGGCCTTATCAAAAAACTGCCTGAGCATCTTCCAGAGCATGTGGACCACTGCCCAGTCTCACCAACAATACGTGAGAGTACCTAGTTGTTCCACAGCCTCACTGACATCTGGCCTTATCACCTTTTTCATTTACTCACCTTGGTGGGTAAGGAATGGCAGAGCACTATGGTTTTAACTCTCACTTGTCTGATGACAGTAATGCTAAACATCTCTTCATGGGCCTTCTGGCCATTTGTATCCACTATTAAAAATACCTGCTATAATTTATGAACACAGTGGGGGCAGGAGAGGGTGGGATGAACTGAGAGAGTACCAATGCCATATATGTAGTACCATGTGTGAAACAGATAGCCAACAGGAAGGTGCTGCATAGCACAGGGAGCTCAATACCATGCTCTGTGACTCCAGCCCTCTAGGTCAGGGCGGGAGTGGGAGGTGGAAGGGGGTTTCAGGAGGGAGGGGACACATGCATGCCTGTGGCTGATTCATGTTCGTATGTTGCAGAAATCAATACAGCATTGCCAAGTAACTATCATCCAATTAAAGATAAAGTTTAAAAATATCTGTTACATCTTTTGCCAATTCAAAATGCAAAAGTTTGTCTTCTTATTGTGTTGTATGGATGCTTCACATGCCCTGAATACAAGTCCTACATCCATTATGTTTTACCAGTGTTTTCTCCCAACAGGGGGCTTACTTATTCATCTTCCTTTCAGCATCTTCTGATGAGCACCCATTAGTCATTTTGATGAAGTCTACCCTATCAGTGTTTTCTTCCACCATTATTGCTTTCTATGCCCTGTCTTAGAAACCTTTGCTTATGCCCACATCCCTGATTTTCTTCACATGAGTGGATTTAACTGATTTGCTCCTCTCTCCTCTGCCAGGGCAACTTTTCTGAGCAGCACACACCTGGGCTCCCCTCCTCAGTACCAGGCTCTTGTCCCCACTCCAGCCAGACAACATCAGCATAAAAGCGGCCTCTGGCCACTCAGGTTATCTCTGGCCACTCAGGTTATCTCTGGCTCAGTTCCAGAACAGAAATTTTGAAACGACAAAACAAAGGAGACATTTAGTCAAGACCCAGGGCTGCCTAGATTCAGTCTCAAATCAGGGGAGAAGCTGAGGGAGTGGCAGTCCCAGCCCCCTGCTTGTTGGTTTCCATGGATGATTTTGTTTTTTCCCCTTAATTGCATTCACAGGTCTCTATCCCAGTGTTTAAGATGGATTTTTCATTTTTAATAAAAGGGTATACGCTAAGGTTTTAAGTATCAAGGGAAGGGGAAGGTAGTGTAGTTTCAGCCTGGCATTGGAGGCTGTGTGTTGAAATGTATAGTCTTATCCTATTTAGGAGATGCCCTTCCTGCTCCCTTCTCGTGTTCTGGGGCCTGTGCTCCTATAGCAAAGTCAGGGCTTACCCTTGTGGAATGGGGAAGATGTCTTCTTCCTAAGGCCTCAAGGTCTGCACACCTACCTCCTCTCTGTTGCCCCCAATCCTCACCTAATATTCAAGTTTTTAGTATCTTTCAAACAGCAGTGGAGTCTTTTAGAAACCACCCTGAATAGTCTTTGTTGTTGTAGAAATCCAGGTATATCTGCTTATCCCCAAAGTATAGGGTGTGAACCAAGTTCTTATACAAATCTGTGATTCCAAGTGCTGGAGGAGGGGAGTCCTCAGTTAGAAAAACATCCCCATACCACAAAAGTGCACATTTTATTCCTTTGGGACTTTTTTTGGCCTTAAAAGAGGAGCCAGAACTGGATGCAAATGGTAGAAATTAAAGATCTTGATACCTTTCTCAAAACAAGGCCTCTCCCAGTCCTCCGGGCCCCTCCACACACACCATCCATGGAAAGCCCGCTCACTGGAAATCTGCCCCAACTCCTCAGAATCTGGCCTTCTCTCAAAACAGAGAGGCAGCACCACGGCCTTTCCAGAGCTGATATTAACTCATGATGACCCTGTAATTTGTCTGGGTGTGTTTTTATTGTGTTCTAGCTGTACTGCTATTTAATTTTTCATGAATTTTCTTCATAGCTCTTACAACCATCTATAACAACTTGATGATCTCTTTCTCACTGCATATGTCTAAGAAATATTTTTTTTGGTCTAGTTTAGCACTGTATTACCAACCCTTAGGAGAGCGTGGGGCACAAAGCAGACCCTCAATCTCCATCTATTCCACAGAGGGAGAGGTGCCCCATGCATTGCAGTGTGTTCCTGCGTTTCTGGTGGAAAGAAACGACGTGTTCCTCTTCTTCCACCTGCCCAGGGTTTCTTCATACTTAAAAGAGAAACAGCAAAAGGAAGCCTTTTACTGTGGACAAGAATCTGCTGAAGAGCCTCTACCAAGCAGGGAAGGAGCAGGGAGGAGTGGGGCAGGGAGAGGACACATGACGTCAGTGCCCAAAGATGAGGCCTTGCACCCCAAGCCTCCTGTACAATGAGGTCGGAAGAGGGGCCCCTCAGCACCTCTGGCGCTGTGGACCACACTGGCAGCAGTGAACGATGGAGGACGCCACCATCTAAGAACACTGGTCACCTCTCCAGCACCTCAAAGACCCAGGCACCCTCCCAACGTGTCATAAAGATCTGCCAAAGTTACTTACTTCAAGGAAATAACCTGAATCTATGATCTTCACAGAAAAAAAGCAAAGGGGAAAGAATGGAGAAACTTCTACCAAGAATTCCAATTCTGAGTATTAATTTTCTGAGCACCCAAGATATAAGGCATGAGCACGCTGAAAATCAAATTCCACCTCCTTCTGTGAAGACCAAGTCTGAGAACAGCCAGCTCTGAGCAAGGTGGGGAAGCCATGGGGTCGGGAAGGGAATGGAAATTAGAGCCACAGGGCTCAGCACCCCTTCTCTTGGTGTGATTCCTGCATCCTGACCCGGCTTGCTGCTGTGCTAACACTTTACAGACGTGGTTTCCACCTGGAAGGAGGTGGAGTTGGCCAGAGAAACAGGTTTGAATGAACACAGGGGAGATGGTGCTGTTAGGAGCTCCCTTTGGATCCACAAACTGCCACGTGCAAAGGGCTACAAATACCGTGGCTCACAAAACTCTGGCACATCAGAGCTGTTAACCGCACTTCACCAACGAGACTGTGAAGGCCAAGAAGTTGCATGACTTGCCCAGGTCACATGGTGGGAGAACAGCAAAGCCAGAATTGGAATCCCAGGCTGTTCAAAAGCAAAGATGATGTCGGCAATGCTGGAGTGCACTGCCTTGCAGATGAGCATGCCAGACGGAAGCAAGGACTGCCTGGGTGCTGCAGGTTATAAATGGAAGAATTCACTCCAGCTAACAGGAGGGGACTCGTTGAGACGGACGACCCCTGAGCAGGGAGGGAAGCTGGGGGAGCACGGCACGCACGCTGCAGAGGCAGGTGCCGTGAACGTCAGTGTCAATGGTCCAACCTCTGGGTGGACTGGGGGGCTGCCAAAGAGTCGAGGTTGCAGAAGCACGGGTTTGGGGGCCTGCCGACTGGAAGTGAGCAGGAGATGCCCAGGAAGAGCTGATGGAGCCAGAGCTTCTCCAGGGCCCCAAATACCATGCTCAGAGATTTTACCCTACAGCCAACCAGACTCTCGAGGCTGCCGACCAGCAGAGAAACAGGGAAGTGGGGCCTGCTGTCAGAATGCTCTCGACTCTGATGAAGCTGTAGCAACAGCAGCAAGTCTGGCTGTCAGGGAAGTCCTTCAGTGTCAGCACAAACCCAGGCTGTCCACGAGCTGAGTACTCCTGCAGAGCCGGCCAGCCCGGCCATCTGAGGACAGCCGCACGCTGCCCACAGCTCTGCCAGCACCTGGCACCCTCCCTGCCAGTCAGCTCCGTCAGACCGTCATGTTCCCGCCTCTCTACCCAGTTCTCCAAAAGCACAACTGAGGTAAGACATGTGCTGGGTGGACGGTGGATGCCAGCAAACCTCAGAGAACCACATCCTTCAAGGCCCAGCCCCTCCTGCACTGGGCCAGGGTTGGGGAGGTGGTCCCTGTGACTTGGAGGCTGTGGGAGCTGTTAGGGCTACCCAGGTCAGCGGGACAGCCAGCACCCCAGCTCAGGGATCCTGGGTACTCCTTCCCAAAGGAGGACTGAGCACCGACGATGTGGCTGGCCTTGTCCTGGGTGCAGAGGGCACTCTCCTCACAGAGCTTCTGTTCTGTGTCCAGTCAGGCTCTCTCCCTTCTGCACGAAGATGCCTCCCCCTACCACCTGCCCCAGCACACTGGGTGCTCACGGGAAATGGCCTTCCTCCCCACTGCACCCGACTACCAACCACCGGGCCAGCACAGTGGCCAGGGGGCTGGCCTTGGAGCCAGCACTGAATGATCCAGTCTGTGCCAGGTGGCCACGACTGACGGTGCAACCCGATGAAGTCACCTCCTCCCCTCACTCCCTCTCCCTCAACTGCAAAAATTATACCCCCACCCCTTCAGCATCTGTAAGCACTGCCTCCAGGCCAGCCATTCTGCTGAGCCCGTCATAGCCCTTGTGCCATTCAACTGTCATAATCCTACACCCAATGAAACCACAAGTATCACTCTCGGCATTTCATGGAGGGGGAAACTAAGGCACCGTAACTTATTCAGGGTCCCATAGAATAGCCAGGATGTGACTCCAACATGCACTCTGCGCCCAAACACTGAAGCCCTCCTCCCTGCCCCCATGCCCTCCCCACCCGCACCAGTGTCAGAGGGCCTCCGGGAGAATCCGAATAGACACAGGGGACACAGTAAAGGCTGCATGCATGAGCGTCGCACACAGCTACGGCGAGGCGGCTGTTTCTGTTATAGGCAGAGAGTACTGTGAGGCTGCAGTCGCTATGCATGGTTGGTCCTGACAGCATCAAGCAAGTGCTGGGCCTTGAGGGATGCACAAAACGTGCAGAAGCAGCAAAAAGGGCGGCGGCATTTTAGGCAGTTGCACGGGCGGAGGTAAGCGTCATATAAGAGAAAGGCCCAGAGGCTGCAAGAGATGTTTAAAGCACAGCAAGTCAAATCGTCGCAACCATACTCAGTATCACCAGCTCCAAAACTCCCCGCTGACACCGAGCCCTACCCCCTTTGCTCTCAACCCGCCAGGTAGACACCACATCAGTGTCCAGTGCCTGCCTTGAGGGAAAGCTGCCCAGTACATCCTCCTCTTTTGTGACTCCCAAATTCAGACTGCAAGCACATTATTTAAAAAGAAAAAAGGCAAAGCTGGCGTGATTCCAAGTTTCAAGCCTCCTGCCTTGTCTCCTATACACTCTGCCACAGTGCTTATTTGCATGGCTGATTGGACAACCAATTATAGAGTAGAATATTTTTAGGTCTTCATCTCAAAAAAAAAAAAAAAAAAAAACCCAACCACCAGGGAGAGGATAGCGTATTTCCTCGTAGGCCTGCTGCAACTGCCAAGAACAGCACAGGCCAGGGCGGGCAGGAGGAAGGAACTGGAATGGCTGTCTCCTCATTAAGACTGGTTGACTCCAGAGCGTCTGCATCTGGTAGGAAAGGAGAGAGAAAGAATATGTGTGTGTGCACCTCTGTGCGGGGGATAAGGAGAGGAAGGCAGCAGGCATAGCCTGGAAATGTCAAATGCCTCCACCTTCCTGTTCTGGTCAGCTCTCCACAGCGTGGCCCTTCCCCTTCCCTCTCAGCAGGTCTGCATCCACACCCACAGGAAGGAGCAGTGATCCCAGAGCGCTGGGGAAGAGACACGGCGGCGTGATTACTGGTGGAGCAGTGCCCTTCCTTCTGCTAAAGACAGAACGAAATTCAAGCCGCAGACACCAAGGATAACAATGATGATGATGATGCTGGGAATGTCTCAAGGCTCAAATCCCGCCCCCCAACATGTAACAACCCTGGCATCAACAGCTCACTCTGATCCACACGTCCCAAGTGATTTCTCATGACAAACCCTGCAAGGTCACTCAAGTGAGAACACACGACAAGTGGGAGGTTTTCAAAGGATGATCAAGTCCAAGCCTCCCACTCTTCGGATGGAGAGGTGAAGATCCAGAGAGAGGAAAGGATTTACCTCAAGTTACACACCAAGTCGTAACGGAAAGCAGATGAGATAGGAAACGTGAAAATCAATGAGCCAGCTGGAACAGAAACACAGAACCTGCAGGAAACCTGGTATCAGTACAACGGCAAGAATGGTCAGGGCCCTGTCACTGGAAGCGGCTGACTGGCTGAAGGTGAAAAGGCTTTTCTAAAGACTCTGTTACGGCACCACGTGGAACAGAGCACCCTGAAAGGGTGGGATTCGGTTTCACAGGAGGCAGTCCATGCTTTGAGTCAGAAACCGAACACACTGTGCAGTCTCTCTCTCAGCCACAATACAGGACCCAGAACGTAAAGGGTGGAAGTGAGCAAGCCTCCTCTCCCTATCACACCTCACAGGATACCTGATTCCCATCTCAGCAGCTATGATGCGTGGTTTGGAGACCTCCATCCCCAAGGAAGGAACACTTCCACGAGGGTGCATGAATTTGAACATGAGAACACCATCTGGACATTTAGGTCTCTTTTGCCACTGAACCAACTGGCAGGGGAAATGGGGTTAATCCACTGACTATAGTGACTAATTCTGGCTGGCAAGGGGAAACTGGGTTGCTTTTATACAACGGAGACCAGCAGGCAGTACAGCAACCAGGCAATTCTCCAGGGCTTCTCTTAATACTTCCATGCCCTATAGTAAAGGTTAAGAGAAAACTCTGGCAAACCAGGCAAGGAACTGTAGATTTGGACCCTTCAGGAAGATGTAGGTCATTCCACCAAGTAAAGAATCCTGATCCGCTGATGCTGTGTCTGAGAGCAGAGCAAATACAAACTGGGGAGCAGATAAAGGAAACCATCGATGGCAACTATGGTCACATGGTGAGTTACAGAAATTAGGACTGTAGCAAACAGAAATTAAGACTGTAGCAAATTTTTTCTGTTCATCTGTTATATGTTTATTTTTTCATTTGTACATGTTATTTTCTTTTCTCTCCTTCCCATTTTGATGTCATGTATGAGTTGTTGGAAGTTAACTTAGTTAAGAATTTCATCAATAGGCAACAGAATATTCAATGGGATTGTGATGAGGAGGAGTAATTAATAAAGTCAGGCAGGAATTCAGTGGCTCCTGGGACTGTGTCTCCTCACTGGGGTTACAGGTGAGACCTTCTTCACATGTAACAAAGTAAGCTGCATCTCCTTAGGCAGAAACAGTCTTAGGTCCTCACCTTGTCACACAGCAGTTCAATTGTGTCGACATTTTAAGTCAGCTAAAGCACACATCACTGAGTCCTTCTCACTCTCTTAACCTGACTACTTCTACCACACCACTATAACTGGTTTTTCTGCCCTGCTTTTCAGATATTAAGGGTCCATGGAACTCACTGGTCCATTAACCCAGGATAATCCCCTACCTCAAAGCCTGTTGATCAGCAACCTTAATTCTATCGACAAAGTTCCTTTTGTAATATATTCACAGGTGTATCACCTAGGGCGGGGGCAAAGACAATGGGGACCTAAATTCAGCCTACCACACCATACGATCCAGCAATTCCAATCTGCTATTTTTCCCAAGAGTAAAAAAACATTGTATTAAGAAGGTTCATAGCAGTTTTATTTGTAATAGGCAAAAAGATGTTTCCAGTGTTTGGACCCAAATGTCCAACATGAACTAAGTGGATAAACTGTGCCGCATCTATACAATGGAACATCATCCTGCAATAAAAAGGACAAAGCTTTCATAACCCACACAAGAGTACATCCTGAATTATTTCATTTCTATGAAACTCCAGGAAAGACAAATCTAACCTGTAACAGTAATAAAAAGCAGATCTGTGCTTTCCTTCAGTCAAGAATAGGGGTGGAGACTGACCAGACAAGGCACAAGGGAACCTGACGGTGATGGGAATGCTCTGTATCTTCACTGGGGTGGTAAATACAGAGGTATATACATTTACCTAAACTCAACATTCTGTACACCGCAACGTATACATTTCACTGTCTATAAATTGTACCTCATTCAAATGGGTAATTTCCTTCCTCAAGCCCTTGCAGGAACCAGACCCCACATCATCTACAACCTCTGAGAATGGTAAAGAATGTCCATATTCCTTGGCCTGCCACTGTGCCCTGCACCCAGATCCTAGGCAGCTGTCATTTCCAGGTCTACCCTCCTGTCTTTTCCTTCCATGGTCAGGGATATCAAAGCAGCCAGCTCCCATCAAGGTGTGCAGGCAATAATGCGGTTACATGTAGTTCACCGTAATTGAAGGTAATTCATGTTGTCACATCTGCTGTAACCAGAGGTCTTGTGAGCCAGTGAGACTGCTCACATTAATTGTAACTGACACCTCTTCTCTCCTTCAGGGGAGTCCAGCCCCAGTACAAGGGGCATCTTCGCTTTGGGTTCAACTAAGCCCAACTGGATCTCTCAGTCTTTCTTTTTATTTCAGTGAAAAATGACTAAGACGGTTGAAAGATAAAAAGGAAGAGACAGTTGGGAAATCTCAAGTCAGCCAATTTGGTGCAGTGGCAAAGCTGACTTCAGCACTTTGGGCCTGTGATTCTGTCCAAGAGGACCCGAGCACTGACTTGGGTGACGACTTTCTTTCACTCCCGCACAGCCTTGCTGACATCTCCCAGGCTTTTCCTCCAGGGTCCATTTAAGAAAGTGGGTAAGAGTAAAAACAAACATCTCCCCAGAGCCATGCTCAGAGAAGGATGGAGGCAGCTCTGGGCACAGGGCAGACACTAGGAGACATACCACCTTCTTCCCAAGTGGCTCAGTCCCCAGGGCCCAGGCCTTTAGGGGAAGCACAGCACAGCTGTGCCCATCGGCACTGCAGGCTTCAGGCCACAAGCCAGCACTGCCTTGGTTTGACTGTGTTTGATGTTTTCTTATCCATGGACAAGAATAGTCCTGAGCTCTGAAAATCAGCAGCAGCATACCATGCTTCTCTTCTAAATTCCTGAATGCTGGTTTTATAGCGCAGCCCTCACTATCTATAACTGCTTCTCTGATTTCTTGTTGCCTGTCTGGCTCCTGAAGACATCCCAGGTTCACAAAGCTATAAAATGTAAAACGCTCTGCATTGAAGTTATTACTCTGGTTTGCATGATCCATGGTTGCCTGCCCTTCAGCATGCTGATCAATTACACCACTTCAATTATTCTGAATCCTCTTCTCTCTCTGAACAACTCCTATAAAACCTAAAAGCCTACCAGTCATTTGGATTGTTCACTATCTTCCCAGAAAGACTGAAGTACTTTAAGGGACCAGAAAAACGACAGTCCATCTATCTCCCCAATAACTTCCTCAGCACCAGACACACGGGGTAGCCCACCATGGTGGTCTCTACCTGGGTTCATGGCTCTTATCTCGACAAATGCTGTGTGGGGTATCGCATGTCATTTATTCCTAACAGAACAGTAGCAAAATCCATGCATAATCTATTGTTTTTTGGGGGGTGGGGTTAATCAGTTAGATGAATCCAAGATTACCTCTAATGATCACACTCTTGAAGACAAAGAAATGGAATCACAGCAGAGTTCTGGAAACTGGGTATAACAAGTCACGCAATGCAACAGCCTCAGTGGGAAACCATCACAGACAGTCATTACAGCTGTACCACCAGAGTCAGCACAGAGCCCTGCCCTGCAATGGACTTAGGAGGGAGCCATTCCTGCATCTCAGACCATGATTTGAAGGTAATGGCACATGTCTCTAGATCCTTAGATCTGGGGCCCTATCCTCACTATCGAGTACCCCCAGCCCCATCTAGGGGCAGAGACTGCTCTCTCTTCCAGTGCCAAGGTGGATGCTATGTCCACATCACAGGCAATGTTTCCATATAAATGAATGGCACTTAATGGTTAACAAAGCTGCCATTCATAACCACTGCTTCCTCCAGCTCTATGGCAGCTCTGAAAAAGGAAGGATGCCTATCCCCATTCATAGCAAAACTGAAACCAAACCAGCTGCTAGATGCTGGTCCAAGGGCTATCACCGACCCACCCTGGCATCCCACTTAGCTTTTGTGATCGCTTCACTAAGAAACTTTTACAGGCTTTTTAGCTACAGACAGAAAGAAATGAGTATGGGGATGAGGAAGTGTTCAATGACCCTTTAATAAACCCTCCATTCCTAATCCTTCTTCTTAAGGATATGCCAGGCCTCTCTTTTCATTGAACTGCAGCCTACAGCTCATTCTTTGCTCCCAGACTAATGAGTTCGGAATGACTAGGCTAACTTCCTGTCTGCTGGCCAGTCACCCAAATGCCTGCTCACCGTATCTTCTGTATTATGCCCTCTGCCTGCAGCTTTTCCTTCTGCAAAATCCCGCACCCACAGAGCCATTCCACCTACACATTCAGAATGGGAACCCAGTGTGCCATCCACAAACCAGGATTCAAAAACTGCCCACTTCCAAATCTTTTCAATTACACCCTCACGCCTCACCCAGTTAACAGTCTCCATCACCACTGCACCGCCATGGCAAGAGAACCAGTCAGCCAGTGAACACTGACCTTAATAAAAAACAGAGCCAGACTCTCAACCCCAGGTTTCAGGTGTCAAGAATTTCTTTCAGACAAGTTTGCCTGTATAGCCTCTCTCATATTATCTAATGAGCATTTATTTAAATGCAGATACCCACTATCAGACACTCTCCCAAATTCTCTTGCACCCCATTAAATATAACCAACAAATTGTTAGACCATGCAAGTCAGAGGTTCCCAAACACTGGTCCACAGACCCGCAGCACCAGAATCACCTTGAGAACTCTCTGTAAGATCATAACAATGACGAAAAATGACGACTACAACTTCCAAGGTCCACCCTTCCCTTTGTCCTCCAACATTCTGACCCTACTGGTCTGGAAAGGACCCAAATGCTATAGATTTCGAAGTTGCCCAGAGACGTTAATACACAGTTCAGTCCAGGCATCACTGCTCCAGGGAGCTCATGTCATCTCTGGGCTCCCTATCATCTCTGATTACCCGATTTTACTGCTGCTACATGAACTAGGATTATCAGCTACGCTTAAACTAGAATGTTCCATTTCTTCATCTTTCATCATGAAGAGTATATGAATATTATTTTGCAATTTATGAAGCATTTTCATTTGGTTTAGAGAATCAAGTGATCTAACAACACGGTATATGCTCAGTCACGTCCGACTCTTGGCGATCCCACGGACTGTATCCCACCAGGCTCCTCTGTCCATGGGATTTTCCAGGCAAGAATACTGCAGTGGGTTTCCGTTTCCTTCACCAGGGGAAAATTGGATAGCTACATGTAAAAGAATGAGATTAGAACACTCCCTAACACCATACACAAAAGTAAACTCAAAATGCATTGAAGACCTAAAGGTAAACCTAGACATTATAAAACTCTTAGAGGAAAACATAAGTAGAACAGTCTTTGACATAAATCACAGAAGATCTGTTTTGATTCACCTTCTAGAATAATGAAAATAAAAATAAACAAATGGGACTTAATTAAATTTAAAAAGCTTTTGCACAGCAAAGAAAACTACAAACAAAAATACAACCCTCAGAATGGGAGAAGATATTTGCAAACAAAGCAACTGACAAGGGATTAAACTCCACAATATACAAAAGCTCATGCAGCTCAATGTCAAAAACATGAAAAACCCCCCAAATCAAAAAATGGACAGAAGATCAAGACAGATATCTCTCCAAAGAAGACATACCAATGGCCAAAAAGCATATGAAAAGATACTTAACATCACTAATTATTGGAGAAATTCAAATCAAAACTACAATGAGGTATCACCTCATACTGGTCAGAATGGCCATCATCAAAGACTCTACCAAAAATAAATGCTGGGGAGCGTATGAGGAAAAGGGAACCCTTCTATACTGTTGCTGGAAATGTAAACTGGTACAGCCACTATAGAGACCTAAAAAAAGGAAACTAAACTAAAAACTAAAAATAGAACTACCCTGTGACCCAACAATCCCACTCCTAGCCATATACCCGGAAAAAAACCATAATTCAAAAAGATACATGCACCCCAATATTCACGGCAGTACTATTTACAATGGCCAGAACATGAGAAGGCAGTCTAAATGTCCATCAACAGAGAAATGGATAAAAGATGTGGTACATATACACTGTACATATACAATGGAACACTACTCAGCCATAAAAAGAACAAAATAATGCCATTCAAAGCAATATTGAGAGACCTAGAATTGTACTGAGTGAAGTAAGTCAGACATAAAAGGCAAATATCATATGATATCACTTTTATGTGGAATCTAAACAAAAGGGTACAAATGAACTTATTTACAAAACAGTAGAGTCACAGACACGACTGAAGTGACTTAGTGGCAGCAGAGTAACAGATGCAGAAAACAAACACTGTTACCAGGGGATACACAGTGGAGGGATAAACTAGGAGCCTGGAATTAATATATACACAATGCAACGTATCGGAGAAGGCAATGGCACCCCACTCCAGTACTTTTGCCTGAAAAATCCCATGGACGGAGGAGCTTGGTAGGCTGCAGTCCCTGGGGTCGCTAGAGTCGGATACAACTGAGCGACTTCACTTTCACTTTTCAAGTTCATGCATTGAAGGAAATGGCAACCCACTCCAGTGTTCTTGCCTGGAGAATCCCAGGGACAGGGAAGCCTGGTGAGCTGCCGTCTTGGGGTCGCACAGAGTCGGACACGACTGAAGCGACTTAGCAGCAGCAGCAGCATTGCAATATATAAAATAGATAACTAATAAGAACTTACTGACTAGTACAGGGAATTCTACTCAGTACTGTATAATGACCTAAACAGGAAAAGAATCTAAAAATGAGTGGATATATGTATATCTATAACAGATTCACTCTGGTGTATACCTGAAACTAATATAACACTGTAAATTGACTATAATCAAATAAAAATTAAGGGGAATAAAAAAGAAAGGAGGAAAGAGAAGGGAAACATAACTAGTTAGTGGTGGATGGGAAGGGAGCTTCCCAAAGTTTCAAAACCGCTTCATGACAGGTAAGACCCAGAACTCAGTCTTGGCTCCTGCATCAAGGTCCAGCCATGGTCCACCTAAGCATGCACTCTCGAAAGATTAAAGTCATCAGCTCTGACCACAAAACACCTTACCACCTAGTGAATGAGACTATTCACATCCACATACACCCAGTTCTCGTTCCAGAAATGATCTGTGACAGCAAAGACAATCCAGGACAACTCAGGTGAGTAAAACTTCTGTGATGCAGCAGCAGTAGCACACAGGGTAGCAACAGGAAGCTGCAACAGGGTATCTGGGTTAGAAGCACAGCACTTCGGTATCAGGTGACATGAGTTAAAACTGCAGCACCTCACTACCTAGTTGTGAGACGGGGAAAAGGTTGAACTCCATGAGCCAGTCGCTGTAAGAATTAAATATATGAAAAGTGCCCTCTGCAATGCTTAGCACATACTCAATGGTAGCTACTACCATCAGCAGCAGCACTGCTAACAAAATTTAACATCTTCTATATGGAGTCAGGAAAATCAATGGTTAAGCTATAAGAGAACACTTTCTTCTCAGCGCTGAGTGAGGTCTGCAGGGCTCTCCTCCCATACCCCAAATCAGTCTACTTTTAGAATCCTGGGGTTTGTTTTAATCAGTCGCCTGCCTTCCCCCTTGCTACTGAACCAGTGATTCTTAACCAAGGGGTGCACCCCACAGAGGATACATGTTGGCAAAGTGTGTAGGCTCACAGCAGTGGGTGTAAAATGGAAGGAGAATATTTCGTATCAGAATGTAATTTCATAGTTTAAAATTAAAACCCTCAATAGCTGTGACAGGAAGCAAAGCTTGACCTGACCTGTGCTGATGGGATGTACAGAAAAGAAACACAACCCTCTTTGAACGTTAATAATCCTCACACAGGATGGGTAGGAGGCAGTGAGCACATTCACAAAATTGGAAAACACATCAGAACCTTAGAAGTAGGAGCTGGAAGCTTTATGTTCATGACAAACGGGCATGACCTCAAAAAGAAAACAGTAAGTGGTATCAGCCCCAGATGGTTTCCCTGCTCACATCAAGCTTAGACTGAACTGCAAAGTTTCAGAGTCAATAACCCAGCATGTCAGGACTGCCGAGAAAGAAAAGTATCAAGACTTCATCAGACCTGCGGTATTGGATTCGGCATAAAGGGTGTGCGCACGCATTAGGTAAGAGGACCACCTATTTTATCTTTCAGAACAAAATTCTTGAGAGATTTGGGGGTTTAGATCTATGTATTAAACAGGTGAGTTACTTTCATATAGTAGCTTATTATTTTGTTGCTTCTACAATTATATGAAAATGTTCTCTGAGGACAGGTATCATACCTTTTTGTCTCTGCACACTCTGGTGCAAGAGCAGCATAACCGATGGGTGAATGATAAACCTCATGATGCAGACAGGTACAAAACACATTTTGATAAGCAGGTATTTGTTGAAAGATGGTATCACTGGTGGTTAAAAGCACGAACAGTGGAACCATACTCTGCAAGGATGGGGATCTAAAGTCTACCATTGACTAGCTGCATGTCTGGGCTTGTTCCTCTTCACCCCTCAGCCTCCTCATGCTCCTGTCCTCTGGGTAGTGAAGACTGAATACAGGAGGGACTACACACTCCGGGATCTGGAACCCCATGCCCAGCCCAACCCCTCCTCCCCCACAGCCCTTGGTGACAGCCCGAAGACTGGATCACTGGGGTTTTAACGGAAAGCAACTGCGTATTTAAGGGCCCGTGGGCCTCTCCCTCAGGAACAAGAGGAAGAGAATCAGCAAATGTCTCGTCTCTATCAACCACTGAGGAAACTGAAAGGAAAGCAAAGCCCTCCTCAGGGGAGGAGCTGAGGAATCCCTTCATCATATGCAGTGGGAACGGGGAGAGGTGACACAGAGTGGGGAGTCGTAGGGAATCACCAGTTCAGCCACGGACAGAGGTCCTGACCAAGGACCTCAGCTGGGCTCCCTGATTTCCGAGTTCACCAAGCTGGCCCTGGTGCCTGTCAGTACCTTCCTATCTGCAGAATTTCTCAAGGCTGAGAAACCAATTTCTTCCACGCCTGGGTAATTCCCAAGCAACTAAATGGATTGCTTCATCTAGCTGCAAATAAGCATGAGAAATTTCAGCCTGATTAGTTTGTCTGAACATATAAATGTCTGAAGGCAGACTTTCAGAACTAGGACCGACATCTCAACCCTGGGCACAGGGCACCAAGAGGGCGGCAGGTTTGCTCGTGCCCACGGTGGCGGCCTGGGAAGAGGGTGCAGAGGAGAGGGGACCACGCCAGGCCTCACATGCTGCTGGTGAACGGGAGTGGTTGCTTGCTGTACAAATTAACAGGTCTCCATGGAGAGAGTTCACATGCAGCCTAGGGTCTGACTTACACTCCATGATTCCACTAATGCTCACATTTCATTTAAGCTGTTATTATACCCATTCTATAAAGGAGGAAACTGAGGCCTAGAAATGTGAAGTAACTTCAAAGTCTGGGTTCTTGAATATCCAATTACTTTAACACCAAAAATTATCAATTGTATAACCTTTTAAAAATCAACAACAAAGAAATGCTTTGAAACTCATATCAACATCACAGAAACCTATGCTCTATATACTTTCTGTTGTGCAACTGCACATCTAAAAATGTATTCTAAGAAAATACTCATGGACATATATGGCAATTTTGCCACCAAGATATTTAATGCAACATGGTTTATAGCAGTTAAAAGAAGAAAACAACCTAAATTTCTAACAACAGAACATAGATTAAAGGGAACAAACAATTTTAATGGAATATTATGCAGTCAGCAAGCATATCTATAGACGACCACAAGATACCAAAGACATTCACAGGATGTCATGCAGTTTCAAAAGAGTGTGTTTAAATGATTCCTTTTTTATTTCCACCAAAAGATGTATTACAAGGACAATAAGCATTTATGAGATTTAAATAATGAATTCTAAAAGAAGAATCAGCCCTGATGCGAAAGGCTGACTCATTAGAAAAGACCCTGATGCTGGGAAAAATTGCAGGCAGGAGGAGAAGGGGACAACAGAGGACAAGATGGTTGGATGGCACCACCGACTTGATGGACATGAGTTTGAACAAGCTCCAAGAGTTGAAGGACAAGGAAGCCTGGTGTGCTGCAATACATGGGATCTCAAAGAGTTGGATACAACTGAGCAACTGAACTGAAAAGAAGAATCAAGCAAAGAAGAGAATCTTTTGGTGACTCACAAGCCAGCTAGGTGGCAGTACACAGTAGGGTTGGGGCAAGTTTCTTCCGAAGTTCTTCAGAAGTTGTGTATGTTCAGAAGGTTATATATCTTCAGCATCCAACAGAGGTGAGGGAAGAATACAAGACCTCTACACTGAAAACTACAATAGCTTGTTGAGATCAATGAAGAAAGAACTAAATTCATGGAAAACCATCCCATACTCTTCGATCAGAAGGTTTAATCTAATAAGATGTCTATACTCCATGAATAGATCTAAACATTCAAAGAATCCCTTCCAAAATCCCAGGTGGTATTTTGCAGAAACTGACAACCAATCTAAAATGCATGTAGAAAATGCAAGGGGCTCGGAATAGATCAAGGAATAAATGATTCCATTTTATAAATGTATATTATTTTATTGTTCTTGTTCCTGTTTCCTACATGCCTGAAATGAACATGTTTTACTTTAAACTTTTCTAAGCTGATATGAAAGGGGAAATGCAGGCAGAGCCCCTTCCTTTTCAGGAGGAACTAATTTGTACAAAAGGAAAGGATTCCTTCCACTGGAAAACTACTTAAAATTCAATTTTCATACAGCTTTGTTTTTAACCAGGAACATACCTGTGGTATTTACCAAAAAAGAAAAAAAGAGGATCACCGATAACATATCCAAATTTGGCCACTTAAAACATACTTACTTCCAGGGTTGGCTAAGCTGCTAGAGCTCTGAAGAACATTTTCAAGTGGAATCAAGTTTCTCTGCTGTCCAGGACCCAGAAAAGTCTTCCAAGATGACAAGGGTATCAGTTGCAGAACTCTGCCAAGACGCAATCTCTCAACACCAGGCCTGGCACATTCCTCTCCACCAGCTGTGCCCCAGCCTTCCCTAATTAACCAGAAGTTCAATTCCTTTCACTGCAGCTAGCCCCAGGGGTTAATTCTTCTGAAGTCAGCCTTTCTTTTGGCTTTTGTAGAAGTAGCAGTAAGAAGAAATAAAAGGCAAATGCAGTCTCAAACTGAGTACAACAGAGCAACACGGCTTTTCTTCCAACTCCCTTTCTTCAACAGACGGCATTCCAAAACCAGTCTTAGTCTAAAATCTATACTGTTTGAGTCTATCGGGGCTTCCCTTGTAGCTCAGTGGTGAAGAATCTGCCTGTAGTGCAGGAGACCTGGGTTTGATCCCTGGGTTGGGAAGATCTCCTGGAGAAGGAAATGGCAACCCACTCCAGTATCCTTGCATGGAAAATCTCATGGACAGAGGAGCCTGGTGGGCTGCAGTCCATGGGGTCTCAAAGAGTCGTGCATGACTGATCAACTAACACTTACTTACTTGAGTCTATGAAGACATATTGATAAAACTTATTAATTACTTATGAATTGTGACTTGTTAATGTTTGATAGTAAAACATTTTCTTTTCATTCGTCTTACTGCCAAGCACCCTTCATTGTCAAATCAGAAATTGAGAAGTAAGTGAATGGAGAGAGGGGTAATAAGGAACAATTTTAGATATTCCCTTTAAAAGTTTGACAGCTCCCTAGAAAAACCTATTTCTAAATGTTGCGAAATGATAAACATCAAACTCTTGAGAGAAAGGCCATGCTAAAGAAGAAAACATGATTGCAGGCCATCATCTTCCCCAGGTCGTGGTCTTGCTCTCAGGCCTCCCCTGAGATGGGATGCCAGCGTTTACAGGGAACAGAAAAGGGACCCACGTGCGTGCTGTCCTAGCCTGCTGGGCTGCCTGCATTCCTTGGCTCATCACCAGCACCAGAACTGGCCAAGTTTTCTGGAATTTTTATTGCAGAGACGGGAAGGAGTTAAAAATATAAAGTCCAGAATGGCAGCAATTTTTTTAAGCAGCAGCTGGCACTAGGGACTCCTCTCCCTTAGAAAAAACAAATAAGCAGAGTAAAGCAGAGATTTCTGCTGGCCTGAGAGGAAGATCAGATCAGGCCTCAGGATCCGAAAAGACCTGGGTTTAAGTCCAGCTGCCCCACTTCCTGGTGCTACAATTTTGAGCAAATCCTCAGCCCTGCGAGCTTCCTTCTTGTGCCTCTAATGTGCATGTGACTAGTCCCCCAAACAGCTCTATTTATTTTTCAGACCAATTAATTATCAGCCTCCAATATCATTCATAATTTACTTAGTTATTATGTTTAGTTTATCATCCATCTTCCTCAAGAACAGAACCTTCAACGAGGAAGAGATTTTTGTCAAGTTTACTCACTGCTGTGTCCCTAGATCCAGAACAGCATCTCAAATACCTGATGAATAATTTTTAAAAAAAAACGAGAGTTCCAAATTGTTTCTTAGATGGTGAAACAAATTAAATCACAAAACAGTGGAAAACATCTGGCACACAAAGACTGTTTATTTCTTCCCTCTCCTTTTAAACTTTTCAAAGAACTGTTCGGCTTTTTTTGTTTGTTTGTTTGTTTTAAATCTCATAGAGTTTAGAACAGAAAAAACGTGGGGTTGGGGGCAGGGGGGAAATGCATGGTCCAGTTCTCGGCCTCAGGGAAGGTATCATTTTTTGCCCCCATTTTAGAATCAAGGCAACTGAAGAAGACTGAGCGCTGAAGAATTGATGCTTTTGAACTGTGGTGTTAGAGAAGACTCTTCAGTCCCTTGGACTGCAAGGAGACCAACCCAGTTAATCTTTAAGGAAATCAGTCCTGAATATTCATTGGAAGGACTGATGCTGAAGCTCCAATACTTCGGCTACCTAATGTGAAGAAGTGAGTCAGTGGAAAAAGACCCTGATGCTGGGAAAGACTGAGGGCAACAGGAGAAGGGGGCGACAGAGGGTGAGATGGTGGGATGTTATCACCAACTCAACAGTTATGAGGTTGATCAAACTCTGGGAGACAGGGAAGGACAGGGAAGCCTGGCGTGCCGCAGTTCATGGGGTTGTAAAGAGTCAAACACAGCTGAGCAACTGAACAACCAAATTCTAGAGAAGTAAGTGATGTATTAGTCTCTTAATGCTGCTGGGAAAAAATGCCATAAATGTAGTATCTTAAAACACAAAATTATTATCTTATAGATTCTTGAGGAGAGATGTCAGAATGGGTCCTATGGGGATGAAATTAAAGTGTTGGCGTGACTGTGTTCCTTCTTGAGGCTCTAGGTAAGAATCTGTTTCCTTGTCTTTTCCAGCTTCTAGAAGGTGCCCCCCCGCCACCTTCCTTAGCTTGGAGTCGAATCTCTCTGACCTCTGCTTCCATCATGACATCTTCTGTCTCTGACCCTCTTAGAAAGATTGGGTGGGCCCACTTGAAAAACCCACAATTTCTCTAGCTCAAGATCCTTGATCCAATGACACCTGCAAAGTTCCCTTTGTCAAGTAAGGTAGCATATTCATAGAATTCCTGAGATAAGGACATGGACACCATTTTGGGAGCTGTTACTGCTCCATTTTCCCCCAAAATGGCACAGCAAATGACAGAGAGGACCACTACCCAGGGTTCCTGCCTCCCAACAGACTCCCTTCCAACACTGGAGTTACCTCTCTACAAATTCATGGGCTCACACGTGTGTACACACACGCAGTGGAGGATAAACCGTAAGAAAGCAGGAGCCCCCCAAGGGCAGAGGACCAGGCTGAAGGTCTCAGAGTAAGCCTGAGATTACCCAGGCTCTCTGCTCCTGCCCTCCTCCCCACGTGCCGTGCAATCTGCGTGAACATCGGCCGGAGGGGCATACTCACAGTGTACATGCCATGAGGTTCTCAGTGCCCCATGGATCTTGACCTCATTCTCCATTTCTTTCTGACATTTAAAGCAGTAAACTGCTAAGACTCATTTCTTTAGTGGTGACAGAATTCTACAACTGAAAAGAAACACTAGGAGATCAGGAAAGTCTATCCTGATACCAGGCTGGGCTGCTTGTCAACAACAGATGCCACCATCTAGTAATATATTTTACTATACACACCCTACATCCCCCTCCTCCTGCTCAGCCAGTCTGTGTGAACCATCCCCTGGGCACATGTCACAAGATGCCTCTATCATTCACATCTTCATGAGTACCAGGCTGTAAGTCCTTAAAGGCAAGAACCATGAAAACAGTTTTCAATCTTTTTTCATTCTTACCTGGCATCTCCCTTGCTACAAGTTCCACTGCATTCTAGGCAAACTGAGTGTGGTCAGACAGGTGTCACCAGGAGCTGGGGTCACTGAGTGGGTGATGGCAGGCAAGGGTCCAAGACAGCAGAAGGTCTGGTCTGAGTTGGTGGGCTCGTCAGGGAGAAGCAGGGAAGTAACTCCAGATGCTGAGCAGCTCCTGGGGCCCGTTGGAAACTGAGAACCAACGCATGGTCCTTCCTGGTTCTTGGGGCCTCCACAGTGATCTGGGGCTTTGGAGACGGTCATATGTGGATGAGGGTTCCAGGGCAGTGGGGGGGAGTGGCATGTCCTCCACTCCTTGATTTAACCTCTGGCGCTCATCTTTCCTTCCACATTAAAGTACTGTTAGCATCCGTCTCAACTCCCACCTAATGTCCCCACCAGCATCCTCTCGTGGATGTGCCCTTTGCCTTCTCCTCAGGGAAAAGGCACACAGTCCAGGGAGGAGCCAGTCATCACAATCTAACTGTTAACACGAAGCCAGGCTGAAACTGCCAAGGTGAAGCTCCCTATTAAGCAGCTGTGTACGACCACTCAGCTGAACTAATGAACCACTCTAATGCCTAAACAGTTAGCTCCCCCAGAAAAGGGACAATCGGTGGACAGACAACGTGGAGAACATACAAACTGAAACATAGGGAAAGCCACAACAGGACATGAGAACTATGAGGGAGAAAACCCCTTCCAGCACACAACTCCAGATTGATGGGGGAATTTGCAAAGTCGATGTTTCATATTTGGGTGATTGCAGGGAAAATGATAGAACAGTCTTCAAGTCTCAAAAGGCTCCAAGCTCTGATAAGAACTCTTCACACCTTGGTCCAAGGGAAGATAAAGATCTCGGAAAAGAGGCTCCCTGATGCCCATGACTGTCCCGGCTGCACACACCCACGTCTGTGGGTTCCACTAGATGTGAGCAAGGGAAGAGGACTCGAGGGTGTGACTGCTCTCTCATGCACGAAAACCATGGGACCCACTGCATTCTCTTGTGCACAAAAAAAGAAACAAAAACACCTCTGCTTCTTTCTGTATTAGGGGCTCTGTACCTTCCTTCCGCTTTGAAAACAGTCTCAGGGCCCACCTACCGGGTACCACGTCACCTCACTTCATGTCCTCTGTAAGGCAGGTGCTGTCTGAAGTTACCTTCTCTGGTTTACCTGTTTACTGCCTGTTCCCCACAGGAAAACATCAGCTCCACGTGGAGACTGTTCACCAAACAGCCCCATTACCAAGCATGGTCACTGCCATGCGGCAAGCGAAAACTTGAAGTAACTGAACTAATGGAAAACATAGCATGAGAAACCTGGGTCTAACTTCTCAAGTGACTTGAGTCTCAGTAATCCCAGAGCTTTTGAGGGACTTACCCTCGAGTAAGGCTCAGACAACCACCTTTCATACCAGCTGGTGACTTCAAATGCTCTAAAGGAAAACAATTTCTCACCTTAATGCTGTCTAAGTTTGGCCACTACTATTAACCAGACTGCACACTTACGGGTGAGGGCGTGCGTGTCCACGCAGTCTCCCACTTCTTTTGCCTTTTCACACCTGCACACGCACACACCTGCATGCACACACACGTCTGCCCTCCCTTACTCATAGTTAAACAGACTTTGCCAGGCCCAGCGGGTTCTATTGCTGGACTTTTCTGCTCTTTCCTCTTCTAAGATTCCGCCTTACTCACATCTTTCTTTTTTTACACCTTCTAAGAAAAGCAGCAGCTCCCTGAAGAATGGACTCTAACATCATTTGTGATCGCAGCTCTTGCAGAGCTGGCTGGGGTTGCAGCCATCCCTGCTGGGGACCCAGGTGGGACACAAGGTCGCGTCTCAGCCCGTCGGGTGAGGCAGCGCCTTCGGCCCACCTGCTGGCGGGAGGCGGGGGTGGGGCTGGTCAGGCTGAGGAGTAAAACAGTCCAGCTCCCTGGGTGGCCTTGGAGCATAGCCCTGCTCATACTTCAAGGGTGAAGAGGAGCCACCCCTTGCCTCCCTCTTTTCCCTCACTTGCTTATGAACTCAGCACCAACTGGATGTTCCTGATAATTTTACAGTCCTCAGACAGAGGGGAACAGACCCTCTTGTACAGAGCTACGATCAACAACGTTTTCATCACCATCAAATGCCAAGTGTCTGTGGGGGGTTTATACAAGTCAGACGAATAGTGTGAAGTGGCTGAATTCAGACCTCAGAACACCCCACACTGACTTCTTCAATTTGTGCTCTCCAAAAGGTACCTGAAGTTTAAAAACAGGCATATGGGCAGTAGGGCAAGCTTCCCTGATTGGCTCAGCGGTAAAGAATCTACCTGCCAATGCAGGAGACACAGGTTCAATCCGTGGGTCAGGAAGATCCCATGGAGAAGGGAATGGCAGTCCACTCCAGTATTCTTACCCGGGAAATCCCATGGACAGAGAAGCCTGGCAGGCTACAGACCATGGGGTCAAAAAGAGTCGGACATGACTTGGCAACTAAACAACATTATGTGCAATAGCATTTTAAAATCTGAAAGAAAAATGTGATGTCCACAGAAAGTCTTTGGAATTCTTTGCTTTAGCTAGTAACAGAGTTTTGTGGTGACAAATATATATATATAAAACCACTGGGATAGTGTATGTTTCTTCCAAAAACTGTTTACCACTTACATGTGTGCCATCAAAGGAAGACGCAGGAGGCATTTGGAGTCACTTAAATCTAAGCAGGCTATTACACTCCTTTTGTTGATGGGCCTCACCCGTGAAGTAATTAGACAGGTGCCCTTCTGTTAAAGTACAAGTGACTTCCCGCCTCCTACAACTGAGCTCGTTCAATTTCCTTAAGCTCCTGACAGATGTCGGGTGACATTACATAAATGAGACTGTGTCCCTCTGCTCCTCAAAACCCTCAAATGGCTCCCTATCTAATTCAGAATAAAATCCTAGGCCCTCGTAGGAGCTGGGAAGGCCTCAGGCAACCTGGTCTCCCATAATCCCCTGCCCCTACTCCATCTCTGTCAGACGCACCCCTTGCCATCTTCCCAACACAACACACATTCTCCCATCTCCTTGGGGCCTCAGCACATGCTGTTCCTTCTGGCTCGATATCGTTTCTCTGGATGTGCACAAGCCTTCTCCCTCACTTGATTCAGGTCCCTGCTGACATATCGCCTCAGCAAAGAAGCCTTTCCTGGCCCCTCAAAACGTGTAACAGCGTCACCCTGCCGTCTTCTCCTCCCTTCACTCTGCCCGTATGCCACACCCTTGCCAGAATGTCTCAGGGACGCTCCCTCCCGGTGGCGTGCGTCTCCCCCCACCAGCGTGCAGGAGAGCCTGTCCGGCTCACTGCAGCTCCTCGGTGCCCAGACGAGGGCCTGCCTGTGACACAGGAGGGAGGTGCCCAGCAACTCCTGTCCAACTGCTGAGTGGACGTGAGCAATTGCTGCCTTAGCGCAGAAAAGACTCAGCTGCTCCTGGAATGGCAGAGAAAGAACAGAAAGAGGCAGGAGGAGGGACAAGTTCTGGCCACCCAGTTTTGCCAGAAGTTGGTGGCAAAATGTGTTGAGTGACACGTATTTAACACACATCCCAGGGTACATATGATATTTAGGTATTAATTAATGAACACCAGAACTAGGTCACCTGGTTGTTTCCCTCCATCAACAAGCTTTTCCTGAATGCGTAGGAGGGACTGAGTTCATTTATACTTTGTGCAGTTTCCAGCAAAGAGAAAACATCACTCCCACCTTTAGAAGTTCATCATTTCAGAATTAAAAAGAAATGAGGGCAAATCCACACAGTTCTGAGTGGACAGGGGGCCACACATACAGGGTCAACAGAGTCAGCGGACACACACACAGAGTTTGTGAAATTGGTATTAGCCGGCGTAGTCGACATGATGCTAGATCCAAGGAAAGAGAGCGGGTGTCCCAGACAGAATGAGGGGAGGAAGACGTGAAGAGCCACTTGCGACGTAAAGGTGGAGAGAAGGCGGTGATGCCGAGAGGCCCAGATGCGCAATGAGGGGGAATGAGCTGCTACTGGACAGGTGGACGCGGTTCTGCATTGCAGGCTTGCGAGGGTTCGGTGCCTTCTTAAATGTTTGTTTCAATCTCCAAATGTTTACTGAAAGCCCACATGTAAAGGAACAGCAGGAAGCACAGGTGGTAGGGTTTTAAGTCCCCACAGTGATGGAGAACAGCTCACAGCAGCAGCAGCCGACATGTCCTGGATGCTCCCTGGTGCCCTGAACCCTCTGTGCACTCCACGCCTGCATCTGCCCATTTAATCCTCTCAACAATACCAGGAGGTGGGCACTACTGCCAGCTTCTAGATGAGGAAGCTCTGAGAGGTTACCAAACCCAAGGTCATCCAGCTCTAAGAAGTGAGGTCACGCTTTCAATCAGCAGCCTGGTCCAAACCCTATGCCCTTTACAAATACTCCACAGCACCTCCAGACACCAGGGATTGTAACGAGGACCACCGTCTTCAGGAACACATGTTGACAAAAGATTTTTGAGCCGCTTCTGAGTAGCAGAGACAGTCTGGGAGATGGCATTTGGATGCCACGGTGTTAAGATTTCTGGGGCATTTCATGGACACAAAGGAACAGAAGGTCTGAAGTGAGAGCTGCCCTGGGAAGCCTGGACCAGGTATGGAAGAGAAGCACAGAGACAACGAAGGACAACATGGGTAGAGAACCAACCAGGGCAGGGAGAGACTTGACCTCAATCAGGAGCAGCCCTCCCCCCGGCCCCCGGCCCCACGAAGCAAATGAGGGTTTTGGAGATGCAACAGCAGCAAAGTGAGAGAGGAGCATCCCAGGAAGAGAAAAGGCCCGCAGAAAGAGAAAAGGCCACTCTGGCATGAACCAGGGGACAGGCGGCCAGGGGCACAAGAGCTGGGTCCATCCACCCAGGGATGGGGATTTCTTAGAAGATGCAGTAGAAAGGACAAAAGGGAAGAAGACCATTTGGGGAATCGATTTGAAAGGTCTGGAATGCAGGTTGGGCAAAGAGGAAAGCAAAGGTGTTCAGGGTCACAGAGGAAGGAGAACAGGTCCCAGGCAGAGCCACACAGGAAGGGGCTGCTGAGGCAGAGGCTCAGGAGCTGGAACACTACCCCAGACGACGGGGTCCAAGGTACAGGCGTGGAGACTACACAGGGAGGGAGAAAGCCCCTTGAAATGAGAGGTCAGAGTATTGCTGAGGACATCAACGATATACTTGAGCCAAAACAGGCACGCAGGGAGATTACAAGTTGCCAGGGTCATCAGTGAACCAGGGGCACTCTGGCCAGTGGGCAGATCAAAATGACCCTGAATGTGTGCCGGGAAATGGCTAAAGTGATCCAGTGAGGACCAGACTGACCCTGACCCATGACCGGCCCTTCTGCCCCCAGGTTCCTGCTCTACAGTCCCTCCCCTGCACCCCATCCAAAATGCTGCAGCGACAACCATGCCCTCAGGACAACCGCACTCAGGCGAACGGCGCGCTCCAGCAGTCCACGGTCTCCCACAGCATCTTTAAATGGTCACGTCTGCACACGTGTAGAAAAATGTGCCTGTACTCTCCCATTCACTGCCTGTAAAATATCCTCCCGCCTTCGGTAATCTCTTAGTTTATAAACTATGCTAATGAGAGGGCCTCATAAACAACATTAATAATGAAATACAAGACATGGAGCTCATTTGATAAAATATTCATTAAAGGTTTAATTAAATTGAAAAACAAGACATTGATTTTTGCACAAGGGAAAACTACAGATTTGAAGAATTAAAGAATCCCACATCTGTCACCGTTCAGAAGCTTTGAGTAATTAGAGCAGTGGCGGTGTGCGAAACGGAAAAGTACACACGGGTGCCTTCCCTATGAAATGAAAGGTGTTCTCCAAAAAATGTGAGCATGACAAAATATTAATCGAGACCTTTTCTCGCATTTTCTTCCAGAAGAGACCTTTACTTCTTTTCCCCCACAAAGGAAATCAGAATCTGTTACAGTTTTACATATGCATTATATACCTCTAACTGTGAATAGCTGGATGGATCAACTCAATAAATTATTAAGTCACTTAAAAGTTCCAATTTTTTGGAATGATTTCTCAGTGGCATTAAATAACTTTAAGGTCAGAAAACATCTGGTTAAAAACTCATACCTCCAAAACTAGAAGGTGAAAAAGAGTTGCCTAGGCAGAAGGCACTGGTCCTCACACAGGCCTCTACCTTCTCTGGGTGAAGTGAGGCTCCACCTGCTGACCTGTGTCCCTCTTGGCCAGGGCACTCCGACTCTGCCAGAGACAAGAGAACACTGAGCCCAGAGCCATCAGTCACCTCCACCACTTCACTGAATTGTCATAATCTCTGTGAAGCACTTCTCTGCTCCCCAAGCAGGAGGAGCATCTCCTTCTCGACACTGCCCCCACCATGCCTAGAACTCACTCAAAGCAGAGCTCACCCTCAGTGCTAATGGTCTGTGTCATGTCTACCCAGCTATTAGGCTCCAGCCCCAGGCTCCAAGCAGGACTGGGTCTGAGTCACATTTATGTTCCTCGTGGCAACAGAGGTGCTGAGCCAGCACCAATGAGGGGGTTGTTTCCTCCCCAAGCTCTCTGAGTGTCTCAAAGAGGGAGTCCGTTCAAACCCAGGAGGGCAACACTTGGTAGGTTTCAGTGAGAGAGACATGTAGGTATTGCCCCAGCAAGCTCAGGGCTCTCGCTGATGTGAACTACTGGTCATCTCCGTAACAACAGTCACGACACATGTGCAGACTCGAGAGTCACAGAAGGCACCCTCTGGGTATCTATCCAAAGAGTTAAACTACAATATACGATAAAAGTATTTCAGAATTATTTCTAATTGTGCTGTATTCTTCTATTTGGGTAAAAGAAGCCATAAAAAAGTCGTCACCTCAGAGACCATGTGCCAGCATGCCTTCAGCCAACCATTAGTTCTTAAGTTAGCGATACCCAGATATCAGAGTAAGTGCTTTTGTTGGTTCCACTCACCTACTGGATTTCCCTTTTGCACTTCAGGGGCTTTGCTGAGACCCGAGGAACAGCCTTTACTAAACTATCTCCAGATGTGAGAATAACTTGCTCTAGTTCCTAATACAGGCGTGAGAAAACATCCCCCTCAAGATGCACGGTAAAGCAACACAGAATATGGTGACCTAACCCACGCCCACTATTTCACCGATTCATTCTGTGTCAATGAATTCCAAACTCACGCCTCTAGCCTTAAGCCCACTTGTATAAGCTCCCACCCAATCGCTCCACTTAGTATTTTACAGGCATCTCAAACTCAGCACGTCCCAAACTGAGGCCATGATCCCGCTCTCCCTGCCAATACCGGTCCTTTCCCCCAGGGTTTCCTAACTAGAAAATGATCCTAGCACCCATCCAAGCCTGAATCCTGCAAGTCTGTCTTACTTTCCCCCCTCCACCTACCATGACCAGAAAATCCCAAACTGCTCCTCACTCTACTGCTCAATGGCTCTTCTCTCTTCCACAACCCCACTGTCACCGACATCATCCAGTCAGTCAGGTCAGTTGCTCAGTCATGTCCAACTCTTTGCAACCCCATGGACTACAGCACGCCAGGCCTCCCTGTCCATCACCAACTCCCAGAGTTTACTCAAACTCATGTGCATCGAGCTGGTGATGCCATCCAACCATCTCATCCTCTGTCTACCCCTTCCCCTCCCGCCTCCAATCTTTCCCAGCATCAGGGTCTTTTCAAATGAGTCAGCTCTTTGCATCAGGCGGCCAAAGTAGTGGAGTTTCAGCTTCAACATCAGTCCTGCCAATGAATACCCAGGACTGATCTCCTATAGAATGGACTGGTTGGATCTCCTTGCACACCAAGGGACTCTCAAGAGTCTTCTCCAACACCACAGTTCAAAAGCATCAATTCTTCGGGGCTCAGCTTTCTTCACAGTCCAACTCTCACATCCATACATGACTAGTGGAAAAACCATAGCCTTGCCTAGACAGATTTTTGTTGGCAAAGTAATGTCTCTGCTTTTTAATATGCTGTCTACCTTGGTCATAACTTTCCTTCCAAGGCTCTTTTAATTCCATGGCTGCAGTCACCATCTGCAGTGATTTTGGAGCCCCCAAAAATAAAGTCTGCCACTGTTTCCCCACCTATTTGCCATGGAACTGGATGCCATGATCTTAGTTTTCTGAATGTGGAGCTTTAAGCCAACTTTTTCACTCTCCTCTTCACTTTCATCAAGAGGCTGTTTAGTTCTTCACTTTCTGCCATATCTGAGGTTATTGATACTTCTCCCAGCAATCTTGATTCCAGCTTGTGCTTCATCCAGTCCAGCATTTCTCATGATGTACTCCGAATATAAGTTAAATAAGCAGCCTTGACGTACTCCTTTTCCTATTCGGAACCAGTCTGTTGCTCCATGTCCAGTTCTAACTGCTGCTTCCTGACCTGCATACAGGTTTCTCAAAAGGCAGGTCAGGTGATTTGGTATTCCTATCTCTTTCAGAATTTTCCAGTTTGTTGTGATCCACACAGTCAAAGGCTTTGGCGTAGTCAATAAAGCAGAAATAGATGTTTTCCTGGAACTCTCTTGCTTTTCCGATGATCCAGCAGATGTTGGCAACTGGTTCCTCTGCCTTTTTAAAACCAGCTTGAACATCTGGAAGTTCACAGTTCACATACTGTCGAAGCCTGGCTTGGAGAATTTTAAGCATCAGTTTATTAGCGTGTGAGATGAGTCCAATTGTGCGGTAGTTTGAGCCTTCCTTGGCATTGCCTTTCTTTGGGATTGGAATGAAAACTGACCTTTTCCAGTCCTGTGGCCACTGCTGAGTTTTCCAACTTTGCTGGCATATTGTGTGCAGCACTTTCACAGCATCATCTTTTAGGATTTGAAATAGCTCAACTGGAATTCCATCAGCTCCACGAGCTTTGTTCATAGTGATGCTTCCTAAGGCCCACTGGACTTCACATTCCAGGATGTCTGGCTCTAAATGGGTGATCACATCATCATGATTATCTGGGCTGTGAAGATCTTTTTTGTACAGTTCTTCTGTGTATTCTTGCCACCTCTTCTTAATATCTTCTGCTCTGTTAGGTCCATACCATTTCTGTCCTTTATTGTGCCCATCTTTGCATAAAATGTTCCCTTGCTAGCTCTAATTTTCTTGAGGAGATTTCATGTTACCATTATTTCCCCCCCTCTGAACAACTCCAGTAGTTGCATGACCAGGCTCCCTAGCTTTTCCTTTTTTATTTTCATTTTACTTAAATACAGTTGATCTACAACATTATGTTTCACACGTACATCAAAGTGACTCAGCTATACAGATTTTTTAAGTTTTAATTTTATTGGCATACAGTTGATTAGGCTAACTCTTTCTTGTTTCATTCTTGCCCTTCCCCCAATAGATATCCACGCTGTTGTCAAAGCCGCTTTTCTAAAACACAAGTTAACCCCCTGCCTAAACCCCTCAGAGGCTTCTCACAGCCCTTAGACAAAATCAAAGATCATAAGGCCCTCTGTAAGATGACCTTGTGGTCCTCATGTTACACAAAGCTCCATCTAATTCCTTGAACATGCCACACCCTGAATCATCACATCTATCTTTATACCCTCTTCTCACTTAGCAAAAGCCAACCCAGCCTCCATGTCTCACACACCACTATCTCAGGGCAGCCCACCCGACCCCCAGACTAGTTAGGTCCTTCTTCCTATATCCCTCAGTGTCTTATATTTATCCTGGTATTTATTCAATATCTTTCTTCTCAATTAGACTGTAAGTGTCATGGAGTTAAAGACACAGCCTGTCGGGTTTTGAATTAAAGCATGTGAATTTAGTTCAGTTGCTCAGTAGTTCGTAAGTAACCTTGGACAAGGACCTTATTATCTTTAGGTCTTAACTTTCCCACCTGTAACACAGAAATATTTAATAACCACCTGTCAAATCCAGAGGGTTTATGGAAATGATGAGTAAGACAACCTAACAAAAGACAGTCTAAAGTTCACGAAGATCTGTACAGCAATGTAAAGGATATTAAATACACATAATGTATTATTAGATATATTTATTGCAGTTAGTTTTCATAATGCTAAATCAGTCTCCAGCTCTCATAAATATGTTTCAGGGGCCACAAGGAATTTTAAAAAGCGAAGAGGGTTAATTTTGCTTTGCTATCTTCTGTGATATGCATTCTTATCATTGGCGACACTGCAGGGTGAAGAATCTTTGCCTCAGAGAGAGTCAAGACAATCAAAGAAATAGATGAGAAGGATACCAATAAATAAGCAGAAGAGGCCCCTTGGAAGTAGGAGCTACTGGTCTTCCAAGGGGGAAAAACAGAATAGAGGCAAGAAATAAAACAGTGGGCAAATCCTCCCTTCTCTGTGTGAATTCCTGTGGCTGATGACTTGCCGTGGGGTTGTCCCAGCCCACGAGGAACCGGAGCCCTTCCCCTCGTCCTGACCCAGAGCCCGCCGTCAGATGAGAATGCTCAGGAGACCTCAGTGGCCAGTCTGTCACATGCAGGTCCTGCACAGTGTGGGGGCTACTTTGCTTCTGAATCTCAACCACAGCTGGATGTGCTTAAACCAAGTGCAGGGGAGAATAAACGATCTGGAAGGGAGTAGAAGCTTCCCGAGGCAGGGGCTCCAGGTCAAGGGCTCCAACAGGTCCACAGGGGTTGAGTTATCACTGCAGGCTCTAATCTAGGCCTCCCGCCACCCGCCTGTGTGAGCTTCCCTTTCCTCCTCTGTGGACCAAGGATGACATGGCCCTCTGGGCCTGCCTCCCCAGGCTGCTGTCAAGGTCAAATAGGGAGACTGAATGCACTCTGTGAAAGGTAAAGCCCCATGCTTGGGGGAGGCAGCTGCCATCCTCTCCCAGGGGGCCATCTCCCAGGCAGGGAGCAAGCAAGTGCGTGGCTCTGGGAGGCTGTACCTCAAGGAAGCTCCGCCCCCAGGCCCAGTGGGAAATTGCACTCCCCCAGACAAGGTGTTCACTCTCTCCCAGCTCAAATCAGGTGTTCAATTCATGTGACACCAATAAAAGCACGTTTGGGAGGTAGAATCACAAAGCAGGCTTTGCAAGTGCTGTGATGAAAATAGGTCAATTTGCTTTGAGATTCAAACCTGGCCTCAACCCTGATTTTTTTTTTAAGTCAAAAAAATTTTTTTAGAGAAAATGACAATTGTTTTGTCATCAGGACTGTAAGTGGGCCAGGTGTGTCTGCTAAGAAGCAGATCTACACTACACACTGTGGATGAATGCCCCAGCCTGACTCCCAGAATCCTGGCTCCCCATGTGTAAATCCAGCTCCGAGAGCAAGGTCTCCGCAGGCAGGCAGGAACCCGTGCTCACCAGAGTCGTCAGCCCTGGGTTTCACCTTCCTATTTCTACTCATTATATTTAACTCATGAAGCAAGTATTTTAGCAGAAGTCTAGGTGTGATTAGATAAAGGCACGTGAAGACAGCAGCTCTGACCCACATTAAAAATGATTTAAGCAGCTTCAATTGACACACCCCTTTCTTTTAAAAACAGAAAAAGTGGTAGAAGCATAAAGATGAGACATGAATTAAGTTTTCTCACTCTTCAGAAAAGCCTCAAGCACAGATATACTTTGGGGATTTTTGCTATTGAGACATTATATTTTTTTCCCCCAAGTCCCTCCCAGCACTCCGGCTTTATAAACCAGAACTAAGAGCCTCTCATAGAGACATCTACGCAATGTGGCAAGCAGGAAGGCAGATGTGCTTTGCAGATACACATTCTTTTAAGCCTATCATTAAGCAAAGACACCAGGACTACAGCTCCAGCAATCCACTGAACAACAAATCTTTCAGTCTTCCATGAATATCAAAGAAGAGCTCTTCTTTGACCTTCAAGGAGCTTACAGTTAAGCTAGGGAACAAAACCCCCAAAGCAATTTAGACAATGAAAAAGCAAATCAAAGATGAGCTCCCTGAGAGCTGGGACTGTCTTTTTTTTCCTGCATTCCTGTCTTGGGGCTTTTAAATGTTGGATAGTGAAGGGATAGATGGATGGATGGGATGGACAGGCAGATGATGGAAGGGGCTATAAATACAGTAAGGATTAGAGATGGAAACAAGCAGTAAAGATTCTGCAGGTTTAGAAGAATAGAAAGAAAACAGGTGAACTTCCTTGGTGGCCCGTGGTTACGACTCTGCTTTGTAGTGCAGAGGACGTGGTTCAATTCCTGGTCAGAGAATTAAGATTCCACATGTCTCAGAGCAACTAAGCCCTCAAGATGCAGCTGCTGAGCCTGTGTGCCACAGCTAGGCAGTCTGTGCACCACAGTGAAGATCCCGTGTGCCACAACTAACACCAGACTCAGCAAATACGTAAGTAAATCAATAAAAATTTTAAAAAAAAGATATAAAACAGGAGCATGTCCAAAGCAGCAGGAGCAACATTTCTAATCACCTCCCACTGTACCACTGCAGCCCCCACCAGCACTCATCTCAAAAACACTTTAGGACACTAGCCGGTGCTACAGCCTTCTAGAAGGCTCTCTCAAGGTAAGATCTGTGTGCATCTGTTCACTCTACGTATGTCAGATGGTCAGTGAGCTACCAAAGGAATGAGAAAGAGACAAATGAGAGGGTTCATGCGAGTGACAAATGGGGTCCCAGACCCACCGGGATTAGGACCTGCCCTACTTGGCTTGTCATCCGAGAACATCACACAACATAGTTGCTGTCTTTCTCAGAAAGGCCAAATCCCTTAACAAGTGAAAATCAAATCCTCTCTTTGTGCCTTTCCAAAAAGGAAAAAAACGCCCTAAAATAACCGTGAAGAGACCCCCTCCTCTCCCTTGATTTCCCCCATGGTGCTATAAAGCAGTCTGTATCAGGTGGGAACACAAATGACGCCACCACCACAGCTCCGAGCTGCCCCCAACGAGCCCCAACTTGCGTACCTACTTAACAGAATGCTAAGGTGGTTGTCTTTTCATTCTGTTCACAGGGTTCTCATGTTCTTGCAGTCCCTTGAACTGCAAGGAGATCAAACCAGTCAGTCCTAAAGGAAATCAGTCCTGAATATTCATTGGAAGGACTGATGCTGAAGCTGACACTCCAACACTTTGGCCACCTGATGCAAAGAACTGACTCCTTGGAAAAGACCCTGATGCTGGGAAAGACTGAAGGCAGGAGGAGAAGGGGACGACAGAGGATGAGATGGTTGGACAGCATCACCGACTCAATGGACATGATTTTGAGCAAGCTCCAGGAGTTGGTGATGAACAGGGAGGCCTGGTGTGCTGCTGTCCATGGGGTCATAAAGAGCTGGACACAACTGAATGACTGAACTGAACTGAGGTGGTTGCCAGGGCCCTGCCCTCTTCTGGGCACCTCATGTCCCCCTGGCAGAGTTCCTGACCAAGAACAGTGCAGACTCGCCAAGCAGAAAGCCCCAGAGGGGTGTCCCAACTGGTAGTTTTGCAGCCACAGGAGGCCTTACACTCTAACTCAAGCACAGGCTGCTGCCGGCACAAGCTGTTCTCAAGTCAAGGAGGGGTGAGCTGAGGTTGCCGAGCATGTCCCCCACCCCCTACCAGGAACAGGCAAAGAGGCACATTTGGGTCCAGTCCCCTCTCTGCAATCACAGGGTCTAAGTGTTCTTTGAGTGAATGAGCTCAGACTGCATTTGGCAGGTACAGGGCAGACAGTCCCAGCCCTCAGCTGGTCCCTGTGCTGAGCAAGGAAGGACCAGGCAGAGGGACTGACATTCAAACTGTCTGCCCCCGACAGGGCCAGCCTCCAGATCCCACAGGCGGCCAAATGGTCTCCGAAGCCCACTCAACCACAGGGCAGCAAACATGTGGACCAAGACCCCCAGCGGAGCCATTTCATTCCCTAAAGAGACATCACAAATGGCACGTGTCTGAGGCCAAGTTCTGGGCCAGGTGGTGGGACTCGGAGATGACACAGAGAAGAAGGGGGCACTAGGGCAAGTGCCTGAGACCAGCGGGTGTGCCCGAAAAGAGGGAAGGCTTTCCCACTGAACAGAACTCCCTCCCAATAAACTTCCTATGACCTGAACAGAACTCCCTCCCAATAAACTTCCTATGACCTGAGAGTTTTCAAAATGAGTTGTTAAAATTAATCCATGTGCCAATCTTCTTCATTCTAGACTGTAAGGTGCCTCACTTTTCAAGAGAAACAAGAGACCTCTGAAAATTGGAAGGAAAAAAGTGCACACAGATACAAAATTGTGCACCCAACTGCATGCATTCCCAGGTCACCTGAAACCCAACAGCAAGCACCAAGAGGTCCATGGGCCCTTGGTCAAGAGCCCTGTCCCAAAGGAGAACTAGTTCCACCAGCTGGCCAGGCCACTGGCACCACTTGTACTAGAGCAGGTCCGAGACACAAGATGAGGCAGGTGGTCCCCAAGTCCCCTCCTACTAAGACAAACACTCAGTCTGCTTCTGCTGAGCCCCAGACTCCAGAAATCCTGAAGGTCCTTCCTGGCTGCCCCTAGCGAGGATCCACCCCGACCCTTCTCATCTCGTACTCACTCCACCTGGAATGCTTGTCCCTGAAACCTCCAAGAGTTCAAAGCCTAATCATCCTTTTCTTTTTTTTTTTTATTTTATTTTTAAACTTTACAATATTGTATTGGTTTTGCCAAATATCGAAATGAATCCGCCACAGGTATACATGTGTTCCCCATCCTGAACCCTCCTCCCTCCTCCCTCCCCATACCCTCCCTCTGGGTCGTCCCAGTGCACCAGCCCCAAGTATCCAGTATCGTGCATCGAACCTGGACTGGTGACTCGTTTCATACATGATATTATACATGTTTCAGTGCCATTCTCCCAAATCATCCCACCCTCTCCCTCTCCCACAGAGTCCATTAAGAGACAGCAAAAGAGACACTGATGTATAGAACAGTCCTAATCATCCTTTTCAAGTTGAGCTCAAACATTCCTCCTTTCAAACCCATGCCTGCCCATCTCCCTACCCTCCTGCCCTGAGTATCAAGCACTGTATCTGCCCCTCTCTTGGGTTTTCAGTCACTATACAAACTGAGCTATAACTTTCCTATACACATGTCACCTCTCCTCAGACTCAGACTCTTCAATTAAAGGCAGGGGATTCACAGACGCAGAAGCCCCCAGAGGTAGCCTCACTGGGGACCTTATGCAGGAAATGCTCACAAGACAACCATGGAGTGGGAGGAGGTAGATTTACACATTTGTGAGAGAGTAAGGCAAGGACCACCTGAAGAAAGGAGGACCCCTTTCTGCTATGCTTTAATGGCAAGGAAAGAGAAATGTTAGGACATCTAAATGAAAAACACAAGAGAATATATTCCCACCAAGGTGAGAACCTTAAATCAAGTCCAGAGTCTGTGCCTACACACAAATGATGGTAGCCAGGAGGGGGGCCCCAGATGTAGATCTATACAGAAAATCAGCACGTGGAGAGAACAGTCCGAAAACACCACTGAGAACAGCTGCTTCAAGATGCTCAGGCTCTATCCTCAGATACAGCGGCGTCCCCAAACCCAGAGACAAACACAGGTTGAACCAAGCACTGGCTTGTCTGCTCAAAGCACCAACCCCATGGAGGCCCCGGTGCCTCCACTTTAACTCATCAGCAGGGAGCAGAGTGGCAAGAAGACACCAGGTGAGGTACTGGGTTTCAGCTCTGCTATCATCCAGCTCTGGGACCTGGGAGCCTGCTCCATGGCCCCCTCACCCCAAGGCCATAGTTTTCCTGTACTTAAAATGAGAACATTCAATTGTAACTCAGAATCTTTCCAGCCCTGAGGTTCCAGAAATCTATTGAGTATTTAGCAAATATCTTCTCTGTCTCACATCAGACAAGGCCCGGAGGAAGTTATAGAAGAATGTTAAGACAGCACTCTTTCTTCTGAATTGACCACTGTTGTAGACTGCTTTTGAACTGTGGTTTTGGAGAAGACTCTTGAGAGTCCCTTGGACTGCGAGGAGATCCAACCAGTCCATCCTAAAAGAAATCAGTCCTGAATATTCATTGGAAGGACAGATGCTGAAGCTGAAACTCCAATACTCTGGCCACCTGATGTAAAGAATTGACTCACTAGAAAAGACCCTGATGCTGGGGACTGAAGGTGGGAGGAGAAGGGGACGACAGAGGATGAGATGGTTGGATGGCATCACCGACTCAATGGACATGAGTTTGAGTAAACTCTGGGAGTTGGTGATGAACAGGGAGGCCTGGCGTGCTGTAGTCCATGGGGTCGCCAGACACAACTGAGCGACTGAACTGAACTAATAGACTGAATGTTTGTGTCCTCCAAACATTCATTTGTTGAAGGTCTAACCCCCAGTCTGATGGTAACTGGGTGGGAGGGGTGCTTTGGGAGGTAAAGGCCATAAGAGTGGAGCCCCCACGAATGGGATGGTACCCTTAAAAAAGAGACTTCAGAGACCTCCTCTTTCACAAAGTGTTATTCCGTCGCTAAGTCATGTCAGACTCTTTGTGACCCCAAGTACACCAAGCTTCCCTGTCCTTCATTATCTCTTGGAGTGTGCTCAAACTCATGTCCATTGAGTCGATGATGCCTTCCAACCATCTCATCATCTGTCACCCCCTCATCCTCTTGCCTTCAATCTTCCTCAGCATCAGGGTCTTTTCCAAAGAGTTGGCTCTTGGCATCAGGTGGCCAAAGTATTGGAGCTTCAGCTTCAGCATCAGTCTTTTCAATGAATATTTAGGGTTGATTTTCTTCAGGATTGACTGGTTTGATCTCCTTTTGTCCAAGGGACTCTCAAGTGTCTTCTCCAACACCACCATTCGAAAGCATCAATCCTTCTGCACTCAGCCTTCTTTATGGTCCAACTCTCACATCCGTTCACAATGTGAGGACACAGCAAGAAGGCGCTTGTCTGCAAGCCAGGAAATGGGCTCACCAGACATCAAATCTGCTGGCACCTGGATCCTGGACTTCTCAGCCTCCAGACTGTGACAAATAAACGTTGTCTAAAGCACTCAGGCTATAGTATTCAGTACAGCAGCCCAAGCTGACAGCAATTTACTTCAGAAAATTACACACAAAAAATAACTATCAGATGACTGAAATCATACCTCACATGTCTATGTGCACTGTGTGTGTGTGTGAGGTGTGTGTGTGTGTGTGTGTGTGGTGTGTGATGCATGTACTTCTGCCTAGGAAAGGTTATAAATTATTCCACAAGGTTAACAGTGGTTATCTTGGGACTACTGAGTATGGGTAATTACTGTTTTCATATTTATACTTTTCTGTGATATTCTAATTTTCTACACTGAAGTGTAAATCTGATTTATTGATCTAGTTATCTATGAAAAATAAAGCCAACAGTCCTCAGGGCAGACTGAGAAGTAGGTACATGCACAGCAGCCACACATTCCATGTAACTGAATCCCACCCTGTTCTGGTAATAAGAATGAGTCTTCCAACGGGTACAAGCCTTGACTCTCCCAAGCATTTCCCGTCCTTTCCTTCCTCACTCGCACAGTCACCAGAGCAGCGACTGCTGACTGCACTCTACACGTCAGGACTCTGCTGGATGCACACAGCACACCTGGCCTACTTAGACAAGATCTCCAGACTGGTTACCAACCGAACTCCAGAGCTTCCAACTCCTACTCGTGGCACCTTCCTTTACCGACTGCCACTTCATTTCCTGAACCAATACCAAATAATCACTGTGTGTCAATCACTGTGCTGATCACTGCAGACAGGGGAAGAGGGAGAAAGAGGAGGTGGTAAGGGGGAAGAGGAGAATGTAGAAGGAGAAGACTTGAGGACTAAAACAACTTGGAGACACGCATACACGACTATTTAAGAAATGAACTTCTACTGGAACGTAAGAAAGACAGGTGTATTCCACTCATTTGTTCCTCCCTTCAACAAACATTTATTACCTGCTACATACCAACTCCTGCACCAGCCACCAGGGAATAAACACCGAGCAAAATAGAAAGACCTTCACAGGTTCTGGTGTCAAATAAGGGCCAACTGAGGTCATGTGGCTGCTTGAGCACAAAGCTGTCCCTGCACACAGAAGTCACAATTCACACTCTACAAACAGTGATGGTGTCTTTCTTCAGGCAGGTAAAACAGCATTCATTCAGCTGCACGTTTATTCATTCATCCAACAACAAGTACCTACCGTGCTCACAGCAAGATACTTGGGGGCGAGGGAGAAACCGAGGAACCAGCCAGGTGTCTACAGTATGTTCCCAATTCAAGGTGCCAGGCCTCACGAGAGAGGCCCTTAACTAACCAGTGCCCACAGACCAGTGCTCACCATCACTGCAGAAGGAGCACCGAGATGAGATCAAACACATCACCATCATCGAGGGCCAGAGAGCACAGGAAGGAAACTTCCTTTTTCACCTAACTTTGTGGGCCCTCCATTTATAACATCATATATTCCTCCACACTTCCCCCCGCCCCAGGAAAAAAAAACACTGTATTTAGAGTGTGGCACATCTGGATGGTACCAAGTTACTCCTTTCATAGAAAAGATGCACGAGTCAGAGACAGCTATTTTGGATGGCCAGGTGTGAGCAACAAACACCAGGAAGGAGAAAGCTACAGGAGCCTCTGTACTTCCCTAGAGCCCATTTTCTATAAAACTATGAAAAGCTGTACCAGTCTGTCCACGAGACTGGAGTGAAGTCCTCTGATCTGTTCCCAAGCCTCACACCCTGGTCCCTCTGGCCATGAGCTGCTTTCCCAATTTCAAGATGCCCCAGCACAGCATCTGGACTGCACTGCCTTGACCTCATGTCCTTGGAACAGAAGTGCTTTGTCCGTGTCTGTGCCAGACAGGAAACAGTACAGTATTTAAAAGTCAGACCTGAAGGTCAAAACCACACACCCTTCTCAGCCCCACTTCTCAAAATACTGCTTACACCTGGTTGAGACCCCAAATTCAGGGCAACCTGGACTTACCTGAAAGATGTGTTTGAAAAATCACTAGGTAAATACACAGACATGTTAATTTCTGTGTTGACTGAACAAAAGGGAAGTGCATTCCCTCATGAATCTTTGTAGATGAAACAACCTATTGAAATCTCAGAAAGGATATCATTTCCTACATGGTAAGATTTTGGGGGGAGTCAGCTATCATGTATCAGGCATCTTTAACTGGGGTACTCTATAATAACAAGTCCTTTAAGTAAAAGAAATCAAAATAGGAAATTACTTAGGAAGATGTCTCAAGATTAAATAAAGCAAAATGTGATTGTGATTAGCTGAAGTTCAAGTGATGATTTGCTGTTTTTAACATGATTGCTTGGTCCATCTGTTTGATTCCAGAATGTCTTTTCTGGTTATTTTACAATCATTGAATAAGCCTGCCAATGTCAGCTTCAGCTTACTATTGAGAGTAAAAATATTAAGACAGTCTCATAAATTTCGGTTTGAAAAACCAGCCTTATCCACCAGAAGTTCCCTGGCTCAGAGGGCAGTACTGAGCATGATGAACCCCCAAGTCAAGAGCAGAAGCCAACTCTGGCTCCTCCCTCCCCAACCCATTCTGTTCAGTCTGAGGTTCAGGCTCAGCCACAGGTGTCTGATGCAAGCCTCCCTCTCTGTCTTCCCCGAGGTCCCCGGTCTCTCCTCTGCTAAACCACATCCCCGCCTCCACCCTTTCTCTCTTCTTCACTCTGGGGGACACGTCCCCAAGCCCAGCTCAGGCCGCTACCACATCACCCCACTGCAGGCTACATCATTCTCAGAGCCCAGCACAAAGTGAAAACACAGGGCCCTTTGTTTCAAAGTTACTAAGAGATGGGGAGGGAGGGAGGAGGGAGGTTCAAGAGGGAGGGGACATATGTACACTCATGGCTGAATCATGTTGATTTCTGGCAGAAACCAACACAATTCTGCAATTATCCTTCAATTAAAAAATAAATTAATTTAAAAGGAAAAAAAGTTGCTAAGAACTTTCAGACAACAGCAGAACATTAAGCCAAGCATGGGGCCCCGGGCAGCTGCAGTGGTCACAGGCCTGTGAAGCCTTCTCTGGAGAACCACTGCCCAGAGAATCACAGCGAACATCTGAACCTGACACCCAGGGTCCTCCACTGCCTGCTCCTTCTCACCTCCTCGTGAGCCTTCTGCCCCAGAAACAAAGCTGCTCATCAGCCCATGGTCCCCTTCCACCATCCCATCTCTGCTGCTGCTCGTGCCCTTCACCACTGGGAATACGAGTTGACGACCTCGTCCTCTAGTCCTCGCCAGACTCCTACAGACTCCTGTCTGGGTGTCCGGGACTAACATTCTTCCTCTACTACACTGAGGAACTCTTCTTCACCTCTGAACGCCCAGCACCACACACAGAGCCTAGGATGAGCCAACCCCCCTCCCTCACCTCTCTTTCCTGCCGCCCCAACTTGCTCCCTACAGCCTATGCCTAAAGCACCTCCCTCTCCAGACTCTCCTGCATCCTCCCGTGGTCCTCCCACAGCCTCCCTCCTCCCCAGCAGCACTTTCTCATATTCTACTTCATGTCACAGCACCTACACGCTTGACCCACCACCCACACCAACCGGCCTGCAGACGCCCCAAGAAAGGGGCTTTTCTCTGCTCTGTCCCACCCTCTCAGGACACCCGAGGGTCTTGTCTGTGGCAGATTCTGTCATTTTTGACTGAACAACAAAAACAGATTCTGTAACCATTCCCCTTGCTGTGCCTCCTTCCTCTATACAGATCTTTTCAAAGCACTTCAAATTTGCAGCTAAGTCAAATGAAAAGTTTATGGAAGTATGAAAGGCAGAATCACCTTAAAGAAGTGGCTTTAGAACCAATCTAAAGAAGCTGCGCTCCCTGGGGAGTAAAACGAAGGGTAAGAGAGAAAGGGCTCCATCCAGGGCCTCATCTGCCGGGCACCACTGCAGTCCACCCATGGCCACTGTTGCTGCCTCTCGCGGCCGTGGGTGTCGCCCACCCCGCCCTCCTGGCGGGAGCCTCCTCGTTGAGGGAACCTTTCCTCTTGTGGTTGTGGTGGAGGTGACTCTATCCTCTGCCACTGCAGGGCCAAAACCCCTCTTCCCTGGCCACGGTGAAAAGGACAAGAACAGACTGTACTCCAGGCCAAGGACTCAGACTGCATGGGATTTCTCTGATTTTTCTATTGGAAAAAATGCGGTCTCTTTTGGCTGGGTTGCCAAGCTGGTAAGATATGAATGTGAAGCTGCCGACGGCTCAAGCCAGCACATCGAAGGAGACAGTCCAGGCAGAGAAAAGCACTGCTGAGGGATAGACAGACAGCCCTTCACCACAACATGAGGGCTGGTATCTGGCAACACCCAAGCAAGTGGCACCCTGCCTACGTGCCTGAGCTAGTAATCCTCTCATTCTACACAAGTCAGTCTGAATTGGGCTTCTGCCACCTGGAACTTAGGGTCTGAGTGAGTACAAGTCTATGAGAGAGCACGTAGCACCCCCATCTTACAGATGAGGCTGCTGAGCCTTAGAGGCTTGCTGAAGCACACAGGTCACACGGCCAGGACACAGCAGGGACAGGAGTTGAGCCCGGGACTCTCCGATGCCCACGTCTCCCTAAGATGGGGCTGATCAGGCAGCTCAGAGAGCCCCCGCAGCAAGAAGAAGTAGAGAAAATGACACAAAGTAAAGATCTAAAGTAAACACGACTGAACAATGTAAGCATTTCTCAATTCCATGTAGTGAATCAAAAGAGTAAGTGTAGAAATTCAATGGGAGAAAAAAAGACTTCAACCCTTCGTTTGTGACACAGGTAAACTCTGATTGGCTGCTACTCAGACTGGCCACCATGTTCCACCAGATGGTAAAGGCCCAAAATAAAAAACCTCTGCGAAAGCAACTCAGAAAAATTTGAGAATAATATGAGTAGTGGCTCCATAATAGCTTATTAAGGGAAGTTACCCATGTTTGAACCGCACCCCTAAATTTTAAAAGGTGATGGCAAGAAGGGTCACCAGGGCCTCCCAGAGTGACTCCCTTAATTTCACTCTCAGCGTCAGAAAGCTGTACTGGAAAACCATTAGTCTGATGGAGGATGTAAATGCTTTTGTTCTTCCAGGAAATCATTACAGAAAGCAATGATTCTGAGTACAAGGGCTTTTAGTATTTCTGCATACTGAAGATTTCACTGAGAATTGTCACATCCACAGATCAAATTTTATTCAGATCTATTTAAAATTTAAGAGGATGCACTCACCAGAAAGTGTGCACTGTTGCCATTTTAAGAACGAAAACTGAACTACAAGTCAAACTTGAAAAGCTTCTTGTTATTTTTCTGTAATATATAACCAACATCGGTGGTTATCTTCCAACTACTTCATGGGCCACTGTGATGGAAACAAACAGTAGTATGTCCCCGGTGAAAGAGAGTAGCATACCCTGCTATGGGCCTTAGGCCTGGCCTGCAGCTAAGACACCAGGAGAACACAGAAAGCAAAGAAAACAACAAGGACCGACAAGAACCATCAAGACTTGAGCTTTGTCAAGTCTCAGTGCTGAGAGGGAAAGTGCCCTGAGATGCAACACTTCCTCAGAACTAATACATAAAATGTCAACAAAATAATTGTAATAATGTTTTCATCTGTGTGGCCATTTGTAAGCTTACTTTTAAGAACAGAAAAACAACTATGCAAATTAAAGGACATTTTTCCCCTTCCAACAAGACAAAAGCAGCTTTCTCTTAATGACCTCTGCTGATCCAAAGGCAAAGGTGTGCATTCTGTGTGGGTACAAGTATTATCAATACTGCAAAAACAATCAAGCAGGAAGTCTTATCATATCAATGACTCCAAGTGTCTGGCAAAGAGTCTAGCACCTTTTAAGATAAACAAAGAATGGACTGGTGATTTTTTTAAGAAGAATGTAATCAGAAAAAAAAAAAATCTATCAAAATAGAGTAAACCGATTAGTGTGTGTCTTTATTCTCATGAAGCAACATTTAATGACCTAAACGAACACTGCTATTTTCTACCTGGCTGAGTAATCCTGGGAGGTTAGGAAGACTGAACACTCTGTGCACCAGCAGTCTGATTGACAGCCCTGGACCCTGCAAGACTGTGCTCTGGCCGCCTTTGTGGGAATTCAGGAATTCCCTGACAGACACTAACAGTACTATCTCTAGTGAAGGCAAGTCGAACAGCAAGTGAAGAGAGCTGACAACAGAAATGAACATAATCCCAATTAAATTCACTTTCTGTCACTGACTCTATCAGACAGGAAGCTGGCCCCAACCACAATCCTGCCCCACACCCCAGCTTTCTGCCTCACTGCTCCCCTGCACCCGTCTCCAGCCACACCAACGGCCCTTGACCCTTGACAAGTACCTTCGTGAACGCTCCCCTAAACTTCACCTGCGCCCCTCCCTCACACAGCAGGCTTCTCTCTCTAGCACTCCCACAGCTTTCAGCGCACAGAACAGGCCCACACTGAGCAGCAGCCAGGCAGGGACAGCTCTGTCTTCGGCACTGTACTGTAAGCTCTCCTAGGGCCCAGTTATGTTCAAATCCCTTATGCCGGAATCCTCTCTGAACTCTCCAGACTGACACAGTGTCAGACCCATGGCAGCAGCATACATAAGACTGGGACTTCAGTAGAGAAGACCCAACACTTAGATGTGCCTGCCTTGTGCTTCCATCTTAAGACTTCAGTGGGGTCATGAAGAAAAGACACCACTGCAGTGTCACCAAGGAATCCAGAGCAGGACATGGGATAGAGACTCTGCCATGAGGGTTTCAGGAGAGCAGCACCTGAAATGGTGATGTGGACAAAAACATGGATGTCTGTACAATTCAACAAGCTTGTGAAAAGGAAAAAATAAATAAGTAAACAAACTTTAAAGGGCTTGAAGCAATCCTCCCTTTCCACCCATCTGGGAGAGTTTCAATCAATGACTCTGACTCGCACTTAACATTTTGGGTTCCATGTAATCTGGTTTACTTTAGAATTAAAAATAACACTGCCCTGTCATCAGTGGAATTATCCAAGGAGCTGAGAGCTCCAAGGGAGGCAGAAGGGCCCTCTCCTGATAGGGATCCAATAAGAAAGGTTCAAAGGAGAAGGAGCACTTCCCTTTCACATCACTAGAAAAGCTCAGAACGTTACACTCACATCCTGAGAAGGCAAGGTGCAGGTGTGAGCACGGCTGGTGGTGCATGGTGGAAAGAAGGGAAAACAGGCAGGGCCCAGACCACACAGAACCACAAAGAACCTGGGTTCTTTGAAGTAGCCACCAGGCATCTTGCCATGGTCCTCAGACTCTGCCCCTCACCCTCCTGCAAAGAACACTGGGCCCCAAGTCAAGCGACCTTTATTGCAAACCTGCTTTCCATTCACTCAGTTGCTCACTTATTCTTGGATTCTTTCATTTCAGAAAAGAGGACAAAGCAGATGGTGGTGATGGTTGCACAACCGTGAGAATGTATTTAATGCCACCTAACTGTACACTTAAAATGGCTAACAAGTTACAGCGTATGTATACTTCACAATAAGAAAGTGTACACAGTGCCCCCTGGGTGCTGTTCACTGAGCATACATTATTCATGCAATTATTCACTCATTCCACAAACATTTATAGGATGCCTATGTGCCCAGAACTGTTCGAAATACTGGGTATGTAACAGTAAAAAAAAGAACAGAAAGAACAGAAACTCACAGAATTTTCATTCTCCATGGGGAAAGCAGAGAACAAGGTAAGTAAAATGTGCCACACACTGAAGTGATGAGTACAAGGAAGAAAATTAAAGCAGTGTTGGGCAGCATGGAAGTGTCAGGACAGGTGCAATTTTAGACACAGGGGCCAGAAAAGATTTGAACCAAAAAGGTTACTTTGAGTAAAAATATAAAGAAAACCAATCAACCCATGCAGATATCTGGGGAAAAAAATTTCTGGACAAACAGCTCAGCAAGTGCAAAGGGCCTGGAGCAGAAGCAAAAGGAGCACTTTTGCAGAACGACAACAAAGCGTGGCTGGAATCAAACACAGGAAAGGCGGAGTAACAGGGGATGACCTGGAGACGAACCAGGGTTTGCATGAGTGAACAAAACCAGCATGGCAGCAGTCAGTACAGGCATCAACCAAATTAACAAATAAGTGATTACAGACAAGGCTATCGAGAAAATAAATTAGGTATAATAAAAAAAAAAGGAAGAACTTCTCAGGTAGAGGAATTACCTAAGGCCTAAAGGAGGAGACATTTGAGCTAGGAACTCATGGATAAAAAAGGAGTTTCCAGGTACAATGAATATGTTTGAAATCGCTGTAGCCATCAGAGCTTATTTTAAAGAAACTAAAACGATGTGGATGTGGCTGCAGTGTCACAAAGGAGAAGGCAGACAGGGACGTAGGGGAGGAGGCAGAGATCACACAGAGCCTCAGAGACCCCACTGGGAAAGTCAAGTTCACTTCATGTAAGAATGATCTAGGAAGGGTATGCAGATGGGTGAGTATCATGCTCAGATTTGTGTTCACAAGGCCATCTGGCCACCATGTGGAGAAGAGACTCCAGCCACAGAAGACGATGCAGGCTTAGACGAGGGAGGTTGCAGAGCTGACGAGATGTGGAGAGGGGTCAAAATAAACCCAGCAGCAGAGAGAACAGGACTGCCTGGTGATCCTACTGGTAGGCTCAGGAATAATCAGGGATCCAGGAAATCCTCAGACTTGGAATGTCAGCACCTAGGTGGATGGGACACCATCTATTGGAAAGGGCAAGGCTGAGGGTGGCCAGGCTTGGGGCAGGCAGGAATGGGGATCTGGGCTCATTATTGGATACGTAGAGTTTGAGATGCCTTTGAAATATACAAGTCAAGATGACTGCTAGGTCACTGCTAGACAGGCATATAAATTTAGGACTCAACAGCAAATACATATAGCACTGTCATTGCTGCTGTTCAGTCATCAAGTCATGTCCAACTTTTTGCAGCACTCCAGGCCTCCATCTCCCTTACCATGTCCCAGAGCTTGCCCAACTTCATGTTCATTGAATTGGTGATGCCATCCAACCACTCATCCTCTGTCACCCTCTTCATACATACATACAATCTCTCAGAGTCAGAAGTTCCACATCACCTATTTAGAGAGTATGTGCTGAGCAGGCCAGGGTCCAGCTATGGTCTGGAGTACTCGTGACAGCAGAGCAGCTTGGGATTCATGATCACGGTCACATAGCTACTGCTTTTTCTTAAGTAAGCCTTTCCAGTGAAGCTCACTGTTTTATAGCTGCTGCTGCATCGCTTCAGTCATGTCCGACTCTGTGCGACCCCATAGACGGCAGCCCACCAGGCTGCCCCGTCCCTGGGATTCTCCAGGCAAGAACACTAGAGTGGGTTGCCATTTCCTCCTCCAATGGGTGAAAGTGAAGTCACTCAGCCATGTCTGACTCTAGTGACCCCATGGACTGCAGCCTACCAGTCTCCTCCGTCCATGGGATTTTCTAGGCAAAAGTACTGGAGTGGGGTGCCATTGCCTTCTCCAACTGTCTTATAGAGAGGTACTTAAATTGTTGTTTTTGTTGTTTAGTTGTTAAGTCATGTTCAACTCTTTGCAAACCTGTGGACAGACTGTAGCCCTCCAAGCTCCTTTGTCCATGGGATTTCCCAGGCAAGAATACTGGAGTGGGTTGCCATTTCCTTCTTCAGGGGATCTTCCCAACCCAGGGATCGAACCCGTGTCTCCTGCATTGGCAGGTGTGTTCTTTACCACTGAGCCACCAGGGAACTCCACACTTATATTGTGGAGGCCTTAAAAAGACAAGGTTATTTTCCTGTTCAGGGCTTATGTTCAACCTAACCATGCATCTGCAGCTGTGGTTCCTCTGGAGAAGTGTGGGCCTCACCCTGTGACACTCACAGCCCCTCCTTTCCAGCCCCCCACTCCATCTCAGCTTCACTGACAAAAAAGCGCCCCTGGTGACTCACATAAAGGCCTGTGTGAGGTCTTCCCTGGTGGCTCATTGGTAAAGAATCCACCTGCCAATGCAGGAGACGGGGTTTGATTCCTGATCCTGCATACCAGGAAGATCCTGCATACTGTGGAGCATCTGAGCCCATGCCCCGTAACGAATCAGCCTATGCTCCAGAGCCTGGGAGCCACACTACTGAAGCACGCCAGCCCTAGCGCCTGTGCTCTGTAACAAGAGAAGCCACAGCAATGAGAAGGCCATGCACCACAACTAGAGAGCAGCCCCCGCTTGCCAAAACTAGAGAAGAGTCCGCGCAGGAACAGAGCCCCAGCGCAGTCAAAAATAAAATAAATAATTAAATTTTTTTAAAAGGCCTGTGTGAGACTGTGAGCTCTTGGCCACCCCCTTCAGCTAGTACAACCAACTACCGACAGCCATGAGAGTGAAAGTGTTAGTAGCTCAGTGGTGTCCAACTCTTTGCAATCCCATGGACTATAGCTCACCAGGCTCCTCAGTCCATTGAATTTTCCAGGCAAGAATACTGGAGTGGGTTGCCATGCCCTTCTCCGGGGGAATCTTCCTGACCCAGGGGCTGAAAATGGCCGTCCTGCACTGCAGACAGCTTCTTTACCATCTGAGCCACAACTGACACCCATGCTTTCCCAGTAAACAAAAGAGAGAGTTGAGCCAATGAATCAATATAAAACCACTCTCTGGTCATCCCAGGGCTTCCCTGGTGGCTCACTGGTAAAGAAACTGCCTGTAATGCAGGAGACCCTGGTTTGATCCCTGGGTCAGGAAGAGCCCCTGGAGAAGGAAATGGCAATCCACTCTAGTATTCTTGCCTGGAGAATCCCATGGACAGAGGAGCCTGGCAGGCTACAGTCCATGGGGTTGCAGAGAGTCAGACACGACTAAGCGACTAACACTGGCCACCCCACTGCTCCCATCCCATTCCTGACACACAGTGTAACAGCTGAAGTATTTAGGAATGGTTCCATGTTTCTGTCTAAAACCTATTCCTCCTTTTTCTTCTCCCCCACAATCACCTACCACATCACCAGAGAGAAACACACAGCTAAAGGCTGCCCTCATGGACCCATCTCCAAAGAACAAGTCAGACACACTCAGGAAACTGATGGTTCAAACACTTCCCCACAACAAGGTTTGTCCCAAGCTCCCTCTCCTGACCCTCCAACTTAAGAACACTGCCTCTCCAGTCTTAAAGTCACAAAACACCCAAAATCACAAGTGGCAAACAAGGATATGACTTAGGGACAATGCACTGTGTTCACAGGGAGGCTATGAACAGCTGCTATCAACAGCCCCATCCTCCTAGAGGTGGGTATAGACTGGCCAGAGAACCATCCTCTCGTTGCTGGCTGGACCAGCCTTGTCAACCGCATCACACGGAGACATGCTCTGACTTAGCCTAATGCCCAGTTCCTATCTAACTTTTTCCAGGAAGCTTTCTCTGCCCATTTTTAGCCTTTGTTAATTACTCCTTCTTTGAAACCACAGTACTTAAATTTATCCCATTCACTTGGCACTTACCACATATTGTCCAGTGAAATATATTGGACTGTACTTTGCACTGAAGATTTTATTCTAGCCCTACCAGTCAACAGTGTATATGTGTGAAACCACGTATACACATGGCCACACACAGATATGTGTTTGCAGGTACTGTCTCAACTTTCTTGCTCAGCTTCCTTTGATCCAGGGCTATTTGCAACCAACCCTTCTTCTCCACGTAGGTACAATCAATAAATAATTATCATTAAAGCAACTGCTGTTGACATTTGGGGTTCAAAGCCAAAAAAACTGTAAGATCTCTTTAAGCCTATATTGTGCTTGTATTTAGAAGCATCGCCTACACTTCCTATAGCTTACAGCTCAGAGCAATCGATACAGGAGTTCAGGTAAGTATCTCTAGGTCAAAGTCAAGTAACCAAGAAGTGACTGAGCGCTTCCTGTACACTTAGGAATTACACTTCATGTACATATAAAGGCATTTGAGAAAGAGCCTCCCCCACAAAAGGAGTTCCTTTCTCATTAATTAGTAGATTCAATTCCTCCAGAACATTCCATTCCTGAGCACTCTAGTTAAGTAAATTTTACTGAAAGGCAGTCCTTGAACTTTGTAGCAGAATAAATTCCTGAAAAAGACTGTAAGTTGAAACAATGTAAATCAAGTCTAATTTTTACCACAGAAACAATGTTGTATTAAACAATCAAATTTTCAACCAAAGACAAACTGCCAACGTTTAAAAGGAAAAACTGCAAAATTTTTATTCTAAAAATTTTAGAATTGCTAGTAACCCTAAACTCATCCATACAGGTAAGGACAGGAATTCTAACAGTCATCACTGTTGAACACCTATCATGTGCCAAGAATTACGCTAGATCCAATCCATATCCTTCAGCATTTAACTTCTCCCAACAACCCTACAAAACCAGTATCTTTTCATATCACCAATGAGAGAAAACTAAAGCCCACGGTTGCTATGTTTTGACTTAAGCTGTAGCTATTTAGTGGCAGAGCAAGAATTTAAACTCAGAAGAATCTGGCTCCAAAGTCAAGATCTTTCTACTACTCCAAATAGCCTCCCTACATCAATCATACAGAATATACTTAACACTGCATACTAAAAATGCCTGACACTAAACAGTGTTGGGCTTCCCTGGTGGCTCAGACAGTAAAGAATCTGTCTGCAATGCAAGACACCCAGGTTCGATCCCTGGGTCAGGAAGATCCCCTGGAGAAGGAAATGGCAATCCACTTCAATATGCTTGCCTGCAAAATTCCATGAACAGAAGAGCCTGGCCAGCCACAGTTCACTAACACTTTCACTTTCAAGCAGTGTTATACAGGAATAATACCATTTTGCCAAATGGATTCATTAAGAGATTCCCAAGACCAGGACCACTGATGAAGGGCTGGAGCACCGCTGGATGGAGAGAGAGCAGAGACATTGTGGTAACAGTAAAGTATTAGTCTTCACTGAATGATGCAATCTAACACATCCACTCTGCCTGGTATGGTGGCTCCAGCAGTGAACAAAAGATCTCCCTTGTGGAGCTTCCATTCTAGTACAGAGCAGAGATGACAACCAGCAACCAGAGAGCAGAGCCACAGCCTGTCAGTGGCAACAAGTGCTTTGTAGGAGAACATGCAGGGTGAGCAGGACAGGGCATGCCTCTCCAGACACAGGTGGATACACAAGCCTGGAGGGCAGGTGCGAGGCCTGAGCCGGAGCGCCCGGGGACATCAGCCTCTGGGTATTGGCAAGAAGAGGAGGTCCACTGCCTGCATCCCAGAGCACACCAGCAGGAAGAGGTCCAGGGGGACCAGAAAAGGAGGCGGAGAGAGAGCAGCAGGGGAAAACCCAGAGAGTGTGGCAAGATGAGCAGACAGTATATCAAGGAAGAAGGGGGCTGCATGTGGCAAGTACTTCGGGTGCATTAAATACAGAAAGGGTTGAACATGGACCACTGGAATTAGCAACAAGATATGTAGTCATCTTGATGAGAACAGTTTTGAGGGAGTGGTTGTAGCAAAAGCATGATTAGATGAGTTCAAAGACATGAGAAGAGAACAATACTACAGGAAATGCAGAAAATATTTTGAAAAGTTTACCTAGGGAGGAAAAGAGAAAAATGGGTTCACAACTGATGGCTGAAAAGGGATCAAGAGAGAGTTTGTACCCAAATGGGGGCAATAATGAGAGCATGTTTCTGCACTGACAGGAAAGACCCAGTATAGAAGGTGAACCCAACAGAGCAGGAGAACAGCAATGCCGTGTACTTGAACAGGCAAGACAGAATGTGATCTGGAGATGAAGTGAAGCAGCTGACCTTGGCCAGGGGCATGGGTAACAGGAGCAGCAGACGCTCCTGCAGACAGAAAGGCAGACAGATGGGTGGATGCGGCTGTGCGAGCTCACAGAAGTTCTTTTCTGGTGACTCCAACTTCCTCAGGGAGGAGGTAAGTAAGGCCATCAGCAGAGAATAAGGATAGGGAAGAGGTGCTGGAGCTTTAAGGAGAGAGGAGAACACATGCAATGAGTGTCAAGGAATCAGAGAGAATGAACTTCATCAAACACAGTGTAAATGCCAGGGGCATGAAGCTGTCACTTGAGATTGGTGATCATTTTAAAGACTACCAATCAACAAAGTTTGCAACCGTGACGTTTGCAACCATGCTTAGTTGTACAGGTATAAGCACATAAGAGGATAAACAGTTTCAGTTATTCAGGTTTGGAGTCTTGCCAAGCTTGTATACAGTACTACCTCACCATCTTATTTTCACAGAAATTCATTATCCACATAATGAAGAATCACATTCACTCACTTAATCTAAACATCACCCCCTGTATTAAGTGAGGACACCAAGGCTCAATTAGGTTAAAGACTTACTTAAAGTCACAAGACTAGGTCTGCTGACTCCTAGCTCTATGCTCTGCCCAACCATGCTACTTCCAGTCAGAAAGAAACTCATAAACTAGAACTCCTCATTGTCTAGGAATTCCTGATAAAATTCTGCCTGGAAAAACTGGCAAAAGCTTCAGCCCTTGCTGTGCCTAAGCACCATCCAGCCACACGCCAGGCAACGTATGCCAGACATGGAATACATTTCATCACAACCAACTGCTTATGAGTGAGGATGTTCTGAACTATAGACAATTGGCTTAACTTATCTTTTATGAATACAGATTTTTCTGTCAAAGGTTGTGTTATCTTCCCTTGATCTCTTACATTAATTCTAAACTGTAGGTTCTCATTCCTCAGTAATCTGTGGAATTAACTAAAGAAAGCTCAGCTGAAATTAAAAGTCAGAACAGACTATAGGGTGCACTCTCATGTCCTACCATGCATCATGAACTACTCCAACAGGAAAGTGTTCCCTACTTTACTATCCAAAAGGAAAAAAACTCTGGGCTGGGCCTCCAACAGCCCAGCCAATCAGACACTGCAGCAGTCCACCCAATGAGAGGCTTCCATGCTTTGGACTCTCAGCTTCCTCCAATGGGCTCTTTGGTTATTACAATCTCTCCCAACCCCCACCCACTTTCCCTACATAAGCAAGTTCCCCTTTTTTGTCCTCTGAATTGGCCTAGGGTCCACCACAGATTGCTTGTCCAGGGTCTCCATTTCTCTGGCTCTTCCTGAATAAACTTGCTTTTGCTAGTGAAATGACTGGCTACACTATTATTAAAATTGATAAACACTTGAGGCTTCAACTCTCTAATAAGGAGAGAGCAGAAATGTTAAGTATTTTGGAAGCTGGATAAATTCTTCAAGGTCAAAGAAGCACCAATGAAAGAAGCAAAAGCAGTAAAGCACTCAGAAGAGACTTCCGTGTCTGAACATCTGGGAATATACCAACTACAGAATAGGGGAGGACACACCTCTCTACACCACAGGAGGCCAGGTGAACAAGGAAGGCTCTTTCACAAGACACCGTTGTTCCCTACACAGCCGGTATGGATAGTGTAAGTAATTCTTGTAAGTTTAAAGTTTGACATCAATAATAATAATAAATTTCATATAAACTAAAGTTAATTTCAGCCGTGTGTGACTGGTAAACATTTACTGAGTGGATGCCAAGAGTTGAGCACTGCTTTGGGGGTTTTGTAGTAAACAGGTCTCTTAAAGGAAACTCAAGAAAAAGTACATATAGGAATTCAGAGTGGAAATGCTACTTCAGTCAAAAGTTTGCATAAGAAGTGGCCATTGCCTGATTTACTGCTCTTCTCCTTGCTACCTACATGCTCTGTGAACAGAACACTGAAGAGCAAGTCTACCATGAGCAAGCAACATGCAAGGCTCAGTCCTAGGCCCCCGAGGAAGACAAATGAAAAAATTTAACCAATATTCTTGCCTCTTTTGGGTGTAATGAAAAGAAATACCCGTGGAAAAAGCTACCTACACAGTGCAAGTTCCAACAGAGAGGCAAGCAAGATGCAGTGTAGAAGCTATTACTTTAAAGGTTGCTCGGAGAAGACGTCTCTGGGAAGATGACCTAAGAGCAACCTGGGTGATAAAGGAGTGAACAGGAATATATCTGGGGAAGCACATTCCAGGCAGAGGAAGAGGAGAGTCATTCTGAAGACTAATGAGGATGCCATCATGGTTGGAGTGGACTAAAAAGAGGATGTGACTAAGAGACGGAAGGCAGATGACATACTGATATTTCCTTGGTCCATGGTAAGACGTTGCTCTGGTCCGCAGGCTGGAAATACTTCAGACTGTCAAGTTTTACTCAGGGAAACGGTTTCCCCATCCCATTGTCCAGAAATTCTCTGCCCCTCAATCAAAAAGAAACAGTAATTATAATTTTCACAAAGCCTTATCATGCCTCACTTTGGCCAACTAAGCAGGGAAAGGCTATGACTTAAGGCACTTGTATTATTTGAAAGCTGGCTGCTGTTTGCAGCATTAATGATACTTTCTACAGAAGAAGGGCCACAGGATAGAGCAAGATGCGCCTGAATACATATCATACACTGCATTTAACTCCTCTGACAGAACATCTAGGGAGTGAAAGTTTTCCCAGTAGAGGTCTTCTAGTTAAATTTCTTGGAGAGAATCAAAGTAACATAAGCACCAAACTGTACATCAGCCATTTAAGACCACTTGAGTGCTGTTACCTCTGACTTTGTAAATGAGGGAACTTAACTGATAAGACACAGTATCTTGTTTCTCAACTTATGGAAAGTGCTTTAAAAGTGTCTAATACATAGAAAGTGCACCATAAGCACCTATTAATAAACTAAAAATAATCCACGAATGACAAGAAGAATGAATTAGCTACATTAAAATTAAGAACTCTGTTCATCAAGACAACACAAAGAACAAAAGGACGTGCCACAAACCAGGAAAAATTTGTACAGCATGTAATCAACCAAGGATTAGTCACCAGCACAAATAAAGAACATCCGTGAATGAATAAGACAAAGGCAATCCAGCCAAAAAATGGGCATAAGACTAGACAGACACTTCAAAATAGAGGAAAACTAAAGGGCTTTATGGAGAAGGCAATGGCAGCCCACTCCAGTACTCCTGCCTGAAGAATCCCGTGAACGGAGGAGCCTGGAAGGCTGCGGTCCATGGGGTCACTGAGGGTCAGACATGACTGAGTGACTTTACTTTCACTTTTCACTTTCATGCATTGGAGAAGGAAATGGCAACCCAATCCACTGTTCTTGCCTGGAGAATCCCAGGGAAGGGGGAGCCTGGTGGGCTGCCATCTATGGTGTCACACACAGTTGGACACAACTGAAGCGACTTAGCAGCAGCAGCAGCAGCAAAGGGCTTTATAAAAAGATGCTCAACCTCATAAGACAAAGAAATACATATTAAAACCTCAATGAGACCTTTTTAAAATCATCAGATCAGAAAAATTAAGAAGTACAATATCAAGTGTCACATAAATTTATATGACCCTCTGGAAAACAAGTGGCCATCATCCAGTACAGTTGAAGAGGCGTACACACTTTCCAGTTACACTCCGAGGCAATCCTTTGCAAATGTGCACCAAGAGAGATTCAGAAGCCCATGCCTGTAGCACCATCTGAACTAGAAAAACATGGAAACATCACAAATGTCCACCACCAGTAAATGTATAAAAAGATCATGGTATATTCTGATATACTGCAGTGAAAATAGATGAACTGCAGACAAACATCAGAGATACAACTGAGAGAAAACTACAAGTCAGGGAAGAGAATGTATTCAATCTAATTCCATTTATATAAACCTCAAAAACGTGCACAGCTAAAAATAGGTTGCTCAGGGATTAAAACACATGTGGTATAACTATCAAGAAAAGTAAAGATGGATAAGCATAGAATTCAGGATCGTGGTCCCCTCTGTGTGGAGAGAAAGAGAAGAGAAGGGGTACATGGAGGAGTGAAGGCAATGGTCATGTATTTAATAGGGACTGTGGGTCTGCTGATTTTCACAGTATCTTGAGTTGAATTTTAAAGTATTTTATAAATATTCTTTAGTATCAAATCAAATAAAAAAAGAAGAACAAGATTTCCTCCATTTCTAAACACAAGCAAATTATATTACAGGCCCAGCTGTCATGCTATTTTCTTGGTTTTCTCTTCTGGACTCCCACTGGCATTCCATTCGGCCCTGGATAAACGACACAGTGGTAAAGCAAAGCGGTAAGATCATACCGAGGTTGTAACTGTGGCTTCGCCACTCACACAACTGCATTATCTTAGGCAGACTGCTTACCCTCTTCACGTCTCAGCTTCCAAACTGTAAATAAGGAACAATAAGGGTATCTCTGTCACAGGGTTATGCTAGGGATGGACAATCCCTTCCCAGAAACGTCTGGGCTCAGGAGGGCTTTAGAATTCAGAATTTTTCAGACTGCAGAAAACAAATACCTAACATCCCAGAAGGATCTGGAGGAGCACTCTATAACCAAATACTTTTCATGTTTCTTCAGCAGAACACTGAAAATTGACACTAAAATGAACAAAAACTGTATTATAATCTCATACAGGCTCAAGAGAATTTGAGGGGATAAAGAAAATGCTGTAGGACTGAACTGTGTTAACAGTAATACAACTCTATAAATGTACTGAAAATCGCTGAATTGAACGCTTAAAGCAGGTCAATTTCATGGTATGTAAACTATACCTCAATAAAGTTGTTTAAAAGAAACTGTCAGCTTTAAAAAAAAGTCTCACATCAATTCAGGTGATGTTTTATTACCAAATTGGTTCATTAAAAAAAAATCCAGTTCAGTTTTAGAGATTTTTAAATTCAGAGCTGCGTTTCAGAGAACATGGACCTGTGTTTGTCGAGCTCTCTGAACACACAGGATGTGCTCAGCATGCAAGTGTGTATTACTGTCAGTACTGTTATTTCATTCAGCCTAGTATTTCTCAAGACAGGGTCAATGGGAATTTGGGGTGGGGCAATTCTTCACTGCAATTCAGCCCCACACACTGCCATCCAATAGTGCTCTCAGCACCTGTGACAATTAAAACTGCTCTGCACATTTCTAAGTACTGAAGGAGAATAATGCCGGTTGAGAACCATTAAGCCTATTAAACTCTAAATTCCTTAATGGCAGAGACCAAGTCTTGCTCATCATGGTAAAATGAGACTACTTTGTAGAAGAGCATGTACGAAAATTGCCAGCACGAAGCGGCACTCAAATGTGACTTCATTTCTCTCCTTTTTGATTTTTTATGACTGTTTACATTTTCCATTTTCACCACATTTGAAAGAACATTAAATCAACGACATAATTAAGATATGTGTTGTGAAAGTAACTTCTTAAAACTGCTAGAGTGAACAAAGAAAGCAATGAACATTTTCATATTATGCCATCAAGTCTTTAAGAAATGCTTTACTACTTGCAGAACAGATTTCAGACAAGGTATACCAGTACTTCATCAAGACCCACAGTTTCTTAAGCATTTATTGCTGACTTCCACTGATAGAGGTTCAAAGAAAATGGCACTAACTTATGTGGTAATAAATCAAACAAAGTTCAATCTAACAGCATACTGTGAAAAACTGAAAACAAAAAAGAAGTACTATGACACTGCTATATTGAAAATGGGTAACCAACAAGGGCCTACTGTATAGCACAAGGAACTCTGCTCCGTGTTACGTGGTAGCCTCCATGGGAAGGGAGTTGATGCATGTCTAAGTAAGGCTGAGTCCCTTCACTGTTCACCTGAAACTATCACAACATTGTTAATCGGCTACACACCAATGCAAAATAGAAAGTCAAAAAAAAAAAAGAACTGGGACTTAAAAAAAAAAACATCTATTTCTAAGATACCACCAAAAAAAGAATGAAGTACTATGTTTCCTCTCTTTTTCTTTGTAGCTACAAAGCTCTTAGTCAACCACTGCCACAGTGCAGTCCAGGGCCAGGCGTGCTCCCTATGGCTCTCCCCAGCCCTCCAGGGATGAAATGTACCACCACCCTCTCCCAGGGTCCCCGTCCATGGTTATGATGCTTGCTGCCAAAAATCCAGAAAACAAAACCCACCGTGACAGAGGGACAGACATCGGCTGGCCCAATTCCCTATTTTATAGGTAGAGAAACTAGGAACTGGAGAAACAAAGATACTTGCCCAGATTCACACAATGACATATGAACTAGTCCAGAGGAGAACACAGAGGTCATAAGTACCAGGTCTTTTGATGACCTACACAGCTATCAACAAGGCCTCTTTGTAAGACCACAAGTCAAAATGGAGAAAGGAGTCCTTCACTGCCCTAGAGCTCTGGCACTGGACCAGCCCAGTATAGTCATGACTTGGACCATGTAACACTCTCCATACCTTAGTTCCTTCATCCGTAAAGTGAGGATGAAAGCATCTGCTTTAGAGTAATATGGGGGTACACTGACACAAAACATATAAAAGGCCCTCACTCTCTATGCTGCTGCTGCCGCTAAGTTGCTTCAGTCGTGTCCGACTCTGTACGACCCCACAGACAGCAGCCCACCAGGCCCCACCCTCCCTGGGATTCTCCAGGCAAGAACACTGGAGTGGGTTGCCATTTCCTCCTCCAATGCATGAAAGTGAAAAGTGAAAGTGAAGTCGCTCAGTCGTGTCCGACTCTCAGCGACCCCATGGACTGCAGCCTTCCAGGCTCCTCCGTCCATGGGATTTTCCAGGCAAGAGTACTGGAGTGGGGTGCCATTGCCTTCTCCGCCTTACCTCTTTAACTGTATGTAAATATAAAAGCTGGATAGAAAACATGGAGCACCTGAGGACTCTGACAAGTCAATGGTAGCTGGTAGACCGAGGAAGAAAATCAGAACACAGAGGACCACCAAACCACTGGTGAATTTTCCATTGCTGTATTTGTTCTCTATAGTATTACCCAAGCTGAATTCAAAGGTCCAGCACCCAGAAGCGCTCACTAGGAACAGAAAGAATGAACTTCGAAGAGAAGCCCTCACTTTGCAGCCCAAGGAGTTAAAAAAAAAAAAAAAAAGTAACTCTTCATCTCCTAATGTTCAGGGAAATCCCCTGTATTGGTTTTGCTTTTTTCTGATCTCTCTTACCTCAACCCCTGGCAATCCCAGAGCCACAGAACAACAGTAGAAGTGAGCAGGCACCTAAAATTCAGAGAAAGTGGAATGATTTTCTCTAAGAGGAACTCTAGTTCTAGAAACAAGAGGATAAACCCCCACTGCTGCTGCTTCTCACTGGCCTTCTGCTGCTTAGACCTGCACAATCACAGACAGCAAGCAGCAGAGCAGGAGAAACAGTCCTGCATTTCTGGCTGGAGGCCAGCAAAAGAGGACCTCAGGGAATCAGAATTGTCAGAAAGATTTCAGAGAGAAGGGAACTTAAGGGAATTTATCACAAGGTGGTATATTAGTATTTGGCTCATCTCTGAGCTGTTCACCATGCATCTGATTCTAAACAGCATGCCAACAGCTTTGAGATTTGCCCTTTGGAATAGATGACTGCCAGGTTCCAGACTGGGCAGTGGAATGGAACACACAAACACAGGACAGATTCAAATGGCACTGAAAAAGTTTTGAAAACTGAACTGATGTTAGAAACACAGCCCATGGAATGCAAGTCAAAGCCTGCAACCAGATCAATCATCTGCTTACAGAAGAAAAGATAAACAGTCTCCATAAGATATAAATAAGACCCAGAAAACCATAACATAATATCCGAATGTCTAGAATGCAATCTGAAATTACTCGGCATATGAAATCCAGGTAACTCAACTTGCAAGGAATAAAACAATTAAAAGATATCAACTCGTTGTCTGGCAGAAACCAATACAATTCTGTAAAGCAATTATCCTTCAGTTAAAAAATAAATTTAAAATTTAAAAAAAAAGACATCAATCTCAAGATAACATAGACAATGGAATTATCTAATGAATAGTTTAAAGCAGCTATTATAACCATGCCCCAGGAAGTAAGGCTGAACACTGCTGAAACTAATGGAATGACAGAAAAGTTTAGCCCTGTCCCAAAAAAGACATCAAGAAAAACCAAATGGAAATTTTAGAACTGTGAAAAATACAGTAGTATATTTTAAATGTCACTGGATGAACAAAGAATTACAAAGATAGACAGATTCCAGGAATATGCAGGATATTACTAAAAGGTCTAACAGTCATGTCATCAGAATCCCAGAAAGTGAAGAGTGGGGAAAATATATGAAGAAATACTGGCCGAAAATTTCCTGTATTTGTCAAAAGGCCTCAAGTGACAGTTTAAAGAAACTCAGTTCAGTTCACTCACTCAGTCGTGTCTGACTCTTTGCAAACCCATGGACTACAACACACCAGGCCTCCCTGTCCATCACCAACTCCCAGAGTTTACCCGAACTCATGTCCATTGAATCGGTGATGCCATTCAACCATCTCATCCTCTGTCATCCCCTTATTCTCCTGCCTTCAATTTTCCCAGCATCAGGGTCTTTTCAAATGAGTCAGCTCTTCGCATCAAGTGGCCAAACTACTGGAGTTTCAGCAAACCCTAAACAGGATAATCTCAGAGAAATCCATATCCAGATCTATCATAATCAAAATGCTAAGAACTACAAAGAAAAAAATCTTCAAAACAGCCAGAGGGAAACAGTATATAACATATAGGGAACAATGATTTAAATGACTTCTCAGAAGAAACCATGGAGGTCAGAAAGTAGAGAAACAGTATTTACCAAGTGCTGAAAAGAACTGTCAGCCCAGAATTCTATAAACATCCTTCGAAAAATGAAGGTGAATGACATTTTCAGAGGTTGGTCCCATCACTTCAAGGCAAATAGATGGGGAAACAACGAAAACAGTGACAGACTTTATAATCTTGGGCTCCAAAATCACTGCAGAATGGTGACTGCAGCCATAAAATTAAAAGACGCTTGCTCCTTGGAAAACAGGTATGACCAACCTAGACAGCAATATTAAAAAGCAGAGACATTACTTGGCCAACAAAGGTCCATCTAATCAAAGCTCTGGTTTTTCCAGTAGTCACGTATGCATATGAAAGTTGGACCATAAAGAAAGCTAAGCGCCGAAGAACTGATGCTTTTGAACTATGGTGTTGGAGGAGACTCTTCAGAGTCCCTTGGACTGCAAGGAGATCAAACCAGTCAATCCTAAAGGAAATCAGTCCTGAATATTCATTCAAAGGACTGATGCTGAAGCTAAAACTCCAACATTTTGGCCCCTTGATACAAAGAACTGACTCAGGAAAAGACCCTGATGGTGGGAAAGATTGAAAGCAGGAGGAGAAGGGGATGACAGAGGATGAGATGGTTGGATGGCATCACCGCCTCGATGGACATAAGTTTTAGCAAGCTCCAGGAGTTGGTGATGGACAGGGAAGCCTGGCGTGCTGCAGTCCATGGGGTCACAAAGAGCTGGACACGACTGAGCGATAACTGATTCACTTGGTTGTACAGAAGAAACTAATACAATACTGTAAATCAACTATACTCCAATAAAAATTTTTTAGAAAGAAAAAAATTTTAATGCTGCCAACAAATTAGATAAGGTACATGAAATGGATAAATTCTTAGGAAGAAACTACTAATACTGACTCAAGAAAAAATAGTAACTCTGAACAGGTCTATGGTTAAGTAAGGAGACTGAATTAGTAACCAAAAATTCCCAGAAAGAAGAGCGCAGGCCCACATGGTAGTGAATTCTACCAAATGTTTAAAGAAGAATTAATGCCAATCCTTCATGAACACTTCCACAAAAATCAGAAGCCTTACCTTGATATTAAACCAGGTAAAGATATCACAAGAAAAAGACTACATATAAAATCCAAAAACTTGTAATGATAAAACACTCGACAAAACTAGGAATAGAAGGAAACTTTTTTGGTCTAAAAAAATTATGAAAAACCATAGCTAACATCATAATTAATGGTGAAAGATTGAGGGTTTTCCCAAGATCAACAGATATATTTAAATGAAATGTTAACAAATATTCAAATAATACAAAAGGAGGCAGAAAATGGGCAATAGAAGAATGAAAAAGAGACAAAAGAATATAAATAATAAAATGGTACACCTAAATATAAACATATTGATAATGTGTGGATGATCTAAACACATTTATGAAAACAGAGATCATCCTCAATGAAATAAATCAAAGAGGACCTACGTAAATAGAGAAATACACTATGTTTATGAATTGGAAAATTCAATATTATAGCTGACCCTTGAACAACATAGGTTTGAACGGTACAGGTCCACTTATACGTGGATTTCTCTCAGTAAATACAGATGCAGTTCTACATGATCCACGGATAGCTGACTCAGCAGATGTGCAGCTACAGATATAGACAGCCAACTACAGTTATACACAGATTTTTGACTGCACAGAGGGTCAGCACCTCTAACTCCTACATTGCTCAAGGGTCAACTGCAGTTAACGTGTAAATTCTACCTAAATCTGTAGATTCAATGCAATCAAAGTAAGCTTCTTTAATTCCAGCAAGCTGAATCTGAAACTTAAGTGAAAAGGCAAAGAAACTAGAATAGAAAAAAACAATTCCTAAAAATAAGAATAAAGTTGGAAAATTCAAAACACTTGATTTAAGACTTAGAGCTGTACTGGTGAATGAATAGATCCATGGAACAGAACAGAATCCAGAAAAAGTCTCAAGTATGGATGGCCAGTTGATTTTTGACAAATGTACAGATAATTCTATTGAGAAAGGATAGGCTTTTCAACAACTCACGATGGAACAACTGGACACCCGTGTGCAAGAAACAAACAAAAAGTACCCTCAACCTAAGCCTCATACTTTATACAAAAACTCAAAACGGATCACAGATTTTAATATAAAACTATAAAAATTTTAGAAATAACACTAGAGAAGAAGTATATAATCTGGGAGAAAGTATAACCCCTCAAAGAAAAAAACTGAGAAGTTGGATGTCATCAACAAGAAAACTTTTGCCCTATAAAAGACATTTCAGAGACAGAAAAAACCAGTTACAAAGTAGTAGAAAATATCTGGAAATTACATATCTTACAAAAGACCTAGATGCAAAATACATAAGGAATAACAATCCAGGAAATAATAATAATAATCCAGGCTCAGGTAAAATGATTTTGCTTCAAAGTCATGATGGTTTTTCACCATTATTGTATTTCAGTATATGTTCTTTCAATTTTTATATAACCCTACCTACTTGCCAACAATATTAACAGAAGGCAAACCTTACTGATTGCAACAGTAAGAAACCAAACAAACAATCCAATTTTTTAAATGGGAAAAAGATAAAGACAGATACCTCACCAAAAAGGATATACAGATGGCAAATAATCAAATGAAATGATGCTTAGCATCATTATCCATTCAGTTCAGTTCAGTAGCACAGTCGTGTCTGACTCTTTGGGACCCCATGAATCGCAGTACGCCAGGCCTCCCTGCCCATCACCAACTCCCAGAGTTTACCCAAACTCATGTCCATGGAGTGGGTGATGCCATCCAGCCATCTCATCCTCTGTCGTCCCCTTTTCCTCCTGCCCCCAATCCCTCCCAGCATCAGGGTCTTTTCCAATGAGTCAACTCTTCACATGAGGTGGCCAAAGTATTGGAGTTTCAGCTTCAGCATCAGTCCTTCCAATGAACACCCAGGACTGATCTCCTTTAGGATAGACTGGTTGGATCTCCTTGCAGTCCAAGGGACTTTCAAGAGTCTTCTCCAACACCGCAGTTCAAAAGCATCAATTCTTTGGCACTCAGCTTTCTTCACAGTTCAACTCTCACATCCATACATTACCACTGGAAAAACCATAGCCTTGACTAGATGGACCTTGGTTGGCAAAGTAATGTCTCTGCTTTTCAATATGCTGTCTAGTTTGGTCATAACTTTCCTTCCAAGGAGTAAGTATCTTTTAATTTCATGGCTGCAATCACCATCTGCAGTGATTTTGGAGCCCAAAAAAGTAAAGTCTGACACTGTTTCCCCATCTATTTCCCATGAAGTGATGGGACTAGATGCCACGATCTTAGTTTTTTCTGAATGTTGAGCTTTAAGCCAACTTTTTCACTCTCCCCTTTCACTTTCATCAAGAGGCTTTTTAGTTCCTCTTCACTTTCTGCCATAAGGGTGGTGTCATCTGCATATCTGAGGTTATTGATATTTCTCCTGACAATCTTGATTCCAGCTTGTGCTTCTTCCAGCCCAGCGTTTCTCATGATGTACTCTGCATATAAGTTAAATAAGCAGGGTGACAATGTACAGCCTTGACGAACTCCTTTTCCTATTTGGAACCAGTCTGTTGTTCCATGTCCAGTTCTAACTGTTGCTTCCTGACCTGCATGCAGGTTTCTCAAGAGGCAGGTCAGGTGGTCTGGTATTCCCATCTCTTTCAGAATTCTCCACAGTTTATGGTGATCCACACAGTCAAAGGCTTTGGCATAGTCATTATCCATTAGGGAAGTAAAAATTAAAACCAAAATGAGATACCACTAAACACTTATTAGAAAGACTAAAATAAAAGGTACTGACACTATTAAGTGTTGACAAGGATGCAAAGTAATTGGAACTTCCATATATGTCTGATGGGAATGCAAACTAGTACGGCCATGCCACTCTGTGACAACAGTGTGGCAGTTTCTTACAACATTAAACACACATTTACTATATGATCCCACAATTCTGCTCCTAGGTATTTACACTAGAGACATCAACTTATAGTCACACAGAAACTGGTGTGTTTCTAGCATCTATACTGAAAAATCACCAAAAACTAGAAATAAAATTTCCTTCGACAGGTGAACTGTGATATATCCATAAACGTAATACTACTCAACAATCAAAAGGAACTATTGCTACACTGTTGAACATGGATAAACCTCAATGGCATTATACTGAGTGAGTGTATGTACATGATATTCTAAAAAAGACAAAAGTCTACAGTGATGCAGAACAAATCAGAGGCTGCCCAGGGCTGGGGTGAAGGGAGAGTGTAATTGTAATTACTTTTTGTAACAAGGCCAGATGATCAAGTTTTGGGGTAGTGGAGCTGGTCTGTGTTCTGATTGTGTGGTGGGTGGACATGAGAAGTCTTTTATGTGTTAAAGCTCACATAACTGTACATCAAAAACAACACCAATTATGGTATGTTAATTTTTTAAATTAAAAAAAAAAAAAGACTCATCTGGGCAGGGTCTATCCACATAAAACAAAAAAAACTATGGGCAGAGAAAAGAGCCCTTGGAAAGATGCAGGCAGGTACTCTATGTGTACCAGACCAAACAAGGTCTAGTCTTCCTTCCTAATAGGTCATCTGCAACTGATGAGACAGACAAAGAGAGAAACGGAGCAACACTGAGAATGACTTAAAGAGGGGGGGAAAGGAAAAAAAGAGATGAGTCAATACAGCAGTAAAGGCAAGACCTATGAGCTTTACGTATAGAAAGCCATAAATCCCCCTTTTATCCTTGCTTTTTGTTGATTTATTTCTCTATTCCCTGGGAAGAGCTTCATAGGAAAACAGAAAAAAGCAGCCTGAAGGAAACAGGGCAAAGGGCAGGAGAATCTCCCTCCAAACTGAACTCCACAGTACAGCCCTCCTACATCGCGTTCTGTCACCATGACTGAGATCCCTGTTCAAAGGTTCAATATTTTCCATGGTTTTATAAAACACAGGGTGATAAAAAACATAGCTGGAAATTCCAGTACTGATTCATCTCACAAGTGCGTGATACTAAATGCTTGATACATCTTGTTTTTTCAGTTTCTAATTCAATAATCTGGGTATAGCACTCTCAAGGGACACTTAGATACACCACCCAGATCCCAGAAATAGTGTGAGAGAGGCTCAGGAAAAATGATTTTGCTTCAAAGTCATGGTTTTTCACCACTATTGTATTTCAGTATAGAGTCTTTCGATTTTTATATAACCCTACCTACTTGCCAACAATATTAACAGAATACAAATTTAAAAGGAGGGGGTTGTTATTCGTGATTCAGTGGATGCAAGCATGTCGAGGGGAGTTTGCTATCACCCTATCCCCAGGAGAACGCTTTCCCATTCATAATCAGAAACCGTCATCGAACTCTACAGATGAAGGAATCAGCTTTAGCAATTATTAATCAACAAAGTATGTACGCTGATTTCCCACTGAGTGCAAGACCATGTGTTGGTTCCTCAGTGGTGACAACAAGATAAAATGTCAGCCACCAAGATGTATTAACCTCATGCAGTGAAAGCCACACACACACATACACACACACACACAGAATTGTGAGAGAAGGAACAACCAACCAGCTAATCCCTACCCTTAAGAAAACTAAACTGTAAGTAAGGAGGGATGATGAAGGCATTTGGAAAAGACCTAGGAAGTGGGGATCAGCTCAAAGGGCACATTCAATCCCATGGCCATCTTTTGGGCTGAAACAAAGGCACACAAAGAAAGGAGTCTCTTGAGTTCATCAGGGCGAGCTCACAGAGAAGTGAAGTCTGGGGGTGGGGAACCCACACACAATATTGTGCCTGGAGAGGAGGGACAACCCATCTCTTAGGATGATGTGAGGCTGGAGGCAGCGGGGACTCCTGTGAATGTAGTTTTTATAAACAGCAGTTTACTGGCTCACAACTCCTTCCACTTTTGTAAATAATTTTTATTATTTAGATTACATACTTTATTTTTGCCTGTGGTATGATAATGAAAATGCCAATTTTAAAACACACATGCACACACACAACTTAAGACACTTTCAAAAAGTATTTACACAGCTGTGTTTTGTAGCATAATTTTGCAGATTAGCACAAGTTTCTAAGTAACAGAAACTTGTATGGAGCATGGAAAGCTCCTCTCACAAAGGCTTATCACAGTCCGCAGAAGAACCTTTGAACTTAATCCTAACAGTCCTGATTGGTACCTTCTCTTCCAACCAGGTACTGACTGCCAGGGAATCAAATCTGTTGACTGTATTGGGCTAAACATTACACAACCTGGTATCCTAGCCCATGTGTGACATGTGTACCTGGGACTTGTAAAATAGCTGGGAGAAGACTCTACTTAGACCTCCCTGGTGGACCAGTGGTAAAGAATCTGCCTACCAACGCAGGGGACACAGGTTCAATCCCTGGTCCAAGAAGATTCCACATGCCGCAGAGCAACTAAGCCTGTGTGCTGCAATTACTGAAGCCCTCGCACCCTAGAGTCTGCGCCCTGCAACAGAAGCCACCGCAATGAGAATCCATGCACCGCAACGAGAGAGCAGCCCCACATCACCACAGCTAGAGAGGGCCCACACAGCACCAAAGACCTAGTGCAGCCAAAAATATTATTAAAAAAAAAAAGATGCTATTTAGTTACACTGTTTCAATTGCTTTGAGAATAAAATGGTTCTCACTACAAATTTTTAACAACTATCTTTTTCTCATCAGAAAATATTCTTTATAGAAATTGTGAAATCATACCCACACGTACCTCTTACTATGCTCTGAAGAGACACATGGGTAATTGCCTGGAATCTACATATGGTGAATAGTCTAAGATGTTCACACAGACATATGAGCAGGGAAGCTGCATCTACCTAGAAGATTTTTAAAGTCTGCCATATTTACTGCTCTCCAGCCGTAGTTGTGCCTTCTCATTATTGGGGGTCACATTTCAGAGCTGTACCCTTGATCATAATTCTGGAACCTGAACTACTTTCTACCTGAACCAAAGATAACTCTAAGCTGACGACTGTTCTGGACTCCTTCCCCCCAGCCACTGTCCTCTAGCTCTTATTCACAAACAAAATGGTTATGTTTAGCCTGTACCCTCATCCTGGGGTAATGTCTTTCTCTTATCAGTAGGCCCTGATTTCTTTTCAGGCCACTGAATGTGGCCCTAAGGGGAAAAAACCTATTCCCCATTCCTAACTCTTTCAAGCTGTGTGGTTTTAGCATGGCACTTAACCTCTCTGAGCCTCCCCTCAAGTACAGACAACAATGGCACATGCCTTATAGGATTAAGTAGGATAACAAACACACCACTCGGAATACAGTGCAACATAAGAATGTTCATCAAAATGTTTGCACCTTGTTTTATGTCCCTGGATATGTTTTAGTGTTTCCTGGTTTATAGTCCATGGGAACTGGAACAGAATTTGTATCCTGCTGTTGTGTTGGGAAAAAAAAGAGTGCTCATCAAACACTAGCTCCCGATGACATGGCAGGGGGACCTGGTTACAACAGCAGTGGTAGTAATATTTCCTTATCCCCACCAGTATGTGTCTTTGATGAGTGGTAGTAATTTGTTCTTGGAGAAGGCAATGGCAACCCACTCCAGTACTCTTGCCTGGCAAATCCCATAGACGGAGGAGCCTGGTAGGCTGCAGTCCATGGAGTCGCTAGGAGTCAGACACGACTGAGCAACTTCACTTTCACTTTTCACTTTCATGCATTGGAAAAGGAAATGGCAACCCACTCCAGTGCTCTTGCCTGGAGAATGCCAGGGATGCGGGAACCTGGGGGGCTGCCATCTACGGAGTCGCACAGAGTCGGACACGACTGAAGCGACTTAGCAGCAGCAGCAGCAGCAGCAGTGATTTGTTCTTAAAATAAGGGGTAACAGGAAGAGAGCAGAGGTACTCCTGGAGGCTCTGCAGCCAGGTGGTGATGTGGAGGGACAGTGTAAACACATTTTTTTTAATAACTTGATAACTAAGAAACAGGGACTGTGTGAAACACAAGCCTAGCCTAATTAGATAAGTTCCAGAAATTAGGAATTTACTGAAAACTTCACTGAAATGCTCCACTAATTTGTAGCAAGTTCATTCTGAATGTGTCAACTAGAATACATTCACATAAATAAAACAGCATTACTGTATTTTTTAAATTATTGGTTGATTGATTTGGTTTTGCCGGGTCCTAGCTGCAGCATGCGGGATCTTTAGTTGTGGCATGCAGGATCTATTTCCCAGTGCAGGGACTGAACCTGGGCCCCCTGCATTGGGAGCATGGAGTCTTAGCCACTGGACCACCAAGGAAGTCCCCCAAACAGCATTAATTTAAACTGCTTTCTAAGCTAAGACAGTGTTTCCCTGTAGTGGTTCTTAGTGTCCCTGCTTTAATGCATGTGCAGGCAGCTTGATTTGTGTCTGCAAGTAATTTTTTAGTGCTCCTGAGAGCTTTTAACATAACTCTGAAGCAACTGTACTCTTATATCAGGTCAGCCCTGCACCGTTCTGTCCTGTGTTCATTAAGCACCCAGCAGGTAAAGATACAGCAGGGACACACAGAAGAATAAAACGTAGCTACAGGCCTGAAGAAGTTTATAGTTTAGAAAGGAAGGGAATTCACAGGAATACTAAATCTTTTATAAAGTGTATCGTGGAAATCAGGAGTTTAAGACAGCAGCACAGGAAGAGCCTGAACTTACCTCCTTCTATGGACACAACAAATTGACAGCTACATATGGAATAACTGTTCTCCAAAAAGGACCCAAGGACTACATAAACAGTGGCTTCATAACCAAAAACAGAGATGCACCCAGACTAGTAAGAGGCAGAGACTGAGTCTCACCCGGGAACCCCGAGAGGTACGGTGCCCCGCGGGAGTAAAGAGATAGACAAAATACAAAATTCCCCCTTGAGGAGAGAAAGGACTATGTCACACATTTGGTCTCAAACCAGAAAAAAAAAAAGAGCCCCCAAAATGGCTGGTTTCTAAAATCAACAGGGAGTAAGTCCAGGGAACCACAGAACTGTAGGGAACTGAGAATCTGCTCTTAAAGGAGTGCAGACCACTGACCCTGAGACCCAGCAAAGAACCAACAGTATAGAAAGTGCCAGGACCATAAGTGATGGAGAACCACCCACTACCCCCACAGCAGCTGCCAGAAAGGCGGGAACCTTCAGGAACGTTCTCTGGTGTTCATCTCATTCTAACTTGCTGGTGACAGAGCTGGCAGACACCATTTGTCCAGCACCACCCCACACCCACATGGTGCGGCAGCACAGGCCTGCCACGACCTCAAGGGCAGGCATGAGGGGTGCCCCCTGAGCGCTGCACTGTGAAGGCCAGAGGAGACTGCACTTTCGGGCCCCACAGATCATCTCCCTTGTAATACTACACATTCCAGACTGGGAGAGGCAGCCCTTTCATCTAATGCATACAGACAAATAAAAAGAGTCAGGCAAAATGAGGTGACTTAGGAAGTTGTTCCAAACCAAAGGAAAAAACAAATCCCCAGAAAAAGACCTAACAAAATGGAGATAAGCAACCTAATTGATAAAGGATTCACAGTAATAGTCATAAAGGTGCTCACTGATCTCGCGAGAAGAATGGATGGACGCAGTGATAACTTCAAAGACATACAAAATACAAGAAAGTAACAAACAGAGGTTATGACTGAACTGAAGATACAACTGAGGGGCTCAACAGAGGACTGGATGAAGTAAAAGCACAAATCAACATGACAAAGCAATGGAAATCACTCACACAGGGCAGCAAGATGAAAAAAGAAGTTTTAAAAGGAAGGAAACCTTAAGGGACCTCTGGGACATCATCAAAGCAGAACAACATTCACATTGTAGGGGTTACAGAAGAAGAGAGAAAGGGTCAGAAAAAATATTTGAAGAAATTATGGCAGAAACTTTCCTAATCTGGGAAAGGAAACAAATATACAGCTCCAGGAAGCTCATAAAGTTACAAATAAAATGAATCCAGAAAGAACCACACCAAGACACATTATAATTAAAATAGTAAAACTTAAGGATAAAGAGAATCTTAAAAGTAGCAAGAGGAAAACAACTTATTATATACAACGGAAACCCCACAAAACTATTATTCAGTAGAAACTGTCTAGGTCAGAAGGGCATGGCATGATATATTCAAAAGGCTGAAAGGAAAAGACTACCAACCAAGCATCCTCTACCTAGCTAGCAATGTTATCTTTCAAATTTTAAGAAGAGATCAAGAGTTTCCCAGACAAGCATCACCAGCCCTACAAAAAAAAATGTTAAATGAACTTTTTAAGCAGAAAAGGCCATAACTAAAAATACATGAAAGAAAAAAATTTCAGTGGTAAAGGCAAATATGTAGTAAAGGTTGTAAATCAACTACTTAAAAAGCTTGTATGAAAGTTAAACAAAAGTAGCAAAAATCAGTAACTACAGTATCTACTTGAGGGGAAAAAATACAAATTTGTAAATTATGAAATATGGGGAAAGAATAGAGTTTATATCAGATTGGTACAAAAGTAATTGTGGTTCAGACCATGACTTTTAAATCATTAAACTAGACTCAAAAACATCTTTATTAATCAAAATAGGAACCATTACAATCAAACATTTTTGCCAATGAAAATCCGTGCTTTGGGATTTGACAAACTCTTGGAAAGCATTTTCTGCCTCCTGCTGGTTGTGGAAACATTCTCCCTGAAAAAAGTTGTCAAGATGTTTGAAGAAGTGGTATTCGGTTGGTGAGAGGTCAGGTGAATATGATGGATGAGGCAATACTTTGTAGCTCAATTCATTCAACTTTTGAAGCATTGGTTGTGCGATGTATGGTCGGGTGTTGTCGTGAAGAATTGGGCCCATTCTGTTGATCAGTATCAACTGAAGCACTGCAGTTTTCGATGCACCTCGTCAATCTGCTGAGCATACTTCTCAGATGTAACAGTTTCACCAGGATTCAGAAAGCTATAGTGGATCAGACAGGCAGCAGAACACCAAACAGTGACCATGACCTTTTTTGGGTGCAAGTTTGGCTTTTGGAAGTGCTGGAGCTTCTTCTTGGTCCAACCACTGAGCTAGCTGTCACCAGCTGTCATACAAAATCCATCTTTCATTGCAGGTCTCAAACTGATGGAGAAACAGTTCATCGTTGGTGCATAGAATAAGAGACTGTGACACTTCAAAACAACAATTTTTTGATTTGCGGTCAGCTCATGAGCACCCACTTATTGGCCTTTTTCACCTTTCCAATTTGCTTCAAATGTTGAATGACCACAGAATGGTTGATGCTGACTTCTGTGGAAACTTCTCATGTAGTTGTTTGTAAGAGGATCAGCTTTGATGATGCTCTCCACTGATCATTGTCAACTTCTGATGGCTAGCCACTATGCTCCTCATGTTCAAGGCTCTCGTTTCCTTCTCAAAATTTCTTTGTGAATCACCACTGCACTGCACATTCATTAGCAGTTCCTGGGCGAAATGCGCTGCTGATGTTGCAAGTTGTCTCCACTGCTTTACAACCCATTTTGAACTTGAATAAGAAAATCATTCGAATTTTCTTTTTGTCTAACATCATTTCTATAGACTAAAGTAATTATGAACAGCAAATAAGTTATGCAGAAAAACAAAGAAATGTGCATTAAAATGATGTATAACATAACCACATTTAAGAATGTATTCCAATGTCAAAGGGTAAAGTTCAATAATGCAAAACCGCAATTACTTTCACAACAACCTAACAGACTACATTTGAACATAGGTGACCATCAACTTAGGATAAACTACCATATATATATATGTGTGTGTTTGTATATGTACATATCATTATACATATGTTGTTATATATGAACCTCATAGTAACCAAAAACTAAAAACTTGTAATGTGTGTATGTTAAGTTGCTTCAGTCATGTCCAACTCTTTGCAAGCCTATGGACCGAAGCCTACCAGGCTCCTCTGTCCATGGGATTATCCAGGAAAGGATACTGGAGTGGGTTGCCATGCCCTCCTCCAGGGGATCTTCCTGACCCAGGGATTTTTCCCACGTCTCTCATGTCTCTTGCATTGGCAGGCGGGTTCTTTATCACTAGCACCACCTGGGAAGCACCGAAACTTATACTAGATACACATAAGAGAGAAAGGAATCCAAACACAAAACTAAAAAAAGTCTTCAAACCACAAGGAAAAAGAACAAGAAAAAAGGAAGAAAAACGGCAAAAACAACGCAAAAAAATTAACAAAATGTCAGTAAGTCATATCAATCAATAACTACTATAAATGTAAATGACTAGACTAAGTTCTTTAATCAAAACACACAAAGTAGCTGAATGGATAAAAAATCTCACCTATATATTGCCTATAAGAGATCCACTTCAGATCTAAACACATACACAGAGACTGAAAGTGAAGAAATGGAAAAAGATATTCCATGCAAATGGAAATGAAAAGAAAGCTGGGGTAGCAATACCTGTGTCAGATAAAACAAGCTTTAAAACAAAGACAAGGCAGTGCACTGCATAGTGATCAACTCCAACAACAGGACGTAACATTTGTAAATACACAGGCATCCACAGAGAAGCACCTACATACATAAAACAGGATTAACAGACATAAAGAAAAGAAATAACAGCAATACAATAATGATAGGAAACTTTAATACCCTACTTAAATCAACGGCTAGAAAGACCACCCAGACATAAAATCAATTCAAAAAGTTTAGCCTTAAATAACACATTAGACTAGACTGACCTTGGTAAACAGACCCAGAACATTTGAACCAAAAACAGCAGAATGTGCATTTTTTTCAAGAGCAGGTGGAACATTCTCCAGTACAGATCCCATGTTAGACCACAAAGCAGGTTTCAATAAATTTAAGACTGATATCATATCAAGCATCTTTTACAACAACAGTATGAAACTAGATATTAATAGCAAGATGACATACAAACATATGGAGATTAAATAGGCTATTAAACAACCAATAGGCAAACAAAGAAATCAAATAGGAAATCAAAATACTCCTTGAAACAAATGAAAATAAAAATACAATGTTCCAAAAAATCCACAAGACACAGAAAAAGCAGTTTTAAGAAGAAAATTTGTAGCAATATAAGCTTATCTCAAGAAATAAGAAAAATCTCAAATAAACTATTTTTATAAGTAAAGCAACTAGAAAAAGTAAAACATTCAAGGCCCAAAGTTAGGAGAAATCAGAGTGAGACTGAAACAAAGACTAAAGCAATGGAGAATACCAATAAAATTAAGATCTGGCTCTTTGAAAAGACAAAATTGATAAACCTTCAGTCAGTCTTATCAAGGAAAAAAAAAGCAAGACCCCAAATAAATAATACCAGGAATGACAGAAGAGAAATTACAACCAATATCACACACCAAAAAGAAAAGGATCTTAAGAAAATACTATGAAAAATAATATATCAACAAATTGGACAATCTAGATGAAGTTGATAAATTCCTAGAAAAACACAAGCTGCTAGAACTAAATCATGAATAAATCAATTACTAATAATAAGAACAATCAGCAGTCAAAAAACTCCCACACACAAAATCCAGGACTAGACGGCTTCACGAGTGAATTATACCAAACATTTAAAAAGGAGTTAATACCTATCTTTCTAAAACTATTCCAAATAATTGAAGAGGAAGGTATGATTCCAAACCCATTTTTATAAAACAGCATAACCATGACATCAAAAAGAAAATTATAAGCCAACATCACTGATGAATTTAGATGCAAAAATCCTCAACAAAACACTAGCAAACCAAATCCAATGATATAGTAAAAGGATCATACATCATAATTAACCAGGATTTATTTCAGGAATGCAAGGATAGCTCAACATCTGCAAATCAATGTGATACACCACATTAATGAAGGCTAAAAATCGTATTTTCATCACAATAGATGCATAAACAGTTTTTGACAAAATTCAACATCCCTATATAATTTTAAAATCTCCCACCAAACTGCATAGAGAGGCAACATGCCTCAACATAATAAAAGTTACATATGACAAAACCCATAGCTAACATCTTTACTCAATGGTGAAAAGCTAAAAGCTTTTCCTCTAAGATCAGAAATAAAACAAGGATAACCACTTTCATCACCCCTTCTCTCAAGAGGGTATTAGAAGTCCTAGCCACAGCATCTAGGCAAGAAAAAGAAATACAAGGCATTTAAATTGGAAAGAAAGAAGTAAAACTGTCACTGTTTGCAAATGACATGATACTATATATTAAAAACCCTAAAGATGCCACCAGAAAGGGCCCAGCCCTACCCATCAATGAACACACACAAGCCCCAGCACAACCACAGCTGCACCCTGCTGTGGCAAGACCCTTGCCACAGACCAGCAGTCCATAGCCAGCCCCCGGGCCTCCTGGGCCCAACAATCACCCACTGGCAGACCAATACCAGGCCTGAGACACCTTGTGCCCTTTGGCCACCCACCGCAGAATCCGACCCCACTCCTCAGTGGGCTGACACAAGCTTCAGGACCCTCTGGGCCTCACAGTCAGCTGTGTGAGAAAACAGCTCCTCCCATCGACAGTCTGACATTAGCTCTGGGATCCATGAGCCTGCAGCCAGAGACTCCAGGACCCAGCTTCACCCACCAGTGGGCAGGAACTAGCCCCAGAAACGCCAGGGCCCCAGTCATACACACCAGCAGGTAGACACTAGCCTCAGGATCACTACAGCCCTGCAGCCTGCCTTGTCAAGACCCAGCCAACACACCAGCAGGCCAGCACCAGTCTGGGGACCAAGCAGGCTCCAGCTCTGCCCACTAGCAGGCCAACTCCATTCTGGAACATCTTGACCCCTCTAGTCTATGGCCCTTGGAGCCAACTCCACTCACAGCAAGCAGATACCAGCTTTGGGATCCCTAGAACCCTGCAGTCAGAGGCTGGGGACCAAGTTCCACTCACCAGTAGAAACAGCACTGGCACCTCCTGGGCCCCAGCAGCAAGCCAACACCAGCTTTGAGATACCCTGAACTCCTCAAACAGCCACCTCAGGATCCAGTCCCACCCTCCAGCCCCAAAGTGGGCGAGCACCAGCTTTGGGACACTCCGGAACCCACAGCCAGCCATGTCAGGAACTGCTACACTCCCAACCCAAACCCCAAACAAAATAGCACGCCAACACTAGATCTAGGAAGACTTGGCTCTGCAATCATCCACCTCAGAACCCAGCTCTGCCCCATGAGTGAGCCAGCATTAGCCCTGGGACCTGCCAGGGTTCTACAACCAGCTGCATCATCACTTGGCCCTACCAACCAGTGTCCAGCAGCCTCCACACAAGGCAGGGCCTGGCAAACAACCAGATTAGGGACCAATCACGACTACCAGGTGGCCCACAGCAGTCAGCCCACCACAAAGAAGGACCCATGCAACCCACAGAGGGGGCACTCCTGGAGCATATGGCTCTGGTGACCAGAGGGAAGTGCACTGCTGTGATTCATAGGCCATATCCTACAGAAGCTCACTTCACAAAGGTCAGGAAACACAACCAACCTAGTAGAAACATAGAAATAAAAGCAGAAAATTAAGAAAAATGAGTCAACAGAGGAACATGTTCCAAATGAAGGAACAAGACAAAACCTTAGAAGAATTAAATGAAGTAGAGATGGGCAATCTACTTGAGAAAGAATTCAAGCTAATGATCACAAAGATGATCAAAGAACTTGGGAGAAAAGTTGATAAACAGAATCAGAAGTTAGAACTTTTAAATAAAGAGTTAGAAAACACTGAGTTGGTTAAAAGGTTTGCTCCGTTTTTTCAGTAAGATGGTTCTAATAGCTCTTAGTTGTCTTTAACTTCATTCAAAACAATTTTATTAGATTCTATTGTGACAGCTGTCATATGAGCATGCATTTAAAAACATTTGTCAAAATTGCTGTATTTTGTGTATCCATGTTAATATTGAAGATGGGAGGAAAAAGCAACATTTTTGGTATATTATGTTTTATTATTTCAACAAAGGTAAAAATGCAACTGAAACACATACAAAAAAAGATGTGTGCAGTGTATGGGGAAGGGAAGATGCTATAACTGATCAAATGTGTCAAAAGTGGTTTGTGAAGTTTTTCATGCTGAAACTTTCTCATTTAACAAAGCTCCACAGTTGGGTAGATCAGTGGAAGTTGATAGCAATCAAATAGAGACATTAACTGAGAACAAGCAACATTATACCATGCAGGAGATGGCCAACAAACTCAAAACAGTCAAGTCAAGCACTGAAAATCATCTGCACCAGCCTAGTTGTGTATATTGCTTTGATGTTTGGATTCCACATAAGTTAAGCAATAAAAACCTTTTTAACCATATTTCCGCATGTGGTTCTCCACTTAAACATAATGAAAACGTTCCACTTGTAAAACAAATTGTGACAGGCAATGAGAAGTGGATATTTTATAAATAATGTGGAATGGAAGAGATAGTAGGGCAACTGAAATGAACCACCACCACCAACCACACCAAAGGCCAGTCTTCAACCAAAGAAGGTGATGTTGTGCATATGGTGGAACTAGAAGTGAGTCCTCTATTATGACCTCCTTCTTTAAAACCAAACAATTAATTCCAACAAGTATTGCTCCCAATTAGACCAGCTGAAAGTAGCACTTGACAAAAAGCATCCAGAATTAGTCAACAGAAAATACATAATCTTCCATCAGGATAACAACGATGGCATGTTTCTTTGGTGACCATGTAAAAACTATTACAACCGGGTTGGGAAGTTCTGATTCATCCACTATATTCACCAGACTGCATCTTCAGATGTTCATTTATTTTAGTCTTTACAAAATTCTCTTTTAATGGAAAATTTCAATTCCCTGGAAGACTGTAAAAGGCACCTGGAACAGTCCTGTGCTTAAAAAGATAAAAAGCTTTGGTAAGATGGAATTATGAAGTTGCCTGAAAAATGGCAGAAGACTGTGAAACAAAGCCATGAACATGTTGTTCAATAAAGTTCTTGGTGAAAATGAAAAATATATCTTTTTTACTTAAAAACTAAAGGAGTTTTTTGGACAACCCAATATAAAGAATCAAAAACAGAGGTGAAAAATATACTAGAAGGAATTGATAGTTGATTAAATGATTCAGAGGAACAGATCAGTGAGCTATAAGACAGTAGTGGAAATCACTTAAGTTGAACAGAAAAAAGAAATAAAAACAAATGAGAACAGTTTACAAGATCTCTGGAACAACATCATGTTGTTGTCCCAGATTAGTAAACATCATGTTTACTAATAGTCACAGGATAGGGGTTCCAGAAGGAGAAGAGAGAGAGAGAGAAAGGGGCAGAAAACATATCTGAAGACCCAATAGCTGAAAATTTCCCTAACCTTGGAAAGGTAACAGACCTCCAAGTTCAAGAAGCACATAGAGTCCCCAAAGGATCAGCCCAAAGAGGTCTGCATGAAGATGCATTGTAATTAAAATGGCAAAAATCAAAGATAAAGAGAGACTATCTAAAGCATCAAGGGAAAAATCAACAAGCTGTATATAAGGAACTCCCAGAAAGCCATCAGTTTACTCTTTAGCAGAATCTCTGCAGGTCAGAACAAGGTAACACAATATATTTAGAGTGCTGAAAGGGGAAAAACCTACAGCCAAGTACACTCTACCCATCAAGGCTTTCACACAGATTTGTTGGAGAAATCAAAAGTTTTAAGACAAGCAAAAGCTGAGGCTAAGAGTCAACTCACTGGAAAAGATCCAAATGCTGAGAAAGATTGAGGGCAGGAGGAGAAGGGCGTGACAGAGGATTAGATGGTTGGATGGCATCTCTAACTCAATGAACATGAGTTTGAGCAAACTCCAGGAGACAGTGAAGGACAAGGAAGCCTGGCATGCCACAGTTCACGGGGTCACAAAGAGTTGGACATGACTTGGAAACTAACCAACAATGAAAGTTAAAAGAGCTTGCTGCTGCTGCTGCTCAGTCACTTTAGTCGTGTCCGACTCTGTGCAACCCCCAAGATGGCAGCCCACCAGGCTCCCCCGTCCCTGGGATTCTCCAGGCAAGAACACTGGAGTGGGTTGCCATTTCCTTCTCCAATGCATGAAAGTGGAAAGTGAAAGTGAAGTCGCTCAGTCGTGCCTGACTCTTAGCGACCCCATGGACTGCAGCCTACTAGGCTCCTCCGTCCATGGGATTTTCCAGGCGAGAGTACTGGAGTGTGGTGCCATTGCCTTCTCAATAAAACAGCTTAGCAACACCAAACAGATCTTCACAAGAAATGTTAAAGGGACTTCTCTAAGCAAAAAAGGAAAGGTCACAATCAGAAACAGGAAGCTCATCAATAAAGGCAAATATACATTAAAGGTAATAAACCAACTATTAATAACTACAAAGCTAGTAGGAAGGTTAAAAGACAAAAGTAGTAAAAGCATCTATAGCCACAATAAGCAGTTAAGTGATATAGCAAACACATAGATTGCAAGCAAACAGACTTTAATTGAAAATAGACTAAATGTTCCAATCAAAGACATAGGGTGACTGAACAGACACAAAAACAAAACCCAAATCTATGCTGCCCATAAGAGATTCACTTCAGATCTAAAAACACACATGGACTGAAAGTGAAAGGTTGGGAAAAAATATTCCATGAAAATAAAAATCAAAATAAAGCCAAGGTAGCAATACTTTTGGGAGAAGGAAATGGCAACCCACTCCAGTATTCTTGCCTGGAGAATCCCAGGGACAGAGGAGCCTGGTGGGCTGCTGTCTCTGGGGTCACACAGGGTCAGACACTGTAACAAAGAAAGACACTACATAATGATGAAAGCATAAATCCAAGAAGAATTATAAATGTGTATGTACCCAACATAAGACCACCAAATACACAAAGCAAATATTAACAGACATCAAGGAAGAAACTGACAATAACACAATAATATTAACAGATTTTAACATCCCACTTACATTAATGGACAGGTCGTCCAGACCACAAATAAATAAATAAGAAAACACTGGCTTTAAATGACACTTTAGACCAGACTGACTTAATATTTCTGCAGAAACTAATGCCTGTGGCTGGCAATTTGTCATGTAAGTGATTACTGAAACATTTCTGGTCAATAACATTTGGATAACAAACACCATATTAATACATCTACAGTCAATAAGTTAATAGATTTGCAGAGAATATTACATCCAAAAGCAGCAAAATACACATTCCTTTCAAGTGCAAATGGAACATTCTCCAGCACTGATCACATACTAGGTCCCAAAACAAGCCTCAGTAAATTTAAGAAAATTGGAATTGTATCAAGTGTCCCGTCCCACAACAACACTATGAGACTAGAAATTAGAAGTCAACTACAGGAAAAAAGCAACTGCAACACACACAAACACATGGAGGCAAAACAATACACTACAGACCCACCAGCAGATCGTTGAAGACATCAAGGAAGCAGTAAAAAATAATAATAATTAACAAATCAATACCTGGAGAGAAGTGAAAACAAAAACAGAATGATCCAAAAATCTACGGGACACAGCAAAAGCAGTTCTAATTGGGAAGGTTATGAGGATACCTCATAAACAACCTCAGGAAACAACCTCATAAACATACCTCAGGAAACAAGGAAAAAATCTGAAACAACCTAACCTTACATCTAAAGGAACTATAAAAATAACAAAAGCTGGTTCTTTGAAAAGATAAACAAAGCTGATAAACCTTTAGCCAGCTCATTAAGAAAAAGAGGGGTGGGGGTCCAAATCAATAATTTCAGAAATGAAAAGGGAGAAAGTACAACCAAGACCATATAAATACAAAGAATCATAGATCACTAGTATGAATAACTATTAATATATGCAGATAAAATAGACCATCTAAAAGAAATGAAAAAATTCATAGAAATGTATAATCTCCCAAGACTGAACAAGGAAGAAACAGAAAATGTGAACAGTAATGAAATTAAATCAGTAATTTTACAAACTCCAAAACAAAATAGACCAGGAGCAGACTGCTTCACAGTTGAATTCTACCAAACACTTAAGGAAAGTTAACATCCATTTTTCTCAAACTATTTCAAAAAACTGCAGAGGAAGGAATACTTCCAAACTCATTCTATGAGACCAGCATCATCCTCCTACCAAAACCAGTCAAATATATCATGAAAAAAATAAAATTACAGGCAAATACCACTGATGAACTTACAAAATACCTCAAATATCAGCAAGCCAAACTGAACAGATCCAATTAAAAGGATCATACACCACAATCGAGTGGGATTTATTCCAGAGATGTAAGGGTAGTTCAATATTTATAAAATCAATGCAATACATCACATTAACAAACTGAAGAATAAAAACCATATGATCATCTCAATAGATGCAGAACCTTCTGACAAAACTCAATATCCATCTACCATAAAAATCATACTCTCCATGAAATGGGTATACAGGGAACATACCTCAACATAACAAAGGTCATAAATGGTCTGTCCAAAACTAACATCAAACTCATCTGTGAAAAACTGAAAGTATTTCCTCTAACATCAAGAATAAGACAAAGGTGCCCAGTTTCACCACTTTTATTCAACATAGTATTAGAAGTCCAAGCCACAATCAGACAAGAAAAAAAATAAAAGGAACTTGAATTTGAAAGGAAGAAGTAAAGCTGCCACTGTTTGAAGATGACATGATACATTCTAAATGTATACACTTATAAAACTATACATTCAGTTCAGTTCAGTCGCTCACTCGTGTCCGACTCTTTGTGACCCCATGAATCGCAGCACACCAGGCCTCCCTGTCCATCACCAACTCCCGGAGTTCACTCAGACTCATGTCCATTGAGTCAGTGATGCCATCCAGCCATCTCATCCTCTGTCGTCCCCTTCTCCTCCTGCCCCCAATCCCTCCCAGCATCAGAGTCTTTTCCAATGAGTCTACTCTTCGCATGAGGTAGCCAAAGTACTGGAGTTTCAGCTTTAGCATCAGTCCTTCCAATGAACACCCAGGACTGATCTCCTTTAGAATGGACTGGTTGGATCTCCTTGCAGTCCAAGGGACTCTCAAGAGTCTTCTCCAACACCACAGTTCAAAAGCATCAATTCTTCGGCACTCAGCCTTCTTCACAGCCCAACTCTCACATCCATACATGACCACAGGAAAAACCATAGCCTTGACTAGACGAACCTTTGTTGGCAAAGTAATGTCTCTGCTTTTGAATATGCTATCCAGGTTGGTCATAACGTTCCTTCCAAGGAGTAAGCATGGTTACTTTCACGGCTGCAATCACCATCTGCAGTGATTTTGGAGCCAAAAAAACAAAGTCTGACACTGTTTCCACTATTTCCCCATCCACTTCCCATGAACTGATGGGACCAGATGCCATGATCTTAGTTTTCTAAATGTTAAGCTTTAAGCCAATTTTTTCACTCTCCCCTTTCACTTTCATCAAGAGGCTTTTTTAAAAAGTTCCTCTTCACTTTCTGCCATAAGGGTGGTGTCATCTGCATATCTGAGGTTATTGATATTTCTCCCGGCAATCTTGATTCCAGCTTGTGCTTCTTCCAGCCCAGCGCTTCTCATGATGTACTGTGCATATAGGTTAAATAAGCAGGGTGACAATATACAGCCTTGACGTACTCCTTTTCCTATTTGGAACCAGTCTGTTGTTCCATGTCCAGCTCTACCTGTTGCTTCCTGACTTGCATATAGGTTTCTCAAGAGGCAGGTCAGGTGGTCTGGTATTCCCATCTCTTTCAGAATTTTCCACAGTTTATTGTGATTCACACAGTCAAAGGCTTTGGCATAGTCAATAAAGCAGAAATAGATGTTTTTCTGGAACTCTCTTGCTTCTTTGATGATCCAACAGATGTTGGAAATTTAATGTCTGGTTCCTCTGCCTTTTCTAAATCCAGCTTGAACATCTGGAAGTTCACGGTTTACGTACTTTTGAAGCCTGGCTTGGAGAATTTTGAGCATGTGAGATGAGTGCAATTGTGCGGTAGTTTGAGCATTCTTTGGCATTGCCTTTCTTTGGGACTGGAATGAAAACTGACCTTTTCCAGTCCTGTGGCCACTGCTGAGTTTTCCAAATTTGCAGGCATATTGAGTGCAGCACTTTCACAGCATCATCTTTCAGGATTTGAAATAGCTCAACTGGAATTCCATCACCTCCACTAGCTTTGTTCATAGTGATGCTTTCTAAGGCCCACTTAACTTCACGTTCCAGGATGCAGACATCCTAGGTCTGTGATCCATCGTGATTATCTGGGTCGTGAAGATCTTTTTTCTACAGTTCTTCTGTGTATTCTTGCCACCTCTTCTTAATATCTTCTGCTTCTGTTAGGTCCATACAATTTCTGTCCTTTATCGAGCCCATCTTTGCATGAAATGTTCCCTTGGTATCTCTAATTTTCTTGAAGAGATCTCTAGTCTTTCCCATTCTGTTGTTTTCCTCTATTTCTTTGCATTGATCGCTGAGGAAGGTTTTCTTATCTCTTCTTGCTGTTCTTTGGAACTCTGCATTCAGATGCTTATATATTTCCTTTTCTCCTTTGCTTTTCGCTTCTCTTCTTTTCCCAGCTATTTGTAAGACCTCTCCAGACAGCCATTTTGCTTCTTTGCATTTCTTTTCCATGGGGATGGTCTTGATCCCTGTCTCCTGTACAATGTCACAAACATCCGTCCATAGTTCATCAGGCAGTCTGTCTATCAGATCTAGTCCCTTAAATTGATTTCTCACTTCCACTGTATAATCATAAGGGATTTATTTTAGGTCATTAAAATACCCTAAAGACACCACCAAAAACTACAAAAGTGCATTGAATTTGGTTAAGGTGAAGGAAACAAAATTAACATATAGAAACCTGTTACATTTATATACACTAACAACAAACTATCAAAAAGAGAAATTAATAACATAATCCCATTAATAATCACATAAAAAAGAATTAAATCCATTCAGTTGCTCGGTAGTGTCTGACTCTTTGCGACCCCATGGACCGCAGCACGCCAGGCCTCACTGTCCATCACCAACTCCTGGAGTTTACCCAAACTCATGTCCATTGAGTCGGTGATGCCATCCAATCATCTCATCCTGTCATTCCCTTCTCCTCCCGCCTTCAATCTTTCCCAGCATCAGGGTCTTTTCAAATGAATCAGCTCTTCGCATCAGGTGGCCAAAGTATTGGAGTTTCAGCTTCAACATCAGTCCTTCCAATGAACACTCAGGACTGAATGGATACAAAAAGAAGACCCCTATATATGCTGTCTACAAGAGACCCCACCTCAAAACAAGGGACACATACAGACTGAAAGTGAAGTCACAGGTACAGAGAACAAACTACTGATTGCCAGTGGAGAGACTGAAGAAGGAAGGGACAGATAGAGGTAGGGGATTAAAAGACACAAACTACTATGTATATGATAGATAAGCTTTAAGGATATACTGTATAGCGCAGGGACCACAGCCAATATTTTGTAATAACTTTATTTATTTATTTGGCTGCAAAAGGTCTTAGTTATGCCACAGGGGATCATTAGTTGTGGCATGCAAATCCTCAGATGTAACCTGTGGGATTTAGTTCCCTGACCAGGGATCAAACCTATGCCCCCTGCATTGGAAGCACAGAGTCTTAGCCCCTGGACCTCCAGGAAAGTCCTGCAATGACTTTAAATGGAGCAGAATGTATAAAAATTGTGAAATACCTGAAACTAATATTGGAAATCAACAATACCTCAAAAAAATGACAACAAATAAGTTTTGGTGAGGGTGTGGAGAAAAAGGAACCATATGCGCCAGTACTGGAAATATGAGTTGGTACAGCCACTATGGAAAACAGTCTGCAGGTTCCTCAAAAAAAATATCAGATTGGTATAAAAGTTACTGTGGTTTAAGACCATGAATTTTAAATTATCGTAACTAAGCTCAAACACGTTTATTAATCAAAACAGGAACCATTATAATCAATACATTTTTGCCAATGAGAAATAAGTTTGCTTATTCCTGTAGTATAAAAATCCATACTTCAGGATTTGACCAACTCTTGGAAAGCATTTTCTGCCTTCTGCTGGTTGCAGAAGTGTTTACCCTGCAAAAAGTTGTTGAGATGCTTGAAGAAGTGGTAGCTGGTTGGCAAAAAGGTCAGGTGAATACAGCAGATGAAGTAAAACTTTGTAGCCCAATTTGTTCAACTTCTGAAGTGTTGGTTGTGCAACTTGAGTTCAGGCATCATCATGGAGAAGAACTGGATCCATTCTGTAGAACAGTATCAGCTGGAGGCCTTGCAGTTTTCACTGCATCTCACTGATTTTGCTGAGCATAATTCCCAGATGTGATGGTTTCGCTGGGAATCAGAACTTTATAGTGGATCAGACCCAGCAGCAGAACACCAAACAGTGACCATGACCCTTCTTTTGGTGCAAGTCTGGGTCTGGGTAGTGCTCTGGAGCTTCTTCTTGGTCCAACCACTGAGCAGGTCATCCCTGGTTATTGTATAAAATCCACTCTTCATCACACGTCACAAACTGAGAAATGGTTCACTGCGTAGAACGAGAGAAGACACTTCAAAATGACAATTTTTTTTTTTTTTTTGATTTGCAATCAGCTCACGAAGTACCCATTTATTGAGCTTTTTCACCTTTCCAATTTGCTTCAAATGCTGAATAACGGTAGAATGGTCAATGCTGAGTTCTTCAGCAACTTCTCACGTAGTTGTAGTGGTAAGAAGATCAGCTTCAATGATCCTCTCAATCAGTCACTGTCAACTTCTGATGCCTGGCCACTATGCTCCTCAACTTCAAGGCTCTCGTCTCCTCCGCAAAACTCCTTGAACCACCACTGCACTGTATGTTTCTTAGCAGTTCCTGGACCAAATGCATTGTGATGTTGCAAGCTGTCTCCGTTACTTTACAACTCATTTTGAACTCAAGTAAAAAAATTGCTCGAATTTGCTTTTTGTCCAACATCATTTTTTCAGCCTAAAATAAATATAAACTAAACAGCAAATAATGTCATTAGTAAAAAAAAAAAAAAAGTGAGAAATGCACATTAAAATGATGTATAACATAACTACATTTATTTAAGAATGTATTCCAATCTCAAACAACAAAGTTCAACAATACAAAATCACAATTACTTTTGTACCAACCTAACAGAATTGCATTAGAATCCAGCAATTCCACTTTGGGATATTTATCCAAAGAGAATGAAAACACTAATTCTAAAATATGTACACCCCCATGTTCATTGCACAGCATTATTTGCAACAGTTAACGATATGGAAACAACCTTAGTGTCCACTGATAGATGAATAGATAAGTAGATTTGGTATGTGTGTGTATATATATATATATGTGTATATATATATATATATTTATACACAATGGAATATTACTCAGATATATAAAAATGAAATCTTGCCATCTGTAACAACCTGGCTGGACCCAGAGAGTATTATGCTACATGAAATGAGTCAGAGAAAAACAAACACAGTATGATTTCATTTATTTCTATGATCCAAAAAAAAAAAAAAACCAGAATCAGAGATTCAGAGAACAATTCTGGTGATTGCCAGAGGAGAGCGTGTTGGAAGAACAGGCAGAAGTAGAATAGTTGAAGGAGATTAGAGGTACAAACTTCCAATTATAAATACCTCACATGGATATAATGTACAGCATAGGGACTATGGTTAATAATTCAGTAATAACTCTACACTGACAGATAGTAACCAGAATCATGATGATTTCATAATGTATAAAAATATGGAATCCCTATACTGCACACCTGAAACTAATATAGTATTTCAGGTCAATTACAATGCAATAAAGAATAATAAAGTGTATCATGCATGACAGTTCCAAGTTCAGATGAGGGTAAAATGGGAGCATGTTATCTTTCCACTCCAAAATCAAGCAAAATGAATACAATGTAGTTTAGAAAAACACCAGGAGAAATCAAACAAAAAAAAGAGAAATCAAACCAAAAAAATGAAATCAATCTTACATTGCATATGTCAAGAACAGAAACAGAAGAATCTGGTGGCACAGAAGAGTTCCTGACCCCACTCCACTGCTGTGGGCAATCCTGAGAAAAGACGAGAGCCAAGAAAACCCTGCACATTCCTACTCATGGGCTCCTAGCTGGAGGGAAGAAGGCTGGGGAGGCAAAACTCACGGTCTTTAAGAAGCAGAATGAACGCCTCAGGAGCAGAATGCCACAGAACACCAAGGGTATGGGTAGAGATAAGAAGAACCTGGAGTCTCTCATTTCTCAGGACACGTGCTCAGCTCCTCTGGGGAGTGGGCCAGGGAAGTAACAGGACGCCAGGAGAGGAGCTGGAACCAGGCCCCCAGCAAGCACCCACGCCCTTGTCCTGGCTCAGCCCTTACCATCCAAGACCCCACATTCCCAGCACTCCACCTGCAACCCCAGAAGGAGACACAATGTTCCAAAAAGGTGGGCAGGACACCTGGGAGAATTTGCCCAGCCACCATCAAAGCCATACACAAGGCTCCTGTCAGATACCCAGCAGTGAAGAGAAACAGCCTGGCAAACATGCAGAGATGATTCGGGAGAAGCACAGGTCCAGCCTGTCTGAGCTAATGGAGCATTAGCTGAGAGTCCAGCTTTCGTGTCCTTGGTAAAAAGAGAACCAGTAAAGGTGCCTGACCAGCGGTTGGCAAAGAACTGCAGAATGTTATCAGTGTAAACCTCAAAGTGTGGTTTCAGGAAAAGTAAAAGTGGTTGATTCCAGCATCTACTGTGGCAAACCCCAAGCTCATCACCAGCAACAAGCACAAGCAAGCACACCAATGTGGGAGCTGGCAACTCACACAGCAGTGGCCACAATGCAGTGGGGGCCAGGAGATCGGCTTCTAACGGGCAGCAACTGTGCTTCTGTCCCCACCCCCTCTGCCCGCCGGCTGTCCAGCCAGGGGGCAGAGGTTCGAGAACCTGGTAACTTCCTGAGGCTGTTCTCATGGAGAGCTGGAGAGCCGTAGCTCCCCAGATGGAGGGCAAGCTGGGCACTCGACCTGAAACCTGCCCAACTCTAAAACCAATCAACCCTCTGGAAAGTCGCCCTGTGACCTTGGCCAAGGAAAAGTGCTCGCTCCTGTGCTATTTAAGTGTTCATCAGCACTAAACTGAGAAGAACATTTTTTTCTGGGATTGAAATCTGGCACCCTGGGGCTTCGGCCCAACGCAAATGTATTTCCTCAACTATGAAAACAGTCATCTAATTAAACACTAGCCAAAATAAGTGAAGAGAACTATATGTTCATCAGTTTAAGATGTTTTTTGGCATAGAAATTCCTACCCCACACTCCCCCTAAAAAATGTAGTTTTAAAGAAAATCTGGCAAAACAATTAAGCCCTAATCACTTTGCCTTGATACCTATTCAAACATTTTAAGCAGGAATGATATCATCACTGTAATTTTATTTATTTCAAAGGAAGCTGACAAAACAAATTTCAGGACATATTTCCATCCCCAAGAGAAGGACATAATCGCTCATGTAAGTAAAAAAACACTTCTGGGTCTCAGTCTCTTGTCTCTCTCTCTGCCCTTTACTAAAATATCCATAATTCAAAAATCTGTACTTTCCTCCCAGTTCTCTCTCTCTCCACCTCTGGAGCAGGTTAGGGTCACGTGGGTCCAGGGATTTCTCATGTGCTTCTCCTCAGATAAGAAGCAATAAAATGGAGATAGCAAAAGAGAACGTCTTCAAAAAGTCTACAGTAGCTGACTGCAAAGAAGACTACGAAACAACCTATCTCAAAGAACAAATGAAAAATTATCCAAATTTCTCAAACCACCTTGCATATCCATGGAGAATCTGAAAAATGATCCATGAAATGAACATCTTTTCAAAAAAGAAATTGGCAGGCAGCAGGTCACATGGCTGCCTGACCCAATTATAAGGGAAAGCCTGATAGTTCATTACGAGTCAAGGAATGCAGTCGGAGACTCAGCTGCCTCCGGGTGCCAGTGATGCTGCTGAGGGAGAGCGATCTGGACCTGGGGTGAAGGGAGAAACGACTGCTGTCAGCCCCACGCCGTGGTTCCTGGGGAACTGAGCTCCAGTACTCGCTGCCTTGAACGTTCTGGTAATCGGGGGACATTAAAAACACAAAGGAGAACTTAACCTCTCCCCTGCACTGCCTGATGCAGGTGCCACATGTCACTGGACCGAAGCACAGAAAGAAACCTGGAAGGCCGGCCAGCCCCACTGCTGCCACCTGCCCTCAGCAGCACCCTAAGAAGGGTATCCTGGGTTCTCCTCCCTCTCCTCCAGCAGGCCCTTCCCCCAGGGGCCTGTGAAAATGCTCTTTGTCTTTTTTCTTTTACCAGGGGCTGTTCAGAACAGGCCAACAGCACACACGGTCTCTTCCTCCCAGCATCTCTGCAGAGGTTTCAGCACAATGATCAGGCTGCTTTTACCCCTCTGTGTACTCAGTTGAAATCTCCTCCTTTTTAACTTCTTTTATTCTACTTCCGTCCTATATAGATATGCAGAGATGCTCAGGAGAAAAAATAACCCTTTGAGTATTTGAAGGGAAGGAGACTTCTCTCCCCATGCTCTCTAATTCACTCACTGTGAAAGGGCCAAGGTGAACAGACAGCACTGCTGCTGCTGCCGCCAAGTCACGTCAGTCGTGTGCGACTCTGTGCGACCCCAGAGACGGCAGCCCACCAGACTCCCCCGTCCCTGGGATTCTCCAGGCAAGAACACTGGAGTGGGTTGCCATTTCCTTCTCCAACGCATGAAAGTGAAAAGTGAAAGTGAAGTCGCTCAGTCGCGTCTGACCCTCAGCGATCCCATGGACTGCAGGCTACCAGGCTCCTCCGCCCATGGGATTTTCCAGGCAAGAGTACTGGAGTGGGTTGCCACTGCCTTCTCCGACACACAGCACAAGAACATCATTAACAGAAAATTTACCAGTTCAGAATTTACAACAGAGACTTCCCTGGTGGCTGAGTGGTAAAGAATCCGCCTGCCAATGCAAGAGACATGGGTTTGATCCGGGAAGATCCCACATGCCGTGAAGCAGCTAGGTCTGTGAGCCACAACTACTGAGCGTGTGCTCTAGAGCCCCGGAACTGGAACTACTGAAGCTTGCAAGCTCTAGAGCCTGTGCTGGGCAACAAGATAAGCCACTGCAACGAGGAGCCCGTGCACCACAGGTAAGAGAGTGGCCCTCACCTGCCAGAACTAGAGAAAGCCCGCACGCAGCAATGAAGACCCAGCGCAGACAAAAAGTAAATAATTTTTTAAAAAGAATTTACAATAAATTAATCTGAAACAGGTCTGAAAACCACTTCTGAGCTCTCTACAAAAAAATGCTTGAAAAGCCAATAAAGAACATGAAGAAAATAACTTTAAAAAACACAAGACTTCAAGGGCAAGTATGCTATGCTATGCTATGCTAAGTCACTTCAGTCATGTCTGACTCTGTGTGACCCCATAGATGGCAGCCTACCAGGCTCCCCCGTCCCTGGGATTCTCCAGGCAAGAACACTGGAGTGGGGTGCCATTGCCTTCTCCAATGCATGAAAGTGAAAAGTGAAAGTGAAGTCGCTCAGTCCTGTCCGACTCTTAGCGACCCCATGGACTGCAGCCCACCAGGCTCCCCCGTCCATGGGATTTTACAGGCAAGAGTACTGGAGTGGGGTGCCATTGCCTTCTCTGAAGGGCAAGTATAACATCCTTCAAAGAATCAACTTTCAGATAATTTTATAAATTAGTGGTTTACATTTAAATAGCACTGCTTATATAGCTCTCTTCAGAGCAAGCACCTGTAGACTTGCAGCTCTGGTCGCAATCATTCAAGAAAGAATACACTCTTCATAGGATGTCCCAGGCTAGAAATTCCACCAGATTTCCTTTCCTCCTCCTTTTAAAGTAGAGGAGCTTGGGACCCAGAAGAGTCATGTCTCTGCTCAGGGAGCCATAACAAGTTAGTGGCAGGGAGAAAACAGGAGCCTAAGCCTGCTGTCTAATCATCTGGTGCTGGGTTCACTCTATCGATAGGGCTTCAAAGGCTCAGGCAAACGTAAATTTAAGTGCATAGGTGCATGTCATTTCCATCTGGCAGAAGCAATGTAAATAAATTTAAATCAAGGCCCTTCAGGATGAGGACAATTAGACTGTATAAATGAACACCAATTATGACATCAGTGTAGATAAAAAACAAAAATGACTACTGCACTCAATGGAGCTCTGGTCTGGAGAGCTAAGCCGCAAAGCAATGAGACTACTTTTGCATTTTAATTCAATTTACAGACTGTTTCTCTCATGCTTAAATCCCTTTTAAGTACCATAAGACAGCACAAAGATTTATGAAGTCCTGTAAATAACCAGACAATTTATTTAGGAATATTCTATTATTCAAACTATTTCAGTGTCACTGATTAACACCCCCTACAAATTATTTTTAATTAATGATGCTTAATAGGTGGTGGCTTCTCGTGTAGTTAAGTCGATAAAGAATCTGCCTGCAATGCAGGAGACCCAGGTTCGATTCCTGGGTTGGGAAGATCCTCTTGAGTAGGAAATGGCAACTAACTCCAGTATTTTTACCTGGAAAATCCCATGGACAGAGGAGCCTGGCAGGCTACAGTCCACAGGGTCACAAGAGTCAGACATGATGGAGCACGCACATGCAAACAATAGAAGCCCCCAATGAATGCCTGTTGAATTAATTTGCTGTATTTCAAGCAAGGAGGATATGTGGTTGCCTTCTTTGCTGCTCAGTTCCCTCTTCTTACAGAAGGATGATGGCTCTACAGACCTGGCAACTGTGTGGGCATTAAATGGGAACATGTGTGCAAAGCACTACTGCAGTGCCTACATAAGAACCCACTATATGGTCGATGTTGTTCTTACATTTCCAAATAAATTGCGCTCTTGTTCCCACACACACAGATTAGAAGGGAGAGAAAGTGCAAGCAAAAGTAACAACAAACATTTGTTACTGTTTAGTCACTAAGTCCTGCCCAACTCTTTTGCCACCCCATGGATTGTAGCCTGACAGGCTCCTCTGTCCGTTGAATTTCCCAGGCAAGAATACTGGAGTGGGTTGCCATTTCCTTCTCCAGGGGATCTTCATGACCCACTGATCAAACCTGAGGCTCCCGCACTGGCAGGCAGATTCTTTACCACTGAGTCCCCAGGGAAGCCCAGAACACCTAACACAGTGGAAGGGGGTGGGAGGGTGGGGAAAGCCCAGATATAAGGATGAACAAAGTGTGAGACTCTGGCACCTTGTACTATAGGGGGAAACACCCTGAAGGCGTCATTTCCCCAGCAATGAACAACCACCTCTGAAGTTGGGAACAGTGACCCTGTGTGACGGAGAAAACACTAGGTGAGGTTCCCAGTGGTCTGCTTACAAACACAATGTACGTGTACGTCCAACACACTTCAGAGGATTCCCTTACAAGGTGGATTTTTTTTAATTAAAAAAAAAATTTTGCTGTTTACAATGCATAAAACTCAGCTTCAGCATTCTGGAAAACTCAGTTCTCTGAAAAGACACACTCTGGGAAGGATCACAGCAAAGATGTGTACTCTTCAATTTCTTTGCATACCAACAACTAAGCCACAAAAGAAGGAAAGTGAAGTCGCTCAGTCGTGTCTGACTCTTTGCAACCCCGTGGCATGTAGCCTGCCAGGCTCTTCCATCCATGGGATTTTCTAGGCAAGAATACTGGGGTGGGTTGCCATTTCCTTCTCCAGGGGATCTTCTTGATCCGGGGATCAAACCTGGGTCTGCTGCATGGTGGGCAGACTCTTCACTGTCTGAGCTTCTAGGGAATCCCTTCCCAAGGAAGCCACAAAGCCAGTGTATTTAACATGATTCTAGCCATTCTGCCAAATTCTCTTTCAGGAGAGAAAGGTGCAAGGAGGGGAAACAAAGACTTGACATAAGGCAAAATGAATCAAAGAACTGAGGGAGGAAGACGAAAACCAACCACAGAGAAGTCTGCAAATCACCTCTAGCCCATGATGCAAGGGGAAAAAGACTTTCCTCATTTTATGAGTCCAGACCTCCCTCTGCCCACCCGGATGTGAAATCTGGGATCATTCTCCTCAGCCCCTCTTTCCTGGACCAAGCCCAGCCATTCACACTGGAAAGGTAGCCCAGCAGTGCCAAGTGGTGGTCCCACTTTACTGCCTGCTTAGGGGAAAGCTCTGGTAGGAAGAGGATGTTATAGGGACAAAGGTAGAACTTTACTGCCTTGTCGCATCCAGCTCTACTCAGAGCAAGTAAATCAGTACTAAAATTTCACAAGTAGGATGAGAGGTCCCGATGAAATTGCCAATGTCCCACTGTGGGTCATGACAGCCAGCAGGAGAGGCCATGTCCTCGAGGGACCACTGCCATCATCTTTAAGAGCTGGTTCCAAATGTGTCTCCTTGGAGCGAGCTCCCTGTCTCTCCTGTCTTCACAGCCCTCCAGCCCACAGATGCATCCTCCTCAGTCTCCAACTGCTGAGCACACAGAGCCTCAGGCATAGGCAGGCGGAATTCTAACGGGCATGATCCAAGGAGTTGTTGCAGGACTTCCCAGGAGGAGAAAGATGAAGCCCACAGAGAGCCAAGTCTCCCTGCACCCCTGCCCCTGACAAATTCACAGGAGGCAGAAGAGAAACAGGACACACTGACATCATAATTATTATAGTCCACCTCCCCTGCCGGATCATAGGCTCCCGGAAGGCGAGCGCCAGGGCCCCTCGTTAATGACATTCTTAACACCCAGTAGAGGCCCTGGGCACCAGCTGCCCTCAGTCGAGAGCGAATGAATGGGGGCAGCAGATAGGCAGGTGAGCCCTCAGGACCATGACCAATGAGCTCGAATGCTCTGCACTCAGCACACAGTGATGGCAAGAGCACTAGCCTCACTGTATTACTTACGTGGGCCTTTACTCAGTAAATCCACCCTGCACAAGTCACAACACCCGGGAGCTTTAGTGCCCCTCCTCTGTCAAATGGTGGCTGAGAGTAACGATTCCTGTCTCCTTCTTGCACACACTTACTGATGGCATCCAAAAGAAACAACAAAATAAAAGTTTGGGGGCAAATATTCAGTACTACTTAAGTAGAGTATGCAATAATGCAATTTACTACAAACAACTTTCCTACAGAAAAGCTCACGTGACATGAGAATGCCATCTTATGCCTTTAAATTTCCACTGTTTGAATAACTTACATGCATTTCTTTATAACCATGGTATATACTGCTGCTATTATCTCCACCTTGAAAAAACTTTTAAAATTAAAAACAAAACAAAACTTAGAAGAGTCAAGCTACTCACCCAATATCAGGGGGCAGGGCCCTTTTCCATCCACTTACTTTGCAATGTTTTTTATGATGCAATGGGCTTAATGATAATCATGCTGACAGGGCCAGGCTAGTGAGTTGAGCCTTATAATGCAAAGCTTTCCACAAAGATATGGGGGTGGGAGGTGGGCCTCAGTGTAGAAGGGACAAAAACAAATGCAGAATAAATGGCCAATCATAAATGAAGCAGGGTCTCTTCAGAACTGGCTTCTCATCCCTGCTAACCACATCCTTGCTCTCATGGCCTTTTAAGGGCTATATTATGGCTGTGAGCAGTCACCAGAGGCGTAAGCCAAAAGCCACTCTAAGATAACAAAACCAACGACAGAGATTAATCTCAACCTGACCACCAAATAGCTCTAAACTCAGTGCCTAGCAGCAGTAGCAGCACCACCCAAACCCCAACCCACTGAGATGAAGGTCCAAGCATCGCTCCAGGGTTCCTGCATCGTCCACACTCCAGATGCAGTTGTCAGTTTCCCCCAGGGCCCAAACCTCCCTTGCAGCACTACAACACAGCAGCCAGGCACTGACCTTTCACGGCCAGGCAGTGGTAACATCTAAATTACAGCCCGGCCGCTGCGGCCACCACGGCAGACACATTCCTCATGCAGCCAGTAAGCCACTTAGAAGGAACTCAGGTGCTGGAGGGCCTTGCCAGAGAGGCCTAATACGCAATACTCATAACCCTGTGACTATCATTCCCCCAAAGAAGACTCTCTCCCTGCCCCTTCCTTACACTCCTCATCCCCGACAAGCTGACACCCAGTTTGCATCAGTTATCCATTCTAAAGGGCTCTGATCCACGCTGCTCCTGCCTGTTTGTCCCTGCTTCTGTAATTACTTTACAAGAAGGATGTGTGAAATGGAAAGTGATAAACCACAGAGGGCAGGCAGACAGAATTACATCAGGGCACACAACAGAAATAATCTGGCCTTTCCACTGCTGCCAGAGGGCCTCCTCCCCACCCCTGCCCCAATGCTGCTTTAGCCTGTGCCCTGAATCCCATCTGCTTTTAGAATTAAGGAAGTATCCGGATTGAGCTAATTGCATCAAACAAATCAAATTTTGACATGATAACAAAGGAGGATTTTGAGCTCAGTCTTTACAAGCTCTTTCATTTTTCCCTGGACCCCAAGTTACTTTGTTTTCATTTATAAAGAAGAACATCACGACCTTTTCGAGCTGTCAGGAGCCTGTAAGTTACTGCTTTACTAAGACAGTCCTAGCCTGAAGCTCTCCTGGGAATCGTGTCTCCTGAAATCCTCACCCAGCTCCTCCAAGAACCTCTTCCCAGCTCAGTTTCGACACAAGGGCAAAAGCCCAAGTGAGGAGTATCCGTATTTCACACATTCCACCCCACACAAAAGGAACCTGGCTTTCGTTTTCTAGAATACGCTCTTCTCACAAACTCCGAGGTCTACAAGCCTGCTTCCTCATTTGGAAAAGTGGCAGGATGGGTTAACTGCCCGTTAATGTCATGGCAAGGCTCAAACACGGAAATGTTCTGACCATAGCTTGTGTTCAGTGAGACAGTCTTTAAAACGACAGAACTATACAAGGGGTGGGGAATGTGCAAAATGAGTGAGGTGGGTCAAAAGCTCCAATTTCCACATACAGAATAAGTTCTGTACGGATATGATGTACGTGGTGACTACAGTTAGCAGTACTGCATTGCAAACTAGAAAGCTGCCGAGAGAGGAGATCTTAAAAGTTACAATTGAAAAAAAAAAATCTGTAACTATGTATGGTGTAAAACCGAAAAACTACAGTCATACAATTCTAGCATGGGTAGAATCTCAGAGATCACCGAGCGCCATCATCTCACTGTCCAGGAAGCTGAGTCCCAAACAACGTTAAAGTGACTTGCATAGCCTCATAGCATTTCTGTGTGCGCACAAAGAGAAGATGCCGGTTTTCCAACCGAAACATCCCATCTGTCCCCATCTCTAGAATTATCATATAAAATACTGGCTCATCTTTACTGAGAACTCACTCTGGGCCAGGAGCTGTGCTAAATGCAGGTGTCGTAGGTGGCCCTGCATTCTACAAAGGAGAGGCTAAACAATCTACCAGGTCACACGGCTAGAATGCACCACAGCCGAGATGGGAACCACTGCAGCGGACCAGGACCTGAGCCCTACCGACGGTCCATCGCTACCCTCGGACCATTGTGTCAGCTACCTCAGCCTGCACATCGAAATATGCACACACGTGTGAGATGCAGCTGGTTTGGAAATATAGCTGTTCTTTTCATATTTCTGCAAAGAGGCAGCTCTAACCACCAACCTCCCCCCTCTCAACACTGGGAACAGACACAAGAACAGGTGATTCCTGCCAATCACCAAGCAAACGACTGATGACTCACCCGGTAAAGTCCCATCTGATTTTCTTTCCCTCACCTAGCCCTCTCATTCAATATTCAATATCACAGTAACCATTCACAATAATCACTCAATATCACAGTAATCCAAGTCTATGCCCCAACTACTAAAGAAGCAGCAGCTAAAGTTGAATGGCTCTGTGACGACCTACAAGACCTTCTAGAACTGACACCAAAGAATATGCCCTTTTCATCATAGGGGACTGGAATGCAAAAGTAGGAGGTCAAGAGATACCTGGAATAACAGTCAAGTTTGGCCCTGGAGTACAAAATGAAGCAGGGCAAAGGCTAACAGAGTTTTGCCAAGAGAATGCACTGGTCATAGCAAACACCCTCTTCCAACAACACAAGAGACGACTCTACAATGGATATCATCAGATGGTCAATACTGAAATCAAATTGATTATATTCTTTACAGCCAAAGATGGAGAAGCTCTATGCAATCAGCAAAAACAAGACTTAAGAGCTGACTGTGGCTCAGATTAGGAACTCCTTATTGCCAAATTCAGACTTAAATTGAAGAAAGTAGGGAAAACCACTAGACCATTCAGGTATGACCTAAATCAAATCCCTTACAATTATACAGTGGAAGTGACAAATGGATTCAAGAGATTAGATCTGATAGAGTACCTGAAGAACTATGGAAGGAGGTTCGTGACATTGTACAAGAGGCAGAGATCAAGACCATCCCCAAGAAAAATAAATGCAAAAAGGCAAAATGGTTATCTGAGGAGGCCTGACAAATAGCTGAGAATAGAAGAAAAGCAAAAGGCAAAGGAGGAAAGGAAAGATATACTCATTTGAATGCAGAGTTCCAAAGAATAGCAAGGGGAGATAAGAAAGCCTTCCTCAGTGATCAATGAAAAGAAATAGAGGAAAACAGTAGAATGGAAAGACTAGAGACCTCTTCAAGAAAATTAGAGATACTAACGGAACATTTCATGCAAAGATGGGCACAATAAAGGACAGAAATGGGATGGACCTAACAGAAACAGAAGAGATTAAGAAGAGGTGGCAAGAACACATAGAAGAACTATACAAAAAAGATCTTTACGACCCAGATAACTATGACAATGTGATCACTCACCTAGAGCCAGACATCCTGGAGTCCGAAGTCAAGTGGGCCTTAGGAAGGATCACTAAAAACAAAGCTAGTGGAGGTGATGGAATTCCAGCTGAGCTATTCCAAATCCTAAAAGATGATGTTGTGAAAGGGCTTCACTCAATATGCCAGAAAATTTGGAAAACTCAGCAATGGCCACAGGACTGGAAAAGGACAGTTTTCATTCCGATCCCAAAGAAAGGCAATGACAAAGAATGTTCAAACTACTGCACAACTGCTCTCATCTCACACACTAGCAAAGTAATGCTCAAAATTGTCTGAGCCAGGCTTCAATAGTACATGAATCAAGAACTTCCAGATGTTCAAGCTGGATTTAGAAAAGGCAGAGGAACCAGAGGTCAAATTGCCAACATCTGTTGGATCATCAAAAAAGCAAGAGAGTTCCAGAAAAACATCTACTTCTGCTTTATGACTATGTCAAAGCCTTTGACTGTGTGGATCACAACAAACTGGAAAATTCTTAAAGAGATGGGTATACCAGACCACCTGACCTGCCTCCTGAGAAATCTGTATGCAGGTCAAGAAGCAACAGTTAGAACCGAGCATAGAACAACGGAGTGGTTCCAAATTGGGAAAGGAGTATATTAAGGCTGTATATTGTCACCCTGCTTATTTAACTTATATGCAGAGTACATCATGCAATATACCAGACTGGATGAAGCACTAGCTGGAATCAAGATTGCCAGGAGAAATAACAATAACCTCTGATATGCAAATGATATCACCCTTATGGCAGAAAGCAAAGAACTAAAGAGCCTCTTGATGAAAGTGAAAGAGGAGAGTGAAAGCTGGCTTAAAACTCAACATTCAAAAAACTAAGACCATGGCATCTGGTCCCATCACTTTATGGCAAACAGATGGCGAAATAATGGAAACAGTGACAGACTTTATTTTCTTGGGCTCCAAAATCACTGCAGATGGTGACTGCAGCCATGAAATTAAAAGACGCTTGCTCCTTGGAAGAAAAGCTATGACAAACTTAAGGAGCATATTAAAAAGCAGAGACATTACTTTGTCAACAAAGGTCCGTCTAGTCAAGGCTATGGTTTTTCCAGTAGTCATATGAGAGGTGGACCATAAAGAAAGCTGAGCGCCAAAGAATTGATGCTTTTGAACTGTGGTGTTAGAGAAGACTCTTGAGAGTCCCTTGGACTGCAAGGAGATCCAACCAGTCAATCCTAAAGGAAATCAGTCCTGAATATTCATTGGAAGGACTGATGCTGAAGCTAAAGTTCCAATACTTTGGCCACCTGATGCAAAGAACTGACTCACTGGAAAAGATCCTGATGCTGGGAAAGACAGAAGGCAGGAGGAGAAGGGGATGACAGAGGATGAGATGGTTAGATGGCATCACTGACTCGATGAAGATGAGTTTGAGCAAGCTCTGGGAATTGGTGATGGACAAGGAAGTCTGGTGTGCTGCAGTTCATGGGCTCACAAAGAGTCGGACACGACTGAGTGGCTGAACTGAACCGAAGTCCTCCCGGGACTGGAGGTTCTCATGACCTTTCATAGTACATGGAACTTTCTCCCAGATTTGCAGGTTTTCCACTGGGTGCAAGCCAGACCCAGTCCCATTAGTCCCGGAAAGTCTCCAGCCAGCTCTATACCCACCATGCACACAGCACAGACTCTCCCAACGGGGTTATTGTTAGCCCCATACTTTTTCATGTTTACCAAACATTCTCCATAATCCTACGGGGCTGCAGCATGTGTCCCTGTACAGACATTTTCTGTAATGCTTCACAGGAGGTACAGTCTAATAGCTGGAGGAGTGGAGAAAGATTAAGGGGACACTTTGGAAAAGGAAGGCGCTCCCTGAGATGGATCATGGTGTGGACTTGTCAGGTCTGCATCCAGTCTCCATCCCACCCCAATCCCCAGCCCATGAAGCATCCTGATTTATGCCTTGTGTGTCCTCAGTCCCAAGGTCCTTTAATGAACTAGCAACGGCCTTCACCGATGGGCTGACAGAGATTGGGTGGATATAAAAATAAATCAGAAGGCATATAAACAGACTGAAAGAAAATACACAGAAACACTAAAGATGGGCATGCCCGTGGGGTAGAATTATGGGTGGCTTTTATTTTCTGCTTTGTGCTTTTCCTTGTCTTTTAATTTGTATTAATTGTGTAATAAAAATGTTACCAACTGCATGTCCCCTCGCCACTGACAAGAAGTTGTTCAGACAGATCTGGGAGTGAATCTACCCATCACTGGCCATGTGACCCTATGCAAGACACATGACCTGTCTCAATCTGTCTCCTCACCTGTAAAATAACAGTACAAGTGACTTCACCACCTCAGTTTTAAGAACTATGCAAGAAAATTACACCTTTGACCGTCAGAGGGTTTTTTCCTTGCTTTCGTAACAACCTAAAAATACACAAGCCCAGCACACAGTAAACAATCCACACATGTCAGTTATTAGGACAGCATTTATTCACGTTTCTCTCAATCAGATGCTATATTCCTGGTAAGGCCAGAGCATCTTTACACAAGGCTTGGCAAGCACTGAGATCTCGATAAATACACATCAATTCCTAAGTATAGACCATAAACCTACCTGAGAAGAGGGCTCTGAATCCTGCACATTTGGGGACTAACAAATACTAACTCAACTGGAATATTCTGCTGAAGTAACTGCTGAAGCTCCAATACTTTGGCCACCTGATTCGAAGGGCTGACTCACTGGAAAACACTCTGATGCTGGGAAAGACTGAAGGCAAAAGGAGAAGCGGGCAGCAGAGGATAAGAGAGATAGCATTACCGACTCAATGGACATGAATTTGAGCAAACTCCAGGAGACAGTGGAGGACAGAGGAGCCTGGCATACTGCAGTCCACAGAGTCACAAAAAGTCAGACACAACTTAGCAACTGAACAACTCAACTGTACACTCAAGTTCTTCTGTACACTCAAGTTCTTCACCCTACCTCCTCACTCACGGCATGAGCAAAGCGGGGGAAGGGGAGGAAAACACCATTTAATATCTGTATTAATTATAAATTCAAAGAAGTTACACAAATTTGAGTTAAATGGGTTTGTGGGCAATGTTTTGGTTTGGTACATTGTTTTGTGTTTTCCCTGCAAAAAGAATAATGTTGGTCCCTTCTTTAAACAGCCTCTGAACAGCAGTGACTCATACTCAAGTGAGGAAGGAAACAAAGCTTCAAATCTATTGGTAAAAAAAAAAAAAACCTGGCTATTTCACTTACATCAAACTGACATCTGTTATAGGACCCTTCCTCCAGACCTGGGAATTCTGTATCATCCGTTCTTTTAAGCAACCAGAGAACTTCTAGGGAAAGCTCACTGAGCCAGCAGAGAAAAAACAGTTGCATTGATTTTAGTATTTTTAACAGCTTTACTGAGATATAATTCACATACCATACAATTCACCCACTTAAAGTGTACAATTCAATAGTTTTTAGTGTATTCACTGATACATGCAACCACCACCACCAATTTTTGAACATTTTCATCACATCAAAAAGAAACCCATGTCCTTAAGCTATCATGACCCAACTGCCCTCTATCCCCCAGCCCTTAGCAACTACTCCTCAACTTTCTATCTCCATACATTTCCCTGTTCCGGGCTTTTGTCTTAATGGAATCATATAACATGTGGTCTTTTGCTGCTTTGATTTAAATGATGCCTTGAGGAGAGTAATACTCAATTAATGGTAAAAGCCCATGATACATATAAACTACCATCTAAATCCTCCTATGAGATAGTAATCTGCTTGAAGACAAACAATAAATCTCATAACCAATCCTCCACCTTCCCCAGAGCAGTCACTCTCCCCTAAAACCCAGTTAGGTACTCAGGAAATGATTGAGGAAAAACTACTCAAAGAATTACTAAACCAAGAGGAGGGGAAAGCATTTCAATTTGAATAAAATGTAAGATCCAAAAGTCCCTACTTTGCTGAAGATGATGACTCAGAAACCCAAGAACTCTCAAGTGAGCTGTCACAAAGAACAGCACAGTCCTTCAAAGTGGCCTCTCCGCACGGATTTTACAGCACAGTTAAGCACCTCTTGCCTCCCTGTTCTTCATGATGTATACTCCACACAGTATAGACTCTCCCAAGAAATTTGCTCCAAACTCTAATTTGGCTAAACTAGCAATTTCTTCCTTTGAAATATGGAGAATGATAGGTGTTGACTTTTTAAAATTAATCATATACAATCGATGTGGATTAGGTCTAAAAAACACTTCATATCCAGATAATTTCTCTGGATGTGATCAGTGGGACTGCTGGCTATTTCACATGTATTAATGAAGAGCAAATATTAATACTTATTAATATTTAACACAAGCAAATAGTTGGACCCAGAAATTCTACTGTGTAGAATCTGTTTTATCAGTATACTCACAAAGTTATGCACAAGAGGTTTTTTCTGGCAGCACCACATCTTACCAGGAAATAAAACTGGAAACAAAGGTAGATTAGTATATGGATGATGTAGAAAGATCTCGAAAATAAAACTATGTGAAAAAAAAAATAAATAAAATAAAATAAAACTATGTGAAAAAGTAAGATGCTGTATTACTCCTGTGTAGATTGTTTAAGAGAGAATGTACATACATAGAAATACAAAGCTGTAAGGCTTTTGCAAGATCAGATTTTATTTACATACTTTTACTATAGAATATTTTACATCCTTATTATACATTCTAACCTATCTCAGAGTTGAGGAAGATTTCCTAAAATAAGATATAAAAAAGCACAAGAACTTATGCTAATCAAAAAGCCATCATAAAGAAAATGAAAATGTATAGAATGAGAGAAGACACCCACAACTCACACAACCAATGAGAACCTGAATCCAGTACATATTAAAATGCCTACGAATTAAGAAGAAAAAAGACAGTTCAGTGGGAAAATGAGCCAAAGACTAGATCAGAAACATCACAAAAGGAATAAATCTAAACAGTTAAACATACAAAAAGGGGTTTGACCTTACTGGTCATCAGGGAAACACTGAACTGATGTCAGAGTGAGTTACCACTTCAAACCAACAGACTGGCAAGAAAATGGAAAATCTGAACAGTTGCAGGTTGGGAGAGGACATGAAGCAATAGAACAACAGAACATCTCACTGTCGGTGAGAGCATCAGCTGGTACAACTCTTTAGAGAAATACACATTATCTTTTGACTCAGCAATGCTACCTCTAGTATATACCCTTTGGAAATATCAGTCGATGGACAGTCTTAGCAGCATCTTTTAACATCTCAAAAGGAGAAACAACTCAAATGTACATCATCAGAAGAATCAATAAATAAGCTATGGTCTGTTCATTCAATGGAATATCATACTGCATGAAAAATGAAAACAAATGGATCTTACAATGCTGAATGAAAGATAATATAAAAAAAGTCACACAACCAGATCCATTTATATAAAATGCAAAAACAGATAAAACCAAGCTATATTGCCTAGGGATGTAGACATATAAATGACAAAAAGAAAAACAAGGAAGTCATTATCATCAAAATTAGGAGAGTGGTTACTCTGAGGGGAAAAGGAGATATGGTCAGAATGGGACCTACTAGGGTATTTCTGAACTGCTGCCACATTCTCCTTCTTGACTGAGGTGATGGTTACATAAGTGTTGTACTTTATGCATTATCTATATGTGTTTTTATTATAAAAAGTTATTTGTTTTTTTATAGACATGTACTTTTGAGCCCAGACTATGTCTTGAAATACTGTTTCCAAAAAACAAACAAAAAAACAGGACTGACTTCTTGGAGAAATGGCTGATTCCAGAACTGGGGCAAGAAATGTCACCTTGACCATCTTAATACCAGACAGAAAGAAAGCTATCAAAGACTACTAGGCTCACGGCAAAAGGACTCCGGGACCAACTTGAAAAGGCTCACGCAAGCCAAAAAGGAGAAATTTTGAACATCAATAACTTTGATAGAACACATTAAATATGTTTAAATTCATAATATTTCTATAAATTCTAAAAACAAGAAACCAAACCAGTCACTGTTAAAGGACATTAATAAGTCAATACAATACTTTCAATCTAGCAAAAGTAGAAAAAAATGAAATATCTCATCTGATAAATGGCAAAGGAAGGACAGAATTAGAGCATCACCATTGTACACACATAATGAATGGCTGCCTATACATATTAAACACCAACCAGTGCTAATATCACAGAAAGACATTTAGAGTCTCCTACTGAAAGAATCCACCATCACCTATGAAGTAGCCCTGCTTAAACACCCTCCTCATCATTAAAGTAAGCCTGAATGTGATCCAGCCTCAAGATGCAACTACTAACTCACAGGAAATTTAAAGGACAGAAAAAAAAAAAAAAAAAACATTAAACAATACAACAGGGATATGAAACATCTACACAGCAAATAACTTGGTTTCTTTGAAAATTAAGAAGGAGGAAAAAGGAAGGGGTGTTCAGGGAACTTATAGATTAAAATTTACTTAAAAAGGACAACAATCAATCACATTGTGTAAGCCTTATCCAGATCTGATTCAACCAAGAGTAAACCATGACATTTAAAAAAGAACTGGGGGTGGTGAGGAGACAACTTTAAATAATACCTGGTGTTCAAATCCACATTAATTTATTTTTTTAACAGTTTTAGTTTGTGGACATGTTTTTGAAAGAGTCATTATCTCTTAAAGATACATACAGAAATATCTACAGATGAAATGAGGTACCTGGAATTTCTTCAAAATAACATTGGAAGTGGATTGGACAGAGAAAACAGGATTTAGTCAGGAGCTGAAAAATACTGAAGCTGAAAAATGGGTTCCCAAGGTTCACTGTGCTTTTCCGTCATATGCTGTACACGTTTGAAATTTTTCCTAATAAAAGGTTAAATAATTAAGAAATATTTTACTAGTGAACTAAGCATTCTGTGAGAATGTTGTTGTTTAGTCGCTAAGTTATGTCCAACACTTTGCAACTCCATGGACTGTATGTAGTCTGCCAGTCTCCTCTGTCCATGAGACTTCTCTAGGCAAGAATACTGGAGTGGGTTGCCATGTCCTTCTCCAGGGGATCTTTCCAACCCAAGGATCAAACCCCCATCTCCTGCATTAGCAGGCAGATTCTTTACCACTGAGTCACTAGGGAAGCCTTCTGTTTAAAAAAGGATATACATATACATATACTGGTGTAACCACAAAAAGATTTTGGCATGTTAAGTATTAAATTATTAAGTGTTAACCTTTGGGTTAAAAAACTGGGATGGGGAAAAAGTAGGGGGCAGATTTTTATTTTATACCTTACATTATTTGAACATTTTTACCATGAGCATTTTTATTTTTAATCACATAAAATGTAAATGGGTGATCTGAGTAGTGGGATTAATAGGCCATGTTTGTTGTTGTTCTCTATTAATAAAAGTTTTTAAACAGCAAAAAGGCTTAAAGTTCAAAAGCTAAACTTCAAAAAAAAAAAAAAAAAGCCATGTATCAACTAATGTATCTTAGAACAAATATTCCTCAGCACCTAGATTCAAGACTGGCAAACTTTTTCTGTAAAATGTCAGTCAGTAAGTATTTTAGGCAACTATTCAATCTGACACTGTAACACAAAAGCAGTCACAGACAGTATATAAACAAATGGGACTGGCTGTGATCCAAAGAAAAACCTTACTTACGGTCACTGAAATGCAAATTTTATAGAATTTTTACATGTCATGAAACAGTACTCTTCTCTGGATTTTTTTTAACCCTTAAAAAAACACATCCTTTGCTCACAGGCCATGCAACACGGGCAGTGGGCTGGGCTTGGCCAAGGGCCATGGTTTCCAACCCCTGCTCTAGAGGCTCTAGACAATTCTCATGCCTCTTCGATCCTCTAGTCTGGAGATACCATCTGGACTGTATGAAGCACTGGCTATTTTTATGTCTTTTAACCTGGTAGTTCCCATGCATTTCAACAATGCTTCTGCAAAAATCAGTACCATATGTTAACAGGACTGTTTGCAATTATTTCATTAGAGATAGAATCTATCTTCTCAGTTTAACAAAAAAAAAAAGTGAATGGTCAAGAGGACATGAATTTGCTTCAACCCATGCCAAGTTCAGCATAAAAAATGACCAGAATAAAAGAAAAATCTTTGACTCTTAAACTCCCCTGTTATTAATTGCATGACTTAAGCTTCAAAATCTTTTGCAAAAAATAAAAAGGAAATTCAAAACTTTTAGTCCTTTTTGGAACCATGAGTCCTTTCAAAATTTCCATGACAACAATATAGTTAAGTCCCTAAAAGAACCAGTGTCCACAGAAGCACAAACAGCCTGTGTTATTAAGTCCAGCCAGACACTGTAACTAACAAAATGAAACCAACAAGCAAAAATAACCACCTAGAACTTCAGCAGGTTTATCAAAGGGCTTACCATTTACCCATATTTACTGAACACATGATCTGTGCTTGGCACAAACTTCCAATCGATCATCACTACCTCCTACAAGGTGGGAATTTGTATTCCGTTAGACAGTCGTTGAAACTAGAGCCCGTGGATGTCGAATGACTTGCCTATCACTGTGCTAAAACTCAAGACTGGAAACTTAATCTAACATTCTGTGTATCTGACAGCCCACAAAATGTAACCAAACTATCTAAATCTAAAATGCAATTTTTCTCTTCCAGAAAAGGAATACAAATCTGAGGTCCAAGACATACCACAATCTTCTCATCTATCTGCCCCAGCTTTCATCTAACTTTTATGGCTGATGAAACAAGATTTCAACTTCTTCATTTACTTTCCACTAGTCTGGGAGGAAGGGGATTCTTGTTTGCAATTCCCAACCTCCAAAGAAACAACATGTTCTAATTCTGCTTTGCAGAAAACATTAAGAAGATATGTCTACAGCAGAGCTCTAATTTACAGGCTCGCATGCAAGCCTTTCTACATGGGAGGTGATGCTTGCCAGTCAATATTCACCCACAGGCCAGGCGGCTAGAATTCTAAGCCAGAGATAGATTTTTTATTTACCTTTAAACAGAAGTGACAAGCAAACACCACATAATCTATTCTAATACCGGATCCTCTATTTCCTGTCACTCCACTTAGAAGCCTCAGAGATGGGCTGGTTTCCCCACTGCCCATTTGGGGAGGGGGATCACATGGGACCACAGACAGGCTGGGAGAGGCTCTGATTGCTTCTGCCAGCCTGCCTTTGCATCAGCAATGCACTCAGGGGAGGGTGCTCAGGCTCCACGTAACATGCTGCCGTTTCAGAGCAGCTTGCAGAAGGAAAATAAAGAGCAGGGCATGAAACTTTAGTTCTTTATTGGTTTCTATGAGTGGCCTCTTAACTGAGCACTTCTGTTCCTCCTCACTCACCCAGGGATCCATGAGCCTCCACAAACAGGGATTTATGGGGAGGGGAAGGGCCAGTCCATACAGACGATGTGCTTCAGAGAGAAAGACAGCAACACAGAGAGAGACATACAGAGCAGAGAGACACGGAGACAGAGAACCCATGAACATCCCGGGGGAGCTGGCAGGAGTAGACATTTGCAAACAGTGATCTGACCCAGTGCTGACAGCCAGGTCTCTTACAAATACATGCACGGAGTGACATATTGATATTAAAATAAACATATTACATATTTAATTATACCAACTGCAGTTCATGATTTAGATGAACAGATGCTTGGAGTAAAAAGAAATAGTGAGCATGTAAATGTGACAGAAGGTATGAAAAGCCAGCCAGCAAGCAAAAAAGGTCAAGATGGGGGTGGGAAGGATATGGGTCAAAAGACAAAAGGAAGCAGAGAGAGATGGGGCAAGAGGACGCAGGACCGACTCTTAGAAGCAGCAAAATATGTCAATGACAGACGACGATGACGGCAAGGAGGGGAACACATAATGCACCTGGGCGCCAGAGAAGCAGAGATTATGCAAATGCTGTCCCTATCCCCCTCAGGATGTGGAGGGAGCAGAGGAGAAATGGAAGGGACAGAGCAAGCACAGGGCCCCATGATGCTCTGGATGTACAAGGCTGGAAGAGATAAAATTAGATAAAATAAAGCTGAAGCCAGCAATCTGTAAAGAATAGCAACCAGATGAATTACAGAAAGGAATAGCCACAAAGAGGGGAGAAAAGTGGAGGGGAGGCACAGCCGGCCACCACGCTCCACCTCCAAAGGACTTTGGGAAGGCATGCCAGCATCTCTCTGGGCCCACATCAACGGGCTGAGGGGACTGAGGTCCCTTCTTCATAAGCCCTAATATCTAGAATGACTGCAAAGAGGTGTCCCAGTAGGCCCTCACACACAAGAAACACAACCTAGAGACGGGAACTCTGCTCCCCGGCCTTGCCCCACTGTACCCAGAGACCTCCGTTCCTACAGGGCCCTCAGTTCCTCCCCTCAGGCTGCTCACATCTGCCACTAGGAAGGAGTCTTCAATAGTATTCCTCCAATATTTAGTGCCTATCCTATTTGTAATTATTAACAACTCTGCTGTCATCATTAAGTGCTTAAAAAATACAGCACCTATCTCAGTGCCCAGCATATAGCTTATGCCAAACAATTGTTTGTCGGGGGCATAACAGCTACTTCTAGAAGCCAGGCTAGAATAAAGGGGCCCAGTAACTAAACCCAGAATCTTCCCCCTCCGTATTCAAGAAGGATTAGCCAGCAGCTACACATGCTCAGCCCTCACCTCCTCGGCGATCCTAGGGCTCCAGGAGAGCTGCCTCAGGCCCCAAACAAGGAAGGAGAGGGAGGGCATGTGGCCCCCAAACCTCAGGGAATCATAGGTCTGACTACAAGGTCAGAACTGAAGGTTATCCAGCCTTGAGTACTTCCATAATCAAATAATCATTATGAAGAAAAACCTTCCTCCCGATGCTTACCCCACATTAGAGGACAGCAAAATGAGCTGTACAGACCATCTGATAGCAAATAATATAAAAAGGAGTTTAAATGCAAAATCTATCCCTACTTTTTTTTTTTAACTAAAGTCACCCAGATCTGTTTCTGTTTGTCTGATGACTCTCCTCCTACAGAAACGATTCTTCAATGTATACCTGACCTGCTTCACAAAAATGATTTAAGGTGGATGCAATCAAGGACACAAACAAGATTTTCAAAAGAAAAAGAAAAAAAAGTCACGTAAAAAATATGTATTTAAAACCTTGGCCAACCCGGCAACTACAATCAAGCAATAAATTTAGCTCCAAGTTTCTTTGAAGCCAAGACAAAAAGGAAAACATGATGGGAAATGCAGATACTCCAACAACTCACGGAGAGATTGCTCAAAAGGGGCATGGCTGAGACATCAAAAGCAGTCTGATCTGGTCAACAGCCTGCTTCTTAGTCTACATATCAACCATCCTAACCAAAGGCCAAGAAGTCGTCTCCAGCACCACCAGAACAAAACCTGCTCGGAACCCTAGAAGGTCAATCAAGGGTCCCAGAGAAAAGACCATGGGCCGGGCACCCAAGTCTGACGCCGAGTGTCAGCACCTGCACCAGCTGATGTGGTATTGGGCACAAGTCACACAGCCGGGCAACGGGAAAGTGACCAGAATCCAAGATGGCTGCCTTCCCTTCACACCCTCACCGCCTCTCCACTCGTCCTGGCTATAAAAGTATCTGCCTCAGCCCACAAAGAATATAAAATCCAACAAATGTAAAGGGTTTTCACAAAACAGATATCAAAAGTAATCAACATAAAACCAGCCTACATGCAAAAGTCAGTTCCATGACAGAGCAATCTCAACTGCTAGCCAATGACACTTATCTTAAAAATCAAAAGATGATAAAACTTTAGTTATTACTGAAGTTCTTAAAATCTCTTACCCTTATCCATCTCTTCAATCTCTTTTCCTGCTCTGAAGCGCCCACTTTACACTTCTCTTTGAATTTTGTATACCCACCTCAATACAGCCTCTTGGAGCCTCAGGGTACTTTCCTGCCCTACGGTGTGACTACTGTTTATGGAACAGAGCAGCTGCTCCATCAGTTCAGTTCAGTCACATCTGACTCTTTGTGACCCCACTGACTGTAGCACGCCAGGCTTCCCTGTCCATCACCGACTCCCGGAGCCTACTCAAACTCATGTCCATGGCATCAGTGACGCCATCCAATCATTTCATCTTCTGTCGTCCTCTTCTCCTCTCACCTTCAATCCTTCCCAACATCAGGGTCTTTTCCAGTGAGTCAGTTCTTTGCATCAGGTGGACAAAATACTGGAGTTTCAGCTTCAGCATCAGTCCCTCCAATGAATATTCAGAACTGATTTCCTTTAGGATGGACTGGTTGGACCTCCTTGCAGTCCAAGGGACTCTGAAGAGTCTTCTCCAACACCACAGTTCAAAAGCATCAGTTCTTTGTTGCTCAGCTTTCTTTATAGTACAACTCTCACATCCATACAGGACTACTGGAAAGACTATAGCTTTGACGAGACAGACCGTTGCTGGTAAAGTAATGTCTCTGCTTTTTAATACGCTGTCTAGATTTCATTCGAATTCCAAAAACAGGCAATGCCAAAGAATGTTCAAACTACTGCACAACTGCACTCATCTCACACACTAGTAAAGTAATGCTCAAAATTCTCCAAGCCAGGCTTCAAAAGTACGTGAACCGTGAACTTCCAGATGTTCAAGCTGGATTTAGAAAAGGCAGAGGAACCAGAGGTCAAATTGCCAACATCTGTTGGATCACTGGAAAAGCAAGAGAGTTCCAGAAAAACATCTACTTCTGTTTTATTGACTATGCCAAAGCCTTTGACTGTGTGGATCACAACAAACTGTGGAAAATTCTGAAAGAGATGGGAATACCAGACCACCTTACCTGCCTTCTGAGAAATCTGTATACAGGTCAAGAAGCAACAGTTAGAACTGTACATGGAACAACAGACCAGTTCCAAATCAGGAAAGGAGTACATCAAGGCTGTATATTGTCACCCTGCTTGTTTAACTTATATGCAGAGTACACCAAGCAAAATCCTGGACTGGATGAAGCACAAGCTGGAATCAAGATTGCTGGGAGAAATATCAATATCCTCAGATACACAGATGATACCAACCTTATGGCAGAAAGCGAAGAAGAACTAAAGAGCCTCTTGATGAAAGTGAAGAGGAGAGTGAAAAAGTTGGCTTAAAGCTCAACATTCAGAAAACGAAGATCATGGCATCAGGTCCCATCACTTCATGGCAAATAGATGGGGAAACAAAGGAAACAGTGAGAGACTATATTTTGGGGGGCTCCAAAATCACTGCAGATGGCAACTTCAGGCATGAAATTAAAAGAGTTTTTCTTTCCTTGGAAGAAAAACTATGAGCAACCTAGACAGCTTATTGAAAAGCTGCTTCGTTAAGTGGCAGGAATTACGCTTACGGTCTCCTCTTCTCAGGACTATCCACGCCAAGCCTCTCCTTTATTTATATCCCCAAATCTCCAAGGAGGACAGAGTAAGTATTCACTGACTTCCTGTGGCCTTAACAACTTCCTAGGAATTATACCTAGGAATGTTTTTTATCATGGGACTAGTATTTTGTACACGTCACATCTGCCACTGGGTAAACACCAGGAAAAATGCCTTTCCAACAATTCAGCAAGTTCAAGGGTACAAGCCAGAGCCTGAGGACACTCACCTCCCATGGCTATGAACTATCAAGGTCACCTTACCTGTAACGTAAGCAACCCAATGGGAAAGCATTTACCACAGCCTCTGACATGCAAGGACAGAGGGAACCTCTGGGGTAGAGCAAAGGGAACTGTTAAGCAACCATCAGAGCCCTTGCTTTGTGCTGCATGGACATGCATTCTCTCAAATTCTGCCATCATCCTGCAAGGAAGGCTTCCTCCTCCTCCTTTTTAAAAAGAATAAAAAGTCAACCAGTGAGATGGACTTGCTCAGGATTACATAGCCTGAGATCTGATCCTGCAGAGATTTGACGCTGACACCAATATTCCAAAAACAACTGTCAGAGAAGCCTTAATAAAAAGAGCACTGGGGCACACAAGCCAACAGGGGAAAACAACTCAAAAATCCAAACAGAGCAGGTATGGTAGACAGAATTCATTAATGACAAGAAGGTACTGCTGCAGAAAAATCTTACCGTGGAGTCCAAAAGTAAAGGAAAGAAGGGAATCATCAACGGGTCAAACTGAGAAACCAAGACCTCAAATAACTTTGTTTCTTTTACCCTAAATTCTCCGCTCTCATAGTCATGATAACCTAAATCCTCTGCTTGTTGCAAATGCTTCATTTCCCATTGTGTAGTATAAGAACTTTCTTTTTTTTTACTCCTGCCAAGTAAATAAACAGAAAGACTCCATTCTGTGTCACTTTATTTAAAAAATCAGACCTAGACTATACTTCCGAAATAAACCTTCAAAATGTGTTATTTCTTAAGACTGTACTAAATAATACAAACATAAAACATAGATCGTAAAGGGAAAAAAAGAGAGGCTTGAGTAGTTGGGAGGGTACTGAATGAGCCTTCAAGCATGATGGGATATGAACGGGTGGAGAATAAGGAGGGACATTTCATGCTGGGGGACTACTTTATACAAATGTGGAAATGGTCCCCAGTCCCAAGACCCTTTTGATAAGCATCCCCCAGAGGAACAGGGAGGCAGATACTGGGGGAAGCATCAAGGTCAGGCCTGTGGCATCTGAGAACATGCAGACCACCCCAAAGGCAGCCTATAACTCAGGCTCCATCCAGGAACGGGGGATGACAGCAAGGCGGAGGGAACACCTTCAGATGTCACCAGGTGCTCCAAGCAATATTTTGTGTCTCTGTTTACAGGACTCTTAGACAGAAACAAGGGAGAAGATCCCTCTAAATCACATGGGGACATAAACCCTCCTTAGGTAGCATCCTCTAGGCCTGGAGGGACACAAGAGAAGCACAGCAAGTACTGCTGAACACAGTATAGGACGTGTGTCTAAACACGTCATGCTGAAGACAGAGGTGTAGAAGTTGGCATGTTTCCTGAAGCATCACAACACACCCCCAAAAACTCTTCCAGAACGACTTCCTTTTCCCCTGTGCTTTTCCTGTACTATCACTATGGGAACGTGCATGGTTGCTCCCAGTTCCCGCTCACCCACTGCTTACTTCACACAAGATTTGTACTTCACCAAAATTGATGGTGTGTTTTCTCCTAACTCCATTCTTTACTGAACTGCTTGCTGAGTTAGACTGAATTTATAACCTTTCTTTTTGAAGGCAAGTCTCCCCAAAACAGAAACCACAGCAGCAGTGGCAACCTACAATGTCACTAGCGAAAAAATATTTTTATTTTGCCTGAGGCCATGTGACCAACTCCAGGCAAAATAACGCAAAGGTAAAAAACGCTAGCTGACTTATGAATATAAGCTTTTATTTGGGAGAAATACAACCAAAAGAGGGTAGAGAGAGAAAAACAATGAGACACAAATATGAACATACAATAAAGCTTATTAATTGAATATTCCAAAAATTACAAAGGAATGACAATCAAATAAGATAATTCATTCCCTCAGTGGTTAAACAAATTTTGCCACTAAAATAGAAATGCAATTTTAGCATAAGGGGAGGTAGGTATGAGTTGTTCATCCCACTTGAGGTAAAACATTTTTCAGCATCTGTGATGTATTACTTCATATACAACATACTATTCTATAGATGTTTTCTATAATAAATCAGGAATTCACAGCTAATTATTAAAACAACACCATTTCTTTTACCCAACAGTCATCACTCTATGCACTTAAAAGAAAACTGGAACTCTGCAGCCAGTCATGGCAGAGTAACTGGTACCAGACTACTCCTCTTCATGAGGCCAGCATAACACTGATACCAAAACCAGATGGAGCCATTACAAAAAAAGAAAATTAAGACCTCCATACCCTTCAAGAACATGCATGTAAAAATCCTTAATAAAATATTAGAAAATTAAATCCAGCAATACATAAAAAGGCTAATGCATCAGGACCAAGTGGGGTCTAACTTGGTAATAACAGTTGGTTTAACATTCAAAATTCAATGGAATTAACCACATTAATAGAATAAAGGAGAAAAAGCCTATGATTACCTCAATACATGCAGAAAAAGAACCTGACAAAATTCAACACCCTTTCATAACAAAAACTCTCGGCAAACTAGAAACAGAAAGAAACTTTCTCAACCAATAAAGCACATTTATGCAAAACCTAAACTAAAATTGTACTTAGTGATGAAAGGCTAACCACCGTTTCTCTGACTTCAAGAAAAGGACCAGGATGTCCATTCTCACCACTTCCATTTCAACACAGTACTGGAATCCCAGACAACTGTGGTTTAAAGAACTGGATATCCACTGGGAGAAGGGAATGAAATAAATCCCTACCTCATGCCATAGATAAAAATATGAAATGGACCTGAATGTAAAAGATAAAACTATAAACCTTCTAGAAGAAAACAGAGTATCTTTGAGATCTTTCTTGGGACCTAGAAAGTATTAATCACAAAAGAAAAAATTAATAATTGACTTTAAAATTAAAAGTAATAAAACTAGATTCCTCTTCAAATACTCTGAACTCCAAACTCAACTTTTCCCTTTTAGTTTAAGTACTATTTAGTTTGATCTGGCTATGTTCATTAGAGAACATTTCCAGAATGTTGTAAGACCTTCAGGAACCTCCTTCATGATCCAATGGTTAAGACTCCCAATACAGAGGACCCAAGTTCAATTCTTGGTTGGGGAATTAGACCCCACATGCCTCAAATAAAGATTCTGCATGTTGCAACTAAGACCCAGCATAGTCAAATCAATAAATAGAAATATATTTTAAAATATTTTAAAAAATAAGACCTTTGGAAAGAAAGAAAACGTCTCATATATTCTATTTAACATTACTGAAACACACTCCCAAATATAGGTGAAACTCTAGCTTCCCCACTGTGAAGGAAAACAACTGGACAAAAGAGAGGTTCTTCAAGATTCAGAAACAAGAAAGGAAAAAAACACAGGAAATTACATATCAAGGGAAGAAAAGGGACTCATTAAGACAAAGAATATAAGTAACAGAAAACAAGTAAGGACTCTTTCTACAAGGCCTTTTATAACCATTCGCATTACATATGAGGGAATTATTCCAATCTCAGGAAGAAATAGCTGAAACAGAATACCAGCTAACACATTCCCTGACCACATCACATGCCCATTCAGTAGAAACCATAGTTCAAATTTTGGATTGTGATCTTCTCCCAGGCTAGAGATACACCCTCTCCTGACGTAGGGCAGGGCAGTGAGTGCAGCTCTCCATCAGCCATGCAATCAAGAGCATAAACAGCCAATAAAAGTACAACCATGTGTACCCATTCAACCACTTAATAAATTCCAAAAGCTATTCAACACTTTATTATAAAATAAGTTTTGTGTTGATAAGTTTGCTAATCTAAGTGTTCTTAGCACAGTTAAGGTAAGTAAAGCTAAGTCATGATGTTTAGTAAGTTAGAAATATATAATGCATTTTCAACCAACGTTATTTTCAACTTACAATGGATGGTTTTATCAGGACATTGGGCTTCCCAGGTGGCTCAGTGGTAAAGAATCCACCTTGCCAAGCAAGAAACACAGGTTCTTTCCCTGGGTTGGGAAGATCCCCCGGAGAAGGAAATGGTAACCCACTCAAATATTCTTGCCTGAAAAATCCCATGGACAGAGAAGCCTGGGAGGCTACAGCCCATAAGGTCACAAAAGAGTCAGACACAACTTAACGATTAACCAGCAACAGCAATTTCATCATTAAGTCGAAGATCTGTATGTGATAATATCAATAATCTTCTCACAACAGTCTATTGGCTAGACACCCTCAGCTTTTCTCAAATACTTAATGCCATCATAATTACTATCCACTACTGCAAATATGCTAGTGCACAATGCTTTGACGGGTGTGGTTAGGAAGAAATGAGCTAGATGCTAAAGAAATTAAGAAATTTAGCATTTAACTCTCTTTTCCACAAGTCCAACCTCCCTCAGAAATCTGTATCTTAACCAAGATAAACAGCTTGGACTTCAGCGAGGCAAGTTTTTCCAGTTCTAATTGGGAAGCTACTGCCTAGAACTTTGAAATGTTATAAACTTGACTTATGTTATTTCATAACAACACAAATTGAGCTAATTTGGTTTAATGGCAAGAGAGGTTTGCAGTACAATCCTGATGAATTAAGCCAATGAACAAAGACAGAAGTGAAAGGATAATTTTATTTTTCACTAGATAAACTCAAGGCTTCTTATTTTGATGTACTATACAATATGGCTGTCCATGCAAATCCATGTGAAACCATGGTAGATCTGTAATAAATTCAATGAATTATATTAGAAAGGCAAATCCACACTGGAGTAGCATAAAGCTACAAAGGATAAAGGATATCTGAGAAGATTCCAGACACTCGGACTTGCCCTACCACTGTCCCATAAGGTCCTTGAGTCATGGATGAGCTTCCTTGCCCATAAAATGGGGATCGTGATTTCATCACAGGCTATTCTAAGAATCAAATGAGAGCATGCATGCAAAGGTACTCAGTGAATTATAAGGTGAGGCTATGGCCTGTGAGAGCTTTCCAACATCTCATCCCCAGTGAAGAAGCATCTCCAGTTTTCAGAGGTGTGGGCAGTGAAAGAAAGGTTTTCATAGATTCACAGAATGGTCACACTAAAACTCCACAGAGATTATCTGGTAGCATCCCTACTCATCTGAAAAGTTAGGAAATGACAACAGCTACCTCTATGGACTGGATACTATGTTCCAGGCACTGGGCTTTACTCACACTACTTCATTTACTTCTCTCAACAACTCTGAGATGGTTACCATTTATAGATGAGGAACCTGAAGTCAGGATGTACACTCAGTTCTCCTTCCCAAATCTCTGAAGTCTGTACCATTCGCCAATCTGCTATTGGAACCCCAGAAAGAGTAAAACATGCTAATCTGAATAACATGGCTGACTGGAGGGGTGCCCATGCACCACTGTCCTTATTCACCTGTATGCCTCTGAGAGTCCCAAACAGTACCACCAGGAAGATGTTCGCTATCAGAGTCAAGGTCCTAAGGCTACTCCGAAATGTTTCCCTCCCAACCTCAGAAAGAACGGTGTTCTCGGGGCAGACAAGATTTGGTGTCTAAATCCACAGTGCAGCTAAACCACATGGAAACAAGATGCTCTGCTCCTCATGGAGTAAGTTGTGACCCATGGGAATGTCAGGTGGGAGTACAGCCCCAAGTTCAGCCTGCCATGATGCGAAGTGAGGCCAGAATTCAAGCCTGATCCCGTTACCTTTCCCAGAAATCAACATTCCAATTTCTCTCCATTCTTAGCCCACAGGCTTAGAGTAGAGATGGCTCCACCCTGGGTTCAGGGGTGAAGTACAGGGTCAGTTCTTAACTCAGGCAGTGCCTCACATGCCCCAGCCATGTGGCAGATTCAGGAAGGCACCTGCCCCAGCCTGAGCCAATGAGATCAAACAAGACTGCCTGGCAGAGCTGGACACAGACTCTCACACTCTCTTTTGCTGGAAGCAAGGAAGGAAAGAGGCAGGCCTAAGAACTTCTGACAGCTATCTTGCAATGACAAGGGGAGGGCATTCTGAGAACGGGGTCAACACATAGGAAGTGGAGGCAGAATGGGGAGAGAGAAGCCAGACCCTGATGACATCATTTGAGCCACTGAGCTGACTCCAGATTTATCTCTGGACTGGTCAGTTGTGAGAACCAATAAATTGCTATTTGACAATCCAGTCTGTGCTGGGATTGGGTTCTTTCCTTAGATCAAAGGAATACTAATACTTGGGATCATTAAGGGCCATCTGTCCCCAACTGAACTCTGAGCTCCCTGTGGTCAGGGACTGACTTCTGACTCCTTCCATTAACATTCAGTCAACTGGGCTGGTCCTTGGCACATTCTGAGAGCTCCAAATACATAAGGATTAAATAGGTCATCTCCACGCTTTACAGAGCAAAAGCTATATACCCAAAGCAGAAAATAACAAAAACCTCAAAGTTCTGTATTGATCATTTAATCATTAGTTCCAGTTTAATCCCACCGTACTCCCCACCACCCCCACTGCAAAGCCACCACATTATATATGGTCCGTTACCTACTCATCCAAAAAATAGCAGAGAAAGATAAGAAAGCCTTCCTCAGTGATTAGTGCAAAGAAATAAAGGAAAACAATAGAATGGGAAAGACTAGAGATCTCTTCAAGAAAATTAGAGATACCAAGGGAACATTTCATGCAAAGATGGGCTCAATAAAGGACAGAAATGGGATGGACCTAACAGAAGAAGCAGAAGATATTAAGAAGAGGTGGCAAGCATACATAGACGAACTATACAAAAAGATCTTTATAACTCAGATCACAATAATGTGATCACTCACCTAGAGCCAGACAAACTGGAATGTGAAGTCAAGTGGGCCTTAGGAAGCATCACTACAAACAAAGCTAGTGAAGGTGATGGAATTCCAGATGAGCTATTTCAAATCCTGAAAGATGATGCTGTGAAAGTGCTGCACTCAATATGCCAGCAAATTTGGAAAACTCAGCAATGGCCACAGGACTGGAAAAGGGCAGTTTTCATTCCAATCCCAAAGAAAGGCAATGCCAAAGAATGCTCAAACTACCGCACAATTGCACTCATCTCACACACTAGCAAAGTAATGCTCAGAATTCTCCAAGCCAGGCTTCAACAATACATGAACTATGAACTTCCAGATGTTCAAGCTGGTTTTAGAAAAGGCAGAGGAAACAGAGATCATAATGCCAACATCCGTTGGATCATCAAAAAAGAATTCAAAAAAAACATCTATTTCTGCTTTATTGACTATGCCAAAGCCTTTGACTGTGTGGATCACAACAGACTGTGGAAAATTCTGAAAGAGATGGGAATACCAGACCACCTAACCTGCCTCCTGAGAAATGTTTGCAGGTCAAGAAGCAATAGTTAGAACTGGACATGGAACAACAGACTGGTTCCAAATCGGGAAAGGAGCATGTCAAGGCTGTATACTGTCACCCTGCTTGTTTAACTTATATGCAGAGTACATCATGCAAAATGCTGGATGAAGCACAAGCTGGAATTAAGATTGCTGGGAGACATATCAATAACCTCAGATACGCAGATGATACCACCCTTATGGCATAAAGCAAAGAAGAACTAAAGAGCCTCTTGATGAAAGTGAAAGAGCAGAGTGAAAAAGTTGACTTAAACTCAACATTCAGAAAACGAACATCATGGCATCAGGTCCCATCACTTCATGGCAAATAGATGGGGAAACAATGGAAACAGTGAGAGACTTTATTTGGAGGGGGCTCCAAAATCACTGTAGATGGTGACTGCAGCCATGAAACTAAGACACTTGCTCCTTGGAAGAAAAGTTATGACCAACCTAGGCAGCATATTAAAAAACAGAGACATTACTTTGCCCACAAAGGCCCATCTAGTCAAGACTATAGCTTTTCCAGTAGTCATGTATAGATGTGAGAGCTGGACTATACAGAAAGCTGAGTGCCGAAGAACTGGATGCTTTTGAACTGTGGTGTTAGAGAAGACTCTTGAGAGTCCCTTGGACTGCAAGGAGATCAAACCAGTCAATCCTAAAGGAAATCAGTCCTCAGTATTCATTGGAAGGACTGATGCTGAAGCTGAAACTCCAATACTTTGGCCACCTGATGGGAAGGACTGACTCCTTGGAAAAGACCCTGATGCTGGGAAAGATAAGGCAGAAGGAGAAAGGGACAACAGAGGATGAGATGGTTAGATAGTATCATCAACTCAATGGACATGAGTTTAAGCAAGCTCCAAGAGTTGGTGATGGACAGGGAGGCCTGGCATGCTACAGTCCATGGGGTCGCAGAGAGTCAGATGTGACTGAGTGACTGAACTGAACTGACACTACTCATCATGCCTGAATCCTTTTCCTCCCTAGGAAAAGAATTTTAGAAGACAGGAATAAGTTCATACTCTGATCTACCTGGGGATAACACTGAATACTTTGAATACAAGATCACTTGAAGGGCCTGTGCTCATCTGTAACACCAGGTTTCTTACTTCCACTTCCCGGAAAAGCTAAGTAACAGCTGAGTTAGAGGCAAAATCGAGATCTGAGTTCAGCATCTATCCTGTGGCTGATTCTTAGGAGGAAGGAACAAATCCAAGCCCTCAATGTTCATCATGGAGACCTCACTGACTCGAGGACAGAACACAGAGCAAACTGTCCGCCAACTGCCTGCAAGAGACATGTCAAATTTTTTTCTCCCCAGATGAAATCTTAAGTGAAAACCTCAACCACACACATAAGGGAGGGAGGGAGGGAGAGAGGGAGAGGGTGGGGAGCTGCTCTGTGGGTGAAATGGGTGGCAGGGCACAGTCCGTTCTCCCAGGCCGTACCCTCCAGCTCCAGGCCCCAGAGGTATCGCCAAAGGATCTTGAATGCCTGCCTCAGCGTCATTTCATTGCTTCTCAAAAGATATGAAAAATCAAAGAATAAACAGCAAATTAATACATGGTTGAAATTCATGGCTCAAGTGAGTGTTTAAAACCATTTCCATTTTCCTTGGCTGAAAAGGCCAGATATCCACAGGCTATGTGAAAAAAAGAAAACAAAGGCAATGATCCAAGTAATTCAGCCTGAAAACTTACTGTGCTCCAACCAGAGAAACTTGGGTCCTGTTAAAGGCCGAACAAGAAATTAATTAAAATGAACCCAAAAACAGAGGCTTCAAATGCCAGACGGACAGGTGCTCTGACTGGGTCACATCCCTGCTCCATAATCTTGTCCCCAGAGCCCTGTTCCTAATAACTAACTTAAAAGTACAGCAGCTGAGCCTAAGATGCTTCAACCTGTTTTTAAGATTGTCGTGCAAATCTTTTGTAAACTGCATTTCCAGTGCTAAACTGGTGCATACGTTTATCTCGTAGTTTTGTGTGTTGGCACAGTAGTCATTAAGCTTGTCTTTGAAAAGAACGGTTTGCCACCTCTGGAGGACAGAGCAGAGAAGTTCCACTATGAAGTGAGATATCCTGTGTTTATGGCCTGGGAGGCCTTCCACAATGCCCTGCTTACCCCTCACTGCTCTGGGAATTCTACCCAGCATATTGTCAGGTTTTGTACACCTACTGCCCAATTTAGCAAAAAGTAGCCTTTACTCTCTTGATCCAAACATGAAAATTCTCCAGCTCTCATAAAGTTCAAAGTCGAAATGCACAACTCTCCCTGCAAACAGGAAAAAAAAAAAAAAAAGATTCCATTTCTCCTGGTCGCTATTCCCAAATCAGAAGTGACAAAGTTTCAGCACCACCTGGAGAAGGGACCTCGTACCTCAGAAACCCATTCAAAGGGTAGTTTTCCTGAAAAAGGCAAAGTTCACAGATATTCCCCATCTGAACACACTGTGCCAGTCCCCAAGTGGTGACAGATGACGCTGGCCTTGCCCTCAAGGCTCTCAAAGTCCAGTGAACAAGGCTGACCTCAAAAACAACAAGTCTCTGTTTCCCAACGCTTTCTTTAAAGTCAAGGACAGACCTCCCTGCAGAAAATAGATCCTGGAGATAGGGTGCAGAGAAGGAAGGAGAACCTGGGTGATCCTGCCTTAATTGAAAGGTTTCTTAATATACTTTCAAATGACGCAAGCAGCAGAGGAGGACTTAAAGGCAAGACCAGTGCCTCACATGGGTTAAATTAATTCATGTCTCACCCTGGGCAACATCTCCATGAAGTCACTGTGTTTGTCCTTTATGTAAATGAAGAAAAAAAACTGGCATGTGGGATGTGCATAAGGCCAGGTGCCACAGGACCCAGATTCTCATTGGTTTTGCCACCACTAACTTGCTATGACCTGGGTCAATCCCTTCTTCTCTCTGATATCCTCTAAGGCTCCTCTCTGCTCTAATGCTCCAACTTGGTACAACCACGATGTCTTCAATCCTTTCACATAAAGCACTTCCTGTGAGAGACTTTGCGCAGCCCTGGTGACCTTGGAGTCAGCGTTCTGAACAGCCCTCAGGATTACAGGCACTAAAATAAAGGTGACTCCCACCAGGGCGCTGTGCTTCCCTGGTGGCTCAGCAGTAAAGAATCTGCCTGCAATGCAGGAGCAGCTAGTTCAATCCCTGGGTCGGGAAGAACCACTGGAGGAGGGCATGGCAACCCACTCCAGTATTCTTGCCTGGAGAATCCTATGGACAGAGGAGCCTGGCAGGCTACAGTTCATAGTGTCACCAGGAGTCAAACACAACTGAACTGACTTAGTACCAGAGCACTACACAGGACAAGGCCACCATCTGCCATGGCACTGACTTGGTATACCACATTTCTGACTCCTCCCGTCTCCCTCCTCATGCCCCTTTGGAATCTTGCAAATCCCTGGAACTGACTGCCTCTAAAGCAGCGGCCCCCAACCTTTTTGACACCAGAAATCACTTTCATGGAAGAGTTTATCCATAGACAGTGTGAGGGGATGATTTAAGTGAATTACATTTATTGTACACTTTATTTCTATTATTATTACATCAGCTCCATCTCAGATCATCAGGCTTTAGATCTCAAAGGCTGAAGACCCCTGTTCTAAAGGGAAAAATGAAAGCGTTAGTCGCTTAGTCATGTCCAACTCTTTGCAACTCCATGGACTATAGCCCACAAGGCTCCTCTGTCCATGGAATTTTCCAAGCAAAAATACTGGAGTGGGTAGCCATTTCCTTCTCCAGGGAATCTTCCCGACCCAGGGATTGAACTCAGGTCTCCTGCATTGCAGGTAGATTCTTAACCATCTGAGCCACCAAGGAAGCACCACTCAAAAGGCTACTTCCCAATGCAGCCAAAAGAACTAAACTCCAAAAATGTTCAACTTCTTCCTCTTGTCCACCAAGCAGACCAACACATTCATTCATTCACTTTCAGGAGTTAGCCTTTCCAAGAAAGAATGTACTTCTCTCCAAGCATCTTCCAGCTCAATTTCTGCAAGACATCCACCAGCTGAAGTGAGGAAAGACACTGGTCTCACACTGGTCTCTCTACTAGCAACCAAGTCCAGAAGCCACAGAAAAGCAGTGTCTCTCCCAGTAGGACCCACAGACCATCTGATCTGAGGAGGAGGCTTGACAAGAAGCCCAGAGGCAGCTACACACATAGGAAGTCTCAGCGGTGGAGGAGGTACACACAGAAGACAGACCAAGCCTGTGGGTCCAGAGAAGCAGCCTGGGTCAGAGGTGAGGGTGGAACCAGCACACAAGGCACAGACGCCTCCAGGCCAGCGCCATCCACCACCACTTGCTGTAGCGACGGCAACGTGTCCTATGTGTGCTGCCCCACGTGGCAGCCCTATCCGGACACTGAACAATGCACATGAGGACTGTGTGGCTAAGAAGATAAATTTTAAATGTGAGTTAATTTTAACTTAAGGTCTCACAGCTACAGGTGACTAGTGACAATGACCCCTGACAGCACTGATCCACGCTAGTCTCTCATAGATGGCACCCTCCCAAAGAAAGGACTAAACGTGACAGGACCCTTCTATACTTAAAAACAAATGACCCTCGGGGAGAGGCCAGTCCATCCACAACGAGAGCTGAGTTTGGAGTCTGTGCACCTCCAGGAAGATGAGAACAGTTCAGTGCTACCAACTCTTTCCCTACACACCTAAACTTACCACCTTCAGAAACAGTGGGGATGAAACTGAGGCTTCCCAGAGGTTAAGCTCCAGTCCTTTATTAGCCCGTGATCTTGAGGAAGGCATCTTCTCTGTGGACCACAAGGCATGTCACCACAAGGACAAGAGATTCAGAACAGGCCACCACAAAGGCCCCATCCAGCTGTAAGATGCTAAAAATGCACATGCCTCTCGGTCAAAATGTAAAACTTTTGTGAAGGACACCATCAAGCAAATGAAGAGACAACCCACAGAAGGAGAGAAAATGTTTGCAAAGCATGGATCTGATAAGGAACTGGTATCTAGAATATATAAAAAATTCTTACAACTCAAGAATTTAAAAAAACTCAATTTTTTAAGTAGGCAAAAATCTGAATATGCATGTCTCTAAAGAATACATACAAATGACTAATAAGCCCAAGGAAAGAAGCTCAACATCACAGTCATAAAAATTACAAATCTATAATGAGATACTACTTCACATCCTAAAGATGCTAGAACCCAGCAGATATACATTAACAGGTGTCAGGAAAGATGTGCAGAAACTGGAATCTTGATACAATGCTAGTGGGAATGTAAATGGTGCAGCTGCTTTGGGTAACAGTTGGACAGTTCCTCAAAATGTTAAAGTTACCATATCACCATATGTCCCAGCAAATTCTACTCCTAGGTATGTATACTCAAGAGAATTGAGAATTTAAGTTCATACAAAACTTGTTCATGAATGTTCAAAGCAGTATTCATAATATCACAATGCAAAAAATGGAAACAATCCAAATGTCTACCAATTGAGGAAAGGACACAGAAAATGTGACATATCTGTACAATGGAATACTATTCAGCCACAAAAGAAATTAAGTACAGATACAGGCTACAACATGAGTGAATCTTAAGAAGAGTATACTAAATGAGAGAAGCCAGACTTGATAGAACACATATAATTTAGTTTATATAAAATGTCCAAAATAGGAAACTCCATAGAGACAGAAAGCAGATTAGTGGTTCCCTAGGGCTGGGGAAGGGAGGGAAAGCTGGAGGAAAACAGGGAGTGATGGCTAATGTGTATGGGGTTTCTTTTCAGGTGACGAAAATAAGATCGATCTTGATGACGGTTACATGACTCTGAATATAATAAAACCACTGAATTGTATAATTTAAAATGGCGAATTGTACAGTATGTAAATTATATCTCAATAAGGCTGTTTAAAAAAAAATGTGCGTGCCTTCATCCCACCTACTTAGTGGAGACCAATTAATTGCTATTTATCTCCCCCAGGTCCCAACAAGTGCCGGTGGTGACCTTCTGAACGTGCACAGAACACGACTTAAGTTAAAGACGCCACACTTATAAACGAGAGGCTATTTTTAAAGCAGCCTGTATCGTCTCGCACACTTCACACACAGGAAGGGTGGAGCTCTTTCTGCTGTCGCTACGATGAAAAAGTCTAACCTAACCAGGATCAAAAGTGCATTTTTTTTAAAGGCAAGGAAAGAAAAACTGCAGAAACTCACATATTCTAAGTCAAGCCCAAGGAGCCCTCCTGGGAACTGAAGGAATTCTACTTGTGAAAATTACCAACACGACAACTGTGAATGATACAGTTCACAAGACCCCCAAGTCCTAGTGGGGGTGAGGCAGGTATCCCCACTTCTGAGAAGCCCACATCTGAGTCCCCTGATTCCGGGGTAACATGAAAGTCTGTTGTGCCAGGGACAAGGAAGGCCTTTAAAAGCCAGGCTACAGCTGGGAGTGAAATACCTCATCTGACGGTGTTCCTGGGGCCAGTGGGTAAAGAGGAAAGTCTAGGGGGATGGATTCTTGGCACCAGATGGGACTGTAGACTTAGGGAAGTGTGACTGCAAAGTAGGAAGGCTGTTCTGTTTAATCAACACACCAGAATCACATAAACAAGTGTTGTTCCCTTCAAAGGAGGAAGCTTGGGAAGCGGGCGGTGTGGTGCTGGGAATACCGCCACCCCTCGGAGCAGCTCCCAGGGCGAACTTCTCCAGAGCCCAGGACACCCTCCTCTTGAGAGCTTCACAGACAAGAGAATGTGGCGCTCTTTGAAGACAGATTTGATTTTCTCAGAAATACCCAGAATCTCTTTAGGAAAAGGCTAGTGAATAAGGTCAGTGATCAACCTGGTTCACCCCTACCTTTTGCCAGAAACAAAAGCAAAATGAAAAGTAGAAATTGGCTTTGAAAGCGATTCTGAATACAAGCATTCCTACATCACTGGGACAAGGGCTCAGCCTCAGAACAAATGCTTTGAAGAGAGCCCCGTGTTTTGGTTTTGTAGGTTTTGCTGTTTTCATTAAACAATCACATTCTCTCCCAAAGGGAATATCTCCCTCTCCCATCCCTCCTGTCTCTCTCCCTCTCTCCTGTCTCCATCTCTGCCTCTCTGTCCTGCTGTGGGTCCCCTCCATTGCTCTATCCCTCTCCCCAAAGTTCTGTTCCCAGCTTGCAAAGAGACACCATCAGGCCACATTAAGAAAGCAGTCAGAGCGATAAGGCAACCTCAGAGCAGCTGACACAGACACGGTGATGCTTCACTAACTGGTCCACTATTTACAAACACCCCGTGCCAGGAGCCGAGGCGGCGGCAAACAAGGGCAGGCTGGGTCCCTGCCCACAACAAGTTCACACTCTTGTTGGAAATAAGAAAACAGGGTAACCAAACACACACAAGTATATGGCTCAGGGAACAGGCTGCCCGTGGTGGGCGACTCTGTGAAGCTCCTAGGGAAAAGCGCCCAACTTCAGCTCACAAACCACCAGGATGGCAAAGAGTCAAGACCCACGGTCAGGACCTCCAGCCTCAATGGTTGCCCAGATGGCATCCAGGAGCAGCTACGAGGCCTTCCCTGACCCCAACCCTCATAACGCAAAGAGAAGGGAAGGGGCACGCTCACCAACCTCCACCGACTGGGCTACACTGAGGAAAAGAGAAGCAAAAATCCCAGGGCCCCTGTTCTGCACCTTAGCACTGTTTTCTTTCCTCTTCTGAGTAACATTTAAATCCAGACAGAGCCAGGGTCTCCCACCTGGGACGAGCAAGAACAAGACACAGCTGGTCACGTGGACTCACAAGTTCCCATGGAAGCATGCGGGCAAGGACGCGCGCCAAGTCTCGCGAGAGGCTGAGCTCTGGATTTGTTCTGCGTTGCCTCACCAGTAACTCTGTAGGGCGGGGGAGGGGGTGGCGTCAGGCTTCCCATCTGTGGGAACCAGATCCTGATCACTTAACTCAGCTCCTTTCTTTCCCCGGTGTCCCGAGGGCAAACCAACAGCCCTGACCACTGTCTAAGCGAAGATGGTGCAGTCCAGGTCCACGGTCTCCTATAACGGGCGGGTAGCTTCCTGTTGATACGACACCAGGCCCCTCCAGCACCCTGTCTGTCCTCTACGTCTCAGGCTTTTCACGGAACAGAAGGAATGGGTCTGTCCGCTGAAAACATCTTCTGTAAAATGACTTTGAAAGCAAATCCCTGACCCAGTGTCCGGGAAACCTGGCATGGCTGGAGGGGTCCCACTCTCACCCGATGCCCATTCTCTTGCTCCCTCACGGGCAGGAGCCAGCGGTCCGTCTTCCCAAACCCAGGTTCCTCACCTGGAAAGCGGAGGACAGCAACCCCTACCTCCCAGGACTGCGGGAGGCTCAAGGATGCAGCCGCGCTGGCAACAGTGAGCCCACGACTCCATGTCACCCAGGAATCAGGGCTCCGCTCACCCTGACAGCCGCCTAATCTCTTTTACAGAAAAGGAAGGCACCGGGCAAGGAAGAGCAGCAGCGTGACCACAGCCCTGACTGCTCACTCTTACCACCGACCCATGCACAAGAGCCCCCACACCTTCCCTTCACGAGTAACGCTTTTCACGGAATGAAAATGCAATAAAATCAACGCAATGCTCAAACTTAAAACTCCTCCAAGTCCCATTTTAACTGGGTTCACAAGGCGCCTCAGGAGATGGTCAGAGGGCAACCCTGACTCTCTCCAGCCACAGCCCCACCCGACCTGGCAAGGCCTCTGGGCGGCGGGAATGCTTCCTCTGTAAGGAGTTTCTGGGCCAGTCCCCGAACCCAGGCCTGAACCAAAACCAGGGCCGGGAAGCCCGCGCAGAGACCCACCTGGAGGTCCCGGCGTCGCGCTACCCGGCGTTTAGACGCCAGCGGCCTATGAGGCCCGGCTCGCCTGCACCGCCTGCTGCTGGAGCGCGGGCTGCGGAGGCAGAAAGCCCGGATGCAGACCCAGGCCCTGCCAATTAGGAGGCCTCGGGGCCTCGTGTGAGCAGCTTCACCACTCCCAGACGTTTTTCCTCACCTGTGAAATGAGGCTCTCAGTAGTCTCTTCCTCATGGCTTTATCAGATCAGATCAGATCAGTCGCTCAGTCGTGTCCGACTCTTTGCGACCCCATGAATCGCAGCAAGCCAGGCCTCCCTGTCCATCACCAACTCCCGGAGTTCACTCAGACTCACGTCCATCGAGTCAGAGATGCCATCCAGCCATCTCATCCTCTGTCGTCCCCTTCTCCTCTTGCCCCCAATCCCTCCCAGCATCAGAGTCTTTTCCAATGAGTCAACTCTTCACATGAGGTGGCCAAAGTACCGGAGTTTCAGCTTTAGCATCATTCCTTCCAAAGAAATCCCAGGGCTGATCTCCTGGCTTTATGGTGAGGATTAAAGGAGAACTAAGGCGATTCCACCGGAGAAGGCAATGGCACCCCACTCCAGCACTCTTGCCTGGAAAATCCCATGGGCGGAGGAGCCTGGTAGGCTGCAGTCCATGGGGTCGCTAGGAGTTGGACACGACTGAGCAACTTCATTTTCACTTTTCACTTTCATGCATTGGAGAAGGAAATGGCAGCCCACTCCAGTATTCCTGCGTGGAGAATCCCAGGGACGGGAGAGCCTGGTGGGCTGCCATCTCTGGGGTCGCACAGAGTCGGACACGACTGAAGTGACTTAGCAGCAGCAGCAAGGAGATTCCACATACAAAGCACACCTAGATCAGTAGATGTCAACCATGAGCTCGTAACAAAGGCAATTACCTCTGTGCCTTGTTATGGTCAAGAGGACAAAGTAGGCCAGCCACCCAGAGCCAGATGACCAAGGAGCAACAGCCCCCGCCCCTGTATTTGTCAACTGGGCCCCTGATCCCTACCTACCATCCCACACCCACTGGCCACTGCCCTCTTTCCCTAAAATGATGAAGCCATCTTTGGCGAAATGATTCCTGTATGTTAATAGGCATGAAGCAAGTAAAAGAATAATTAATGAAGTAAAAAAGGTGAGGGAGGGATGATCAAAACTATCTTATGGAAGACAAAAAAAAAAAATCGAGGAGATAAAAAAATTGAGATAGCTCAAAGTCGGCTGAATGCCCAGCTTGTTCTGAAGAGACATTCTTTTGTCATCTGATTTTCCAGATGTCACATGCGCCCCTGGCATCCTCAGACCTGCCAGTCAGATGGGAAATGCCTGATTTCAACCTGGATTCACGGCTGTAACGGAGAGGGTGGGAAGGAAACAGACCCGGAGACAGACCCCACTTGGCTCCTCTCTCACTGCGACCCTAAGCAAGTCAACTGCTGGGTCTAGAAGAGGAACACATCCATCTGAAGGTCTCTGGGGTCCTGCCCAATCCCAGCCTAACAGGGTCTGTGATTCACAGTCAATACCACCCAGAGTAAATCAGAACCAGCATCTAAGCTACTGTTCCCCACCCCCCATCCCCTGTCTTTAAGATTATCAGTTAGCTTATTCAGCTGACCAACCTAAAATAGCACCAAAGCTTTCTCAGCCCCAACCAAACTAGTCCCAACTCCACAGGGCTTTCTAGAAAAAAAGATTTCTTAAACACCTCTCTTTTACCATATTCTTGCTGGGTATCACCACTTCCCCACATTCTAATTTAGAACCTTTGATGTTTAATTTCAGTCCCGCCAGATAAAAATTCTGAAGAGAGCTTTAGATAGATTCACTATTAATTTATATTTCAATAATTCAGAATTTGTGAATGCCCAAAAAGAAGCACACTTTTGCATTATCTTAAAAAAGAAAAAGTGCTAAGGGACTAATTCCTGGTATAAAGGGGCATCATTTTAACCATTTACTCTTTCAAGCTACTTTTGTACAATTTAAAAAGAGTCATTTAAACAGTGTTTCATTATGCCCCATTGTTATCTATTTACTAAAGAACATTCAAGGATGTCTTCCCTTTTAAATAGTGGTCACTTCTTTAGTACACATTAGAGTAAAATAATAAAACCACAGCTCTTCCAAAACGAGGGTCTGGGAGTGGTTCTTTGCATTAATTCATATTATCCTTTTGTACTCAGGCTTGAACTAAGTAAAGGCAGTAAGTGAGTATGTTTAATGGACTATATTTTACATATAACAAATGCTCCAAAAAGGACTTTATATATGATTAAATGATAGTTATTTTAAACTACTCTTTCTTTAATCTTCCCAGTTTTTAGTTCTGTAAGTAATTTATATCACCAAAAAGCAAAACTGTTATAGAATACAGAAGTGCCTCCGGTAGGCCAGTTTAATGCTGTGCCCTAACCCTTCAGGAGCTCTGAACCCAGAGACCATCTGCTTGCAGGGCATTTATTTCTCGTTAACAAAAGCACAGCAAAGACACAGCTCCCCGCACCCCAACAGTACCTTGTACAAGGACCCATGCTGTAGATTCCTGCTTGGATCTGCTTCCTAGAAAGTGCCTCTCACAATGAATGAGGCCGCTTCCCATTGTTGAGAGGATAAAAAACCCTGTAAGTCAGAAGTGCTCCCTTTTGCCACCACTGCTACAAAGCCTAAAGGCCAGTTCGGTGCTCGGGTGTTTGCAAACTGTTGGCCTTGTGCAACCTGGGCAGATCTGCTTTTGGTTTGTATTCGTGGCTGCCCCATCTTTCATCAGCTTCCATTCTCTAAGCCACATCAGAGCTTTTGGAAGTAGAAAGGGGGACAAATCCTGTAATAAATACCATAATAATAGCAAGGTTCTACTGTGTGTGAAAATAGAATAATTAATAATCAAGGAGCACGAAATAGCAGAAATATACCAGGTGAGATATTTTTCTTCCACAACTAAAAGGAATATGAAGGAAGTATTTGCCTTAGAACTCAACTGTAGCAAGCAAACACTGCAAAACTAAAGGCTCAGTTTTTGCATTAGGGACTTGCTTATCTGTCAGCTAATCCCTAGTGGCTCAGACGGTAAAGCGTCTGTCTGCAACGCAGGAGACCCGGGTTCGATCCCTGGGTTGGGAAGATCCCCTGGAGAAGGAAATGGCAGCCCACTCCAGTATTCTTGCCTGGAAAATCCCATGGATTGCAGAGCCTGATAGGCTACTGTCCATGGGGTTGCAAAGAGTCAGACACGACTGAGCGACTTCACTTTCACTTTCACTATCTGTAAGCTATCTGAAATGAATGTTTCCTTTGAAAGAATCCCGGTCCCCCATTTCACGTCAGTCAGAATGGCTGCGATCCAAAAGTCTACAAGCAATAAATGCTGGAGAGGATGTGGAGAAAAGGGAACCCTCTTACACTGCTGGTGGGAATGCAAATTAGTGCAGCCACTATGGAGAACAGTGTGGAGATTCCTTAAAAAACTGGAAATAGAACTGCCATACGACCCAGCAATCCCACTGCTGGGCATACACACTGAGGAAGCCAGAATTGAAAGAGACACGTGTACCCCAATGTTCATCGCAGCACTGTTTATAATAGCCAGGGCATGGAAGCAACCTAGACGTCCATCAGCAGATGAATGGATAAGAAAGCTAAGGTACATATACACAATGGAGTATTACTCAGCCATTAAAAAGAATACATTTGAATCAGTTCTAATGAGGTGGATGAAACTGGAGCCTATTGTACAAAGTGAAGTAAGCCAGAGGGAAAAACACCAATACAGTATACTAGCGCATGTACGTGGAATTTAGAAAGATGGTAACGACAACCCTGTATGCAAGACAGCAAAAGAGACACAGATGTATAGAACAGTCTTTTGGACTCTGTGGGGGGCACGGGGGATGATTTGGGAGAATGGCATTGAAACATGTATGGTATCATATGGGAAACAAATCGCCAGTCCAGGTTCGCTGCAGGATACAGGAAGCTTGGGGCTGGTGCACTGGGATGACCCAGAGGGATGGTATGGGGAGGGAGGTGGGAGGGGGGTTCAGGATGGGGAACACGTGTACACCCGTGGCAGATGCATGTTGATGTATGGCAAAACCAATACAATATTGTAAAGTAAAAAAATAATAATAATAAAATTTTTAAAAAAGAATTCTCACAAAGAAAAAAAAAAAAGAATCCCGGTCCCCAAGTGCATGGCACCCAAAGCAAGGGAAAGAATAAGCAGCCTTGATGCCTTTCATCTCAGTCAGTGGTTCAAAAGAGATGACGAGTCTGGTGCTCAGGGTTCCAGGACTTGCTGCTCTAACCAGATGCTCTGGGTGTCTACCAGACATCCAAGAAAGAGGCTGTACTCTCTCCAAGCCACTAAGATTTCCTTTCCCATGGCCTGAGATAAGGAACAAATGAGGTCACTCATCAAAGGCCGACTGATCTCAAGGAGCTGCGGGGGTGGGAGTGTAAATCGATAGGGGCTTAGTGGAAGCCAATGCAGCAGGAAGTATGGAATTAAAACGCACTGTCCTCCCACCCAGAGAGTTTACTTCTAAGTACTTATCCCAGAGAAATGTTTACTTGTACACATAAAGAGCACATACAAGGATGTTCAAGGCAGCATTGTTTCAAACAGCAAAACTTTAGGAACTAACCTAACTGCTCACCAGAAAGAGAATAACTAAATCAACTATGACACATACATGGAATATTTTATGGCGGCTAAGGAGTTGTCAGATTTCTACACACAGATATGGAAAGATCTGTAAGACACATTAAGGGAGCAAACATACAAGCTTTACAATGCACACAGTCTCCTTCCACGTGTGTAAAATGTTAAAACACCCAAACTGGTAGACACCTATTTCAAAACGCACAGATGTTAAACACATACAGACGTAGTTTAAAAAAAAAAAATTATGAAACTGATTATTGTAATTAGAAGGAGCTGGATAGGCAAAACAATACAGTCATTTTTATCTGTATTGTTTCAATAGTTTAGAAGAACATATGTGTGTATTATTTATATAAACTATTTCTATAAGTTTGAATGATGATTTACTGTAAGAACACAAAATATGAAAAACAAAGAAAGCCTTTCTCTGACCCCACGTGGTAGGTTTTCCTCATGAAAGGGCGACCTGGCACAGGAAGCCCACCACAGCACCAGCTACAAGCTACAGGCCTGGACCCCTCAGTCTGATATGCTTTGCAGAGCAGGTCTCAATAAATATTTGCTGAATAATGGTGCCTCGACTTCCTGTCTTATAAACAAGAGTCCTTACACACTGCAAAAGTGTGAGTATGCCATGCTAGACCTCCCCATGGATGCAAGGAAAGGAGGCAGGGTGGGCCCCTCAGAAGATGACCACGGCTGGGAAATCATGAACCTCACAGCCAGCCTGCTCTGCATCCTCAGGCCAAGCTGACCAAAGATACCCTCTCCTTCCTTCCCAGGTGGGGTCCACCTGTTAGCTGCATCTCTCCTGAGAACGGTGCAGCTGGCCTTCCCTCCCTCAGGACGGTCCCCCAATTCCCTCCAGCCTGACCCTCACATTCAGTCATTCAAAAATTTCAACAGGTGATTTCTAAATGTACCCATCAACCAGTAAGGAGGAGGAAAAGAAATTAGCAGAAGTAACTGCTTTGTGGTTCTGGATAAGAAAGTCATTTTCCCCAGTCTGGACAGTGTCTGGGGCCCTGCTTAGTTAAAAATCTCCAAAAGAAGTTTTCATGCTACAAGGTGTGTGTCAGAAAAACAGCCATCTGTCTATCTACCCACCACACTCTGCCCCAGCCCTCATGCACACAGAGGGGACGGGTCCTCACTCAGACACTTCCTCTTCCAACCCCATCTTTAGCTTTTCTCACTGTGCCCTCCTCCCCACCTCCCAGGGCCAGTCTGCCTGCCCAGTCAAGCACATCACTGTCCACAAGAACCCCAGCTGTGAGAATCCCAATCTCACCTGAATTAAAAAGGGAAGACACCTTCTGGCACTTTCCTATTTCGAACACATGGCCAGAACAGGTCTTGGGGACGTATCCTACAGGGCTGACAGCAGAGGGCCCCAGGACTAGGAGCATGACAGGAGGCTCAAGTCTATTCCAGAATGACCGGCCAACCCCCACTGCCACCCCACGGGGCAAGGACACCCACCAACAGCGCTTCCTGCGGCTCAGCGTTCAAGCAAGCAGTAACATTCTGCTCAGGCACCAGCATTCCAGAGCCTCTGCAATCTCTTTAGAGACTTTCCTAGGGGAGGTGCAGGTGAGGGTCTGTTCTAGAGTACCCCCCACCCCCGTACCACCACCACCACCACCACCCCGAGTTAACAAGACTAAGTGTCTCTACTGCTGGGCAAGTACTTCCATAGCAAGTCCTTCTCATGTTTTGCAGACAGCTAGGTTAGAAAAAGAAGCTACCCATGAATCTGATACATGGGTCTTCTGTTTCTCACACAATCATTTTTAAAATATTGAACTTGAACTGAGGTTAAAGAAGGAATGCATCTCCCAGGGAGGGACCCCAAAGACCCTCCCTGAAGTGGGCTTATAAGATGCACATTTCAGGTGGTGTGTAAGGGGGAGCTGCTGGAGGCCAGTCAGACTGTGCCTGGGGGACAGGGGTGCTGGGGTGCAGGGTGGGATCCCGAGTCCCTCTTTTAAGCCCCCTTTCCAGCTGTATCTGATAACAGTTTCTACCCTTTGGACTTTTCAGTTAGCTCAGTTAATAAATTACAAACACACACGTACTTCTTTTTTCCCCAACTAAGCCAATTTGTGTTTCTGCAACTGGTAATCCAACAAGTTCTGGCCAATACACCAATATATCCTCACTCCAAAATAGGCTCATTTTTTTAAATACATTTCGTTTTTTTAAGTGTCTTTTGGTGTGGACCATTTTTAAAGTCTTTAGTAAATTTGTTACAATATTCCCTCCATTTTATGTTTCAGTCTTTTTTGGCCACAAGGCATGGGGGTTCTTAAGTTTCCTGACCAGGGATCAAACCTGTGGCGTCTGCATTAAGGCAAAGTCTTAATCACTGGACTACCAGGGAAGTCTCTAAGATAGGCTCATTTTTAAAGGGTCTAAGCAGGAAAGTTCCAGTGTTTGAGGTGTGTCTATAAAACAATGAGATTCACTTTTTAACAATCCTTAAAGGATCCTTTGGGAATTCTTCTTAAGGAAGTAATAGAAGTAAATCTGAATCCTTTAAGACTTGGATTTGATTTCCAAAAAACTGCCAATACTCAAAATCTGTTCAATAAAAGGTCAATCTGGGTAACTTGTTCTCTGTCAACATGAGGTAAGATGACAAAAGAGATGCTATAACTTGTACAAGACATAAATGGATTCACCGTTAAGATCAGGAAACCACATCTGGATTAAATGTTACTACACAAGTCCATCCAGTCTGGTCATTTTGCTGCCCTCCCTCCACCAACCTTCAAACGAAATGTCTCACAAACACACATACACACACAAGTACAACCACTCACACATGGTTCACACACAATGCTGAGCACAGAAGCCGGCTTATGACGCAGGGATTCAAAAAGTATTAAGCACGTGTCTTACTTCTCTCCTGCTTCAAATACAAAGAGCTAAATTTGCCAAGAAATATACAACCCTGAAATTTAAGGCAAACTCTGACAGGTATTTCCTGAGATTGTCATTAATACTGGACAATGAAAGTCAGCCTCTCAGACAAACATTAATCATTAGCCAATTGTTGAAAATTAACTACTAATCTATAAAGGACATGCCACGGAGCCCTGCACGTCTTTCATTTATGGACCTACTCATTTCACATGCATTTCCTCGTGTGCCTACTGTGCCCCTACACAGAGTGAAGCTCACAACACCACAGAGATCAACCAGACTCCAGCCTCAGCATGTGCTACATTCGTCCAAAGTCAGTTAGCTCATCATCCAAAGAGCCAGGCTGTCAGAGCCCAGAGACCATATACAGAACTGCACTCCACACACCAAGCGACATCCCACAGTAGTTACAGAATAAGGTGAAAAGGGGTGAATGTCTGCAAAGAGGAAAGCAAGTACTATTTACACAGGCTGGTGGGGTAGACGGTGCGGACAAGGACCAGAGAAGGCTGCAGTGAGGGCAACACAGGAGCAATCCTTAAAAAAAAAAAAAACAGAATCTAGAGGCACGCAGAAATACACACAGTTCAAACAGAAAGACACAGAGACGAGGTACGGAACTAAAAGCCACCTTCTAGGCAGAGCCCAGGGAGCCAAGTGATGACACTGTGTCTCAGGTATTTCGGTTCAATTCACACCATACACTATGTGAGATGCTAAACCCTGGAGCATGCAGAGCCAATGAACTTCCTTTTTAAACCCAGGAAACACAGTGTGGGGATCTCAGCCATGGAGGACAGAATGCAATCAAAGTAGGCTGTCCCCCAGCACTCCCGGCCCTCGTAAAGCATCTGGTCTCACTGACAAGAAGCCCCAGGCGGCACTGCTTCCCAGGGAGCCTCCCAGCACCCTGCTACTGCTGGCCCTGGAGCCGGAGCACAAAACCTACAGGAATGCTCAGCAGGGAAACCCAGCTCCAATGGCACCTCAGCCACCGGGACATAAGAAGCAGGGTCAGAGGACCCTCAGCTCTTCAAGAGTAAACACTTGGAACTTGCCACCCACCCCCAACCAAGGATTTGGGAGGCGTCCACGGAGAGGCCTGCCACCTGAGGAAATCCTGAGTTCAGAGGAAAGACTGAAGGGTGAGGAGATTCTCCTGAGAGTGGTCATTCAGTGGTCCTCAACAACCCGCGTTTATGAACATCATGTACACACCTTCGGGCTCCGTGCTGGTGGGGTTCCAAAAGGATTCACTGTGAATTGTATTCTGAAGAGGCTTGATAAGATAAAGATAAGATGTGCACATAAATAACTAAAATATAGAGTGTTTCATATGCAAAGTGCCAGGAGAGCAGTTCAGATAACAGTGTTACTTCTAATCAGGTTCAGAAAAGGCTTCACAGAAGAGACGTCCTTTTAAGATTCTTCCTAAGGACAGTGATGACGATGAAGGGGTGGGAGGGGGGAAGAGGTATTTCAGATGGAGAAAAGGCCAGGAGGTGGACCAGAGTAGGGAGGGGTGTTTAGGAAAGGCTGGTGGGTGAATAGAATAGGGTGGGGTGGGGGGCATGAAGGAGAGGCACAGGGAGTCAACCAGAAAAGGTCAGGAAGACCAAGGAGGACTTGGACTTCCTTCGGAGAGCAGGTGGCTCCTGAAGCCTCAGGGTCATGCCACCCGGCCACAAAGTGAATGGAGAGGAAGGGGAAGACGGGGGTGGGGGGGCTTTTACCTGGTAAAAGGACAGGGTGGCAGAGGCCATGCCCCGCCCCCCCGCCCCCCCCCGACTCCATGGCTGCAGACATTGAGGAAGCTGGGTGCCCCCTCTTTGGAAGGTTCTAATTTGAGGCTGTTTAGCACTATAGAGCCTAGGAGTGGGGTGGGAGTTCCAGGTACAGGATGCCCAGACTGAGGCTTAAGTCAGTTGCTTATGAGAAACTGAAGTTCGGAAAGCCAAATAAAGCATTTTCCACCACAATGAAGTACAGGAATTGTGATCGTCCCCACTCTGACACTCCATAAAGAAGCGCTCTCCGCAGCCCCTGCCCCGTGCTAACAAGAAAATTAAATGAATGATATATGCTTTCAATAAGTGGAACTGAAGAACCCTGCGACTGACTGATCTAAGAGGGAGATGGCTGTGGGAACTGAGTTGCACCATTTCCATGGCTGCAGCCTCCATGGGTCCCTGCAAGTCCACAAAGGAAAGCTGCACAGAAACTTGAGACTGTTTATATATATATTTTTTTTTTATAAAAACTACCCCTGGGAAAACTTGCTGCCCCCAAGGTAATCTCAAATGCCCAAAGCTGGCTCAGTGACGTGCAACCCAGGCCAAACCCACACTGGACCGAGGGTAATGGCCACATTTCTTAGGCAACGAAAGTAATAATTTCACGACAAACTACCTGCAACAGGCAGAAACATCTTCCACAAAACTGGCCCTGAACTGTACTCTGTGTGCTCAACATCCACATTCCCAACAGAGCCTGCAGGCAAAGGAAACCACCAGCTCCCTGACACATACAGCTTTGCAATCCGTATGGGTCTCTGCCCTTTGTTTTGCCATTCACATTCATTGAAAGGTATTTACTACAGATGAAAAATAAGCTTCGTTCAGCTGCCTCTAAACCAACCCCCAAAATAGAGCAATCACTTTGGTATAAATGGGGTCACATATATTAAAAAAAAAAAAAAAACTTGCTCCCTGGAAGGAAGACTGACATGGCATGGGACCTTGATGAGAGTCAGGGGGGAATCCACAGTTTTCCCTTCCCACAGTGGGACAAGAGATATTTAAAGAGTTAGGCAGAGATTAAACTCATCCGGCCATGTGACCAGCCAAGTAAACGAAGACACAAACTAGAATGCTCTAAGCCTTAGAATATTAAGAGGTCAAAGAAATAAATGTTGGTTTTTTAAAAAGGCTTGCCAAACTAACACCCTGCCCTCTCCCATCCACAAAGACCAGTATTTAAGAACTGTCAAGAAAAGATCCACTGGCGAGGGACTGCAGGGGTTAGGAAGAGAGATTTATTCATTTTCTATAGTGTATTTATTTCCTATATTTATTCCCTCGGTTATTAGCTGAGAAATCCAAATGGTCTGACACTTCTTATATTGGTGCCCTAAATTTCCCTGGGGAAAAAAAAAAATCGGAATATCAATTGACTTATACATGCAGCTACATTAATTATTCCATTGATCTGAATTAATCTGCCTTTCTGAAAGGTATTTATTTTCTAAGTTTGTTTAATCATGTTCTCTTGAGCTACAAAAAGCAACAAACTGGGTCACCATCCACGTTGTTAAATTTGGTAACAAGGCTGACACCATCTGTGGCCTAGACTGATGATCTAGCCCCACTGATGGGGGCTTTTCACTACTTCTGCTTCTCCTTTGAAATGACTGTCTAAAGGCACATGTCTACAACCAAATCAGAAGCTATTTAAAATAGCCAGAGTCACACAAATCATCTCTAACACAGTATAAATATATACTAACAGTCAGTCTTTATCTGTATATCCAACTCCCATTTCCAGTTGTTCTTGCAGTAGCAGTATCCATAATTTTTTAAAATTCTCTACACAGCAGACTACAAAAGCCCAAAGATGAAGAGACATCACACTACATATAAAATATGCTGCACATTAGAGATGCAACATGAAATCCCGTACATAAACCATGAAGTCTAAAGTCATAAGAGCATACGGTCACCGTCTCCAGACCCTGGGAGAGCTCTCCCCACCTAGTTCTACCTTTACCACACACAGCTAAGAACATTCAGACCTATTAAAATACAGCTTCAACAGAAGAAACCAAAAACAAATGGAACCAGCTGAGCGAGGGAAAAGCAAAGCAGGAGAGAGAATTGCTGTTACCCGGGACCAGGCCCTCATTCACCTCACTTCAGAAGGACTGATCCTTGCAAAGAGGATGCCACAGCACCAGAAAAATTCTGAATTCTGAATCATCAAGGCAAGATTACAGGATGTCAGAGGTAAAAACAACCCTGGCGATCTTCTCGTCCAGTCCCCTGAATTGACAGATGGGTCAACAGCAATGCAGAAAGGATCTGGGAAACGCCCCAAAATACAGCCAGTTAACAGCCCAGAGGGACAATTCCTAGTCCCATTCCAGTGCTTCTCAGTGCTTTTTTTTTTTTTTTTTAACGATATCAACCTTTCCCAAAGGAAGTTCCATGAAACACTGTGATGCACGCTGCCAAAAAAATGTTTAAAGAATCCATGACCAATTACTTTTAGGGACTAAGCTGAGTTAAACAAAATGAAACTGGTTTTTTAACTACAGACTTTCCTGGAGCTTTTACTGAGTTAATGTGCACGATAAATCTTTAAGAGAGCAATAAAGTATATGGAAGTATCCCAATTTATTTCACTATAGAATCATTTTATCCTGGAGCATGTCATAGGACTAACAGGAGGAACTTAGACATTCTATTATATTATTCTCAGAATTATGTTCTATGATGATTAGTTTTGTCGTGTTCTACTTCTGCAACAATAGCTGATGTACAAAATCTACATGATAACTCTCTACTTACCAGAAAAATCGACCAAAGTACCCCAAACTCCCAAATAACACTAGATAAGGGGAAAAAAGCTAACATTACCAGGAAGAGAATGGCAGAACCAAAAAAAAGGCTACATGGAGAGAAAAGTTATTTTTAAATCTGCTACAAACCTCTTCCATGAAAAGTTTCACATCTGTTTATACAAAATTCATGACTTTAAACACTTCATTCATTCAGTATAAATTTGAGAATACAGCTCAAAAGAGAAAAAAAAAAAAAACCACTGCTGCAAAACTCTGTGAAACATCACACGCATCATTGTAAATTTCAACCACTCAGAAAGCCAGCTGCCCACTTCAATACTGAGGTCAATGACAAGCACACATCAAGACAAGCAGCAATTCTAAGGACACTTACCAAGTTATGATTTGTTGAATTAGAATCATCTTCAGGGAATGGGATGTAAATAGCTAAGGCCACACAATTGGCAAAAATAGCCAATAATATAAATATGTCAAATGGTCTGAAAGTTTTTGTTAAGGTCTATATGTGTCATGCTAACATACACCATCTCTCTCATCACACTCTCAATCACACCATCTTGAACTGCTTTTTAAATGACAATCTTACACACAAATCCTTATTCAAATGACTGCTGTGACGATGAGGTTTCCAGCAGCAGTAATCATCAGTGGTCAACTCACAGCAGATCTTCCTATCAAATGACCTCTCCACGAGTCCTTTTCTTCTGTGGTAAGGATTACGTTACACTCATCCTTCTGTTGGACATTCTATATGAAAACCTAAAAGTCCATCCAATTAGGGCACTGTGTGAACCAGGTTTCTGCTTCGTGTCGTTTTCACAGCAACAAGGGCCTTAGAAAGCTAAATTCCTGGCTGTTGTAGACACAAAGAAAAATCATTATGAGACAAATCTCTTTCACAAATCCCTGCCACCATGTGCTAGAGCCATTTTCTTGGTGGCTCTTCTTGGCCAGGTCCGCCTGGATCTCCTGCCTGGACTAGAACAGGACAAGTCACCGAGGACCTTTTCCAAACCACCTGCGACTGTCTCGTAGCTATTCCAATCCTGTAACAAGCGAGTCAGGCTTCATCTCCCTCCTCTGCTTTCCTTACTAATCAGTAGTTACCACTGTTTCAGATTAGAGCTGGACTGTAGCTCTGTTTATAATGTGTTGTTATTGTGTTCAATTCATAAACAAATCAAATACAAGGCCATAAGAAATCAGCACCAGACACTTTCAGAGTTCGATTTAACATTTCTAAATCTCAGGGGTCTGTCTGGAAGAATCACTCTGTGAGCAGCCTCAACAGATACTTGCTTAAACATTCTGGTGTTATTAAGAGACACTGTCAAAACTGGCAATACAAAATTTGACATCTGCCAAAAATGACTGTTTTTCCTCTCTTGGTTTTCAGCCTTTCCAAATGCAAGGTTTCACAAGCACCAATCTAATCCCTAACTCCAGGCTTGGTTGTACAGCACTGTTTCTCCCAAACACTCATCCACTAAAGGCAAAGCCACAGTTTCACTCAACACCTCCAAGTCCTAAAGCTGGGAGGACGTGCACAGATTTTCTGCATTTACCTGGACTTCCTTCTGGAAAATCCAAAGATGCTGAAGGAAATAAAGACCCCTCATGTCTCTGTTCCATTGCATTTCATGAAACCTCAACCTTCTGAAGGACTTTAACACTCACTGAAACATGGATGTGAATGATGTTATTTCCTTACTAATTTGATGGGCTTATTTTTCAAGACACTTTTCCTTCCCTCATAGTCATTCTTTTAACTCACCTAGTATTACAAAATATCTTATGTAGGGATCCAACTTTAAGGCAATCTACTTTAAAAAGACTTGAGAAACTCCTTTTCATCTTTCCTTTTGGCAATTCCTTCTAAAACTTAAAAAGTCAATTGCCCCAAAGCCATCCTATATGGAAACACACTCACTGCCTCTTCCATCTCCCACATCACCATTCTGCCTTTTAAATTTCCTGATACCTAGATGATAAACCAGCAAATCAGAGAAGTACTAATGCTATTTAGGAAAACCAAACAAAAGACTACTTTTTTCATCACAGTGAAAAAAAGTTTCAGATTGCAGGTAATGCTGGATCCTCTCCTTCTGCCACAAGATTCTGACAAGCCAAGCAGAACAGTGTCAGAGAAATAGATGGGGCTGATCCTAAATCTCCCTTCCTTGTTCCCCCAAGTGCAGGACATACTGCCTTGCCTGCATGTATAAACAAACAGCAGGTTCAAAAAACTCATTCACCCAGTGCTGACAGAGCCTGGCACAGCTGACTTTAGAAGGCTGTCTATGCCCTGCTCCCAGAACTTAAAGGAAACTGTCAACTGAAAACAACACATCACATATCGTTTCAGAATCTCTTCTGTAAACGCTTCCCGTCTGCAGGGCGGCTTCTCCCTGTGCTGGCAGCCACAGCCCCTAATTCCTGCACATACGTGTCTGGTGGTGCGGGAAAGGGAGTCAGCAGCACCATCCAGGAGTTCACTCCGTTCACATAAATTACTATATACAAATTACGGAGCACAAAGAGAAACAGCACCAGGCCTCCCACCTCACTCCGCATGAAATTAATGACCCCACTGAGAGGTCTCTGCTTACTCAGAGTCACGTCAAGCCAACCTGAGGGGGAGGAGACCTTTGTGACTAAGTACGATCTGACTAAGTGCTCCTACCATGTCGCTGAGAGACCACCCCTCCTGAGGGACACCCCCTCCCTGTGGATCCCACTCCCTCCTGGGCCAACACCAGCGTTCAGTCCTCAGACTCAAAAAGAACCTATACAGAAAAACACATCCACACAACCCCAGCCATGTGAGAGACACCGCAGCACCCGCTGGAGAAGAGACATCTGTTCTGGAAAGGAAACGCACATGAAAACCCCTCAAATCCTACCCTGGGCTACTCTCTCTACAACCTTTCTAGACAGTTACCTCATTTTAACTCTCCGTGAGCACAGAAAATAGCCAGCTGAGACAGAAGGCTGCCTCGCTAGGCACTCAAATGATAAGGGGGTTCCAGCTCCACTCGCCAGCCAGCTGGTAACCAGTATCCTCTCTTTAGAGCATGGCCTCTTGACCCGGGCTCGGTGGGAAAGCCCTACATACATACTCCTTCCCAAGCCTAGGAACTGCTCAAGGGCCCGGGTCGACCCCAAATATAATTCTGGGAAAAGGAAATGCTGTGCTTTACCCAAACCAGTGAATCATCTGACTAATTAGAAAGCTATTTGCTCAGAAAGAAGACCTCAGTCAACCTTTTCTGATGGGTGGCAGGAACTAGAGCCTGGCCTCCAGGTTAAGGGAGGGGCTGAGCAGGCAATGCACCCCAGTTTTCCAAGATCTGAGCCCTAATAACCTGCCTGGGGCATTTGGAGTTCAGGTTTAAAAATACAAAGGAGAAACCCAGAAATGTAACTCCAGTCCAAGGATACAGAATTTTTTTTTTATAAAGGCAACAACTGCAAATTCCTCCACGGAGAGGCCTGGGCGCTAACTCACACGGGCTTTGGAAGAAGAGGCACACACAAACCTCTCCCTCCACAGGCTCCCTCATGCTCACATTTCAAATGCTGTTTTGGAACTTGTCAAAAGGAAATTCCAGGAAATCATAGCACTGATGACCAAATCGCTCCCTCCCTGTGAAGCAAATGTTCATATTTGTAGCTACCTGAACAATCAGACTCACCAAATGGCAGACCTACAAGCAACCTTAGCATTAATTGGAGTATCCAAAGCAAATTCCAAACATCAGAATGAGAAGAATTCCACTAAAGGTCAAAAATGTATTTATTCCTAGTAGAGTTTTATTTTTTAAGGAGCATACCTTATTTGCAATAGGTTCAATTCATACCACTGCCAAAAAGCAAAGGTGCATTTCAACTAGCCATCTAGTGTCAGATGACCAAAGGTTAATGTAAGTTTCAGGTTGTCATTCCCTGCCCCCCCGACCACCACTACACACACACACACACACACACACACACACAGTAGCCTAAATTTACCCAGAGAGATACCCTTCTGTACCCAGAGGAGATAGGAAATTATATACCATGAAACCCTGTACACACGGCTTCTGTTGCTCACATTCCAAAGTGCTATCACTTTGTTAAGTGCCATTCCAGACAACAAATCCTTTTAAAGAACAGATGGTAAAAGAGAAAATGAGAAACACTTCCCCCATAAAAGGATACTTCCATTCCACTATACTAATGCAGGCTCTTCGGATGGGGTTATTGAGAGACAAACAGAAAAGGGCACGGGCAGGTCGGCTGTTGGACGAGTTACCCTGTTTTTTGCTCTTGGCGTATTGCTGACGTTTTCTTTGGGAGAGAGATCCGACAGGTGGGGGTGCGGAGGTGCTCATAGTTTGGGCAGCCTTGGCCTGTCTAGCAGCGTCGATTGCAGCTTGCCAAGACAGGACGGTTTGCTTGGAGCTATTCGGCTGAGAAGTTGGTCCTTCACCAGAAAGAGGGAGCCTGGTGCCTCTTGCATAGTTTGCCTCTGGGAAGAAGGAAAAAGAAAAATTAAAAAAAAAATGACACAATGAGAATCCAGTGTCAGAAGAAAGCTGAAGTGGTTCCCCATCAAGAAGAGCAGGGAAATCATCCCCATGTTTGCACTGGAAACCTCATATTCTATTTTTCAGAAGCAGGGTTAGGTCAGCCAGAGCAGCAAGAAAGTCCCTGAGCTCTGCCCAAAGTGTCAATAACACACGACCGCTGCATTTCGCCCAATGGGTTAGTACCTCTCTACATCCATATCTTAACAAGAAGTCTTTCAGTGCCTTCCTTCAGACAAACTGAGGTCATTTCCACTTATACTCCACATCTTTTCTGACTTTCAAAACCCGTGTATCTCTAGTGAGTTAACAGATATATACCACAGCTTTCCTCCAAAATAACTACCATCACCAAAAAAAAAAAAAAAAAGCAGTGGCAATAATTCAATAGTCTTAATCATTTTCAGGGTGTTACTCCAACATCTTTCCACAGCCACAAATGCATTTTTTTCAGCATGGGAAAAATAAATAAAAACTGGCACCACTGGCACCAGGGCAATACCAAGAGCCCCATAACAAATACCTAGATTATGCACTGACACTTCCTGCAAATGAAAATTCATGATGCTTGGGACTCATTTCCTCCACAGGCTTCCGAAAACAGAAAACATCTTTAGGGCTTTTTTGCATTTTAAATTGCAGCCGCAGCAGCCAAACCAGCAACCAGAGAAACAGACAAGGCAGGCAGCCTGCATCCTTACACCTAGAAGAGACAGGCTGAGTTATGTCAGGGGCCCTCAAGGCCTAAACAGGAACCATCTCAGCATAGGCTGGGACCCAAGTACACACAGGATAGAACCCCAAGGAGGCTTCATGTGCAAAGCCCTCTCCAGCCTGGGGTCAGGCCAGGACCCAGGCAGGTCTCCCAGGAACCTGCCTGCCTTGGGTCACAACCTCCTTACTGAGACAGAAGTCACAACGAGAGGGATGGGCATTTGTGAAACCAATTCTTGCTAAGTAAAGAGCACAAGGGAGAGTCAGAGCCGAGCACAGGTCTGCCTGGTTAGCAGCCTGAGAGGGGTCCACAGGAGTGGGCAGCAGAGGTCTGAACCAGGGGAGGAGTCGTCCCAAGTCTTACCTTGGGGAGCGCTCATTGGGAAAGATGTGAGCCCACAGAGAGCTGTGGGGACTCCAGCGACCTCTAAGGAGGAGTGAAGAGGGCTGGCCAGGAGCTGCACCCTCTTCCTTCGACCCAGCCGGGCCGGCCGGCAGCGTGGTAACTGCACGTGGTGCCCGGGCCGGGCTAGGGAGGGGAGCCCCACAGCGGCTGTGACTCCCCGGGCATTGCTAGGTTACCGACGTGTGCACAGCGGCGCTGGGAGCGGGAATACACTTTCCATCCGACCCTCTGGCTTGCGATTCCGAGACCCAGCCTCCCTTTCAAGGGTAGCAAAGTGCTTCACCCACCGACGAGAAGGGTGAAACCTGGCAACCCTGTAATTTTCCAGATGCCACCAGAGACCTTCTTCCTAATATACCAGGGGGCGGGAAAGGAGGCGAAGAGGCTAGAAAGGGGGCTCGGGCTGAAGACTCACAGCCACCCTCTTCCCATCGCTCGCGAGCGTTGGAGGAAAGTTGAGCCCGAGGACACTGAACCCGAATCACCTAGGCTCACCGCCCCTCCGGCGGCGGCGGCGGCACCGTACTCCACGGACCCCACGGCCACCCCACCCCACAAATGCAGAATTAACTCTGACATTCAAGGCCTGAAGGGGAGAATGGAGTGGTTGTCACGCATCTCCCCTTTCTATGTAGATGACACCGAGCTAGAAGCATCCTCTCCAACCCCCTCAACCCACCAGCGCATCAGAGACGGGAGGGGGGTGAGAAGGAAGAGGGGGTGGAAAGAGGAGGACCATGACAAGGATGAGATTTGGCAGCGGGTGCCCAGGCTCTGGCTGCTCACCGTTCGCGTGGTCCGCTTGCTGCTGCCGTTGATGCTGCATTTTTTTCATCATCATCATCATCATCATCCACGAACATTTATTGAGCGCCTACTGTGTGCAGGGCACTGTGCTAGGCGTTGGGGCGGGGGAGGAACGGGTAAAGGGGGTGACCGATAGGTAAGAGCCGCGGTCCCTGCCCTTAGTCAAGCTTCAGCAGGGGGTGGGGAGGGACGGGGACAGATAACAGAAAATAAGAATAATTTATAAAAAACCGCTGGCCACCCACGCTCCCTCTTTTTCAAAATTGGAGCAAAATAAACTTTTTCTAAAAAATAAGATCAGATGTATATATTATCCTGATAATATATACATGCAATTTTTTTTGCTGCAAAGGAGAATTGGCTTGGTCCCCCCCTCTAGCGGAGGGACGCCGCGGGGATGCCGGCCCAGCCGCCGGGGCCGCTCGGCGCGCCCCCCATGCCCGCCCGCTCGCCCGCCGCGGTGCCCGGTGCCCGGTGCCCGCCGCCGCCGCCCGCGCCGCCGCTGGCTCGGGACCGCGGGCAGCCGGAGCTCACATCCGGGGACGGAGGCGCTCGCTCGCTCACTCCGCGCCCGCCGCGCCGCGCCGCACGCCGGCTTCGCCCTGGCGACGCTGCGCGCCCGCCGCCGCGTCCTCCTCCCTCCCCCCGCCCGCCCCGGGCCTCCCACAGGCTGCGCTGCGCCCCGGCGATCAGAGGCCGACCCGCGGCTCGCCCCGCACGGCCCACGCGGTGCGGGTGGCCGCCGCGTGGGACTCGGGGGCCCGCCGGCCTGGCTCGGCTGACCCGCGGGCGCCGAAGGGTTAAGCGCGCTCCAGCCGCTGGCCGCCTGCTTAACCCCCTCGGCGCCGCGGCGTGCTCTCCCCTTCCCCCCCCGCCCCCGGCGCGCCGCCCCCCGCCCCCCCCCCGCCCAACTCGCGGGCACAGCCCGCGGATCCCGCCGAGATCGGGTGCGGATGAACCGCTCCTCCACCGGCATTTCTTCAGGTCGGGCGGCCGGGGGACTTTAGGCTCCCACGGCGGGCCTTGGCTCCCGGCTCCATCCTACCCCGCTGCACACCTGGAGGAGGCCCCGCCCCCTGGGAACACAGGTGCGGGCGGGAGGTCGTCGCTCGGGTGGCGAGGGTCTCTGCCCGGCTCCCAAACCGCTCCGGGGCGGGGCTGGAGCCCCGTACCTTTCCCCGGCTCTTTCCAATTGCGGGGGGGCTAGGGAGCCCGGCTGTCTGGAGAGCACTCACTGCCCCAGGTAACAGCCCCTTTAGATCTAACCTGGTTTGCAAAGCGTCCTCCATCGCCCCCTCCCCCGCCTCCCCATCCCCCCCATCCCCCTGTGCAGGATCTGGCTTGGCTGTGGGCTCTGAGACCGTTGGGGGAGGGGGAGGACATCGCTCTTTCCCACTCCCTCCCTCCCTCCCTCTCCATCCCCACCCCCACTTGTGTTAGGAGGCAGGTACGGGGAAGTCAAAGCCTCCAAGGTCTTGCAAACTGGGTCCCTTGAAGGAATAGGCAGTGCTGCTAGAAACTGCAGACTCCCGTGTAGAAGTAAGGAGAGTAGTTGGTTTTATGGTACCTTCACGGTCTCATTTCGTGGGGGGCGGGGAGGGGGGGGTGTGGATTTTGCAAATGGCAGTTCCCGTCCAGAGGGGAAGCTACTGTCTCTAGTGCGTGACCGGTATTTCTCATGTAGCGGTCGTACTGGCTCTTGAATAAGGACGTCTGCTTAGTTACTTCACAAGGTCCGATATATTTGCTTTGGTTCTGATCTGCATGTTCCTACAGCCTTTTAGAATGTTTGGGAACAGAGACTTAAAAGCAAAAACAAAGCAAAAAGCTCAGCGCAAACCAAGAAATTAAGGGAAGGTGCTCTTTGGCCAAAGAAGGCACACTGGGCACCCTTAGCTGTTGGGGGCCACCTGAGGAGTGGGGAGGAGGGCGGGGAGAACCTTCCAGAGAGGGCATCCGGACAAGATGGATGGGACAACCAACCTTCCTGTCCTTTTCTGTTTTTACAAGGAGAGGCAAGGAGAGAGCCTTGAGGCCTAGTTGGTAATAGAAAACTGGCCTGGGCCATCTCTGAGGCTGCTTCTGAGCCCAAATCTGAAAGGAGAGTAACCAGCTCCCCTCAGAGAGTTTCCCATCCTGGACCCCTAGGTCCTGAAGTGTGTTTAAAATACACAAGTACACTTGTCACTTTCAGAAGTCTAGGTCTAAAGCTCTGCCTCTTGAGACCTATTCTGCAAAATCCCACCCTGTTATTTGCTCACAACTCAGCATTCACAAGGCACCTGGCAGAAACAGGGGACAAATCTACGGCGCAGCCCCTCCCTCAAGGACCTAAGTACACTCTAGTACAGGAAGTAAAGACTGTGTATTTCTAACACTATTTGGATCACAGGCGCTATAACAGGTATGAAGAAAGTGCTATGTGAGCATCAAAGAGATTTATAATAGAGGAAATCAGGTATTTTCAAAGAGATGACATTTTAACTGATTCTTAAAAAACGGACAGGGAAGGAAAGAGGAAGGGACAAACAGATGAAGGACGGGGATTTCAGGGCAGTGAATATGCTATACAATATTGTAATGGTGGGTGTAGAACATTATTTTTATGCATTTTCAAAACCCATAGACGTGTACAACACAAAAGAGTGAACCCTAATGCAAACTGTGGAGTTTAGTTAATAATGTAGCAATACTGGTTTATTGGTTCTAAGAAACCACAATAATGCAGAAAGTTAATAACAGGAGAAACTGTTGGGGAAGAGAAGTACACGGGAACTCTACTTTCTAAGCAATTTTTCTGTAAACCTAAAAATGCCCTTAAAAATAAAGTCTATTAAAAACAGGTGACTAATTTTGTAGGGCATCAATGGAGTAAGAGGAATGGGCTTTGAGGGAGAGAGTTGAAGGCAAGGGAGACTGCTGTACAAGACAGGATGTGTTCAAAAATTAGCAGGAGAGCAGAGCAGCTGAGGTGCAGGCCACCAGGCTGGGGAAGGAAAGCTAGCTGGCTTGCTAAAAAGAGCAGATTTATCTTCTCTGCAGTGGAAACCAGGGAAGGTGTTTAAGCTGAGAAGTGACATTAAATTGTGACTTGGGTTTCCCAGTTTTACACTTCAGATCTTAATGAGTTTATGGAATTAGATTTTTCACATTTTTCCGTCCCAGCTTCTGAATCCCATCTTTGCAATGTCTCCAGCAAGTTTTTGTTTCTTTTTTCTTCTTTTTGAGGGCCTTTATTCAGCTTAGTTCTGAAGGCTTTGGCCCACTGGGTAATTTAAATATTTCTATTCCCATGATAATCTGAATTCCTGAATAAATACATAATAACAACTAATATTTTTTAAAAGCTTCCCATGTGCCAGGCACAAAATACAGGCACTTTACATGTATCACCTCGTGTAATTCTCACAATGAGGCTATGAGACAGGTCCTATTAACTTATTAATCCCCTCATTTTACAGATGACAAAACCAAGACACCAAGGAGTTAAGTAATTTGCCCCAAAACACACGCAATTATTTAGTAGCTGAAACAATAAAAGATGAAGGAAGTCTAGAATAAAAGATTTCATCTCTAAATCAGCCACATGTGATAAGCCACATCACCCAATTATGTCACTAACATGCTACTGTGGAGTTTTAATCCCTAGGCCTTTATATATATAACACTATCATTTAAAGCGCCATACTGGCATTCTTGACATGGTGACCTGAATGAATTTCATTCAGAAAACCTCGCCGATACCCCAGTCCTCACCATACCCCAGGGCTTCACCATCACACACCCCTGGGCCACTGATTAGATGCCCCATCTCCTTTCCTCCTCCCGCAAATAACCCATCTTGTGCTCAGAAAACACCGTGTCACTTCCCTAACTAAAACAGAGAAAAAGCTAGTTCCTCCTTCCTTCTGACTCCAGTTTAAACTCCTCTGACCAGCTTTCAACCTTATCATTTTGCACCATTCACCTTCATCGTGGTCAGCAGCCTCCTCATTAGGCCGTGAACATGCTGTGCTCATTCCTGACTCTGCCCTGGCTCGCTTTTATTCTCTGACCCAAAATCCTGCCTTGCTGACCTCTAACTAAACCCTCCCTGTTTAACAAGTCCCCAGCAACTCCCTGCCTCCTCCCAGGAGCCTGCTCAGATTCCTCTACGCTGCAAACGCCCCCACCTCCCCTTTCCTAAAGGCCTACAGCACCTGGTTATTCCTTTGATTAGATACCTTCTTGTGTCTTGTTTGATTTCTTCTTGGCTATAAATCCTGTCTCTCCAAGCACAGTGCACGTCCTTAAGCAAGGATCACCTCCTTAGCCCCCCTCCCCCAACTGCCAAGTGTTCTGCTCACAGCAGGCACTAAATACTCTGATTAATCTGCACGGGATCATAAAAGCCCACAGATATAGCTAGAAATTGTCAGCTAATATTTACAAAAATCCCATAAAATTTATGGCAGGGTACTTGGCCTTTTCGATGGTAAAAAAATATATAAACAGAGGGAAAATTGAGTCCTCTGCACTCCAGGAATTCTAATTAAGGAAGAGAAATAAACAGATCCTGAAGGCTAGATGCACCATATAGCCATAAACAGATTGTGAATTTGGGTCGGAATGAGTTTCCATCCTCAGGCCCTAAGAAGCTAGCTCTGACCCGCTAAGCAGCATACAGGTGGATACAGGAGGTGCAGACATGAATTCCAGGCAGAGGAATGACAAGAGCAGAACATGAGCAGAAAGTCAGTTAGTGGGTGGTTAGGCTGGAACCTGGAGAAGGCAATGGCACCCCACTCCAGTACTCTTGCCTGGGAAATCCCATGGACGGAGGAGCCTGGTAGGCTAAGTCCATGGGATCGAGAAGAGTCAGACACGACTGAGCAACTTCACTTTCACTTTTCACTTTCATGCATTGGAGAAGGAAATGGCAACCCACTCCAGTACTCTTGCCTGGAGAATCCCAGGGATGGGAGCCTGGTGGGCTGCCATCTATGGGGTCGCACAGAGTCGGACACGACTGACATGACTTAGCCGCAGCAGCAGGCTGGAACCTGGGAGTACTTCTGAGTCATAAGTGAGGTGGCAAAAGCAGGATGGAGAGGAATGGTGGCAAGTCCCCAGTATCTGGCTCACCAGTCCAGGCATTGTCCTGTAAGTGATTCTTAAGCTTTTTAGTCTCAGGACCCCTTCACATGCTTAAAGATTATCATAGACCCCAGACAGCTTTTGCCTTGTAGATTGTCTCCCTTGATATTTACCATATTCAAAATTCACAATGAGAACATTTAAAACATCATTTCTAGTTCATTTTAAAATAGTAATAAGATCATTACCTGTTAACATAGTTTTTAAAGGAAAGTAACTCTAGTTTCCAAAACAAAATAAGAAGTATGGCATTCTCTTACATTTCTGCCAATCTCTTTACAGTCTGGCTGAGAAAGAAGACAGCTAGATTCTCCTATCTCCTGCAGCATTCAATCTGTAGTGATGGATTATTTGTATTGAAGTAAAGGATGAATATTCAGTCTAATGTGGATATGAATTTGGAAAAGGTTTTAATAGCCTTTTAAGATAATTGTGGATATTCTTCTTTGGTATGACACCAAAACTTGACTTTTAAAGGTTAGTTGAAATATGGAATTTGAAACCATAACAATGCAACTTTTCATACACTGTTCTATTAAAATCAATCAGTTTATATTGCACTGTGAATGGATCTTTCTACCCATGCAGAATTTGGTAACATCATGCATCGGTCATTGAAATATTTTGGCTCCCTGAGTTACACAGACCTTCCAAATGTTGACATGTTTCATCGTACAAGATCCCAAAAAACCACATTCATTGTTATCACTGCCTGTCTCATCAGAAAGTCTTTAAGCATTGGGAAGCTGTCAAGCTCTCGGTGGTAGACAGAAGTTTTTCAAAATTCTCATTTTCACTTGAAGGCTCAAATTTTATAATTGGCACAAAGACTGTCAAGATTTTTCTTGGAGGTAACTGGCTCACTTCATTCATTTTCAACAAAATATCTGCCAGATATTTAGGTCTCCATAACCAAAGTTTGTCAGTAACAATGGTGTTACACGAACAAGCAACCATTTAGCTCAGCACCTTAAACCACTGTACAAATGAGACAGCCACTGCATGCAGCAGTCACGTTTTATATCTGCTTCTCAATATGTCACCCAGCATATTAAGAAGACATCTATACAAGGATGAGATTTAATAAAACTAATGATTTTTACTGCTTCATCAAGGAGATTAGTAAAACTGACTTTTTTTTTTTACTATGAATACACGACAGAGATTGTGTATCACATGATGTCCCCCAGTGCACTTTGGGGTCAGTGCATTGACACCAGAAGTTTGAACTGCTGTTGATTTTCCACCATGAATGCAAATGTCAACACAGTGGGAATAGCAAATAAGTTTTAGTGTTACTGTGAAAATAGTTTTGACCTCAAAGACCCCTTGAAAAGGATCTTAAAGTCCCTAAGGTGAGGGCTATGGATAAAATACAGGATGCTCAAATATTGCGTGGGACCTAGACATGTTAAAACATTTTTTTGTTATCTGAAATTCAAACTTAATTGGGCATCCTATATTTTTACTTTCTGCAACTGGCAACAAGTAACTGAACCTTACCTCTGGGGTTCCATAAACCACACTTCAAAAATAGCTACTCTGGGGCCATCTTTGGGCAGAGAATCAGTATCAGAGTTACGCTTCATGAAAATAGCTCTAACTCTAGTGGGCAGGATGGGTCAGAGAGTGGAAATATTTGTAGGTGCAGGAAGTCCTGATGCAACAGTTAAGAATATGTTGTGTCCTCAGGCACTCAGCTGTGTCCAATTCTTTGTGACCCTATGAACTGTAGCCTGCCAGGCTCCTCTGTCCATGGAATTTTCCAGGCAAGAACACTGGAATGGGTTGCCATTTTTCTACTCCAGAAAGAATATGTCACTTCTTATCTATAGTTATTAAGAGGGGCAACACTATCCTAAGCTTGGGCAAGGAAAACAGAAAGACTTGCAGAAGGCAATTTAGAAGTCACTAGAGCATGGGGAGTAGGGGAGGGCGTCCCCATTCCACTATTCTAACTAGCCACCCTCCTCCCAACACCTCCATCCCAATCAAGACTTCTTGACTTCCACAGACTTGTATCCCCACCCGGGCTTCCCAAGTGGCTCAGTGGTAAAGAATCCACATGCAGTGCAGGAAACACGGGTTAGATCCCTGGCTCTGAAGATCCCATAGAGTAGGAAAGGGCAACCCACTCCAGTATTCTTGCCTGGCAAATTCCATGGACCGAGGAGCCTGACGGGCTATAGTCCATGGGATCACAAAGAGTTGGGCATGACTTAGCACTCACACAACAGCAGCATAGCCCCACCAGCAAAGTATTATTTAAAGGCCTTGCTTCTTGCTTTGGTCACATGGAAAGTAGAGCCCAGCTGGTCTTTATCCTTCATCAACTAACTATTCACTTGAAGAGCAGGATTTATGTTTCATATCAGGCTATGTAATTCCAGTTCCTTTTAACTGGTTCATTCCCATCCCCCTTGACCCAATTCTTATATCTTATCCATCACTCTCTGATGCAGCAAATCCTTTCCATTTCCCCAGTTGGGAAATCCTGGCAAAGTGTAAGATATACAGTCAACACCCTATTATCCACGCTAACTGAAGGACAGTGAAGAGGGCAAGTCTTATTTCCTGTCTGTGGAATAAACCGGTTATAAAACATGATATCTAAGGGTTCTTACCTTTCTGATATTAAATACTGGAAACGCTACACTTTAGAGACAGGTATTCGTGGGCTCAAATCCTGCCCCTGACAGCTAGTAACTACATGGCTTTGAGGAACTGACTTCCTTCAGGTAAAACAGGGAAACTATCACCCATCTCATTGATTTATTGCAAAGATTTAAAATAACGTTGTAGAAGCTCAGAGATATACCTTCACATTGAATCAGATATCTCATGTGAATTTAAGTATATGCAGTTACAGAGAGAAAGGAAGGAAAGAAGGGTACCACTTAATGGTGCTGGCAGGGACTTCCCTGGCAGTCCAGTGGTTAAGACTCTTGCTTCCACTGCAGGGAGCAGGGTTTCCATCCCTAATCAGGGAATTCAGATTCTGCATGTCATACTGTACAGCCAAAAAAATTAAATAAAACATAAATGGTCTGCCCTTCCTTTGGTTGGTCTTTGCTCTAACCTTTATGGCCTGACCTTAACACTTAACTCTTTGCCTGCATTAAGATCAATCGACTGTGATGACTGTCCTTTTCATTTGTGAGAATCCTGTCACTCAATATAGTCCCAAAGCAAGAGAATGCACTTGGATTTTTTTTTCTTAAATAGTTTTGTATTTTGCTTCATTTTCATTTCCAGTACACACTTTACTGTTTAAGGTTTAACAACCAATACTGACAACCCCCAAAGCAGATAAAGTGAAGGACAGAGATATTAGTGAAATAGGTATTTACATCCAGGCACACAAGGGCAGTGCCATGGAACACACTGGATGTGAAAGGGGACACATACGCAGCACATCGAACATTGGGTTTAGTCAGCACCACTGCACAGCCGCCTCCATGTTAAAAGCAACTAACCACTGGAAATAAAACTGGTGTAGTCACACGCAGTGATGGAAAAATAATACAAGTCTGCCTCTGATCAACCGCAGGAGCAAATTTATGAGGACAGGAAGTTGTTTGGGAGATCCAGAGAGTCAATAAACGTCAGAAATTTTATAGGTCAAATGTTATAGTTTCCTTTCATTTCCTCAGAGCAGTTGTTTAAACTATTCAGTTTGCAAAACAAAAACTAAAGTTTAAATGGCACCGGTACCTTTCAGACCTGGCACCCACAATATACGTGGACTTGTTCACTTTTCTTACCGCTGTAAAAAAAAAAATCAAAGTCACAAATCCTTGATATTGACATAAGCCTTTTCCACTTTTAAATCAATGTTTTGGGAGAACATTAAGTAGGAAATGATAAAAAAAAAATTAAGAATCTTCATTTCATTAATTTTAAGTTGCTTAATAATACACAGAAATAAGCAGCAACAAATCTTAAATGCTTTGGACCCTTTAATCCCCTTGGATTAGCAAAGTAGAGAGTATTTAGCCAATTCAAGAACATTTTCTTTCCGTCTGACAAAAATGCAACATGAAAATGCAGTAACCTCTCTTAGCTTCATGATTATAGTCATAAGTAGATACTAAAAGCTGGAATTTGACCGTGAGTTTGAAATTTCAAAAAAGTAGTCAGATCTTTCTACATCCTAGGTTATTAGAACATGCACGCAGGGGGAAAAAATGCCTCTTTTAAAAGGATTCCAGTTCGAAAAAGTTTTATAAATGAAAAGGAACATTGTAGGAGTCAAAAGAGACATTTATTTGAAGAAGAATCATACAAAGTTATGTAACGCACTACAGATTATCTGTTTTGTGTCCTAATAACCAGGTTGGCAACGTATTGCCTCCAAAAATATGGAACTTCCTATTTGTCAGTTTTATCATTTTTTCAGGTTGCTATTTTTAATGTGTGTTTATAATACACTGAAGACATCTCAGTCAATCATGTATTGAGCAAAATAATCACCATGGCAGGGAGACACACATGGTAGTCTTTATTGTCAACACGTCTATAAAACCACATAAATATTTGTTAGTGTTCCATTTTGATAAATACAAGGAACACATGGGGCTGAAAGGGAAACATATCCAGAGCTTCATAATTTTTCTAAGACTGACACTACTTTAGTAGTAAATAGCAAAGAATGCCAGGGTCGGTGGGAGGGGCTTTGCAAACACTCTTTACATCAGAAACAGACTAGACTTTGATGTGGGTGAGCTGGTGGCTCAGATGATGAAGAATCTGCCTGCAGTGTGAGAGACCTGGGTTCAATCCCTGGGTCGGGAAGATCCCCTGGAGCGGGGCATGGCAACCCACTCCAGTATTCTTGCCTGGAGAATCCCATGGACAGAGGAGCCTGGTGGGCCAGAGTCTATGGAGTCACAGAGAGTTGGACACGACTGAGCGACTCTCACATAGTCAAGTGACTCCAGGACAGACCACAGCGTATCTTGTCCCTGAAGCTAAGTGCTACAAAAGGCTTTTCAGAATTCTTAATTTTCTACTAGCTTGCCCCTCTTCCCCTTTCCCTCAGCAAGTCTCTCCTGGGCTTCCTTTCCCAGCTGCCTAACTGGACCCTTTCAACACTCAGAGACCTTTCTTCTTAGAAGCTTCTTCCCTCTATTCTCTTTGTTTCCTCTTCCAAATATATTTCTTCAAAAGTCTCCAAAATGCCCCCAACTGTTAGAGCTTAGACTGCAGAAGGCAACGTGAATAAAAAGAAACCCACAGAAAGGATTAGAAGATTGAGGGTCACGTTTTGGCCACACCTGGCAGACGTCCTAGAACTCAGCAATGGTACACTTTAGAACTAGAAAAACGGTTCTAAGAGTGGGAGGCTTGGAGACCCACCTCTGCTCGTCAGTGACTGGGCGGTGGGGGCACACTTCAGCGATCACTGTCTTTCTGCACTTACTTCTTCATCTGTGAAGCACCTGCCTCACAAGGTCACAAGGTGTGAGAGGATCATAAGAGACTGGAACGGGAGAGCATTTTATAAATTACAAGGCACAGGACCCACGGTTTCCAAAGTATAGCTCCTACAATAGCACCAGCAGTCCCCGAAAACCTGTTAAAATACAAATTCGTCAACTCACCCCAGACCTACTGAATCAGAAACTCTGGACAGTTTCTGGGTGGTGTCCAGCCATCAGTGCTTTAACAAGGCCCCCAAGTGATTCAGATGCCTGCTAACGTTTGAAGATGCTGCACTGTACAGATGAATTGCTTTTCAAGAGATTTCTGCTGGTTGCTGCTTCTGATGGTTCTGAATAGATTCTGCCACCGTCAGGAACATTAATGCCCTTGTACTGCAGTGGTACTTATCCCCGGAGGAGCACAATAGCTTGCTCTCCTCTGTTCTCTCCTGGATTCTCTCAAAATTCGACAAAGTAATGCAACTGGATCCATTTCACAGAATCCCAGAGCACTTATAATGTGGATCATACAATTCATGACATCTCTGAGGGCTGAGAATTATTCCACCACAAGGCCAACCTAACACCTGAATGGAAGCCTGTGTACTGAGGTTTCAACGATACTGGAAAGATCTAATTCTGCACCTTTCCACCCAGCTCACCGATGCCAGAAATTCCATCATCAGAGCTTAAAGCTTTAAGCTGAAATGCCAACAGCCCTAGAAATCTCACAGCCAGCCCTTTACTTCCCAGGTAAAATGTCCTGTTCCTGAACAGTGGGACACCCATGCCTGCTTTGCAAACCATACCCTGAAGCGTTACCTCAGGTCACTATAAGTAACTGCTTCCTTTGCAAATTTGCCCAAGGCCAGGTGTGCACACAGAACCAAATATGCATCATAGGTGTGTTAAAAAAAATAATAATAATAACCTAAGGATTGACTTGGGGAGTCTCAGGCTGAAAGAGGAAGGATGAATAGATCACAACAGAGACAGAGCCAAACAGGAAGATTCCTGCTTTTTTGGTGCATTAGGAAAGACAGGGAACTTCCCAAACTATCACGAAAGCAAATCTTCCAACTTCATTTGGTCCTCTTCTTCCACATCTGTCTATACATTTGACATTCTGTGTTCTTTTAAAAAAAAAAAATTATAAGTGTGTAGTTTGCAAAGCGCTCTGACATGCAGTACTTCATGTGCTCTCTACAGCCCATGAAGAAGAGAAAATTCCTCATTTAGCTGAGAAGGAAACTTGTGCAAGGATTCTGTCAGTAAGTAGCAGATCTCACTTAGATTTGAACCTGACTCTAAAAGACTACTACTTTCAACTTGGTGTGTATTTTCAATCTGGTTTGTACCCTGTTGCTGAAGTGGTCTGTGTATTACTGTTCAACTTGCAGCCTCCCTTTTGGAGAGGGGTGCTGGCCTGTGGATCCCTGGTGCAGAGCATGAACCCCAGGTTCCTGCCATCCACGCAGGCTCCCAGTTTTCTCCCATTGCATACCTCCTCCTCCCTGATTCCAGGACACAGAGCTTGATGACTCCATAGACGGGCAACACCATCAGGCATGGAAAAGAGATTCACGTAATTTTACTCTGAAAATATCACTGTGGAAGTGTGTAGCTGAGTCACAGAGTTGGCAAGGGAATGTCACACAGGCCAGGCCCTTCCGGCAATGAACTCCATGGGGCTCTACACGGGGGCCCAGGGCATGGTCCTTCGCTGATCTAGGCTGACAGTTGCTGAGGCCAAGTTGGAAGGACATTCCTTGCACTACCACTGAGGTGGAGTCACTTGGATCATGCAGAGAAGTCTGCCCTAAAGTCTTCTAAAATTCCTTCCAGGCCTCCCATTCTAATTTATACACAAGAAAAGCCTTTATTTTGTAATCTGGTCTTCTTATACCATTTGTATGACTCAGGCTCCCACTGAATCACAAATCCACACTTGAGCGCCACCCTTTCACCTAAGCTCCAGTGCCACACCACCAAGTGCCTGGCAACTATAGTTGGCATCAAATCTAAGTGGAAATGTCTTAAGTCAAACTAACGTCTTTGCAAACCAGCTCCTAGCAGCAAATTCTAGCACAACTATTTTCTCAACCGGCAAGACTCGACGTGGTGGAGTGGCCTTCTGTTTCATTTTGTATCTTTGGTTCATTGCCACTAATGCCTCTTTCCTGAGCACACTGCTCATACTGCTGCCTGCCTTATCTTTATTAAATCTTTCACCGTGCTATTGTCTGATCCAATATTTTCATTCTTGCTATACAGCCATGAAAACAGTACTTCTCAACCTTGACTGTAGGTTAAAGCTTCTTAAAACCTTTCATGTCCAAGCCCCATCCCCAGAAAATTCTGATTTAGGAGGCCTGGGGGTCAGAGATCAGACATCCTATCATTGAGAACCACTGTCCTGAATGACAGCGCTTATCAAACTTTAAGGTGCACAGGAATCACCTTTATTGTTTAGTCACTAAGTTGTGTCCAACTCTTTGTGACCCCATGGACTGTAGTCCACCAGGTTCCTCTGTCCATGGGATGTCCCAGGCAAGAATAGTGGAGGGGGTTGCCATTTCCTTCACCAAGGGATCTTCCCAACCCACGGATTGAACCTGTGTCTCCTATATTGGCAGACAGGTTCTTTACCACTGAGTCACTAGGGAAGCCTGAAATCACTGCTAATCTTGTTAAAATGAAGATCTGGATTCAGTAGGGCTAGGGTGGGCCTGAGATGCTGTGTTTCTAACAAGCCCCAGGTCATAATGATGCTCGCAGTTCCAAGCCCATACTTTGGGTCTCCTGGGTTCTAGCACACCAAGTATAGGAGCTTCAGCATTACCTGGGGGCTTTGGTGATTGTAAGGCCCTTCCTCATTTCCCAGGCTTCCTGTTCTCACTAGTACATCTCCTGACTCCTCCTAACACACCAGCCCTGCCTTGCATTCTGATTTATTTGGGAAGTCTGACTCCCTCCTCTCTGCCTAGTTAAATCTTAGCCCTATGTCTGTTTCCAGCCTAGGCCCTGTTCTGCAATTTAGTCTTTCCCAACTATTCCATATAGTTTATTAATTTTTTTTCCTCCAATCTCCCACAACTATCGGAAGTGTCATGATCATCCCATCATTTAACAAACTCCACAGCTGACAGCAAGAAGAAAACTGGAAGAAGAGAGATCTGGAAACAGGATCCATTTTTGACGCATTGTAACCACTGGCACATCATTTTCCCTTTCTCTAAAAGTTCTCTGAATTCAACAATACATTAAAAAGATCAAATACCATGATCAAGTAGAATGTATTCTAGGAACACAAGAATGGGTCAACAACTGCAAATCAATCAATGTGATACACCAAATTAACAAAATAAAGGATAAAAATCATATGAGCAAATTAATAGATGCAGGAAAACATTTGACAAAATTCAACAGCCATTTATGGTAACAACTCTCAACAAAGTGGGTATAGAAGGAACACACCTCAACATTACAAAGGCCATATATGATGAGCCACAGCTACTGTTATACTCAAAGGAGAAAATCTTAAAGCTTTTCTTCTAAGAGAAGGAATGAAACAAGGATGTCCATTCTCACCACTTTCATTCACTGTAGTATCAGAAGTCCTAGTCAGAGTTCTTAGGCAAGAAAAAGAAAAACAGGCATCCAAATTGGAAAGGAAGAGATAAAACTGTCCTATTTGCTGATGACATGATACTATATATAGAAAACCCTAAAGACTATCCAAAAACTGTTAGAACTAATAAATGAATTCAGTAAAGTTGTAGGATACAAAATTAACATACAGAAACCTGTTATATTTTTATACATTAATAACAAACTATCAGAAAGAGAAATTTTAGAACACAATCCCATTTACATTTGGGTCTAAAAGAATAAAATACTTAGGAATCAATTTAACCAGGGGTAAAAGACCTGTACACTGAAAACTGTAAGACACCGGTGAAAGAAATTGAAGAAGACACAAATAAATGGGAAGATATTCTGTGCTCATGGGTTGGAAGAATTACTATTCTTAAAATGTCCACACTACCCACATCAATCTACAGATTCAATACAATCCTTGTCAAAATTCCAATGGCATTTTTAACAGAAACAGAACTAACAATCCTAAATGTATATGAAACCACAAAACAATAATCAAAGCAGTTTTGAGAAAGAAGAATGAAGTTGGAGGTATCATGCTCCATGATTTCAAACTATATTACCAAGTTAAAGTAATCAGAAGAATGTGGTCCTGGCACAAAAACAGACATATAGATCAATGGAACAGAGCCCCACAATAAACCTATGCATATATGGTTAATTAATTTACAACAAAGGAGCCAAGGATATACAATAGGGAAGGTTAGGCTCTTTAATAAATGCTACTGGGAAAACTGGATCACCACGTTCAAAAGAATGAATCTGGACCAATATATTACACTATATACAAAAATAAACCCAAAATGAATTAAAGAATTGAATGTAAGATCTGAAACCATAAAACTCCTAGAAGAAAACCTAGGTGGCAATGTCCTTGACATTGATATTGGCAATGACTTTTTGAATTTGATACCGAAAGCAAAGGCAACAAAAGCCAAAATAAACAAGGGGGACTACATCAAACTAAAAAGCTTCTGCACAGCAAAGGAAATCATCAGCAAAACGAAACTCCAACTACTGAATGGGAGAAAACATTTGCAAATCATATATCTGATAAGGGGTTAACATCCAAAATATATAAAGATTCATACAATTTAATAGCAACAAAACAGAATCTGATTTTAAAATCAGAAAAAGATATGAATAGACATCCAAAGAAGACATACAGATAGCTAAAAGGTACATGAAAAGATGCTCAACATCACTAATCATCCGGGAAATGCAAATCAAAACATAATGAGGAACAAACAACCCAATCCAACAGTGGGAAAAGACCTAAAGAGACATTCCCCCAAAGAAGACATACAGATGGCTAAGAAACGCATGAAAAGATGCTCAACATGGCTCATTATTCGAGAAATGCAAATCAAAACTATAGTGAGATATCACCTCACACAGGTCAGAATGGCCATCATCAAAAAGTCTACAAACAATAAATGCTGGAAAGGGTGTGGAGAAAAGGGAACGCTCTTGCACTGTTGGTGAGAATGTAAATTGATAGTCACTATGGAAGACGGTATGGATATTCCTTAAAAAACTAGGAATAAAACGACCATATGACCCAGCAATCCCACTCATAGACATATACCCTGAGGAAACCAGAACTGAAAAAGACACATGTATCCCATTGTTCATTGCAGCACTATTTACAACAGCTAGACCATGGAAGCAACCTAGATGTCCATCAACAGATGAATGGATAAAGAACTTGTGGTACATTTACACAATAGGATATTACTCAGCCATAAAAAGGAACGCATTTGAGTCAGTTCTGATGAGGTGGATGAACCTAGAGCCTATTATACAGAGTGAAGTAAGTCAGAAAGAGAAAGATAAATGTCATACACTAACACATATATACAGAATCTAGAAAAATGGTACTGAAGAATTTATTTGCAGAACAGCAATGGAGAAACAGACATAGAGAATAGACTTATGGACATGGGGAAAGGGGAAGAGAGGGTGAGATGCATGGAGAGAGTAACATGGAAACTCACTTTTCCATATGTAAAAGAGATAGCCAATGGGAATTTGCTGTATGGCTCAGGAAACTCAAAGAGGGGCTCTGTGTCAACCTAGAGGGGTGGGATGGGGAGGCAGATGGGAGGGAGGTTCAAAAGGGAGGGTATGTATGTTTACCTATGGCTGATTCATGTTGAGATTTGACAGAAAACAGCAAAATTCTGTAAGGCAATTATCCTTCAATTAAAAAATAAATAAATTGTTTAAAAAAACATAATGAGGTATTTCAGTACACCTGTCAGAATGGCTATGATGAAAAAGACAAGAAATCACAAGTGTTGGCAAGGATGTGGAGAAAAGGGAACCTTCGTGCCCTGTTGGTGGGAATGTGAATTAGTAATCCCATGGATGGAGGAGCCCGGTAGGCTGCAGTCCATGGGATCACTCAGAGTCGGACACGACTGAGCCACTTCACTTTCACTTTTCACCTTCATGCATTGGAGAAGGAAATGGCAACCCACTCCAGTGTTCTTGCCTGGAGAATCCCAGGGACAGGGGAGCCTGGTGGGCTGCCGTCTATGGGATCACACAGAGTCGGACACAACTGAAGCGACTTAGCAGAAGCAGCAGCAGCATGGAGAACAGTACAGAGGTTCCTCAGAAAACTAAAAATAGAACTACTATATGACCCAACAATTCCACTCTGGACATATAGCCAAAGCAAATGAAAACATTAATTCAAAAGGGTATAATCTCATATATGCCCTATGTTTATAACAGCATTATTTATAATTATTATTTATACACACATTTTATATATACCTCCATATAATTGAATACTACTCAGCCTTGAAAAAGAACAAAGTTTTGCCATTTGCCACGTGGATGGAACTTGAGGGCACTATGCTAAGTGAAATAAGTCCGACAGAAAAAGACAAGTGCTTCATGATGTCACTTACATGTGGACTCTAAAAGGGGGGAAGAAGACAAGCTCACAGGAGCAAAGAAAAGATTTGTTGCCAGAAGCAGGGGTGGGCAGGTGGGCAAAATGATTGAAGGGAGTCAAACGGTACAAACTTCCAATTATAAGTAAGTCACGGTGATATATGTATAGCATGGTGACTATAGTTAAAAATACCGTATTGCCTATTTGAAAGTTGCTAAAAAATAAATCTTACAAGTTCCCATCAGAAAAATAAAATTCTATAACTATGCATGCAATGATGTCAGCTAGACAACAATGATGTCAACTAGGGTTATCGTTTCACAATATATACAAATATCAAATCATTACGTTTTACATATGAAACCAATAATGTTATATGTCAATTATACCTCAATTTTAAACGGATCTCCAAATGGTGAAAGTCCACCTGGTAAGGACAAAATACATCAGTGTTTGTTGTTGTTGTTGTTTTACATGTCATTTATTTTATCTTTAAAATAGCCTCAGAAACTTGGTACAATAGAATGGCCCTATGGACATGTGAGACAAGCAGTAATTAACAAAGACAGACATACCAGTGGCTGAAACTACTCCTCAGAAAGTTCTCAGAGGAACTTTGGGGATCACCGATCTAGCTGTCACTTTCTCCATCATTTTATTGATGAGGAAACTGAAACCTCAAGAAAAGAATTGTTTCCCCACATGCCCAATTGGGTAGTAGCAAATTCAGTACCAGAGCCCAGATTCCTTGCTTTTTATGCTGTGCTTTGTTGATCCAGTAACTGCACAGCATTTATTTTAGAACAAGAAGCTTTTGATTCTTCCAGATATAGCATCTTCCTAGTGTTTATGGGGAGCCATTACTGTATTAAACAAGCCACATGTCAATGCACTGTGACTAGATGGGCTGGCTAAACCTCAGGAAACATGTGCAATGGTGAGATGTTACAGGATGGTAATCTGTGAGGCGTACACCCTCCCCGTAGCAGAATCCTCCTGCCTTCATAGGAGGTCGGGCCCTACAGTTCAGTGTCAGACTCTGATGGTGGCTTCAAGGTCCCCTATAATCTGGTTCCATCCTAACTTTCCTACATCCCTTCCTGCTAGTATGTTCTATTCAAACTCAGTTTCTCTCTCTCTCTCTCCCTCTCTCTCTCTCACACACACACACAGCTCATGCCCTGCTGACTGTTAAACCACCAGAGCACTTCTCAGCCCAGAAACCCACGTGGACGGGGTTCACTTTGCTCCATGACCTTTGACATCTCGAAGTTTGGAACTGAGCTAGACAAGTGCTCTGAACAATCTGAACAAGGGTCCAGACCTCACAATGCTTCCACCCTTTCAGCAACTGCAGGCATGATCTTTCCAAGATAAAGCAGCTTTTTTTTTCCTATTTGGCTGCCTAATGCCACCTCAGGTGAAGTTCCACTCTGTGGAGCCCAGACAATTGTCACGCTGTGGCCAGAGATGTTTAATTGGATTTTAAAAGATGAGAAAGCAACAGGGAGCTGATTGTCAGTCCTCTGACAAGGCCACGCAGCCTAGGTGGCCTGGCAGCACCGAGGAGGGGTGTCCTGTCCCGTGTCAATTACTGTCTCCACTTGGGGTGGGGGTGGCGAGAAAAGGTGGGGAAGCTGGCAGTGGTGGCAGAGCCTTTTGCAAACTCAGTGCCAACATTGTCCTATGCTATGCTTTTACCCCCAAGAGTAGGACTCTCTCAGGAGGCAACCAGGACTTCCTTTTTTAACGTGCCCCTCCTCCTAAAAAAAACTTCTCTAAGCTGTAATTTCTTTTTATAATTTTAATAACACTTTTCCATCTCCATGCTGCCCTTTAAGGATTACTAGGTCTCTGAGGCAGCTGGTCAGGCAAAATATTACCACTGCCAGTTTATAAAGCAGGAAACTAGATAAATTAAACTGGGACAAGAGTTTGCCCAAGGTTATACAACTAGTACATGGTTAAGCCAGAACTGGAGATCAGCTGTCAAAGACCACTGATGAAAAAGGAGATAAAAGCTGTTTTAAACATGACAAGTATACAGTTCCAGCTCCTGCATCTTAATAGTATTCCCCAAAGAAATAAAGATCTCTTTGTTGTGACACTGCGTGGAGAACAGGCTATGCCCTAAAGGCTAATTAAAAACTGAGGTTCCCACATACTCCCTTCATCCTTGGATTGACAGAAACACAGACATTTCCAGGGCGCATGAGGCTCTCTCTGCGCTTTGCTGCTTCTAAGCACAAAGGAGTTTATCGGTTCATGAGAAAGCTAGTGGTTAAGGAGAACCCTCAGATGCTACTCAGAGTCAGATAGTACATGGTGTGGCCATGAACCCAGATTGCTAGATTCAACTTCAAGATGAACAGGGCTCTGGAAGATTATACCTGTCACTGAGTATGTGAGGTGATTCTTCTACATAGTTTTTCTCAGAAAGTTCTTTTTTATTAAATTTATTTTCAATTGGAGTATAATTACTTTACAATGTTGTGTTGGTTTCTGCTGTACAACAATGCAAATCAGCTATAAGTAGGGCTTAGATAAGAGAAGGGCTCCCCAGGCGGCTCAAGTGGTAAAGAACCCACCAGCCAATGCAGGAGACACAGAAGAGGTGGGTTCGATCCCTGGGTTGGGAAGACCCCCTGGAGGCGGAAAAGGCAACCCACTCCAGTATTCTTGCCTTGGGAAATCCCATGGACAGAGGAGCCTGGAGGGCTACAGTCCATGGGGTCGCAGAGTCAGATGTGACTTAGCGACTGAGCACACACACACAGATGTGAGAACACCTTGAGAATAAACAGTTTCCTGACGCTGAACTTTCACACTGCAAAACAATCCCACTCACACGCCATTTTTAAAGACTTAAGGGATGATACCTTTCCTGAAACAAAGAACAGCCTTCATCCTTTCAGCCTTGCCTGTAAAAAGATTTTCATCTCTCTCAGGATGGTCTACGCATCCCTGAGAAAGCATAGAGAGTAGCTACAGGCCTGTAAGAAAACTGGTTCAGTGGTGCCAAGAGCAGTGGTTCAGAGAAGACAGGGAGGTGGAAGTTTGTTTCTTAGACAGCATCTAAGCCAAACCAGCCAGAGACACACAAGCTCAGAGAGCTTGGTGTGTCCAAACCACCTGGATTTCAACATGCACCATGTTACTGTAGCTCTTATAAATTCACAGTGTTGAGAGAATACAAAAGAGACACTATCCTGGTCCAAGAAGAATTTACAACCTAAACACATCTAAGAATAACTCAAGGGACTTGAGTTTCAAGAGGACAGAGTAGAGGAGACAGTAAAGATATTTCCATCCTGATTCTTCTCCTAGAAATTACTATAAAAAATAATACAGAAAAAAATCCAACTTTGGTGAAACTTGCAGATATTTGTAACCCTGAATCACAGCACTTGAAGAGAGAAAACGCATAAAGAAAGGCAAATGATGTAGCAGAGCAGAGGAAGGTATAAATGCAGGCCCACCAGAGAGAGACACCAACAGGAAAGAAGCCAATAAATACCATGGCTGATCAATATCAAAAAAGAGAAAAAACTATATAAATTAACAATGCTAGTGCTCGCTTCGGCAGCACATATACTAAAATTGGAACGATACAGAGAAGATTAGCATGGCCCCTGCGCAAGGATGACACGCAAATTCGTGAAGCGTTCCATATTTTTCTATTGTTTCAACAAACCAGAAGACAAGTAATTGTATATTGGTTAATAAAGATATGAGCTAACATTTAAAAAAAAAAAAAAAAACAATGCTAGCAATGATAAATTTCTTATTTAGATAATGCTAAGAGATAATGGGAAATAGATGGGGAAACAGTGGAAACAGTGTCAGACTTTATTTTTTTGGGCTCCAAAATCACTGCAAATGGTGACTGCAGCCATGAAATTAAAAGACGCTTACTCCTTGGAAGAAAAGTTATGGCCAACCTAGATAGCATATTGAAAAGCAGAGACATTACTTTGCCAACAAAGGTCCGTCTAGTCAAGGCTATGGTTTTTCCAGTGGTCATGTATTGATATGAGAGTTGGACTGTGAAGAAAGCTGAGCTCCAAAGAATTTATGCTTTTGAACTGTGGTGTTGGAGAAGACTCTTGAGAGTCCCTTGGACTGCAAGGAGACCAGTACATTCTAAAGGAGATCAGTCCTGGGTGTTCTTTGGAAGGACTGATGCTAAAGCTGAAACTCCAGTACTTTGGCCACCTCATGCAAAGTGTTGACTCATTGGAAAAGACTCTGATGCTGGAAGGGATTGGGGGCAGGAGGAGAAGGGGATGACAGAAGATGAGATGGCTGGATGGCATCACCAACTCGATGGACATGAGTCTGGGTGAACTCCAGGAGTTGGTGATGGACAGGGAGGCCTGGCGTGCTGTGATTCATGGAGTCTCAAAGAGTCAGACACGACTGAGCGACTGACCTGAACTGAAGAGGTAATACATTTTAAAATGTCTGTGATTTAAGGAAATTAATGTTTTCCTCTTGCTCATCTAACAGGTGAAGGCAAACCTTCTGGTTAACAGGTGGTTCTTCACCACTCATTGATTTAGGGACCCCAGTTTACACCACCCTGGTGTTTCCACATCCCCTTAGAGTCTTTTAAATCTTCAAAAAGGCAAATGGATGGAGAAAAATAAACCATACTGACACTAATTCTAAAAAGCTAAATTTATGCCACACTGAGCAGGCTTTAAAGCAAAGAAAGACATCAGGAATAAAGTGGAGTGAACATTACATAATGATAAAGGAGTCAATTTTCCAAGACATAACAGTCCTTAATGCATATGTACCTAACAACAAAACATCTAACTATATGAGGCAAAAACTGACAGAACTGCAGGAGTAAATATAGGAGAAGGCAATGGCACCCCACTCCAGTACTCTTGCCTGGAAAAACCCATGGACAGAGCAGTCTGGTGGGCCACAGTCCATGGGGTCTCTAAGAGTCAGACATGACTGAGCGACTTCACTTTCACTTTTCACTTTCATGCACAGGAGAAGGAAATGGCAACCCGCTCCAAGGAGTAAATATAGAAATCCACTATTATAGCTGGAGATGTCAACACCCCTCTCTCAATGGAATCAACTAGAAATTAATAACAGAAAGATCATCTATCTTCTTTTGGAAATTCCAAAATAGTTGGAGATTAAATAACACAATTCTAAGTAACACATGGGTTACAGAAGAAACTTCAAGAAAGAAAGGTTTTTTTTTTTAATATTTTGAACTAAATAAAAGTCAAAATACAACTTACCAAAATTTGTGGGATGAAATTAAAGCAGAGCTAAGAGGGAATTTTATTTATAACTCTGAATGTACATATTAGGAAGAAAGATGTTTCCATTAAGACATTACCGAAAACCCGAACAAACATTTTGGCCCACCCAACACTTAGTTGTAAGTCCAACAAAATATGTACAAGAGCTATATGAGGAAAACTACAAACTCAGAAAGAAAGAAAAGAAGAATTAAATACATGGAGAAACATTCTGTGTTCACGATAGGAAGATTCAATATTGTGAAGATGTCAGTTCTTTCCAACTTGATCTGTTGATTCAATTCAATTTCAATCATAATCCCAGCAAGTTATTTTACAGGGTATCAACAAACAGATTCTAAAGTTTATATGGAAAAGCAAAAGACTCAAAACAGCCAATACAATACTGAGATAGAAAAAAAAAAACTAAAGAATTGACACTGTCTGACTTCAAGACTTACTAAAAAGCTACATTAATCAAGAAAGCATGGTATTTGGGTAGAAGAACAGACCGATAGGTCAACGGAACAGAATACAGGATCCAGAAACAGACCCACGTAAAAACAGTCAAGTGGTCTTTGACAAAGAAGTAACAGCAATACAAGGGAGCAAGGGGAGTCTCTTCAACAAATGATACCACAACAACAGGACATTCGTGTGTTATAAAATGAACTAGACGCAGATCTTACACCCTTCGCAGAAATTAACTCAGAATGGATCACATACTGAAATATGAAATACAAAAGTAGAAAACTCCTAAAAGATAACATAGGAGAAAATTAAGAGGACCTTGCAGATGGTGGTGAATTTTAGGTAGAATATGAAATGTACAATCCATCAAAAAAATAATTGACAAACTAGATGCCATTATAATTAAAATTTTCTGCTCTGTGAAAAACAGTGATGAGAAAATGAGAAGACAAGACACAGACTGCGAGAAAATATTACAAAAGATACATGTGATAAAAGACTGTTATCCAAAATATACAAGGAACTCTTAAAACTCAAGAATAAGAAAACAACAGCCTGATAAAAAATGGGCCAAAGAACTTAACAAATACCTCACCAAAGAAGATACACAGATGACAAAGAAGTATTAATATACGAAAACGTGCTCCATTTAATATGGCATCAGGCAAAGGCAAATTAAAACCACAGCGAGGATACCACTACATACCCATTAAAATGACCAAAATCTGGAACACTGACCCCAAAGGCTGGCAATAACACGGAGTGGTATGGATGGCTAGTGCTATAGCAAATGAGAAGGAAATGAGAAAGCTGACAGTGAGCTTTAAGATGAGAAAGATAGGAGAGGCATTGCTAAGGAAGACAGGGTGCCCTCATCTTGGGGCTAAAGACAGGACCCAGCATCTGAGTCTCATGCATTAAACATCCATGTTCTTTAGCACCTTGGGTACTTTAGCTCTACTTCTCTCACCTTGCCCACTCTACAATATTCCAACGACACCCTTTCCTGTGTTCCAGTGACCCAGCCAATCTCAGGATTCCATAATACTATTATTTTAATACTGATGGTAAACTCCTAGAAAATCATCCATAACAATAGTAAGGACAAAGGTTGCTTATATGATACAGTACTCTACTTATCGCAAAACATTTACTTTCATTTTCATAACTGTGAAGTGGGTGAGAAACTATTGTACCCATTGTACAGATAAGGAATCAGGAGGCTCAGGGGAGATTAAGTGAACCCCCTGATATCCCACAGCAAGTCTATGGCAGAATGGAATGCAAACTCACATCTTGTGACTCTGAGATTGGTAGATAAATTCAGTCCATCCAAAACACAAAATGGTATAACTCTATGCATGACACCAGACTCGCTGGTCAAGTCAGAGCCATAGTTAAAAGTGGGGGAAAAAGCAGAAGAGGTAACTTAAATTTCCACATCATTGATGGCATTTTAACTGATATACAGGAGTTAGGCTATAAATATATAATAACAATGTTGAAGGAACCATGGTGTCCAGGACTCACTGGATCTAACTAAAGGCAAAGGGGGTTCTTGATGGAAACAGCAATGGTGAGAAAATAGAATATTAAAGAAAAGGTAAATGCGGAAAAATCATGTCAAGCCAGGTGCTCAATTACGAAAATGCACAGAAAAGCATATCCAGGAATAAGCAAGCAGTCGCGTTAAAGATCTTGGAGGAAGAACAGAACTCAAGAACACTCCCAGCTGGAGATGAGGAATTAAATGAGTTTTCTAACTTAAGAGGCCTCCAGGGAGAGCAGAAGTTAAAAAGGCAGAAACATCAACACCACTTCTGGGAGAGAAAAGCAGGGAAGATCTGACTCAGCAATAACTTTTAAGGCCTGGAAATTAGCTTTCAGAAGGGTAGCATGGCCAGGAAAAAAAAAATTTTTTAAGCTTATCAATGATCCTAATACTGCCCTCAACCACCTGAAATGGGTACAAAAACCATCTGAACAAAAGCAGCAAAAACCTGATCGGATTCCAAAGCAGTTTTGAACTACGGGATTTTTTTACCAGGATTCAAACCACAACATGAGCAATGCCATCTGAGAGTCAAAGGCCGCTTTTGACTTTACCAGTCACTTGAATACACAGTATTTGCATGACAGCAGTCTTTCTCATGTTTGATAAGGAAACTGAGCATGCACCCTCCAAAAAAAATAAAATAACTCATCCAAGGTCATATGACTATCTAGTGGTGGAACTAGAAATAAAATAGCTTTGGAATCGCAGCTGACTTTAGCTTGAAAAAAATTTGTTTTCTTGAAAGATTTTGTTTAAACACTCATAATTTCACTTTTCTAAGCACTAGAACAGGTCCCATTTGAACCTGGTGACTGATTAGTGCTTGTGTCAGATGACTCATTCCTGCATTGATAGGTAATAGGAAATAGTTGAAAGAATGATTTGGAATACACAGAGGAAAGTTTCAGTTCAGTCGCTCAGTCGTGTCCGACTCTTTGCGACCCTATGGACTGCAGCACAACAGGCTTCCCTGTCCATCACCAATCCCAGAGTTTACTCAAACTCATGTCCATCGAGTCAGTGATGCCATCCAACCATCTCATCCTCTGTTGTCCCCTTCTCCTCCTGCCCCCAATCCCTCCCAGCATCAGGGTCTTTTCAGATGAGTCAGTTCTTCACATCAAGTGGCCAATATAGTGGAGTTTCAGCTTCAGCATCAGTCCTTCCAGTGAACACCCAGGACTGATCTCCTTTAGGATGGACTGGTTGGATCTGCAGTCCAAGGGACTCTCAAGAGTCTCCTCCAACGTCAAAAGCATCAATTCTTCGGCATTCAGCTTTCTTTACAGTCCAATTCTCACATCCATACATGACTACTGGAAAAACCATAACTTTGACAAGATGGACATTTGTTGACAGAGTAATGTCTCTGCTTTTGAATATGTTTATCTAGGTTGGTCATAACTTTTTTTCCAAGGAGCAAGTGTCTTTTAATTTCATGGCTGCAGTCACCACCTGCTGTGATTGTGGAGCCCCCAAAAATAAAGTCGCTCACTGTTTCCATTGTTTCCCCATCTATTTGCCATGAAGTGATGGGACCGGATGCCATGATCTTAGTTTTCTGAATGTTGAGCTTTAAGCCAACTTTTTCACTCTCCTTCTTCACTTTCATCAAGAGGCTCTTTAGTTCTTCACTTTCTGCCATAAGGGTGGTGTCATCTGCATATCTGAGGTTATTGATATGTCTCCCGGCAATCTTGATTCCAGTTTGTGCTTCATCCAGTCTGGCATTTTGCATGATGTACTCTGCATATACGTTAAATAAGCAGGGTGACTTAATACAGCCTTGATGTACTCCTTTCCCAATTTGGAACCAGTCTGTTGTTCCATGTCCAGTTCTACCTGTTGCTTCCTAACCTGCATATAGGTTTCTCAAGAAGCAAGTCAGGTGGTCTGGTATTCCCATCTCTTGAAGAATTTTTTTCCACAGTTTGTTGTGATCCACACAGTCAAAGGTTTTGGCATAGTCAATAAAGCAGAAATAAATGTTTTCCTGGAACTCTCTTGCTTCTTCGAGGATCCAACGGATGTTGGAAATTTGATCTCTGGTTCTTCTGCCTTTTCTAAATCCAGCTTGAACATCTGGAAGTTCATGGCTCATGTACTATTGAAGACTGGCTTGGAGAATTTTGAGCATTACTTTGCTAGTGTGTGAGATGAGTGCATTTCTTTTCTATGGGAATGGTCTTGATACCTGTCTCCTGTACAATGTCACAAACCTCATTCCATAGTTCATCAGCCACTCTATCTATCAGATCTAGGCCCTTAAATCTATTTCTCACTTCCACTGTATAATCATAAGGGATTTGATTTAGGTCATACCTGAATGATCTAGTGGTTTTCCCTACTTTCTTCAATTTAAGTCTGAATTTGGCAATAAAGAGTTCATGATCTGAGCCACAGTCAGCTCCTGGTCTTGTTTTTGCTGACTGTATAGAGCTTCTCCATCTTTGGCTGCAAAGAATATAATCAATCTGATTTTGGTGTTGACCATCTGGTGATGTCCATATATAGAGTCTTCTCTTGTGTTGTTGGAAGAGGGTGTTTGTTATGACCAGTGCATTTTCTTGGCAAAACTCTATTAGTCTTTGCCCTGCTTCATTCCGTATTCCAAGGCCAAATTTGCCTGTTACTCCAGGTGTTTCTTGACTTCCTACTTTTGCATTCCAGTCCCCTATAATGAAAAGGACATCCTTTTTGGGTGTTAGTTCTAAAAGGTCTTGTAGGTCTTCGTAGAACTGTTCAACTTCAGCTTCTTCAGCATTACTGGTTGGGAGAGGAACCAGAGATCAAATTGCCAACATCCGCTGGATCATGGAAAAAGCAAGAGAGTTCCAGAAAAGCATCTATTTCTGCTTTATTGACTATGCCAAAGCCTTTGACTGTGTGGATCACAATAAACTGTGGCAAATTCTGAAAGAGATGGGAATACCAGACCACCTGACCTGTCTCTTGAGAAATTTGTATGCAGGTCAGGAAGCAACAGTTAGAACTGGACATGGAACAACAGACTGGTTCCAAATAAGAAAAGGAGTTCATCAAGGCTGTATATTGTCACTCTGTTTATTTAACTTATATGCAGAGTACATCATGAGAAACGCTGGACTGGAAGAAACACAAACTGGAATCAAGATTGCCAGGAGAAATATCAATAACCTCAGATATGCAGATGACACCACCCTTATGGCAGAAAGTGAAGAGGAACTCAAAAGCCTCTTGATGAAAGTGAAAGTGGAGAGTGAAAAAGTTGGCTTAAAGCTCAACATTCAGAAAACGAAGATCATGGCATCAGGTCCCATCACTTCATGGCAAATAGATGGGGAAACAAAGGAAACAGTGAGAGACTATATTTTGGGGGGCTCCAAAATCACTACAGATGGTGACTGCAGCCATGAAATCAGAAGACGCTTACTCCTTGGAAGGAAAGTTATGACCAACCTAGATAGCATATTCAAAAGCAGAGACATTACTTTGCCAACAAAGGTCCATCTAGTCAAGGCTATGGTTTTTCCAGTGGTCATGTATGGATGTGAGAGTTGGACTGTGAAGAAGGCTGAGCGCCGAAGAATTGATGCTTTTGAACTGTGGTGTTGGAGAAGACTCTTGAGAGTCCCTTGGACTGCAAGGAGATCCAACCAGTCCATTCTGAAGGAGATCAGCCCTGGGATTTTTTTGGAAGGACTGATGCTAAAGCTGAAACTCCAGTACTTTGGCCACCTCATGGGAAGAGTTGACTCATTGGAAAAGACTCTGACACTGGGAGGGATTGAGGGCAGGAGGAGAAGGGGATGACAGAGGATGAGATGGCTGGATGGCATCACTGACTCGATGGACATGAGTCTCAGTGAACTCCGGGAGTTGGTGATGGCCAGGGAGGCCTGGTGTGCTGAGATTCATGGGGTCGCAGAGAGTTGGATACGACTGAGCGACTGACCTGATCTGATCTGAGATGAGTGCAATTGTCTGGCAGTTTGAGCATTCTTTGGCATTGCCTCCCTTTCTTTGGGATTGGAATGAAAACTGACCTTTTCCAGTCCTATGGCCCCTGCTGAGTTTTCCAAATTTGCCAACATATTGAGTGCAGCACTTTCACAGCATCATCTTTCAGGATTTGAAATAGCTCAACTGGAATTCCATCACCTCCACCTAGCTTTGTTCGTAGTGATGCTTTCTAAGGCCCACTTGACTTCACATTCCAGGATGTCTGCTTCTAGGTGAGTGATCACACCATCGTGGTTATCTGAGTCATGAAGATCTTTTTTGTACAGTTCTTCTGTGTATTCTTGCCACATCTTCTTAATATCTTATGCTTCTGTTAGGTAGGTAGAATAGGGAAAAGGAATCCAAAATGGCAGTGGCTAAAAGACAAGGAAGGTCCGAGGACCAGAGTGAAGACTTCAGGCAGAACAAACAGCACTCCTGGCTAAGCCCAATTTACGTAGGGCAGGCCCAGGTGGAAGAAAAAACATATAAGAGGAGGAGCCAAAGCGCTTTCTCTCGGACTCTCTCTCCCGGGTGCATGCACTCTATCTCTCTCTCTCTCACTCTCTCTCCCCCTCACTCTCTCTGGCCCCCGCCCCACGCACTCCTCCACTCTCTTCTCTTCAAGTCTTGGATTCTCCTGCTATCTTCTAAATAAAATAGAGCTGTAACACTGATTTGCCTAAGAGCTGTAGCACGGTTTGTCCAAGACCCAAGAGCTGTGACGCGCCGAGGGCTTTAATGTCCGTCGCTCCAAATCTTTGTTGTGACGAGACAAAGAACCGAGGAACATACACTCGCGTGACACTTCTGTTAGGTCCATCCCATTTCTGTCCTTTATTGAGCCCATCTTTGCATGAAATGTTCCCTTGGTATCTCTAATTTCCTTGAAGAGATCTCTAGTCTTTCCCATTCTATTGTTTTCCTCTATTTCTTTGCATTGATCACTGAGGAGGGCTTTCTTATCTCTCCTTGCTATTCTTTGGAACCCTGTATTCAAAAGGAAAGTTTACTGGGCATGAATTCTCATTCATTGGAGGAAATGTGAACTTGATAAGCCAGGTGAATTCCTAGAGGAGAGAGAGACACCCAGCACAGCCTCCTATAGGAAGGCAAATATTTCCATTGGCCTCAAGGTCTTTCAAAAGCAAAGAATGTCTTCAGAGCTCACAAACCATATCCACCATGTAAAAAAAAAAAAAAAAAATTATAAACAGAAATCTCAGTTAAACAGAAGGGGGAGCTCTCATGCCCTGCAATGATAGCATAGCCCAGGAGAAGACAGACATCTCGTCTTTCCCAGCAAGAACTAAGCCAGCAAGAAGCCATGGACTCTGTTGACAGCCCTCACCACTTCCTTTCTCCTCTTCTATAAAAGTGTTTTCCTTCCCTTGTGTTGGGGAAAACTTGCATGTGGCCTGCCAGGGTTACAGACCCTGAGTTGCAATTCTCTACTGATCCTGAAGAAACCTACATTTGCCAGAGCAGTATCTGGCAGTCTATTTGTTTTAGGTCAACAACAACCCAGGGGCTCATAGGTGGCAAAGCCAGCAGCAAGCAAAAAAACTTAGCTCCTGCAACTTAGCTTCTCAGAGCAATTTCTCCCCCTAAGCCCACATCATCACTGTCTTCTGAACCTCCTGCTCTTTCTCTCTGAAAGGACTCAAGCTTCAGTCATTTACACCTTAATACTATCTGAAGCTTTGTTATCTTTCCCCCAGGAGTTTGCATTCTAAGCCTTTATTCCTTTAATGGAAGAAAAACACCAAATTAGTGAAAGAAAGTTTAGCATCAGCCAAACCCTTTAAGGAAAATTTGCTCCCCCCAATAGAAACACACCTTAGCAAAAGAAGTTAGCCCCTAAAAATCAAAGTTATGCCTGGTTCTCTCTGGAAGAAGAAAGAGAAACACAAATATGTAACTTAAGGGGAAAAGAAATATCTATACAGGTCCTCTTGACGTTAAAAATAATGCACAAGACATGTCAATACAAGGAAAGGGGGAGGTTTGGGAATAATACCTGAGAAACCTCTGTACTAATTCTGTGCTCTGGTTATGTCTCCTGTTCCCCAGTCAGCCTGCCTATTTGCAAATGTCAAAAACAGTTAAGTCTACTCTATAGCTGCTCCTCTGGCCTCCTTACAAGTGCTAACATGGTTTCTGCTAACAGGTAAATGAATAGCCCTAGCTCTTATGTCTTGAAGTTGTTCTTTCCATGTGTAACATAAGATCTTAAGGCTGTTCCTCTCATGTATATGCATAGGGGCTCAGCAGTGTGTTTGGTGCCAAACTTGGAGTCTAGTAGGGAAGACACACACTGCAAGGAAATTAGCAACAGACAAAACAGATAGTGTGTTGGCCTCTCCATCTTCATTTCAAATGACTCTTTCATCCATTCTGATGCAGCAGCCTGCCTACCCTAGTGAGATCTCTCTCTCTCTCTCTCTCACACACACACACACACACACACACACACACACTGCTTCTGTTTTTCTAAATTCAAACTCCAACCTCCTATTCTTTTGATGCCAAGCAGGGCCCTGTGGGACTGCTGGGCACAGAGGCCTTTTTGTCCCCCATTTCTTATAGGCAAGACGCCAGCCTCCATGACCTTCTCTCAGTTCCAAATGGCAGAACAGTTGCTAATCAAAGGAGGAACAGCAACAAAATCACCTGAAGTGAGATTAAAGGACCAGGGAGGCTCATCAAGATTAGCGGACTGGACCGCCTAAGACCCTGTGCTGTGCTTAGTCGCTCAGTCATGTCCATCTCTTTGCGACCCCATGGACTATAGCCTACCAGGCTCCTCTGTCCATGGGATTCTCCAGGCAGGAATACTGGAGTGGGTTGCCATGCCCTCCTCCGGGGCATCCTCTCAACCCAGGGATCAAACCCAGGTCTCCCGCATTGCAGGCAGATTCTTTACCGTCTGAGATACCAGGGAAGCCTAAGAATACTGGAATGGTTAGCCTATCCCTTCTCCAGGGGATCTTCCTGATGCAGGAATCAAACTGGTGTCTCCTGCATTGCAGGCAGATTCTTTACCAGCTGAGATACCAGGGAAGCCCCCTAAGATCCTGCACACACACTAATCTTGTCAGCAACTCCATCCTTTTGAAACTCTGCAGAAGACTGTTACTGCCTTGAATCTTATGATATTCTCCTGCCTGACTATATAACCTTTCCCTACTCAACAAGGGAGGGGGCACATTTCTTGAGGTACTTAGCCTACTGTGTTTCCCCTTTGCCTGGCAAAGTAATAAAGCCACTCTCTCCTTCTCCTCCGTAACTCTGTCTCTGTATTTCTGTTTGGCATCGGTGCACAGAGAGCCAAGACTTTGGCAGCATTTCTGATCTGCTTGCTCCAGTATCCCACCTACACCAATTCTTCAACATCATTTTGGAGCTGCAATGCACTTTCTCATATCAGCTCTCTCTCTCTCACCACTTCCCCCCTATACTCTTTAGATCCCATGTTCCCTTTTAGTAATCTCTTCTTTACAAATCCCCTCAATGCTCTCTTGCCCCTCTCCTCGTATTGTTGTGTCCCTCTCACAAATCTCCCTGCTTGGATGTGTTAGGCAGCTTTCTTCACCAAGGGTGCGGGGAAGTTAGAATTAAAGCAGACAAAGGATACAGTTTCAGTTGCAATCTTGAGATCAGCTGCAGTGAAAAGGCATTTCATCCCCCTAACTTTGCTCTTACCCATTTTCCTCATGAAAAGAGACCAACCAGAATCTCTGAGAATTTCTTTCCAGTTTGGCCTGAAAAGAACTACAGCATGTAATGAGGGAGGAGTTTACTTGAACCAGAAGTCAGGTTGAATTGTAGGCTTGCCTAAACTGTATTTTAACTACTCAAGTTGATTGGAAAGTTATAGGGTCTGCCAAACATTCACCAAGAGGTAGGAAATTGGGTGAACAAGGTTGAAAGCAATCTTTGGGGGAAAAAAGATGGATCTGTTTCAAGTTTATATCCAAATGAATTGAGAATCCTCAATGAACTGTTTATTCCTATTACTCCCATATTGTCTGTCCTACTCCATTGTAACATCCAGGAGAGCAGGAATCACTATGTCATATAGCGCCCAGTTCAGCCCTGGTAACAAAGCAGTTACCAAAATACAGTTCTGCTGCTGTACATATGAGACAAGTCAAAAATCGTGTGCAGAGTCTCTAAAATCTAAAAGCCAAGGGAGAGCAATGAACATGGATAGACAGAGAAGCCTTCATGGGATTAAGCTGGGCTCTGAAAAGTATCTAAATTTCCCTTCTTTCTCCCTGTAGAGTAGGGTCAGCCCTCTTTGCTTTCAGCTATCACTTTTTGATCCCATAGTTATGACCAACCTAGATAGCATATTCAAAAGCAGAGACATTACTTTGCCAACAAAGGTCCATCTAGTCAAGGCTATGGTTTTTCCAGTGGTCATGTATGGATGTGAGAGTTGGACTGTGAAGAAAGCTGAGCTCCAAAGAATTGATGCTTTTGAACTGTGGTGTTGGAGAAGACTCTTGAGAGTCCCTTGGACTGCAAGGAGATCCAACCAGTCCATTCTAAAGGAGATCAGTCCTGGGTGTTCTTTGGAAGGAATGATGCTAAAGCTGAAACTCCAGTACTTTGGCCACCTCATGGGAAGAGTTGACTCATTGGAAAAGACTCTGATGCTGGGAGGGATTAGGGGCAAGAGGAGAAGGGGACGACAGAGGATGAGATGGCTGGATGGTATCACTGACTCGATGGACGTGAGTCTGAGTGAACTCTGGGAGTTGGTGATGGCCAGGGAGGCCTGGCGTGCTGCGATTCATGGGGTTGCAAAGAATCTGACATGACTGAGCAGCTGAACTGAACCGAATTGAACTCCATAAACAAGTTGCTCAAAAAGTTCAATGCTCTACATATTGTATGGGAATTCTTTAAACATTTAATAGCACCAACACTGTTTACAATAGCCAAGACATGGTGTGGTACATATATACAATGGAATATTACTCAGCCATAAAAAGAATGAAATCATGCCCTTTGTAGCAACATGGGCAGAACTAGAGATGATCATACTAAGTGAAGTAAGTCAGACACAGAACAGCAAATATCATATGATATCACTTATATGTGGAATGTTAAAAAAAAAAAGTACAAATGAACTTATTTACAAAACAGAAATAGAGTCACAGATGTAGAAAACAACAGATGTAGAAAACAGATAGAGAAGGGGGAGGAGGGATAAACTGAGAAACTGAGATTGACATATACACACCACTATATGTAAAATAGCAAATAAGGACCTCCTTATAGCACAGGGAACTCTACTCAATACTCTGTAATGACCTACATGGCAAAAGAGTTTTAAAGAGAGTCTGTGCTGTGCTTAGTCACTCAGTCATGTCCAACTCTTTGTGACCCCATGGACTGTAGCCCACCAGGCTCCTCCATCCATGGGGCTTCTCCAGGCAAGAATACTGGAGTGGGTTGCCATGCCCTCCTCCGGGGGATCTTCCCAACCCAGGGATCGAACCCAGGCCTCCCGCATTGCAGGCAGATTCTTTACCATCTGAGACACCAGGGAAGCCCACGAATACTGGAGTGGTCAACCTATCCCTTCTCCAGGGGATCTTCCTGACGCAGGAATTGAACTGAGGTCTCCTGCATTGCAGGCAGATTCTTTACCAGCTGAGTTACCAGGGAAACAGAGTGGATATACACATAACTGATTAACCTTACTGTACCCCTGAAACGAACACAACACTGTAAATCAACTATACTCCAAGTTTAAAAAAAAAAGAAAATATAACAGCATTGCTCCCAAAAGATTCATCAGTTTAGGAATCACCAAGTACTGAAGTCCTCCCAGTGTGTTAACTGTGTCACAGTAACTAAATCTCCTTGTGCAAGTCCAAGACAGACTGAGTTCATACTGAATTCATCTCCACAGTTAAGGCTGTTGTAGTGGGGTTCTACGATCTGTTTCATGTTTAGAGGTCTGCAAACAAGTTTTAATAACAGAACTATGGAAATGTTGTGCTATGCTATTCTAAGTCACTTCAGTCGTGTCTGACTCTCTGTGACCCCATAGACGGCAGCCCACCAGGCTCCCCCATCCCTGGGATTCTCCAGGCAAGAACACTGGAGTGGGTTGCCATTTCCTTCTCCAATGCATGAAGGTGAAAAGTGAAAGTGAAGTCGCTCAGTCGTGTCCGACTCCTCGCGACCCCATGGACTGCAGCCCACCAGGCTCCTCCGTCCATGGGATTTTCCAGGCGGGAGCACTGGAGTGGGTGCCATACTGTGATCCAAAACCTCACCTTTCAAGTACACAGAAAACACAGCAACCTCTGGCACCTGGATCCAAGGATCTTCATCAGAGAGATGCTAGATCCTTCAAAGGCAAGTCGGAGAGTCAAAAGGTCTGGAATACGGAAGCTCTAAAGTGACTGATTCAAATATTTAACCCTGATCAGTAAAATTTTCTCAACAAAAACACTTTGAGGGTATGAAACGTATAAAAACTGAGAATTCCAGCCTTTCTGAATTAGTCCAGGTCCTCTGTTTTTAGTTAAAGTACCCGTGTTTAACATTTCTACCAAACAAATCCTCCCATTCTGTGAAATGCAGGGAAAGTTCATCTCTCCAAATGTGCAGCAGTCAACTTCCAACTTTCTTGGGCAAAGACATCTGTTTGCCGAGCCTAGGTCCACTAAGCACGATTTCATGAGTATATACAAAAGCATGGCTGTATTATAAAATTCAAGTGAATTCCAAAAGAAGAAAACCCCTCTATTGCAAAAAGCTAAATCCCCAGAACAGAAGCTCTTTCCTGTGGTACCTACCCATAACACACTCTCTCCCTGTCCACCTGTACAATATATGGTGTATGCTGAACTACCCTGAGTCATGAGCTCAATCATAAGCTCCTTGGGGCCATGAGTCTCACGTGATGCCTTGCATAATAAGATGTTCAGTACTTGTATATGAGAGATAAAGGGTGGAATAGATCATTGTATATAGTCAGTGTCAGGCCACAGGCATGTGAGACGCTCCTCTGAACTAGAACAGAAAATGCAAACAGATAGTATGTATTCTCTGTGCCTATTTTTTTTTTCTCTAATTTTATTTTATTTTTAAACTTTACATAATTGTATTAGTTTTGCCAAATATCAAAATGAATCCGCCACAGGTATACATGTGTTCCCCATCCCGAACCCTCCTCCCTCCTCCCTCCCCATACCATCCCTCTGGGCCGTCCCAGTGCACCAGCCCCAAGCATCCAGCATCATGCATCGAACCTGGACTGGCAACTCGTTTCCTACATGATATTTTACATGTTTCATTGCCATTCTCCCAAATCTTCCCACCCTCTCCCTCTCCCACAGAGTCCATAAGACTGTTCTATGCATCAGTGTCTCTTTTGCTGTCTCGTACACCGGGTTATTGTTACCATCTTTCTAAATTCCATATATATGCGTTAGTATACTGTATTTATGTTTTTCCTTCTGGCTTACTTCACTCTGTATAATAAAGAAAGGTGGGGTGGGGCTGGGAGGAGAGAAAGAACAAAAGGAATAAGAGAAAGGAAAACAGGAAGACATAAAGAAAAACATACCCTAATATAACTTCTGCCTGTTATCCTAGCTTCTGCCTCCCCCAAGAGCAAGAATCATCCATCTTCAACTCTGTGCCTGGGAGTTGGGTAGATGAATACGGGCTGCGCGTGAAAGTTCATTGTGAGGATTATTTCTGGAGCCATAGTATTGCCCAACATCTCTTTTATGTAGTGAAGAGTTCAGGTTCAAGAACTGACCCCTTCACTGAGTAAATAATTTTTCCCTGAATTAAACTCTTCAAGCTTTAATAACTAATACCAGAGTGCTTGTCGTCTGCGTACTCTAAAACCGTCCTACATGCTGGAGAATATTCCTATGAAATGAACACAATGATTTTATGTGCAGTGAAACATTTATGCGCTTTTCCAAACTTGGTCAAGAATGGGGCTTTTTTTGAAAGCTTGGCAGACTATTGCAAAAAGCCATTCTTTTAAAGTACATACAAAGATTCTTTTGGAAAGCTGGAAAGTGAGGGCTTATAAGTTTACCAAATAGGCCAAAGGAAAGGTAATTGGTTTCCTTGAAAAGGAGTAACTGCTTTATTCCCTTTCACATCTACAGCAGCAGTAGGTACCTAAGAGAGGAAACAGATGCTTTCTTTTGAACTCATTCGTAAGCCATAATTTGCTATTTTCTGGTGCATATAACACTCATTTTGTGTATCATTAACTGTTTTTTAATCTCTTTAACTGGCTTAAAATAAATTAAATGACTCTTAATTTAATTTTGCTTTTCAAAAGCTTTCTTATAATAAAATTAATGTGTACTCATCTTGTTTTAATCATTTAATATACTGTGAGCTCTTTTTCATGTCATTAAACAGTCTTAACAATTTCTCTTTTTTTGACTTCTCAAAAGTAACTTCAGAAATATCTCTTTTAGTATCTTGGAATATTTTAATATTCCAAGGATGGTGCCAAATTTTATTTTGCTGTGGTTCCTCCAGTTTTGACTATATGACTAGTGTTGGGATGAACATAATTGCACTTTTATTTTTGCCCAAATTTCTGACTGATTATTCCTTTGAGACAGAGTCCTAGAAAGGCAATGATAAGATCAAAAGGTATGAATTATCTCAAGTGTGGACTGTACAAGTATTTCTCACCCTCTCCTCAAACCCCATTTAACACTTGGGTGATCTGGAATCATCTTCCCTACTGTTCATCTATGGTAAAGAATCAAGCTGCCTCTGATAAGACTTTCAATATTTTTAGACTTTAAGCCTATCGCCAAGGAGATGCTAAACATCTGGATGAAAATATCCATTAGGATTTTCAGTACTGAGATGTCCTCCTCTCAAAACTCTCTTCAAAACAAGAAGAAACAGAAAGAGAAACTCCATATAAAGTCGGAAAGTAGGTGTAGGAAGGATTAATGGCTTTGAAGAGAAAAGGGTCAAACCTGAGAGCATACAAAAGAAGAGGCCACTAAAAGAGAAGCTCATTCACTCTCAAGAACACGAGAGGAATTCAGGAAAAGTTAAGTACCAGATAGAAGGCAGAGGTGAGCCTGAGACATCAGGTGAGCTCTAAGAACCCACCCTCACCCTGGCAGAATCAGCTAATTCCCCTTCTCACAGGAAACAGAAGATCAAGTCTCAGGAGACACTGAACAGAGACAATCAAGTCTAAAGGACATTAAGCCTGGGGAGTAGAGGAAATATGGTCAGGAGCAAAACTAAAAACTAAAAGATGAAGTAAACATTTGCATATTGGATATGAGAACCTCAGTCCCTTCCACTGCAGAGCTACAAAATAATGGGAGACAGGCTTCTTACAATCCTTGGACAGGTGATTGGGTGATCTCTTGGAGACACTGAAGGATACACAAACAAAGACCCCCAAATGCTCGAATTTGGAAGTCCCCAACAAAAAAGCCAGCCACTCGCCCATCCAACTGTCCTATTGTTAAGTCCATCAGACAACAAGTCTTGCACATACACACTCATTTATTTAATACATACTTATGAAGTGACTACTGTGTTTTAAACACAAAGGATTCAGCAATACAAGAAACAGAAATCCCTATCTTCACAGAGCTTCCATTCTAGGGCGTGCTAAGTTGCTTCAGTCATGTCCAATTCTTTGTGACCCTATGGACCGTAACCTGCGAGGCTCTTTTGTCCATGGGATTCTCAAGGCAAGAATACTGGAATAGGTTGCCATGCCCTCCTCCAGGGGATCTTCCCAACCCAAGGATAGAACCCGTGTATCTTATATCTCCTGCATTGGCACATGGGTTCTTTACCACTAGCACCACCTGTGAAGCCCTCCATTCTAGCAGCAGATAACAGATAATCAACACAACAAATAGATAAATGATACAGTACATGGTGGCTTTCCCTGGTGGCTCAGTGGTAGAGTCCGCTGTTGCAGGAGATCTGGGTTCAATCTCTGAGTCAGCAAGATGCTCTAGAGAAGGAAATGGCAACCCACTTCAGTATTCTTGCCTGGGAAAACCCACGGACCGAGGAGCCTGGTGGGCTACAGTCCATGGGATGGCAAAAGAGTCAGACATGACTAGGGACTAAACAACAGCAACATAGTACATGGAGGAAACCAGAGCAGAAAAGGGACGGGAGTGCCTGGAAGTCTAAATAAAGCCGTCCTCTGAGAAGGTGACATGAGAACACAGGCTTGAAAGAGATGAGAGAGTGAGCTATTGGACACCTGGGAGAAGAGAGTTCTGGGAAGAGGGAGAGGAAATGCAAAAGCCGTAAGACCCCTGTGGCTGTAGCAGAGTGACAGTGGTAGGAAATGAGGTCAGAGAGGTAACAGGGAGCCAGACCAGGTACGGCCCTGCACACCATTTGCGGCAAAGACTCCCATCTGTCTTGGGCACCCTGATCCCCAACTTCTAATGTTCATGCCTTTGTGTTGTTACCTCCTTCTGCACGTGAAAAAGATCTGTGACTTGATTCTAACTGAAAGATTAAGACAAAGAGGCTAGGCTGTCACTCTTGTGATAGGTTACATTATAGAAGACTCTTGTCTTGCTAGCAAACTTGCCCTAGTCCCTGCCTCCCTCCCTGTCTCTCTCCTTCCCTCACCCCTGCTCTCTCCCCGTCTCTCCTCTCCCCCTTGCTGGCTTGAGGAAGCAAGCTTCTGTGAGTCCCACCATCACAAGGAACTGAATGCTGCCGACCATCACGCAAGTTAGAAAACAGGTGCTTCCTAGTCGAGCCTCCAGATGAGAACCTAACCCTGGCCAACCCCTTACTGCAGCCTGTGAGATCCTAAGCAGGGGACCCAGCTGAGGCATGCCTGGACTTCTGAACCACAGGAACCAAACTAGTAAACGTGTGTTGTTGTAAACCACTAAATTTGTGGCAACTTATTACACAGCATACATAAATAACATATTATTGTAAGCTTTGAGCTTTTTACTTGGAATAAGATGGGAAGCCCAGTTCAGGCATCTGGAACAGAAGTGATACAGTATGACTTAAGTTTTTAAAAGATCACTCTAGCCTCTGTTGAGAATAGTCTACAAGACATAGGTATGTGGAGAAGGAAATGGCAGCCCACTCCAGTACCCTTGCCTGGAAAATCCCATGGGCAGAGGAGCCTGGTAGGCTACAGTCCCTGGGGTCGCAAAAAGTCAGACACGACTGAGCGACGTCACTTTCACTTTCACTTTCACTTTCCTCACCTCCTACTCTTCTCTGTCTATAAAAGAAACTGGCATTCAGACCCAGATAAGACGATATGCTGGGGCACTAGCCTGCCATCGTCTAGGATGCCTAGCTTTCCAGATAAAGTTGTATTCCTTGCTTCAAAAAAAAAAAAAAAAGACATAGGTATGGAAGCAGGGAAACCAATTAGGAGACTGTTGCAATAATCTAGGCAAGAAACAATGGTGATTTGGACCAAGATGGTACAAAGGAAGGTGGTAAGAAGTAGGATTCTAGATAAAATTTTATATACACAAATAGCTCTTTAGACCTCATCCTTATACATGAATAGACAGCATTGGATTTTCAGACATTTGAGAAATATTAGAAATATTTCTAGTATAGTAGGAGAAAAGAAAATAAACAGAACCTCAGAAAAAAACAGATATAACCAAGGAATAGAAGAAAACTCAATTAGAATTTCAGAGAAATGAGAAAAGATATTAAGTTGGCCAAAAAGTTCATTCAGGTTTTCGTCAGAAAGCATGAAAACCTGAATGAACATTTTGAACAACCCAGTATTTCATCTTTGAAATAATAACAGAACACTATATATAAAAGTTTTAAAGTAACAATCCAAGAACAAAAAGAGCACTCTTCAAATTAAAAGGATATAAAATTTTTTTAAAGTATATAAAATTTTAGTCTCTGAAAATCTCTTTAAAATAGAAGTTAAAAGACCAAGAAATGAACAATAATACTGAAAAAAAAAAGGGAAACAGAAGCAATCCAGGAGGTCCAATTTCTAAATAATACCTCCAGCCACAGAACAAAGGAAATGTGAGAAGGAAAATTTCAAACACAAGTACTTCTTTAAAAAGGGACATTTCTGGGAACTAAAGGACATGATCCTCCAGACTGAAAGGGCCTACCCACCAAGAGTCCAACACAGTGGCTGGAAAACAACACAGGCCAGGCAAATTATTATAAAAGTTCAGAACATTAGAGTTAAATAAAAGATCCCAAAATATCTAGAGAGAAGCAACTGGCTACCTACAAAGAACTGGAAGTCAATGGTATCAGAATGGTATCAAATGGTCTGCATATGTATGGCTGAATCCCTTTGCTGTTACCTGAAACTATCACAACATTATTTCGTTAATCAGCTATATCCCAAATCAAAATAAAAAGTTGAAAAAAAAGAATAATAATAGTACCTACCACAGAAGGCTGTTGTGCAGAGGAAATAAGTATGTATAAATATGTAAAGTGCTTAGACCAGTTCCTGTCATGGAGTGTTATGTAAGTGTTTGTTGCTATTATTATTACCTGTCATAAAAATATATACCTATAAAAAAGTAACCAAAATTCACTAAACATTTACTTTGTGCCACGTAGCTCACATTTATAACCTCAGGTGTTATTAATATTATCATATTCTGTTTCAAAGATGAAGTTCAGGGGTGTCAAATAACATCAATATTATGTAACTAGGAAGAATCAGGGTCAGTGTTGAACCAAATTTTTTTCCAGTTTTGTGCAAATCATATGCTCATATTTATGACTCTATATCTATTTAACAACATTAATTATATATAATACATATGTATTAATTTTCAAATTGTTATTAGAATATAATGGCTTTATAATTGTGTGTTAGTTTCTGCTATACAACATCATGAATCAGTCAACTTGATTACCAAGTTCATTAATGAATCAAATACCTATTCCCCTTTGTAGTATTATTGTGAGGGTAAAATAAAATTAAAAAGATGAAAGTACTTTAAAAGAATTTTAAAGTAATGTGCAAATGTGTAGTGCTTTATTATTTGCTACCCTTTCATAAAGATCATTGTAAGTTTTGAATTACTATATAAAAATCTAACGGTTGTTAAAAAATCTAATGGTTGTAAAAAAAAAAGTATCAGACTTACCGAGAGCAACACTAAAGTTGGAAAGCACTAAAACAATACCTTCAGAATGGAATTTTTATCTAAAATTACTATACCCCCCAAAAATGGGAGTGGAAAACAGACACTTAAATTTTTTTCAGTTTCTAAAGATTTATCTCCCATATACTCTTCTCCAAAAAGCTACTGGAAGATGTATTTCACCAAAATTAAGGAGTAAACCAAGAAAATGAAAGGTGTGAGAGTCAGGAATTGGGGGCTAGAACACAGAAGAGGAGATGAGCTAAAAGGACTTCTCAAATGATGGAAAAGAGAAGTCCTAAGACAGTTTGCATGTGTTCCTGGAGAAAGACAGGACCACAGTGGGAGGAAAGGACAAAGGTTGCCAAAAGAATGCCTGCAAGAAAGAAACATGAAATTGAAAGCTAACTTTTGCATCTATTAGAATAGAGACAATAAATAACATCTAAAACAATAACCTAAGAGATCATGGTACATAAATATCTTTTGAAAATATAAAGAAACCTGAAAAAGGGATTCCATAAGTTGAAGGTGGTTGCCTCTTAGGTTGGGAGAAGCCATGGGATCACTGAGTTTTGTTACTAGCCCTACTTGAATTTTTAAAACATGTTAATTTATTCTCTTGCCAATAGTAAAAATTAATTTTTAAAAACTTATGTGGTTTATCACCCAAACTTGACAACATCAGAAGAGGTAAAAGGCAATATTTTGCATTAAAATGAAATATTAAAAAATATTTTTATAGGTCAATGGCAGAAATAAAATATTTCAACCACGACTGTTGAGAATTTCATCTCCTTCCTCTCCAACTCCCCTTCTATCACACTTCTAGAGGCGTACCATTAGAGTAGACGTCATTTGGGGAATCTGGATAAGGGAAAGTTGAACTGTGGATACATTTAGTTTTGCTTTAACTGGGAAATATTTATATGGGACAAAGTCACTTCTATGTAGAGTTAAGCTTTGCGTTCACTTTTCATCTCAGAGAGACTTCCAGAAATGCGCCAGCTGCCCACTCAGCTGGCTCGCTTGCTATCTATCACTGTATGAAGATGCAGAAGTTAGGCCATGTCGTGATCTCAGCATGTCCCATGACACCCAGCTCCTGAAGCATGTGATCAGTGCATGTACCTAACTAGAAGCTAGCCTATGGAAAATTCTTCTCATCATCAAACATGTGAAATTATAAATGAAGGATCAGGTGTTCACTGATGGCAAGTCGAAAGAGAAGTTTTCTCCCAAAAGAAATATACTTGATAGTGAGGCCAACACAAATACAAAAACCCATTTTTTCCCCTCTCTTTTGGTGGGAATCATACAAAATAGAATTTATCAGAATTCTTGTCTATACATTTCCTGCTGGTTTCACATGAAACATGACTTGATGAAGACAATTTAAATTAACATAAGCTACTAAAACAAGAACATCAATGACAAACTGGTTAATGAGTGCTGTCAGTTTAAGGGCTACTTATGATTGGTCACTGTACAAAAAAAAAAAAAAAGTTTTATCTTACAGCTTACATAAAAGAAACTAGCAGCTTTCCCAAATCTGATAACAATCCTAACAATTGATATGATCATAGGAGCCATGACACTAAAAGAAAATTTTCTAAATTATCATTAATAGAAACAAAATTTGATCAACCATGCTGAAGTAAAGACTGAATTATTCTTCCTTGTCTCTACAGAAAATGATATTAATATCATGTGAAGAGATGAGATGATTTAGAGGATACCACAGGGGGAAAGTCTTAAAGAATATTTTAAAATATAATTTTAAAATTACTAGGTGTTTGTGATGTTTGTGGTACCTATCAGCTTTTGAAATTTTCATAATTTCTTGCCATTACTTTTCACATGGTAATTATCCAAGTTCCTACCTAATTTTTTATTTGTGGTTTTGATGCTTTGTTTAAAGACAAGATCCCCAACTGAATAAGCTTTGAGACCCATAATACCTGGATCTGCCCTCAGTGGAGTCCCTGAAGACTTAGAACAGCATCAAGTTCAGTAAATCTCCAGGGAGTCAGTACTGCCTGTACCACCCCCTTCCCTCTCCAGTATGTTTTGGAAATTGTGGTGGGTGTCTCTGTTGTTCTCCCAGTAATTTGGAGAGAACCTCCTAACATTTGCTGGGGGTGGTAAGGGATGCTCAACATCCTGCACCGTGGAGAAGTGTCCCACCCACAGAGAAGTGTCTCAGTCCTCCTGATTTCTCAAGGTCCAGGCTGCCAGTTACATAAGAGAAAGTGTGTGTGTAATTACTTATCTGAGCCTAGGGACTTTCCTGGTGGTCTGGTGGTTAAGACATGCTTCCAGTGCAGGAGACCCAGGTTTGATCCCTGGTTAGGGAACTAAATCCGACATGGTGCAACTAAGATCCAGTGCAAGTGAATAAATAAAAATAAAAAATATTTGTTTTAAAAAATTATTTGAGCTTAGAACAAAACTCCTTTCTACATACAGGCACATGACTTTTTTTTTTTTTTTTTTTTTGCACAGTTTAAATATACAGTGATTTTTTTCTTTTGGAAAGCAACCTAGAAGGGAAGATCATGCTTTATTTTGTTTGGAACTTTACCAAGAAATGCTCACCATTTTGGAAAAGCACATCGCTGACAGCAATGCCACGAGTTGTATTTGATGGCCAATAAAAATGATAAATGAACGCCAACACCACATACTCCTGGTTGTAGCATTTGTAGCTGTCACATTTATAGTGATGCTATGTATAGCTGCAAATATCTGATGACTTTACATCTGGTGGGCCTGAGCATTTACATATTGAAATATATAGTATTTTATATAAAATATTTTCCTTTCATTTCTTTTTCTCTTACAGTTAAGGTACTATATTGATTTCTTTTTCAATCCTATACGTAAGTAACTTATATTATCTCCGAGTTTCACTTCAGAATAGTCTGAATTTCTTTTCAGAACAGTAAAAGAAGAGCTTTAAATAAAAAAGAAGACATTGATATCATTGAAAAACACTGATTAAGTTTAACAGCCTTGCGTCATAAACAAACTGAGGGTATACCCATTCAGTGTGCAGATTTCAAAGTCTTAATAACCAGAACCTAGGACCCCCTCTGCCTTCAGGGGCCATACCCCCAGACCAAATAACTTTCCAATATTTTCAGATATTACTAAGAATCTAACCACTGTTAAAAAGAATGCCACACTGAATCCCTTTGCTGTTCACTCGAAACTATCATAACACTGTTTGTTAATCATCTACGTCATTGTTGTTTAGTTGCTAAGCCATGTCTGACTCTGTGACCCCCACGGAGCCCTTCGGGCTCCTCTGTCCATGGGGTTTCCCAGGCAAGAATACAGGAGTGGGTTGCCATTTCCTTCTCCAGGGGATCTTCCCGACCCAGGGATTGAACCAGGGTATCCTGCATTGGCAGGCAGATTCTTTACTGTGCCACCAGGGAAGTCCTAATCAACTATACCCCGAAACAAACAAACAAACAAAAAAGATCAAAAGAGAAATAAACTTCTGATAAAAAGGAAAAAAGTGAATAAATTTAGTTATAATACAAAAAATGCCACAGAGAAAGGAAGTGAAACAACGTCCAACTTTAATAACTATGCTTGAATGGTACGATCTTATTCTCTTCAAGTAACCCAGAAGTTTAGAGAACCTTCCTGCCTGGAACACACACTGGGAAGAAAATAAAAGTAGGGAAAGGATGTGGAAAGAAACACTGACCAAAAATGCCAAAGACAAATGTCCCCAGCAGCAGTCTTTTGCCAAACATTAATCCTCAGAATAATCCTATTAGAAAAGACATGTCATCCGCCATCCGACCTGGCAATGACATTGCCATGACCAGTACCTCCCACTCTGCAGCCTCAGCACGTGTCTGACCCTGGATACAAGGAAGGAAGGTAATGTCACTAGTCATAGAGACTGTCCTAGGAGAGTGGCCACTGCCATGACACTTGAGAGAACTCTCATGCAAATGGATTTAATTCTAACAACCACCTTGAGTCAGGCTCAAAACATTAATTTCCTGGGCATACAGGATCTTGCCTGGATTGAAGTGCAGAAATAGCTGAGTTTCCCAAGTAAACTAAGAAATCCATGCTGAAAAAAGAAAGGTAGGGTCTTTCAAACAGTCTGAGGATTAGCAACAAGGATGAAGAGGAGGCCAGATCTGCCATTCCATCATGAGCAGCTTAATCCTGGTGCATTTTCATGACCCAGGAAAACCAACCATATAGTTAGCTTTAGTAGACAATATTATACATGTGTTCAGTCTAAAATTAAACGTTTACCTCCCCACACGACCACCTCAAATCAGCTTCTCTTTCAGTTCAGGGTGCCATTATTCTAATAAGCTCAAAACCTCAGGCTTTAGTCTGTATCTGGTCCCTCATTCTGAACATTCAATCAGTTGCCAGATTTCCTCTGAAACTTTCTTACGTCCCAATTTTGTACTCTTTCTGCAGCTAGTTTAAGCCTCAGCCTCTTTCCCCAGATACCACAGGAACTCCTTAACCTCTCTCTCTTCTCTCTATTCATCTTGCCAAGCAAGGTTCCTAAAGTGCAGGACCAATTACATAATTCCATCCATGCATTTATTTGCTCATTCTTCCCTTCATACGTGCATCAAAAACTTGAGCCATTATATGCCAGGCAATTGGAATACAGTGGCCACGTGTCACAGTCTGTCCTGAAGGAGCTTCCTGCCTGGAGATGGATACAGAAGACTCAGTACGTGTTAGAGTTGAGAGAGACGACAGGGTGACCATGGGTGAGGGAGGCATGTAGGACCAGAGTCCAACTCAGTTAAGAGGTGACAGGGGAGGCTTTTGGAGGAAATAATAGGTGAAACCTCAAGAGTAAGTTAATTAAGTTCAGTCGCTCAGTCATGTCTGACTCTTTGCAACCCTGTGGACTGCAGAACACCAGGCTTCCCTGTCCATCACCAACTCCCAGAGCTTGCTCAAACTTGTGTCCATTGAGTCAGTGACACCATACAACCATCTCATCCTCTGTTCACTACAGAATAAATTAGAGTGGACTGTAAATAAAGGGATGGGAGAGGAGGTGGAGAAACAGAGGCAACAGAACAGGGAGTCTTGGTGAATGGCAGGTAGGTCATCATTTCAATGGGTATGTACCTGTGAATTGGGATGAGGAAAGAATAGGCTAGAAAGAACAGTGTAGGGCAGATGAAGAGTATTATAAACTCTGCTAAAACTCTTCCAATACTTATCAAATTGAATGTACTTTTCTCAACTGAGTGAAGTCAGAAAGAGAAGAAATATCGTATGACATCCCTTGTATGAGGAATCTTAAAAGACACGATACAAGTGAGTTTATCTACAAAACAGACTCAGACTCAGAGAATGAATATCAGGTAGACAGAGAACAAACTTATGGTTGCCAGGGATAAGGATGGAAGAAAAGAAAGTTAGGGAGTTTGGGATCACCATGTACAACTGCTGTACTCAAAATGGATAATCAACAAGAACCTACTGTATAGCTCATGGAACTCTGCTCCATGTTATGTGGCAGCCTGGATGGGAGGGGAGTTTGGGGGAGAATGGATGGATACATGTGTATGTATGGCTGAGTTCCTTTGCTGTCCATCTGAAACTATCACAGCATTATTAATTGGCTGTACTACAATATAAAATATGTTTTTTACAAATAAATTAACTTTTCTCATCCTGGCACTCAAGGTTCTATCCACTGTGACTCAGTCTACCTCCTGGTCTTTCTCACTTGCTAGGCTTTTGCTCTGATGCTGTTCTATGATGAGGCTTATACTTCTCTCTTCCTCATTTCTGGGCTAACTTAACCTTGGCATTGGTTCTCATCACATACACACATAAATACACACACATGCTGAAGGTGGGCCTCACTTTAAGAAAATTAAATATGGGAAATCCAGGAGTGGTAAACAGATATATAATAGGTTGAGGACCGAATGAATCATGCCTCAGTAGTAGTTCTTGAATATATTTGATATTGTTAGCCTATATCCTCTGAACTGCTTTACAAAGTCCCTGAGCTAGAGGGGGGAAAACTTAAAGCTTAAAATGTAAGGAATTAGTTTTGAATTCAAGGCAAATTAGAAATACAGTGATCTTTCTTCTCTGAATGAGAATCAAGAAGAAAGTCACATTCTATTTATTGAAATTCATTTTATATATCACTTTTCAGAAATATATTTCTTATAAAAGATGCACTTCAGTTAATCACTAATCTCTTCACTCATCCAGCATTTACTGAATACATGCACATGCCAGGCAGTACAGTACACAGAAGGGATAGAGCCTTGAGTAAGATGGGTATATTGTTTGGTGGGAAACTCATCCCATATCAGAAAACACAGCAAACACTGAACACTGGCATCCTGTAAGGGTCAAGAAGGAGCCATTTCAGATGAGATGGTGAAATCACAGGGGCGGGGTGGGGAGAAGTGTCTGAAGTCGGGTCTTACTCCTGATTCTGCCAATTCATTAGTATGTGGTTTTATGCAAAACACATACATTTTGGGCCTTGATTTCTCCATCTATCATGTGGAGAGTGGATCAGATGATTCTAAAGTCCCTCAATCCAATAGCAAACAAAACTGAGAATAATTATCAGATGCTTGGCTTTGAACATTTTGTAGACTAGTGAATGTGCAAGTAACTAAGCATGATCACTGGAGTGTGGAAGGGGACGATACTGTGCTTGATGTGATTCTGTGTGTGCGCCTGATGGCACACGAGCATGCTGAAGAAACTGAAGCGTTGCAAAATTAAATGCCCAAGATGATAACCACAGATCTGCTGTAAAATGCATAAATAATTTGCATGAGGTTGTTTACTATATTCTTCTTTAGTTGGTCTCCAGTTATTCTCCAACATGAGTGACTTATTTAGAAGCTACACGTATCAATAGATAACCCACAAGGACCTACTGCATTGTATAGGGAACTCTAACTCATTATTCTATGATATCCTATGTGCAAAAAGAATCTAAAAAAGAATGAGTGTATGTATAACTGAATCACCTTGCTGTACACCTGAAACTAACACAATATTGCAAATCAACTGTACTTCAATAAAATGAAAATGAAAAGACAGGGATTCTCAGAATGCTTCTGGTATTAGATCATCTGTTTGGTTTGTATGTTGTCTGCTTCCCCCACTAGCATGTAAGATTCATGTGGGGAGGAATTGTGTCTCCTGTACCTTAAAAGTGTTAGTTGCTCAGTCATGTCCAACTCTTTGCAACCCCATGGACTGTAGCCCACTGTGCTCCTCTGTCCATGGGATTCTCCAGGCAAGACTACTGGAGTGGGTTGCCATTCCCTGCTCCAGGGGAACTTCCTGACCCAGGGACTGAATCCGGGGAGGTCTCCTGCATTATAGGCAGATTCTTTACCATCTGAGCCACCAGGGAAGCCTGTACCTTGAACTGGGCCTAATACAGCATAAGCCCTTTATAAATATTATTGATTTGATAGATAAATGTTAAGTACTCTGAGAGAGATGAACAACCTCAGATGTTTTCTCAACTCAGAAGGGCATTTTCAGAGGGCGCTTGGAACTACTGAACAATACAGAATAATTTATAAGCAAGAATCAAATTATTTAACATAGATTTGTACTGTAGAGTTGAGAAAATAGACTAAAATGATCAGCAAATGCTGTAGCAATCAGGGAAGCTGCCAAAATATGTGTAACTTGAATCAGACTCTGAAAGATGGAGACCTTGGGGTCCAGAAAGAGGGAGTTGGAGAGCACTGAAGGCAGGTCAATGAAAATGGCCCAGAGGACCACCACGCTGTTGGTGAAAACATGAATTGGTGCAGCCATTATGAAAAAGTGTGGAAGTTCCTCAAAAAACTAAAAACAGAGTTTCCATATGATCTATCAATCCCATTTCTATGATCTATCAAGCCCAATGACAAAACTGCATGCACCCCTATGTTCACAGCAGCATTATTAAAAAGATACATGCACCCCTATGTTCACAGCAGCATTATTCACAATTGCCAAGACATAGAAGCAACCTAAACGTCTACAGACAGATAAGTGGATGAAGAAGATGTGGTGTGGGACTTCTGTGGTGCTCCTGTGGTTAAAAAATCAGCCTGCCAATGCAGGGGACACGGGTTCAATCCCTGGTCTGGGAAGATCCCACATGCCAAGAACAACTAAGCCTACGCGCTGCAACTACTGAGCCCACACTCCACAAGTACTGAAGCTCACATGCCTACAGCGTCTGCTTCACAGCCAGAGAAGCCACCTCGGTGAGAAGCCTGTGCCCTGCAACAAAGAGCAGCCCCTGATCATCACAACAAGAGAAAGCCCACATGCAGCAACAAAGACCCAATGCAACCAAAAAGAAAGAAAGAAATCTTTAAAAAAGATGTGGTATGTGTATATACATATACAATGGAATATTAGCCATAAAAAATAATGAGATAATTCCATCTGCAACAGCATGGATGGACCTAGAGATTATCGTACTAAGTGAAGTATGAAAAAGATGAATATCATGTGATATCACATACATGGAATCTAAAATATGACCCAAATGAACTCATCTACAAACCAGAAACAGATTCACACACACAGAGAACAGACTTGTGGTTACCAAGGGGTGGGGTCAGGGACGGATGGACTGGGAATTGGGGATTAGTAGATGCGAACTATACAGGATGGATAAACAGCAAGGTCCTGTATAGCACAGAGAACTATATTCAACAGCCTGTGATAAACCATAACACAAACGAATATGAAAAAGAACATATATACGTATAACTGAATCACTTTGCCGTACGGCAGAAATCAACACAACGTTGTAAAGTCACTCAGCTGTGTCCAACTCTTGGTGACCCCATGGACTACACAGTCCATGGAATTCTCCAGGCCAGAATACCAGAGTGGGTAGCCTTTCCCTTCTCTAGGGGATCTTCCCAACCCAAGGATTAAACCCGGGTCTCCTGCATCACAGGAGGATTCTTTACTAGCTGAGCCACAAAGAAAGCCCAAGAATACTGGAGTAGGTAGCCTTTCCTTTCTCCAGTGGCTCTTCCTGACCCAGGAATAGAACTGGGGTCTCCTGCACTAGAGGCAGATTCTTTACCAACTGAGCTATCAGGGAAACCCATTGTAAATCAACTATCTGTCAATGAAAAAAAAAACTTTCCTCCCAGATTAGCTTGCAGCAACTCTCCTTTTCTTGGGTCCTCAACAAACAATGACCAGGGCTGAATATACAGTAGTTATTTAATTACCAGTTTTGATTGATAGAATTTCAATCAAAGATCCCGATCTTCTATCAATCCTTTATTACTCACAGACCCCACTGGAAAGGGGGAACTGCATAATTTTATTTCCCATCCATCTTTTATGCCTTTTCTCATGTCTCCTGCTATTTACAGTTCCAGGGGGGAAAAATGTATTACCAACCAAGTCACTGCCTCATTAGGAAACAGAGTCTGATCTGAAACCAATTTTTCAGAACAAAAGACTGTTAAGTGCTGAAAAACGCAGTGTTTAGTCATGGAGAAAATAAAGACAGATTCACCATGCAATTGGGTTTGTGTGGGTTTTTTTTAATACTAAAAGATGAGAATTTTAACAAGGGGGAGGGGGCACCAGTCCATTATTAAGTCTCTGCTAGTTCATGAAGGGACACAGAACATGTTCCTTGGTGCACAAACAGAAAAGGCTTCCTTCACTCCTGCTCCTCCTAATTTTTTTACTTAAAATTCAGAGTGAATGTCCGTTTTGTAAGAAGCTGAGCAAGCTCAGAAAGGAGGGTGTGCAACACTTAGAACAAATCTCTCGTGAAGGCCAAGTTGGATGAGTGATTGCAGGTGAGCGGGGGGAGTGAAGGCCTCCAGGGTGGCCAGTGGAGGCTGATTTCTCTAAAGAGGACCACTTGCTGTCCTGGATGCTGAGCGGGAGTGTTAGGAAATTCAGACAGTGGGAAATCCACTGCAAACAGCAACATGAAATGGAGCGAAGGTGATGCCAGTTTTACTCAGGAAGTATCTCAGAATAATTCAGTGGGAATAACTCCCATCCTGTCATTTATTTGCTCTCTGAAAGATAAATGGAGAGCAAATGGAAAGCACTTGACTCCATCCATTAAGAAGACCACTGAAGGAAGAAGGAAGCAGAATACTAATGCTACACTATTGTTTCAGCATGAAACAGAAAATGCTCCAAACTACGGCTTAACATGGCCCCGAGTGCATAGTACAAGGTTCATTTCTTCTGTGAACTAGCTGTTTTCACTCTGCTCCTGGCCACAGATTTTAACCATAACCCCAACAAGTGAGTCAGCAAATGTGTACCATATGTTACCAGGAAAACCAGATCAGAGGATAGAGTCAGATCAGATCAGTCACTCAGTCGTGTCCGACTCTTTGCAACCCCATGAATCGCAGCACGCCAGGCCTCCCTGTCCATCACCAACTCCTGGAGTTCACTGAGACTCACATCCATCGAGTCAGTGATGCCATCCAGCCATCTCATCCTCTGTCGTCCCCTTCTCCTCCTGCCCCCAATCCCTCCCAGCATCAGAGTCTTTTCCAATGAGTCAACTCTTCGCATGAGGTGGCCAAAGTAATGGAGTTTCAGCTTCAGCCTCATTCCTTCCAAAGAAATCCCAGGGCTGATCTCCTTCAGATGGACTGGTTGGATCTCCTTGCAGTCCAAGGGACTCTCAAGAGTCTTCTCCAACACCACAGTTCAAAAGCATCAATTCTTCGGCACTCAGCCTTCTTCATAGTCCAGCTTTACTCAAATTTACATTCACTTTTGGAGAAAATATCTAAAACATAAGTTCAAACTGTGTCCACCACATCAGATTTTTACCTTTAAAAATAATGTAAAGTGAAAAAGAGCAGAACACATCCCCAGTGCAGGGTAGGCTTTCCAGAGTTTCAAGCATTAGTCCCATGCTGGTCTTGTTGGAGAGAATTGTGGAAATGTTGGCTTTCAGAGGCATAGCCCTAACTATTTCATACACGTTCATTCTTCCTTTCCAGCTCTAAGAGTATGTGTGCATGCAGGATTTTGGTTCCCTGTCCAGAGATCGAACCTGTACCCCTTGCAGTAGGAGTGCAAAGCCCTAACCACTTAGTTCAGTTCAGTTCAGTTCAGTCGCTCAGTCGTGTCCGACTCTAGGTAATTCCCTGTAGATTCACTTTTAATTTAGAGCCACACGGTTTGGCTCTTAATTATAAGCTCTATTATCATGGTGGTGCTAGTGGTAAAGAAGCTGCCTGTCAATGCAAGAGATTTAAGAGATCCTGGGTTCGATCCCCAGGTCAGGAAAATCCCCTGGAGAAGGACATGGCAACCCACTCCAGTATTCTCGCTTGGAAAATCCCATGGATAGAGGAGCCTGGCAGGCTACAGTCCATAGGGTCACATAGAGTCAGACATGACTGAAGTGACTTAGAACACATATTATCATTATGGACTTCCCAGGGGGTTCACTGGTAAAAAAAAAAAAAAAAAAAAAAATCCACCTGCCAAGCAGGAGATTCAGGTTCTATCCCTGGTTGAGAAAATGCCCTGTTGAAGGAAATGGCAACCCACTCTGGTATTATTGCCTGGAAAATCTCATGGACAAAGGAGCCTGGCAAGCCATAGGGTTGCAAAGAGTCAGCCACAACTTAGCAACTAAACAACAATAATATTATCATTATAGTTTAAGGTCTGCATTTTACTCTCATATCATCTACTGTAAATTATAAACTGTTTGGACTGAGAGACTGTCTTCACTTTCCCTTCTTCCGAAATGCCTATAAAAACGTTGGGCATACGCTTTGGAAAACAGGTTGGCAGTTCTTCAAAAATGTAAACATAGTTACCCCTTGACCCAGCAATTCACTCTTATACCCCAAAGAACTGAAAATATACAAAAATCTGTACACAAATATTCAGAGCAGCATTATTCATAATAGCCAAAAATTGGAAACAATCCCTATGTCCACCAATTGATAAATGGACAAACCAAATGTGGTATAACCATACAAAAGATTAGTATTTAACCATTAAAAAGGAATAAAGTACTGATACATACTGCAACTTGAGTGACCTTGAAAATACTATGCTCAGTGAGAGAGGCCCAACACGAAGGCCATCTACATGATTCCATTCACATAAAATGTCCAGAATAGGCAAATCCTTAGATACAGAAAGCAGATATGTGGTTGCCAGGAATGAAGTGGGAGGGACAAGAGTGGGAAGTGATGCTAATGGGGTGGCGTTTCTATTGGGAGTGATGAAATGTTCTAAAACTAGATTGTCATAATACTTGCACAAGTTTGTGAATATGGGGGGAAAAAACACTCAATTGTATAATTTAACAGGTGAACCTTATGATACGTGAATTATACCTTAACTTTTTAAAATGCTGGGCGCATAGAAGAATTAAGTGTTTGAAAGTGACTTGGCCAGAAATATTTTAGGAAAAAAAATAGAAACTACGCTTAGAGACTTTGGTACAACTTTTCCTTTCTGTGTTATGAGCCTGGTCTTACTCCCCTCCCGGCTGCATCCCGAGAGATACTGTGCAGCAGCCAGGCAAAGTGCCCCCGGCCCCCGGCTGCAGGGAGCCTACCTGAACACTGGCCCAGCTGCTCCACCTCTAGATTTGCCACCATACTTGTGCCAGGCTTTGGACGGCCACGCCCAGCCAGTGACTGGGCACAGCAGGGCTACTTAAGGCAGGCTCATCCAGAAGACACAGAGTCTTCCAACAGGCAGCTTTGGCTCGAGGACTCCCCTATCCACCTGGCTTCACTGAGGAGGCCATCAGAGAGCCAGGCTTGTTAGTATCTACCGGGACAATGGGGCTCAAAGCACTAGGGGCCAAGAGAGGCGGGCAAGGGGGTTTGACACTCAGAGAGCTGGGAGATAGTTAATGTGTAAGAATAATGTTCCTGGAGGTGACATAAATAGGCAGCCATCAAGAGATTAAGGTACAGGCTTCCCTGGTGGCACAGCAGATAAGAATCCGCCGGCCAATGCAGGGGACACGGGTTCGATCCCTGGTCCGGGAAGATTCCACATGCCTCGGAGCAACAAAGCCTGTGGTGCATTTCCTGAAGCCCTCACGACTAAAGCCTGTGCACCACAACCAGAGGCACCACAGTGAGAAGCTCACGTACTGCAACATGTAACCAGCTTGAGGACGCCCCGTTGGCCTGGCTGAATCTTTGCTGGAACCATGCTGTCACCCAAGACTCTTCTTACCCTGCTTTCCTTGCCTTCTTCCTGCCTCAGGTGTCAGACCTGTATCACTGCGCCTGCCTTCTCATGCCGCCTACCTCTGCTCAAGAAATCTCCTGCATGCTTAACGCCAGCCTGGAGTCTGTAGCTCCAAGGACTCGAACTAACACGGGCTGGTTTTAGTTGGGCTCTGTGGGTGGAGAATACCACTGTGAACAGGCCCTGTGTGAGTGCAGGGGGTTTGTCATTACCCACTCTGCCCCAAATAGGTGTCATTATTACCTCCTGCCAGGAGCTGAGAAGTGATTGAGTGGAGTGCATTAGCCATCATCTAAAACACTAGAAATGATGAATGAGGTAAATTTCGAAACTGCGTTTGATCAGTTCTCCTTATCTACTCAATTTCTACTGAATAGACAGTGAGTTCTCATCCACTCCTTACCTGCCCAGTCCCTTACACACACTGCCAGGAGTGCTAGCGTTCGGAGACCTCTGAGGAACTCTGGCTTTCTGCAGAAACGTAGATGATTTGGAATATAACTAGAAAAACAGACAAGCCCCTTCATTGCTGCAGGAGGGCTCCAAACCTCCTGTCAGAGCACACCAGTGAGCGACAGCCCACTCATCCTCACTACCCTAGCCTGCGGAGCACATGAGGGTGTAAAGGCAGGGCCCGTCCATGTATTGTCAATATTCTCACTCATCTCCTTCCTGGGACCCCTCTCTTCACATCACTGGTGGGACTGTGTGATAAGGCAGCAGTGCAGTTGTTAAAATTTGTAGCTGTGGTGAACTGGGGATGCTACACTGGTGGAAAGAAAGGCATTGGCTGCCATGATGTATCATGCATTGGAGAAATAGTAAGAATGACAAAATTGTGTGGCTATTGCTAAACACCACTGACACTATGGGAAAAGATAATGAAAAGCTGAGAGTGAGGAATCATCAATTAAAAGCTACAGGTGAAAGCCAGGTGGCCTCTTTGATCACATGTAAAGAGGCTGTCATCACCTACGGTGGGAGACAGGAACGCTGAGGATAGGTCCTAGGACTTGAGAACAAGAGCAACTGAGCTCCAAGGTAAAGTCCTCACCAGTGTAGATTTGCTGTACAAAGGACAGAGTCCTGGTTGGGAAAGAACGGGACCATGACTCATGGGATGGGGGCATCCGGGTTGATCCAGCTGAAAATGCTAAATTCCTATATTTCCCCAAAACTTCTGAGCCTGCTGATGTGGCCCACTCCTCCTGTGAGGGGCTAGCCCTCCGCTCTCGCTTGGAGGTGACACAGAGCCTTCTCCCCAGCAAAACAACGCATGCCCCCCTCAGGATTCACCCTTACCTCCCCTTCCCATCATTAGGCCAATAACAAGGTTTCAGTCAGTTCAGTCACTCCAACTGAAGTCATGTCCAACTCTTGCAACCCTGTGGACTGCAGCACTCCAGGCTTCCCTGTCCATTACCAACTCCTGGAGCTTACTCAAACTCATGTCCATCGAGTGGGTGATGCCATCAACGTAACCCAGCTCTGTAATCATAAATACTGCATGCAGGGGAAGTGGAGGCAAGCTGGGAGAGAAGTGGAAGACAGTCATCCGGCCCAGGGGCCAGGTATGGAGGAAGGGGCCACTCAAGAGATGCGGGCCCTCCCCAGTCCACAGAGGCAGGAGGGAGGTGGGCACAGAGGGCTCCTGAGCCCTGAGCAGGCTCCCATCAATGAGGGCATAACACAAGGTTGAATAACGGAGACTTTATCTCTTGGGGAACAATCTCCTGAAATACATGATACAACACCCTGGCACGGCTCGCGGGAGAGGGAGCCAACATATTCCTAGCATCATTTCTGAAAGCACAGAAAAGGCAAAGGGCCACACTAAGTGAAGCAGAAATACCACAACTGCCATGGTAGACCACCATGGAAGAAGGGCCAAAAGGTCTTCAGGGATGCCAGACGGAAAGGAAGCCAGAAAAACCGCCAGAGGATGCAGCACTTACCAAAGCTGAGCGGTTCAATGAAGTCGCCTCCTTGGGCCAGAGACACGGTTACAAAACAACTCATTAACAGCAATGAGGATGGAACATATGATCCACGCCACCACGTTACCCTACCCCCCTGGCCAGGTGACAATGCTTAAAGGTCAGAGGGAAGGTGCATGTAATTATCACAGTGCGTGGCAAGGTCGGGGGCAACCAAGAGGTCTGAGACACAGAGTTATGAAAACATGGGATCCCTAAGGGCAAAATAAGTGGGATCCTAACAAAGGTATTAAACTGTAAAATCAAAATAAATCAAGGTCAGGGGACTTCCCTGGTGGTCCAGTGGTTCAGACTTCATCTCCCAATGCAGAAGGTGTGGGTTCGATCCCTGGTCAGGGAGTTAAGATCTCACATGCCTGCCTCATGGCCAAAAAACTGAAACAGAAGCAATATTTTAACAAATTCAATAAAGAGTTTTTTTAATAAATAAGTAAATAAAGGCTGGATAATCAGGAAGCTGAGGTCTATTGCCTCAATAAAACATCATGGGTCTTTGCCCGGTTTCTGAACTTGAGCCAGAAACGGTTTTTAGACATGGAAATAATTGCCTGAAAGAGAAGCCAGTTGGACCATAAAGAAGGCTGAGCGCCGAAGAATCGCTGCTTTCTTGAGAGTCCCTTAAACAGCAAGGAGATCAACACTGAATATTCATTGGAAGGACTGACACTGAAGCTGAAGTTCTAATACTTTGACCAGCTGATGCAAAGAGCTGACTCACTGGAAAAGACCCTGATGCTGGGAAGGACTGAGGGCAAGAGAAGGGGGTGACAGAGGATGAGATGGTTGGATGGCATCACTGACTCAATGGACATGAGTTTGAGCAAGTTCGGAGAGACAGTTAAGGACAGGGAAGCCTGGTGTGCTGTAGTTCATGGGGGAGTAAAGAATTGGACACAACTTAGCGACTGAATAGCAACAATATACATCATCAGAGCAGACGGACAAGTGGCTAGCACACTGGAGAACTTAACACATATACTCTCCAGGAAGTGGGAGATAAAGCCTACAAAGATTTACTGTTACATCAGTAGAATCAGCTTACACAGGAGGACCCTCTAATTAGAATCCTGGAGGAGCTTCCCCCAGACTTTACACAAAAGAAGTGGATCTGAGCCCCACAGAGCTAGACTCTTCTGAGCTACAGGAATTACACTGCTGAGTGGCCCGTCAGCAGGAAGCCCTCCGCTGTTAGTCCCCACCAGACTCCTGCCCCTGGGACTGCCTTATATGGAGATCACCACCTCACCCAAGGTCACACTCCTCATCCAATCACTGATCAGTGGGAGGGGTAAGGGCCAGGCACCCAGGTCCCCATGGGATCAACCGCAGCATCCTCTGAAATGGCATCAAAGTATCCCCCTCCGCCCAGTCTTGCTTTCCTCCCTTCCCTTTTACCAGTGTCACTCCCAAAGGTACTCCTGAAGGCACTTTCTGAAAGCAAATTTCAGTTGCAAAATCTGCTTCCCAATGACAACAAAGCTAGGATGAGCCTTGAGATGTGATTCCGAATCCTGATTCTGACATCACTATTGGAGAAGGAAATGAGCCCACCTCTACCACAGTCCTGGAGTCCACATGTGATGGAAGAGAGAACCCTTGCCAGTAATTTTTAAGCTTTGGGGGAAGGGTGGTGACTATAGGCTCCTTTGAGATTCTGATGAATGGTGTGGCCCCTTGGGCTTCCCTGGTAGCTCAGATGGTAAAGAATCTGCTTGTAATTTGGGAGACCCAGATTTGATCCCTGGGACAGGAAGATCCCCTGGAGAAGGGAATGGCTACCCACTCCAATTTACTTGCCTGGAGAATTCCATGGACAGAGGAGCCTGTCAGGCTACAGTCCATGGGGTCACAAAGAGTCCGACATGACTGAACAACTAACACACGCACTACCACCTCCAGCAAACTATATGCACACATACACACACACATGCAACAAACACTGCTTGAATTTCAGATGGCTCATGGAATAGCCTAAGACCCCAAATTAAGAATTCGGAAGTTACATCATCTCTAATAGACCCCAGAGTTCTAGAGATTAAACCATATATCCCACAGTAAAACATATCGTAGACATCCAGTAAAATTTTTTGCATTTCATAAGTACTCAATAAATCTTTGTTGATTTGGTATGACTTTAGATACAGGATGAAGGACTAAAACTAAAATTTTCTTTCTCTAATTGTGCCACCCACCCCCCACCCAACAGTGATAACAGCTGGAAAGTCCACCTACTGCACACCTTTATCTCTTCAGCTTGAAGCTCTGCTTCAATTAAATGAAGATGCTCCTGAAAGATATCAAAATAGCTTATCATAAACCAGCTTACTCTAGCTTGCATCAACCACATTCAATCTTGAACACTGATGTCGCTTAGAAGTGAGCAAGAGTCATCAAGAGGGCACTGGATAAGAGATGAGACTCAACAATTGAAGGGCTGGGAAGAGATGAAGAAAGGAAGGTGCTGGCAATGAGTAACAACTTTCCAGCTTCAGCTGTTCTGCACGGGAGGACTAGTTCTGCCCCCAAACTGATGTTGTATCAAGTACTAGTCCAGAGCAAATGATGGTACCCCAAATTTTGCCTGATAAAAAATAGATGATTACTTTGTGACATTCTTTTTAAGGAAAAACAAGAAGTCTGTTATAATAGAACCACAATATCAACATGATTTGACATGAAATTTAATTTCCTAAGAGGTATGCAAGATCTTTTTGAGGCCACATGATTCTTTTTTTTTTTTGACCATGCTGTGTGGCATGCAGGATCTTAGCTCCCCAGCTAAGGGAACTAAGATGGGAACTTAGTTCCCCAACTAAGGGCACAAGGATCAAACCCATGCCCCCTGCATTGAAAGTGGGGAGTCTTAACCACTGGACCAGTAGAGAAGTCCCAAAGCCACATGATTCTCAACTGCCACTCTTTATTTTGTTTGTTCTGCTTAATCTCCTCTTCTGGCTCCCTAGCTGAGCCGGCCTGGATGCTAAAAGCATTAACAGGGTCACAGATCAAACAGCCTGTCCTGATTTCTGACGTGCTCTGGGGAAGAGAAAAGGCACGTGCATAACACAGACTTCAGTTCCAGGCATCCTGGCTTTCTCTCGACACCATTCTTATATAGGAGCAGATCTGGGCGGACCTTCCAGCCTAGCATTTACAAACTAGATTCTCGGACAAATCACTTTGCCTCCGCATTCCCTAAAGTAAGAACGTTACCTGTTTACTCAGTGAACATGAGTTTGAGCAAATTCTGGGAAATAGTGAAGGACAGGGAAGCCTGACGGGGTGCTGCAATTCGTGGGGTCGCAGAGTCAGATGCAACTGAACGACTGAACAAAGAACAACCACCTGTCTACTCAGCAGTGCTCACTGAGGCAGTGAGATCGTATATGTGAAAGCACTCTGCAGACTCGGATGCGTCAACACTCGGCAAGTTCTATTTCTGTTACCTCTGAGCACACTTTCCCTCCTCTTCATCTCACCCTTCAAGCCCTACCATCCTCTCTGAAATCTCACTAGTCTCTTCTACCTTCTGTATCCAACTCTATTCTGGGTTTCTCCTCCACGTCTAATATATTCTGCACAATCCTGCATTTTACCTACCAGCTTGTTCTTTTCACTGTTTCATGGATGCTAGTCCTCTCTGAAGTTTGAATAAAAACTCATTATAAACAAAGACCATGTCACATATTCTTAAACCACTCTCTAGCTGAAAACATAAGTCCCCATAAATAGGAATTTGATGAGCTGATTCTAGATCACAATATTTTTTTCATTTATTTTAAATGAAACAAAGATGAATATTTTTAATGATAAAAGGTACAATTCACAAAGAAGATAGACATCATAAACCATTAGAAACCTTAACAACAAAGAAACAAAGATACATAAAGCCAAAATCAGGAGAAATAAAAGGGAAAAGAAAATATATAATCACAGTGAGACATATTAACATTTCTCTGAGAATATCAAGTGCAGAAAAAATAAGAATAAGTACATGTTGAATGATGTCATTAATAATTTAAATATAATAGATCTATATTTAATTAAGTTATATTAATCATATCCTATACAAATATATTTAAAATTTTGTATCTCATATGTTGTTATTAGATGTCCACAGGACATTTAGAAAAACTGGCAAAAAGATAAACATTTTTTGTGTGTGTGATCCAGTTATACATATTCACATATGTTATTTTTGAAATTATCTTCCATTATAGTTATTACAAGATATTGACTATAGTTCCCTGTGCTGTATAATAAACCTTTGTTGCCTGTTGCATATCTATTTTTTAAAATTAGAAATCCACCATTCTATTCACAGTAAGTCAAAGAAGTGTAATCAAAATGTCATAAAGTTTTAGTTAGGCAAAAATTCATGTTTTCTAAAAATATATTTTATTTTTAAAATATATATTATATATAATAATATATAATTATATTATATATTATATTTATATAATATAAATACATTTATATATTATATTAATATAATATTTATTAAATTTATAATATATTTAATAATAAAATTTATTAATTATTTTATTTAATAAAAAATTTATAATTATTTTAAAATAAATATTTTATAATAAAATAAATGTTTTAATATATTAAAATATAAAATTTATATATTTATAAATATAAATATATATACAATATATTATATGTATTATTTATATATGTATACAAAAGCTTCTCTACTACACCTGATAAAGGCTTGAGAAAGAATATTTAAAAAAAAAACAGAGAAACTGGAAAACATAAACTAAATGAAATGGGAGCACTGAATATGAAATAGAAATAGACAAACTAGATAAAAGTAAAAGATTCTCATATAGTCCAGTTGTTTTTAAACATGGCTGTGATGAGCTGATTCTAAAATATATATGGAGGACTTCTCTGGCAGTCCAGTGATTAAGAATCTGTCTTCCAATGCAGGGGACGCAGGTTCAACCCCTGGTTGGGGAGCTAAGATCCCACATGCTGTGGGGCAATGAGGCCCTCATGCCACACCACTGAGTCCATGCACCACAATTAGAGAAAAGCCTGCACATCACAATGAAACATCCCGCATGCCGCAACTTAAGACTCGATGCAGCCAAAAATAAAATAAATAAATAAATAATAAAATACATATGGAATAGCACACTTGACAAGATCTGAGGGGAAGACATGGTTTTGGAATTTGAATCCTGCCAAGGTCAAGGGGCTTAGAATGGGCTTGCTGCAGAAATGAGCTTTGCACAGATCCCAACAAAGTGTAAAACTAACTGCACAAATCCAAGGTGACCTGCCAGTAACAGAACTGCCTGACAGAACACAAATCACCCCTCTTCAGACGAAGGCAATAAAATCCAGAGTCTCAGCAATGTATTGGCAATAATCTCCATTATACAATTTAAAACTATTAGATATGCAAAAATCAAAACAAAAATGTGACCCCAAGATGGCACAGATGTTGGATTAGCAGACATACTTCAAGCAGCTATAAGTATGTTCCAGGACTTAAAGGAGCATATGATCTTACTGAGTGAACATATAGGAAACGGCAGCAATTAAACAAAACATTTTAAAAGATCTAAACGGATATTCAGTTCAGTTCAGTTCAGTCGCTCCATTGTGTCTGACTCTTTGCGACCCCATGAATCGCAGCACACCAGGCCTCCCTGTCCATCACCAACTCCCGGAGTTCACTCAGACTCACGTCCATCGAGTCAGTGATGCCATCCAGCCATCTCATCCTCTGTCGTCCCCTTCTCCTCCTGCCCCCAATCCCTCCCACCATCAGAGTCTTTTCCAATGAGTCAACTCTTCGCATGAGGTGGCCAAAGTACTGGAATTTCAGCTTTAGCATCATTCCTTCCAAAGAACACCCAGAGCTGATCTCCTTCAGAATGGACTGGTTGGATCTCCTTGCAGTCCAAGGGACTCTCAAGAGTCTTCTCCAACACCCACCAGCAGTTCTAAATAGAGGGACTTCTCTGGTGGTCCAGTGACTAACACTCTGTGCTCCCAATGCAGGGGACCTGGGTTCGATCCCTGGTCAGGGAACTAGGTCCCACATACTACAACTAAGAGCCCACATGCTGCAACTAAAGATTCTGTGTGCCACAATGAAGATCCAAGATCCCAAGTGCCGCAACTAAGACCTGGCCCAGCTCCCCGGGTAGCTCAGGGATTCCCTAGTAGTTCAGCTGGCAAAGAATTACCCTGCAGTGCAGGAGTCCTGGGTTCGACCCCTGGGTTGGGAAGATCCCCTGGAGAAGGGAACGGCTACCCACTCCAGTTTTCGGACCTGGAGAATTCCATGAACTATTCCATGGGGTAGCAAAGAGTTGGACACGACTGAGAGATGCTCACTTTCAGCCAAAATTAAATAAATAAATATGAACAAAAAAGATCTAAATGGAATTGAAAAGAACAATAACTGAAATGAAAAATTCACAGGATGGGCTTACCAGATGAACAAAGGGTTAGCAAACGAGAAAGTGAAAGTCAGTCATAGCAAACGTGAAGAAAGATCTTAAAAATCATCCAATCTAAAGAACACGAAGAATAAAGTTCAGCCTCAGGAATTTATAGGGCAATTATCCAATAGCCTCATACACGTGTCTTCCAGTTTTAGTAAATTCTGTAAAATTTAGTAAAATACTAAATTTAGTAAAGTATTGTTTGAACACAGCCCCACCCATTCACAGAGCTGAGAAGTTCCAACAGAAACTATGCGGCCTGCAAAGCCTTAAATATTTACTGTGTGACCCTCTATGGGAAAGGCTTGACGACTCTCAGTCACAGGGACAAAGGGAGCACACAATGTTCTAAAAACACATAGACAATAGTCACCTGGCAGAAGCTGGAACCACAGTGGCCTGTCCAGAACCTAGAGCCAGGAGAAGTCTCAGCCGTGGCCACTTTCAGAAATACTGCTCAAAGCAGAGGGGGGGAAATGCCTGACTTCTCTCTTCCGTGTCCCTCCAACATCTCCCCCACCCCCCACACTGCCTCCCATTCACCAAACCCAGCAGACACGAGAGCCTGAAGCATACAGCCCGTAGGATCCGCTTCCTGCAGTATACAGCAGACCAGCAGAAAGGCAAGAAATAGACACGAGAGTAGGTCAAACCAAGAACCGCCAAATAGCTTGGAGACATTCTTACATATCTACATCAAAAGACAGGTACAGGAATGTTCTAGCAGCATTGTTAGTGTAAAAAATAAAACAAAAAACCAAAGTGTTTATCAACAGGAGAATGGTTAAAAGCACTGCAGAATATTCACAGTGGAATACTACACAGCAGTAAGAATAATTTAGGGCTTCCCTCATGGCTCAGTGGTAAAGACTCTGCCTGCAATGCAGGAGACCCGGATTTGATCCCTGGGTTGGGAAGATCTCCTAGAGAAGGGAATGGCAAACCATTCCAATATTCTTGCCTGGAGAATTCCATGGACAGAGGAGTCTTACGGGCTACAGTCCATGGGGTCGCAGAGGGTCGGACATGACTGAGCAACTTTCACTTTCAAGAATAAATGAACTATAAACTACACACAATAACATTTGTCTGAAAAATATAATGTTAAGTAAAAAGAAAATCAGGATACCAAAAAATAAAACAAAACCATAGTCTGATATAATTTACCTAAAGTCTAAATATGTAAAACTAAATAATACATTGTTTTGTGACATATGCCTATGTATTAAAATTATAAAAAAAAGAATTCATGATAATTCCCTGATGATCCAGTAGCTAGGACTCTGTGCTTTCACTGCTGGGGGCTTGAGTTCAGTCATGGTTGGAGAACCAAGATCCCACAAGCCATAGAAAAGAATTCAGGATAGTGATTTAATGGGCTGGGTTTGGGGAAGCAGAGGAATAAAATAAAGGAGAAATGCAAAGTAGTTTCAATAGTGTTGGTTATATTTTATTAGTAAACTGAATATCAGCTTCATTAGTATTTTACTGTTGTTTAGTTGCTCAGTCATGTCCAACTCTTTGCGACCCCATGGACTGTAGCCCAACAGGCTCCTCTGTCCACGGGATTTCCTAGGCCAGAATACTGGAGTGGTTGCCATTTCCTTCTCCAGGGGATCTTCCTGACCCAGGGATTGAACCAGCGTCCCGTGTTGGCACACGGATTCTTTACTACTGAGCCACCAGAGAAGCCCAATAATCTATAAATAATAAAATTAAGTAATTTATTTTATTATTTACCTTCATAACATACATATATGCTTGTGTGTGTCTACCTATGGATAAAGATTGACTGCTTTCAGGAGATGTTTTAGGAGAAAATGCCTGGTGATGTGGAAAATTAAGAAAATCCTTTAAAAATAAGTGAATAAATAAATAAATGAAAACTCTTTATTGGGAACATTCCTACACTGTTGGTGGGAATTTAAGCTGGTGCAGCCACTATAGAAAACAGTATGGAGGTTCCTTAAAAAAACTAAAAATGGAATTACCATATGACCCAACAATCTCTGGGTATGTATCCAGGAAAGATGAAAACTCTAATTCAAAAGGATCTATGTGCTCCAGTGTTAATAACATCACTGTTTACAATATACAGGACACGGAACCAACCTAAGTGTCCATTAACAGACGAATAGATAAAAATATGTGCTATATATATGTGTGTGTGTGTGTGTGTACATATATATATATATATATAAAAATATCACTCAGCCAGAAAAAGAACAGACTTTTGTCATTTGCAGCAACATGAACATGGATGGATCTAAAGATTATTATATTGAGTGAAGTAAGTCAGAGAAAGACAAATGTTATACATCACTTACATGTGGAATCTAAAAATAATAAAAATGAATTCAGTTACAAAACAGAAACAGATTCACAGACATGGAAAGCAAACTTATGGTTACCAATGGAGAAAAAGTGAGGAGTGATAAATTAGGAGCTGGGAATTAACAGATACACACTACTATATGTAAACTAGATAAACAACAAGGATTTACTGTACAGCACATGGGCCTATATTCAGTATCTTATAGTAACATATAATGGAAAAGGATTTGGAAAGTGTATTTACGTATAAGGAGACGACAGAGGATGAGATGGTTGGATGGCATCACCAACTCGATGGACATGAGTTTGAGCAAGCTCCAGAAGTTGGTGATGGACAGGAGAAGTCTGGCATGCTGCAGTCCATGGGGTCACAAAGAGTGAGACACAACTGAGCAACTGAATTGAACTGATAACTGACACTTTGCTGTACACTAGAAATAAACACAATACTATAAATCAACTACACTTCAATTTTTAAAACCCAGGGGAAAAAAAAAAGAAAATCCTTTATTGATATGATTAAAAGAAAAGAGAACATCATAACACCAAATACCAGCACCTGCTCACCTTGCTCTCTAAACTCCTGGGAAGTCAGTAGAACAACTCTAGGCTCTGCTAGGGAACGGTGGTTTTGTGCAGGGTAAGGCCTCCCAAAGAAGTCCCCTGCCTCTGGTGTACTGGTGGTAGTAAGGATGATGGGGGATGCTTCTAGATCTGGACTCAAGGCAGAGCAGAGTACCTTGCTAACTGATTAATGCTAAATGAATGAATGATCCCCCAGCTGGCAACACACAGTGTGAGATGCTTCCCTGGATACAAATCGCATGGCATTCAACACACTCAGATATATTAAAACTATAAGCAAAGCCTAAGAACTTCACTGACACATTTAATAGTTCAGCATAAACATATGCAAAATGTGTAACAAATGTTTATAGAGATGATTTCATTCTCGAAAATAGTATAGTTAATGCTTCACAAGTTATATTAACGCTCTTTTTTTACTTTTTTGAGGCTAAGGCCAAATTAATCTTTCAACAGCCAACTTCAAAGATAACTCAGCCAACAACTCATCAAGACAGCCTTATTTGTGCAACCTAAGGGGCCCTGAGAATCTGCATCTTGGTAAAGGAACCCACCTCATGTGTTAGGCCACTTCTCCAGAGTCCCCAGTCACTTACGGTGTGACACGCTGACCCCGTGGATAAGTGGAGTCAGCATTCCACTTCACTGAGACAGCAGATGGCTCAAGGACGGAGGCTTAAAGAATGCAGGCAAACCAAGGGAGTGGAGTTAGACAAGGTCAACAGGAGGGTTTCCAGTAAACCTGGCTGAAAATACTGAGCTCATTCTTCTCTAGATCAGCACATCTACCTTATCACTCCACAGCTGGTAATCAGATTAAATCACAGGAAGGAAAATAATTAATGCAAAGCTCCCACCACTCACCTGTTTATACCATGGTCAGTGGACTTTGTGGCTGAGAACTGAAGTTCCACTTAAAGATCCTCAGATATGACATGCCTTGTCTCCACTGGTTGAGATGCTACTAAACACAGGCTGTTCAGGAGACCTACCTGGAGTTCAGATCCTCTACAGTAAAGGATAGTCGTAACTTAGTTCTTGCCAGTGGGGTACAGGACCTCCAAAGTCTAACTACATCCTTCTTATTGTGACTAATTATATATATATATATTTAGTTACATATATATAGTGCTACCCAGGAAGCATGGGTGTGTGTGTGTGTGTTTATATATATATATATGGTAAAGAGCCCCTCTGCCAATGCAGGAGACATAAGAGACATGGGAAAGATCCCTGGGTCAGGAAGACCCCCTGGAGGAGGACAAGGCAACCCTCCCCAGTATTCTTTTTTTTTTTAATATATTTTATTTTATTTTTTAACTTTACAATATTGTATTGGTTTTGCCATATATCAACATGAATCTGCCACAGGTATACACGTGTTCCCCATCCTGAACCCTCCTCCCTTCCCGTACCATCCCTCTGGGTCGTCCCAGTCTTGGCCAGTATTCTTGCCTGGAGAATCCCATGGACAGAGGAGCATAGTGGGCTACAGTTCATAGGGTTGCAGAGTGGGACATGACTGAAGCAATTTAGCATGCAAGCACATGTACCCACACACACTCACACACATATAATTTGCCCTTCAAATAATTTTAGGCACTCAATTCAGTGCCATTAATTATGTTCACAGTTTTGTGCAACCATCATCACTATTTCCAAAACCTTTTCATCACTTCAACAAAACACTCTGTACCCATTAAGCAATAATTCCTGATTCCCTCCTCCCGTAGCCCCTGGTAAACACTGATCTACCTTCTGTCCCTATGAATTTGACTATTCTGGGTACTACATTTAACTAGACTCACACAATACTTGTTCTTTTGTGTCTGATATTTTATTTAGCATGTCCTTAAGATTCATCCATGGTGTAGTACATGTAAGAATCCCTTTCTTTTTGAAGGCCAGATAATATTCCATTGTGTGTATATACCACATTCTGTTTATCTACTCATCCAATGATAGACACAAGTTGTTTCCACCTTTGGCTGCTGTTAATAATGCTGTGAACACTGGTATACAAATATCTGTTCAAGTCCCTGATTGAAATTCTTTTGGGCATACATTCAATTCTTTCGGGTGCATTTTTAGAGTTCCATTTTTATTTGTTTATAATGTTTTTAGTATATCATTTTATAGTTTTTAATTGTTACTCTAGGTATACTGTGTGTATATATATATATATTTATCAGTTCAGTTCAGGCGCTCAGTCGTGTCTGACTCTTTGCAACCCCATGAATCGCAGCATGCCAGGCCTCCCTGTCCATCACCAACTCCCGGAGTTCACTCAGACTCACGTCCATTGAGTCAGTGATGCCATCCAGCCATCTCATCCTCTGTCGTCCCCTTCTCCTCCTGCCCCCAATCCCTCCCAGCATCAGAGTCTTTTCCAATGAGTCAACTCTTCGCATGAGGTGGCCAAAGTATTGGAGTTTCAGCTTTAGTATCATTCCTTCCAAAGAAATCCCAGGGCTGATCTCCTTCAGAATGGACTGGTTGGATCTCCTTGCAGTCCAAGGACACTGTGATTACTGTATATATATTTAGGTAAATATATATGTATTTAGGTAAATATATATACAGTAATCACAGCCTCCTAGTGTTGACATTTTCAAGTCAAATAAAGGGTAAAAAACTTACTTCTATTTATTAATAGATTGCTTTCCTCTTCCCATTTTCAAATACTATTTCCTCTACATATATCGAGCACCATATGAGACGGTGTAATAGCATATTCTGTTATGCTTACACCCTCTTTTAACACATTCCATTGTTTTTCTATCCTTTCTGAAGCCCTTCTGTTATCATTTGTTATGTGTGTTTGGAGAGCTTTCTTTATCCATTCTTTAAAGGTAGTTCTGCTAGCAACAAATTTTTTAGTTTTCCTTCATTTGAGAATGCTTTCATTTCCCCTTCATTTCTGAAGGATAATCTGTGTGAATGTAGGATTTGGGGTTGACAATTCTTTTCTCTTAGCACTTGAAAAATGTTGTGCCACTTCTCCCTGGACCCCATGATTTCAGATGAGCAATCTGCTGGCATTTAAACTGATGTCCATTTACGGTTGTGGGACAGTACCTAAGATGTCTGGGAGTCTTGCTGCTGACAGTTGCTAGCAGATCAGACTGCCTCCTGGCCCAAGGTGTGAAACACGGATTGTGACTCCACACTGGGTCTCTGTTGGGCTTCCCTTCTCCTGATCCTTTGGCCACAGAAGGCAGGCTTTTCTTGGTTCTTCTGTCTATGGCTGCTGGGGGTTCCAGATTGCAGGACTCCTCTGTCACCTGGAGCCAGGAATACATGGGAGATAAAACAAAAACCCTAGGAATTCACCATGTTGTCATTCCTCGTGTCTTAGCGTTTCCTGCCAGCCTGCTGCTTCTTTTCAGCTTTCAGAGTCCTGTTGTTGTCTGTTCAATGCTTCCAAGTATGGGGCTTCCCCAGTGGCTCAGTGGTAAAGGCTCCGCCTGCCAGTGCAGAAGACACAGGTTGGATCCCTGGTCCAGGAAGATCCCACATGCCATGGAGCAACTAAGCCCATGCCCCACAACTTCTGAGCCTGTGCTCTAGAACCTGGGAGCCGCAACTACTGAAGCCCATCCACCCTAGAGCCTGTGCCCCACAACAAGAGAAACAACCACAACGAGAAGCCCGCAGGCAGCAACTACAGAAAAGCCCACACAGCAACAAAACCCAGGACGGGCAAAAATAAATCAATAAAACTGTGAAGTAGCTCAGATGGTAAAGACTCTGCCTATAATCTCGGAGACCCAGGTTCAATCCCTGGGTCGGGAAGATCCCTAGAGAAGGAAATGGCAACCCACTCCAGTATTCTTGACTGGAAAATCCCATAGACGGAGCAGCCTGGCAGGCTTGGCAGGCTGCAGTCCATGGGGTCTCAAAGAGTCAGACATGACTGAGTGACTAACATTTCACTTTCATTTTCATAACTACATTTAAAAAATAATAAATCCAAGTATGTTTAGTTGTGTTCAGAGGAAAGAATTGAGGAAAAGTTCTTTTATTGCATCTTGTTCCAGAATCAGCAGCCCAAATCAATTTAAATAAATTTGTATTATCAAATCAAGAAATCACCTCTCAATTATATAAGGAAGTGATTAGGTTATACGCAGAAATACCAACACAAAGACACTGTGTATAATAAAAAGCAATGACTCCATGAAGTCAATAAAGTGTTTTCAGATTGTCAGCTCAGAGTGCCATAGCGCAGAGCCAGGATCCTCAATAGTATTTTACTTTAGAATTGAAAAAAAAAAAAAGAGAGAGAGATAATCAACTAAGAAAAGATCAGTTGCTAGCAAAATTTCAACATGATCATAGTCAACTTCTGGGTGCTGTACTGAGTGGTAGAGGGAAAAATTAAACACTGACATTTAAAAAATACGTCTGAATGCAATCTCTTCTGAGCCAATGGAATTGGCACAATTTCCTGCAGAACCATGGATTTTATGTAGCAACATACACTGATTTGGGTGCCCAAAAGTGAGGCTTCAGTCATGAGTTAGAAGAAAACTGGGAAACCAAGAAAGAACTACGCTCTTCTGTCCACGAAATTAAGAGAAACCTGTTGTCAAGACTGGGTAGAGAAGGAAGAAAAGAAAAATGGCAGAGAGACAGGAGCAGAGCACTGTGATAAGAAGGATGGAACATCCAGGAAGAAATGTTGAGGAAGGACAGGAGTCTCAGATAACAAATTTAAGAAACTGTTTGCCATGTAGTTCTGAATCTGTGATACAAAATGCTCTTTGCATATGGCCTTTGCTGCTAAGTCACTTCAGTCATGTCCGACTCTGTGCGACCCCGTAGATGGCAGCCCACCAGGCTCCCCCATCCCTGGGATTCTCCAGGCAAGAACACTGGAGTGGGTTGCCATTTCCTTCTCCAAAGCATGAACGTGAAAAGTGAAAGTGAAGACGCTCAGTCATATCTGACTTTTATCAACCCCATGGACTGCAGCCTACCAGGCTCCTCCGTCCATGAGATTTTCCAGGCAAAAGTACTGGAGTGGGTGCCACTGCCTTCTCCGCATATGGCCTTTGGGGATGTGCAGAGAAAAGACATTGTATTCCATGTCTAGGCAAACATCAGAGAGAGAGAGAACGCCTAAAAGGAGGTGAAATCTGGGTCAGATCTAGAGTTCAAAGGAACGATAAGTTAGATGTAGAGATGACCATGAGAACACAACACCTGGAAATTCACAAGTCAGATGGGAGAGGGGGTCAGGCTGATTTTCTGTATGCCTCTAAGGATAGCATACTCTTGGCTGCAAGAAACGTATGCATCTGTGGTATGTGAGCTCATACAGTTGGAAGATAAAGAGGCAAAACTGACGAGCTAGCTGCTTTTCTTGTGTATAGCATGGGTAACCATGAGACTGTAACCTGGAGTGTCTCAGAGGTGTAGACAGTGATAAGGAACACAGTGAAGTCAAAGGGCAGGCTATTTGGAGAGAAGCAACAGAAAGGGAAGGAAAAGTCTAACCCTTCTACAGACATGACTCACTTAAACTTTTGTAGATGGAGAAACATCACAGATGTGTTTTGGAGCCCCGTCATAAGGCCTGTTTCCTGCCAGTTTGCTAAAATTACTATGAATTCACATTTTTATATATTAGACACTTTAAATTTTAATTTAAAGTAAAAATAAGATTCAACTGAATACTTGAAAATTTTAATATGATTTTGATAGGTCTTTATCATATATGCAAAGAACATGAAATGTACAAATTAAAATCCAATCTGATGTATTGATTAGCTTTGATGCGGTTTGTAACTTTAAATGTAGGTTCCTTCGACTGAGAGAAAGAAGAAATTAAGGATAATTTTAACATTATCCAAAAAGTTCATCTTGATGGGCTATGGTTTCTGCTGCACATTCTGTTAGTGAACTTCAGAGGTTTGATCGCAGATGAGTAAACATGCACAAGGTAAAAATCAAACAGAATTCCAAATGACTGCCCTAAATTCCATAGCTGCACAACTGATGATTTCAAAGAAATGGTAGAAATGTTCCTGCTCCCTTACAGAGAATTGGTAGATCCAGCCCCTGTAAGAGTCTTGGATAGTTGAAGCTGCCATAATGGCAGGTGACCATGTAGTACAGGAGAGATGGCTGGAAGGTGGTGGTGGATATGGAGGCATCCTTGGGGAAGATGACTCAAGGGAGGAGAAAAAAGGAGACACCAGAAAGGGATGGTGGGCTTCCCAGGTGACGAAGTGGTAAAGAATCCATCTACCAATGCAGAAGATGCAAGAGAGGTGGGTTTGATCCCTGGGTCGGGAAAATCCTCTGGAGTAGGAAATGGCAACCCACTCCAGTATTCTTGCCTGGAGAATCCCATGGACAGAGGAGCCTAAAGGGGTATGGTCCATGGGGTCTCAAAGAGTCAGATGTGACTGATCAACTGAGCACACACCCCGGCAGTAATGGATGATCTGCAAGCTGACCACGTCTGCTAAAGTTAGTATGTCCAGGCTGACGAAAAGGATTGATTCATTTGGAGAACAATAAATAACAACAATCACAGGCATATGTAGAGTATCAGCTTCCTGAAGACTTCCACAAGTTTTCGTGTGAATAACCTAGTTTATAACCAAGCAGTTCCTGTGATGAGTCTGAAAATCCCCTGTATAAGTCTCACAGCTCAAAGAAAAGAAAGCTAAACAGAGAAGGTTTCCTCAAGACCACATGGGAGCTATACTAGATGGATGGTATCTGAAGGGTTCTAGAACAAATGGTTCCAGATTGTAAGGACAACCCGTAGTTAAGTTATTGGATGCCTGCAATATACCTTCAAATCTAGTAAAGTCTAAAGAATTGTTGTTAATATTATTCTTGTTAATGTAATTTTAAATCTGAAGACAATCATGAAAATAGTTCTTAAAAGAAATGATACATAGTGTGAAATGGTAATTTAATTGGGAGCTCAAATCTGTTGCTCTGTGACAACCTAGAGGGCTATGAAGGAGTAGAAGGTAGGAGCAAGGTTTAGGAGCAAGGGGTCATATGTATCCCTATGGCTGACTCTTGTTAATATATGGCAGAAGCCAACACAATAATGTAAAGCAATTATCCTCCAATTAAAAACAAATGTAAATTTAAATGGTCATTTAATAATAACAAACACATAGATCATGTTTGCTATGTACCAAGTACTGTTGTAAGTGCTTTACATATATAGTAGTCCCTTGGAATCCATGGGGCATTGATTCCAGAACCCCAAGGATACCAAAAATCATGAAAACTCAAGTCCCTTATATAAAATGGTTTCAGATCAGATCAGATCAGTCACTCAGTTGTGTCCAACTCTTTGCAACCCCATGAATCGCAGCACGCCAGGCCTCCCTGTCCATCACCAACTCCCGGAGTTCACTCAGACTCACGTCCATTGAGTCAGTGATGCCATCCAGCCATCTCATCCTCTGTTATCCCCTTCTCCTCCTGCCCCCAATCCCTCCCAGCATCAGAGTCTTTTCCAATGAGTCAACTCTTCGCATGAGGTGGCCAAAGTACTGCAGTTTCAGCTTTAGCATCATTCCTTCCAAAGAAATCCCAGGGCTGATCTCCTTCACAATGGACTGGTTGGATCTCCTTGCAGTCCAAGGGACTCTCAAGAGTCTTCTCCAACACCACAGTTCAAAAGCATCAATTCTTCAACGCTCAGCCTTCTTCACAGTCCAACTCTCACATCCATACATGACCACAGGAAAAACCATAGCCTTGACTAGACGGACCTTTGTTGGCAAAGTAATGTCTCTGCTTTTGACTATGCTATCTAGGTTGGTCATAACTTTCCTTCCAAGGAGTAAGCATCTTTTAATTTCATGGCTGCAGCCACCATCTGCAGTGATTTTGGAGCCCAAAAGAAGAAAGTCTGACACTGTTTCCACTGTTTCCCCATCTATTTCCCATGAAGTGATGGGACTGGATGCCATGATCTTCGTTTTCTGAATGTTAAGCTTTAAGCCAACTTTTTCACTCTCCACTTTCACTTTCATCAAGAGGCTTTGTAGTTCCTCTTCACTTTCTGCCATCAGGGTGGTGTTATCTGCATATCTGAGGTTATTGATATTTCTCCCGGCAATCTTGATTCCAGCTTGTGTTTCTTCCAGCCCAGTGTTTCTCATGATGTACTCTGCATGTAAGTTAAATAAACAGGGTGACAATATACAGCCTTGACGTACTCCTTTTCCTATTTGGAACCAGTCTGTTGTTCCATGTCCAGTTCTAACTGTTGCTTCCTGACCTGCATACAGGTTTCTCAAGAGGCAGGTCAGGTGGTCTGGTATTCCCATCTCTTTCAGAATTTGCCACAGTTTATTGTGATCCACACAGTCAAAGGCTTTGGCATAGTCAATAAAGTAGAAATAGATGTTTTTCTGGAACTCTCTTGCTTTTTTCATGATCCAGCGGATGTTGGCAATTAGATCTCTGGTTCCTCTGCCTTTTCTAAAACCAGCTTGAACATCAGGAAGTTCACGGTTCACGTATTGCTGAAGCCTGGCTTGGAGAATTTTGAGCATTACTTTACTAGTGTGTGAGATGAGTGCAATTGTGCAGTAGTTTGAGCATTCTTTGGCATTGCCTTTCTTTGGGATTGGAATGAAAACTGACCTTTTCCAGTCCTGTGGCCACTGCTGAGTTTTCCAAATTTGCTGGCATATTGAGTGCAGCACTTTCACAGCATTGTCTTTCAGGAATTGGAATAGCTCAACTGGAATTCTATCACCTCCAGTAGCTTTGTTCGTAGTGATGCTTTCTAAGGCCCACTTGACTTCACATTCCAGGATGTCTGGCTCTAGGTCAGTGATCACACCATCGTGATTATCTGGGTCATGAAGATCTTTTTTGTACAGTTCTTCTGTGTATTCTTGCCATCTCTTCTTAATATAGTCTGCTTCTCTTAGGTCCATACCATTTCTGTCCTTTATTGAGCCCATCTTTGCATGAAATGTTCCTTTGGTATCTCTGATTTTCTTGAAGAGATCTCTAGTCTTTCCCATTCTGTTGTTTTCCTCTATTTCTTTGCATTGATTGCTGAAGAAGGCTTTCTTATCTCTTCTTGCTATTCTTTGGAACTCTGCATTCAGATGTTTATATCTTTGCATAGGAACCTGGAATGTCAGGTCCATGAAACAAGGCAAATTGGAAGTGGTCAAATAAGAGATGGCAAGAGTCAGTGTCGACATTCTAGGAATCAGCGAACTCAAATGGACTGGAATGGGTGAATTTAACTCAGATGACCATTATATCTACTACTGCGGGCAGGAATCCCTCAGAAGAAATGGAGTAGCCATCATGGTCAACAAAAGAGTCTGAAATGCAGTACTTGGTTGCAATCTCAAAAACAACAGAATGATCTCTCTTCGTTTCCAAGGCAAACCATTCAATATCACAGTAATCCAAGTCTATGCCCCAACCAGTAATGCTGAAGAAGCTGAAGTTGAACGGTTCTATGAAGACCTAAAAGACCTTTTAGAACTAACACCCAAAAAAGATGTCCTTTTCATTATAGGGGACTGGAATGCAAAAGTAGGAAGTCAAGAAACACCTGGAGTAACAGGCAAATTTGGCCTTGGAATACGGAATGAAGCAGGGCAAAGACTAATAGAGTTTTGCCAAGAAAATGCACTGGTCATAACAAACACCCTCTTCCAACAACACAAGAGAAGACTCTATACATGGACATCACCAGATGGTCAACACCAAAATCAGATTGATTATATTCTTTGCAGCCAAAGATGGAGAAGCTCTATACAGTCAGCAAAAACAAGACCAGGAACTGACTGTGGCTCAGACCATGAACTCCTTATTGCCAATATCAGACTTAAATTGAAGAAAGTAGGGAAAACCATTAGACCATTCAGTATGACCTAAATCAAATCCCTTATGATTATACAGTGGAAGTGAGAAATAGATTTAAGGGCCTAGATCTGATAGATAGAGTGCCTGATGAACTATGGAATGAGGTTTGTGACATTGTACAGGAGACAGGGATCAAGACCATCCTCATGTAAAAGAAATGCAAGAAAGCAAAATGGCTGTCTGGGGAGGCCTTACAAATAGCTGTGAAAAGAAGAGAAGCGAAAATGGTTTCATATTAGCATAAAACCTACACACATCCTCATATATACTCTGAATCATCTCTAGATTATTAATAATACCTAAAATAACACAAATGCTATGTAAATAACTGTAAACATAATGTAAATTCTATCCAAATAGTTGCCAGCATGTGGCACACTCAAGTTTTACTTTTTTACTTTTTGGAACTTTCTAGAATTTCTTCAAATAGTTTCAACCTGTTGTTGATTGAATCCGCAGAGGACTGTGATACGGAGGGCCAACTATCCTACCCCATTTAATCCTCAGAACTGCCCTTTGATGAAGGTATTATTACCTCTAACTTTCAAAGGAAAAAATTAAGGCAGAGAAGGTATGTAAGAAATCTCACACCATTGATAAGGAAAGGAGCTGGGATTCAAATCCAGGCAGTCTGGTTCCAAAATTTTAACCACCATTCTAGACTTCCTCTCAGTACTACTAGCGATAATCCAAAGTGAGATTCTTAGTGTATATTATGTTTACAAAAGCTAACCTCAAGGGAAGGAAAGAGGAAGTGAAACAAGCTTTTTTTTTTCATTCAAAAATAAATCAATTTTGTTCTTGAATTTAATCATTTGAGAAAAAATACATTCAGGTTTTAGAGAACTAGAAGGAACATGAGGGAATTTGGGGATGATGGTAATGTCTGTCTTAATATGAGCTACATGGTTGTATGTATTTGTAAAAAAATTCAGTGAATGTACACTAAAACTTTGTGTATTTAATTTTATGTAAATTTTACATCAAAAGATAAAAGCTGTACGTAAATACTAAGCTCTGGTTAATGGTATACAGTACCCAAGTACTTTGAGGGAAGTACACAAATGTCTGTAATTTACTTTGAAACGTAAAATTAAGGTGAGTTGATGGATGGTTGAATGGGTTGGCTATATATATGTTAAAACAAGTATAGTAGTGTGTTAACAATAGAACGGGCTTCCCCACTGGTTCAGCAGTAATAATGAATCTGCCTCCAATGCAGGAGCCATAAGAGCTGTGGGTTTGATCCCTGGATTGGGAAAAACCCCTGGAGAAGGGCAAGGCAACCCATTCCAGTATTCTTGCCTGGAGAATCCCCTGGACAGAGGAGCCCAGAGGGCTACAGTGCATAGGGTCTCAAAGTGTCAGACATGAGTGAAGCAACTTAGCATCACGCAATAACAGAACACTTGGGAGAACTTCCCCGGTGGTCCAGTGGCTAAGACTCTGAGCTTCCAATGCAGGGGGCCGGGTCAGAGAACGAGATCCCACATGCTGCAACCAAGGGTTCACCTGCCCAACTAAAGATTCCGCATGCCGCAACTAAGGATCCCGCATGCTGTAACAAACAACGAAGATGCTGCGTGCTTCAGCTAACACCTGGAGCATCTAAATAAAAAAGTAAGTACCCCCCCAAAAAAAAGAACAGAACACTCGGTAAAGTATTCTCCAGGTGCCCCACACTAATCACAGCCTCCAGCTCTCCCTCTAACCTTCCTGTGTAACCTTCCTGTGTTACTTTATGGTTTTACCAACCAAGGGCACAGTAGGGTAGTCGGCTCCCTCTGCTGACTTGGTATATCCCCGTTCTGTCCCCTTCATTTGCTCACAGTATATCTGCTGAAGTACCTAAGCTGTTTAATCTGTGCAGTTTGCTCCAGCCTGGACTTCTACCACACTACATGCGGTACAGGCCAGCATATTCCCCTATCCTGGGTTTTTCCCATGGATTGGCTACCAGATCCAGGGGGTTGATGAGACTCAGATTCTGTCTCTTTGACAAGATGAAGTGGTGATATATTCTTTCACCAGGGGGTACATAATATCTGGTTTTCATTTTCTTTTAATATTGGTAGTTGTCAGTGCTCACTCAATGCCTAGGTTAACTGATTCATTTGAGGTAGTTAGAATGGTGATATTCTATCACATTGTTTTTATTTATGAGCTAGAAGCATTTCACAAAGAAATACTTCCTCTCATTTACTTGGTTGCAATTCATAAAGGAGAAGCAATACAAACATTCGATTCTTTGTTTTTATTCACAGTTTTCATAATAAAGAATTGGTTACCTGGCATCCTCAGAAGGTGACCAGTTAGCTTTCTTTTTAGATACCACTGTGAAATCATGGATTTAAATATATTTCAATGTTATTCTCATTAAGGCTCAAACTGCTTACCTTTGACTTGTGGGAGCCTCTTCAGAATGGCCCCTGAGACTTGTCTGTCCCTCTAGTTGTCTCTGATGGCCTTCCTGCTCGTGCTACGTCAAGATGCTCTAGTTCATCTTATACATTTCCTAGTCCAGACCTGGAATCAGCCATTTCTCCAAGTCCTAGTTTCTTTTAAGGGAACACAGTGTATCAGGGCCACGCTCTGGGGACTAGAGCTACTAGGGGATTGCACCCTTTATTCCGAACCAACAATCCTAGTTCTCAAGGACCGCAAAGCTGACAGAATCAGAATATCCCATCATTTGCTCTAAGCTATGACAACTGTACAACAGTCTTAGAATAATAATAACACTGTCACAGATTTTGAATAGAGAAAACACTTTAAAAAATGTTTTTCTGTCGGAGCTGTCGCCGCCTCTGCCGCCGCCTGCAGCCTCCAACTCGCCGCCCCCACCCAGCCTGCAGCGCCATGCCGTCCGAGAAAACCTTCAAACAGCGCCGAACCTTCGAACAAAGAGTAGAAGATGTCCGACTTATCCGAGAGCAGCATCCTACCAAAATCCCGGTAATAACAGAACGATACAAAGGTGAGAAACAGCTTCCTGTCCTGGATAAAACAAAGTTTCTGGTGCCTGATCATGTCAACATGAGTGAGCTCATCAAGATAACAAGAAGGCGCTTACAGCTCAATGCTAATCAAGCCTTCTTCCTGTTAGTGAATGGACATAGCATGGTGAGTGTGTCCACTCCGATTTGTGAAGTGTATGAAAGCGAGAAGGATGAAGATGGATTCCTGTATATGGTATACGCCTCTCAGGAGACTTTTGGAATGAAATTATCTGTGTAAGACTAAAAGAAAAATGCGTGTTACAGAATTTTTTAAACCCTTACCAAGGAATAAAAAAGGGATATTACCAACTGAGGTTGATCAGTTCATCTAATCACCGATCATCAAAACAGTAGTTTCCTGCCTAGGAGTTTTAGGAAGTTGTTTTTTTGTACTTCAAACAGAAAAACTGAGCTCCAGATGAGCACATTCAGCTTTGGGAAACTTTATTATTTCACCTAGGCTATCTTGTTTTTAAATTTAATGTTTAAAAATAAAATACTTTGCATTATAAGTTGCCAATAAAATAGACCTTCAAGTTAATGTTTTTTTTCCCCAAAAGAAACTTGCAGTTTTGAGCATTCAGAGAGACATTGTCTTCTCTAGGTTCACAGAAGCTGCCAACTTTTTATAGAAGGGTTTGCAGTCAACTGGAGGAATCTCCTTGAGAGGATCTTTAAGTATATGTTGTCAGGTATAGCCACGCACCCCCAATGCATTTGCCATAATAGTTGGCAAAAAGCACGGTGAATGGGGGTGTACAGGAAATAAGGAAACCGTGCTGCTGTCCAGGGTCCCCACTTGCTAATAAGTGTGTTTCAAGTTAGCACTCTCGTTCCAGAGTTCTCATTTGGTTTGTTCTCTAGACAGTAACACAGAAAAACACCACTGCTCAATAGGAACCTTGAATAATTTATAATTTTGGTCAAGTTTCTCAGAAGGCCTAGAGAAAGACATTTTTTGTTTTGAATATTCTCTTAAGAGCTCAGAATGGTGCCTGCTTTGGTAAATAAACAAGCAGTTACATGGGTTTCATTCTTTGGGACAAAGGTAGAAAGCTGCAGGATACTGAAACTAAAAGCATTGAGATTCAGATACTTCTTCTGCCTTTTGGCTTGTAGCTGTAGATGATCCATGTTTTATGTTGTGTGTGACTAAAATATGTTATTAAAACATTTTTAAGAGTATTTCAGTTATCACTGTTAGGTCAGGCAGTCATCAAAGTACTCCCACTCCATGTGCATGTCAATTTTGAAAATAGCAAAAGGAAACGTTCTTCACAGATACTGATGTCAGACGTTAAACATTTTTGAAGTCCAACTAGAGTAAATAACGAGTGCTTCCTACTACCTGCATGGGGTTCACTATGTACCATTTTTTGTGAGAGCTGCCACAGAAGGATCAGACCCACTTGAGACTGTACACGCAGCAGGCCACCGTTCACTCTTGTGTATCTAGATGTGTGTGGAAAACCTGTATCTGTTAGTGGCAGTTATTTACTGTAATTGAGGAAGAAAAAGCAATATTACTGCATACGGGCGCTCAGCCCCAATCTGCTCTTCCTGCTGCATGCATCTGTCCACATGTAACTTTTAATATGTATATTTTTACATTATGTACATTCTTAATTAGCCTGTCTTGTTTAGATTGTATACATCATTATATCTGACATTCTTGTAACTACTGTGTGATCAATAAGATTCCTATAAGGAAAAAAAAAAAAAATGCTTTTCTTAGGTTAGCCTTATTCTCTCTTTTTCAATGGTTGCACTAGATCTATGCTGACAGATTATATAACCTTTAGATATTATAATCTTTCTCTTTAACCTTCATTAAGTCTCAGTTCTATAAGCAAACATGGATTTCATGCTCACCACCAGTTCTTCTGTATCCCTCTATGTCATGGACTTGATCTCTAGTGGATACTTTAATAAGGAAGGGCCCTTGAGAACAATATTCCCTGAGTTCTTGCAAGTTGATCACAGCTAGTATCAGTCTTACTGGAGATAAAACTTTTCGCTTAGATTTTGTTTCCTCGAGTATCTTATTCCATCTTCTGGCATAAATGTTTGCTGTCACAAAGTCGGGTAATACAGTGGGGAGGTGGTGGTTTAGTCACTAAGTTGTGTCCGACTTTTGTGACCCCATGGACTGTAGCCCGCCAGGTTCCTCTGTCCGTGGGATTTCCCAGGCAAGAATATTGGATTGGGTTGCCATTTCCTTCTCGGGGAAATGGCAACTTCTCGGGAAAGGGGACCTTCCCGACCCAGGGATCAAACCCACATCTCCTGCATTGCAGATTCTTTATCTGCCTGCAGTGCAATGGGGAGAGGGGAGGGGCAATAGGTTGGGGATCAGTAGGTACAAACTATTGTGTTAAAATAGGGTAAAAGATGCATTGAACAACACAGGGAATACAGCCAATATTTTATAACAACCATAAATGGAAAGTACAAATTGCATAAAATAATTTTTTTAATTTAAGTCTGGTAATAATCTAATTTCCTTTCTTTCATAAGGCACATGCTATTTGTGCCTTAAAAGAAATTAAAAACTTTTCTCTAAAGCCCAGCAACTGTTCTAGAATGTGTCCTGGTATTTGCAGTTCTGGGTCAGTATAGCTCTTTCGATCTGTAATTCAAAACATTCCAGGAAATAGTTCAGAAAAGTTTTCTTGACCTCCAGTTTTAATGCTTGTTCTTTCCCTTTCTTTGCTCTTCTTCCCCTTCCATTAACCAGATTTCTGACCTTACTCCTACATCTCACTTCACTCAAGTTCTTTTAATTTCTCTAATTTCTTTTTTATTGTTAAATTATATTTCTTTTTACCTTCTATTATCTGTTTGTTCTATTGTTCCTTCTAGTTCAGTCTTCTTTTCTAAAATGACTTTTTTCCTTTTATTTTTAGTTCTTTCTTGAATTCTGTCACCTCATTTGTAGGTTTTGCTGCTCTGATTAATAAGGTTCTGCTTTATGGCTTTTATAATTTTCTTAATGTCTTTCAGTTCTTCTGAACTAGTATGTGACTATATTTAATGATCTTTCCAGCATGCGCCTCTGACAAGCTTTCACTATCTGTACTGTCTTCGTTTTTGCACAAAAATACTGAGGACCAGAGAGTGGTCACTCACACAAGTTCACTTTTTGAAGCATGAAAAAAAAAACTTAATTTTAAAAATAAATTTGTATCCTAAGGCTTTCTTTGGACAAGAGTAAGGAAAAGTGGTTCACAACGCCAGTCAACAACACACTGAGAACTCCCAGAGACAAGCCAGCCTTGCTCCTGAGAAGGGGGTTTCTTTCTGGTAACTGTTTTTCCCTTCCAGACTTCAAAAGCAAATGAACTGTCAATTTAGGCAGAAGAAAGTGCACCCACATAACACGCTTTCAAAAAGGCCTGCTGAACCTTTCCTCAAATCTTCTGCAGTGTCAGTGCAGCTTCTGCCTTTGAGGTCCTCCCTAGAAAAGAATAGTTTCTGTTCCTTTGTGTGAGTCAAAGAGAGAGACCGATGACATCTTGAATTAATATGAAAGAGAGTTTCAAACGCAGACACCATTCAGCAGCAACACTGAGCATAAAACTGTCTTCACTGAAACATTTGATCAATTGCTTGACGTCAAGCAATATTATTTAATGAGATGTTGGTCTCTCTTCACATAAAGACAGATTAGTATATTATACAGAGGACTGAATTTAACAATTTCCTAACAATAAAATAAAATTTTGCCCTCAAAGTGTTTTAACGACTTAAACTTTTAAAATGCAAATTGTCTGTAGTTACTTTTTATTTTCTTTGAATTGATAAAAATTTATTTACTATTAAGATAAATAAATACCTATGACTCAAAGACAAAGAAAACAAACTTACAATTACCAGAGGGGATAGAGAAGGGCGGAGGTAGAAGACAAATTAGGAGGTTGGGATTAATGTATATACACTGCTATGCGTAAAATAGACAAATAACAAGAGCCCCTATTGTATAGCACAGGGAACTATATTCGTGTCTTGTGATAACCGACAATGGAAAAGAATCTAAAAAGGAATACATATGTGTGTATATATCCCCTGGTGATTCAGTGGTAAAGAACCCACCTGCCAATGCAGGAGACACAGTGTCAATCCCTGAGTGGGGAGGATCCCCTCAAGGAGGAAATGGCAACCCATTCCAGTATTCTTGCCTGGAAAATTCCATGGACAGAGGAGCCTGGCCATGGGGTCACAGAAGAGTTGGACACAACTTAGCAACTGAACAACACAACATATATATATGTATAACCAAATCACTTTGTTGTACACCTGAGGCTAACACAACATCATAAATTATACTTCTATTAAAAATGGATAAAATACCAAGAAATTCTGAAAAAAGGATAAATACCTATGAAAAACAGTTATCTTGCATAGCAGTATAGAAGATACCCAAACATCCCTTTGATTAAAAGACAAATTATCTGAGTATTTGCATATTAAAAAAAGAGGTTCTAAAACTTAATTGTGGCTGGAAATCTTACATCAGGTTTTGTCACCCAAATAAGTATCTCTGAAATCCAGAAAAAGATCCTTATAGACTTTTCCCAGCAGTAATCTCCTGTCCATCACCAAACTCACTCCCAAGGCTTAGTCACACTTATTCCCAGTGAGAAACAAAGACAATGGCCCTGTCCTCAGGCTACTGGGCACTAAGCAATCCATAAAAGAATCACCAATAATGTTAAGATACGAGCTGGGAAGGGAAAAGAAAGTCAAAATGAAGAAAAGGGGAAGATGTAAGTGGAGCCATGGAGTAGGGCAAAAGGCAAGAAAGAAATGTTTGAGGGCCATCAACCTCCAGCTCCTCCAGCTCCTAACAGAGTCACCTATCACCATGGTTACCAGCCTCATCATATGACGTCACCATTTGCTTTGTACTTTCTGTGTACTGAGCACTCTATTTGGTGCCTTACATGCCTCCTCTCACTTTATTCTTACAACAACCTCATAAGGTAGCTGTTCCCACTTAAAACCATAATTGGTTTGTAAATGAGTGTTCATGGCAGGATTATTCATACTAGCCAGAAAGTGAAAACAGCCCAAATGTCCATCAACTGATGAACAGATAAACAAAATTTGGCATATTATTCAGCAATAAAAAGAAATAAAGTATTAATACACGCTACAGCTTGGATGAACCTTGAAAACGTTATGCTAAGTGACAGAAGCCAGTCACAAAAGACCGCATAGTGTGTGATCCCATTTCTGTGACCATTCCAGAATAGGCAAATCTATAGAAACAGAAAGTAGATTAGTGGTTGCCTAGGGCTGGCTGTGGGGGCAGAGGAAGAATTGAGAGTGACTGCTAATGGGAATAGGGTTTCTTTTGGGGGGATGAAAGTGTTCTGACATTGATCATAGTGACGCCTGCACAATTTGCCCGTATATTAAAACCACTGAATTGTACACTGTAAATGAGTGAATTGCACAGTATGTGGATCATACCTTAACAAAGCTGTTATTTAAAAATTATAGATTATAAAAAACCACAGATTGAATTGGTATACAGTCACTCCTTGAGGAAGGAAACCCAAAACGGTTTGTTCAAGCATAACAATTGGCCTATTTCTGAGATATTTAAGAGGCCCTATGAATATGGTAGAAAAGAACTCCCCACCTGGGCTGGGAGCCAGGGATCTGAGGTCTAGTGTTCTCCACTAACCTGCTGGTGACTTTGAATAAGCAAAATCTTAAAATATGGGGAGGCACAAAAGCTGCTGTTATTAAAGAAAATACCATGTGTGTCCTGCTTTGTACGTGGCTTCAGTTTGTAAATTCAGCCGCCACCTAGTCATCAAGTACTGGAGACCCTGCCTCCTAACCTCCTATCCCATCGACTCCATTTTCTCCATTTCCACCACCCGCTGCCTTGACTTAGGCCTTCCTCTTTTCTGGGTTACTGTAATCACTCCTGACAGGGTCTATCTGCCTCTATCAATGGCCTTTCCATTTCCAAAAAAACTGGACACCAAGATGATCTCTTTAAAATTAAGATCTTAATCATTAGGGAAATGCAAAGCAAAACTATGTGGAGTTACCACTGCACACCCATCAGGATGACCACTATCCAAAAAGAGGAAACACCAAGTGTTGGCAAAGATGTGGACAAACCAGAACCCCTGTGTACCACTGATAGGAATGCAAAATGCTACAGCTGTTGTGGAAAACGGCATGATGATTCCTCAGAAAATTACACGAAGCATTACCACATAATCCAGCCATTCCATTTCTCAGTATATACCAAAAAGAATTATGAGAGTCTAAAACAGATATTTGTACACCCAATTTCATAGCAGCATTATTCACAAAAGCTAAAATGTAGAAGCAACCCAAAGGTCCATCAGCAGATAAATGGATAAGCAAAACACACTTACACAAAATGCTGAATACATACAAAGAATCCAGCCTTAAAAAGGGAGGAAATTCTGACATGTGCTACAACATAGATGAAGTTGAGGACATTATGCTAAGGGAAATCCGCCAGCCGCAAAAACACAAACACGATTTGATTCCACTTGTGTGAGGTTAAAGTAGTCAAAATCATATGGACAGAAAGCAGGACGATGCTTGCCATAGACTGGGAGGAGGGGAGAATGGGCAGTTACTGTTTAGTGGGTAGAGTTTCAGTTTTGCAAGATGAAAACAGTTCTGCTGATGGATGGTGGTGGTGGTTGTACAGCAGTGTTAATGTGATTACTATCACTGAACTGTACACTTCAAAGTGGCTGAGATGGTAAATTTCATGTTGTTTATTTTACCTCAGTGAAAAGACTGGGATTGTTAAGTAGCAAAAAAGCAAAATAAATTTAAGTGCACTGGTCTTTATACCACTACCACTACCCTGCCTGAATCCCATCCATGCTCCTGTTAAATAAGATGAAAGTCAAGCTCTTGACTGCCCATCCTTTAGTGACCTGACTCCTAGCCTCACCTTTGACAAACCACCATCCAACAGAGACGACATTCCCATAGCTCCAGAGCTACAATGACGAGAGGACGGGGGTCCCTTACACGCATCACAATTTCTCACCCGTCCATGCCTTTGCACACCGGGATTGCCCTTCCTCCTCCCTTCCTGTTGTAAATCTCTACACCAAGGCCCATTCACCTGGTTGCCTCTGAGATGGTGGGGTACTGGCTGGAAAGGACCACAGAGGAACTCTCTGTGGTGCTGAAAATTATTAATATCTTGATTGGGGTGGTATTTCCATGGATGGAGGCATTTGTCAAAATTCACTGAACTATATTACAATGTATGCAGTTTATTTAACTGGTTTATAATGGGAAACAATAAGGAAAGAGTCAATCCAAAGCAACATTTCCCATAAGAAGTTTGCCCTGAGCCCCATGCACTGACTTAGACACGCCTGCTTTGTGCCCCCTTAACACTCCACAAACACTTCTATTGCAGGCCTTACTTGATCCCACTGTATGTCTATGAGTGTTCAATTGTTGACCCTGCCAGACCAAAAGCTTTAGCAGGCAGACCATGTCTTAACAGCTTGATTCCCCTAGTGCCCACTGTACCTTGTGACATCTCCCGCATCACCAAAAGCAGTCAGCACACAATCATCTATTGGATGGATCCGAATGAAACATGATGAGGAGCAGAAGATGGTGGAAGTGGCAAGAAGGAGACCGGAAAAGATCCCTGAGGTCATAGTCAAAAAGATATCACATCACAGTAAGATGTAACCACCGATTACAATTAGAATCCGCGTATAAACCACCCCCACCAGTAGCGACTATCCTCTTTTTTTTTAATTTATTTTTTAATCGAAGGATAATTGCTTTACAGAATTTTGTTGTTTTCTGTCAAACTTCAACATGAATCAGCCATAAGTATACATATGTCCCCTCCCTCCTGAACCTCCCTCCCATCTGCCTCCCCACCCCACCCCTCTAGTTTGATACAGAGCCCCTGTTTGAGTTCCCTGAGGCATACAGCAAATTCCTGTTGGCTATCTATTTTACACATGGTAATGTAAGTTTCCATGTTACTCTCTCCATACATCTCACCCTCTCCTCCCCTCTCCCTGTGTCCATAAGTCTGTTTCTCCATTCATCATCCCTTTCTTTATTGTTCCTTTTAAACAGTTTACACCAAAATTAGTGAATTTGGGGATCACAAGGGACATTTTCCCAATGTGATGTGAAACTTGTCTGTTTATTCCCCCTCCAATCTCTATCAAAATTCCTGTAGAAAGACATTTAGAAGCCATTCCTGGTGGCTCAGATGGTAAAGAATCCGCCTGCAACGCAGGAGACCCAGGGTCAATCCTTGGGTCAGGAAGATCCCCTGGAGAAAGGAATGGCTGCCCACTCCAGTATTCTTGCCTGGAGAATCCCATGGACAGAGGAGCCTGGCAGGCTACAATCCATGGGTCACAAAAAATCAGACAGGACTGAGTGACTAACACTTTTGCTTTCACTTCACTGACAGTGAATTTACACTCTGCTTGTGGATCAACAGGAATGGTGGAAATCAGTTTTCCGGGAAAGGCTCCTTGTGAAGGGAATTCAACTCTAATCTCCTCACAACACCTGTGTAAGTGAGTTTTATCATCCTTATAATTAACTTAATTTAGATAAATATTAGTCTCCAGAAATTTTACATCACAAGCCTGGCTACAGCTGACTGCTCCAGGAGGCCCCTATGTGCTGCAGGAATCAATGAAACGTTAACCAGCACTGACAGCTCAGCAGGTGCCGCGGAGCAGAGGAGAGTCCGGAAGAGGGCTGTGCTCCGCCAGGCATCTCTGCCCCCCTCATCAAGGGGACCTTCCAGCCACTCGTCCACCTCCACTCACGGACCCAGAGGCACAGCCTCAGCCTGAGCAGCCACTGACATTCCTCCTCATCCCACGTCCTTCCCCACTCCCCTGCCCACTCAGCCCCTCCACCAACGGAAACCTCCATCAGGAAAGAACTAGGACTCATTTGCTCAATGGAAAATTCACTGATACAGTGCCATGTTCTCTCATGAGCAATTCCAAATCCCAAAACTCTAAAAACAAACAAACAAAAAAAAACCCTCCTGAAATTTGATGCAAACTCATATAGCAGCACGCCCTGGCCTGAACTGACATGAGACCATTTGTAGTTTTTATCCCATCTGGTCTAAACATTCATCTTTCATTATAGACAGTTGCTCCAGGTCATGTTGGCAGTACTGCAGTATATAAGGCATAGGCAACGTATCATCTTTCTAAAACCCCAAAATGTCTGGATGCTAAAATACATCTGGCACCAAATACTTCAGATATGGGATTGTGGGCCCGAACCCATAAAGAGACCAACCAGATCTGTTTGTAGTGGGTACCCATAAGGACACGTCTGGGCCCAGGTGGAAAAGAAAGCACCATGGTAGGTGGTTTTTGGACATCTGATGCTGGTGACAGAGCAGAAGTGGGGCAGGCAGGTCTGGCAGCTCCATCCCTGACTGCAAGCATCACCACATCCATGGCCTTTACACGCCAGCAGCCCCAAGTCACAGGAGCTCCACAATGCCATACCCTTGCTCTTGAAAACAATGGTTAGGAGATGATGAAGACCCACTGACTGCCCCAGTGACAGCGCCCCGAGGCCAAGCTCAGAGAGAACCTATGAAGTTTGAAAACAAACTTTCAGAACTACCATGCCTGGGTCTCATCTCCATGGCCGCAGGTCAGCTCAGCGGATGCCGGTCCCCATTCCATCATGCCAGTTTGTTGCTATCATAAATACGCACATGGAGGTTGAACTGAATTGCTTTCTTGTTATTGAAATTGACAAACACGCAGCACAGTGCACACATCATAAGCATACCATGGCACGAATTTTCACAAGCTGAACACGCAAAGTGAAGCAGTGTCCATATCAAAATATACAGTGTGCCCACACCCCAGCACTGCTGAACTTCCTCCATGTCTCCTTCCAAGTCACAACCACGCCGCTCCCCACCGAGGGCAAGTGCAGCTCTAACATCTCAGAGTCTACGTTTCTAGTTTGATTTTTTAGATTAAATTCATCAAGTGTTTCCCACTATGTAGACCCAATTTTTGAGTTCATCAGGTCTCTTCCCACCTTCTGAAGGTAGTACTATAAAATTAGCTGAACAGGAGTTGAAGAAAAGCAACCACAGTAAATTCTGATACAATGCAAGAGGCATATGCCCTACTCCCAGCCTGGTGTTGCCTCAAGATCAAATTCTGACAAAGACCATCATTTAAAAAAAAAAAATCTACAAACAATAAATTGCTGGAAAGGGTGTGGAGAAAAGGGAACCCTCCTACACTGTTGGTGGGAATGTAATTTGATACAGTCACTATACAGAACAGTATGGAGTTTCCTTAAAAACCCAAAAATAGAATGGCCATATGACCCATAATCCCACTCTTGGGCATATACCCAGAGAAGACTTTAATTCAAAAAGATACATGCACCCCAATATTCATTGCAGCACTGTTTACAACAGCCAGGACATGGAAGCAGCCTAAATGTCCATCACCAGAGGAATGGCTAAAGATGTGGCACATATATACATTGGATTATTACTCAGCCATAAAAAGGAATAAAACTGTGCCATTTGCAGAAACATGGATGGACCTGGAGACTGGCACACGGAGTGAGGTAAGTCAGAAAGAGGAAAACTAGTATCACGTAATATCACTTATATGTGAAATCTTGAAAAATGATGCAGATGAACTTATTTGCAAAGCGGACACAGATGCAGAGAACAAACATATGGACACCAAAGGGGACAAAGGATGGGATAAATTGGAAGACTGGGATTACTATGTATAAACTTTAGACAACCAATAAGAACCTACCATAGAGCACAGGCAACTCTACTCAATGTTATGTAGTGACCAAAATGGAAGGAAATCCAGAAAAGGGGATACGTGTATGCATATAGCCGATTCACTTCGCTGTGCAGCAAAAACTAACACAGCATTATAAAGCAACTATACGCCAGTGAAAACTAATAAAAGACAAAATCAAAGTCTGACAGATACAAAAAGAGGCAAAGCTTGCTTGCAATGAACAGCACAGAAAACTAATTTAAATAAGATGATTCAAATATACGCATGACTTCAAGTTTGTAAAATGCCACTTCTTTAAATTGAGATAAAATTCACTTAACGTAAAATTCACCGTTAGCCACTTTTAAAGGCATAATATAGTGGTATGTTCCCAGAATTGTACAATCATCAACACTGTCTAACTGCACAACAGTCCATCACACCGAGAAGAAGCCCCATTTCTGTTAGCAGTCACTCCCAGTTTCCCCATTCCCCCCACCTCTTGGCAACCACCACTCTACTTGTGGTCTCTATGGATAGGCCTACTCTAGACACTTCATGTATATGGAATTGCACAATATGTGGCCTTTTCTGTCTGGCACCTCTCACTTAGCATCATGTTTTCAGGATTCATCCATGGTGTAGCGTGTGTTAGTATCCTGTTCCTTTTTACGGCTGAATAATATTGCGTTGTACAGATACACACCACATTTTTTTTAATCCAGTGATCATTTGGTGAACATTTGGGGTGGTTTCCTCCTTTTGGCTATCGATGCTGCTATGAGCATTCATGCACAAGTTCTTATGCACTTGTTTTCAAAAGGAAACATATGCTTTCAACCCTCTCGGGTGTATACCTGGGAATGAAATTGCTGAGTCATAGGATAACTCTAACATTTTTAAGAAATGCCAGTCTGTCTTACCAAATGGCTATTGCATTCTACATCCCAGGAATGTTTGAAGGCTCCAATTTCTCCACATCCTCACCAACACTTGTTATTTTCCATTGTTATTATTTTAATTATTATTATAGCCACTGTAGTAGGTATAAAGTAGTATCTCATTGTGGCTTTGACTTCCTTCCCTAATGACTAATGATGCTGAGCATCTTTTCATGTTCCTACTTGCCGTTTGTGTATGTACTTTGGAGAAATGTCTGTTCAGATCTTTTGCTTATTTTTATTAATTTTTCTTCCAGCTTTGTTGCAATGTAACTGACATTCAGCCCTGTATACAGCATAGTGATTTCACTTACATGCATCATGAAACGATTATCGCAATAAGTTATTTAACATTTATCATCTCATACAGATACAACCTTAAAGAAATAGAAAAACAAACATTTTGTAATGAGATCTCTTAGGAATTACTCTCTTAATGATTTTCATATATGACATACAGCAGTGTCAATTATATTTATCATGTTGTACATTACATTCTTACTGCTTATTTTTCTTATGAGTAGAAGTTTGTACCTTTTGACTGCCTTCATCCAGCTCCCTCCCCTTCACCTTCTACCTATGGTGACTACCAATCTGACCTCTTTTTCTATGAGTGTTTGTTTGTTTGAGTGTTGTTTCTGTGAGTGTTGTTTATTTTTGAATTATAATTGACCCACAACATTGCGAGTTCCTGTTACACAACATAATGGTTTGGTATTTCTATACATTTCAAAGTGATCACCATGTTGTCTAGTTATAGTATGTCACTGTATGGATACTATTTTGACTGTATTCCCACTGGACATTTCATACAGGTGACTCGTGTATTTGGAACTGTAACTTTATACCCCTTCATCTCCATCACCTATTTTCCCTTTGCTTATTTTTAAATTGGATTGTTTGTCTTTATATTGTTAAGTTATAAATATTGCTTATATACTAGACCCTTATCAGAGACAAGATTTGCAAACATGTTCTCCCATTCTGCAGCTGTCTTCTCACCTTCATGGTCGTGTTCTTTGATGAACAAAAGTTGTTAATTTGGCAAAAGTTCAATTTGTCTGTGTATTATTTTCTTGTTTATGCCTTTGGTGTCATATTTAAGAAACCAATTCCTACTCCACAATCATGAAGATTCATACCCATATTTTCTGCTAAGAGTTTTATATCTTTGTAAAATATCATTTTATTAAATCCTGTTTTGCTTTATGTAAGACAACTATCATATCAAAGCTCTCTTATTATGAGTTACAAAAACATAAAGAAAACATGCAAAATATACTTTAGTTTTATCTTCCACAGCAGAAGAGTTTAAAACATAGTCACTGGGGTCCAATCCTGGATGCAACATGTCCAAGAAGCGCCTTTGAAAAACCCATGTGTCTTGATTTAGAATGACTCTTTTAAGTTATATATGTGGCCTATATATTTTTCTACAATTATCTATATGTTCAAATCTATGTAAATATAATACACAGTTTTACTACTAGAACAGTTACAGGAGACAGGGATCAAGACCATCCGCAAGAAAAAGAAATGCAAAAAAGCAAAATGGCTGTCTGACGAGGCCTTACAAATAGCTGTGAAAAGAAGGGAAGCAAAAAGCAAAGGAGGAAAGGAAAGATATATTCATCTGAATGCAGAGTTCCAAAGAATAGCAAGGAGAGATAAGAAAGCCTTCCTCAGGGATCAGTGCAGAGAAACAAAAGGAAAACAACAGAATGGGAAAGACTAGGGATCTCTTCAAGAAAATCAGAGACACCAAGGGAACATTTCATGCAAAGATGAGCTCGATAAAGGATAGAAATGGTATGGACCTAACAGAAGCAGCAGATATTAAGAAGAGGTGGCAGGAATACACAGAAGAACTGTACAAAAAAGATCTTCACGACCCAGATAATCACGATGGTGTGACCACTCACCTAGAGCCAGACATCCTGGAATGTGAAGTCAAGCGGGCCTTAGGAAGCATCACTACGAACAAAGCTAGTGGAGGTGATGGAATTCCAGTTGAGCTATTTCAAATCCTGAAAGATGATGCTGTGAAAGTGCTGCACTCAATATGCCACCAATTTGGAAAACTCACAATGGCCACAGGACTGGAAAAGGTCAGTTTTCATTCCAATTCCAAAGAAAGGCAATGCCAAAGACTGCTCAAACTACCGCACAATTGCACTCATCTCACATGCTAGTAAAGTGATGTTTAACATTCTCCAAGCCAGGCTTCAGCAATACATGAACCGTGAACTTCCAGATGTTCAGCTGGTTTTAGAAAAGGCAGAGGAACCAGAGATCAAATTGCCAACATCCGCTGGATCATCAAAAAAGCAAGAGAGTTCCAGAAAAACATCTATTTCTGCTTTATTGTCTATGCCAAAGCCTTTGACTGCATGGATCACAACAAACTGGAAAATTCTGAAAGAGATGGGAATACCAGACCACCTGACCTGCCTCTTGAGAAACCTGTATGCAGGTCAGGAAGCAACAGTTAGAACTGGACATGGAACAACAGACTGGTTCCAAACAGGAAAAGGAGTACATCAAGGCTGTATATTGTCACCCTGCTAATTTAAGTTATATGCAGAGTACATCATGAGAAACGCTGGGCTGGAGGAAGCACAAGCTGGACTCAAGATTGCCAGGAGAAATATCAATAACCTCAGATATGCAGATGACACCATCCTTATGGCAGAAAGTGAAGAAAAACTAAAGAGCCTCTTGATGAAAGTGAAAGAGAGTGAAAAAGTTGGCTTAAAGCTCAACATCCAGAAAACGAAGATCATGGCATCTGGTCCCATCACTTCATGGGAAATAGATGGGGAAACAGTGGAAACAGTGGCTGACTTTATTTTTCTGGATTCCAAAATCACTGCAGATGGTGATTGCAGCCATGAAATTAAAAGATACTTACTCCTTGGAAGGAAAGTTATGACCAACCTAGACAGCATATTAAACAGCAGAGACAGTACTTTGTCAACAAAGGTCTGTCTCGTCAAGGCTATGGTTTTCCCAGTGGTCTTGTATGGATGTGAGAGTTGGACTGTGAAGAAAGCTGAGCACCGAAGAATCGATGCTTTTGAACTATGGTGTTGGAGAAGACTCTTGAGAGTCCCTTGGACTGCAAGGAGATCCAACCAATCCATCCTAAAGGAGATCAGTCCTGGGTGTTCATTGGAAGGATTGATGTTGAAGCTGAATCTCCAGTACTTTGGCCACCTGATGTGAAGAGCTGACTCATTTGAAAAGACCCTGATGCTGGAAAAGATCAAGGGCAGGAGGAGAAGGGGACGACAGAGGATGAGATGGTTGGATGGCATCACTGACTCAACGGACATGGGTTTGGGTAAACTCTGGGAGTTGGTGATGGACAGGGAGGCCTGGAGTACTGCAGTTCATGGGGTCGCAAAGAGTCAGATACGACTGAGTGACTGAACTGAACTGAATGTGAGGGGAAAAACAAAAACAGAAAACTGTATAGACTGGTACAATCCCACTAAGCCACAGAAAGCGAAGCGTATGTCAATAGCAGAAGAGCTGTCCACTAACATAAGATTAAAAATATTTTTTAGACTGAGGAAAACCCAATTCAAGTTATATAATCTCTCCAAGCTTCAGTTTTTGCCTCTATAACATGAATAATATGAAGATGATAATACTACCTACCTCACATAGCTTATGTGGATTAAATATAATAATGTATGAAAAGTTATAATAGCATCTGCCACACATAATATGCTTAATGAATGTTCAGTTCAGTTCAGTCAGCACTCAGCTTTCTTTATAATCCAACTCTCACATCCATACATGACCACTGGAAAAACCATAGCCTTGACAAGACAGACCTTTGTTGGCAAAGTAATGTCCCTGCTGTTTAATATGCTGTCTAGTTGGTCATAACCTTTCTTCCAAGGAGCAAGCGTCTTCTAATTTCATGGCTGCAGTCACCATCTGCAGTGATTTTGGAGCCCCAAAAAATAAAGTCTGTCACTGTTTCCACTGTTTCCCCATCTATTTCCCATGAAGTGATGGGACCAGATGCCATGATCTTAGTTTTCTGAATGTTGAGCTTTACGCCAACTTTTTCACTCTCCTCTTTTACTTTAGTCAAGAGGCTCTTCAGTTCTTCTTCACTTTCTGCCTTAAGGGTGGTGTCATCTGCATATCTGAGGCTATTGATATTTCTCCCTGCAATTTTGATTCCAGCTTGTGCTTCATCCAGTCCAGCATAAGCAGGGTGACAATATACTAGCCTTGATGTACTCCTTTCCCGATTTGGAACAGTCTGTTGTTCCCTGTTTGGGCGCCACCTGCCGAGATCCAGCCTCGGCTGATCCAGGGAGTTCGAAGCGGGGATGGCGTCGGCGAGGATCAGGATACGATAGCTTCAATTAGATATTAATTAGAGATATAAAGAGTAATAGAATAAGGATAGCTCAGTAGGAAAATTCAGTGGAGAAAAGAGGCTGAGTAGCTTGGTTTACGAGGGGGACCAATAAAACTTCAAGACAAGAAGCTTGCACCACTTACGTAGGCCGCAGGCGTCCTTCCGTTCTCCCGAAGGAGAGGAGACACTGAGGCCTCCCCGGTCGGATCTTAGAAGCCCAGGCAAAATTAGTAAGCTTGGTGGGTTCCGCGCTCCAGATGGAGACTCAGCCAGAGTGAGAGAGAGACATGGGGAGACCAGTATTTCAAGAAACTGATCCCAATTCTTTATTTTCCATGGTCTACTTTTATACACTGAGATGTTATGCAAAAGTCACGCGGGGTCAGCAGTCCTGACTTTTGTCAAAGTCAGGTGCTTCATACAAATGTATACAGAGGTCTTAGGGGTGTTACATCATCTTCTGGCCAGGGGGGCCTGCTGACAATTTACGACCCTCTCCTTGTGACAGCGGTCAGTCAATCAGGACACTTATTTCTCCAGGGCTGATTATTCTCAAAACAGATGCCACCCAAATAAAGTTACATTCCTACAGGGTGAGGGTGTAGTGGGTTTTAGTTAAGGAAAGAATTTACTTAGCCTAAGGTCTAACGTGATTAATATCAAAGGTTAATTCTATATATTCATTAATGTGTGTAAGGGCAGGGGATATGGAGACTTAGCAACAAACATTGGCTCAACAAATGAAAAACCCTTCACCAACACAATTTCTAATTAGCCCACTATACTTATAGTTTTCTAACTTCTCTAAAGAACCTGTTTTTAGAGGGTTTAAAGCATCTCGTGCCTCTCACGGTTGGGAGGCTGTGAGCAATCACATGTGGCCGGACGAGCCTGTCAGGCAGGCTAGAGAACCTTCAGAGGAGTTTGTAGGTTAAAACACTCTTGTCACACCCAAGAGTTTTTATTGACTGGAGCTCTAGGTTAACTTCTTCTCCGAAAGAGGTGGTGGGGGACAGCCCCCCGTAAAGTCAGAGGTGTAGGTGAGAGCACAAAGTAGTAAAGTAGGCAGGCTCTGGTTATGGGGTAGATGCTCGAGGAGTTCCAGGGGGACTCCTGAGGCTCAATCCCGCCTTTGTGTATGTCGAGCCTCCTTCCTCATGACCTTTGTCACGGGCGGAGTACCTCACTCTGGCCCCCAACACATGTCCAGTTCTAACTGTTGCTTCCTGACCTGCATACAGATTTCTCAAGAGGCAGGTCAGGTGATCTCGTATTCCCATCTCTTGAAGAATTTTCCACAGTTTGTTGTGATCCACACAGTCAAAGGCTTTGGCGTAGTCCATAAAGCAGAATGAGATGTTTTTCTGGAACTCTCTTGCTTTTTCGATGATCTAACATGTTGGCAATTTGCTCTCTGGTTAGCCAGTATTATTTTTATTATGCTTAATGTACATTAAAATTGTTTTCTAGTAGGGAATTTCCTGGCAGTTCAGTGGTTAGGACTTCACGCTCTCACTGCTGAGGGTCTGGGTTCTATCCCTAAGATCCTGCAAGATCCACAACCTAAAAAAAATTTCTTAATTGTTTTGTAATAATTTTTTTTTTAAATAGCACACTTCCTTTGCAACTCTCTCTGTTCTCTTTTGCCCACAGAAAGGTATAAACTCTATGCAAGCAAATGATGAAATAATTACTTAAGCTGAAGATAAACAAGCTTGGGAGAAATCTGCAGGATTGGAGAGGTACACTGGAAACTTTAGAGTGATTAAAGACAGAGAGATGTTCATTTGTCAGTCTCTTGGATGGACTGTAATTTCTTGTCCACTGGCACTGAGCCTTTTGAGAACTAAGAAGTTAACCTCCCCCAACATACCTGAGCATCTTCCGGACTATTTCCTTGTTTACTGGGAAGGCAGTATAATATATTCCAAAGAGTGAGAATTAGGAATCCTGAGTTTGTGTTCTGACTCTGCCATTAACTCTGGGAGCCTGGAGATCTGCCTCATTTCTCTGGCTTTTGGTATCTGAGAAGGAAAGAAAAAAAAAGGAGGGAGGGAGGAAGGGAAAGAAACTCCCTCTTGATTCTAAAAGTCTGATTACTTGGAAAATTCTACATTTAAAATTTCTTCTCCTTCAACCAGAGCAAGCAGAATTGCTCAAGCCAGTTTTTCAAGCTGCTCGTGCACACTAGTCTTTCTGATAGCACTTCCATTACATTTACTTTGGAAGTAATCCATAGCCCCAAAGATAATCTTCCCTTCTCTGTTTGGCATTTCTACCTAAGAGCCAGGCATCCATACATTTGTAGGGAAGGAGGGCTGAGTCCCAGGCTCACAGATAGGCCTAAATGTTGACTCCCCAAGGACTTCGGGAGAGCAAAGGGGAAGACACGCTGACTCAATGGCCAGGAGGACTCGCTGTGAGCCCAGAGCTCATTCCTGACCAGCCTGAGTTTTAAAAAGGAAACACAAGGCCTCTGGCATTTCACAACAAGCAGAAGGCAACCAAAATAATGCTTCAAAGTTCCTGTGGGGGAAAGAAGTATTCAGGCAATTCATTCACTTATTCCATAAAAATACATTGACAGCCTAAGATTTGCCAAGTCCCAATCTAGGTGCTAGGAATATAGCAGGGAACAAAATCATGTTCCTATACCCACTAACCTTACCTTTTAGTGGGGAAGACAGGCAATAGACAAATAAACAAGTAAATGAATAGGTGTACATGTGTGCATGTAGGCTGGCATCGATGGAGAGCGTGTGCACAAGTGGATGTGTATATTTATGGCTGCATGTATGTGTCAGTAGGTAAGTGCTTTGGAAAAGAAAGGCAGAGAAAGTGACATGGGGAATGGGAGAGAGGTTGGTGCTTTTTTTTTTTTTTTTTGGTCTGTGCGACATGGCATGTAAGGTCTTAGTTCCCTGACAAGGGATCAAACCTATATCCCCTGCAATGAAAGCAAGAGTATTAACCACTGGACCGCCAGGGAAGTTCCCATGTTATTATCTTAAATAGAATGGTCTTCATCGATTAGGTGACGAGTAAACACAGAACCGAAAGATGAGGAACTGAGATATCTGGAGGAACAGCATTCTAGCAGAAAAACAGTGAGTGCCAAGGCCCAGAGGCGAGCACAGGTGAGCTGTCTATGAGGAATCCAGTGAGGATGACTCAGAGAAATGAAGGCAGAGAGCAGCAGGAAGTGAGTGGGATGGGGTCGGGGGAGGCCACATTTAATAGACTTGTTAGACACTGTAAGAACTTCAGCTTTTATCCTGACCAACATGGGGATCCATTGAACAATTCTGAACAGAAGAGACAAGTGACCTGACTTAGGCTTTTAAATGATCCTTGAGCTGCTAAGAATATACCCTAGGAGGGTGGCCGCAGGGACATCAGTTTATTGCCTCTGAGAGGTAATGGGGGCTTAGACAAGAGGGTTTAGCCATGAGGGCTGTGAGAAGGAGTTGGGTTCTGGATGTGTTCTGAAGGAAAGGCCAGGTTGATAGATGCGATGTGGGGAGTAAGAAAAACATTCAAGCGTGGCTACAAAGTTATTGGTCTAAGAATATAGAGGGAAAATCTGTGGGAGGAACAAATTGGAAAGCAGGAGGGTGTGGTGGCTCAGGAGCTCGATTTTGGACATGTTTTTGCAACGAACGTGAGACATCCAAGAAGAGATGAAGATTTAGCTCTGGAATTCAGAGAAAAGGTCCTGGCTAGGGACACAAGTTCAGGAGTCGAAGGTACAGGTGTGACGCAGGTGGGATGTAAACCCTTGAGACTGGATGACGGCCCCTGGGGCATGAATATAAAGAAGTCTGGTGTCTGAGCCCGGGCTCACCAGCAGTAAGAGGACTGGGCGATAAGGAGGAAGCATCTGAGACCGACAGATGCAGCCAGAGTCGCAAGAAGAATGCGAGAGACAGGGTGCCCCAGAAATCAAAAGAACAAAGAACAGAGATCAGTCATGGCAAATGCTGCTGATTCGTCAAGATGAGGACTCGGGACTCATGCGACAATGCGGATGAACCTTGAAAACATTACGGTAAGTAGAAAAAAGCTAGACGCAAAAGGCCACATGCTCTACAGTTCCGTTTATATAAAACGTCCAGAATACACACATCCACGGAGACAGAAAGTAGATTAGTGGTTCCCAGAAGCTGGGGGAGGGAGAGACAGGGGCCACCTACTAATGACTGTGAGGTTTCTTTCGGGAGGGGCTGAAATGTTCTGGGATTAGAAAGTGGCGATGGCCGCACAACTTTGTGAATAAACTTCAAAACCCACTGAACCATTTATATCAAATGAGTGAATATCATGGTATGTGGATTATATCTCCATTTTAAAAATCTTTTAAAAAGAGATGTCAGCGTTAACTGTTGGACTTTGTGACATGTAGGCCAATGGTGACATTGACAAGAGTGGAGGGAAGTATTAGAGTTTAAGAGAGAGAGGGAATAGAAAAATTGGAGCATCATATGAATAACAACTTTAATGGACTGAAACATATCTAATATGTTTAAAACATGAGTTCATAATGAAACTTGAAAAAAAAAAATCATCCCCAAACCCAAATTAGGATGCTAGGGAATCAACTCATTATTCTGAAAGTCAATTTTTAATGATCAAAATTTATCTTGTTTTTCTTATATAAACTGTACCATTGGATATCCAAATAGTAAATGAAGGTAAATTTCTCTTTTAAAACGTGTTTCAGCTAATAAACATATGAAAAAGGAAAGATAAAATTAGAATATCACCTAATATATTTTGAAGCCTCTAATGAGTTAATGGAAATAAGCATTAATCATCAAGAAGGACTAGCATCTTAAGGAGAGAAACAGACTTTTATAAGCCTCCTGATGGAAGAACATACCAGCACCTATGAAGTCGGCCTGGCCCCACACCCCCAACATCAAACCTGAATCTGCAAGGGTCTTTTATTTCCTTTTTAAAATTATTTTTAGCTTTTTAAGAGAAAATAATAATTAAAACAACTGCCGAAAATGCCACTGCCCAAATGTCCCCTGTTAATATTTCTTTTTTTGTTTTTTTTCCCCTTGTTAATATTTCTAATAGAAATAATAATGAAGTGAAAAATAGAAACCTCCCTCCCCACTCCTAGTTCTATTCCCCCTACAACCATTGTTTTTTATTTTTCTGGTAAATAATAACGATGTCATATATTATCAGCATATACATGTTAGAATAAAAATTCATTCACAAAACCATCCTACTGTAACTAACCTGCACCTTACTCTTTATCCTCATAATTACCTTGGCAATCCCTCTCAACAGTGTTACTTTAATGACCACAGGGCACGTTTTTAAAAGTGCTTTGTGGTTTATCACACCTTAGTCTCATTGAAATACATTGAAACAGAATATCGCTACTTTGCGGATAACTGAAACGGACCCAGGGTGAGATTAAAGGACCTGTCCACCAATTTCACTTGAGTTGGAAGCTGAGGCTGGGTTAGACCTGGGTTCCCTTCATTTCCTAAACCACAGCGCCTCCCAGTGGCAATCAGGTGAAATTTTCTGCCCGCAGCCCCAGGGTGGCCATCTTTTTAGTCCTCCAGTTTCCAGGAAATTCTTCATTTGAATGTATAAAGACCATCTCACACCTTAAGACAGGTGTCTTTCTTTTTAATCGAGCTTCTCTGTTTGTGAAATCATTTCTATAATCATTACATTGGGATTTAAAATTCATACTAGAACATTAGGTTGTATATCCTACAATATCTAATATTCCAAGCCTGACAATGCAAAAGAACCAGAAACATTTAAAAATACTCTGTACATTGGAATAAATTTTAAAAATTGATAAAAAAGAACTTTTCTGGGGAATCTATTCCTTCTCTTTCTACATGAAAGGCTGGAACATTTATTATAGTATCTAATATTTATAATATAGAGAATATCTAACATCTATTTTATAATATTTAATATCTATATTACAGAGATATCTACATATATTATCTAATATCTATATTTATAGATATCATATCTATGTTATATAATATTATATACAATTATATATAATATAAATATATAATTATAATGATGTTATAATTATAATTTTTATATATTTTATATATTTTAGCTATATATAATATATATAACCATATATTATATATAATATATTATGTATTATATATAATAATATATTATATATTATTACATTATATATAATATAATAATTATGTTATTATACTAAATATTCATATTAAATATTTATATATTTATTGTATATATTAAATATATTCATATTATTTATAATTAGTTAAATATATTGTATATATAGTATATATAAGTAATACATTACATATATATTATATATATTATATATTATATATATTATTAATATATATAATTAATATATTATATATCTTATATATATTTATTATATATAATTATATATTGTGTAATATATTTATATAATTTATATAATACATAATATATATCATTATATATAGTATATAATATATAATTATTATTTATATATTGTATATATAATATATACTGTATACTAGTATATATATTATATAATATATACATTATATATAATTTATATATATTAGATATATAGATAGCTATAGACATATACAAACAGACATATATAGACTTATAGATATATACAGATAGACTTTCCTGTAGAAAGAGAAGGTACAGATCCCCAGAGAAGTTCCTTGTTATCAGTTTTTAAAATGTAACCCAAGGTGCAGTTCAATTCAGTTCAGTTCAGTCGCTCAGTCATGTCTGACTCTCTGCGACCCCATGAATCACAGCACGCCAGGCCTCCCTGGCGTGCATCACCAACTCCCAGAGTTCACTCAGACTCACATCCATTGAGTCGGTGATGCCATCCAGCCATCTCATCCTCTGTCATCCCCTTCTCCTTCTGTCCCCAATCCCTCCCAGCATCAGAGTCTTTTCCAATGAGTCAACTCTTCACATGAGGTGGCCAAAGTACTGGAGTTTCAGCTTTAGCATCATTCCTTCCAAAGAAATCCCAGGGCTGATCTCCTTCAGAATGGACTGGTTGGATCTCCTTGCAGTCAGTCCAAGGGACTCTGAAGAGTCTTCTGCAACACCACAGTTCAAAAGCATCAATTCTTCAGTGCTCAGCTTTCTTCACAGTCCAACTCTCACATCCATACATGACCAGAGGAAAAACCAAAGCCTTGACTAGACGGACCTTTGTTGGCAAAGTAATGTCTCTGCTTTTGAATATGCAATCTAGGTTGGTCATAACTTTCCTTCCAAGGAGTAAGCGTCTTTTAATTTCATGGCTGCAGTCACCATCCGCAGTGGTTTTGGAGCCCAGAAAAATAAAGTCTGACACTGTTTCCACTGTTTCCCCATCTATTTCCCATGAAGTGATGGGACCGGATGCCATGATCTTCGTTTTCTGAATGTTGAGTTTTAAGCCAACTTTTTCACTCTCCTCTTTCACCTTCATCAAGAGGCTTTTTAGTTCCTCTTCACTTTCTGCCATAAGGGTGGTGTTGAGAGGGTAACAGGCAGGAAGGCCAGGGGTCTCCAAATAGAGGAAATAGCCTGCAAGTGTCAGACATTTTTATCTCTCTTAAGCGGCAGGAGGAAACAAACTAGCAATATTTTTTCCTTCTCTATACAAATTTAAAGGGAGGTTTCTCTTAAAATATTGTGTTGCCATAATGACACCCGGTTTCGCCTGAAGTTAGCTATTCTCGAGTCTAGAGATAACCAATGCCTTTTTCTTATGGAAATGTTTGTCTTAAGCTATGCTAATGTACTATGCCTTTACCCCAAACTCTGTCTCCAAGTCGGTTCCGCCTCTTGGCCCAGAACCTACTTGACAAACCAGTATGGATATTGTTCCCTAATCTATGTAAATGAAACTATTTGTATGGTGGTCTGCCCTTCTTCAAGATTCAAGTTAATCATTTTATGGCCCAGGATAAACCATTTATCCCAAAATGCATCTTATGGGTGAGGGGCCTGGTGCCATTCTGAATTTTAAGATATTCCTTTCTTTCATTAACAGACTGCTAGTGACTATATAACATCCAGCTAAAGACTAGCAGGGGGGTACTCTTTCTGCCCCCTTCTGATGCCTATGTCAGAAGCTTTCTCTATCTCCTTTATACTTCAATAAAACTTTATTACACAAAAGCTCTGAGCGATCAAGCCTCGTCTCTGGCCCCGGATTGAATTCTTCTCCTCCGGGGGCCAAGAATCCTGGTGTATTCGCGTGATTCAACAACAACCTTTCAGTGTCATCTGCATATCTGAGGTTATTGATATTTCTCCCGGCAATCTTGATTCCAGCTTGTGCTTCTTCCAGCCCAGTGTTTCTCATGATGTACTCTGCATATAAGTTAAATAAGCAGGGTGACAATATACAGCCTTGACGTACTCCTTTTCCTATTTGGAACCAGTCTGTTGTTCCATGTCTAGTTCTAACTGTGCATCTTTAAATGTTTGTGGTTCTTCTGCATTGGCAGGCGGATTCTGGGATGATCATGAACACTCTGCTATATTTAAAATGGATAACCAACAAGAACCTACTGTATAGCACAGGGAACTCTGCTCAATGTTACGTGGCAGCCTGGATGGGAGGGGAGTCTGGGGGAGATTGGATACATGTAAACATATGGCTGAGTCCCTTAGCTGTTCACCTGAAACTACCCCAACACTCTTAATCGACTGTACTCCGACACACAATAAAAAGCTTTTTTACAATGTCTGTGGTTCCTCATCTCTTAGGGGCACATGGACACTTTTGAGAATCTGATGAAGGCCACCCATTCTGTCCTGAGACAAAAGCACAGACACACAAACCCTGCTTTTAATCCTGGAGCGGTCACAGAGTTTCTAACGGCCCTCCACAGGCCCCAGGTGAAAAACCACTGCAATCATGATTTCCTCTTCCAAGTTTTCTACAGCCAGGCATATCTACTTTTTAATGTGTCACAATATGCTTTTAATTCACTCTAACTTTTAACATATCAGCCAAACCTTCTCAGCCTGACTGCATATTTATAGATATCACAATATAAACTATCTCAGGCAACCAGAACACCCTAAAATATTTTGTTTCAAATGTTTTTAAAAGTACAGAATTAAATTTCAATTTCCATTGAAATATTCAACAACGAAAAAAGCTATTGAAATTAATGTCTGACCTAGATTACTCAGTGATAACCTGATGCTCAGTCCTTACACTGAAAAGCAAACCAAACAAAAATCTAGGCTTTGATTATGGTGGGGAGGGAAGGGGACTAGAATTCACCACATCAATTAATCAGTAACTTCAGAAATAAAATTACCCTCAGGGGCAGAGAAAGTTTACTCTATTGGCTTTGGGTGGTAAAAACCCCCCTGAAGAAAATCTTCCTTCTATCACCTTGAATCCTCCACTCTAGTTAACTGGGTCCTTTTTCTGAGGTGTCCTAGGACGTCACCCTTCAAAGGCTCAGATTCCCATCGAGATGGAATCTGCATATAGCACCATCAATAAATAACGATGAAGAACTGTATCTCCTTTTTCTTCACACGGTTAAAACTACCTGTAATTTTCCTTTTCCACAGCGACTATCCAACTTTCCGGTCTGTAGGCCACCCCGAACAAGAGGTGTCAGCTGCCTAGAGTGTGAAAAGGCTATTTTCAAGCATTCCAAAAACTGACCCTTTTTTCACTGTTTATAAGGCGAGAAAAAGAGGGAAAGAGGGTAGTAACAATAACATCATTTTCTCACCTCTAAGAGCTTCTCTAAGGCTCTGACCCAGCACCAACCCCAACTTCATCTCCCACAGAATTAACACTTTCTTAAACACGAATCCAGTCCCTCTTGACTGACTCTCTGAGTGTTCAGGGGAAAAAACAGCACAGAGGCCCCTGCAGACATGGAAGGCGGTGGCCAAGCTGAGCCAGACTGGCTGCCCGGTAGAACCAATTCCTCGGAGCCCCACAAAAGGGCCCCCTTCCCGTGTTAGCAGCAAATGTTAAAACAGGTTGGTTCTACCTTCTGAGGTTTTCAGGGGTTTTGGACTTGGAACCGTTTCTCTGACTGGCAGTATTTTGTCATCTGTGGTTATTGTTCTTCTTCTTATTATTAATTCAACAGAACCCCTAGAGCTTAAGGACACAGGACTTATGGGTATGATCCTGATTCAATCCGAAATCACACTTGGCTTTCAAAGGGATGCTATTTACCTCGCTAGGGGCTTTCCTGGTGGCTCAGCTGGTAAAGAATCCAACTGCAATGCAGAAGACCTGGGTTCGATCCCTGGGTTGTGAAGATCCCCTGCAGAAGGGAACGGCTACCCACTCCAGTATTCTGGCCTGGAGAATTCCATGGCCTGTATAGTCCATGGGGTCGCAAAGAGCCAGACACGACCGAGCGACCTTCACTTCACGGGGGACCTATGATAGTGCAACCCTCCCCCCGCCCCCGCTTTCTTCAATTTCTAGATTTAGAACGAGCTCCCTAACCAGATTCTCCCCTAAGAAGCGACTTTCCCCGTAAGAAAAAACCATTTTTTCCCCTTCTGTCGGCCAGCAGAGAGCCAGCATGTCTGCCACATCCGACTGCATTACCATTGCATTTAGAAGGCCATCCAGAAAATATATGCAAGAAAAATGAGTGTAGCTCCGTGCTGGGCTAGCTCCCTGGGAAACTTCTGATTACCTAGCAATATGCACTTGTCCTTGGCTAACAAATGTCTTCGCTTAACATATGTGCCTAGCCTCAGCGCTTTTCAGTCCTGAACTCTGCCGCCCCTTAATCCTCTTGACAGCGTGCATGTGTTCTGGGGCTCACGAGGCACGTGGATGGCAATGTGCTGGGAATTGCAACCCCCAGGGTCCCCGTTCATTCTCCAGACAGGGAAGAGGGTCTGTGGGCAGCCACCAGCGAGAGGTCAGGCTTAGGTTTCCGGGAAAGCTGCCCACGATTCCAGAGACCAGCACTTCGGCAGAGGTACCCCCTCGTTCACGTGCTGTCAGGAGCCATGCTGCGTGTCCCCGACTCAAAAAACAAGCCCATCGACTGTGGCCTATGAAGCGGGAAGAGAACACATTCATCGACTGAGCCCTTCCTATGTCATAGGCACTATCTTAATTGATTTGCCAACATTTTCTCAATGTGGGCAAATTTCTCAATCTCTACAAGCCTGGGCAGTGGAAAGCATTAACCCTGTTTTTTTCAGATGAGAAAACAGACCCAGAGAAGTTCAATGACTTCTCCAGGTGGTGGAGCCAAGCTGGAGTTCTTGTTTGACTTTCTGACTTCAAATGCTCAGATGCAGGCTGTCTTACAGCTACTGCTGAGATACTGCTTTAGTCCAGCAAACAGGAGAACAGAAGAACATTCTTCCTAAGAGCAGTCCAAGAAATGGAACTCAAGAATGTAGCCCCTGCTGACCATCTGAAACTATCACAACATTGTTAATCAGCTATTACTCCAGTATAAAAGTTAAAAAAAAAAGCAACTCCAAAGAGAATCCATATGGTTTTCTATGGAACAAAACACAGAAAAAGAAGGGACTTGCCATCCTCTCCCCTCCTCTCAGCCTGTCCTAACCCTGCCCACCGCCAGGGCACAGGGCCCGGCCCGCCTCCTGCGTCCACCAGGAACACAGCCCTGGGGAGCAGGCCCACTCAGTCGGTACTTAACCACATCCAGCTTTATGTTGCTACTTTCTTTTAACTATCCCTCTGAACTCCTAGTTGTCTTGGTAAGTAGAGAAATACTAAGAAAAAAAAAGTAAGTATATATTGATGGATGAATGAATGAAGAAAATATGGTATGTATATATACATAAATATAGTAGATTACATACAAATACCCATACAATAGAGTATTTTTCAGCCAGAATAAAGAACATCTTGCTGTTTGAGACATGTATGGAACTTGAGGGCACTACGCAAAGTGAAATATCAGACACAGAAAGACAAATATTGTATGATCTCACTATATGTGGTATCTAAAAAAAATTAAAAGCAAAATTATGCATACAGAAGACAGACTGATTGTTGCCAGAGGCAAGGTGTGCAGGTGAGACGAGGTGAAGAGCGTCAAAGAGTACAGACTTCCAGTTTTGGGTAGCTTCTCCAGGGTATCTTCCCAACCCAGGGATTGAACCCAGGTCTCCTGCACTGTAGGCAGATTCTTTACCATCTGAGCCACACCAGGGAAGCCCACATACTACTGTAGAAAAAGAATATGGACCTACTGTGTAACAAGGGAAAGTGTAGTCAGTACTCTGTAATGACCCATATGGGAAAAGAATCTAAAACAGAGCGGATGTGGGAATTCCCTGGTGGTCCGTGGTTAGGACTCCATGCTGTCCCTGCTGGGGGCCCAGGCTCAGCCCCTGCTCAGTGAACCAGTGATTGTGCAAACTGCACAGCACGGCCCGAAGAAAAAGAAAGAAAAGAAAAAAGAGCGGAGACTCATTCCCTTTGCTGCGTAGCAGAAACTAGCACAACATTGTAAATCAACTATACTCCAATAAAAATTAATTTAAAAACACTCATGTTTAATTAACCATTTCCTTGGGTCTTCATTTCATGATGGTTCTCTTGTGTCACATAATAAATAAATGTGTGTACTTTTCTCCCGTCAATCTTCAGCAGTTTAATCTTCAGGCCCAGCCATGGACCCTACAAAGGTTGAGGAAAATGTCTTCCTCCCCTACAGCAAGGAGCATATTAAAAGATCAAAGTACCAGAACGCGATGCTTTGCCATCATGGCAGAGTTCCGATGTGGTTTATTAGTGTTCTCATCCCGGAACTGTCAGATCAAGATTGTTTGGTCAATTAATTCTAAGCAAAAACAAACTGCTTATTTGTTGGAAGAATGCTACTGAGTCCTTACCAGTTTGTTGCTTATATTTTTGGCTTAAAGTTAAAAGTCAAGGGCCTTCCCAGGCAGTCCAGTGGTTAAGACTCAGTGTTTCCACTGCAGGGGGTGAGGGTTTGATTCCTGGTCAGGGAACTAAGATCCCACGTGCCACATGGTGTGGCCAAAAAAATTTTTTTTCAACAAAAAACAAAGTTAAAAGTCAAGTATTTTAGTGTACATACATCTGATGGTGATGGTTTTCAATAAAACTGGATTTGAAAGCTGGATAGAAGATCTGTGTTTTTCCTTCAGCTTTCAAAATGCTCTTTCACCCCATCCGCACGGTGGAGGACATCCGACCCTCCAGCAGAAGGCCTGGCCGTACCACGAGACCGCACGAGCAGCTGGCTTCGCTCTGCTCAGGCCTGTGAAGTACATAGGTCTAGTACTGCTGCTGCTGCTAAGTCGCTTCAGTCGTGTCCGGCTCTGTGCGACCCCATAGACGGCAGCCCACCAGGCTCCCCCGTCCCTGGGATTCTCCAGGCAAGAACACTGGAGTGCGTTGCCATTTCCTCCTCCAGTGCAGGAAAGTGAAAAGAGAAAGTGAAGTCGAGCAACCCCATGAACTGCAGCCTACCAGACTCCTCCATCCATGGGGTTTTCCAGGCAAGAGTACTGGAGTGGGGTGCCATTGCCGTGTGAGCCTAACCCATACTTCATAAAAGGTCAGTTTTCGCCTGTTTCACAATGTTACTACATTTACCCTCTGCCCGTCTTAAGGATGACATAAACTCTTGGCTTTGCCTCTGAAACCTCTTTGGCATTACCCATCTCCAGTCTGAAGGACAAAAATCCCAAGACTGCTCTTTTTATTTTAAGTCAATGATACATTTTCAAAAGACCTTTCCAGCTCACACCAGGAAAGATCTCTGCTATTCCAAACACTTTAAAAATTAGTCAGCTTCTTTTGGGGGAAGAAAAGACTCCTTGCTTATTCTGAGAAGGCATGCCAAAATATGACACTGAGATTATCTGTCAGTTCAGTTCAGCTGATGTATTTCTGTCGATTGCAAACTACACGGTTCATTTCTCTGACGCGATATGCCTTTCATCAGATCTCTTGGCGGCTTTCTATAGAGGATGTACCACAGTCCTCAGGGACTCACTGACTTAAAAAAAATGGAGATTTTTTATTCACATATTCTATTATAGTATAAACTGTAATGGACATCTTTTTCCTCCCAAGCCCTTGTTTTCTGCATGTTTCTTTAAATGCAGGAATCTGTAGAAAGCAGAAAGTGTCTGCACAGTAATGTTTCACCCAATTCATCATATTTCCACTACCTGTGCTAAACCATGAGGCAATTTAGCTCAGAATCTATGGAATGGTTGGAAACTGTGAATGTTCTCCTGGGTTTCATTACTGAAGAATAAAGGGCCATCAAAGGAAAACAAAGATGGGGGAAAATATCTCTGAGTAACAAAAACACTTTCTATATGAAAACATCCATCAATAAGAAATAAATGACTTTAAAATATTTACAAATAAGATGCCCCAACTTTCCCCCAAGTCCCTTAAAATTAAGTTACTTCTGTGATGAAGCAGGTCCACCTACATTATTTTCCAGTATTAAATATTATACAAATACACGTGCTAAAATACTCTTTAACAACAACAACAAAGACTTAGAAATGTCTGAAACATTAAAGGACCATTAATAAATTACTTTTCCAAACTATATATAGCTCTTTTAAGAAGTAACTTTGCCAGCTTTTACTCTGAAAGATTTTACATAAAAATAACAATACAGTATTTTTTGTAGCCAGAAGGATATTTATACCATATGATATTTTTAATATCACTCTTTACTTCACCTCCATTATTTTTTTTGGCTTCTATTTATCAGCAGTCTAAAATAAAAACACGAATATACAGAGTTTACACAAAATGAGATACTATTTGGTGATCATATTTTAACATTACCTTTCTACACCATTTGCCTCTGGATTTCCCATAAAAAATCTTTTGCTTTGAAAATCTTCGTCTTTGCCAAAATACAGTTTCTAGAGCTTTGAGACGCTGTCACGCTAATACAATCGCGAAATGAAATGGCACGGAGAAGCTGGGGGATACGGGAGAGTAGGTATCAGGACCAGATCCTGTTACGTTTCAGGACCAGATCATTGTTTCTAGGAGGTAATCCATACATGTTTAATTATTTCAGTGTTCTTGAGCAATGTAAAAAGAACCATTCCTAACCCAGTTCAACCTCTTGTCACAGGAGTAGCATTAATTTTACTGTGCAAGAGACACTGGTTACTCTGTTATCTTTTGGGTTAATGCTTATTGAACGGCAGAGTACAATTTATGTCTTTCTCTTTGATAATGAACACCCAGTTCCCTTCATGGCTCGGAACAGGTAATATCCCTTAAATTCAAGGCTGTAGACAACATACAGATGAGTGAATGGCTTTTCATACTGTGACAGTTAATCTTCATTAAATTATAGTGTTTCAGTAATTCAGAGTGATTTTAATGATCCTGTTTGACATCAATGCCTGTGTTACAAGTGCACTTCAATGGGAAAAGAATTTCCTAAAACTTCAGCCTTCAGGCTAAATGAGTTCAGGTTTAGAAAAATCATTTGTAGATCATGTTTATTCTTCCACAAATCACAAAATGAGCAGTATCCACAAGAAAGGCTCCCAATAAATCATATGGCATTTTTGTCTAAGGTAGAACACATTTCAAAAACCCAAAGTGAATTAATATATAAACAGAAAAACTAAAGCATTGAACCCTTAAAGTATGTAACACTATGGTTTTACCTCAAAGCAGGAGTTTATAATGAATATAAGTAATTGATTCCTAAACCTATTTCTGTGCAAATACAAACCATAGAAGTTCAACAAATTTCAGAAAGGAGGGAGCTAAAATTCATAAAATAAATTAAATTCACATGTATAAATGATCATATTAAAAGTGCTAAAAAATAAATATTAATGAAATAATAGCAAAAAGACAAAAAAAAAAGCCTGTAATAAACCCCAGAAAAAGGGTAACAGAAGAGAAGAAATAAAAAGAATCTATAGGCTCTATTATCTCTGCTTTATACATTTTCATAACTATTTAGAGGGTCAAGAAAAAAACCTTTCATCTTTCAGACTTGACACAGCAATATAGGACTTACTGAAACTTTTCTTACAGTGTTGGCTAAGGAAATAATTCCATTCTCAGGGCAGAAGACCTAAATAGTGTTTTGTCCAGAGAAGACATACATATCCAACAGGCACGTGAAAATATGCTCAACATTGCTCATTATAAGACCCATGCAAATCACAGCTACAAAAAAGAACTACTTCACACCAGACCCGATGGGCAGAATCAAAAAGTTTAGAAACAACAAATGCTGGATAGAACATGGAGAAAAGGGAACCTACACAGACTCTTGGGTGTCTGAGCACGTGCATGCGTGCTAAGTCGCTCCAGTGCTGTCGGCCTCTTTGGAAACACGTGGACTGTAGCTTGCCAGGCTCCGCTGTCCATGAGATTTTCCAGGCAAGAATACTGAAGGGGGATGTCACGCCCTCCTTCAGGGCATCCTCTGGGCCAAGGGGTCAAACCTGCATCTCTTATGTCTTGTACATTGGTAGCTAGGTTCTTTATCAGTATCGCCACCTGGGAAGGGCCTGTTTAAGCAGCTTCCACGCTTATTCACAAACCCAGAACGCCACTTTCCGTCAGGGTGCCTTTGCCTAGCAAACCTGAGTTGTGTCTGAAGCACTGCTGCCGCCTTGTGGACAGATTTTGTAACAACACCTTGAGACCCCTGCCTAAGGGCACTTCACGCAAGCCAGTCGCCCAGGGCTGCCCATGAAATCTACCCTTAGACATGCCCTGGGGTGAGCTTTTACGGTGATCCACTACTTAGAATCTGCCTGCGAAAGTTGGGAACATGGGTTCGATCCCTTCCCGAGGAGGATCCCTCACGCCTCCGGACGAAAAAGCCTTTAAGCCACAACTACTGATCCCTCAATCTGCAAGAATTTAAGACCGCCAGCTCGGAACCAGGGTTAGCCAGCAAAAGATACCGCTGCAAAGAAAAGCCCAAAGGACCACAGCTCCGCTCTGCGCATCTAGAGAAGGCCGGCGAGCAACAATAAAAACCCACGACCACTACGAATAAAAATAAACAAAAAATCTTCACTAAAAGACGAAAAGACCTGGGATAGTCGTTCACAGCAGGAATCAAATCAGGGCCGCCCCTCCACAAGTCAGTTTCAATCGGGACGTATTTTTCCCACCCTGTATGAAAGGAACATAACCAGGAGAAACTGCTTCACGTGGCTGTATGCCGGCAAAGCCATCCTCACATACACCCAGGAATCACTGCACACCACTCCCAGTGGCGCGCGTCAGGAAGGCTGCGCACCAGAAATCCAGGAGAAATCTCAAAGGAGAAAAAGAACCCCCGACAATTCCGGGGGGAATGTAAACTACCACCGCCGGCTTTTCTTTAGAATCGCCCCAGCTTCCTGGGACACCGCCGTCCGCATGGAGGTTTGGCTGGAGTTCAAATGACTCTTGCGGGTGGAGGGTCACGTGGAAGTGCCAGTGACAAACTTGTGGTGTCTCTGTAAGCACATGCCACCCCCAGGAACACGCCTGGCCCTCAGGCTCACGGTGCCTAGGGAACCTGCCTTGGGATTGGGGAAGTGCTGCCGCCTTGTGGGCACGTTCTGTAACTACAACTAGAAACACCCGCCTTAGGGCACTTCAGACTGGCTAGTCCCCACCGGGCCACAGATAAAATCCACTCTTTAGAAACGGCCTGGAGTGGCCTTTTCCGGTGATCCACGATTTAAAGTCTGCCCGACAAACTTGACGTCCCTTCCCCAGGAAGAACCCACACACCTCGGGGCAAGAGAGCCCCTGAACCACAACTACTGATCCCTCGCTCCACAACAGCTGAAGCCCGCCGCCAGCCAAGGGCCGGAACTCCGGAACTCCACAGCAAAAGAAGCCACGGCAATACCAAGCTCAAAAAGACTGTAGCCCCGCTCTGAGCATCTCGAGAAGGGCGGTATGCACCAAAAAGACTCGGGACAACCAGGAGGAAAAATAAAGAAATAAACTAAAAATCTTTACTAAAAGAAGAAGAGCCCCAGGTAGTCATTCACAACAGGATTCAAAAAAGGGCCACCCCTCCACAAGCCAGTTACAATCAGGACATTTTCCCCCACCCTCTATACAAAGGAACATAATCTGGAAAAACTGCTTCATGAGCCTATATGACAGCAATGCCATGCACACAGACACCCAGGAATCACAGCACACCACTCCCAGTGGCACACAGCAGGATGGCTTCACACCAGAATTCCTTGAGAGATCTACTAGAAAACACAACCTCCGACACTTCTGGGGGGAATGTAAACTACCACAACGGGATGGAGAACACCGTGGACGCTTCTTAAATACCAATGAACTGAGGGACCAGACGATCGAGCAACCCCACTCCTGCACCAGCATTGGCAGGAAACAGTCATTCAAAAAGCCTCACGCATTTTGATGCTCACTGCAGCACCCTTCAAAAGAGCCGAGGTGACCAGGGAACCAAAAGTCCATCCAAAGATGAATGGAGAAAGCAGATGTGGTACAAAACATAGTGAGATAGTGCCCAGGCTTTAAAAAAGATCTCATGACACACGCAGAAACAAGGACGGACCTACGGATGGTCCGAAGAAGTGAAGTCAGACAGACAAGGCTAAATGGCATCTGCCAGCACCTACCTGGCAAGTCTAAAGTGGACACAAGTGAATCAACAGACTGCCACCCATAGAAAAACACCACTGCTGACCAAAGGGAAAGGTGTTGTCCAGAGTAAAGACAGAGGATGCTATATATTTAGATAGATAGATGCACCCTAATAAGTACATAAGCAAGTATATGTACACAGTGTCTGCCTACATATAGATACAGATATAAAAACATGTAGATATACATGTATCTATGAAACAGATATTTAACTCTTACTCTTGTTGCTGTTGTTTAGTCACTCAGTTCTGTGCACCCTTTCACCGACTTCATGGACTATGGGCCCCCAGGCTCCACTGATCATAAGACGTCCCAGGCAAGAATACCGCTGTGGCTTGCTGCTTCCCTCAACAGATCTTTCACCCCAGGGAGCGAACCCGAATCACCTGCCTTTCAGATGGATTCTTTACCAAGAGCCACCAGGCAACCACTGTAGATCACACTGAATTGGAAATAACACTCTGAAATAACATGTATGGGAAAAGAATCCGAGGAAGAATTGATGGATTGAATGGATTTCGCTGTCAGATATGGAAACCACACACAGTACTCTAAATCATGTACATTCCCAGGAATGAAAATCAAATTAAAAAAAAAAAAACAGAAACAAATGCCTATTCTACTTTTTCAGACCTCAGGATCTCGACTCTTTTCACATCACAGCTGTCTGATGGGGGTGGATCCCAAGGCTGGACTGTCCTGGGGCTGATGGAGCCAAGAGGATGCAGCCCCAGGGGCAGGGGGAACACCCTCGGACCAGCAGTGTCTCTGGCCCCTGAAAGTACGCCCCCTCACCATGTCCATGCCGGCTCACTTATGGCCAAACCGAGCCCCCTATACATGGAGCAGTTGACTGTCTCAACTTAACGAGCTGGGAAATTATCCTGGTGTCTAGGTTGCCTGGGTTGTGGTTCCCACTTGCGGGCTTTAACTTTAGAGTCGCCCCAGCCTCCTGGGAACCCCTGTCGGCATGCTGGCTTTGCTGGAGTTCAAATGACTCTCGCGGGTAGAGGGTCACGTGGAAGTGCTAGTTACAAACTTTTGGTGTCTCTGTAAGCACATGCCACCCCCCTGGAAAACGCCTCTCACTCAGCCTCACGATGCCTAGGGAATCTGCCTTGGGATTGGGGAAGTGCTGCCGCCTTGTGGACACTTTCTGTAACTACAACTAGAAACACCCGCCTCGGGCACGACTGAGCGACTTCACTTTCGCTTTTCACTTTCATGCATTGGAGAAGGAAATGGCAACCCACTCCAGTGTTCTTGCCTGGAGAATCCCAGGGACAGAGGAGCCTCGTGGGCTGCCGTCTATGGGGTCGCACAGAGTCGGACACGACTGAAGCGACTTAGCAGCAGCAGCAGCAAGGGCACTTCAGACTCGCCAGTGGCATAGGGCCACAGATACAATCCACTCTTCAGAAGCGTCCTGGGGTGGGGCTTTGCGATGATCCACTGCTTAGAATCTGCCTGCCAAAGTAGGAGACACGGGTTCGATCCCTTCCCCAGGAGAACTCCACAGTCCTCAAGGCAAGAAACCCACTGAGCCTCAATCACTGATGCCTCTCTCCCTAGCAGCTGAAGCCCAACAGGCGACAGCCGGGACTCCGCAGCAAAAGAAGCCACCACAATACCAAGCCCAAAAGGACTGTAGCCCTACTCTGAGCATCCAGAGAAGGCCAGAGTGCACCAAAAAGACCCGGGACGACCAGGAGGAAAAAAAAAAACAACCTAAAATCTTAACTAAGAGAAGAAGAGCCCTGGGGAGGTCATTCACAACAGGATTCAAAACAGGGCCGCCCCTCCACAAGCCAGGTACACTGGGTACAGTTTCCCCCCGCCCTGTATGCAGTGGAATGTAACCTGGAAAAACTGCCTCACTTGGCTGTATGACAGCAATGCCATGCACACACACACCCCAGGAATCACTGCACACCACTCCCAGCGGTGCACAGCAAGACGGTTACACAGAAATACTGAAGAGAATTAATTCAGAGGAAAAAGAACTTCCGACACATCTGGGGGGAATGTAAACTACCACAGCCAGGATGGAGAACACTGCGGACGTTTCTTAAACACGGAAGAACTGAGGGACCCCACTCCTGCACCAGCACCGGCAGGAAACAGTCATTCAAAAAGCCTCAAACATTTTGATGTTCACTGCGGCACCTGTCAAGAGCAGAGGTGAGGAGGGAACCAAAAGTCCATCCAAAGATGAATGGAGAAAGCCGACGTGGTACAAAACATACTGAAATGGTGTTCAAGTTTTAAAAGAAAAGTCTCAGGACACACACAGAAACAAAGACGGACCTACAGATGGTCCGAAGAAGTGAAGTCAGACAGACAAGGCTAAATGGCATCTGCCAGCACCTACCTGGCAAGTCTAAAGTGGACACAAGTGGATCAACAGACTGCCACCCATAGAAAAACATCACTGCCGACCGAAGGGAAAGGTGCTGTCCAGAGCAAAGACAGCGGACGCTATATGCATACAGATGCGCCTTAATATGGACATAAACCTGTATGTACACACTGCCTACATATACATACAGATATAAAAACATAGATATACACGTATCTATGAAACAGATATTTAACTCCCACTCTTGTTGTTGCTGCTGTTGTTTAGTCATCCAGTTCTGTGCACCCTTTCACCGACTCCATGGACTACGGGCCCCCAGGCTCCACTGATCATAAGACGTCCCAGGCAAGAATACCGCTGTGGCTCACCACTTCCCTCAACAGAAGATCTTTCACCCTGGGGATGGAACCTGAATCTCCTGCCTTGCAGATGGATTCTTTACCAAGAGCCACCAGGGAACCACTGTAGATCACACTGAATTGGAAATAACACTCTGAAATAACCCACATGGGAGAAGAATCTGAGAAGGAACTGACGTGTGTATCAGGTGAATGGATTCATGGTGCCGGATGCCAAAAGCAAACACAGTGAGCATGGTAAATCATCTGCACTCCCACAGCGATGAAAATCGAATTTAAAAAAAACGCGGAGAAAATGCCTGTCCTACTCTTTCAGGCCTCAGGACCTCGGCTCTTTTCACATCACGGCAGTCTGATCAGGCTGGATCCCAAGGCTGGACTGTCCTGGGGCTGGCTGGTGGAGCTAAGAGATTGCGGCAGCAGTGGAGAACCCCCAAGGACCAGCAGTGTCTCCTGCCCCTGGAAGGCACCCCCATCACCGTGTCCATGCAGGTTTACTTATGGCCACACTGAGCTCCCTGCACAAGGAGCGGTCGACTGTCTCATTAAGGACTCGGGAAAATTGGCCTGGTGTCCAGATTGCCTGGGTTGTGGTTCCTACTTGCTGGCTTTTCTTTAGAGTCGCCCCAGTTTCCTGGGGCACCCCTCATGGCATGGAGGTTTGGCTGGAGTTCAAGTGACTCTTGTGGGTGGAGGGTCACGTGCAAGTGGTAGTGACAAAATTCTGGTGTCTCTGTAATCACATGTCACCTGGGAACAGACTCACAGTGCCCGGCGAACGTGCCTTGGCAATAGGCAGGTGCTGCCTCCTTGTGGACACGTTCTGTAACTACAACTAGAAACCCCCTGCCTAAGGGCACTTCAGACTTGCCACTCCAACAGGGCCACAGATAAAATCCACTCTTTAAAAATGCCTTGGGGTGGCCTTTTCCCAGTGATCCACTGCTTAGAATCTACCTGCCAAAGTAGGAAACACGGGCTCGATCCCTTGTCCAGGAGGATCCCCATGCCTCAAGGCAAGAAGCCCTGGGGCCTCAATTACTGATGCCTCTCTCCCCAGCAGCTGAAGCCCGCTAGCTGAGAGCCAGGACTCCGCAGCAAAAGAAGCCATCACAATACCAACCCCAAAAGGACCGTAGCCCAGCTCTGAGCATCTAGAGAAGGGTGGTGTGCACCAAAAAGACCCAGGACAACCAGGAGGAAAAATAAAGAAATAAACTAAAAATCTTTACTAAAAGAAGAGCCCTGGGATAATCATTCACAACAAGATTCAAAACAGGGCCGCCCCTCCACAAGCCAGTTACAATCGGGACATTTTTCCCCATTCTGTATGCAAAGGAACATAACCCGGAAAAACTGCTTCACGTGGCTGTATGACAGGAATGCCATCCACATGTACACCCAGGAATCACTGCACACCACTGCCAGTGGCATCCGTCAAGACGGCTACACACCAGAAATCCTGGAGACATCTCAGAGAACAAAGAACCTCCGACACGTCTAGGGGGAATGGAAACTACCACACCGGGATGGACAGCGCCCTGGGCATTTCTTAAACAGAGTGAAGATGAAGGCTGCTGTACATAGATACAAGCGAACACATACACATATAAAATGGTACAGGCTAGCACTTTCTTGCTAACTCTAAAGTGGACACAAATGTATCAAGGTACCTTACTCAAACAGACTTGCACCCCTATAAAAAAAACACTACTGCCTACCAGAGGTAAAGTTTGTGTCCAAAGTAAAGAAGGACAGTGCTATTTCTAAATACACACTAATATGTATATATGCAGGAGAAGGCGATGGCACCCCACTCCAGTACTCTTGCCTGGAAAATCCCATGGACGGAGGAGCCTGGTGGTGCAGTCCATGGTGTCTCGAAGAGTAGGACACGACTGAGCAACTTCACTTTCACTTTTCACTTTCATGCATTGGAGAAGGAAATGGCAACCCACTCCAGTGTTCTTGCCTGGGGAATCCCAGGGACGGGGGAGCCTGGTGGGCTGCCGTCTATGGGGTCGCACAGAGTCGGACACGACTGAAGCGACTTAGCAGCAGCAGCATGTATATATATATGCATGTTTATGTACATATATTTCTATGTGAGGTATGTGGCAGACGGGCTCCAGGTTGAACGTTTATAATCAGCCAGGCTCCTCTTTGGCTTCCCTAGTGGCCCAGATGGTATAGTATCTGCCCTCAATGGGGAAGACCTGGGTGTGATCCATGGATTGGGAAGATCCCCTGGAGATACTGGCATGACAACCCACTCCAGCATTCTTGCCTGGAGAATCCCCTTGGACAGAGGAGCCTGGCGGCCACAGTTCCTAAGGTCACGAAGTGTCCAGCACAACTGAACAACCAAGCACACCCAGCAGAGGCTCCTCTTTGCATTTCCTGAGGCTGGAGACAGGCGGGCTCCCGGTTCTAAATTCACCATCAAACAGCCTCCTCCCAGAAACCGTCACTTCAAGATCCATCGTGGCTCAGGGGTGCATGGGCACCCCAGGGGCGGGTCCCAGGTTAGATCACGTGTGATAATAGAAACCAGATCATTGGCCTGAAGGAAGACACAGACCTGGAAGTACTGACCTATATAAATGACTTAACGGCCTCTTTACTGAGCTCCTCCTCACTGGTGGTACACACACACACACACACACACACACACACTCCCTTTCTCCAGGCATGTGCATCTCTGCATTGCTTCCATCTCAACTAAACAAACTATTTCTCTATGCGGTCTCCCACTTGTTGTGCTATATCTGTAATAATAAACTTTCTGTACGTGCCTTTAAAGCTTTTGCCTCGGTGATAAATGCATTTTTAACTGGTGGTAAAGATCCAGGGAAAATTAGATTCTAGCCTCTAGCCTTTGCTGGTTTGGTGGCTAGGATTCCTGGTTTTCATGCAGGCTACCCAGATTCTTCCTGGGCATGGAATTAAGATCTCATTTCATGCCACTGCTCACTGCTGCCTGGCCAAGATCATATGTATATATCATATGTATATATAGACACACACACATATATAAGCATATAAATATATATGTATCTATTAAACAGATATTTAAACAAGACCTATTGTTGTTGGTGAGGTTGGTGTTGTTCTTATTTAGTTACCAAGTACTGTGGACTCTTTTTACGACTCCATGGATTATAGGCCCCCAGGCTCCACTGACCATAAGATTTCCCAGGCAAGAATACTGGAGTGGGTTGCAATTTCCCTCGTCAGGTGACCTTTCCACTTAGGGATCGAACCAGAATCTCCTGCCTTGCAGATGGATTCTTTACCCCTGAGCCATCAGTGGTAGTGGAGGCTAGTCTAGATCACACTGAATTTGAAATAACACTCTGAAACAACCTGTATGAGAGAGGAATCTGAGAAGGAACACATGTATGTATCAGTGTAACAGACTCACGTTGACATACACCGAACACAAACACAGCACTGTAAATCATCTACACTCCCACACAATATATAAATCAAATTTAAAAAATAATGGATGAAATGCCTACTATACTCTTTTCAACCCTCAGGGACCTAGGCTCTTTTCACATCACAGCAGTCTGCAGTCTGATCAGGCTGGATCCCAAGGCTGGACTGTCCTGGGGCCTGTGGAGCTAAGAGATTGCAGCAGCAGCGGGGAACCCCCTACGACCAGGAGTATCTCCTGCCCCTGGAAGGCACCCCCATCACCATGTCCATGCAGGCTTACTTATGGCCAAACTGAGCCCCCTGTGCAAGGGTTGGTGGATTCTCTTGGCTTAAAGAACCTGGAAAATTCCCCTGGTGTCCAGGTCTCCTGCGGTTGCGATTCCCACGTTCAGCTTTCCTTTATAGGAGTCACCCCAACTACCTGAGACAGCACTCTGCATGGACGTTTGGCTAGAGTTCAAATTACTCTTGCGGGAGAAGGGTAAGTGGGAAGTGGTATAGAGAGACAAACTTCTGGGGTCTTTTCCAGCGCACACCACCCTCGTTTACAAACTCCAGAAGACATCCTTCCCTCAGGATCCCGGTGCCTAGGGAACCTGATACACTGTTGGAGAAGTGCTGCCGCCTTGAGGACACATCCTGTAACTACAACTTGAAACCTCCGCCTAAGGACACTTCATATTCCGCAGGCTGGCAAAGCGGCAAATAAAACCTACCCTATAGAAATGCCCTTGATAGGCTTTGCTGGTGGTCTAGTGTTTACAATCTGCTTGCCAATGTAGAAGACACTAGTTCGATCCTTTCCCCAGGACAATCCCACATGCCTGGGGGCAAGTAAGCCCTTGAGCCACAACTACTGATCCCTGGGTCAGCAACAGCTGAAAACACCAGCCTAGAGCTGGGGCTTCACAGCAAGAGAAACCACCTCAATGACAAGCCCAAAAGGACCTCAGTCCCTTCTCCGCATCTAGAGTAGGTCAGCATGAAGCAATGAAGACCAAGGACAACCAGTAATATAAATAAATTAAATAAATATTTAATAAAAGCAAAAGACTCTTCCTCTGTCCATGGAATTCTCCAGGCCAGAATACTGCAGTGGGTAGCTGTTCTCTTCTCCAGGGGATCTTCCTGACCCAAGGATAGAAACCAGCTCTCCTGCATTGCAGGCAGATTCTTTACCCAGCTGAGCCACCAGGGAAGCCCAAGAACACTGGCGTAGGTAGCCTATCCCTTCTCCAGCAGATCTTCCTGACCCGGGATTCAAACCAGGATCTCCTGCATTGCATGCAGATTCTTTACCAGCTGAGCTACCACGGAAGCCCAAATAAATAAACGAATCTTTATGAAAAGCAGAAGAGTCCTGGGGTAGTCAGTCACAACAGGATTCAAAACAGGGCAAACCCTCCAGCAGCCAGTGTAATTGGGACATTTTACCCATGCTTTATAGAAAGAAAGTAACCAGAAAAAGCTCCTTGACATCGCTATATCAGAGCAATGCCATCCACAAACACACCTAAAGAATCACTTCACACCAGCCCCAATGGCCAGCATCAAGAGGGCTACATACCATAAATCTGGAAGAGAACTTGGGGAAAGAAGAACCACCCACACATCTGGGGGAGAGGTAAACTGCCACAGCCAGGATGGAGAACACCTTGGAGGTTCCTTAAAAACCAAAAAATTCAGATGTTTCAGCAGCCCCACTTCTAGACTAGCATCGGCAGGAAGCAGTCATTCAAAAAGCCTCAAGCACCTTTACATACACTGCAGTGCCCTTCAAAAGAGCCGAGGTGAGGAGGCCACCTAAGGTCCATCCAAAGATGAATGGAGAAAGCAGACGTGGTACCAGAGCATAGTGAAATGGTGCTCAGGCTTTAAAGAACAAGGTCTCAATGCAGACACAGAAAAAAGGATGGACCTACACATGGTCCGAAGAAGAGAAGTCAGACAAGACAAGGCTAAATGTCATCTGCCAGCACTTAACTCACAAGTCTAAAGAAAGCAAGTCAAGTCGCTCAGTCATGTCTGACCCTTTGTGACCCCATGGACTGTAGCCTACCAGGCTCCTCCATCCATGGGATTCTCCAGGCAAGAATACTGGAGTGGGTTGCCATTTCCTACTCCAGGGGATCTTTCCAACCCAGGGATCAAACCTGGGTTTTCTGCATTGCTGGCAGATGCTTTACCCTCTGAGCCACCAGGGAAGCCCTAGGCAAGTCTAAAATGGATACAAATGAATCAACAGACCAGCACCCATAGAAAAAACACCACTGCTGACCAAAGGGAAAGGTCGTGTCCAGAGTAAAGACAGAAGATGATATATATAGATACACCCTAATATTTACATAAACGTGTTTATGTACACAATGTCGACATAGATATAAATACAGATATAAAAACTTATAGATATACATGTATCTATGAAACAGATATTTAACTTCTACTGTTGTTGGTGATGTTGTTGTTGCCGCCGTTGTTTAGTTACCCAGTTCTGTGCACCCTTTTATGGACTCCATGCACTATACAGTCCCCAGGCTCCACTGAACATACACTTCTCAGGATAGAATGTTGCTGTGGGTCACTGTTTCCCTCAACAGATTTCCATCCCCAGGGACTGAACCCGAATCTCCTGCCTTGCAGATGGATTCTTTACCAAGAGTCACCACAGAACTACTGTGGATCACACTGAATTTAAAATAACACTCTGAAACAACTTATAAGGGAAAAGATTCTGAGAAGAAATTGATCTGTGTATCAGTTGAATAAATTCATGTTGCTGGTCGCCAAAAGCAAACAGTACCATAAATCATCTACACTCCCATAGGAATGAAAATCAAAATTGAAAAAAAGAAAGAAAATGCGGACTAAAATGCCTACTATCCTCTTTTCAGACCTCGGGATCTCGGCTCTTTTCACATCACAGGCAGACTGGACTGTTCTGGGGCTGGCTGATGGAGCTAAGAGGATGCAGCCGCAGTGGGGAACCCACCAGGACGAGGAGTGTCTCCTGCCCCTGGAAGGCACCCCCATCACCATCTCCACGCGGGCTTGCTGCTGCTGCTGCTGCTAAGTCGCCTCAGTCGTGTCCGACTCTGTGCGACCCATAGAGGGCAGCCCACTAGGCTCCTCTGTCCCTGGTTTTCTCCAGGCAAGAACACTGGAGTGGGTTGCCATTTCCTTCTCCAATGCATGAAAGTGAAAAGTAAAAGTGAAGTCGCTCAGTCGTGCCCTACTCTTAGAGACCCCATGGACTGGAGCCTACCAGGCTCCTTCATTCATGGGATTTGCCAGGCAAGAGTACTGGAGTGGGGTGCCATTGCCTCCACGCGGGCTTACCTACGTCTAAACCAAGCCCCCCTGCAAAAGGCGGGCTCGACTCTCTCGGCTTAAAGAGCCAGGAAAATTCCCCTGCTGTCCTGAGCGGTGGTTCCCACTTGCCGGTTTTCTTTAGAGTCGCCCCACTTTCCTGGGACACTACTGTCTGCATGAAGGCTTGGCTGGAGTTCAAGTTACACTAGCGGGTGAATGGTCAGGAGGAAGTAGTAACGAGAAACTCCTGGTGTCTCTTTAAGCACATGCTACCACCCTGGCACGTGCTTTGCCCTGTCTCGCAGTGCCTAGGGAACCGGACTCGGGAATGGAACAGTGCTGCCATCTTGTGGACACATTCTGTAACTACAACTTGAATACCCAGCCAACTTCAGTTCAGTTCAGTCGCTCAGTCGTTGTCCGACTCTGCGACCGCATGAATCACAGCACGCCAGGCCTCCCTGTCCATCACCAACTCCCAGAGTTCACTCAGACTCATGTCCATCGAGTCGGTGATGCCATCCAGCCATCTCATCCTCTGTCGTCCCCTTCTCCTCCTGCCCCCAATCCCTCCCAGCATCAGAGTCTATTCCAATGAGTCAACTCTTCACGTGAGGTGGCCAAAGTACTGGAGTTTCAGCTTTAGCATCAGTCCTTCCAATGAACACCCAGGACTGATCTCCTTTAGAATGGACTGGTTGGATCTCCTTGCACTCCAAGGGACTCTCAAGAGTCTTCTCCAACACCACAGCTCAAAAGCATCAATTCTTCGGCGCTCAGCTTTCTTCACAGTCCAACTCTCACATCCATACATTACCACTGGAAAAACCATAGCCTTGACTAGATGGACCTTTGTTGGCAAAGTAATGTCTCTGCTTTTGACTATGCTATCTAGGTTGGTCATAACTTTCCTTCCAAGGAGTAAGCGTCTTTTAATTTCATGGCTGCAGTCACCATCTGCAGTGATTTTGAAGCCCAAAAAATAAAGTCTGACACTGTTTCCACTGTTTCCCCGTCTATTTCCCATGAAGTGATGGGACTGGATGCCATGATCTTAGTTTTCTAAATGTTGAGCTTTAAGCCAACTTTTTCACTCTCCTCTTTCACTTTCATCAAGAGGCTTTTTAGTTCTTCTTCACTTTCTGCCATAAGGGTGGTGTCATCTGCATGTCTGAGGTTATTGATATTTCTCCCGGCCATCTTGATTCCAGCTTGTGCTTCTTCCAGCCGAGGGTTTCTCATGATGTACTCTGCATATAAGTTAAATAAACAGGGTGACAATATACAGCCTTGACCTACTCCTTTTCCTATTTGGAACCAGTCTGTTGTTCCATGTCCAGTTCTAACTGTTGCTTCCTGACCTGCATACAGGTTTCTCAAGAGGCAGGTCAGGTGGTCTGGTATTCCCATCTCTTTCAGAATTTTCCACAGTTTCTGGTGATCCATACAGTCAAAGGCTTTGGCATAGTCAATAAAGCAGAAATAGGTGTTTTTCTGGAACTCTCTTGCTTTTTTGATGATCCAGTGGATGTTGGCAATTTGACCTCTGGTTCCTCTGCCTTTTCTAAAACCAGCTTGAACATCTGGAAGTTCACGCATGGTTCATGTATTGCTGAAGCCTGGCTTGGAGAATTTTGAGCATTACTTTACTAGTGTGTGAGATGAGTGCAATTGTGCAGTAGTTTGAGCATTCTTTGGCATTGCCTTTCTTTGGGATTGGAATGAAAACTGACCTTTTCCAGTCCTGTGGCCACTGCTGAGTTTTCCAAATTTGCTGGCATATTGAGTGCAGCACTTTCACAGCCTCATCTTTCAGGATTTGAAAGAGCTCAACTGGAATTCCATCACCTCCACTAGCTTTGTTTGTAGTGATGCTTTCTAAGGCCCACTTGATTTCATATTCCAGGATGTCTGGCTCTAGGTCAGTGATCACACCATTGTGATTATCTGGGTCGTGAAGATCTTTTTTGTACAGTTCTTCTGTGTATTCCTGCCACCTCTTCTTAATATCTACTGCTTCTGTTAGGTCCATACCGTTTCTGTCCTTTATCGAGCCCATCTTTGCATGAAATGTTCCCTTGGTGTCTCTGATTTTCTTGAAGAGACCCCTAGTCTTTCCCATTCTGTGTTTTCCTTTTGTTTCTCTGCACTGATCCCTGAGGAAGGCTTTCTTATCTCTCCTTGTGGTTCTTTGGAACTCTGCATTCAGAAGCACATATCTTTCCTTTTCTCCTTTGCTTTTCGCTTCTCTTCTTTTCACAGCTGTTTGTAAGGCCTCCTCAGACAGTCATTTTGCTTTTTTGCATTTCTTTTCCATGAGGATGGTCTTGATCCCTGTCTCCTGTACAATGTCACGAACCTCAGTCCATAGCTCATCATGCACTCTATCTATCAGATCTAGGCCCTTAAATCTATTTCTCACTTCCACTGTATAATCATAAGGGATTTGATTTAGGTCATACCTGAATGGTCTAGTGGTTTTCCCTACTTTCTTCAATTTAGATCTGAATTTGGCAATAAGGAATTCATGATCTGAGCCACAGTCAGCTCCTGGTCTTGTTTTTGTTGACTGTATAGAGCTTCTCCATCTTTGGCTGCAAAGAATGTAATCAATCTGATTTCTGTGTTGACCATCTGGTGATGTCCACATGTAGAGTCTTCTCTTGTGTTATTGGAAGAGGGTGTTTGCTATGACCAGTGCACCAGTCCTGTAGGACTGCAAACAAAATCTACCCTCTAGAAATGCCCTGGTTCCAAACTGGGAAAGGAGTACATCAAGGATGTATATTGTCACCCTGCTTATTTAACTTATATGCAGAGTATATCATATGAAATGCTGGGCTAGATGAAGCACAAGCTGGAATCAAGATTGCCAGGAGAAATATCAATAACCTCAGACATGCAGATGACATCACCCTTATGACAGAAAGTGAAGAACTAAATAGCCTCTCAATAAAAGTGAAAGAGGAGAGTGAAAAACCTGGCTTAAAACTCAACCTTCAAAAAACTAAGATCATGGCATCCGGTCCCATCACTTCATGGCAAATAGATGGGGAAACATTAGAAACAGTGAGAGACTTTATTTTGGGGGGCTCCAAAATCACCACAGATGGTGACTGAAGCCATGAAATTAAAAGATGCTTGCTCCTTGGAAAAAAAGCTATGACAAACCTAGACAGCATATTAAAATGCACAGACATAACTTTGCTGACAAAGATCCATCTAGTCAAAGCTATGGTTTTTCCAGTAGTCATGTATGCATGTGAGAGTTGGACCATAAATAAAGCTGAGTGCCAAAGAATTGATGCTTTTGAACTGTGGTGTTGGAGAAGACTTCTGAGAGTCCCTTGGACGGCAAGGAAATCCAACCAGTCCATCCTAAAGGAAATCAGTCCTGGGTGTTCTTTGGAAGGACTGATGCTGAAGCTGAAGCTCCAATACTTTGACCACCTGATGAAAAGAACTGAGTCCTTAGAGAAGACCCTGATGCTGGGAAAGATTGGGGGCAGGAGGAGAAGGGGACGATAGAGCATGAGATAGTTGATGGCATCACCAGCTCAATGTACATGAATTTGAGCAAGCTCCAGGAGTTGGTGATGGAAAAGCAAGTCTGGTGTGCTGCAGTCCATGGGGTCACAAAGAGTCGGACACGGCTGAGTGACTGAACTGAAAATTGCCCTGGGATGGGCTTTACTGGGAGACCAGTACTTAGAATCTGCCTGCCAATGCAGGAGATTTGGGTTCAACCTCTTCCCCAGAAGGATCCTATGTGCCTGGGGGCCAGTAATTCCTTGAGGCACAACTACTGATCCAGCAACCTAGAAACAGTGATCACAACTACTGAGCCCTTGTCCTGCAACTACTGAAGCCTGCGTGCCTAGAGCCCATATTCCACAATTAAAGAAGCGTCTGCGATGAGAACCCGCCAGGAAGAGTAGCCCCACTATTGGCAACTAGAGAAAGCCCTAGTTCATCAAGGAAGACCCAGAATCATAAATAAAAATTAATCTTTAAATATTATAGGGAAAAATGGACATATTCTGGGGTAGTTAATCACAACAGAATTCAAAAGAAGGCCCCTTTCAAGAAGCCAGTCAATAGGTACTTTTTACCCACTCTGTTTACAAAGGAAAGAAACAAAGAAACTGCTCATCCTGGCCCTATTAGAGAAAAGGAAACCACCACTACCCCCAGGCATAATTTCGCACCAATCCCAATGGCCAGCATCAAAAAGGCTACAAATGGTAAATCCAAGAGAGAATCTGGAGAAAAGCGAATCTCCTTTGCATTTGAGGAAAATGTAAATTACTAGTCAGTATGGATAACACGTTGGAGGTTTTTCAAAAAACAAAAAGTAGAGCAACCAGACAACTTCATTTCTGGGCAAGTGTCTACAGAAAATCATGTGTGAACATGCACATGCATGTTGATGTTCACTGCAGCAGTCTTTTTTTCACAGCAGCAGTGTATACAACAGCCCAGCCTCGGAGGCATGTGCGATGTTCGTAGACGGATGTATGGACACAGAAATTGTTGTACGTATATACAATGGCATATTCCCGAGCCCAGAAATGAATGAAATGTGCTATTGCAGCAACATCGGTGGATCCAGAGAAGATCATACAAAGCGAAGTAAGTCAGACACAAAGTCAGATATTACGCCATTCACTCACATGTGAGACCTAAAAATGGATACAAATGACACAATGTGCTAAATGGAAAGAGATTCAGAGACTTCGGAAACAAACTCATGGGTACCAGGAGAACGTTTGTGATGTGTGGAAGGCAAAATTTTAAAATTGGGATTGACATATTCATACTATTACTTTTGAAATAGATAAGGAACAAAGACCCACTGTATACCATAGGGAACTACTTTATTAATCGACTTTATTATGTCATAATCTAAATGGAAAAATCATTTTAAAAAGAATGTATGTAGAACTGAATTACTTTGTTGTAATCCTGAAACTGACACAGTATTATAAATCAACTGTGGTCTAACTTTAAATAAAAATTTCTGAAAAACCAAATTCAAATTATAAAGAGAAAATAAGAAATAGTTTCCTTTTAGTATGTCAGGTGAAAAAGACGAAACAGAAACCCAGGAGTTTCCGTGGAAACTGCCACAGACTAAGCCAGTGTACCGTTTGTCTTCAAGGGTTTTTCATGACGCAATTACAAATTCAGTTTGCTTATGGTATAGGGAACATTATTTTTGGTCTTTAGCCACTTTGTGACTCTGCAAATTTGTTGCTTATCATCGATTGTAAATGCAGAGCTTTGACTGGAATTCTTTTATAATTTGGACTTATTCTCAAAGCCCTAAGCCGTGTTCTGGTCAGTCATATGCTTCATTTTAATTTTACTTCAGAAGATTGAACTGTCATTTGTGACTTGTGACTTTCTAAACAACCTGGAGCAGTAATATAGTTGGGATAGGCTGGACTGGGGTAACTAAAACTCTTCAAATAACACAATCCCTCAAACCAAACAGAGCCTACTTCTCATTCCTTATAAAGTCTCTCAAGGGCACCCTGGCTGGTGGCCAGCTCTCCTTCATGCGGCGGTTGGTTTGGCTCTTTTCATCCCGTGTCACTGCCATTTCTCCTGGCCTCACCATGACAGCACCCAGGCAGCAGAAGGTGTAAAACACGGCAAGCAGAAGGTGCTCCTGAAGGCCTTGGCCTGCAGCAGGCACACAGTGCTTCTGCTAACGTTCTTCTGGCCTGAGCTTGGTCATGGAGACAAAAGGAACCCAGGGGAGCTTGGGAAGTGAAGCCTGGCTGTGCCTCCGTCAACGGAAAGGGATCAAGGGATTGTTGGTGAACAGTCTCCTCCAGAGACAAGTCAACTCATCTTGTGCCTCTGGCTCTTTGACGTGCAAATGAGTAACAGTGATCTGCATCCATATACCAATTGCGAGGGCTTGCGAATGTGTACTGTCGAACCCAAAGAGAAAAAAAAGGTGGCAAATTAAAAAACAACTTATTCGAGATCTGAGAATTCTGGAGACGCAGACTTGGATAAAACCAAAAGTGTGCTCCTTGGGAGAGAAAGAATCAGGCGCTTCTGAAGACAAACGTCATCACATTGTTACAGTTGCCTGGCAAGAACTGTGACTGACTCAGACACAAGTCAGGAAATCTCTGTCCTTAAGGAAGAATGGGTTATTTTAGGGTAAGAGGTGATAAATATCTTGAGTTTCTGGCAGATGTTCTGGATGCTTGCATTAGGACACTAACTGGTCAGAAGTTCAGATTCCATACAGGCTGAGACATGCATCAGTCACACTTCCTCAGTGTCTTGCCTGTTCTGTTTTAGAGAACTCCCTTAGCAACACCAACTCCATTTTTATTTTCCTTCCACAGTCTACCTAAGAAGCACTTTGATCCAAGGATAAGCAGTTGAATACACTGCCATTGTTTATGACATTCCTATGCTATTGGTAATTTGAAACATAACATTTGGTAAAGTAACATTAAACAACATAGTCCTTCCTACCAAAGAACACTGTCAAGAACACCATGTTAAGTGCAATCTTTCCTGGCAATAGAGGGATGACCTATTAATAAATGTTGTTCTAATCCCATGTTATTTTATTCTCCCTACATTACTCTATATGGGACAGCTATTTCTTTCTTCCTGGTTGAAAATATTATATTTCTGCTCCAGGACTGATAAACTAGTGCAACATATCAGAAGTGTAATTATAGAAAGCATCTGTGCGTGTGTGCTCAGTTATCTCTGACTCTTGGACTGTGCCTCTAGGCTCCTCTGTCCATGGGATTCTCCAGGAAAGAATACTGGAGTGGGTTGCTATTCCCTTCTCTAGGTAATATTCCCGACCCAGGGATTGAACCCGTGTCTCCTGTATTGGCAGGCAGATTCTTTAGCACCAGGCCACCTGACTACACCACTTAAAATACTTTCATAGGGTAACATTTTAAAATACAGAGGTCTGAGACCTTTCTAGAGAAACTGAAGGAAAGCACTACCATCCTAATCATCTGGCAAGGGTAATTTAATCAGTGTTACGCTTAATAGTAAGTCTAAAATGTTTTGGATATCAATCATGTAAAATAAATCTCAGTAGTGAAACAGCAACACAAGTAAAGTAAGTTTCATTCATGTGTAGACAGTATAATTTAAAAGTGTGGCTTCAAGTTGATATGTCTAATGTCTTATTTTACCATGTTTTTGTTAGATTAACCCATTTTTGATGTAATAATAGTTCAGTTGTGCTCTTTTTGTTTGCTTGATATTGTTTTATTATGTGTCATTATCTCATAGATAGTATTTTCCTTCATTAATAAACCTCACTAATTTATATTAAAAAAAAAAAGTGTGCCTGGCAGAAGAGTAGCAAGATGCATGATCCACCTGGAAACCAAGGTTCAGTTCAGTTCACTTGCTCAGTCATGTCTGACTCTTTGCAACCCCAGGGACTGCAGCACACCAGGCTTTCCTGTCCATCACCAACTCCAGGAGCTTTCTCAAACTCATGTCCATCAAGTCGGTGATGCCAGGAAGAAAGAAATAGCTGTCCCACCTCATCCTCTGTCATCCCCTTCTCCTCCTGCCTTCAATCTTTCCCAGTATCAGGGTCTTTTCTAATGAGTCAGTTCTTCACATCAGCTGGCCAAAGTCTTGCTTGCTTGCTACGTTACTTTGGTCGTGTCCAACTCTGTGCGACCGCATAGACAGCAGGCTCCCCCATCCCTGGGATTCTCCAGGCAAGAACACTGGAGTGGGCTGCCATTTCCTTCTCCAATGCATGTAAGAATTCCAGCTCAGCAAATGAAACATTATATGACCTTGGGAAAATTAGTTAGTTTGGTTTCTCTACCTAAAAAGGCAAAACATTAATAAGCATATACTTTGAGAATATTTTTTTTTTAATCTGAGGGAGAAGGGGAGAAAGACAGGAAAAGAGGGAGGCTTAGAGATGGAGAGAAAATGGACAAGGAGAAAGTTTCAAGAGTGAAAAGATGCCAAATGCTTGTCCTGGGCTATACTAAAAGCAATAAGTACAGAGCCTAAGAATCGAAATATATCAGTACAAGTAAATCAGGCATGATGATTTGTTTAGCACTTATGACAAACAAATATTTTGTTGGATGTAGAGATGAAACAACCATCCCTTCTCTCAGCTCTATGTGACAGAAGTCATCTTAACACTCTTAAACATTTATGAGGTCTGGCCTCTGTGTCAAAATGTGGTAGTAAATAAGGCAGACATGTTTCCTGCTTCACTGCACTGATGAGACAGACAAAATATACGTGAACAAAATAATTACAACTCACAGATAAATGCTATGAAGAAAGCTAGAAAACGAGCTATCACAGGGATATCAGCAAGAAGAATGCTCCAGAAAGTGAGAACAAGTGCAAAGGTCCCGAGGAAGGACTCATTTAGCACCTGCAGGTCAGTGAACTGGGATGGAAAATTGAAAGAGAAATTCACAGGAGATGGAGATAGAAAGGAAGCAGGAGAGCAGGCCCAGAAATGCCTCCTCCCAGGCCATGGCAAGGACCTGGGATTTGACAGTGGAGAAAGGGGAAGCCTGGGACTAACAAAGCTAGATGACTAGCAGATTCGGAACTAAAACACTGATCTTATGACTTGTACTTTAGCGCTCTTTATCGTAGACTCCATGGCTTACATTTGATTCTTATTTTTTATGTATTTATTTTGGTTGCATGGGTCTTCCTTTCTGCTAGCGGGCTTTCTCTGGCTGCAGAGAGTGGGGGCTCCTCTCTAGTTGTGGCGCATAGGCTGCTCACTGCAGTGGCTTTTCTTGTTGCAGAGCATGGGCCCTAGGCTTGTGGGTTTCAGTAGATGCGGGCTGTGGACTCAGGCTGTAGGGCCTGAGCTCAGCAGGCGTGGTGCACAGGCTTAGTTGCTCCATGGCATGTGGAATCTTCCCACACCAGGGATCGAACCTGTGTCCCCTGCCTTGGCAGCCAGATGCTTATCCACTGCACCACCAGGGAAGTCCTATTTTATTTTTAAAAATGAAAGATGGTTTATTCAGGGAGATATACACTCCACAGCATGAGAAACACTGGACTGGAAGAAACACAAGCTGAAATCAAGATTGCCAGGAGAAATATCAATAACCTCAGATATGCAGATGACACCATCCTTATGGCAGAAAGTGAAGAGGAACTACAAAGCCTCTTGATGAAAGTGAAAGTGGAGAGTGAAAAAGTTGGCTTAAAGCTCAACATTCAGAAAACGAAGATCATGGCATCCGGTCCCATCACTTCATGGGAAATAGATGGGGAAACAGTGGAAACAGTGTCAGACTTTCTTTTCTGGGGCTCCAAAATCACTGCAGATGGTGACTGCAGCCATGAAATTAAAAGACACTTACTCCTTGGAAGGAAAGTTATGACCAACCTAGATAGCATATTGAAAAGCAGAGACATTACTTGCCAACAAAGGTCCGTCTAGTCAAGGCTATGGTTTTTCCTGTGGTCATGTATGGATGTGAGAGTTGGACTGTGAAGAAGGCTGAGCGCCGAAGAATTGATGCTTTTGAACTATGGTGTTGGCGAAGACTCTTGAGAGTCCCTTGGACTGCAAGGAGATCCAACCAGTCCATTCTGAAGGAGATCAGCCCTGGGATTTCTTTGGAAGGAATGATGCTAAAGCTGAAACTCCAGTACTTTGGCCACCTCATGCGAAGAGTTGACTCATTGGAAAAGACTCTGATGCTGGGAGGGATTGGGGGCAGGAGGAGAAGGGGACGACAGAGGATGAGATGGCTGGATGGCATCACTGACTCGATGGACGTGAGTCTGGGTGAACTCCGGGAGTTGGTGATGGACAGGGAGGCCTGGCGTGCTGTGATTCATGGGGTCGCAAACAGTCGGACACTACTGAGCGACTGAACTGAACTGATACATTCCACAGACAGAGTTTGGGCCATCCCAGAAGGTGAAAGGACCTGAAAGAAGGTGTGGTTAGTTTTCATAGGCTGGGTAATTTCATAGGCCAGTGAGTGGGAGGATTACTTCAACTATTTTCGGAAAGAGGTGGAGATTTCCAGGAATTAGGCCATGGCCCACTTATTGGCCTTTTCTGGTTGGCCTTGGCCTGTTGTGGCGCCTGTCACGGGTATACTGAGGCTCAAGGTCTAGTAGAAGTCAACATCTCTGCCATCTTGGACCTAGAGCCCATGATTTAAATGCCAAGTTTTATTTATTTTACCACAAAAACACTCAGAGTGGCAGAGACATGGGTTTTAGGTTTTTCGTATTTAAAATTAGTTTTACTGTAAAAAATTGTTGGAACTTCCCTGGTGGTCCAGTGCCTAAGACTCTGAGCTCCCCATGCAGATGGCCCTTGTTCGATCCCTGGTCTGGAAGCCAGATCCCACATGCCGCAACTAAGACCCGGCACAGTCAAATAAATAAATATAAAATGTGTTCCATTCATAGAACACAACGCAAAACTAACCCAAGGTTTTCCAGTGCAGAGTAAGATTCCTTTCCACCTCCCCATCCCTCCCAGTAGTCTCTTCCATGACCATAAGGGAGTTGGGTTTTAAGACAACATTCACTGTATTTATTCAAAGTCTACTCTTTGCCAGGAGCTGTGTCAGGTACTAGAGACCTAACGGACTAAGATGTAATCTCTGACCTCTCAAAGCGTATTGTGTGAAACACAGAGGAAAGGTCTTCATGTTTGATCCACAAATGTAAGGTAAAGTCAGGCGTCAAAGTAAATGAGAAAGATTTTCAATTCCAAAATACTCATATTCTCTTTAATATATCTTAATAGCTGAATAGGGCATCAAAGTCAATTAATATAATTGGGGCCATGCAAACATGCATGCATGTTGAAGCAATTTTCTATTCTGAATATGAAAAGTCCCTAAAATAACTGGGTGTTCTTCACTAGTCTAGTCTTCTTCAATCAAAAATAAACAGTTAATAATTTAAAAAGGACATGTCTTAGATTATTTCAGGAAATCTATGTAAGAAGAAAACTCATGAACGAGGAACAAGAATATAACGAATAGCATGGTGACTACTATGATTTTGCATTACATATTTAAAAGTAGCTAAGACAGTGGATCGTGAAAGCTGTTATCAAAAGAAAAAAAACGTGTAACTATGAGTGGTGATGGGTGTTAACTGGACTATTGTGGTGACTACTTTAATATATACAAACATCAACTCATTATGTTGTAAACCTGACACTAATGTGTCAACTGTGTCTAAGGTAAAAAATAAGAGTTAAAAAACCTAAATTGTTTCAGGTGTGCCTTTGAATTTTGTACCAAGGGAATGTGTTACTTATTCCAAAATTACAGTTAAAAATTAGGGTACCGATAGTTTAAATGCTCCCTTGAGAGTGGGTGGATGGGGAGGGATAGGGAGTTTGGGATTGACAGCTACACACCGCCATATTTAAAACGGATAACCAACAAGGACCTACTGTATAGCACAGAGAACTGTGCTCAATATTCTGTTACAACCTAAATGGGAAAAGAATTTGAAAAAGAATAAATGGGCTTCTCTGGTGGCTCAGTGGTAAAGAATTCGCCTGCGAGTTCAGAAGACACGGGTTCAGTCCCTGATCCCAGAATATCTCACGTGCCACAGAACAAGCCCATGTGCCACAACTACCGAGCCAACATGCTGCAACTTCTGAAGCTCAGGTGCCTAGAGCCTGTGCTCCGCGACAAGAGAAGCCACCGCAACTGGAGAGGAGCTCCCACTCACCGCAACTAGAGAAGCCCACTTGCAGCATTGGAGACCCAGCACAACCAAAATAAATAAATATTTTGAAAAGAAAAAGGATAGATACCTGTATGCGTATAGCTGAATCACTTTGTTGTACACATGAAATTAACAGAATATTGGTTTCTGTTGGTTTTTTATGTTTTTTCTTTATTTAAATTTAAAATTTTGGCTGCTCTGGGTCTCTGTTGCAGCGCGTGGGCCTTCTCTAGTTGCAGTGTGCAGGCTTAGCTGCCTGGAGGCATGTGGGATCTTATTTCCGGGACAAGGAGTCAAACCTGCATCCCCTGCATTGGAAGGTGGATTTCTAACCACTGAACCACCAGGGAAGTCCCCTAACACAACACTGTTAATCAACTATACTCCAATATAAAATAAAAAGTTAAGGAAAAGAAAGAAAGAAGGTAGCGGGAGATGTAGGACTCTCTCCCCAATATGAAGAAAGGCAGGCATAGCATGGAGAAAAGGACCCTGGTGCAGCCTACCCCCTGGATTCTAACACCAGATCCCCCTGACTTGTGCAGAACAACGAGCCAGTGACGTCTCCACCCAGCTTCAATTAAGCAACCATCAAAAGAGGATGAGCACATCACTACCATTTAGACTGTGATATGAAAGGGAGTCCTTGCCTGTCCTTCCTGATGAACTCATCCTTATTCCTGAAACACTAATTCAAACATCATCTCCTCCACCAAGCCTTCCAATACTCTTCTGACAGATGAAGTTACTGGCTCCATCCCCTGGGTGTCAAGTGAGACATCTCTAGCATTGCCCCTACTTCTTTCAGTTTCTCCCAGAACCAGAAAATTGTCTTAGACTTTGAAGCTTCCCAAGGGACTCAGTTCAGTTCAGTCATTAAGTTGTGTCTGACTCTGCAACCCCATGGACTGCAGCACCCCAGGCTTCCCTGACCATCACCAACTCCCTGGAGTTTACTCAAACTCATGTTCATGGAGTTGGTGATGCCATCCAACCATCTCATCCCCTTCTCCTCCTGCCTTCAATCTTTCCCAGGATCAGGGTCTTTTCCAATGAGTCAGTTCTTTGCATCCCAAGCGGATACCCATTCAAAGTAGGAGGTCAATAAATATTTGCTATGGAGAAGGGCAACCTGACCTGCCTCTTGAGAAATCCGTACGCAGGTCAGGAAGCAACAGTTAGAACTGGACATGGAACAACAGACTGGTTCCAAATAGGAAAAGGAGTACATCAAGGCTATACATTGTCACCCTGCTTATTTAATTCATATGCAGAGTACATCATGAGAAACGTTGGGTTGGAGGAAGCACAAGCTGGAATCAAGATTGCCAGGAGGAATATCAATAACCTCAGATATGCAGATGACACCACCCTCATGGCAGAAAGTGAAGAACTAAAAAGCCTCTTGATGAAAGTGAAAGTGGAGAGTGAAAAAGTTGGCTTAAAGCTCAACATTCAGAAAACGAAGATCATGGCATCTGGTCCCATCACTTCATGGCAAATAGATGGGGAAACAGTGGCTGACTTTATTTTTCTGGGCTCCAAAATCACTGCAGATGGTGGCTGCAGCCATGAAATTAAAAGACGCTTACTCCTTAGAAGGAAAGTTATGACCAAACTAGATAGCATATTAAAAGCAGAGGCATTACTTTGCCAACAAAGGTCCGTCTAGTCAAGGCTATGGTTTTTCCAGTACTCATGTATCAATGTGAGAGTTGAACTATAAAGAAAGCTGAATGCCGAAGAATTGATGCTTTTGAATTGATGTGTTGGAGAAGACTCCTGAGAGTCCCTTTGACTGCAAGGAGATCCAACCAGTCCATCCTGGGGGAGATCATTCCTGAGTGTTCACTGGAAGGACTGATGTTGAAGCTGAAACTCCAACACTTTGGCCACCTGTTGCGAAGAGCTGACTCATTTGAAAAGACCCTGATGCTGGAAAAGACTGAGGGCAGGAGGAGAAGGGGAGGACAGAGGATGAGATGGTTGGATGGCATCACGGACTCAATGGACATGAGGTTTGGGTAAACTCTGGGAGCTGGTGATGGACAGGGAAGCCTGGCATGCTGCTGTTCATGGGGTCACAGAGTCGGACACGACTGAGCGACTGAACTGAACTGATGGAGAAGGGAATGGCAATCCACTCCAGTATTCTTGCCTGGAGAATGCCATGGACAGACGAGCCTGGTGGGCTATAGTCCCTGGGATTGCCAAGAGTCAGACACGGCTGAGCAACTAACAAAAATACTTGCTAAAGAAACAGTAAATGAATATGTTTCCTTGTCTGCATTTGTACATGTAACGTGATTCTGCCAAGAATGTAAAAACATGAAGTATCTTTCCGTTAACGACCTCGGGATGTAAAATCATAAACAATACAACTATTACAGTCAATAGTTTTTTTCAGGCAAAAAAAATTCAACCTACACCCCGTGCACTGGAAGGGTGGAGTAAACCACTGGGCCGCCACAGACACCTCTCGGTTATCTTTTCAGTATAAAAAAAGGTTTTTTATAACAAACCGGGGGAGGGGGCGGGGGAGTGGGCGCAGAGTTCCCTTTATCTTCCACGCCTTGTTTTACTCTTTAGCTAGTAACTGGCTCTTTTAAAATGTCTTAAAATATTAAGCAGATGTTTGCTAAAAGGATGAGTTACCGTTTTAAAGCTTTAAACGATGCACGGCAAACAAGTTTTCACGGGTTCTTTCCAAAACTGGATAAAGATTTTCGTGGGATTCAGAGGAAGAAAATAAGTTGACAACAAAAGACATTTCCGTGTAGTTACAGACGGGCTAGTTTGGCTTTTTCAAAAACTTCCTTTATAAAAACACTAATAGATCTGAGATCTGGGGTACTTTCCGAGGTTCCCCCACCCCCACCCCGTTTCTCCCCGCTTTTCTGTTTTCTAAATCGCCGGTGGAGCCCTGCCTTGACGCAGCTAGGTTTCCAGTCTGCGGCCGCAGGAAACTAATACGGCAGGAACGGTGAGAAATCTCCAGAGCAGCCTTGTTCCGAGCGCCGGTACCTTTCAGCCCGCGGAAAAGAAGAACCAGCGCCCAGGCCTTTTTGCTCCGCCACGCGGCGGCGGAAGCCACCTCACACCTTCAGTCCACTGGGACCTGACGACACCGGAACCCGACGACACCGGAACCCGGCGCCCCGGGCGTGGGTTCAGCGGAGCATAATAGCTGCCGTACCGCCCGGCCGCGAGGCCCGGTGGATAGGCGGAAATTGAGGGCGCTGACGCAGCTGGGGGAACTTTGCCTCCATGGCACCTTCCTGTCCTCGACTCCGCCCCGCCAGAGGGGCTCGGCTCCGGAATTCAAGATGGAGTCGCTGAGTCGAGCTGGGCAAGAGATGAGCTTAGCGGCCCTGAAGCAACACGACCCCTACATCACCAGCATCGCAGACCTCACGGGCCAGGTCGCACTGTACACCTTCTGCCCCAAGGCCAACCAGTGGGTGAGTACAGCCAGGCCGCTGAAGTTGCTCTCCCAGCCGCCGCTTCTTAAAGGGGCCGCGCCGACCGAGCTGGGTAGGGGGCGATGCGGGAGGCCAGGGTGGCGGAGGCGAGGCCAGGGACTGGAGGAGAGCCTGGCCGGCGCCTGAGAGGTGTCGGCGCCGCTGGGGATTGGGTGAGAGGAGAGAGGGAAGTAGGTCCAAACATCCGGGGGGAAAGCTGATAGAGGGGAGGGTTGAAGAAGGGTTAGTCTCCAGGGGTCCAGTTCGAGGATGTGGGCGACCTGCCTTCTTTGCAGGTGTGTTGGAGGATATGAGACCGATGGAGTCAGAACGACGCCTGTAAGATTGTCTGAAGCTTTGAGAGTTGTTAGATAAATTATATATACATAATCTATAAAGTAAACACCCCTCTCCCCCCAACAGATAAATCAGAACCCCCTTCGCAGAGGTTATTAGGATTTAAAGCTTGAAATCCAATTAGTTTCAGTTCTTGGAAAGGCGAGAGGGTGGGGATAAGTCCCGCATTTATCAAACTACACTGTGTTTCCAGAGTTTGGAAAAGATTTCAAGGCACTTAGGAAAAGGGCTTGCTTGTTAATTTTGTTACCTTGAAACCTTTGGATAAGAGACCTCGTGTTTGTTTCAGGTATGCTGCTGGTGATGTCACCTCTGAATGCTCGCATCAGACTTTTTGCCTTTTTTGCACGAGAGAGGTTGCGAAAAGTTACATTCAGTTAGTTCACTGATTTGTTAGCCGGTTTGAAGCTTCGGTGGTTGTTTACATGTCAGAATTTCGAGACTTCCCTGGTTGTCCAGTGGTTAGGACTCCCCGCTTCTACTGCAGAGTTCCATCCTTGGTCGGGGAACTAAGATCTAACAAGCCACCCAAGTGGCTAAATAAAATATAAATAAATAAACGTAACATCATTTCCCTTAAAAATATGAATCTTCTTGATTAACTCATTTAGCTATATAGGCTTTATTTAAAAAATAATCTGTAAATGTTTGTTGGATTGAATTAATGATTCACATTCACGTTTCAATAAGAATTGAAGTCCTTGTACTAACAAAATGGAAAGATTATTATAATATATCCTTTGCAACATAATGCAGATACATGGGTTATATTTAATCATTAATTTTGTGAAAAATCATTTCACATTTATAAACAGTTAAATCAGATGCGGAGAGTTTTCAAAGTCATATTGCTTTACTTTGTATCGTCTTTCCTTCACCCCCTGGAATAGAAGGAGGTATGGCAAGCCACATAGAACAAAATTATAGATTTTTTTTTTTTTAAGTGTGACTGTTTTACTAGATATTACTTTAGTTTAAATTGTTTGGACCATTGTTCTTTTCTTGCTGTACATAACATTTTTGGAGTGTGGATTGCAGACAGATGGTGAATATTTGGGGCATGAGCTTATTACTGACAAGCTTTTATTTCTAGTTTGTCACAGACTTCCAATATTTTGGAATTTTAATTGTGCCATTCTTCTTTAAATACAAGCTGAATGAAATACAAGCTGAAATAACCTGAATTGAAAACTAAACTGCTATTATTCATTTGTATCATGGCAGTGATTTGTAACTTTACACAATTGTTTATTTGGGTAAGTTTTCTTTCATTGTGAAGCAAGTGATTACCAATTTCTTATATTAATAAAGTTTGAAAGGCAAGAAATACATAAGGAAAAATTCCATGATGATGTTTAAGTTAGAAATCAAGATGGTAAATATCTTTTAAAGTTCTTTTTTTCATCCCACCAAATTCAATTCTATATGACTAACATTTAAGTTTACTAATAGTTTGCTGATTGCATTAAACTATTTAGATCCTATCTGGGCTGTGAACTGTAGACTAATTTTTTTTCTTTTTTTTTTTTAAAACATTGTAACTATTTAAAACCTAAATACACTCTTGTCACAGCAAATGAAAGATGATGAATTGTACTTTCTTAATCAAACGTTTACTTTAAGCTAAAAAAAAGTTTAAAATTATTTGTAAGAACTATACAAATTATACTAAGTATAATTTCAGTATTCGTGATTCTTCAACAAAGTTCTAAGAATAACAAACTCATTGTGTTTGACAGTAGTTCTTAACTAATCACAAAATTTGCTGCTCGTGAAAATATGCCAGAATCTCCCAAGTGATGAAACAGTGTCCTGTAAGATAAAATTTCTTTTTTTTTTTCCTACTAACTGATAAACTTTAAAGGTGAAGTAATGACTGTATATGGACGTTGACTTTAAAATTAAGAAATTTGGCTAAAACATTTTAGTTTTAAAAAATGAAAGCTAATTCTAGATATTTTTCTCCTTTACATTTTAAAAAAGAAAAGTTACTGTAGATATAGGCATGTTGCTGGATAGAACATTGCATATCAATTAACATGCATTAATTAATTAATTAATTTTAAAATAAATAAGTTGATCTTAAATGTGAAGTACTTTTCCACTGTGACAACTTGTGGTTAGATTATGGGGGGAAAAACTAATTGACTCATTGTCTGTTACAGGAGAAGACTGATATAGAAGGGACCTTATTTGTATATCGAAGGTAAGCTTTTTAAAAAAGTATTATTTTTTTTTAATTTGATGGTGAACAATGTCATGTAGAGTGATTCAGCCCTATTGTAATTTGTGTTTGGAACCTTCCTGCTTGACCCTTCCAAGTATTCATCCATCCCTTGCTGTGAAATCTTAACCAAGTAATGTCCCTTCTTTGACAGTTCCTGTGATTCAGAATCAAACAGAACTTATTTAGGAACCTAGCAAAATAGAAAACATTTTGTAGTAATGAATGAATCTAAAGCAGATGCCTTTCTCCTTCCCCCATATTAGGAAAACAGAGATATGTTAGTCATTGGAGTTTCTTGTTTTCCTGGATCCCTCTTAACTCTCGCTCTGATTGAGATAGATGCCTTTTCTTGGTTTCTAAAGCTTAGGAAACTCAGCGGGATTACTGATACCCATACACACACGAAAAGAACTGATACTGGTTCTTTTCGTGTGTGTGTGTGGTAAATTATTTATGGATTGCAACAAGAATTTGTCAAATATTCTTCTAAATTGTGTTGTGCACCTTTGAGATCTTGTCTAAAAAACACTGATTTTTTTCTTCCTTTTAAGTGATTTAATGTTACTCTTTCTTTTTGACATTTTGTTCCCTGTTACTCATCTTTCTCCTTTTAAAAAAAAAAAAGACTTTTACCTGGTAATATTCATTACCAATATAAATCTCTAGAAGCTCTTCAACTATTATTAGAACCTTGGTACTTGGGAAGCACTTTCCTGGCCTTATTGTAACAGCGTGGATTCACCAAATTACAGAAAATGAAATTTAGTTTAGTGACTGACTTGATTTAATAAAATTTATGGAAGCTTCCACTTGTATTGATTCCAATAAAAGGAGACCAGTGAGACTCTGTTTGGGAAATGTGGGAACATGTTATGGATGAAATGGATAAATATATACCAGATGTCAGAATGTCCCTTTGGAGAGACCTTAGCATAGAAGAAGCATGGATTTGGAATCAGAAAACCTAAAAGCTGAATCCTGGTTATTATTTGTGTGACTTAGGGTGCAGGCCTGAATCATCCTAAGCTTGTTTCCTAATCTGGAGAATAGAGTTCTAAAACCTCTCCCATTAACACAGAAATATTCCGTATACAAGTGAGAAGTACCTGAAGGATCATGTGCTGGATCACCCTGACATGGGAACCAAGATGTTTCTTGTAGGATTCAAAACATTTTCTTACTAGCTCAAGTCTCTCCATAGTTCTCCCATTTGATATAAGCAAAATCATTGTGATGGTGGGCAATAATTATTGTAACCAGTCCTGTACCATATTTAAAATAAATGATATTTTTATTGAGCGTATATTCACTAAATATCTACTATATGGCTCTCTTGGTACTTACCTGAAAAAAAGAAGAATCCTATTTGCATGGTACAGTTTAGTGGAGAAGGATGGTAAACACAAAAAATCGTGGTGTGGAAAAAGAGAGAAGGGTTAGAGGTATTGAGCTTGGTAGCATTGAAAAGGGTAGTTCTGTAGCAGGCCTCAGTGAGAATGGGACATTTGAACAGAGGCTTGTGGGAAATGAGATAACTGTAGATTCTGGGCAAGTAGCCCAGACAGAGGTCTTTAGGTAGAAACATACCTATAGGAAGAATGGTAAGGAGTCCAGTGTGGCTGGAGCAGGAAGAACAGGGAAGAGGCACAGGCGTTGAAGTCAAGGGGGCACATATCACTTAAGGCCTTGGGTGGGTGGCCTTAGTTAAGACCTTGGCCTTTATTCTGAGGGACAGTCCTTGAAAGCTCCTGAGATGGGGAGGGGTATGATCTGACTTAAATTTTTTGTTTATGATTTTGAGTGCTAATAATATTATATAATGCAATATTCCATTCATTCTTTAAAATGGAACTAAAAAGTAGATAATATTTCAGCAAATTTAATGACTACTTTTTTTTTTCTTCTATTAAATCTAAGGTCAGCTTCACCTTACCATGGTTTCACCATTGTGAATCGACTGAATATGCACAATCTAGTTGAACCAGTAAATAAAGATTTGGAATTTCAGCTCCACGAACCATTTCTTCTGTATAGAAATGCAAGTTGTGAGTATCTATCTGTTAATTATAGTTCATGTGTTTGCTGCTTAATTGAGTGACTTTAGTTTCTGTCAGCACAGTATTCTTGGAAATTCAGGGTACAATAAAAACTATGGTCTATACGCTTGGTCATAAGTGAGTCTCTTGCTAAGATCAGAGCTTTTGAATTGAACTTCTAAAATTGAAACACTCTTTGTATACAGTAACTTATTATTTTAGTAATAGTTAACTATATTATTCTATATAATTATATTACATTATATTTCTACTATTTGTTCTATGAAAATAAATTTCACCCTTTGTTTTTGTTGTAATATGTGTCATTGGCTGCCCATGCCTGGCATGCTACGATTCATGGGGTCGCAAAGAGTCTCACATGACTGAGCGACTGAACTGAACTGAACTGATGCCACTGAGCAAAAGAACTTAAAGACAGATACTACTATTTCTGTGCACAAAAAAAAGGACTGTCTTTGCCCTGATTGTGGTATTTTTCAGTCTGTTTATTTAGTTGAGTGTTGGGTACAAGTGCAGGGCCAAGAGCTATTGTACTTTAACATCAATAGTATAATAACTTTTAGGGTAGACAGGCCATTAAGTCAGCTGAGACTCAGGTGAGCGGCCGCTGCTCGGTTGGAGAGAGAGGATTGTAACCCTTTTTGCTGCTTCCTAGTCCAGGGTCCTTTCAGGCATTTTAAGACACGAAAAATGGTTGGGTATTGTCAGCAAAGCCAGAGTGGCCTTTTTAAGAAATAAATACTAAAAAGTACACCTGGTTCTTGTATTTCAACATGGGATTGGAGATATGAGTGTTTGGGAACAGAAGACAGACAATTTGTCTGGCTTTGCTGGTAGGAATGTCAGCCCTGGTTATTCTGGTAAGGGGACTGTGCTGCAGCCATCATCTGAGGAGGCTGCTGGAGAGGCTTGGCTTCTAACTTAAAACCTAAAAGTATGAATTTCACTTGAGTGCGAGGTAACTAGTATTGGGGGAATGTCTTCAATAGAACATGTTTAAAAAAAAACTCCTAGAAAGTATGCATCTTTTCATTCCCTGAATGAGAAGTGACAAATCTTTGTTGAAACTAAAAGCCCCAAATTCTTCTCCCTAGCTCACTTTTAAGCAAAATAAAATCTATCTCTTGAATTTTTAGTAAACAATTTGTCCAGATAATTCTCTCTCTTAGTTTGAATGGATGGATTTATTTAAACTATTATTAACAGTAAGAATTACTTCAAATAGCTGTTTTTTTATGCTGACTATTCTGTTAAAGGGGAAAGTCTGCAAAGCAGTGCAGATCCAATTTTTTATTTAAGGAAAATTGGGTTAATTCTGTTTTTATTACCTGAAAACTTAATCTAGCTGTTGCCTCTAATATAAGTTTGATTAGTAAAGTAGTCTGCTGCTGCTGCCGCCAAGTCGCTTCAGTCATGTCTGACCCTGTGCAACCCCATAGACGGCAGCCCACCAGGCTCCCCCATCCCTGGGATTCTCCAGGCAAGAACACTGCAGTGGGTTGCCATTTCCTTCTCCAGTGCATGAAAGTGAAAAGTGAAAGTGAAGTTACTCAGTCGTGTCTGACTCTTAGGGAGCCTGGGGACTGCAGCCTACCAGGCTCCTCCGTCCATGGGATTTTCCAGGCAAGAGTACTGGAATGGGATGCCATTGCCCTCTCCGAGTAAAGTAGTCAGTAGGGGAAATTATCAGAGGCCCATGGACTTAATTACCATTTAGCATAAGCCTGAAATGAGTTGTATTGAACAAGTAAAGTTACCTATGAAGTTGAAGTGCAAGATAACACAAATAAAAATGAACCATGATTAACCAAAAAGTTTTTTATATCAATTTTTATTGGAGTGTAGTTCATTTCTAGTGTGTTGATTAACCAAAATGTAACCAATCAGAGCCTAAAATATCTGTAAATATTTCTATAGTCCATGTATGGAAGAAATGAAGGCAAATTGTACAGGGAAAAGGCTAATGTTTTATTTTGTGAAAATCTAGCAAATTTCTCATGTGTTACTTGGGATCAGTACTATAAGTTTTACCACACTATAGTGTCATAGATTGATTTGCTGTAATGATAAGACCTTAAACCATCAGAAGTGTTTCTTATGTTAATTAGAATATTCTTGAGGGGGACAGTGCACTAATGATATTTATTGTAGAAAGATTTTCAACAGAAGGTTGAAACAAAGGTTTCCTTAGTTAAACATAAGAGTCATTTAACCTAGATCATTCCGCTTCTCCGTTAATTGAGGCACTGAATTATTTCTTAAGGGCCTAACAGTTTCTGGTATTGCTAATTAGATATTCAAGAGCACATCAGTTTGGTTTTAAGCCAGAGAAAAGCCTGAAAAGGTCAAGAACAATACTGTGGATATATGAGAAATAATCTAGAAGAAGAACTTGGGGAAAGTATTTAGAGGCCTTTTTGTACTGGGGAGAAGTGACAGGGCAGCATAAAGTGATTCTGAGAGTATTAAAGCCTCTGCGGAGTATGTTTTGTCTCCCTAGTCTTAGACCTGACAAGTAGTCTTGTCAGGTCAGCAAGCTACTGAATTGTTTAGGGATTTGATCTTTAAATAAAAAGTTAATTAGTGTCTGATGTGTATACAGGTAATTATACATGCTTCTGTAGCTGTTTTCTGTCATTTTCTCGTGGGAAATACCACCAAGACACCTGACCCATTGTATTCCAGCTATACCCTCAGATCCAGCCTCTTTCTCTTAAATCAATTTTTAGAGTTGACAGAATATTGAGCTATAACTTTTTCCAGTTCTAACTTTTTTGGGGGGTAGGGGGGCATGCACTGAGTGGCTTGTAGGATCTTAGTTCTCCGGTCAAGGATGAAATTCAGACCCACAGCAGTGAGATCACAGGGTCCTAACCCCTGGATTGCCAGGAATTCCCTAGTTTTTCTTTAACACCCCACCTCACCATCCCAAGAGAAAGGTAAAAGCTTAGAAAGGAAATGCTTGCACCTGCCAGAAGTTTAGGTTTGGTGATTCTCTTGCACCTTTTGGAAACAGTTTATTTTTATACCTTTTGCCAGCCATAAGACCCCAATAAGGGTTGAGGAGACTGCAGATTCTGTACTTACTAAGTGAAAATTATATTCCCAGCACCTGATTTCTGATTCCCCACTTACAGATGAGAAAACAAGAGTCCCAGAGAAGTTAAGAAACTTGCTCAAGAGTCAACAAAGTTTATAAGTAACAGGCAGAAGTCAGATCTAGGTCTCTCTTGAGCTTCAAAACAAATGTTCTTTCTACTTTGCTACAACAGTAAAATAACTTATTTCATCAGTCCACTCTCTAGAGCAGTGCTGTCCTGTGGACTCTGTGATGATGGAAATGCTCTCTATTGATACTGTCCCGTATAGCAGTCACTGGTCAGCCACATGTGACTGTGGAACACTTAAAATGTGGCTGGTGCAGCCAAGAAAAAACAGATTTGTAAAGTTTAATCAGTTTGCATTTAAATAGCCATATAAGACTAGTGGCTACCATATTGGACACCAGAGTTCTGAAGCATAGATCCATGCAGAAACATACTTGGGCACCTTTAGATTTGTATGCCTCTCATTTAATCATTTCTTTTTAAAATTTACAAATGATTTCTAGATGCAAGGGCTGCAGAAGATATCCCTGAGGGTGGGTTTGCCATGGTAACACTCTTTGCAGTAGAATTTAATTTGCAGAAAAGAATTCTATTCTAGGCTTTGCCATTTTCCCAACTGTAACTGGGTAAATCACTTAAACCACTGATCTGACCTGCTTGTCTTAAGAAAGCGTCATATATGTAAAGGTAAGTTATCAGGCACTTACAAATTAAAATATTATAGACTGTGTCTCTGTCTTGGACTTAAACCAAGTGGTCTTATTAGTGAAAGATCTTAAAGACTTTATTATCCAGGTCCCCTAATGAGTTGTATATTAGTAAATTAGGAAGATATCAGCCTATCAACCTAGGGAGATGACAGGCAAGCTTATCTACTTCAGTCTGTGCTATGAACTAGAGGGAAGATTTCCCCCCTAAAAATTATAGCCAGAGGCCTCTCATATTTCAGATTTGAGGTTCAAGTTATAATATTCATTTGGTGTAATTTCTTACCCAGGCCAAAAAATTAACATAAAATTGATTCTCACCTGTTGAATACTCTAGAACACTTGGCAAAAGCAAATGCAAAACTTTTTTGGAGAGAATATTCTTAATCAAAATTGCCCCAGGATCTTACTGGTAAGCCCCAGGGTCCAAAAATTACAATAAATACAAAGACATAATTCACAGTCGGTAAAGCATATGGTAAAACAAACAGCCAGCCCTTCCCAGAAATTTTGGTTAATGATATGATCAGTTAGAGACTTTAATGGATAAGAATATCAGATGTAGATTATAAAATAAAGTGACAGGTAGATTTGAAAAATAGCTAAGTAAAACTTTAAGAAATTAAAATTTTAGTTGTTGAGGTAAACTCTCTACCTGATTTAACATTTAATTATAAAGACTGAAAAGAGAATTGGGTACCTGGAAGAGACATCTGAGGAAATTATCCAGGATGCAGTCCAGAAAGGGGAAAAATGGAAACTTTGACAGAGAGCAAAGGGTTGGAAAGTCTTAGAAAGTTTAACATATGACAGAGAAGAATTTCAGAATGATAAAATATGTAGAGGGCGAATTTTTTTTTTAAGAGGGAATATTTGAGGAGATTATAACTCAGAATTTTCCAGAATCCATGAAAGACATAAGTCTCGGATTTAGGCAATAAAATAAGGCCTCAAGCAAAATAAATAGAAATAAATACAGACTTGGACACATGGCAAAATAAATAGAGACCTGGATCAAAGGCAAAGACGTAAACAGCCAAACTGTTGAGGATCTGTTATTTAGGAAGAGCGTCAGTTAGACTGACAGCATATTTGATTGCAGCTACTGAGTTTAGAAAACAAAGGAATTTTATTTTCAAGTACTAAAGGAAAAAAATACAATTAACCATCAATTTAGTAATTCAAGAGAGCAAACTAAGACATTTTTCAACAAAAACAGAAGTTAACTCCAGCAGACCTTTGTCATATGTGCTTCCAAAGCAGTACTGTATGGTAGCTGTTGAACCCTTGAAATGTGCCTAGTACAACTATGTTTTTAACTATAAGTTCTTAATTTAGTTTAGTTAATTTATTTTTACCAGTGCAGCTGTAAAGGCTATAGTTCAGAAAGAAGAAAATTGAATACAGAAGTAATTAGGTCTAAGCAACAGTAAAACAAAATAAGCATTGACTGTATAAAAAAATAAAATGCCTAGCTTGAGTAGACGTATTAAAAAGGTAAAGCAAAAATACCAGACAGCAATATAAGATAAAAACTTTCCAAACCAAAAAATTACAAAGACTGAGGTGAGGGTAGATAAATTGATGACCAATAGACTTGTAAGTCAAGCTATGTTTTGATCAAAAGATTCAGGGTAATCACTGCAGAACAGAAATAGGGTGTCTTAATTTTAAACCAGTACAGTTTGAGATGGGAGAAAAGTAAATAGAAACTATGGGGAATAGCCCAGTTCTAATAAAATGGCAGAAACAAATAAACCAGTAACTGAAACAAATGTTAAGTGAACCATACTTGACAGTTAAAAGAGATTCTGAGATCGGATAGATACAGAATTTGCCAGTAATGCTGTTTTCAAAAAGCGTAAAACTCCAAAGCCAGGAAAAGTTGAAAGTAAAAGAATAGGATGATATATGTCAGGTAACTATTAGCCAAACAAGACTGATGTAGCTGTGTTAATCACATGTCATAGAATCTGAGGTAGGAAACATCAGGAATAAAAGTTATCCCATAATGACAAAAGAAGTAAATTGCCTACAAGAAAAAAACAGTTCTAAACTGATACATACCTTGTATTTATCAGCATTACACATCAAATGTTTAAAATCCATAATTATAGTGGGAAATATAAACAGACCACCTCAGTAATTGACAGATAAGGCAGATAATTTACTAAGGTTATGGGATATTTAAACAACACAGTTAGACTTGGTTTAATGGACAAAGGAAAAAACCCTGCTTCTAGCAGTTCAAGAATTTGCATTATTTTCAAGTATGTATAGAATTTTTATTAAAATTATACATAGGTAGGAATATGAGCAGATAGATCATATTAGCAATATGATCTATCTATCTATTAATATTAGCAATAGAGCAGATCAACAAAACAAAAGCTTTCCCCTATGACCTGATTGATCCAACAGGAAAAAGAGAAGGAGAGACATAAATGGCAATATTAGGAATAACATATACTATATATATATAATACAGCAACTAAGGATAGAGAATAAAAAACCACTGTAAAGAACTTTTTGCACAGAAGTTTAAAATTTGGATTATATAGACAATTTCCTGGAAAAAAACAGTGTAACAAAACTTAGGAGTAAATGGATTCAATGAAATAATTGGGTCAGTAGTTTTAAAATCTCTTCTATCTCATCTAAAAAGAATGCTGAGAAGAATGTTTTCTCCAGTTCAGTAAGTGGTACTAAAGTAGTCATCCATATAGCAACGGGCCTCTGAAAAAGTAACTATAAGATCTTCACATTTCTGATCTTACCACAGGAACACTTACCTCCATAGAAAGGAAATCGTGCTTCATATTATCCACTATTCCTTCAAGCATTTGATGAGCACTGGCTACAAACAACAAAACCTCACTAAGTATGTTTCTCTTAGAAGGTGCTTTCCCCCAAGATCAGTGTCGGGTACTTTCATTTTCATTTCTGTGGGTATCTTCCAGGGTTAACATGGTAACCTGGAATTTGTTGTATATATATGTATATATACTTCTGAATTAATTATGAGATATCAGGTCTAACATGCACACAGAGTAGAATAATCACTTCTCTTTTAGCTAAAACCACTATCACACACTTGTCTAAGGACAGAATAAAGTTTGATGTGAGAAGAGAGGGGACCTTAAGGCATAGACACCCTGTAACCAGCTTAACAGCAACAGCAGATCACCACACCAGGAACAATTGGAAATAAAAATCTTATCACTGTTTAATATTTTGAAAGAACTTACCTCCAAAAATCTGTGTGAAGTACCCCTTCATTTCCGCTTCACTTGTCACTTTTCCTTTATATCGAGCATCAGTCTCTTGATATAGAGCATTTTTAATTAAAATTAGATCACTAGAAAAAGCAGGGAGATTCATTTCCATAGCGTTGAAAATGTAGCTGCCAAATGGTAAGTTTTATTAGAAGAAATATTGTAGTGTGTACGTGTGTTTTTCTTGGTCTCTGCTTGGCCTTTCTCGGTTCAAGGGCAAGAGCAGTAGAGATGCTAGGTGGCTGTTGGCATTTGGTACAAATCTTCAAACTTAAAAGCACAATACAGGAAATTTCCTTGCAAGAGTAATTTTACAGTTTGGCAACTCAAGTAATGTGAGTTCTACCACCAGGCTAAAAGACGACTTTATGAACAGTTTCTAAAGTTCCACAGCCCATACTTTGTGATCTTTGAATCCAGTACACACTGCTTCTTACGTAGCCTGAAGAGAGGCAGGCAGTCTTCCCCCATCAGCAGCAGCAGCTGCGGCTGGTATGATTCTGCAATCAGCGTAAGAGGAAGAAATCTTTGGCGCTGCATTCGTCTGGCCTTCTGAACCAAGATAAAGAAAGAGCCTTGCTGTTGTCACATAACGTAGACGGAAGAGGTAAAACACCATGAAAACAGTGACTTGGACTCCGGGGTTGATCTGGTGACGCTGTTAGGTCAGAGATATCAAAAACCTTTAATGCTTCCTAGCTGTTGTAGGTCACTACTTAGTGTTCCAGTAGAGCCTCCATCGGGTACCTTCTTGTTAACTTGAGTCTGTGAACAGTGGAGAATTTCCAAAACAGATTCTTTTCATTATGCCCAATTACTGGCTTCCCCTCCTCTCCCCAGTAGTGTTTTCAAGTGAAAGCAATTTTTATCATTTATTATTATTATCTTAGTTGTAAAGATTTTAAAAGTTGACCATGTGTGCTCTATTCATGGCAAGTGCTATGCGGCTATAGTGACGATAAATCCTAAAAGAGGTGAAATCCTAGTATGACTCACTGTTTTATTCAGGGTTACCCATCATTACAGAGTAAAAAGTTTATAAATAGGAATTGTCACTTGTGATATTCTTGGGTTTTATTTTCCTAGTCCTCCAAAAAGTTTAGTGGTCATTTCATATGTCTGAATCCTATACTGAAATTACGGTTAAAAGGAACTGTGGAAGCAGTGTTGCTGGTAAATATTTTCGGACTTGATTTAGAGAAGAGTACCATATTTAAAAATAAACTAAAGAGCTTACAGAATAGCATTTTTAATTTCCTGAAAGAAGTCTTTTAATCAATGTTTACTAAATAGACATAATTTAAACTTTAGAAAGTGAGCTCTTTTTCTGCCATGTTAGTGTTCAGTGGTGTTTAAGTATGTCTACTCTTTGGCCCCAAAAAGTTAAGCTGCTGCTACAACCCGGTTACACTTAGCAGCCTTGCTTATGATTCACAGCGTTTCCTCACCTGCCTGTTTGCCAGCTGGCACACTGTTGTGCTGTAATCCCAGGTCCAGCAGTCTTTGGCTCAGTAACTTTTCACCTGTATGTGTGTATTCTAACCTCCACCCCAGAGACTTTCTCCTCTGTCTCTTTCCCAACCTTTTGATATTGCTATGGAGCCACCAGGCTTCTTCTTATCTTAAAGGAAATGGTCTGTCAAAGCGTTTGTGTTTTCAGTTGTCAGGGCATGCTTATGTATATGTCATCTATTCTGTTCTTACAGTCCTTTTGTTATCAGAAGAGTCTTCCTTATTCCACAGTAAATATTTCTGGTTATGTTCAAAGTACATTTTGTTGTGTTTGTTTCCTGGTCTAGAGGACATTTGTTGGTGCCATCTTCACAAATGTTATAAGTCATAACACCATTGCCAAAAGCTTTATCAAACCCCCTTTTCAGCTTGGCAGCATACTGAGAAAATCTCCAGCCACCTCAGATCCTTTTAGAAAGTAGGTCAGATGTAACTAATAAATGAGTCAAAAAGGCAGCACGTGCATGAAAGTGGTCCCCAGCTCTGTTTTAGTGACATTTTACCAGATTGCTAGAAGTCTCAAGGGATTTTGTAAGGGCTCCAAATTAATTTGGATTTTCTTGACCTCGTGTGTGTCATACACCACTCCTGATGAGAAGCAGAATGAGGTATAACATCAGATCATAATTGGCTGCTGAATCTTCAAACAGGACTCTCCAGGGAAACAGATGACTTGCCCTTCAGCTTTTGAAAATTTCTCAGCATTAAATAATCCAACAACTTTGATCTTTGTCAGTTGCACTTTTCATATGTTCAAAAGAAGAGGGCTGTCATTTGAGAAGCAAGGGAAACAGTTAATTTTGAATATGCTTTTCTGCATTTTGATATTTTTTATGGAAGTACAACATAAAGTTATTTAAATGTCCTGTCACACCCGCTAACTCTTCAGGGACAGCGTGACTAATTGGGACAATGGTTAACAGCCACGATATGTGGTGGGTGTCCAGTAACTGAATAGTTTGCTTTCATCTTCAGAAAAGCCACGTACAAAAGATGATGCCATTGTTATTTACCATAGCAAAATTATACTGTATTGCCAAATGTCTAAATCCTCTGTGGCATAATTAATCAAGGAAAATTATTTCAGGATGTTTTAGCAAGCAGATGGTTGGCAGAATATGTTGGGCCTTAGAGTGTAAGTTCCCTTGAGGGAAGAGTACTTGGCTTTGGTGTGGAGACAAGGTCTTCCATGGTTTTAGCTATCTGGTGAACTTGTCTGTCTTTGCTCACAGTGACAGTGACAGGCTCAGTGGCAGCTCCCTGGGCCTCCTTGCCAGTTGCATGCACTGATCATCTGATATGTTGGCAGACAGAGCTGATTCTTGGATGCGTGTCTGAACCTCTGCATGTCTGCTTTTGGCAGAATTGAGTGTGACTCTTATCCTTTACCCATTAAGCTATCATTATGGCTTCCTTATCTCTGTTTCTTCTGCAGCATGCCTTTGAAAGTGTTTGACTCTTTTTTGGCAGTTTATTTGATAATGCACAAATGTGGAAAATGTGCATCTTATTTCTATCTAATATAGTGTATTTCTGCAAAGGAAAGAGAGTGGGACTTTAGGTAAAGATTTGTCAGAGTAAGTCGACAGCTCTTATTTTGGACTTATTTTGATTATTGATATGGAATTCTTTCCTAAGAGTTTGATTTACACACCCCTCTATGAAAACTTAAATGCCTCTGCTTAGCGCCCTCAAAATGTTGTATGTTCCTCTCTGAGCCTGATGTATTGCATATCATCCTTGTGTCCATTAGAGAAAAATTGGTGTCTTTTGTATTTGGTCTCTTGTATTTTGTGTGTTCTTTAGCCAGGTCAGAAGAGGCATATTAGAGAAAGATGATTGTGTGTAATTGCCATAAATGGAGTCTTTTCAGAGCCCCAGTCCGATTTACTAGGGGTCAGCAAAGAGTTTTTAGACTTGAAATCCACAGAAGGCATAACTCATAAATTGGACTTTGCTATTGACAAAAGAGAAAATATTTTCAAACCACATCTGACAGAGAATTGGTTTCTTGAATATATGAAGAATTCTCAACTGAACAGTTTAGAAAACAATCCTTTGGGGCAAAAGATATGAATAGACATTTAATTAAAGAGGATATATAGATGACAAGCACGTGAAAAGACATTCTGTATTATTAGTCATTAGGGAAATGTAAATTAAAACCACCATGAGATACCACTACACACCTATCAGAATGCGTAAAATTAAAAATAGAACAGCAAATGCTGGCAAGGAGCGGAGAGACTAGATGGCTTATCCATTGTTGGCAGGAATATAAAACTGGAAAACAGTGTAACCGTTTTTTTTTAAACATGCAACTACTATGACTCAGTAACTATTCTTTTGGACATTTAACCCAGAAAATGAAAACTTAGGTTCACAAAAACCTGTACACAAACATAGCAGCCTTATGCATAATAGCCCCAAAGTGGAAGCACTGCAGATGACCTTCAGTGCATAAATGGTTAAATAAACTGGTACATCCACACCAAGAAATACTACTAAGCAAAAAATAGGAGCAAACTTTTGATGCAAGTAACAACTGTAGATGAATATCCAGAGAGTTACATTGAGTCAGAAAAGTCAGTCTCAAGAAGTTGCATCCTCTGTGATTCCATTTGTAATACATTTCTCGAACTGGCAACATTATAGTATGAAATACAGAGATCAGGGTGTTTGTCAGAGGTCAGAGATGGGGGAGGGGTACCAAGGGAGATGGGTGTGGCCATAAAAGGGCAACAGGAATATCTATGGCAATAGGAATATTCTGTATCTTGATTGTATCCATGTCAATAGTCTGGCTGTGATATTATGTTACAATTTTACAAAATGTTACCATTGGAAGAAATAAAGGGCACACAGCATCTCTTTCTTTTTTTACAATATGTATGAAGTTACAATTGTTTCAAAACTGAAAGTTTAATTAAAAAAAATAAAAGCATACCTACCCTTCTTGTGCCAGAGCCATATGAAATAGAATGCAGCCTGGGATAGAGATGAGCCATGCCTGTCCATGTGTTTACTTTGACTTATGTTTTCAGTATTTCTGGTCTCAGTTCAGTTCAGTCACTCAATTATGGTCTCAGTTCAGTTCAGTCACTCAGTTATGTCTGATTCTTTGTGACCCCATAGACTGCAGCATGCAAGGCCTCCCTGTCCATCACCAACTCCCGGAGTTTATTCAAATTCATGTCCATTGAGTTGGTGATGCCATCCAGCCATCTCATCTTCTGTCATCCACTTCTCCTCCTGCCTTCAATCTTTCCCAGCATCAGGGTCTTTTCCAAGGAGTCAGCTCTTCACATCGGGTGACCAAAGTATTGGAGTTTCAGCTTCAACATCAGTCCTTCCAATGAACACCCAGGATTGAGCTCCTTTAGGATGGACTGGTTGGATCTCCTTGCAGTCCAGGTGACTCTCAAGAGTCTTCTCCAAGACCACAGTTCAAAAGCATCAATTCTTCAGCACTCAGCCTTCTTTATAGTCCAACTCTCACATCCACACACGACTACTGGAAAAACCATAGCCTTGACTAGACGGACCTTTGTTAGCAAAGTAATGTCTCTGCTTTTTAATATGCCGTCTAGGTTGGTCGTAACTTTCCTTCCAAGGAGTAAGCAAGCGTCTTTTAATTTCATGGCTGCAGTCACTATCTGCAGTGATGTTGGAGCCCAAGAAAATAAAGTCTGACACTGTTTCCCCATCTGTCTGCCGTGAAATGATGGGACATGATCTTAGTTTTCTAAATGTTGAGCTTTAAGCCAACTTTTTCACTCTCCTCTTTCACTTTCATCAAGAGGCTCTTGAGTTCTTCTTCACTTTCTGCCATAAGGGTGATATCATCTGCTTATCTGAGATTATTGATATTTCTCCCGGCATCTTGATTCCAGCTTGTGCTTCTTCCAGCCCAGCGTTTCTCATGATGTACTCCGCATGGAAGTTAAATAAGCAGGGTGACAATATACAGCCTTAACGTACTCCTTTTCCTATTTGGAACCAGTCTGTTCCATGTCCAGCTCTAACTGTTGCTTCCTGACCTGCATACAGATTTCTCAAGAGGCAGGTTAGGTGGTCTGGTATTCCTATCTGTTTCAGAATTTTCCAGTTTCTGGTGATCCACACAGTTTCAAAGCTTTGACATAGTCAATAAAGCAGAAATAGGTGTTTTTCTGGAACTCTCTTGCTTTTTCCATGATCCAGTGGATGTTGGCAATTTGATCTCTGGTTCCTCTGCCTTTTCTAAAACCAGCTTGAACATCTGGAAGTTCACGCATTGTTCACATATTGCTGAAGCCTGGCTTGGAGAATTTTGAGCATTACTTTACTAGCGTGTGAGATGAGTGCGATTGTGCGGTAGTTTGAGCATTCTTTGGCATTGCCTTTCTTTGGGATTGGAATGAAAACTGACCTTTTCCAGTCCTGTGGCCACTGCTGAGTTTTCCAATTTGCTGGCATATTGAGTGCAGCACTTTCACAGCCTCATCTTTCAGGATTTGAAAGAGCTCAACTGGAATTCCATCACCTCCACTAGCTTTGTTCGTAGTGATGCTTTCTAAGGCCCACTTGACTTCACATTCCAGGATGTCTGGCTCTAGGTCAGTGATCACACCATCGTGATTATCTGGGTCGTGAAGATCTTTTTTGTACAGTTCTTCTGTGTATTCTTGCCACCTCTTCTTAATATCTTCTGTTTCTGTTGGGTCCATACCATTTCTGTCCATATGAGCCTATCTTTGCATGAAATGTTCCCTTGGTGTCTCTAATTTTCTTGAATGGATCTCTAGTCTTTACCATTCTATTGTTTTCCTTTTATTTCTCTGCACTGATCACTGAGGAAGGCTTTCTTATCTCTCCTGGCTATTCTTTGGAACTCTGCATTCAAATGGGTATATCTTTCCTTTTCTCCTTTGCTTTTCGCTTCTCTTCTTTTCACAGCTATTTATAAGGCTTCTTCAGAAAGCCATTTTGCTTTTTTGCATTTCTTTTTCTTGGGAATGGTCTTGATCCCTGCCTCCTGTACCATGTCACAAACCTCCATCCATAGTTAATCAGGCACTCTGTCTATCAGATCTAGTCCCTTAAATCTATTTCTCAATTCCGCTGTATAATCATAAGGGATTTGATTTAGGTCATACCTGATGGTCTAGTGGTTTTCCCTACTTTATTCAATTTAAGCCTGAACTTGGCAATAAGGGTCCTCCTTATGCAAGAAGTATTTATATGTAAAACACAGACAATCTAGCCAAAATTGTACTAACTATAAATGGAAAGTAACCTTTAAAATTGTATAAAAAAGTAAAAGTAAAAATATATTCAAGAAGTATTTACAGCAGTTTTATATTCTTTATAATACAGTTCAATCTATCCATCCACCAGGTTTTTCTCTGTTTTTATTGAAGTATAGTTGATTTACAGTGTTGTATTAATTTCTGCTGTTTGGCAAAGTGAGTCAGTTATACACATATATGCATTCTTTTCTGTATTCTTTTTTACATATCCTATTGTTTTTAATATATCCTGGCTTATCTCAGGATATTGAATATAGTTCTATACAGTAGGACCTCGTTGTTTATTATTTACCACTGTTTTGGGGAGCTTTCTTAGCCGTGATCACCATATTGGGAATAAAAGATTGGAAAAGAAGTGTGGTATGGAGCTCAACCTGGGCACGTCCATTTCAAGTGTGAGTAGAGTTGATCATAGAAGGTTCTGGGGTGGGTGTTTGTTTTTAAAGCTTTGTTTTACCGTAACATGGTATTAATTTTATATTTTTAAATTTCAAGAGACTCAAAGATTCTGGTGGTTGGTTTTGGAATGTGGTTTAATGTGATTTTCACTAATTTTTCTCTCTACATTTCACTGTCAATTTGGAAGGCATTTTGCAGTTAGTGACTAAGTGAAGAAAAATAAAACCTAAAAGTTAAAGGTTAAATTTTATTCGGAGACTTTTCTGAGAACTAAGGCCTAGGGGATAGCCTCAGATAACTCTGAAGAATGCTGTGAAGAGATGAGGGAGGAGCCAGGTTGTATAGGAGTTTTTGCTGAAAACATGTGGTCAAACATCGAAATATTACTGCTATTCACAAAAAAAACAGATACTTCAGGTTAGTGATTTTTGTGCTTTTTTCTGTGCGGGAAGATGACTGGGCTCATTGAAATTATTCCTTAGGTAGGCATCTTAGATATACAGCCATCGAGGGCCATAGTATCCAGAGCACATAGTTTCCTGTTTGTCTCCATCCTGAATTTCCCTTAGCACTCACCGTGGGGGCGCTGCAGCAGGGAAGGACAGCATTCCTTATTTACTGGAATGGTAGACACCGTACCCTTTCCACACAATGAGTGTTGTTTCTTAGTTTGTCGTGTGTATCTTAATCGCAGAGTCGTGTCCAACTCTTTGCAACCCTACGGACTGTAGCCTGCCAGACTCCTCTGTCCATGGAATTTTCCAGGCGAAAATACTGGAATGGGTTGCCATTTCCTATTCCAGGCAGGGAATCTTCCTGGCCCAGGGATCCAGCACTAGTGTTCGATGTTCTCTTGTGTCTCCTGCATTGGCAGGCAGAGTCTTTACTAATGTGCCACCTTGAAACTCCTAGTTTAATTGGCAGCATTTTTCCCTTGCTCCTCATGCAAAGAGTTGACTCATTGGAAAAGACTCTGATGCTGGGAGGGATTGGGGGCAGGAGAAGAAGGGAACGACAGAGGATGAGATGGCTGGATGGCGTCACTGACTCGATGGACGTGAGTCTCAGTGAACTCTGGGAGTTGGTGATGGACAGGGAGGCCTGGTGTGCTGCGATTCATGGGGTCACAAAGAGTCGGACACGACTGAGCGACTGATCTGATCTGATCTGATCTGAATACATAAAATAATAATGAATCTTATAGTTTAGTGTCATCTTAAACTCAATGAGATCTGATAATGATGTCTAAAACCAACTGTCTGTATACTTTACCTGGCCTAACTTTATTAATTTATTAAACATTTTGTGGGGAGGTTTTTTTTTTCTTTAGAGGAACTGTTAACAGTTTGAGGGTCTGATGGTAAATTCTGTGACATTTTATGGCAATAATATATTACTGCCATATACTCAAGTACTGAAACGTCATTTCTCCTTATCTTTTTTTTTGTTTGTTTTTCAAGTGTCAATATACAGTATCTGGTTTTATGACAAGAACGACTGTCACCGCATAGCCAAACTCATGGCCGAGTAAGTATTTCTGTAACACCATAGATTTTAATTAGTGATATATGGCAGATGAAAAAATAATGTTTCCCCCTTCTCTTTGTTACCAGAGTCCACTAACTCATATATTTTCCCCCAATTTCCTTTTATTGTCAAAGTTTTGAAAAAGGCAGAAAAGCTTAAAGAAATTTCAAATTATCAATAATCCAACTACCACCAGTCTCTTTTTATATGTACCTTGGGTTGATGTGTGTGATTGTTTTTTATTCTTTTTTTTTATGTTCACTGAAAGAAAAATGCAAAACAAAAAAAGTTATGAGCTAATTTTTATTAAGTGACTATATTAAGGCCTATAGCCTGGGAGGTAGCCTCATCTAATTATTTAAGAGATAATACCACCAAGAGGAGAATATCTAGGAAAAATATTTACATAATTGGAATCATCTAAAGACTGCTTTGTTACCAAATTAATCAAACCAAAAAATGGTATTTAGTGTAGTCATATCAGAAAAAAAGAATTTAAAATATGATCCTCTGCAATAGTAACAAGAATTTTAAAATACTTCTGGAAAAAATAAAAGCAAAGACAAGGGAGCTAGAGAAGAGAATGCCAATAAAATGAGGATAGGTAAACTTTTTTGCTGAGAAAAACATATAATCAAGTATCAAAAGATTACTCCTAGTAATAACCAGACATCTCATGATGAAGATTTTAGTGCTTTCCTATATGTGGGAAGGTGCAAGAATCTGAGGTCAGTGAAGTGATTCCTTGGATATGCATCTTAATTATCTATGGGCCAGGATATCCAGAGCCCAGAATGTTTCCTGTTTTTCTCCATCCTGAGCTCCTCTCACTGCACACTCTATGGGTAACTGCAGTGGCCCGTAGGCTTGATCCTTCTTGAGCTAGAATGGCAGGCAACACTTTTTTTTTTTTTACACTTGCAGAAGTAAGATTACGCTGTACATTGGACTTTTCACGTCCACAGCATTTTTCCAGGACATTAAATAGTCTTCTGTAGTATTTATGTCTGCTTTGTATTCTGTTCTGCAGACAGATCCTAATTTAACCAGAGCCTTGCTGTTCAGCATGTGGTTAGAACCGTCCAGCTGCCTCGCTCCGGAGGGTATTCTCTGTGTCCAGAGCACAGCCCACCACTTGCAGTGCATCTGACTCTGGTTCTCTCCAGATTTCCACTGTAGCAGGTGGAGCTGTGTTCAGTAACTGACAAAGAACTCCCACACACATCCATGGCTACTTCCTTTAAGAGAACTTATTTTTGACACAGATTCCAGGTTTAGAATCCCCAGTCCTTTAATGGGTTATGTCCCAGGAGAGCTTTTGTGAATCAGAATCTTGGAATTTGGAAACTAATTTTCATTGAATTGATGTTCTGAGGGATGGTCGTTGTCCTTTCTCAGACTGGCCCACAGAAGCCATCCCTCTGTATTGCTGGTACTGCCATTATGGTTTCTGGGAATCTAAGACGCAGGTGTTAGAGGGGCGTGAGGTACTACCACACCCTGGACAGAATGCTGCAGTGGGCAACGAGTTCTGGTGGATTTAAGTTTTCCTTTTCAGTTTCTGCCTGGATTTCCTCAGAAATGCTGGCCTCTCTTCCCCCTCCATCAAATCAGAATTCCCTTTGCTCTTCTGCAAAATTTTTACATGTTTGGGAGAAAACAGTTGATTTTTTTCTTCTTTTGTCTAATATTAAACTAAATCCTGTTAAACTATAAATAAATAATTGGCCCCACATCCCATTTCCAGATATATTTGCATTTTAAAAGAAGTGCACATGGCCAAGGCCACATTTTAGTCCAGGACTGCTAACGTGTCTCAGTTGGGTTTTTTTCTGCTTCCCGCTTTGTTTGCTGTGGGTGTGACCCCAAGGACATTGTTCCACGTGAACTTGTGTCATTCATTTGAAAATGCATTGGCTTTCCACAACCAGACTTTTCTTTTTAGAACTTTTCTCTTAAAAAAAAAAAGATAGAAACTACTTTTTTACAAAGCCGTTTATTTAATGACCACTATCCGTACTTTTGAAAGGAACAGCAGAGGCAGTTTTTGATAACTTAGAAGACAGAGATTTGTTGATTTTTGGTTATCCTGAAATTGACAGTATTTTTCTTAAATGTCTATATTTTGGAGTATGTTAATACATAGACTTTCTCCTGCAGATTGAGAGCTTTGGGGCCCAAATTGAGAGACCCTGGCTCTTTCAGCTCTAACAGTTATTTGCAGGAAACCATTTTGAACTGTATTCTCTGTCAGTAGGCGGTACCCGTAAAGCAAGACTTCAGATCATAGATAAAGCAGAAGATAAAGCAAGGCTTATCTGAAAATACTGTAGTGAACATAAAAATAGGATGAGGAAGTAGAAACAGGAAGCAGAAAGGGAAAAGAAGGACATTCAGGTTTCCTTCACTAGAGATGCCCAAAAGAGGGGCATTTGCTTAAACGCTCAGCTTGTTTTACTAGAAGCAATGGTATTGAAAGTGATTAGCAAATGCCTGCATGAAGCTGTTGATAGTGAGTTTTCAAGTGTCTGGCCTATTTATGGCTGAAGAGAATACCAAATATGTTCACATTAACTTTGTGATAAATGGCGTTCTGGTCACCAAAGATAAAAAGGTTATCTTTGTCTTCCTTTGCTCTGACTTTGCCTGCATACAGCCTCTTTTCGCTACGTATTTCAGAATATAATCTCTGTTAGCTGGAGAGACAGGTAAAATTCTCTGGGACATATTGTGCATCTAAATAAAAGTGCCTGCCACTGCCCATTCTGTTAAATCTAGTTCTTTCTACCACTGTTTTGACAGCTGCAATATAATAAAAATTCTTGAAGTAAAACATTGATTTATTCCAAAAGGTTGTTAATAAGAACTAAGAAGGTATATAGAACAGGTAAACTTCTAGACCTGTTCTATAAATAAATCTGGAAATTCTCTTTGATCAGTAGCAAAATTGAAAATTCACTAAACTTGGAAAATGTTGCCTCTCCTAAAGAGGAAATTCAGTCTGCCAAAAAGTGTTTTTAACAAAACCTAGTCTGAATGTTTGCCTATACATAGACTATAAAATTTGGAGAACTGATAGAAGTGAGCCCTATTCCTGATCTTACAAATGTCTTGGGGCATACTTTGGGTTTGGGAGGAAGGGAGAGGGGCAGGGCTGTTCTTCCCAGAGTGTGATTGGAAGAGGCCTTAGAGTCCAGAGCTCGGTGTGCCTTCCATGTTGTCAGCCAGTTTCTGCTCTCAGCAGTGGAGAGCTTTATAAGGTAGCCCGTTGGGTGGATGAACAGTGGTGATTATTAAAAATGTTTTTCTTTTGAGTGAAGATCACAAATCCAGTCCAGGTCAGAGAGAGGTGAATACTAGAGGTGAATACTAGCATGGGTAAGCCAGACAGTGTAGCAGGTGGTGGGTAGAAACGGGCTGTGTGGCCAGTCCTTGATGGTTGGCATGGCCTATAACTGAGTATTAAATAATAAGTGTTTTTTCGGTTTTGGCTGCATCACTAGGTTTGTGGGATCTTAGTTCCCCCACCAGTGATTGAACCCCAGGCCCTTGGCAGTGAAAGCATGGAGTTCTAACTACTGGACCACCAGGGACTTCCCAGTTTGGGGAAAGCTTTAAACCCATCCTTGGAGAATCATAATACATTGTAGCTTATTAAAAACGCAGAACAATGTTGCTGTTTAAAAAAAAATCTGTGTTTAATATTGTTTAATCCGATGTTTTCAAATAAGAGAACCATCCCACACACACTAATAGGAGTTCCTAGGCAGGCTGTTTTAAAGCAGTGAACTGACATTGGGTACCCTGTTCTATGCCTCGTAGTCCATTAAAAAAAAAGCCTTTTACTACTGAATTATTTTATTGCCTGTCATCCTCACTGTCTGAAAGTTCTCAAATTAATTCAGTTATCAAGCTGTGACTGTGCCTATACTATCCCGTGGCAAGTAGGCCTGTTCATTACAGTTGGACTTGAAACCTGAATGGATGTTTAAAAGAAAAAAAGATTAGTTATCTTATTAAAATTTATTACATTAATTTCAAGCTTGAAAAAAAATATAAGAAGCAATAAAACATTTATGTGCTCACCACCCAACTTTTAGTTTCTCACATTTTGCTTCAGACTTTAAGATGTGGCAGGGAGAAAGGATGTTCCTAAGAAATGAAACCCCTCAGATAGATTTGCAGACCACAACCCTTGACTTAGACCTTGACTTTTCATGCTTTTTTTAATATATATTTTCAAGTGCAAAATTAGCTTAAGTAGCACTAGTCAAGATAAAGAGCATTGCCTCAATCACCCTGACTTTAGTTACCCACTTAGTGATTTTTTTAAGGAGACAAGGAAAATCTTTTGTTTGCTTCTAGAGTTATCGCTGCTTTTTGAAGATTCACCAAGATCTTCATTTTCAAGATGCTAAGCTTTTTCCTTGCTCCCCATTATTAATACACACTCTCCGTAGAAGTTGTTTACCTGTACAGCCTTCCTTTGTCTTGGTGGCATTGTCCATTTTCAGATTTACTTTACCAGTTAGTTTGACTGATCCTGAGATACTTGTAGGAAAGAGAGAGAAATAATGAGTAATTTAGTAGATTTTAAAAGTATCTACTTCTACCAAATCTGGAAAGGAATTCTGTATTTTTGGCCTTCTAACAGTGAACTATATTGGTTGATACTGTTGTGAGTGAGATGGTGAAAGTAATCAGTCATGTCTTACTGGGATGAGGTAGCTGAGGCTCTGTGTTGTGTATTGTGAGGAAGGCATTGTTACCATGAGGCAGTCTTCCAGTATCCTTGGAAATGGACGCCAAAATCTTGGGTCATATTGTGTCAAAAAAGGTCTTTCTAAAACTTGGTTCTCTTCCTCTAGTGTGGTAGAAGAGGAGACACGGCGGTCCCAGCAAGCAGCTCGGGATAAGCAGAGTCCCAGCCAGGCCAATGGCTGCAGTGACCACAGGCCCATCGACATCCTGGAGATGCTAAGCAGAGCCAAGGATGAGTACGAGAGGGTGAGGCTGTGTGCGCTGAGCAGGAAAACCAGAGCAGGGAGGAGACCTGTGGCGGGTCTGGTGGACTGGGGAGCTCACCTCCAGGGCCAGCAGGAATAAGTAGTTCAGAAAGAAAACATGTCTTATAGATAAGGAAGGGGATTTTCTTACCTCTGAAAATTCAGAGTGTTCTTTTTCTATTCCTAAAAAATTACTGCGGGAGAAAAGGATTTTGGAAAATAAAAGGTCTCACTTCCTGGGTAAAGAAATGTACATTAGAACCCATGAGACGTTTCAAGTTCTACCAGATTCCTCAATGTCTTTCCTAGAGAATTACAAAGAATTTATGGATCTATGAAAATTAATACAGGAAAGGCAGTCATCTCTATAATGAATTCATTGATTCTTAGGAAACTGGATGAAGTAAATAAATTTCAAGAATCATTTCTGAGCTTTTAAGTTACCATGTATTACCATAAATTCCCTCCCATACCCTTAATGAGATATGCGTTATCTACATAGATGCCTTCTGTTTTTATAGAGACCTTTCTGTGTTGTGGTGACAGCTAATAAGTTGAGAGCTCTGTCACCCATTCCCAGTGAGGACGAGATCAAGGTGCCACTTGGGACAGAAAGTATAGGTGCTGCACACTAGAGCAGACCCTCCAGGAGGTGGCCCGCCTTCCTCCTCAGGCTGGGAAGCAAGTCATCTCCAGAGGAAAGAAGGAACTGAAGCCTTGTTTCTGTGTGCAGAGCTGCAAAGGAACTCTAGGAACAAAGGAACACATGAACAGTATAAAAATCTGACATGATTTCTGGTTAATGCACATTGCAAAGGTAGAAAATAATTGCTGTTGTAAAGAAAATTCTTCTGGTATGGTATGGAGTAAATAAAATTTCTGTGGTTGGATTAAGACTAAACCTTTGGGGATTTAGTCAAATCTTTGATATTTCCTTCATAATGTGTTCTATTTTTGAAGCCATCCATAAATAGGTGGCACTTCCTTAAACAGGAGTATTGTTGCTTGTCTGCACTCGCCTGTCATCTATCATATGCTGTTAGTCTTAGCAGCGGCCCATGAGTTCACTTCTTAGTGTTTGGATGAGCTCTCCTCTGCCTCAGATGGTTCCAAGTAGACCCTTTATCTTTAGGTAGAGACTTGGGAAATTGCCAGATTCATCTGTGCAGCAACTTGGGTGAATCTCAAAGGCATTATGCTAAGGAAGCCAGCATTCCATTTAGATGACAATCTCGAAAAGACGGAACTAGCGCCAGAGAAGAGTCACTGGTTGCCAGGAGTGGAAGGAGGGCACGACTGCATTGGGATAGCGTAAGGGAGTTTGGGGAGGTGATTGGATATCCTGATTGTGGTAATGGGTACACAAAACTATACATTTCAAAAGTTAATTTTGAAAGTGAAAGAAATGGTAGCCCTCCAGGCTCCTCTGTCTGTGGAATTCTCCAGGCAAGAATACTAGAGTGGATTGCCATTTCCTTCTCCAAGGGATATTCCCAACTCAGGGATCAAACCAGGGTCTCCTGCATTACAGGCAGATTCTTTACAATATGAGCCACCAGGGAAGCCTGGTGATACATTTCAAAAGTTAATTTTACCATATATTAACTTTAAAAAAAAATGGAAAAGAATATATAATATAGTAATGCTGTTTGCTTGTCCTTAAGGGGTTATAAAAATAACAGTTGTTACGAACACTATTGTCTAAAATAATGTGCTTAGCTTTCTAGAAATTTTATTGTCCAGTTGATTTCCATATTTACATGCAGGTCCAAAGCAAACATCTGGCATTTGGCGGGGGTGGTTATCCTTGACTTTTAAAATAATACTTCTGTTAACAGTAACCTTAAATGCTGTTTTGTAAACCAAACAATAGCAAGTTTTTTCACATGATATATTTTTCCTTTTAATTTAAGAATCAGATGGGCGACTCAAATATCTCCAGCCCTGGGCTGCAGCCAAGTACTCAGATCTCCAATCTGGGAAGCACTGAGACGCTAGAAGAGACACCATCTGGGTTGCAAGATAAGGTTTGTACAGCTCAAGCCCTAGCTTTGTCCAAAGTAACCTAACACAGAGTCAGCATTTTGTAAGGGTTTTGATGCAGTACAAGTTTGAGCCGTTGATCATCTGTCAGAGTATGTGCGTATAGGCAGTAGCGTGATGTCATCCTCTCATGTCATTTCCCCTGGTCCGTGTAACTGTCTTTCATCCAAGTTTTGCAGTAGCCTCCTATCTGGTTTCCCAGCTTTTGCCCTAGCCACTCCCTCTCCTCTTCTTGACCCAGGGGTCAAAGTAATCCTGGTTTAACCTAAGTTAGACCGTGGCTTTCCTCCAATCGTGTCTCATCTCACTCGAATAAAAGCCAGGGTCACAGCAGTAACCCTTAAGGCCCTCTCTGATCTGGCCCCCTTGGCCCTGGCCTCATCTTCCATCTTTCTGCCTTGTTCCCAGCCTCATAGGCTTCTCTACCTTTTCACAGATGTGTCAGTCCTGCCTCTGCCTCAGGACAGGCCTTTGCAGCTATAGTCCCCTTTGCAGTTAGAGTCCCCACAGCCTGAAAGACTTGCCTCCTAGAAGTACCTTGCTCCCATTCTAGTGTCTTCCATATAGGTGGGGGCCTTTCACACCACCCTATTTTAAATAACAATCCTTCCCTACCCCTGTTCTGCTGTGCTTTATTTTCTTCCAGCTATCAGGGTTCGTGGTTTTTTTTAAGTTTTGTGATTGTCTCCTCCCCACCAAAATCCAAGGATCATAGGGGGCTGCCTTGTTTGCTACTGTATCCTCAGCACCCAGCACTGTAAATATTTGTTGAATGAAATCGTTCTCTTTGTTTTTATTTCTTTTTATTTTACTATTTATATTTTTATGAAGTAATTCTTGAAACTGATGACTTGATAAGTGAACAGATATCAAGTAAAAGCCATAGTTTTTTAAGCTTTTTAAGATAATTACAGATTCATATACAGTTGTAAGAAATAATACAGGAAGAGTAAAAGCCATAGTTTTTTAAGCTCTTTAAGATCATTACAGATTCCTACGCAGTTATAAGAAATAATACAGAAAGATCCATGTCCCTTTCGCCTGTTTACTCCATTGATACCAGCTTGAAAACTAGAGTACAGTATCACAACCAGAATATTAACCCAGTATACCCATCTTGTTGGAGAAGGAAATGGCAGCCCACTCCAGTGTTCTTGCATGGAGAATCCCAGGGACGGTGGAGCCTGGTGGGTTGCCATCTATGGGGTCGCACAGAGTCGGACACGACTAAAGCGACTTAGCAGCAGCAGCATACCCATCTTGTTCACGTTTCCTCAGTTGTTGTATTCATATTCGTTTCTGTGAGTATATGCACGTGTGTGTTTGCATGCGTCCTAAATTGCTTCAGTCGTATCCAATTCTGTGCAGCCCTATGGACTGTAGCCCTCCAGGCTCCTCTGTCCTTGGGATTCTCCAGGCAATGCCCTTCTCCAGGGGACCCTCCCGACCCAGTGATTGAACCCATGTCTCTTGCCTCTCTTGCACTGGCAGGCGGGTTCTTTACCACCAGCAGCACCTGGGAAGCCTCATCTGTGTGTGTTTAGTTCCATGCAGTTTTATCTCATGTAGAGCCTTGTGTATCTACCACCACAGTCAAGATAGAGGACTTCATCACCACAAGAATCCTTTGTACTGCCCATTTGTTATCACACTGACTTATATGTCACACCCTCCTAGCCTTCCTCTGGCATCCCTAACCCCAGCAGTGACTGATATGTCTCCAGCTTTATAACACTGTCATTTCAAGAATTTTCTATAAATGGAATCATACAATATATAACCTTTTGGGAGTATGTTTCTTCACTCAGCATAACTCATTGAAGAGATTCATTGAAATTGTTACATATATTATAGTTCTGAATCTCACTGCTGAGTGGAATTAACATTTTTAACCATTCACTCGTTAAAGGACGGATGTGTTGTTACCAGTTTGGGGCTATTGTGAATGACATTTCCATGAACATTTGTATACAGATTTCTGTATACACATTTCCTTTGTTGTTCCTTTGTCCTTTCTGTTACTAAATCGTGTTCGACTCTTTCCAACTCTATGGACTGTGGCCCACCAGCTCCCCTGTCCATACGATTTCGCAGGCAAGAATACTAGAGTGGGTTTCCATTTCCTTCTCCACGGTATCTTCCCGACCTAGGGATTGAACCTGTGTCTCCTGCATTGGAAGGCAGATTCTTTACTGCTGAGACAGCAGGGAAGCCCAAATTTAAATTTCCTTTACTCTGGGTTAAATGCCCAAGAGTACAAATGTTAGGTAATTTCATAACTGCAAGTTTTAGTTTAGAAATTGCCCTACCATACTGTTTTCCAAGAGGCTATCAGATCAGATCAGTTGCTCAGTTGTGTCCGACTCTTTGCGACCCCATGAATCGCAGCACCCCAGGCCTCCCTGTCCAACACCAACTCCCGGAGTTCACTCAGACTCACGTCCATCGAGTCAGTGATGCCATCCAGCCATCTCATCCTCTGTCATCCCCTTCTCCTCCTGCCCCCAGTCCCTCCCAGCATCAGAGTCTTTTCCAATGAGTCAACTCTTCACATGAGGTGGCCAAAGTACTGGAGTTTCAGCTTTAGCATCATTCCTTCCAAAGAAATCCCAGGGCTGATCTCCTTCAGAATGGACTGGTTGGATCTCCTTGCAGTCCAAGGGACTCTCAAGAGTCTTCTCCAACACCACAGTTCAAAAGCATCAGTTCTTCGGCTCTCAGCCTTCTTCACGGTCCAACTCTCACATCCATACATGACCACAGGAAAAACCATAGCCTTGACTAGACGGACCTTTGTTGGCAAAGTAATGTCTCTGCTTTTGACTATGCTATCTAGGTTGGTCATAACTTTCCTTCCAAGGAGTAAGCGTCTTTTAATTTCATGGCTGCAGTCACCATCTGCAGTGATTTTGGAGCCCAGAAAAAGAAAGTCTGACGCTGTTTCCATTGTTTCCCCATCTATTTCCCATGAAGTGATGGGACCGGATGCCATGATCTTTATTTTCTGAATGTTGAGCTTTAAGCCAACTTTTTCACTCTCCACTTTCACTTTCATCAAGAGGCTTTTTAGTTCCTCTTCACTTTCTGCCATTAAGGGCGGTGTCATCTGCATCTTTACATTCCTAAACGATGTATGTATAATGTTTGTACGGATGCAGGTGGTAAATTATTTAAACCAGATTTTGTATACTACATTTCTTTGCTCCATTTTTACTGTATTTGAATTTAATATCCTGAAGGTCAAACATATTAAAAGAGAAAGTGTTATGTAAAATTTAATTTTTAAAAAATATGTGTTAAGAGAAGCAGCAAGTGGAGGAGCAGATTCCTTCTGGTCTGGCTTATCAGCCATGAATGTCCAGTGGGCTAGTCACTTTCCCTTTCATTTCTGAATCATGGGATTAACGATTCTGGCCGTATCTGACTCACAGATTTACTTTGAAACCCAAATGAAAAAATGAACCCCAAAAGACTCCATTTTATAGGCCAAAGTGACAGCACTTTGTAGAATACTGAGAACTGGATATTGTTGAGCCATGTGATTGTCTAAAATTAGCTCAGATCCGTAACCAGGCCTGTACACAGAAGAGTACACTGGTTTAGTAACACTGCCATCTAGTGCTGAGGAGCAAATAATGCTGTCAAGCCTTAATTTTATTTCAGTTTCATTATTCACTTAGTAGAATTTCCTTGGGACAATTTCCCTCGTTTGTTTTGTATTATTTTTGTTTTTGTTTTTTTGTTCCTGTGGTTAAGAATAATCACACCTTCTAGTGTGCCCAGGGCACTAATGAGTAGGAAATCTGACAGGGACACAGTAAATTCAAACAGAAATATGAAATTCTGTAAATAGCAAGAGCTGTGGGGTGAGAGAGGAACAATGGAAAACCTGATATAGCTTCTTTAAAAAAATTTTTTTTTCAGTCCCATATATACTATCACTTATGAATTCCATTTCACAAGGGAATGGTCAGATTAAAATTTGATTTAAGTGAAGCATTACTGAACTCAGAATCCAGACTGTAAGTATATTCAGATATGAGTAAAGAATAAAATTTCACCTTTTCTGTGGATGATGGAAGATGAATCCATGAATAAATAAGCCCAACAACTAGAGGAATGCAGCCAGTTTTTCTTGTCAGAGGCAGAGGAGAATGGAACAGGTCCTGTCCAAACCAGCTCAGAGACAATAAAGCTTTAGGGAGTTTGTGTAAAGACACATGCTCTGCCCCCTCAGCCTCTAGTGACTAATTCACCCAGTTACGTGATTCCAAAAGTTGGTACAATCTGACCAGTCACTGGCTCTTAGTTATTCAGGTCTTACTTGCACCTCTCTTTTCCAAAGGATCATTATCACCATTCAGTTGATTAGATAAGCTGTCATCTGCACGGTGGACATAATGGTGCAGTGGCATAATGGTTAAGAATACGGATTGTCTTGTTAGAACTAGGTTGGCATCTGGTTCTGTTGTACTTGGGCCTCATCCATAAATGGTGATAATAATAGTACTGCCCTCACCGATTAATAGAGTAACGCATGCAAAGTGTGTAGTACAGGGCCTCCTGTACAGTGAGCCTTCTGTCTGTGATGATTCTTCCTGCCTTATAACCTCATTTCTTCTGCCTTACGTAAGGTACCTCTGAAACCTAATGCTTTACCACACACCCTATTCCATAAAGTCTAATAATCTGTCTCTGGCCTGGCAGATGTTGCAGGGAGGTAGCAGGAAAAATTGGAAACTTACTGCTGCTTTTGCATACTACCAGATGACTTCATTTTTTAATATGAAGTAGATTTTAAATGATCAGAAATACCTGTTCTTAAGTTCAAGTATAGAAACACTTCACATGTAAATGTGGGTAATTTTAGTTTTGTAAGAGTTCGTTTTTGTTCCACTAGATAGATAAAAATTGCTACCTGGATCATTTTTGAAGCCTAAGGTGTATTTCATGGTGAGGTTTCTCCATGTCTGGTTTTTGATTGTTCCTTTTCTTATAAAATAGTATTCTTCACTGGAAAAGACTCTTAAGTTTTTACAAGATCATTCCAATATGATCTGTGTTTTCTAAAGTCAGTCAGTTCAGTTCAGTCACTCAGTTGTGTCCGACTCTTTGTGACCCCATGAATCGCAGCACCCCAGGCCTCCCTGTCCATCACCAACTCCCGGAGTTCACTCAGACTCACGTCCATCAAGTCAGTGATGCCATCCAGCCATCTCATCCTCTTGTCGTCCCCTTCCCCTCCTGCCCCCAATCCCTCCCAGCATCAGAGTCTTTTCCAATGAGTCAACTCTTCACATGAGGTGGCCAAAGTACTGGAGTTTCAGCTTTAGCATCATTCCTTCCAAAGAAATCCCAGGGCTGATCTCCTTCAGAATGGACTGGTTGGATCTCCTTGCAGTCCAAGGGACTCTCAAGAGTCTTCTCCAACACCACAGTTCAAAAGCATCAATTCTTCAGCGCTCAGCCTTCTTCATGGTCCAACTCTCACATCCATACATGACCACAGGAAAAACCATAGCCTTGACTAGACGGACCTTTGTTGGCAAAGTAATGTCTCTGCTTTTGAATATGCTATCTAGGTTAGTCATAACTTTCCTTCCAAGGAGTAAGTGTCTTATAATTTCATGGCTGCAATCACCATCTGCAGTGACTTTGGAGCCCAAAAAAAGAAAGTCTGACACTGTTTCCACTGTTTCCCCATCTATTTCCCATGAAGTGATGGGACCAGATGCCATGATCTTTGTCTTCTGAATGTTGAGCTTTAAGCCAACTTTTTCACTCTCCACTTTCACTTTCATCAAGAGGCTTTGTAGTTCCTCTTCACTTTCTGCCATAAGGGTGGTGTCATCTGCATATTTGAGGTTATTGATATTTCTCCCGGCAATCTTGATTCCAGCTTATGTTTCTTCCAGTCCAGCGTTTCTCATGATGTACTCTGCATATAAGTTAAATAAGCAGGGTGATAATATACAGCCTTGACATACTCCTTTTCCTATTTGGAACCAGTCTGTTGTTCCATGTCCAGTTCTAACTGTTGCTTCCTGACCTGCATACAGATTTCTCAAGAGGCAGATTAGGTGGTCTGGTATTCCCATCTCTTTCAGAATTTTCCACAGATTATTGTGATCCACACAGTCAAAGGCTTTGGCATAGTCAATAAAGTAGAAATAGATGTTTTTCTGGAACTCTCTTGCTTTTTCCATGATCCAGCGGATGTTTTCTAAAGTAGGTATATCTAAATGTTGGTTTGTGCGTGTGTGTTTGTGTATACACACACACATATATATATGTAAAAGAATATGGTGGTTAAGAGTTACGTAATTGGGATTTGCCTGAGGGTCCAGTGGTTAGGACTCTGTACTTCCACTGCAGAGAGTACTGGTTCAATCCGTGATTGGGGAACTAAGATCCTGCAAGCCATTCAGTGCAGCCAAAAAATAAAATAAATGAAAGGAGTCGTTTGGGCCCAGGTCAGAGCAGGGCCTGGCACCCTCTGCATACCCAGCAAATAAAGGTTAAATGAATTCAGCAATACTGCTTGAGGGAAAGGTGCAGGAAAGCTCACAATTGAGAACTATGAACATGTCTCCTCTGAATCATTGCAGTGGTATCAGTAAACCAGATCACTAAAATATAAATAAGTTTAACATTTTCAGACTTAAATGCTTTCCTTTTCCTCCAGCATCTGTGATTTGGGAATTGGAAGGTTGCTATTTAAAAAATGGTTAAATTGGGAGGGGCAGTATAGGGGTAGGGGATTAAATGGTACAAATTTATTATGTATAAAATAAATAGGATACAACAATAAATTGTACAGCACAGGGAATATAGCCAATATTTTATAGTAACTTGAAATGAAGTACAGTCTATAAAAATATTGAATCACTGTGTTGTATACCTGAAACTAATATAATGTTATGTCACCTATACTTGAATTTTTTTTAATAGTTAAATATATTTTCTGGTATTTGAGGCCTAGTCCTTAAGGTACAATGCCTGCCTTTTAATAAAAAAAAAAATATGAACATATAGGTAGGATTGCTTGATCATCATTTGGTCCTCATATCCTCTTGAGTGTAATTTCCCTGCCATGTGTGACTGGCATGGGGCAAATTAACTTTGAGCAAAATAATTGCTCCTTTACCTTACATGTGTTTGTGAAGCAAAAAGGTGAATTCTAAACTATCACCTGAGTCCCTAAAATTTGATTTTTATTACAAATGTAGATATCTCTTCACCACCTTGGGGATACCAGGTGCATTCTTGGCCTTAATCCTGAGGACATCTTCAGCCTGTTCCATTTCCTGTTTTCAGACTCCACCTAGCCTTGCTTCTGCAAACTGATTTGGTTGATGGAAAAGAAACTTAGTTATGCTGGTTTGCAAGAGTTTTCTCTCATTGGGTGGTTTGATTTGTTTCTCAGTCTGCTCCATCTGGACACAAACATCTGACAGTGGAAGAATTATTTGGAACCTCTTTGTCAAAGGAACAGCCAACAGTTGTGGGTCTGGATTCAGAAGAAGTGGAGAAGCTGCCAGGAGATGCCTCCCAGAAAGAGCCCAACTCATTCCTACCATTTTCCTTTGAGCCTGGCGGGGCACCCCAGTCAGAAAACCTGGGTGTCCATCCTGCTGCCCACCCCTCAGTCCAGCCCGAAGTCACCACCCCGGTGCTAATCACTCCTGCTTCCATCACTCAGTCCAGTGAAAAGCAGGCCCCCAGCTATGCCATCCCATTGCACTCTGTGCTCAGTCCCAGTCTACCAGCAGAAGCTTCTACTGGACAGGCTCCCCCCAGCCTACCCCGAAAAACCACCATGATGCAAACAGTGAAGACCGCGCCTAGGCAGAGGTCTCCACTCCTGAGTCAGCCTGTCCCTGAGCTGAGCCACGCCAGCCTGACTGCCAGCCAGAGCCCATTCAGGGCCCCGCTGAGCGTGACAAACACAACCAGTCCGTCTCTCCCAAGTGTTGATCTTCTCCAGAAACTCAGGTTGACCCCGCAGCATGACCAAATACAGCCACAGTCACTCGGGAAAGGTGCAGCGGCACCCAGCTTTTCGCCAGCAGCCGGCCAGCTGGCCACGCCTGAGAGCTTCATAGAGCCTTCCCCTAAAGCGACAGCAGCGAGAGCCCCAGCCTCCCTGAGCAACATGGTGCTTGCTCCCCTTCAGGTACTGGCGGGAGATTGGGTGGCTGTAACCTAGTGGGATGAAACTGGATTTTGATTGAGAGGAGACAGAGTTGTTTAAAGAGACAACCGTTGAGTATGTCAGGGGCTAGAAGAAAGGAGAGGTGAGAAGCCCTGCAGTGATCAACCAAACCATCAGTAACTGGTGGTGTAACTCAGTTCCACTTCCCAAAATAATTTCAGCTGAGAAAAGCTGAGAAACTGTATTTTCCTTCCTGGGTGTGCATTTTAACGTTTATTTTTGCCTGACAGGTCTAGGAGTCCTTATTTGACTCAAGACCATGGATCCAGATTATCCCAAACTTTGTTCCATCCCCTGCTCCCTGAGTACTCTGACTGAGTGCCCGCCTTGTGCCAGGTTCATTAGGGCTGCCATAAGAGCATCCCACATTTGCAGGTCTGAGGTCAAAGAAAGCTTCCTCGGGAAACTGGCCATCAGCTGAGATCTGAAGACTCAGGAGATATTAGCCAGACCTAGAGGTAGGAAGAGTGTGTGAAGGCAAGGAAAACAGCAGGTGCAGAAGCCTAGACACTAGAGGGCATTTGGTGAACTGTGGTGACTGGATCTATGTGGAAAGAAACGGGGGAGCAGGTATTGGTGATGAGTAAAACTTTGTAAATAGTGTCAAGGAGTTAGAGGTTTGTTCTGAGGGCCCTGGAGAGTCTTTTAAGTATATGAGCCAAGGGTGGCACGCTGGGAGAGGAGACGACGGAAGGAGGACGACCCATCAGAAAGGAGGTCGGGGCAGTCACCCGGGCTTGAGCGGGTGGGGGCCTGTACTGGGCAGTGTGGACATGTGGATTTATTAAGAAGGAGGATGAGTGGGACTTGGTGGGATTTGGATATAGGGGTGAAGAAGAGGTTTGTCCCTCAGTAACTTATAAGGTTGGTGAGTTTACAAATGAGGAAATCAGGTCACAGTTGAAGTGACTTGTGCAAGATCACAAAACTGAAAGGGGGTGGAGCCTTTTAAGGTTTTAGTCTCATGCCCTCTAATAATTACAATCCCCAGCTCTTGAACATTTTACCAAATAATATTATACTGGCTCTCCTGTATAATATTATTTCTTAGTTAATGGAGTGTTTTGTTCCGTTCTATTAAAATTTTGTCCAGAAAAAGAAACCTAGTGTCCTGGTTACATGATTAAATTGTCATATTTGCCGTTTCTGTCTGCGAGAATGTTCTGTTTAGTAAAACAACCCTGAAATGTGTCTGCTGCCACTATTCCTGTTGTTCTAGAAATACAACCAGCAGCAGTCGTCAATACCGCCCCCTCTAGATTTGGCCTCTGGGACAGCACCCTGCTCTCCAGCATGCCTCCTGGCAGAGGAAGCTTACAAACATGTTCTTTCTCATTTATGTGGCTGTATCAAATTTTAGGACCTGGGACCGTACTGAGTCCTAATGTGTTTGCTCTGCTACAGGAAGTTCTGTGTCTCCCAGGGAATAGGTGTAACATTTGTCTGTGGAAGTGTGTGGCTGTGTAAGACTGTTTAGTGCCACCTTCCAGAGTGTGAACCGCCTTATCAGGAGGCTTCATGCTGTCAGGATCTTGCGTCTCAACATTCTCAACAGCAAAAATATGCTTGGTCTGTCCCCGCTCTTATAAGAGACCCAGGTTTCAGCTTTTTCTGTAGAGACATTTTCAAGGCTTTGCACACCCCTTTTCTCCGGTGGAACTGAAGGGGGTTGGGGGCTGCCCCGAAGCTCCTATCCTGCATTGTCACAAATTCTGGTCAGCCACTTCCCTCAGGAATCTAGGAACCAAGTCATGTTTGGACTCCTCCTTACAGTTGCTAACCTAGATTTTTCCCCAGTAACTAAGAAATCTTAAATGAAAAGTTGCTACATCTGTTCATCTTTTCTGTTTAAACATTGCAGTCTATGCAGCAAAACCAGGATCCTGAAGTTTTTGCCCAGCCTAAGGTGTTATCCAGTGCCATCCCGGTAAGGATCCCCTTTTTCTAAAGAGCATAGTATGTCTTAAGTTCGTCTGCTGAGTGTGAAGTGAAACGTTTCAGCTTTCAAACCTAGGTCCCTCTTAAATGTCCCCTCCCACTCCCCCAGGCAGAGCTCATTGCTGTGGCCTCTGCAGTCCTCAAGTCATCCATCCTCAGTGATGAGTTCCCTGAGTGTGTGTATGGGAGGGCAAGGTCGGCCACAGCAGGGGCGCTCCCTCCCTCCCTCTGTGTTGTGAATGGGCGAGTGCTGAGAGCCAGTCAGCCCCGTGTCTATGGATAGGAGACAGCCTTTGCCCGGAAGAACCGTGGTGCCCCAGTGGACCAGGCAGTGTCACCACTGCTCGCTGGCTTCCCGTTGCCCTGTGGGCAGAACCTCCCAGCCCAGGCCTGTGTGCTCTGCGCCTTGCTGCTTCTCCCCTGCCTCATTTTGTAGACGTTGTCCTCATCCTCCATTCCCTACCAGCTTTGACAGGCACACTCATCTTTTTCAGTTCCTAAACTTTTAGGTTCCATTAGCCTTTGAGCCTTAACACCTCTCCTGAAGCCTAAGATTGTAAGCAAAAGCCACCTTCTGACTGGTCTTAGCAGGTCTTCTTTGCAGCTGGTCCTGCTGCATGGTGGTCGGCATACCACTTCTTGGTGATCTCTCAGCCTGGTGTTGCACCAAAAATAACCGCAGATGGTGCAGAACCCAGAAACTGCACTCTCAAAACTATGGACAGTTTGGTTCCTTGTAGATGAGGAGGGTGACAGATAGGAGGGAAAAAATATGTAGTTTTCGTGTTGAGTGTATCAAAATATGAGAATTAGTAAAAAAAAAAAGGTGGGGGGGGGCTGCCCTCATATCTCAGTTGGTAATCCACCTACAATGCGAGAGACCTGGGTTTGATCCCTGGGTTGGAAAGATCCCCTGGAGAAGCAAAAGGCTACCCACTCCAGTATTCTGGCCTGGAGAATTCCATGGACTATACAAGTCCATGGGGTCTACAAGAGTCGGACATGACCGAGCAACTTTCATTTTCAAAAAAAAATATTACTGTGTTCTGCTGGTTAGCCATTGTTAGCCCAGAAGTACATCTAAATGAAAGGAGATAAATATTAGTTTTATGTTTTTAAAATTGTATCTGTGATGACTGTGGTGGCATAATAAATACATTGAACACGACTAAAGAAACTAATGCTTCATATAATTCTTTTTATTGAATTAAAAGTTATGTATAATAAAATGCAGATTTCTTAAATTGAGTTTTAATACACATATATCCTTTGGGTAGTGAGAAGTTATATAACACTTCCGTCACCTCAGAAACTTCCTTCACACCCTCCTCCAAGCATTTCTGAGTCCCTCATGGAAAAACTTTACGTATTCAACTTAATCTCAGGACTGTTCTTACTGTGCCTACCCTGCTGTTAGTTATCAGGTTCCCCTTCTGTAGTGATGGGGCTTGGCTTCTCATAACAGCTCTAGGCCATCCTTATCATGTAAATGGGCTCTTCATCCTTCAGCTAACAAGCTTCCTAACCAGACATTAAATGCTTAGATACTGCTTCCGAATCTTTATCTGAACTCTAAATAGTTAGCACTGGACTCTGCATTCCAGCCTCCTACTGCTGTGCTTGTTATCAGGCGTCCCCTCCTCTGGGCCTGGCTGCTGGCTCCCACGCTCTTTGTTGCAAAATGGCCGTTGTTCCCCTGCAGGTGGCAAGCTCCCCTCTGGTTCCCGCAACAACCTCGGCAGCGCCCTCAGTCCTGCTGTCCCCCAGTGTTTTCCAGCAGACAGTTACAAGGTCCTCAGACCTTGAGAGGAAAGCCAGCTCCCCTTCTCCTCTCACCGTCGGGACGACAGAAAATCAGAGAAAGCCTTCCATCATCCTCAGCAAGTCTCAGCTCCAGGATACATTAATACATCTAATCAAGGTATGTAGAATATCAGTTTAGTCTTCGGATTTTCATTCTGTAAAAAAATAATTGTATGATTCTAAAAAAAAATCAATTCATTAAAAAAAAAAATCAATTCTTAAAGAAAATCCAAGACCAGCTAGAACCAGTGTTTCTCTCTCCCTGTGGAAAAATTCTCAAAGTGGAAAAATAGATATGTGTGAATTCCAAAATATTCCTCATGATTGTCTCTGGGTGGTGGGATTCTTGGCATAATTAGTTATACAGAGCACGTATATAACTTCTTCCTAAGCTGTTATCATGACAGTAAGCTCTAAGGAGGTAAACGTGACATGACCATCTCTTCCAGAATGATTCCAGCTTCCTCAGCACACTTCATGAAGTCTACTTACAGGTTCTGACCAAGAACAGAGACAACCACAACCTATGACTAGAGCAGAGTAATTCTGAAGGCAGAATGTCGACCTCAGAAACAAACAGGCCTCATCATGGAAACTTCTAAACGGAACATTGAGCTTTGAGAATTCTAAAATTGAGCCTATGAGAAAGAGACTCATTGCTTAAGAATGTTTTCCAAGTGACGTTCTCAGTGATAATGGAGGTTTCACTGTGAAGCATCACCAGCAGACCTTTGTTTTGGGGGTAAAAAAAAAGACCATTGTGTTCAGTTGTGTGGGTGTTTTCATCAGCTCTAAACAAGTTTGTGAAATAAGGAATCTGATTTTCAACTCACTTTCGTATTCAAGGTCTTGGGGAAAAGAGGTCACCAGCCCTGAGGCAGTCAGCCCAGCCCGTACCCCCATTCCCCTCCCTCATTTCCAACTAAAAACTTGAGCCTTGGGCTGGTAGTCAAGTTCTGAACAGAGCAAAAGTCGGCTCTGTGCAAAGTAGCTTCGGGTTTTAAGGGTCAGCAGCTAAGCTGGCAAATTAGGACTGGTTTGTCCAAGTGAAGTGTATTTTATATGAATGCCCCTTTGGGGCCTTAAAAGTTCTGAAGTTTATTAATTGTATTCTGTTTTTAAGTGTTCCCGGTGATGCCACGCAAAGGGCTTCCCCTGTGCGGATATGTTTGAATAGGGCCCTGCTGGCCCTGTGCTGAGGTGGGAGCGGGCGTGGCACACCTTTGGAGTAAAGGCTGGGACTGGTAAGACCCAAATTCTATCAGAAATCTTCACTTTAAGTTAAACTCTCCAATGGTTTTGAAAATGTTAAGCTTGTGTGTGAATCATAGCCTTATTTTCCTTTTCTGTCTAAACACAGTGAGAGGTCATTGTTAATTGTTTCCCTTAACACTTTGACAAAAGGACCAGTGGACCAATCTGACAAAGCCATTCTGGTTCCATTCCTCAAGTCTACTGAGAATAGTTTTAAAGCTATGCAGAAAAGGGAACTGTTATTCACACTGCCCTTACTTTATTATAGAATATGGAATTAAAAACCAAGTGTGATATTCTGAACTTTACCAATGTATTCTTAGGCTGTGAGTACTTCTGCAGCCCAAAGTCTGAAAATATGTAAAGATGCTTTGTTATGCTGCTATTGATCTGCCATGATTTATATTTATTCTTTTATGGCATGTAATGGTGATTAGTAATATTTTAATGTAGATTTGATTTATTTCAGCAATAGTAATTTTAAGATATTCTTTGAATGAAAGTGTCTTCGTTTCTATGATACAGGTCATTTTGTAGTATTTAACCAATTAAAATGCACTGCTTACTTTTCTGAGCACTATTTAATGATGGGATAAAAACCCAATTGGCTCAACCAGCTAGCTTAAGGATTAGCTGTGAATAATGCTGACAGATATGATGGTTCCTTGGGAACAATCATTTAAGCTTTAATGGTAACTCAATCATAAATCCATAGGTTTTTTTCCTTTTAGCTGAGATTTTAGAAAATTACTTGTGAATTACATACTTGTTTTAGTTTGCGCTTGTTTTCTGTTTTCTGTTTTTTAGCATAAAGAATACCTTGATTGGCTTTTGTTAATCTAAACGTGCCTCCTGGGCAACTTTTCTGCTTCCAAATTTAGTGTCTTCTATTGTGTCTACCTATTATTTGTGAATTGTGCAGAAGTCCAGGAAGCGTCTAAGTTCTCATACTCAGTTAGGAATTAGGAATAGTTTGTTTTCAAAGGTAGTGTGTAAATTCAGCAACCAAAAATGAATTGCTTGCGCATCACCAGGAAAGAGATAGTTACAGTAAGGTGTGAAATGTCGCTGACCCCAGGAGGTGGTGTCCAGGGCGCCCCATGACTATTCTCCGAAGACAGTTGCCCTGGCAGGCTGGCATGCATCCAGGTGTAAGTCTCTATGGGCTTTGGAAAGCGGGAGAATCGAGGGGTTCTTGTTATGATAGATGTTTGAGTTGAAATGATGCTTTGAGTAGGGTCAATATTACAAGACAGTTGAGAGACTGTCCTGAAGAGGGTCTGTAATCAAATCTGTTCATTTTCACCCTTTAATTCAAGGAATGAATAGGATAGACAGTAGAGAATCTGGGATGAGGTTTCCTTAGTGTGAAAGTAAACTTTTAAGTGCCCAAGTCATGGAGACTTGAAAAGGGTAAGCCTGTTTCAACTCCCAAATTTTTGTATTCAAAGCATTTTGAAAATTCAGAAGCCAGAGGTTCACCGTCATGAGAACCAGGAAGTTCAGGCCAGAATGAGTCAGTAGAGAAGTCAGGCCAAGCCTGAACAGTGGCAGTTGGATGACCCTGGGCCAAAAGTCACAGTTCAGTTGCCTTACCCCTCATTCAGACTTCTGTCCAGAACCTCATGCTAGTTTAGGTTGCATGTTTACATTGCTGCAGTAACTTTACTGGAATCTTAAGTTTTAAACCTTAGTTGAGTCAAAATGGACACCAAAACAGAGACGCTTCTTGCTAGGTTTGCAGAACTCCAGGTGCCCTGCACTTAGGTCACCGTGTCTGTCTGTAGAGCCCCTCACCCGAGTGGGTGGCCCTGCTCTTCTTTTCTTGCAGTTACCGTGATGTGTTTTGAGTGGACTCCCACCCCCCAAACAGCCTCGTTCCTTTAAGGCAGAAGCTCCTCCTCATTGTGCATCTCCCCCCAGGTTGGTAAGGTGTGACTTGGAATCCCATGTTGTCCAGTGACTGTCAGCTCCAGGAGTAGCATTCATGCCATCTGCATGTGAATGTGAATGTCCACGGCTTACTTTGGAAGGCTTTTGGGAGCTGGGTTTTGTTAAGAGCCCAAGTTGACCTGGGTACTTCTCTGCCAGAGGAGGCACAGGCTTAGTTGAGAATAGGACCCGATTTTGCATGTCAAGAATTGTTCTTTTTCCACCTGTGTGTTCTTGTAAAAAATCTTAAACCCCATCAAATCTACTAGGTAAATATTTTTAAACCATGCAGCTTTATTACTCTCCTCCCCAAAGAATGTAGTTTGACATTTTTCTCATTTTGATAGTAGAGGCCATAACTGCCATTGTATTACTAATAATGCAACATGAAATTGAAGGTGCCTAACTGCTTAAAAAACAAAATCAGCCATCATACTGTAACTCTGGGCAAAATGAAACACAGAGGAATGAGAGGCGGCACAGGCACGGGTAGGCTCGGTCCGTGTGAGTGAAAACGAGGACTCACAGGGACGTGTGTCCTGCATTCTTGCTGCACGTTTGCTGCTGAGCACATGTTTCTTTCCTACCTGTCTTTGGTTTTCTTCAGTTGTATTCAAAGGGCCTGCTGGAACCAGTAGCGCCCTGCGTTTTCAGGTGTCTAAAATGTTAAGATCTGAAAGAAGTAAAGCAACTTACACTGTGCTCTTTAAAAGGTGTGCTTGAGAACATTTCCCTGAGTGGGCCGTCGCCTCCAGGAGCCCTTTTTTTCAGCAAGAGAGACATGTGCAATGTTTCACTTGGCTTTGTGTGTGACATCTTCATTTGAAATGCTCTGATGCAATACCGTTCACTTTGAAAGGGGGAAATGCAGAGTTGTGTTTCCCTTTTATCTGTGTGATTCCTTCAGAAACATGTTTTTAAAATATATGTTCTCAATGGTTTTTTATTCTGTATTCCTGCTTTGGCCATGTGGCTCTCATGACCTTCAGTGTACCAGTCTCATTGCCCTGAATGTGGGCCTGAAAAGCTCTGGGACTGTGGCAAGATTTTTGTTCCATGAGCGCAATGCAGCATCATTAACATTTTTAATGGTATGGATTTTATACCATCTGTGTATGTTTGCAAATATTAAGTTATTACCTGTTTTCAGATGAGCATTTTTCATCCTAAATTTTATATGTTTGCAAATATATTTTTTTAATAAAAGTTCAAAACCAAGTTTTAGCACCTACTCAATTTTAATTGTGTTTTTATTGAACTTAAAGACTTAGGAACTTTTGGATGAGTTGCCACACTGTGCTAGAGCCCCTCCTACTGCTGAGAGGGAGTAGGGTGAGACAACAAAACAAATCCATTTATTCCCAAAAGGTTTCCCCAGATAGAGGGAACAGGTCTAATCAGGACGAGAAATAGTCTTTTATAGGGGACTTTTATCTTCTGAGTCATTTCTCAGATGCACTCATGTGCCTGGTGTCTAGGTTGATAAAGAAGGAAAGAGGGAGAGAAGAAAATAAACTATGATTGTTATGGGAAATAGGGAAGAGGGTAGAAAAGTGTTAATCATATAAGTCCCTGATAACTGTTCACATTAAGTATTGGGTTGGCCAACCCAGTATGTTTCCAAATGAAATTCTCCCTAAAATGTTTGCTTTACCTGCCTGCTTTCATAGAGCAGAGCATATGCTTAAACCTTGCTTTATGACTTGTTTACTTCATGAGTGGCTCAGATGGTAAAGCGTCTGCCTACAATGTAGGAGACCTGGGTTCAATCCCTGGGTCGGGAAGATCTCCTGGAGAAGGAAATGGCAACACACTCCAGTATTCTTGCCTGGAAAATCCCATGGACGGAGGAGCCCAGTAGGCTACAGTCTATGGGGTCGCAAAGAGTCGGACACGACTGAGCGACTTACTTTCTTTTCTTCTTATGACTTTTATACACACACTCAGTCACCACTAATGCATGCTCATTCAACACATAAACATTGCAACTATTTTCTTGATCTTCACAATAACCCATTTTAGAGAGAAGGGAGTTGAAGCCAAGAGTGACAAGGATGTGCCAAAGGCTGCTGCTTATTAAGCCAGCACTGAGTTAAGGACCTGAAGCCATGCAGACTGGAGGGTTGGTCTAGAATTCCTTTCTTGATTCCATTGCCTCCATGATAAATTATTCTAGATTGCTGTTGCTGGGGCTTTTATGTATGTCAGAGCTACAGGAGGCAGCCTGTCTCTCCTGGATGAGCAGCTGGAAATCCAGCCACGGGGTTTCCTCTAAGGATGAAGCAGGGTTCTTGGAAAGCAGAAGAGAAGAGCAGCAGGAAACAGTCACTAAATCAAGCAAACCCTGGAGCCCAGCCTGCATTCCCTCTTTCAGACACTGCATCTCTGGTATCTGTAATGGGAAGAAGTCAACAAGTTTCTAAAGGGCTTAAATCCATTCAGGATCCTCAACCTCCTAGACTTTGCTGCCATACTCAACGCAAATAGAACTCATGACATAAGCCTCCTACCTGGCAGGAGGATGGGGCTTCCACACATCAATTCAGGTTCACCAGGCAAATAAATTCTCTGCGGATGGCTGCTAAGAGATATGTTATGCCCAACTGGTAGAATGGCTCAGAAGGAGGTGATAACAAGAGCAACATGACAGTCACATCATGTTTCACAAACATTTCTTTCAGTTAAGTTGGAATAAATTTGAAATACAGTCCCATGAGTAATCATAACCAACATGTGTTGTGTGCTGTGTGATTGTGTGCATTATTTGTTAATCTTCCCCACATCCCTGCGAGGAGGAGGCCATTCAAAGTGCAGCCTCCAGAAAGGGCTCGAAACTCACCAGCTTCTGTCATCCTGAGAAGGGGAAGAAGGGGTACGGGGTCTGGTTAGACTGATGTCAGCCCGTCCATCTGAAAAGAGCTCCAGAACGTGGAGCCGAGAAGGCAGCCACACTCCATAGGAACTGGTGTCTTTGTACCCAGGTCCCTGCCACTCCAAAAAGATGAGTCTGGCATTGCTTGAGCCCTGCCAGAGCTCTAGAGACACCCTCAACAAGCCACACGCCATTTTCTGTGGAGTTTCTCACAGTGTTGGCAATGGGGCCCTGGCTTCTGAAGCAAGTACAAAATCTGGATCCCTACACATTTTGCGACCCAAGCCCCGTTTATTGTTTCTGTATCTGGCATCTGAGTTGATGCTTTTGTACTGCGGTGCTGGAGAAGACTTGAGAGTCCCTTGGACTGCAAGGAGATCTGAGCAGTCAACTCTAAAGGAAATCAACCCTGAATACTCACTGCAAGAACTCATGCTGAAGCTGAAGCTCCAGTACTTTGGCCACTTGATGGGAAGAGCCGACTCATTGGAAAAGACCCTGATGCTGGGAAAGATTGAGGCAGGAGAAGGGGACGACAGGGGATGAGATGGTTGGATGGCATCACTGACTGGATGGACATGAGTTTGAGCAAGCTCCGGGAGATGGTGAAAGACAGGAAAGCCTGGCATGCTGCAGTCCATGGGGTCGCAAAGACTCAGACATGACTTAGCGACTGAACAACAATATTTGAGGTGTCCCTACCCCCAGAGGTTAGCCCTTCAGCCTCTCAGGCTAACATCCTCTCCTGTCCTGCTGGCACCCAGAGGCTTCCTTGACTTCTACTTGACCCCTTACCCTGGCAGGGCCCCCGATGGGAACGGGGGCTCCAGCAATGTTGCCAGCAACACCAGTTACCTTGTTATCTGCACCATGGGCTGCGTGCACCCCAGCAGGCACCTCACCCCATTTTAAACAAATAATTTGTCATTTCACCTTAATCACTGTAAAACGTATTTGTTTGCTTAATTTGTTTCTTTGACTGTGCCAGGTCTTAGTTGCAGCATGTGGGACCCAGCTCCCTGACTGGGATCAAACCCAGGCCCCTTGCTTTGGGAGCACAGATTCCCAGCCACTAGACCATCAGGGAACTCCCTCACCTTTACCATTTTGACCCAGAATTCACAGAGAATGTAACCTCAGTTCATTTTAGTTCAGTCGCTCAGTCGTGTCCAACTCTTTGAGACCCCATGAATTGCAGCACGCCAGGCCTCCCTGTCCATCACCAACTCCCGGAGTTCACCCAGACTCACGTCCATCGAGTCAGTGATGCCCTCCAGCCATCTCATCCTCTGTCGTCCCCTTCTCCTCCTGCCCCCAATCCCTCCCAGCATCAGAGTCTTTTCCAATGAATCAACTCTTCGCATGAGGTGGCCAAAGTACTGGAGTTTCAGTTTTAGCATCATTCCTTCCAAAGAAATCCCAGGGCTGATCTCCTTCAGAATGGACTGGTTGGATCTCCTTGCAGTCCAAGGGACTCTCAAGAGTCTTCTCCAACACCACACTTCAAAAGCATCAATTCTTTGGCACTCAGCCTTCTTCACAGTCCAGCTCTCACATCCATACATGACCACAGGAAAAACCATAGCCTTGACTAGACGGACCTTTGTTAGCAAAGTAATGTCTCTGCTTTTGAATATGCTATCTAGATTAGTCATAACTTTCCTTCCAAGGAGTAAGCATCTTTTAATTTCATGGCTGCAGCCACCATCTGCAGTGATTTTGGAGCCCCAAAAAAGAAAGTCTGACACTGTTTCCACTGTTTCCCCATCTATTTGCCATGAAGTGATGGGACCGGATGCCATGATCTTCGTTTTCTGAATGTTGAGTTTTAAGCCAACTTTTTCACTCTCCACTTTCACTTTCATCAAGAGGCTTTTGAGTTCCTCTTCACTTTCTGCCATAAGGGTGGTGTCATCTGCATATCTGAGGTTATTGATATTTCTCCCAGCAATCTTGATTCCAGCTTGTGCTTCTTCCAGTCCAGCATTTCTCATGATGTACTCTGCAAATAAGTTAAATAAGCAGGGTGACAATATACAGCCTTGATGTACTCCTTTTCCTATTTGGAACCAGTCTGTTGTTCCATAGCCAGTTCTAACTGTTGCTTCCGGACCTGCATTCAGATTTCTCAAGAGGCAGGTCAGGTGGTCTGGTATTCCCATCTCTTTCAGAATTTTCCACAGTTTATTGTGATCCACACAGTCAAAGGCTTTGGCATAGTCAGTAAAGTAGAAATAGATGTTTTTCTGGAACTCTTGCTTTTTCCATGATCCAGTGGATGTTGGCAATTTGATCTCTGGTTCCTCTGCCTTTTCTAAAACATCAGGAAGTTCACGGTTCATGTATTGCTGAAGCCTGGCTTGGAGAATTTTGAGCATTACTTTACTAGCATGTGAGATGAGTGTAATTGTGTGGTAGTTTGAGCATTCTTTGGCATTGCCTTTCTTTGGGATTGGAATGAAAACTGACCTTTTCCAGTCCTGTGGCCACTGCTGAGTTTTCCAATTTGCTGGCATATTGAGTGCAGCACTTTCACAGCATCATCTTCCAGGATTTGAAATAGCTCAACTGGAATTCCATCACCTCCACCAGCTTTGTTCGTAATGATGCTTTCTAAGGCCCATTCCGTTTCTAAGACTTCACATTCCAGGATGTCTGGCTCTAGGTGAGTGATCACACCATCGTGATTATCTGGGTCGTGAAGATCTTCTTTGTACAGTTCTTCTGTGTATTCTTGCCACCTCTTCTTAATATCTTCTGCTTCTGTTAGGTCCATACCATTTCTGTCCTTTATCGAGCTCATCTTTGCATGAAATGTTCCCTTGGTATCTCTGATTTTCTTGAAGAGATCTCTAGTCTTTCCCATTCTGTTGTTTTTCTCTATTTCTTTGCATTGACCGCTGAGGAAGGCTTTCTTATCTCTTCTTGCTGTTCTTTGGAACTCTGCATTCAGATGCTTATATCTTTCCTTTTCTCCTTTGCTTTTCGCTTCTCTTCTTTTCACAGCTATTTGTAAGGCCTCCCCAGACAGCCATTTTGCTTTTTTGCATTTCTTTTCCACGGGGATGGTCTTGATCCATCTCCTGTACAATGTCACGAACCTCATTCCATAGTTCATCAGGCATTCTATCTATCAGATCTAGGCCCTTAAATCTATTTCTCATTTCCACTGTATAATCATAAGGGATTTGATTTAGGTCATACCTGAATGGTCTAGTGGTTTTCCCTACTTTCTTCAATTTAAGTCTAAATTTGGCAATAAAGAGTTGATGATCTGAGCCACAGTCAGCTCCTGGTCTTGTTTTTGTTGACTGTATAGAGCTTCTCCATCTTTGGCTGCAAAGAACAGAATCAATCTGATTTCTGTGTTGACCATCTGGTGATGTCCATGTGTAGAGAATGTAACCTAGGCCTACATAAATTTTAAATTAATATCTTAATTGTAATACACAGGAGAAATTTTCCAGTGATTTATAATCAGATGTTCTATATTAAATATGTAAATGCTCGGGCATGACTACACAAATTCTCAGAATGCCCCCATAAGTCAGAGCCCTGGCCTTCACTCCGACACTTCCCCTCCCCCACAAAAGACAGCAGCTCTCCCGTAGCGGGCCTGCCCAAGGCCGACACACCTGGGAGTCTGCTCCGCCACCCCTGCACTGCCCACTCTGTCTCCCTGGGCTCCTGCCCAAAAGGAGACTGAGGAGCTGTTTGCACTTCAGCCCAAGATGGTGAGGTTATTAATGCCTCCCAAGGACTTCAGCACCCTTAACTGATGGACCAGTGCAATGGCTGGTGGCTCAACCTCAGAGGAAGTTAGGAGGGAAGATGGGAGAGAGACACACATACACAGACCCTACTTGTTGGTCCCCATCTGACCCTCGGGGCTGCAGGTAAGAGCTATTCTGTCTCACACCCAGTGCTGGACACCACGTGCACACACACCTGCCCTGTCCCCTTAGACTGTGGCTCCGTAGGAAACCGCGCACTGGGGAGCCTCTCTGTACCCACAGTGCGGCACAGAGCAGGGATGCAGGGCGCTGTGGGACAGAGTGACTTTCACCCTCCTGACCAACTGGGGGACACAGATGAGGGAACTGGCCATTGAGTGATCAGCCAAAGACCATCCGTCCAAGTTCACCCAGCTAGAGGGCAGCAGAGGCAAGAGTTGAAGTGGACTTACTCCCACCACCTCTCTCTGGGTTTGTGGACCATGGAGAAAGGCTTCGGGTCCCTGGAGAATTTCGGAGCACATTTGGAAGTGACAGCAGCCTTGCTCCCAATCCCCTTCTGTTATTCCTCACTTACAGGAATAGTTCTCAGAGGGCTTTCTTAGCCCTAAGCCAAAGAAGGTGAGAAAGTGGGAGAGTGGATTAGAGGCATCCTGCCAGGACACCGGCCAAGCAGGAAAGCCAAGGCCCAGGTCTGAAATGATTTTATTGTCTCAATCCCCATCACCCATGCCAGCTTGACACAGGTACAGTTTGGGGGCAAATTGGCTGTTGGTGGTCACTTCCTCCTTAGAGCCTTCCCTGATCTGTAGCCTCAGGAGGCAATTCTTTGTATAGATCACAGGGACAGAGCCGCATGGCCCCCACTGACCTATGACCTGTGAGCTGAGAACTGATACAGGATTGTCTTCAAACATCTAGCACAATATCTGCACACAGGCCTTGGCAAATGCAACGAATAAATTCATGAGTGAATCAAAATGTCATTTGAGGCCTCATCAAAGAAGGAAATGGCAACCCACTCCAGTATTCTTGCCTGGAGAATCCCATGGTCAGAGGAGCTTGGTAGGCTACAGTCCACGGGGTCACAAAGAGTCGTACTGAGCGACTTCACTTTCACTTTGTTTCAAAGTCACCAGAAGGAAGGCTGACTAGATGTCGTTGCTAATTCTGAGGGTGGGGTGGGGAGAAAAAAACCATTATGTTGTAATCTGAGTAGTGGAACTTGGGCACCTCCCTTGGGTGAGGAGCAGCCAACTCGGGCATGGGACTTCCTATAACTGCTGACTGCTCTTCCCAGCCAAGCACTCCTACAGCTTAATGTTTCCTAGGAGGAGCTATGTAGCTCTGAACAGGGAAGTGATCCCTCTCCATGCCTTTCTCCAGAATCCTCGCCTAAAAAACTACCACTTCAGCTATACAGTAACTGCCCAGGAGGAAATCCACTTAATCTCACCACAACAAAAACAAAACGGTCATCTGTAATATCCACTGGAACAAAAGCCACCCCTGCTGCCCAGCTTGCTCAGGGAAACGAGCAATCAGAACAAGGCACAAGGTGACATCTCTCCCCATTCCATGCTGCAGGCCAGGCCAGCTGCCTTAGAAGTGCCCCGATTGTCAGTAGCACTATCGGAGCCCAGCCTGTCACGGTGCCCCCAGACAGGAGCTGATGGGGGTTGACTCCTTGCTCCCAATGCAGGGGAGGTGCCCAGGCTCCGCTACTCAGATTACAAGCTGCAGTGACTAGGCACTTTTCTTTTGTGTGCAAGAAAAGCAGGCCTGGCTTGGCTGGGCTCCAGCCTGGTGCTCACCTGTTAGGAATGGCAGGTGCCTTCAGCCCTGGCCTTTGGTGGTGACTCAGAGGGTCAACCACCCAATTTGGTGCTGAGATTGGCCAAGGACACACAGTGAAAACCAAAAAAAAAAGAAGTCCTCTCTCCTGGAAGCTAGTGCTAGCTGTTCTGAAAGCACACATATTGTTAATTACAGTGCAAATGCCAAAGCAGTGTCCAACCGAGGGGGGCCAGTGGATAACCTTCCTGTGCCCAGTGATAATCCTGGGGGAGAAAAGCACGTGGACTCTGTGGAAAAGAATTTAAGATGCACAGTGATGTAAACCAGAGGGGTCATGACCTTGTTTGAAATATTTATATTCATGGAGAAAAAAAAGACTGGAAGGAAATAACCAAGATGTCCTCGGTAACCTTGGATGGTGGGATTATAGGGGATGAAGTTTTCCTCTTTGTGTATCAGAGTTCAAGCAGAGAAGCGGAAACTGTCTATATTAAGAGATTTGATACAAGGAATTGAATTGCTCTATGGCAGGGAGGAGAAGGAAATGGCAACCGACTCCAGTGTTCTTGCTTGGAGAATCCCAGGGATGGGGGAGCCTGGTGGGTTGCCGTCTATGGGGTCGCACAGAGTCAGACACGACTGAAGCGACTTAGCAGCAGCATGGCAGGGAGGGTGGGGAGTGACTGATCAGGTAAGTCACAAATTGCAGGGCAACCTGTCAGGAAGTGCAGGCTAGACCCTTGGGCTCAGGTGGAACTGCCATTGAAGGAGTTTTTCTTCAGCCTTTCAACCAACTGATCAGATATTCTAGATAACCACCCAGGTTATCTAGAAGAATCTCTTTTACTTAAAATATGGAATTTAATCACATCTATAAGATATCTTCACAGCAGCACTTAGTGTTTACTTGAATAATTGGGGACTACAGCATAGCTGAATGACATAAAACAGACCATCACAATATTTTTGTTAAATTCTCAAATTTTCTGCAAGGGACGTGTGTTGTTACTTGTATAATTTTTTTTTTTAAATCAGTAAATGACAAAACCACCATGAGATACCACTTTGCACCTACAAGGCTGATTAAAATAAAAAAGACAAGATAATAACAAGGATTGACAAGAATGTGCAGAAATGAGAACTGGCATCCATTGCTGGTGAAATTATATAATGGTGCAGTCACTTTGGAAAACAGTTTGTTCTGCAGTGTATACCCAAGGATATATATATACCTGGTTCCCTTTCCCCACCACTGCCTTCCTATCATGGAGAAGGTAATGGCACCCCACTCCAGTACTCTTGCCTAGAAAATCCCATGGACAGAGTAGCCTGGCAGGCTCCAGTCCATGGGGTCGCTAAGAGTCAGGCACGACTGAGCAGCTTCAATTTCACTTTTCACTTTCATGCATTGGAGAAGGAAATGGCAACCCACTCCAGTATTCTTGCCTGGAGAATCCCAGGGACGAGGGAGCCTGGTGGGCTGCCATCTATGGGGTCGCACAGAGCCGGACACGACTGAAGTGACTTAGCAGTAGCAGCAGCAGCCTTCCTATCATGGGGCGCCCGCCCAGTGCCCACATCCCAGAGTTTGCCTGTGTCCTGGAGAAAACCATCTACAAAAGTCATCTCAGAATTGTCTCGGGGTACAGTCTCCAATCACTCCTGCTGCCTACATACCACTACCAGAGAGAGCTTACAGTCCTGTTAAAATGAAGGCAGGCTCCCACCCTTGAATGTGCTTCCCCTAGGCAAAGAAAGGGAAAACAAGAATACACCTCTGTTTAAGAATGAGCCCATTTTACAGATGTGAGGGATCCGTCCAAGGCCATGGGGGCCTTGGATTCCCTCCCTCCACCCTCTGCCCCAGGCACAGTCTGGGGCAGATGTACTGAGGCAAAGTACCAGAGTCACAGAACCAGACTTGCTGGAGAGCTCTTTGCCAAATACGTATCAAGGGCTTTAGAATGGTTGCCACCCTCTGACTTAGAAGTTTCCTAGTTGAGAACTCCCAGTTCAGACCTAAGCTGCCAGGACAAGGATTTAGGTACCACATGTTAACTGCAGGGTAGTATATCTTGGTGAAAACCTGGAAGCACTCCAAATACCCATCACTGAGGGATGGTTCACAGCTAATCAATATGATGTCTTTGAAGAATTTGAGAATGCTAATGGGAGAATGTAAAAGAAAATGGTAAATGTTATATGATCTTGATAATATTAATAAAAAAATAGTAAACACCTATTGAGAGGATGCCCAATTCTACTCTGCAGCCCCTATCCCTAACCCTTGACCCTCTTCTATTCTCTACATAGTTCAGTCGCTCAGTCGTGTCTGACTCACGTCCATCGAGTCAGTGATGCCATCTAGCCATCTCATCCTCTGTCATCCCCTTCTCCTCCTGCCCCCAATCCCTCCCAGCATCAGAGTCTTTTCCAATGAGTCAGCTGTTCGCATCAGGTGGCCAAAGTACTGGAGTTTCAGCTTTAGCATCATTCCTTCCAAAGAAATCCCAGGGCTGATCTCCTTCAGAATGGACTGGTTGGATCTCCTTGCAGTCCAAGGGACTCTCAAGAGTCTTCAACACCACAGTTCAAAAGCATCAATTCTTCGGTGCTCAGCCTTCTTCACAGTCCAACTCTCACATCCGTACATGACCACAGGAAAAACCATAGCCTTGACTAGACGGACCTTTGTTGGCAAAGTAATGTCTCTGCTTTTGAATATGCTGTCTAGGTTGGTCATAACTTTCCTTCCAAGCAGTAAGCGTCTTTTAATTTCATGGCTGCAGCCACCATCTGCAGTGATTTTGGAGCCCAAAAGAAGAAAGTCTGACACTGTTTCCACTGTTTCCCCATCTATTTCCCATGAAGGGATGGGATCAGATGCCAACAAAGATCAGATCTTTGTTTTCTGAATGTTGAGCTTTAAGCCAACTTTTTCACTCTCCACTTTCACCTTCATCAAGAGGCTTTTGAGTTCCTCTTCACTTTCTGCCATAAGGGTGGTGTCATCTGCATATCTGAGGTTATTGATATTTCTCCCGGCAATCTTGATTCCAGCTGTATTTCTTCCAGTCCAGCGTTTCTCATGATGTACTCTGCATAGAAGTTAAATAAGCAGGGTGACAATATACAGCCTTGACATACTCCTTTTCCTATTTGGAACCAGTCTGTTGTTCCGTGTCCAGTTCTAACTCTTGCTTCCTGACCTGCATTCAGATTTCTCAAGAGGCAGGTCAGGTGATCTGGTCTTCCCATCTCTTTCAGAATTTTCCACAGTTTATTGTGATCCACACAGTCAAAGGCTTTGGCATAGTCAATAAAGTAGAAATAGATGTTTTTCTGGAACTCTCTTGCTTTTTGCATGATCCATCAGATGTTGGCAATTTGATCTCTGGTTCCTCTGCCTTTTCTAAAACCAGCTTGAACATCAGGAAGTTCACGGTTCACGTATTGCTGAAGCCTGGTTTGGAGAATTTTGAACATTACTTTACTAGCATGTGAGATGAGTGCAATTGTGTGGTAGTTTGAGCATTCTTTGGCATTGCCTTTCTTTGGGATTGGAATGAAAACTGACCTTTTCCAGTCCTGTGGCCACTGCTGAGTTTTCCAATTTGTTGGCATATTGAGTGCAGCACTTTCACAGCATCATCTTCCAGGATTTGAAAGAGCTCAACTGGAATTCCATCACCACTGTAATAAATCAATATTTGTCAAATGAGTGAAGTCCTGGTCCAGTGGTTAGGACTCCGAGCATCCACTGCAGAGGACACAGGTTCGATCCCTGGTTGAGGAACTAAGATCCTACATGCAGCTGCTGCTGCTGCTAAGTCCTTTCACTCGTATCCGACTCTGTGCGACCCCATGGATGGCAGCCCACCGGGCTCCCCCATCCCTGGGATTCTCCAGGCAAGAACACTGGAGTGGGTTGTCAGTTCCTTCTCCAATGCATGAAAGTGAAAGTGAAGTCGCTCAGTCATGTCCGACTCTTAGTGACCCCATGCACTGCAGCCTACCAGGCTTCTCCTTCCATGGGATTTTCCAGGCAAGAGTACTGGAGTGGGTTGCCATTGCCTTCTCTGCTACATGCAGCATGATGTGGCAAAAAAAAATCTCAAATGAACAAATGACTTTTAATAGTGGTCCTCTTTGAGTGGAATTATGTGCAATTTTAGTTTACTTTAAAATTTTCTATACTTTCCAGGTTTTTACAATTAGCATGCTTTCCTTTTACCTTTGTAGGGGGGAAACGTGTTTTAAAAAACAAGAACAATAACAAAAGTCAAATCAGAAAAGTCAGAGGTTCTGTGAGTTAACTGTGTGAGAGCTCACATTCCTGGGGGCATCATTATCAAAAGAAGCATTTCACCAAAAATGCCTCTGGAAGGAAATTCAGGGCACTAAGAGGAGAGATGGGGACTTCCCTGGTGGACCAGTAGCTAAGACTCTGGAGTTCCCAGTGCAGGGGGCCCAGGTTCGATCCCTGGTCAGGGAGCTAGATCCACATGCTACAACTAAGACCCAGAGCAGCCAAATAAATAAATAAAATTAAAAAAAAAAAAAAAGGAGAGGTGGATTTATTAAAGCTCGGTTCTTCATCAACCTACACTCCTGTTAGAAAGTGTCCGAGAATGGGCCCTCTGCAGGGCGTTAGGGAGCACCAGGCTGGACTCAGAAACACACACTCACACAGGAATCACCTCAGGCCCCCACGGGCCTTCAGTCCTGGATGTGAATCAAAGAAAGTGTCCTGAAGACCCGGGCTGGCTTGTTGGCTCCACTGCAAGCTCAGTGCTGGCTTGGGCCCCCACTGCCAGCCCAGGCCTGCCCCAGGAGCATGCACATAGACCAGAGCTGCCAAAGTGATGCCCAGTGCTGTCACTCAGGAACACAGCTGCTCAGGGCCCGTTCACGCCTCATTGGTGTCCACTCAGGGGACATGCAGGAGCACATCAGGATAGCTTTGCCCTGCCTTTCATGCAGACAGCTGGGCAAGGGCAGGAGAGGCCCCCACTGGTGAGCACCCCCACCGCCTGGAGGTTTGCTCCCAACTCAAAAACATCTAGGGCAATGGCCTGGCTTATGAAACCCAGAAGCAGCTTTACATAATCACAAGAGATGATGAGAAAAAGTACGTTCATAAAAGTGCATCTCCCAATCGACAGTAATTTTTTCAAGACAGAATTTGGTTTTGCTGGCTGTTTTTTTTTTTGGGGGGGGGCGGTTTTTTGGGGAGAGGATTATAAAAGTCAACAGTGTTCACTAACACTAAATTCCAAGCAAAGAAAAATTCATAGAAACCAAATACTCTTGTTGAAATGAAGAGAAAAATTAACCAGTGGGTTTTTCTGGCAGATTTATGGCTGCAGGATAATTATCCATCTTCCACGGGTGGAAATTATAGCTTTTACCATAAGGTCCCAATTCCTCCAAAGTCCCCTGTGACTTGGAGTGCATCCTTGCAGCCTCTGCTTTGCCCAGGCACACTTATGAACATGCGTGTGCATAAGAACAGATGCATGCGTGTGCACGCTTTCGTTTATTTTTGACAGAAATAGGATCACACTCTACAGGCTGTTCTGTACCTTGCTTTACTCTGTTTACAACATGGCACAGACATCTCCCCACCATAGCTGATCTTTCAGTGCTTCACTCAGCCCATGGGGCAACCAGCAAGGCACTGGCCTCAGATCTCCCTGGTGTTTTCCTTTGGAGAGTTCGCAGAACACCAAAACAGAACTGCCTGAGGGTCTTCATAGAAATGCAGAGTCCTAGGCCCTGCCGCATAGGGCTTCCCTGGTGGCTCAGTGGTGTTTCAGTCCCTGGGTTGGGAAGATCCCCTGGAGAAGGAAATGCAACCAACCCCAGTATACTGGCCTAGGTAATCCCATGGACAGAGGAACCTGGTGGGCTGGTCCATAGTGTCGTAAAGAGTCAGACTCGACTTAGTGACTAAATAACAACAGCAAGCAATCCTTCACCAGAGATTCTGATTCTGAAGGTTAGATGTGACCAGGGATTTGTATGTAGAATGACTGCTTCAGGAAGGCACAGAGCGTACAGAGGTTTCAAAGCTATGTCCTTTCTTATCAGACTGAGGGCAGAGCCACATGTCTGGTCTCTGATGTGGCATACCCTTGGGGCTATCTCACTCTGATCTAGCCTGCAGCCTTTGCCAGCTTTGGGGCCAACCTTGGGTGGGCAGGCCTCCGTGGTTTGGGTCAGCAGGAGCCAAGGGCCATGGGATGCACTTGGCTTAGAGTCTGGCTGGGCATCTGGGCACCAGGCCAGCAGAGGAACAGCTGAGGAGCAACTGAGGTGGGGTGCAAGACTCACTCACACTCAGTCCATTGTTCCTCATGACCCAGAGCTCTGAGTGTGGGTCATGCAAAAGACAAGAGGGCCCAGGTGAGCAAGGCCTGGCCCCTTGCCTCCCGCAGATCTGATACAGCCTCCTCCTCAGCCACTGTTTTAAAGGGATCCCTTTGTCCTCGGTAATGTAAAATGGAGCTTCTTCCTGTACAAGACATAGTAGAGTATCCACCTCCTGGGGCAAGTGAGGTGGGTGGACTCCACCCACAGAATCTGTGATAACTGTCTCCTTCCTACTCCCATTCTGGGGACCCTCATACCCCTAGGGCTCAGGGGACCTGGTAAGAGCAGAGGTGAGTGCTCCTGTACCTACACCCTGTAGGTGCTGGGATCAAACCCAGTGATCTCTCTCAGAGTCAGCCGTGTTATTAGGTCCTAATAACCTGTGAAGGGCTTGCCTCTAGTAATTTCTCAGTTAACACTGCTGCTGCTGCTAAGTCACTTCAGTCGTGTCCGACTCTTTACGACCTCATGGACTGCAGCCTACCAGGCTCCTCTGTCCATGGGATTTTCCAGGCAAGAGTACTGGAGTGGGTTGCCATCGCCCTCTCCATTAACACTAGCTAATACTATTATTACTAGTGCTAAGTCACTTCAGTTGTGTCCGACTCTTTGTGACCCAGCAGACAGCAGCCTGCCAGGCTCCTCTGTCCATGGGATTCTCCAGGCAAGAATACTGGAGTGGATTGCCATTTCCTACTTCAGGGGATCTGCCCAACCCAGGGATCGAACCAGCTACATTTTCGTCTTCTGATTGTCAGGCGGGTACTTTCAGTTCAGTTCAGTCGCTCAGTCGTGTCCGACTCTTTGCAACACCATGAATCATAGCACGCCAGGCCTCCCTGTCCATCACCAACTCCCGGAGTTCACTCAAACTCATGTCCATCTAGTCAGTGATGCCATCCAGCCATCTCATCCTCTGTCGTCCCCTTCTCCTCCTGCCCCCAATCCCTCCCAGCATCAGAGTCTTTTCCAATGAGTCAGCTGTTCGCATGAAGTGGCCAAAGTATTGGAGTTTCAGCTTCAGCATCATTCCCTCCAAGGAAATCCCAGGGCTGATCTCCTTCAGAATGGACTGGTTGGATCTCCTTGCAGTCCAAGGGACTCTCAAGAGTCTTCTCCAACACCACAACTCAAAAGCATCAATTCTTCAGCGCTCAGCCTTCTTCACAGTCCAACTCTCACATCCATACATGACCACAGGAAAAACCATAGCCTTGACTAGACGGACCTTTGTTGGCAAGTAATGTCTCTGCTTTTGAATATGCTATCTAGGTTGGTCATAACTTTCCTTCCAAGTAGTAAGCGTCTTTTAATTTCATGGCTGCAGTCACCATCTGCAGTGATTTTGGAGCCCCAAAAAAGAAAGTCTGACACTGTTTCCACTGTTTCCCCATCTATTTCCCATGAAGTGATGGGACCGGATGCCATGATCTTCGTTTTCTGAATGTTGAGCTTTAAGCCAACTTTTTCACTCTCCACTTTCACTTTCATCAAGAGGCTTTGTAGTTCCTCTTCACTTTCTGCCATAAGGGTGGTGTCATCTGCATATCTGAGGTTATTGATATTTCTCCCGGCAATCTTGACTCCAGCTTGTGCTTCTTCCAGCCCAGCGTTTCTCATGATGTACTCTGCATATATATAAGTTAAATAAGCAGGGAGACAATATACAGCCTTGACGTACTCCTTTTCCTATTTGGAACCAGTCTGTTGTTCATGTCCAGTTCTAACTCTTGCTTCCTGACCTGCATACAGATTTCTCAAGAGGCAGGTCAGGTGGTCTGATATTCCCATCTCTTTCAGAATTTTCCGCAGTTTCTTGTGATCCACACAGTCAAAGGCTTTGGCATAGTCAATAAAGTAGAAATAGATGTTTTTCTGGAACTCTCTTGCTTTTTTCATGATCCAGCGGATGTTGGCAATTTGATCTCTGGTTCCTCTGCCTTTTCTAAAACCAGCTTGAACATCAGGAAGTTCACGGTTCACGTATTGCTGAAGCCTGGCTTGGAGAGTTTTGAACATTACTTTACTAGCGTGTGAGATGAGTGCGATTGTGCGGTAGTTTGAGCATTCTTTGGCATTGCCTTTCTTTGGGATTGGAATGAAAACTGACCTTTTCCAGTCCTGTGGCCACTGCTGAGTTTTCCAAATTTGTTGGCATATTGAGTGCAGCACTTTCACAGCATCATCTTTCAGGATTTGAAATAGCTCAACTGGAATTCCATCACCTCCGCTAGCTTTGTTCGTAGTGATGCTCTCTAAGGCCCACTTGACTTCACATTCCAGGATGTCTGGCTCTAGGTGAGTGATCACACCATTGTGATTATCTGGGCCGTGAAGATCTTTTTTGTACAGTTCTTCTGTGTATTCTTGCCACCTCTTCTTAATATCTTCTGCTTCTGTTAGGTCCATACCATTTCTGTCCTTTATCGAGCCCATCTTTGCATGAAATGTTCCCTTGGTATCTCTAATTTTCTTGAAGAAATCTCTAGTCTTTCCCATTCTGTTGTTTTCCTCTATTTCTTTGCATTGACCGCTGAGGAAGGCTTTCTTATCTCTTCTTGCTATTACCACTATTATGTAATCTCATTTTCATAGTCCTCACCACCCTTGAGGCTCATGCCCTGGGCTCTCTCTCTGGGGCTAGGGCTTGAGGATGGGGCACTTTTGCTAATACTGAGCCCAGAACCCAACAGCCCTGTGACTTTAATTGACCTTGCCAGTTTCAATTTGCTCATTTTTAAAAACGGGATTACCAGTGAAACCTCCCCTGTCAGTTTCGCTCAGGGCTATTATGGGGAGGGAGGAGATCTGTCTGCAGGGAGGATTCGAATCCACAGGAGAATTCTGGACCGGGCCTAGAACCTGGAGTTATGATCACATTATTTGTGTGTGTGGTTAATCCCGGCAGGGCAGTGCCGCTTGACTCAGGAGCCTGGCAGCTCGAAGCTGCCCAGCAGATTTCGGGGAGAAGGAAAGAGGAACCGAGAGGCGAGGCGGGTGGACAGCATCGGGTCGGATCGCTAGACGCTCAGGCTCCCGGCGGCCTCAGTTTCCCTATCAGCGCTGGAGGGCTGGGCGGAGCTGCCTGCGCAGGTCCGGGGGCGGGGCAGGGCGCTGGGGCGGGGCAACCTGGGGTGATGCCGGCGCCCCGCCCCGCGGGCGGCTCCGGGGATTCTTAACGCGCCGGCGAGCGGCCTCAGGCCTCCGCCGCTGCTTGCATCTCTGCGGCCCTACGTTTTAGCTTTCCCGTCTGCGTCCTCTGCCTCGCCACCCGCCCGTTCGCCTGGCTGCGCCATGGAGGCCTACCATAAGCCTGATCAGCAGAAGCTGCAGGCCCTGAAGGACACGGCCAACCGCCTGCGTATCAGCTCCATCCAAGCCACCACGGCGGCCGGATCGGGGTGAGTTGGGACGCTGGGCGGCGGCGCCGGCGTGCGGGCACGTCGGCTCCGTGTGGCGCTGCACAGTGCCACCACGGAGGAGGCGCCAGGGCTGGGGGTGGGGGGCGCGGTCTCACGGTGGAGTGCGCGCCTGGGAGGTTCTGACCGGAGGATCCGACCGGAGGATCCTTCCTCCGCGCCGGTCCTCCGCCTGGCTTCCGTCCGCTGGGGCCCGGCTCTCTGAGCGCCTTAGGCCGGCTCGGCCCCTCCTTCCCCTCCGCTCTAAGGCGCAAGAGACGCGGCTCGGCACTGCGGAAACCTCTCGGCCGCCGTGCCCGGAGAGCCACCATTAGCGCGCTCTCGCCGAGAGCCAGGCCCTGTGCTTGGGATCTGCACACGCGGCCCCTGGACCCTTTACCCCCTGGTAATTGATAACCTTCCACCCACACGTGAGGAAACCGAGGCTCCGAGTTTGTCAATTGGCCGGGATCGGGCGCAGCGAGAGCTGGAATTTGAACCGGCTCTGCCCGAGACGAGAGCGCCTGTTTTAATACCTCATCTTGCTGGGAAGCCTGGGGCCCTGCCCTTGTCCCTACCTCAAACTACCCGTCCCTGTTGCCACCTCACATTCCTGTTAAGAATCAAATTCCTAAAAAAAAAAAAAGAATCGAATTCCTGCCACCTTGGGTGTTGAGCGAGAGTGCTGCGACTCCAGGGGAGTAAGGGTGAGGAGGGAGGTGGCCACGTGGATGCAGAGCCGTTGCATACCTTGTGAACTGAAGGTCTTAAGTGAGATCTCCTCTGGGGCGGGGACAGGAGGAGGGGATGGGCTGGAGGAAGGGAGGTTTGAAAGGCTTAGAGAACCGAGAACCAAGTCTCAGGGCTTGCGGTGAACATGCAGGGCCAGCCTCCACATGCATTTTCCCCAAGACAGGCCCATCCCCCAACGCTCTTTCCCGCCAGCCCTTGTGGCTCAGAGGCGGAGAAAGGCTGCTGTCCATCTCAGGGAGCCTTCTCTGAAGGTGGCCAGTTGGCAGGGACAGTAATGATAATCGGTCACTGTGTAGCTGGAGGCGTCCGCTGGGGTACTTAAGAAAGTCAACCAGTGAGTCACTTCAGAGCCTGTTTCCTCCTCTGTAAAATGGGAACAATAGTAGCTCCTACACAACTCTGTGGTTTCCAGGATTCCAGCCCTTTTGGGGCTTGGGACCAGGCTGCCCAGACAGCATTTCATGATTGGTTCATGAAATAATTTTGAAGTCTGGGTGGGGGATGGTTTCCAGGGACCTTCCCAGATTAAGTCTGTAGAACAAAGACAAGATTCTACCTTCTGGCTAATTTCATACAGGATATATATATATTTTAATTGAAGGATAATTGCTTTACAAAATTTTGTTCTCTATCAAGCCTCAACATAAATCAGCCATCAGTTCAGTTGCTCAGTTGTGTCTGACTCTCTGTGACCCCATTACCACGGCACACCAGGCCTCCCTGTCCATCACCAACTCCGGGTTTACCCAAACTCATGTCCATTGAGTCGGTGATGCCATCCAACCATCTCATCCTCTGTCATCCCCTTCTCCTCCTGCCCTCAGTCCTTCCCAGCACCAGGGTCTTTTCAAATGAGTCAGCTCTTTGCATCAGGTGGCCAAAGTATTGGAGTTTCAGCTTTAGCATCAGTCCTTCCAATGAACACCCAGGACTGATCTCCTTTAGGATGGACTGGTTGGATCTCCTTGCAGTCCAAGGGACTCTCAAGAGTCTTCTCCAAGACCACAGTTCAACAAAAGCATCGATTCTTTGGCGCTCAGCTTTCTTTATAGTCCAACTCTCACATCCATACATGACCAATGGAAAAACCATAGCCTTGACTAGACGGACCTTTGTTGACAAAGCAACGTCTCTGCTTTTTAATACGCTATCTAGGTTGGTCATAACTTTCCTTCCAAGGAGTAAGTGTCTTTTAATTTCATGGCTGCAATCACCATCTGCAGTGATTTTGGAACCCAGAAAAATAAAGTCAGCCACTGTTTCCACTGTTTCCCCATCTATTTGCATTGAAGTGATGGGACCCGATGCCATAGGTATACATATATCCCTTCCTGTTTGACCCTCCCTCCCATCTGCCTCCCCATCCCACCCCTCTAGGTTGATACAGAGCCCCTGTTTGAGTTTCCTGAGCTATACAGGAAATTCCCATTGGCTATCTATTTTACATGTGGTAATGTAAGTTTCCATGTTACTCTTTCCATACATCTCACCCTCTCCTAGGAAATGTTTTTAGTGAGTAAATCCTAAGCTCCAGTGAGGGGCTCATGTTACCAGGAAGACTTCTTGGACAGGTTGGAAGCACCAGGCCAGAGAATGGAGAGAAACTGGAAAGGGTGGAGACCAGGCTCAGTGATGGGCATCTCAGGCATTTGAAGCTACTTGCAAAGAAATGAAACAAATATTTACAACTTGAGGTGGGGGGCTCCCAAAGGGAGAGGGTGTGTCTAGTGGGACTCCTGCCTGGGTCTTTGTTAGATAGTTAAACTCTGATTTCTACAAGGAAAAGATAACTGGATTTGGCAACTGAGTTACAGGCAGGTTTATATTGTAATGCCTGAAGGAGGAACTCACTGAACTCAAAGTGTCCATTTACAAAGAGAAAAAAAGTGAAAGATACAGTGATTCCTGGGAGTTGTGAGCAAACCTAAAAGATTCAGGAAAGAAGTACTTAGAGAAACATGCCTCAAGACAAAAAAAAAAAAAGAAATACTTAGAAAACTGAATTTTCAGAAGGAAGTAACATTACTATGTAACCTCTGTCAAAAGAGATTTTGAAAGGCATGTGCCAAGAGTTGTGTGTGCAAAAAAAAAAAAAAACCCCAATAAAGGAAGCCTTGAACAGGCCTCCAAGATGTTTGTTTTGAGGCAGTTCCTCATGAGTGGATGAGCTTTGCAAAGTGAAGGTGCAGCTTTGAGGCCTTGCTGCTGCTGCTAAGTCGCTTTAGTCGTGTCCGACTCTGTGCGACCTCATAGACGGCAGCCCACCAGGCTCCCCCATCCCTGGGCGCTGTGCAGTCATGGTCAAGGTGACCATCCTGCCAGGCTGTCTCCTTCCTAGGGAAGCTTACATCCCTGGTGATGCAAACAGCACTCTGACCAAAAGTCTTTTCATGGTCACTGCACATGCTGGATTGATAGTGGGTCAGTGAGGACCATGGGGTCCTGATATCTTGGTAGCTTTCCCCTTTGTCTGCCATCACTGGGCAAGTGACAGTGAACCTCCCCAGGCCTGGTAAGTGTGGACACTGGCCTCTGTGTCGTGGAGCTGAGGGACGGCCTGCATAGAGGACTCATTGTGCAGCAGCCAAGGCTGCTCCAGGTCACCTCGCTCTCCCTCCATGTGCTGCAGGAGCTGTGGCAGCCGTGGCAAGGGTCCAACTCACCCAGTCTTTAAAAGATGGTACTCAGGGACTTCCCTGGTGGTCCAGTGGATAAGACATAGAGCTCCCAATGCAGGGAAACTGGGTTCGATCCCTCGTCAGGGAACTAGATCCCACATGCTGCAAAAAAGACCTGATGCAGCGCCCCCCCACCCTCCACCAAAAAAAGGTGACACTCAGTGGCCTTGTCAGAGGGGTCCTGACTGCTAAGGCTCTTGGTGGAGATTTCGTAGTTCTCACCAACCACGCTAGACTCACAGTATCCAAACAGTGCTAAGTATTATCTGAGGACGCCATTAGAGTCAGACCTGAATCTGAAGGCTCAGGCTGTGCTTAGAGGTCCCCAGGGCTCTGACCCACAGTGTTGGGCTGGGTACTCCGGAACAGAAGGTCTGGCCAGGCCTGGCTGGTGGGCACAGAGAGACAAGAATCTCACCGTAGCTGTGTGCTGAGTGACTGTGCCTCTGTTGAAAAGACCCTGTTCCGTCTGAGGCCTCAGTTTCCCCATCTCTAAAGAAGTTCACAGCTAGGTGGTTTTCAAGCTGGGTTTCTTGAGAGCAGGGCCGGGGGACCAGAATGAGTGAGCTCTGGGGTCCTGCCACCACCTGTTGTGGGTTTCATGTCCTGAGGAGTGTCCCTGTGACCTTAAAGTGGCTGAAAGTGAGTGCATCCTTGCCACCCAGCTCTGGTGATTAGGGACTTGGAGTGCTCAGAGGGCCCCTGTGGGCCCAGCCTATCTCGGCAGAGAACTGCTGCCCAGGCCTTCTCCAACTGGTCTGTCTTCACCCCAGCTCGGCCCTGACTGAGGCAAGAACAAGCCTGTTGGGATTACCCCAGCAGCAAGCAGTATGTCCCAACTCCCTGCGAGGACACCTGGCTGTCGTGCAGCGACTCTGTTCTCTGCCCCTGAGCTCAGCAGCGCTGGTGGGAAGTGCTTCCTGAAGCTGAGAACCCGGTGCACCTAGTTAGGGTCTCCTGGCTTCCCGTGAGCTGATGACACTGTGGCCCCTGGGCCACCTCTCTCTGACCCCTCCCTGGACTTGGCCTCTGTAGGTGGGTCTGTTGTCTCTAGAGCCCAGTCCCACAGCACCAGCAACTCCCTTATTGTGCACAGGACCCAGCTGCCTGCCCTGGATGCTGGGTCCTTCTGCCGACTCTTCTGCAGTACTTTTTCCCTGAGCAGTGAGGTCAAGTCCACTCCACGATGTGGGCTTGCAGGATCTGGTAGCATGTGGAGCTGGCTGATGGGAGCCTGCACTGTTTGACCTCCTTGCTCAGAAGTCAGTTGCACCCATGGCCTTGGCTGTAATCTCTAAGGACTGCACAACTGGGTAAGGGAGTGTGGCCTCTCCAGAACTTCCTCATCTGGGCCCTGAGCACCTTCTTCCTTTTAAACACCACCCTTTTACAGCTCTAGTGAGGTATAATTTTCATCTCATGGCATTCTTAGTGTACGGTTCAGTGGCTTCTAGTAGATTTAATGTATTGACAGTGAGTTATTAATGCAGTGAGTTTTAGTGAACTTACCACTTCCCATTTTAACTCTTCTGGATATTTCATATAAATGGGGTCCTACAGAATGAGGTCTTTGAGGGTCTGGCTTTTTTCACTTAGCACAATGTTTGGAAGGTCGTTATGTTGTAGCAGGTAGTGAACGTACTTTGTTTTTATTGCTGGATAGTCAGGTGTTTGGATAAACTACATTTTGTTTATCTGTTCATTCTTACTCTTAGCATTTTGCTTTTCTCCTGGCTCTTCTGATGGTAGACTGCAACCTTGGGCAAGGCACTTCCTTTCTGTGGACCTCAGTGGTCTTACCCTCAAATGAGGAGGTTAGATTTCATATCTGATATTTTTAGAGCTAGGATTTTACTGAGTAGTTGCCATTTTTTTATGCACTGTGCCAGGCTCTTTACACACAAAAACTACCTCATTCAGATTCTGCTATATCTCCATTTTACACGGAGGAAACTGAGGCTCAGAGAGTTCACATCCCTGGGGTCTTAGAGCCTTGGCACATTTATTTGTGCACCGTTTGTGCCAGATGCTCTTCAGGCCCGAGGCTACTACAGTGAAAAGGCTCAATCTGAGGTGTGGAGGCAGGCTTCTCGGGCAGGAGCCACCCTTCATGGTTCCTGGAACAGGAAGAACAAGGATGGCTTCTAAGGTTTGCTTCTGCCTTGGCATCCTAGGATTCCCTCCTGAGTTGTTGTTTTTTTTAACATATGCCTAAAAAAAGTATAACTGATGTACATATTATAAATAATGAGCCTGGTAGAATACCTTCCACCAGGCCTAAGAACGAGGATATTACAGGGCTTTAGAACCTACTGGGTGTCTTTCCCTCCTCATAGAAAGAGGGTTCCCCCAAGAAAGAGCTATACCCTGAGTTTTGCATTTTATTATTTTCCTTTTAGTATAAGTTCATAAATAGTATGGTCTTCCCTGGTAGAGATCTGTCTGCAGTGAGCTTTGTTCACGTGTCGTATTTGTGAGATTTTATTGAGATTGCTGCATAGTGTTCCAGAAATATGTTGTCATCAAATACCTTCTCGATAGACATGAAGGTAGCTTTCAGATCTGATCATTGCACGTTTCACTGTGGATGTGGTCTTAGAAGTGGAGATGCTGGGCCTTAGGGAATGTGCATTTATAGCTGTTGATTTGGTCTTTTTAATAGTTAAAAGATTACTTAGATTTTTCTCTCTTCCTGAGTCAGTTTTGGTGAATCATTTTCTCCTAGACATTTTCCTGTTTCCAAATGTATTTGTATCAGGTTGTTTGGAGCATTTTATCATCTGTTCTTGTGCCCTTCCCTCCACTTCTAATAGCACCCTTTCCTTTTTCTGGATCCTGCCTTAACAGAAGTTAGCTAAACCTTTCATCTTTTTTTTCTTTTCCGAAGAGCTGACTGTTGGCTTTGATTTTTAAAAATCGTACATTTGCTTCATATTTGATAAATTTCTGTTTTTATCTTTCTACTGTCTTTGAGCTCAGTGCATTTTTTAACTTTTTAGGTTGGATCTTCACTGTTGGGTTTTCAACTCACATTTCTTACTTTTTCCTTCAGGAACTTAGTTTTTTGTTCATAACAGATTATTTTTCTTCCTGTTTTGAGGCATGAGAGAGGCTGTGGCCGTGCCCACCGCCCTGGTTTGTTCAATTTTTTGAGGTCTTGAGGTATGTGTCGGGCAGGGAGGAGGGCCATCATGGCATCTGGCAGTATTACCTCTTGATAATGGAGCGGAGCCCGGCCAGAGGGCTGAGGGATCTTCTCTGCATTTTTTCTGTAGGAAAACCTGTGAGCAGGCAGAGAGTGCTGAATGGAAGGGGGAAGAGAGAAGGGAACATCTAGAAGGTGTGTCTTTCCCTGGGGTGGGTGGAGAGGGCTTTGGGAGACTTACTTAGGCCCAGCTCCCTCACACCACCTTCATAGCCTGAGCTAATTGGGAATAAGTAGACAGGTTTTAGAACAACCTTGTAACTCCCATGCATCACAAAGAGTTGCTTAGCAGATAAAGTTCCCTGCAGCTGCCCACCCTGTCCCAGCCCTTCCCCATTTCTGCTGCTGCTGCTAAGTTGCTTCAGTCATGTCCGACTCTGGGCAACCCCATGGACTGCAGCCTACTGGGCTCCTCCGTTCTTGGGATTTTCCAGGCAAGAGTACTGGAGTGGGGTGCTCTCGCCTTCTCCATCTCTAGCCAGTTTGTATTCATAGATGTGTCCTGAGCAACATGGGAGGTAGGCCCCCTCAACCATAGTTGTCCCCCCAGGGCAGGCTGCAGTTGCTGGGGAAACACAGGTCTTCGGGCCCCAGAGTCTGTACACTGGAGTTCCTCTACTAAGTTGAGCCTAAAAGTCTCCCATGAGTTTGGCAGGGCCCCATCTCAGTCCACAGCTTTCTTCCCTCCTGCCTGCCCCGTGGTCAGCAGAGGGTCTCAGTCCCAGCCTGCTGATGAGTGGGGGCGCTGTTGAAGACCAGAGCATGGCATCTGGTCTTCCAGCAGATGCTGATGGTGACCTGGGCACTTTGAGTTCACTGTCTTAGTTCTTTGACTGTGGATGTCCCCACGTAGCATCCCATTTACAAGTGAGGAAGCTGAGCCTCATGGGGCTGAAGCACAAGCTGAAGCCACACAGCCGCAGTGGCCCATATCCCCACTGTGGGACACATCTCGGGGAATTCCTTGAAAGCTCTGGGGTGGGGGTGGGCAGACGCCTGGACCCTAAGCACCCCTTACTCTGTATGTTTTTATTTGGCAGATATGAAGGTAGGGCCAGCAGTGTGTCCATCATGCAGGCTTTCTTCTTTGTGATCCCATGGACTTAACCTGTCAGACTCCTCTGTCCATGGAATTCTCCAGGCAAGAGTACTGGAGTGAGTTGCCATTTCCTTCTCCATTTCCTGATTTGGTGGTGACTATATAGGCACATAGATCTGAACTAAACGCTTAGAATGACCGAACTAACACTTAGAATGAATGCATTTTATAGTGTGTAAACTAAATTTCAATAAAATTGATTTTAAAAAAGGGATCTTCCCGACCCAGGGATTGAACCCAGGTCTCCTGCATTGCAGGCAGATTCTTTACCAACTGAGCTACTAGGGAAGCCTGGTTAAAATCAAGTACTTTTCAGTTTTTGGTTTGTCTTCATGGATGACCTCCCTCCCTCCATGTCAGCTTTGCCCAGGCGGGCATGCCTTTGCCATGCACAGAAGGTGCTTTTGCCAGGCCTTTATCCCTGGAGCCCCTTCCTGGAAACCACTGATGGGCAGGAGAGGCTGAGCCCTGTCCTGTGCCTGCCTTCTGTCTCTTGGAGCAGTTTGGCCTGCTGTCCACCCGCATCCTTCCCCCACTGTTCTCCTCACAGGATCTTGACTTTTGAAAGAGGGTTCCTCAGGGATGAGGCTGCTCTCGGAGGGCGGGGAAGGCAGGAGGTCAGCCTGGCCGGTGTTGACTAGGGTGTCCGTCTGTCCCCCCTTGCCCCACTGAATTCTGTGCTAGGGACAAGGGAAGCTGGGTTCCTGCCAGGCAGGGAAGAGGTTTCTCGTTCACATTTCCTCACCTCCCTCTTTCAGGTCTAGTGTCTTTCCCCATGACCCAGGAGTTCGTAGAAGTGGTTAAGTATAAGACAACTGTGTGCTGGGGATGTGGCTACTAAACCAGCATGGACAGTTCTGGGTTTCTCTACTAATGTGTCTGCTCTGGGAGTGACTCACCCCTAACCCGTGCGGGGAGCCGGCTGCAGGGAGGAGGGAGGCCCACGTGAACTCCAGATGGTGCATGTGCCCTTGGGTTTGGCAGTGGGCATGTTGCAGTGTGGAGGGGGCAGCTGGGAGACACGTGCCCTGAGGCTGACTTTGTAATCAGACTGTGGACCAGAGGGCTTCAGGAATTATAGCATGTCCTGCCAGGAACCCTGGGGGCTGGGACTGAATCAACGAAGTGGGTCCTGAGAAACCTGAATAAGTCTCATCTCTAAGATGTACTGTCTCTAGCTAAGTCCTCTGCCTGGTCGCCATTCAAGTAAGTATACGGTGAATAGAATGAGAGCCTAATAAGGGCAGCCCCCTTGACCCCACCAGGAAGGACAGGCTCTTGGCTACTGTCGGCCCCACCCCAGGTCTTGTCTCAGGCAGAGGAATTTTTATTTTTATTTTTTTAGGATTGTATCCTTTGTAGAAGACAAGAGATTGCTTTTGCCTTTTCAGTTCTGTACAAAAGCATGGTTTCTGGTGCTATACCAGCCCTCAGAATGCCCATTAAAAGGCTGCTGAGTAGCCCAGTGATGCTCTTGGAGAGCCTAAAGCCCCGGTTGCCAGACTACCCACCCTATGGGTGGAGTCTACTGGAAGTCTCAGTCCATTAACCTCTGACTATGGCCATTGGGGCCCTGGATCTGTGAGGGCCATGGAGGCCAAGTTGCCCTGACAGGTGGGCAGAGTCCTGGGCAGTCCCACTGGGATTTAGCTCAATGGTCCTAGAGGGGCTACCACAGTCTCCTGGGCCCCTCCTCCTCCATGTCTCTGAGGGTGCAACCCCCATGCAGCCCTCCCAGGGCCCAGATCACGTGGCTCCTTGACACCTGCACCCCCAGCGCTCAGGCGTGGTGAGCCCTGAGGCCAGGGGTCTGGGCCGTGACCCACATGTGCATGTCTCTCCTGGGCCACAGCCACCCCACGTCATGCTGCAGCGCTGCTGAGATCATGGCTGTCCTCTTCTTCCACACCATGCGCTACAAGGCCCTGGATCCCCGGAACCCTCACAACGACCGCTTTGTTCTCTCCAAGGTAGGAGGCCAGCCCCCCACCCTTCACGTGGGCCTGGGTGGGCCCTGCAACGGCGAGAAGGAGACCTGCCTCCCTGATGTAAGCCCAGCTTTTTGCCACCCTTCCTCACCCCAGGCTCCTTCTCCACCTGCCCCACCCGGCCCGGCCCCCTCTTGCTCTGTACTGACCCTGCTGGTAAAGTTTAAGAAATAAATGACTGAATTAGTAAGAGAGAATGGAAATGATCTTGGGAGTTCCACTCCTCTTTGGTGTTGACTGGCAGGACTGGAGTCCAGGTCTGGGGTACAGCTTGGTGGCTTTCTGCACCCGTCTCTGCTGGGCCAATACCCAGGCCATGCTCACTCCCTCAGGAGTGGGGGTGCCCTGCAACAGTTTGGGATGGGGAGCCCTGATCGCCCCCCCGACCCCACGCACCACGTGAGAGCCACAGCCGCAAGCCATGCCACGAACACCCCAAATCCACCAATACCCAGGCCTGGCTCCGTGGTCTTTGGTCTCTCGAGGCAGGCATGAGAGCTTAGAAGTCTGTCCAAGTCGGCTCACATGCCAGAACCCAGGGATTAGGGTGACCGGCTGCCTGCTGGGGTTTTGGCCTCCGCAGCCTCACAGCTGTGTTCCGCCTGCACCTGTCCTAGACTCCGCTCGGCCTTGACTGTGGGAACCTCGGGCTAGAGAAGGATGAAGGGAGGGGAAGTGGCCTTTGCTTGCGTCCTTCTCTGAAAGGGATATCCTGGCCGGCAGGCTCGGCCAGGCCACGGCGGGAACAGCTCCTCATCTGACCTCTCCCCATGGTCCGTCCCCTGCAGGGCCATGCGGCACCCATCCTGTATGCCGTCTGGGCTGAAGCTGGCTTCCTGCCGGAGTCAGAGCTGCTGAATCTGAGGAAGATCAGCTCCGACTTGGACGGGCACCCTGTCCCGGTAAGTCCACCTCACCAGGAGCCCTGCAGGCCTCTGCCTCCATTTCCTATTTCTCAAGGCTTGTGGGAAGAGGGACTGAGGAACTGAGGATGTTAGAGAGCAGAGGAAGAAGTGGGTGCTTGGGCAACACTGTTTACCCCAAGCTTATGCTGAAGTCTGAGGCCTTTAAAGCCCCAACCTAGGGTGCTCTGGGCTGACTGCCAGGAGGGCCTTTCCCCAGCACCAAATACCAGCTTCCCTTCCCCGCTGGGCCTCCTTGGCCATGTAGACATGGCTTGGGAGATGAGGTGCACTAAGGGGGTGGCAGCCGGATACTGGTGATATCCAAGGAAGGGGCCCAGTGTGTTCCTTAGAGGGTACCATGAAAACTGTCACATCCCATCGGGGCCAGCCACTAACGCTAAATATTCAGTTTTGTCCTGAGTTCTCCCACCCGCTTCACAAGGTGGGCTCTTTTACAGGTGAGGGAACAGATTCAGTCCATGGCCTGAGGTCACACAGCTCCCTGTGGACTGAGCTGGTATTTGAACCACACCCACAATTACTGCTGCAGGGAGAGTGGGAAATCATGCCCCCTGGGTCTGGGTGGGGCAAGGATCCTGGGAGGCACTTCCAGGAAACATTGCCTGTGGTAACTGAAGCCCTGTCATGACAGAAACAAGCTTTCACCGATGTGGCCACTGGCTCCCTGGGCCAGGGCCTTGGAGCCGCTTGCGGGATGGCCTACACAGGCAAATACTTCGACAAAGCCAGGTAATGTGCCCACTCCCCAACCCCACCCACAGTGGTTTGGTGGGTGGTCCTGGGGGCCCTGTTTCACTCTCCGCCCCCAAGCACCTCCTTGCCTGACGGAGACTAAGTAGAAACTGTGTAATTAACTGTGCATGCATGGTGTGAGGCTAGTACCAGGGCTAGCCTCCTTTTAAGATGAAGAAATCGGCTCAGAGGAATGAAGGGGTGTGCCCACACTCCCTGGAGAGTGGCCAGCAGGGCCCGCTTTGCGTCTAAGGCTGCATGCTCTTTGGCCAGAATGCTTTGACTCGTGAGTTTCCTTGTTGCCCTCTTGAGCCCAGCTCCTGGAGCCCGGAAGTTTTAGGAGGCCCCATCCCACAATGCCTGACTGGGTGCCACAAACCTAGGCCTGAGCCACTTAGCCTTACCTCAGGAAAGGAGTAGATGGTGTGCTCTGGGGAATTCTGGGCCTCCCTGAGCCCCACCTGTCAGTCAGGGAAGCAATGAAGCCTGGAGAGGTTGGTCCGTAGGGAGTGAGCAGCCTGGTCAGAGCTTTGCTGCTCTAGCACCCGGGCAGTTTGGGGGAGATGCCCCTTGAGGCAGGTTTCAGCCACAAGGCTGTCCACCATGGCCTGCAGACAAGTCTCTGCTGTGGAGGGGAGGAATGTTGGCTACAGGCTGTCAAGGTGGTTTCTGCATTCCTTTACCCTTTGGGGCTCTGTACTCTGCTCAGAGCTTTCTAGGGTTTCACCTTGATAAGCCCCATGGGCTGGGTGGTGACATGCGCACAGCTGTCCCTCCACACAGATGAGGAAACAGAAGTAAGATGTTTGCCTTGTGGTGGAGGCAGCCTTTTGAACCCAGGGTGTGCATCCAGAGTCCGTATTCAGGGTCCCTAAGGCTGCTCTGAGGTGCCCGAGGGAAGCACAGGAGAGTCAGGGGGCCCTGCGAGTGGGAAGCTTCCCAGAGGAGAGGCTGAGGGAGCCTGGCCTGCAGGTGGCAGGTGGCTGCAGGGAGCCTGACTGGATGCTGCACCTCAGTGAGCATCTACTTTTTCAGGGGAAGCTGCTGAGACAGTTTTCTCCAGGAGGTAGACTGGGGCTCTGAGGTCTTCCAGACTCAGGCCGGTGTCAACTGACTGCACAGCCTCCTTGGCTGGGCTCTGGGGCCAGGCTCAGCCACACCCAGACGTGATGCACTGTGAAGTGAAGAAGGTCGCAAAGAATGGGATGTGTGTTTAAGAGTATTTTATTTGGCTCAGAACCAGAGTTGTGAGTTTATTCTCTACAGTTGGCTGAAATAATTGCTCGTGAAGGGTCATTTCCTGACCCTTAACATAATGGGAGAAGCCAGTGTAGGGAGAAGGGGTTTAGCGTGGTTCTCGGCAGCCAGGGTTGGCTAAGGCTGAGGGGTCGAGGGAATGATCAGGCTGTGCCAGCTGCCAGGGTTCCTGATAGAGCAGATCCAGCCTCCAGTCCAGTCTGTGCAGCCAGCAGCCGGGGAGCACATATCTAGCTGGCTCTTTCCCATTTCTCCCTCTCTCTCTTTTTTTGGCTGCACTCTGCAGCTTGTGGGATCTTAGTTCCCTGACCAGGCATCAAACCTGGGGCCCCGGGCAATGAGACGGTGGAGTCCTGACTACTGGCTCACCAGGGAATTTCCCCATTTCTCTTTTAAATAATTTTGGGGGGGGATTATAAAATACGTACTAATCTGAAACACAGGAATGCATTAAAAAGAAATGAACATTTTCCCTATTCTTAACCCCCTACCCCCATTTCAACCTTCTTAACAACAATGCATTCTATTCCCTCCGTGTTACTGTGAGAAGGAACTTACAGATTCATCATCCTAGTATTTATACACTTTCACCTAATGCTTTCTGGGAAAATCTGAACATTTCCTCACGCATCATGCACTGTCAAGAGCTAGTTTTAATGCCCATTCTGTTTCATGGGGATGCTATAACGCGTTTAGACAGTCATTTGTTGTTGGATATTTGGGGTGGTTTCCCAACTCCTGCAACAAATATTGGCCCTCTCATTAGGGTTTCTTCATGGTCGTTCAGGACTGTGGGTATTTGCAACTTCCTCCCCAAATCTAACAGCTTTAGGCAATACACAGCCTCAGGGTTAGCCCCAGCTTCTGCTGGGCACCCTTTTCTCCTTTCCAGTCTAGTGTCTCCCCAGGCTGCCCTCCTGACCTGAATCTGAGGTTGTGCTGTGACTCCACTCTTGGCCCCAGTTCAGCTTCCTTGGAAGTGGGTGTGGAGTTGGGAGGGTCACTGATCGTCTTCCCTGGAATCCCTTTCTGGAGAAGTCAAGTTCCCTGCTGGCCTCTCTGCTCAGCCCCATCAGACTGGTCATTTAGGGGAGCGGCTGTGCAGGACCCCCTGTTCCTGGTGGAGGAACCAGTGGCCTGGCCCACTGGAGGCTGCAGAAGGGAAGATACAGGCCTGAAAGGGCATGGAGAGGATGAAGGAACTCTCTGTGACCTGGAGGCCTGCAGTGGTGCTGAGTCATGCTGACAGCACCAAGGCTGGCCCCGCCTCTTCTCCAGCTCCTCCTGCCTTGGCCCTGCAACAGGGAGGCATGGAGGCCCGACTCGCTCAGCAGCAGGCAGGCTGTGTCCTCTCTGACCCATCCAGGCATCAGCCTCACTTCCTGGTTTCACACAGTTGACACTGAGCAGGCGAGTAGGGGGTCTCCACATCCTGGCGCTCCTTCTGCTACATGCAAATCCTAGTCAGCAAGGACTGGGCAGTCAGGCCCAGGTTTGAATCCCCACTCAGCTGCCCAGCTGATCTTGACAAGTCCCTCAGCCTTTGAGCCTGTTTCCTTATCTGTGTGTGTTTTTTTGGAATAACAACTGCACTTACCTTATTGTGGGGCTTACCTTCATAAGGGGCTTCCCTTGTGGCTCAGCTGGGAAAGAATGCACCTGCAAAGCGGGAGACCTGGGTTCGATCCCTAGGTTGGGAAGAGGAGAAGGGAAAGGCTACCCACTCCAGTATTCTGGCCTGGAGAATTCCATGGATTGTATAGTCCACAGGGTGGCAAAGACTCGGACACGACTGAGTGACTTTCACTTTACCTTCTTGAGAGGGTTACTCAGTGCTAAGCACAGTTAAGGGGTGGGAGGTGGGGTCAAGGTCTCTGGGTTGCTCTCCCTGCCTCCAGCCTCACTCTTGGCTCCACCCTCCCCAGAGAAGGTGGAAATATTTCTATTTCTGGGTAATTTATCCCAACCTCATTGCCCTTTATACTGTGTCATACTGCCTTTGGAAAATCATGGCTACCTGGGTTGAGGGCAGGAGATGGCCCCTGGAGGGGCAGAAAGCCTAAGCCCAGCTCTAGTCTTGAGCAAAAACCAGTCCCAGAATCTTGGGAGAAGCCCATCCTGGGAGGCAGCTGCCCCCAACGGTGATCTTGGCCTTTAAGCCCCTTGGGAGTGCTCATCTTCACCTGAAGCCTGCCTCTAGAGTGCTGCCTGGTGTGCATCACAGGGGGCCTCTCCAGCCCACCTCCTCTGAGCAGAAGGTCTCCTGTCCCTCTGGCCTGCCCAGTGAGTCCCAGGGCTCCCCCAGCAGTCCTGGTTCAGGTTGGGGTAGAGAGAGGCGGATGCACCCCTGTAGTGGGTGGCTCCCACCCAGTGTGAGTAGTTAGCCCCCATGAATCTCACTGTTTTCTTCATGCCCTAACAACTCCTGATTGTCTGGATCTTATCGGCCAGATGGCTGTCTGGAGCTCTTTTCTTGGCAGCCAGTACTACTTTCTGGAGCTCCTGACAGTTTCCATCGCAGCCCTTTCCTCACTGGGTGTGGACTTGGGTTTGGCACAGCCGTTGCATGTCCCAGAGGGAGAGGCCAGGGGCACAGGGACAGCCTCTAACCCGCTCCCCCATCCACAGCTACCGGGTCTATTGCATGCTGGGAGACGGGGAGCTGTCAGAGGGCTCCGTGTGGGAGGCCATGGCCTTCGCCAGCATCTACAAGCTGGACAACCTTGTCGCCATCCTTGACATCAACCGCCTGGGCCAGAGTGACCCTGCCCCGCTGCAGCACCAGATGGACATCTACCAGAAGCGCTGCGAGGCCTTCGGGTACGTATGGGCCAGTGACCTGAGGACCCTCATAGCGAAGGAGACCTCTTATGCCAGGAGCTTTGTAGGTGCAGGGGCTGAGCTGGAGGTTAAGCCGCATTTTGATGCAGCCTCCCTTCAGGGTTTGACTCACTTGGCATTTGGGCTTAAAGGGGCCGCCTTGGCCAGTGCCACGGGTTTGTGGGCTGAGACGCAGCTCTGAGTTCCTGTATTTGCACATTGGTGTGATGGTTCTCAGAGCTTCCACGTGATGCAATCTCATACATCCTCACTTTGTTCTTCAGTGAGAAGGCAGGAGGTGCACAGTGTAGACCGGGTTCACTCAGTACATCAGTCCACTGGTCACCTACGACCAGCCAGCCTGGGGAGGAGGAGCGGGCCCTTCTCCTAGGGAAATGGGAGATAAGATTTCCAGATCTCTCCCCTTGGCCTCAGAGTCACCTATTACAAAGCAAGGAGGTCTGTCTGGGTGGGTGGCATCCAGAGGGGCCCCCACCTTGATGTCCTTCCCCTGCCCCAGGTACCAGCTGCTCTGCAGTTGGGCTCTGAGGGCCCTGGGCCTCTAAGGCCACCCTTCAGAGATGAACTGATGGCCAGGGAAGGTGGAGGTGGAGTTGCAGTACCCGGTCACATAGATACAGGGCTGTTACCTCTTTTGTGACCTTATAGAGGGAGAAAATGTAGAGAGGAAAGATTTCTCTGGATGAAGGAAGAAACAGAGCCACAAAATGCCTCAGGGACACACCTCCCGAAAACCACATGGACCTGGGGACTTAGAGAATAACCCTGGCAGTGTCCTTGGGTCTGTGTCTATAACCTTGTGACTATGGAACCAGATTCCTTAAGTCCTGGCTCCATCACTTAACTTGCTTTTGTGACCTTGGGCAGGTTGCTCCACCTTCAGTATCTCAGTTTACTTGTCTATAAAATGGGGACAACAACAGGCTTAAGTGGGTTGACAGGTGCTCGGCTCAGTAAGTGTGAGCTGCCACTTCTATTACTATTAATCTGCCAAAAAGAATTCCAGAAAGGACTGGCTGAAAGGGAAAGTTTCCTTCTGGATGTTTGACAACATAGCTTGTTTTATACAAGTTTCTAACACTGCATCCAGCAGCCATGGAAAGGTCAGCTTAAAAAATTCATCAAAAATCTAGTAGTAGATTCCAAACTCAGCGCATTGTCCCAAGAGCAGCTTTCAGTAGGAAATGAATAGCTCAGGAATGAAAGACAATAAGTACACCAGGCTTTGTGTTACTTAGGAGAGAGGAGGAAGGTCTGTCCAAAGGCAAACAAGAGGAAGTAAAACAATGTGAAAAGAGAAAATTAAACCCAAATTGGAAACAGGCAGGTTTGAGCCATCCCAGCTCCTCCAGGTCCTTTCATGCAGTGGAAGGAGGGCAGGCCTTTCCCTGGACCCTTGTCAGGGCCCTTGCCCCTCATACCCTCTCTCTGTTCCCAGTTGGAACGCTGTCATCGTAGATGGGCACAGCGTGGAGGAACTGTGCAAGGCCTTCGGGCAGGTGAAGAACCAGCCAACAGCCGTCATTGCCAAGACCTTCAAGGGCCGAGGCATCACAGGTCTGTACGTGAGCCTTCCACCCCTGCCCTGCCCGGGACTGGGCCCTGCAGCTGACTTTAGAGCTGGAGGTTTTGGGGGGTACCACTGAAGAGCCTGCCCCTTGATTGCTCAGTGGAGTGTACCCAGTCTGGGGAAGGAGGTGCAGGAGACTCGGTGGGCAGGGTGGCTGAGCTGGGATTTAGGACCCTGGCCTATGGGGGTCATGTATAGGCAGGAGGACTTTGAGAGGCCTCTGGGTAAGGAGAAAGGACACTCTCTGGCTGGCATTTGCAGAGCGAACTTGGCAGCTCCAGCTGTCTGCCCTGAGCCGAAGGGCTGAGGCAGGGAGCCCCAGGAGAGCTTGGGGAGACCTAGATTCTCCCCTCAGAGGTGGGCAGGGTACCCCTCATGCAATGGAAAAGGGATTCCAGAGGCTTGTGCAGGTGGGTTGCCCAGGAGGGTCTGGAAGATAGTTCCTGAGCTGAGCCTGAGAGCTCTGCAGGCATTAAGTCCCTCCCTAGCACCCAACCATGGGTTCCAGACCCTTGTTTGGGGCTAGGATGGCCATTGCCGATTGTAAAGAAGGGAAGATGGGACTAGAAGTGGCCAGGAACTTGACTACGGAGTCTGGCATTAAGAGAGCTAACTGCAGACCCTGGGCTGGTTTCATGCATTGTGCCCAGATGGCCCCCTGCCCACCAGGGGTCACATCCCTCTCTGCCTGTGTGGACTTGGGGCAGATGAGGACATTTCACTGGAATCTGGGGAGAGGTGTGCAGCCCTCTGAGCCTCTGGGATACTGTCGCAGCCTCAGTGCTGCTGACACTCACCCTTAGGTGTTACCACTACGGCTCCTGGGGGCGGCCTGAGTCCTTGGCTCTCCCTGGGCTGTGGTGACATCTGAGGTGACTGAGAGGAGAGGGGTACTAAGCCTCACTGGCTCTCCCACACAGCAAGGCACCATGGCAGGGGGTGACTTTTGGCAGTGCTGACCCTGCCCTGGTCCTCAGCTTCCCTCCCAACTTCTTCAACAGAGTGTGATTTCTGCAGCAGACCCCATTCTCTGCAAGCTTGGGGTGGGAAGGTGACGCAGAGAACGGGTTGGGCCAGCATGCCAGCAACATTCGTCTAGCCACACATGCCCCCTCCCACTGGAAGCTCCTAGAGGCCTGGGCTGCCACTCAGTAGGGGCCTGCAGTTGAGCACTGGTCAACACAGTCCTCTCCTTACCCTCTGTGGTGGTGGCCTGCCCTCACATGGAGGGCCGGGCCCCCCAAGCAGCTTCCTGGTCCCCTGGGAGCTGTCACCTTACCTGTCCCTCTCTCCTCCAACGTTGTACCTGTAGGGATAGAAGATAAGGAGTCTTGGCATGGGAAGCCCCTCCCCAAAAATATGGCCGATCAGATCATCCAGGAAATCTCCGGTCAGATCCAGAGCAAGAAGAAGATCCTGGCGACCCCCCCAGAGGAGGACGCCCCCTCAGTGGACATCACCAACATCCGAATGCCCACCCCGCCCAACTACAAAGTTGGGGACAAGGTACCCAGTTGAGCCTCCAATTTTCTGGACTGACTAGGCTGGAGTGGCAACAGTACTCATTTCCGGAGAGTGGGCCCAGGAGAGAGAAGAGAGGTTAGTTCAGGGAGAGGAGGAACCCTGAGATGTTGCTCCTGGAGTTATTTACTTTTCTGTCCCTATATTTTATCCCTTTTCTCCCTGGTGGAAGCTGTGGCCCAGGGGCTGAGCAGGGCTCCAGGCCTCATGCCTCCTAAGGTGCTCAGCCTACCCACTCTTTCCTCCCCACAGATAGCTACCCGCAAGGCCTACGGACAGGCCCTGGCCAAGCTGGGTCATGCCAGCAACCGCATCATTGCCCTGGATGGGGACACCAAGAACTCCACCTTCTCAGAACTCTTCAAAAAGGAGCACCCGGACCGTTTCATTGAGTGTTACATTGCTGAGCAGAACATGGTAGGTAGAGCTGGGGTCTGTGGGGTGTGGGGGCAGGGCCGAAGCTATATCGGCATGCTGGTCCTTGACCCAGCATGGACCCATGACCTCAAGTGACTGGTGGGCGAGGGGTGATGTGACACCCAAGGGCTGGGTGAGTGGAAACGGGATGCTGCATGCCAGCCAGGCATTCTGCTGGATGGGCTTTCTCTCGGGGTAAAGGGCTCTGCGGATGGAAGGGCAGGCACAGCCAGGAGGCTGGTAGTTTTAGCAAAGGCTATTGAACTCTTATGCACAAGGCCCTGGCCCTTGCCACCCTGCAGGATACAGAGATGAGACAGTTTGGTGGACCGCTACCATGTGCATGGTTGTATTCACAAGTCCATGTCAGGAACTGTGGTTGTTAAATAAGGAACAATGTTTTGTCCAGTTTTACAAAATATTCGCTCCTTTCTGCAGAGGAGCCCTGCAGGGCCTGCAGGCCCCTAGGAGCTGGGAGCTTCCGCCCCCTGGTGGCCACTTGGCTCTATTGCACCCAACATTCTTCCTCTTAATACCTGAACTGGAAGTTGTCTCTGGCTTCTGGCCTTGGCAGCTGGAAGATCCAGATTAAACTAGTGGGGTGTGGAGAGGGTGTGGGCTGGGGAGGCCCCAGGTGTGCTGGGGAAGGAGGGCTCATGTCAGCTGGTGGATTTCATAACTATGGAGGTGGTGCCAATTTGGAACTGATGCCTGCACTCAGTGCTACTAGGCCAGGATTTGGGGCCTGGAGTTTACGGAGCTTAGGGGTGCAAGGGCTTGTCTTTGCAGAGGCCTTGGGGAAACAGGGAGATGGTGTAGGGGGGGGCGGCTTGCATGGGCCTGGGAGGGATGAACCATCCATGCCCCAGCTGACTAGCTTCTCTGTGAAAGGCTTTGCTTACTGCTAGAAAAGTATTCCCCAGGAGGGTGATTTTTTTTAAGAGAAATGGTTATATCAGTTCAAAGGAGTCTGGAAACAGACTGGAGTTCCTAGGTGCACCAGATCACTTGCATGAGAGGAGGAGAATTAACAGTTAGTAGGAGGACAAAACACTCACCTCCCAGGAGGTGGCCCTGAGAGGTCCTGGGCTTCCTGGCCACCTCTCCCTCGGCGCTGACTCCATCTGCTCTGTCCCCAGGTGAGCATCGCCGTGGGCTGTGCCACACGCGACAGGACGGTACCCTTCTGCAGCACCTTCGCAGCCTTCTTTACACGGGCCTTCGACCAGATTCGCATGGCAGCCATCTCCGAGAGCAACATCAACCTCTGCGGCTCCCACTGCGGCGTGTCCATTGGTGAGTAGAGCTGGGGTGCTTACACCTGTGACGTCCTCAGACTTCTGGAGCAGGGTGTAGGGCCAGGATTCCATTACATGCATGGGGTCTTACATTGACATATCCTTTCCCACACCCTAGGAGAAGACGGGCCCTCCCAGATGGCCCTGGAAGATCTGGCCATGTTTCGGTCTATCCCCACATCAACTGTCTTTTACCCAAGTGATGGGGTGGCTACGGAGAAGGCAGTAGAATTAGCAGCCAATACAAAGGTGGGTCATGTGACTTCTTTCTTCAGCTGCAGCTAGTCCTTCCCTAGAGAAACAGGAGGGGAGGCCAGCATGCCAGCCCAGAGCTGCTCATTTGCTGCCTCAGAATGGGTATCTTCTGAGTTTGCACTGGTGGTGTAGCTTGGAGGAGTTAGACCAGGAAAAATGAAATACACACCACCCTTCCTGCTATGTGACAGACATTGCTAATTGATCATTGCGCTCTTTGCCCATTTGAGCATCCCAGCAGCTCCTGGGATACTGCAATCCAGCTCCCTGCCTCCATTCTGGAAGTTGAGGCTTATCTGCCCTCCCTGAGTTGGATTCTCCAAAACAGAATGAACTGAGTCCTGACCAAGAGCCACCTGCTGTTGACCAGACAGCCCCCACATGGTTCTCGTCCTCTGTCTGAGGACAGGGACTGAGGCACAGCACTTGGGTAGGGGCAGCCCTTCCTGGAAGCTAGTCTACCTGATAGAGACTCTTCTATCTGGGACTTGGGGCTGGCTCTCACACAAGAGGAGTATTTGGAGAGGCACATGCTGCAGAGGAAAGACTCCTGCCCTTGAGATTAGATGTCCTACATCCTGAAATCCTTCGTTATTCTGTTTCATTCCAGGGTATCTGCTTCATCCGGACCAGCCGCCCAGAAAATGCCATCATCTACAACAACAATGAAGATTTCCAAATCGGACAAGCCAAGGTCAGTTGCAGTTTATGCGCCAGTGAGACCCCGTAGAGTGAACCCAAGGTCGGGACCCACCCCAGGCCACCAGTTTCTGAGCCTCACTGGCCCCCATGTTGCCCCCAGGTGGTCCTGAAGAACAAGGATGACCAGGTGACTGTGATTGGTGCCGGGGTGACCCTGCACGAGGCTTTGGCAGCTGCTGACCTGCTGAAGAGAGGTAAGGAAGGTGGGACCTGCAAAGTCTTAGACAGGGCACTGACTGCAGACCAGGTCTTGGGGGTGAGGAAGAATCTCATCTAATTAAATGATGAGAATATTAATAAAAGCCAGACTTGGAGCCCTTATTGTGTGCCCAGCATGGTGACTAGATCAGAAGCCCTGGGGCCTGACCACAGGACTTAAATCTACTTAGCTGGCCTTTAAGTATGTTATTCAGCATCACTGTGCCTTACCTTACCTCAGGGCAGACTCTTGGAATGTCCCTCTGGCTTCCTCTTTAGCTTGAAAAGCATCTTTGATGGAGTTTCCTGACACTCCAAATGCCAACATCCTGCAGCCCAGGGCAGGAGGGGAGAGGGGGGGTGCTCCTCATCTTCCTGGAGACCAGTTGCTCCCAAATCAGGCCAGGCAGGCTCCCAGGTGGAGGGGTGGGTGGCAGAGGACATGGCATCACAGGTCAACAGAGGAGGGGGTGAGCTATTAGGGGTGGGTAGCTACGTGACGGGCTCCCTCCCCGGGCGCTCATCCAAGGCCCTAAAGGGCAGACCCACAGCACCCAGCTCCTTTGCCTAACCCCTCTTCTTCTCCCCTCACAGAGAAGATCAACATTCGCGTGTTGGATCCTTTCACCATCAAGCCCCTGGATAAGAAGCTCATTCTTGACAGTGCCCGTGCTACCAAGGGCAGGATCCTCACTGTGGAGGACCACTACTATGAAGGTGAGAGAGCTAGGGGCATACGGCTGGACATCCAGCCCCAGGAGGGCAGCTGCAGCCCAGGAAACCCAGAGCAGCTGGCACTTGGTTTCCTATTAGACCTCAGGCTGGGGTTGTGGACCAGTGAACTCAATGGCTGGAATGGCTCCTTGGGTCCCTGCCCGATCCAGGAAACCTACAAGGGTTCCAGCCTTGCTGAGAGCACATGGTGGTTATGTCCCTGAAGTTCTTGAAAGTTAAGGCTGTTGGGGAGAATCGAGCTGCGAAAGCGACACAAATATCAGACTTGTGTGTGTGTGTTTGCTTAGTTGCTTCAGTTGTGTCTGAGTCCGCGAACCCATGGACTGTAGCCCACCAGACTCCTCTGTTGATGGGGTTCTCCGGGCAGAAATACTGGAGTGGGTTGCCATTTCCTCCTTCAGGGGATCTTCCCATCCTGACCCAGGTATCGAACCTGGGTCTTCTGCATTGTAGGCAGATTCTTTACCACTGAGCCACCTGGAGAAGGGAATGCCAATCCACTCCAGTATTCTTGCCTGAAGAATTCAATGGACAGAGGAGCCTGGCGAGCTGCAGTCCCTGGGGTTGCAAAGAGTCGGACATGACTGAGTGACTAACACACATCTGGGAAGCTTTTATCAGTTCTTCACAAGGCCATCCTCTACACGCCATTCCTCCCCTGGGGAAGAGATAGGCTTAGACCCTGAAGTCAAGTGCATACGTTCAATGGTTGATGCCCAGAGAATGGTGTTAAAAGTGATTCAGAGGCCATATTTGGGCTTATGGGGAAAAAAAAGTGCTGTGATTGGTGACATCTGGTCTGGTTACAGGCGTGGGGCAGGGTGGAGTATATGCCCTTCCCACATCCTTAGGAAAGGGAATAAACGCAGACTGATTCGGGGCTGGGGGCACCTAGGGGTGGTCTGCCCACCACTCCCCCTGAGGCTGCATCCCCTTACTCACCTCCTTTCCTTTGTCCAGGTGGCATAGGTGAGGCAGTGGCCTCTGCAGTTGTGGGAGAGCCTGGTGTCACTGTCACCCGCCTGGCAGTCAGCCAGGTGCCCAGAAGCGGGAAACCAGCAGAGCTGCTGAAGATGTTTGGCATTGACAGGGATGCCATCGCGCAGGCCGTGCGGGGCCTGGTGACCAGGGCCTAGGGAGGGTGTGGGTATGGTGTGGCAGTGAGTTCTACACATTCCTGAGATCCTGGCAAAGGTGCTCAAAAGATGTACTGAGAAGAGTCATAAAATATATGTTTTGAGAAAAATGAATTGGCTCCTGAAATGTTTCTTCTTGGATGTGAATGCAGCCGGTGCTGGTTCCGAGGAAGAAGGCTAGAGGGAAAGGTGGGGAGCTTGGTGCACTTGGGAGGTTCTGGACCACGACCTGGGGAGGCCCCTCATCTGCCCCCCACTGTCAGCGCTGTTGCTACCTCTCAGGCACCACCTTCCAGCCCAGAGGCAGAAAGCCTCAGCCTCGGCTGGCTTTACAATCTAAGCCCTGTCAACCCCAGAGAAGCAGAGGGATACAGGGCAGCTCCTGGGGAAGAAGGTGCTTCTCAGGTTGGCATCAGAACTGCAAGTGGCAGAAAAAAACAAAAAGCTCTCCCCCAGCACCGCAGACCAGCTCTCCTCAATTCCAAGTGTGCAGAACTCCCTTCAACTTGTGAAAATGCCTTGCCTCTGGGGCCAGGGACTCTACTGTCCAGGAGCTTCTGTGCAGGCCTGAGCTCCCAGGACCACCGCTGATTTCTCCCTTGCTCCCTGGGCTCAGCTGGGGTAGTCCTTGTTGTGCTTAGCCACGCTGTCATGCCCAACTCTTTGCGACCTTTTTGGGCTGTAGCTCACTAGGCTACTCTGTCCATGGCGTTTTTCAGGCAAGAATACTGGAGTGGGTTGCCATTTCCTCCTCCAGGGAGTCTTCCCAACCCAGAGATTGAACCCTCGTCTCCTTGTTGCCTTTGCAGGCAGATTCTTTATCTGCTGAGCCATCAGGGAAGTCCTTGCTTATAACCAAATGTATAGAATCTTATTCTGACCTAGAACAAACTGATGCCAGGGAAAGAGGGCTGGGTACTCCTAGCCACTGGCGGGGTTCCCAGGAAATCCGTAGAGTCTTCGGGGAGATGAGACATTCGCAGGCATGTCCATTTGTCCACCTAACAATTTGGACAGTATGAACCAAGTCACTCACATTTAGCAAGCTGCTGCTCACAGGTACTCAGCCAGGTTTGGCTGGGCCAGGGGCTGTGTGCCTACCTTTGATACCAATTCCAGAGGGTGCCAGGAAGAGCAGGGGTAGAGAAGAGCCCTGGGCCAGGGCTTGTCTGCCTGCTGGCACCAACTAGAGGTGACTTAAAACACTAGAAGAAGCCAAAGTCAGGGTGAATACCAGGGAGGCTGGCACCAGGCACCATAGGAAGCCCACATGGGTAGAGGGAGGAGGGGAACAGACAAGCCCTCTCTTCTTGCCTGCCCAATGGGGTGGGGGAAGAAGATAGTTCTCAGCCAGAACTCTGGACCCTGATGTAACCATGGTGCCCCTTTTATTGAATATAAACCATAGAAGAAAAGTAAGGAAATCCATGGTAGTCTGCAAAGCCGAGCCTGGGGACAGGGAGCTAGAGGGGTGGGTGCCACCTGGCGGTCATCCCTGGTATTGTGATGCTTGGAATGGCTCCCCAAGGTAGGGCTGAAAATGGGAGTGGGGCAGCGGTTGTCCCAGGACTGGGGCAGCAGCCAGTCAGGAAGGGTGAGGAGTGGGGAGTGAAGGTGATACGGCCTAACACCTGCAAGCCAGCGCTTTATGTGTACATATCTATGTGGCATTTGCAAGGGATTATCCCCATCTTTCAGAAGACAACTGAGACTCAAATGAGACAGCAGTTACCCCAGCACAGTAAAGGGCAGAGCTGGGATTGGAAGCTACATCTCTCTGACTCCAGAAGCCCCGACATCTGTACCCTACTACCCCTCGGCCCCCTTGGAGAAGGGTCTTGGGTCCTCCTGCAGGACTATGACCGTGGGGAATGTGGAGGGAGTAGCCTGAAGCTCAGATTCTGTCATCTGTCAGCAAAGCCACCTGTGGTCCTTGGGGCCTAAGGCCCATGCAGAGAAGTTTCCAGAAGCAAACGATGAGACTTTCCTGGTGGTCCAGTAGTTAAGAATCAGCCTGCCAGTGCAAGGGACACAGGTTCAATCCCTGGCCTGAGAAGATCCCACATGCTTTGGACCCACTAAGCCCACGCACCACTACTATGAAGCCCGTGTGCCTGCGTCCGTGCTCCGCAACAGGGGAGGCCACCACAGCTGGAGAAAGCCCTCTCAGTCAGGAAGACCCACCACAGCCAAAAATGATATATATATATTTTAAGCAGAAGGAGGGGAACAGAAATTCATCCAGAGGTCACTGACCACCCCCTAACACACACTCAGGCCAAGGGTGGTGGAAACCCAGAGCCCCCATTCTTTATCCAGGTCTCGCTGCAAAAAAAAAAGAGCAACAGAGTTTCCAACACTGGCAAACGTTTTTCCCCAGAAAAGGTCTTTCTGCCTCAGTCCTCAAAATACCAAGGATGAGTTTATTAGTACGTAAGTCGTACACAGCCCATTTTTATGTTGCTTTCAGATCTTAACATGCAGGTTTTTTCACACATTTTCACGGGGGTAGGAGGAAGCCAATCAGAGTTTTAACAAAAACGTCCTATCTGTATGTGGCACCTTAAATTCAAGACGTTTGCACCTCTGCCCCCCCATGCCCAAAAGACTGAGAAAACCACCACCCAGTTCAGAACTGGATGAGTATTTTTTTGTTGCTATTGTTTTATACCATTGCTCACTCTCTCTTTTTATAAATTTAATTTAATTTATTTATTTGGTTGCACCAGGTCTTAGTTGAGGCATGTGGGATCTAGTTCCCTGATCAGGGATGGAACTCTGGCCCCCTGCATTGGCAGCGTGGATTCTTAGCCACTGAACTGCCAGTGAAGTCCCTGGATGAGCAGGTCTATCCCCACAAGAGGTATTTGGAGACAAGCCAGGGCCTCTACACCTGCATGGGCCCAGGTCCACTAGGCCAAGGATGAGGAGGGTTGAAGTTTAGACTCACCAGGAATTCCATTTTAGCTGATCCCGGGAACACAGACCTCAGCAACTAGCCTGTTTCTCCATCACCTCAGAGGTCCAAGTCATATCACTTTGTGGGAAGCAGGGGCCCATGTGGAGGAGGAGCCTACACCCCAAGTGACAGGGTCAGGGAGGGGCTGATTCATGGGCCAAGACCCTGGGTTGCAGCAATGGTTTCCAGTAGTCACACAGCACTGAGGCGTCAAGATGCATCCTGGGACAAACAGGAAGGTTTGGGGCAATTACTCACCCCCAATCCCTCCCACCCGGCCACCCCTGCCCGTGGGCCTGGACAGAATTCTCTCCCAGTAACTCCAGGCCTCACTGACTTTCCTTACTGTGGCTCAGATGCTCAGTCATGTCCAACTCTTTGTGACCCTGTGGACTGTAGCCCACCAGGCTCCTCTGTCCATGGGATCCTCCCGGCAAGAATACTGGAGTGGGGTATCCTCTGCCAGGGGATCTTCCCAACCCAGGGATTGAACCTAGGTCTCTTATTTCTCCCACACATGCCGCCTTCTGTCTTCATCCTGCTCCAGACCTCCGTCATCTCTTCTTCCACAGAACACAGTCAGTGAGGACGCCTTCTGACCTCAGCCCCCGCCCCCAGCTCATTCTCTACATAGCAACTCAAGGAAAACTTTTCAGAACCTGACACAAGCACTTACTGGTCAAGCACATTGCCTCCGTCATGACTCCCACTGGGTGAAGACAGCCTCTGGCTGAGCCCCCGAATGACCTCCTCCTGCCCTGCTCCAGCCTCACTTCAAACCATCTCCCCCGGCTCTCCAGCCCCAGCCCCAGCCCAGCTTCTGCCACTTCCTCCATGGGCTCTGCCACTTCCTCTTCTGCCTACCCCGCCGCGCAAGCGCGCCCCCACCCCAGGCTGCGCCGGTGCTGGAACACTTACTGCTGGGGAAAACACGAGGCAGTTTGAAAATAGGACGAAAAGGGGGACCCAAGAGGAGGAAGAGAAAGCTTTGGGCCGGGGGCGGGAATCAGAAAAGACTTCTGAGAGGAGATGGCACCTAAGCCAAGCCTTCCGGGGCAGACTGGGTTCTGACCAGAGCGTGAGTTGCGGGAGGGGCGGGGACGGGGGCGAGGCCATCTCAGGAGGATGGCGCAGCCTATTTGGGTGACAGCCCACACCTAGTGTGACTAGAGGGCACACGTTGCGGGGGGGGCATTCGGTAGGGGGTGTGGGTAGGGGAAGAATGCACCCTTGAATGCTAGCTTCACTAATTTAGATCTCGACTCTGCTTAAGAAGACTTCCAGTTTTACTTTCACAGGAAGAGGAACTCCTTTGTTTCCTTTTCCAAACAATACTTTACTGAATGCTTTCCATGACCCAGGTCCTGTGCAAAGAATCCAAAGCTGGACAGGCCCAAAAATGTGTCCTCCAGACCAGTGATTCCCCAAACTTGGCTAATGAACAGAATGGGAGATTGCCACACAAATCAAGTCCCAGGCCCAGAAAACCACCTCTCTGTGACTTTCCTTAGCAAAGACAAGATGGGCTGAAATTCTCATAAAAGGATCACTAAACCAAGAGAAAGCAAAAAGTATAAGTGCATAGAGTAGTTGAAATACACTTTTTTTTCTTTATGGCCATGCCACATGGCTTGTGGCCTCTTAGCAGTGAAAGCATGGAGTCCTAACCACTGGACTGACAGGGAATCTTTCCCTTGAAGTATAACAATTAATTAGACTTTTCCACAGATTCCGAAACTCCCAAACCAAAAAGGTCATCTTTCTGTTCACACCCCAATCCTAAAGTAAATCAACCCTGAATATGCATTGGAAGGACTGATGCTCAAGCTTCAATACTTTGCCCACCTGATGTGAAGAGCTGACTCATTTAAAAAGACCCTGATGCTGGGAAAGATTGAAGGCAGGAGGAGAAGGGGACAACAGAGGATGAGGTGGTTGGATGGCATACCGACTCAATGGACATGAATTTGAACAAACTCCAGGATGTGGTGAAGGACAGGGAAGCCTGGTATATTGCAGTCCACGGGGTTGCAGAGACACGACTGAAGTGACTGAACAACAACTGAGAAATCTGCTGCTGCTAAGTCACTTCAGTTGTGTCTGACTCTGTGTGACCCCACAGACGGCAGCCCACCAGGCTCCCCCTTCCCTGGGATTCTCCAGGCAAGAACACTGGAGTGGGTTGCCATTTCCTTCTCCAATGCATGAAAGTGAAAAGTGAAGGGAAGTCGCTCAGTCGTGTCCGACTCTTCTCGACCCCATGGACTTCAGCCTTCCAGGCTCCTCCATCCATGGGATTTTCCAGGCAAGAGTACTGGAGTGGGGTGCCATCGCAAGCAAGCCCAAACAACAGTCATAATTTCCAAGTCCACTCACCCTCTTACCTGCCACCTTTGGAGATAGTCAAGATATTCTGGTGGTGAAAACTATGTTCCTCCACGTTGTTGACTCACCATCCATTATCCGTGCATTCTCTCCCCATCTCTCTTCCTTTCCATGCCCCTCCAGCTTCAAACATACTAAAGTAACAGAAGGCTGGAGCATGAAGCAGGGGGAGAAATTTTATATTTTAAGCATTTAATATTTTAATCAGCAGTTGCCAGCAAATGACAGATAAGGTGCAGCTTTTCTTAAGTAAATATTTCTAAATTCTCATGCTTTGGAGGGTTACCTAGGAAATAGCCTTTCTTAGATCTCTGGTTGGGAGAAATCCCTCCTGGCCTTTTCTGTATTTCTTCCTTTCATAAAGCAATTATATTTATTACCTTCTCTCATGGTGATTTAATCTAGATTGTGAAATCCTTAAAACCAGGGTAATTTTCTGACTCATCTTTTTCTCCACATAGCCAGTAGCATGCTGTGTTGTGTACAGGGCAGATGTCACATGAATGGCTCTCCACCAAATTGGGTAAATGAGAAATGAGTAGCTGGGACTTCCCTTGCAGTCCAGTGGTTAATATAAGAGGTCCAACGTAGGAGGCGTGGGTTTAATCCCTAATTGGGGAACTAAGGTCCCACATGCCATGAGATGTGGCTGAATTTTTTTTTAATAAATAAATAGAAATGAATAGCAAAAGAGTACCAGTAACCTGAGAAAATTTCATTGAGGTGGTTGAGAAGGGTGCATGCAGATGCATTGCTAATTTTCTGTACTTCATTGTCTACAGAAACAGTTTTCCTGCCTTGGATCCACCCTTATAGCAATAGTGACATTTTTATAAAGCAGTGTTAGTCATGTGACCTCTGGAACTAAGATGGCCTCCATTTGCAGTTTAGAAAATAGTTCACCAAAACTTCATTACTATACCAGGTCATCCATACTATTGTGCTTGGGATTCACTGAGCTTCTTGGACCTTGTTTTCATCAAGTTTAGAAATTTTTCTGCCATTATTTCTTCCAATATTTTTTCTGTACCATCATCTCCTTATACTTGAGAGATTCCTCTTAGATACACATTGTATTGCTTGAGATTGTACCATGACTTACTGGTGCTATTGATTCCACCACCACCACCCCCCCCATCTCCCAGGTTTCATTTTGGATATTTTCTATTGCTATGTCTTCAGGTTTTTAACTATAATGTCTAGTCTGCAGTGAATCCCAGCCAGCATATTTTAAAATCTCAGACATCACTGTGTCGTTGGGATCTTTTTAAATATCAAACATATATTCTGCTTATTTTTTTTTTTTTTGAACACAGGCTTTATTTTTTAAAGCAGTTTTAGGTTCACAGCAAACCTGAGGGGAAGGGAGAGTTCCTACATACCCCCTGCCCCCACATGTCATAGCCTCCTCCGCTATTGACATCCCTGATCAGAGCGGTACATCTGTCACAGTTGATGAGCCTATATTGATGCATCATCACCCAAAGTCCATGTTTACATTAAAGTTCACTCTTGGTGTTATATATTCAATGAGTTTGAATAAATGTATAATGAAATATATCAATATATTCTTAGTTTTTTACTCATTGCTTAAAAAATCTGCTGTCTTTTGCCTTTTCATCCTCTACTTCTTGAAATATGAAAGAGTTATGATAACTGTTTTAGTGTCCTCATCTGCAAATTCTAATATTTGTGCTGGTCCTGGGTCCATTTCAATTGACTGATATTTTTCCTGTTTATTTTCACTCCTGGTCATTTTTTATTGGATACCAGACATCGGGGGTTTTACCTGATTGGGTGTTGGATGTCTTTTACATTCCCATAAATATTCGTAGGCTTTGTTCTAGGAACCTTCTGGGTACTCCACACAGTGACCCTGAGTCATGAGGATTTCCAGTCTGGCTTCTGGGGAACAAATACTGTTCCTGACAACAAGTGAGTTCTGAGGATTGCTCCCTCTCACCCATTCAGATGACCCTTGCCTGCCTTGGAGTGTTTCTCACACGCATGTACTGCTGAGTACCCCAGGAGAATTTTCTACAAACCTCCAGCCTTTTCTCTCTCATCTCCCAAGGACTACATTGTGAATTCTAGCCACCTTGGCTTCCCTGAACACCCAGTTTCATCTTCCCAGCTTGGGGACCCCATAGGGCACTCCCTGGGTTCCCCTCCTGGAGCCTCAGCCTGAGGACTGTCTTGAGGCAGTAGAGCTGGGCAACCATGGGACTCACATCCCATGTTTCATGTCTCTCGGGGAACACTGCCCTTTGTAGCCTCATGTCCAGAATCTTGAGAACTGTTGTTTCATTGATCTTATCTTGTTTGTGTTTTTAGGTTTTGGTTTTTTTCTCCCTGCTCAGGCAGGACAGGAAGGTAAACACAGTCCCTTTTACTCTGTCTTGGAAGGATAAAAGCAGGGTTCTACATCATTTATTTGTATGAAGTGTGGTCATTGTATAAGATAGAATATCACACAACCCTGAAAGGAATGCCTTAACCAGTCACAAGAGACTACATGTTGCATGATTCCATTTATGTGACGCATCCTGAAATAGGCAAATCTATACAGTCAGCAAGTAGATTAGTGGTTGCCAAGAGCTAGGGAAGTGGGAGGCTGATGGCTAAAGGGTATGGGGTTTCTTTTTTGGGTGCTGAAAGTGTTCTAAAATCGACTGTGGTAATGATTGTATAACACTGTGGGCATACTGAAAACAATTAAATTGTACACTTTGAGTGGAGGAATTGTATGGTATATGAATTATATCTCAAAGCTCTCACAAGAAGGAAGGAAATACACTTGAGCTGTTACAAGGGCTTAGTAAAGGTCAATTTTAAAAGCATGCGTGGGTGGGGGGTTAGAGGGGAAATCTGGGGGCAGAAGGATCCTCTGTGCATGGACTCTATTTATAATGACGTTTAAAAACATGCAAAACAATCGCCTAGGCGATGTTCAGGGTCGCCTATGGTACAGTATGGTACTAGTCCACACACCAAAACCAGCTGCTGGTTCCCTCTGGAAGAATGCAGAGGAAATGAGGAAGTTGCCGGGGGTGACGTGTTACCCTTTTCTCTAAGAGCTTTCTTAAGAAGAAGCCTTGTCAGATAAATTAGCCCCATTTCTACTGATTGTGCCCCTCCATCTCTGGGCAGGCCCAGCACCCCACTGGGAACACCAGCCCCACGGAGCCCGATTTCCCATCGCTGAGGCAGAAATAACACCAGAGTTTTAAAAACAACTCTTGAGCTTGTTTCTGGCTTCCCTTGGGAAAACTCAACTAGCCCATCCCTCTTGCCCCTTTTGTGTCTTCCTAAACCTTCCCAAAGCCACAGAAAAGCCTACCGAGCTGGTGCAGGTGGCCGTCAGCAGGACCTCAGGGGCCCAGTGGGGCCGCTGCTACTCTGCGTCCAGGGTCCTCAGCCCTCTTTCTGCAGCCCGTCAAGCCGCCAAACCCTGGCCACGAGTTCTTGCATTAGCTCAGCTACTGCCTCCAGTGAGAAATGCCAGCATCATGATAAGCCCCGCCTGGGGACCTCACACCTGCCGCTACCACACCAGGAGGGGCTTAAACCACTTCATCAAGCCCATCGTCTCACTCCAGCCAGTGCCCCTGCTTGAGCCCTCACTTTCTATTCAGCCTCAATCAGCCCGGCTGGTCCCCCAGTGCAGAGAGACAGATCACTGTGGGCCAGGGCCGGGTGCAGGGCTGTGCTCAGGGGACCCCACTCAGCCTCAGGCTGGGGCTCCCAGGGCCCTGCCCAGTGCCCAGGCCTTTGCCCTGCTAGTTCCTCTGCCTTGGATGGCTTCCCCAAACCCAGCCTGTCGCCTACTCATTCTTTTTAACGTTTAAAAAACTGTGAATTGTCACCTCTGTAAAGAAAAGCACAAATCTACAGTGTAAAACAGTCATGCTAAAGGGACACCTGGGTAACCAGCAGTCAGGTCAAGAAACAGAACGCCTACCTGTTCTCTTAAAAAAGAAAAACTCAAAAAAAAAAAAATTATGAAACATTTTGAGCGTGAAGCACAGAGAATAAAATAAGTATCTGCAGACCCTCCACTTAGCTCTGTGAACCTCTACTGGGTTTTTTGTACATGCTTCAGATGTTTTTTAGTGAGGTAAAGCCTTACAGACAGAAAAGCCCAGCCCTTAGGTAGCCTCTGGAGTCTAGGCCTCCCCCACCTATTTCAGAGGAGCCAGCACCCTGGCCCCTGGGGGTCTGGGTCCTTCACAAAGAAGCTTGTTTTCCTGAGGTCATACAGCGCTGCACTTTTCCGTTTCATCACCCCACACGTATCCCACATTTCCCCTTAACGTGGGCTTGAGGCTCTATCAGCATTGAAGCCGGCAGCTCTGTCCACTGTGAAGGAAGATGAGCCATACCCACTGCGTGAACTCACTTCCATTTCTCCATTTAGTCTTCTGTGTGGACATTCAGTTGTTTCCAACTTTGCACTTTACAACGTGCCCAGGAAAAATCTTGCCTGTGTGGCCATCAATACTGCGACCAAGACTTTCTCTAGCTAGAAGATCTTCAGCATCCCCCAAGGGTGTCAAGTTGCCTTCTGGAGGAATGAAGCCAATTTCCTTCCCACTCCTTGCTAACAGGGACCCACAGCTTTGCATCTCTGCAATACTTCGTATTAGCAGATTTTAAAAGTGTTGCTGGTCCAACAACTGGACTGACTCTTTCTTTGGACCTCAAGATTAAACGTCTCCTTTTCCAAGAGGTCTTTCCAGTTCCTGCTGCCCTCCCAGGAAGAGTCAGCACCTCCTCTGTACACCCACAGCCCCAGTGGGCACCCTGACCCCCACCTTCCCTAGTATCGTAATTGCTTACAGACCTGCCTCCCCCAGGAAACCATGAACCTGTTCCTCATTTGCAGTTTCCCACCATCCTGCAGAATCCCTGACATACAGTCAGCGCTTACTAAATGTTCACAGAGTAAACTGATAAGTCCAGACTTCATTTCGGAGTCCTGACCACAAATGTACTAAAGAAACATCCGGTGCAGGATCTGACCTTAGTGGCTGTTCAAGAAACATCAACTGAACCTGTATATGTCTGCATCTCGGATGGTATTTGGGGGCCCCCAGGAGACTCTCCAGCTCTGCCTCGGAAACATGCTGGGGAAGGTCATGAGGGTCAAGGGAAAGGTTTTCCTGTGGCCCTGAGATCAAACAAGAGGAGGCGGAGAAGGGTTGCCCTCCAGGCATCGGCCGCTCTTCCTGCTGCTGTGGCAACTTTCAGTGGATTTTTGTGACAGTGGGAATTACTACCTTTCATGTCATTGGGTTTTAGTTTGTGCCAAGAACTGGGAGTATTTGACATTCTAATTTTCATAATTTAAAACCGCATGAATCCTACTTGCCACTCATGTCAATTTTAGATTCTCATTTTCCTACGGTAGAGCTGGCTGATGGCCCAAAGCCCAAGGCGAGGGAGGAGGGGACGGGCCCTGTTGGAACCCATTCGTGACTCAAAATCCAGGGCTCTTCACTCCACTCCCATCCAGGAAAATTGTGTCCCCTTTCTATAAGATTCCTGAATACTAGCCTGGGCCCAGCCATGCCTTGTACTTAGAACACTGTTGTGAGGCAGACATGCTTGGAAACATGGAAGATGTTCTTGGAGTTAAGAACAATATTCTTAGATTTCCTGAGCACTCACTGGGTGCTGGGCTGCATGAAGAGTTTTCCAAGCTTTGGCCTCCTAACAACCCTATAAAGCAGGTATGATTATGCACAACTACAGGGGAGGAAACTGAGGCTCAGAGAGGCCAAGTGAGGATGGATGGATGCTTGGATGGATGGATGGAGCGGAGGATGGGGCAGGCAGGCATAGAACCAGATCTGACTCCAAGTCTGCATTTCATGGTTTGTCATCAGCGCCTCCACTTCCTGTCCCACGCTAGGCTGAGTCTGAGTATGGGTCCAATGTAAACAGGGGCATTTGCTATCCAGCTATTACAAACTTACGCCAGGGTTTAAAGGCACTTTTTTTTTTTCCTTTAAAAAAACCATACCTTGTTTCCAGAGTACTCAAGAACAATTAAGCTAACTAGACCCATCTTTAATGGAATGCAAGCATTTTGTGAAGTGAGTTATTTTTTAATTTGTCATTGATGCAAAATGCATCTAATTCGCTTCATTTTTTCTCAGCTCATGATTTAGACCCAGGAAATGGCTCACAGAGGTTTTGCCGATACTATTGATGGCAAGTCTCTAATGGGCTGTGGCTGGCTACAGCTGTCTTGCTCTTGAGCCAGGTCCCAACCCTCAGCTGGGGCAGTGGGCCAATGCCACCTGTCAGCTGGAGGACATTGATTTCTGAGTTCCTGGGGTTTGGTCACCTGATGCTGCTAATGCCACAAAGTAGGACTGGCAGCCACCCCTGTTTTTACCTACTCTTTAGTGTGTCCCCAGAGCAGGGGCAAGGGAACTCATATCAGTCATTCGCACCTTAGTAAGGAATAAATTGGGGGAAATGGGATTCTAATTGGGTGATGGATGCTAGGGAATGGGTTTGAGGTTTGGGGCAGTCAAGAGACCCTCTTAATGCCAGGGGAGCTGTCTAGATGTGTAATCTCCACATCTCTGACTCTGCAAAATGGTCCTTAGGCACCTTGTTGCTGGAATATTTCCCCAGAGAGTAATGACAGGAGGTGGGTTGTAGCACTGAACTGTGTCTAGCACAAAATGATCCTCCCTGGGCCTGAGAGCTGCCTCCCACCAGGGGGCGCTATAGCCACCCCAGCCGCTGCAGGCTCCCTCCCCTGTGCCTGTTTGATCCACCAATCTTCTGCCTATGGTGGGCGCTCCCACAGGGGTACCAGGGTCCAGCAGTGGAGCCTTCCTCACACAGGGGCTGGATGATACTGGTTGGTGACTTTGCCTTCCAGGATGTGGCCCGCTCACAGCAGCATCTCCCTGCTCCAACAGGATGACTGGGCAAAATGCAGATTCCTGAATCTCAACCAAGTGACACTCAGTCCTGGTGCCCATTGGATTGTGGGGCGATTCAGCAATACTGATGTGGGGTCCCCTCCAGAGATCACCTAGAACTAAACCCAGGGCGGCCTGGGCATCACGTTCCAGCGCACAGTCAGGGCTGAGACCTGTTGGTTAGAATCTGGCATAAAGGACGTATCTTATCAGGATGCGTTGCATGCTGACTGTGAGAGCCACTGCCATGAAGGGACTGTGGTTTGCGCAGCCCATTCATTCATCCTTCACTTTTGGGTGCCCTCATAAGCTGGCACATGGAACCACAGAGTGGAATCACTCTGAAATTATGGTTCTCTAACTTGCTTGTCTCGATCCCTTTGCCCTGCACCACTTTCCACATCAGGGAAGTATTTAACCACCACCCCACCCCGCTAGCTGTTGAGGGTCCTGCTTGCTTCCGGTTTTCCCCAATTAATCCATGAAGTGGTGGGTATCTTGGTCTGTTTCCTAGGGCCTCTGGGTGAGTCTCCTTTGGGTAACTGCTTGGGAAGGGGACTGCTGACTCATGGGGTGGGTGCATTTTAGGTTTTAACTGAAACTGCCAAGGTGTCCTCCTGCAGTCTGGTCAGAAGGCCCAGGGCTTCCAATGTGCAACTGACAGGCTGCTGTCCTAAGCAATTTTAATCCCCTTGAAGGGATGGGGTCACTGAAGCTGCCATTTACTAAGCATCTACTGTGTCTGGAGCCCATGGGATGCACTTATAGAAATCATCCTAGTCCATAAGCAGCATCATAGTTACAGGCATAACTTGGCAATACTACAAGTTTGGTTCCAGGACACCAAAATAAAGCATGAGTCACACAGGGTTTTTGGCTTCCCAGTGCATATAAAAGTTGTGTTTAGATTATACTGTAGTCTATTAAGTATGCAATAGCATTTGGTCTGAAAAAAGTGTACAGGGACTTCCTTGGTGGTCCAGTGGTTAAGACTCCACACTTCCACTACAGGGGGCATGGGTTCGATCCCTTGTTGTGGAAGTAAGATCCCGCATACTGTACTTCAAGGCCAAAAAGTAAAATAATAACAAAATAATTTAAAAATTAAAAAGTGTACATACCTCACTTATATAGTACTTTATTGCTAAAAAATGCTAGCCATCATCTGGGCCTTCAGCAACTCATAATCTTTTTGCTGGTGGAGGGTCTTGCCTCCATGTTGATGGTCGCTGAAGGATCAAGGTGTTGGCAGCTTGAAGACTGAGGAAGCTGTGGTGATTTTTTTTTTTTAGCTGATCCCTTTAATTTAGAAACCCTGCACCTCTTTGCTTTGATCAAGTCACATAGCTTTTCTTCAACTTATTAAAAAAAAATTCTACCTAAAATAGAGTTGCATTTTTTAAATAACAAATATACTGCCAGCTTGTAGCGCTGGGGAACTGGGTGCTGTGTATCAACTTCCATTATCATTTCTCCCCAAATGCTGCTGCTGCTGCCATTGGCGTCCATATGCTTCCTCTTGCCGAAGCTGTCAGTTCCTCACTTTCAGCATTTATGTATTACCCACTCCATTGCTTCTTGGCCTTTGTTAGCATTTGATGATATCATACTTGCCATTAGCCCTTCAAGGTAATGGCTCAGACTGACTCCTTTCACGGTAATTATGGCTTCGTGAGTCAAAATAGTTTTTCTGAGTCTTGAGGATGTGGTTTGTATGTAAGTCTCCCATCTATTGAAACCATATTTGTAAGTGAAATATTTGTAGATTTAAATTCCATTGTTTTCTCTACAGGATCCACTACAGAATATTCTTGCACAGATGTTTTGGTTCTTGCTGCACCAATAATAGATTTCACAATGGAAGGCAGTCCCCACTCTGTGCTGAGAAGTCTACGGCTGTGCAACTTTCCAGAGGGATCTGTGTGTCTATCCAGTACATCAACTCCAACCACCCTCAGGTTCAAAGGGTTTGAACTGCAGCTGTTGTAACAGTTTCCCATGGTGGTCAAAGTCATGCTCCGAAGTCCAGATCTTCACGGTACCGGCGGCCAGCACAGTGTCAGGGCAGCGCTAGAGGCAATTTCTTACAATAAGACAGCAATGAAGTTTGCTGTATTAAATGACTCTTCCATTCATGAGCAATTTTTCTGTAGTACACAGTGCTGTTTGATAGCATTTTATTCACAGTAGAACTTCTTGCAAACTTGGAGTCGGTTCTCTCAAGGCCTGCCACTGCTTTATCAACTACGTTCATGTAATAGCATTCTAAATCCTTTCAACAATCTTCACAGCATCCTCACCAGGAGTAGATTCTGTTCCAAGAAACCACTTTCTTTGCTTGTCCATAAGAAGTAATTCCTTGTTCATTAAAAGTTTTGACATGAGATTGCAGCAATTCAGTTATGTGTTCAGGCTCTACTTCTAGGGCTTCTGTGGTTTCCACATCTGCAATGACTTCCTCCAGTGGAATCCTGAACCACTCAAAGTCATCCATGAGAGTTGGAATCAAATTCTTCCAAACTCCTGTTAATGTTGATGTTCTGACTTCTTCCCATGGATCACATGGCATCTAGAATGGTAAATCTTTTCCAGCAGGTTTTCAATTTTCAGATCCATCAGAGGAATCACTATCTGTGGCAGCTATAGCCTTATGAAAGGTATTTCTTTTTCCCTTTTAAATTTTATTTTGGCTGTGCTGGGTCCTTGTTGCTTAGCTGCAGAGAGCAGGGGCTGCTCCTTCACTGAGGTGCACAGGCTTCCCACTGCAGTCACTTCTCTTGTTGTGGAGCACCGGCTCCAGGTACACGGGCTTCAGTAGTCGGAGCACACGGACTCAGTAATCGTGGCACATGGGCTTAGTTGCTCCATGGCTTGTGGAATCTTCCTGGATTAGGGATTGAACCTGTGTCCCCTGCATTGGCAGGTGGATTCTTATCCTCTGTACCACCAGAGAAGACCCTGAAAGGTAATTTTTAATAAGATAAGACTTGAAAGCCAAAATTACTCTTTGGTTCATAGGTGGGATGTTGTTTCAGTGGGAACGAAAACAACATCAATCTCGTACACATCTATCAGAAGTCTTGAGTGACTAGGTACATTGTCAATAAGAAGTAATATTTTGAAAGCAATCTTTTTTTTCTGAGCAGTAGGTTTCAACAATATGCTTAAAGTGTTCAGTAAACCATGTCGTAAACAGATGTGCTATCATCCAAGCTTTATTGTTCCATTTACAAAGCACAGGCAGAGTAGATTCAGCATCATTCTTAAGGGCCCTAGGATTTTTGTAAATGTAAATGAGCACTGGCTTTGGCTTAAGCTCACCAGCTGCAATAGCCCCTAACAAGAGAGTCAGCTTGTCCTTTGAAGCTTTGAGGCCAGGCAACGACTTTTCTCTAGCTATGAATGTTCTAGATGGCATTTTCTTCCAAGATAAGGCTGTTTTATCTCCAATGAAAATCAGTTGTTTAATCACTTTCAGTAATTATCTTGGTTAGCTCTTCTGGATAACTTGCTGCAGCTTCTACAGCAGCACTTGCTATTTCTTGCACTTCTTTGGAGAAAGGTCTTTCCTGAAACCTCATAAACCAACCTCTGCTAGTTTCAAACTTTTCTTCTGCAGCTTGCTCACCTCTTTCAGCCTTCACAGATCTGAAGAGAGGACCTTACTCTGGGTTTCCCTGGCGGCTCAGATGGTAAAGAATCTGCCTGCAATGCAGGAGACCCAAGAATTCCACGGGCAGAGGAGCCAGGCAGGCTACAGTCTATGGAGTCCCAAAGAATCGGACGCGACTGAGCTACTGACTGTGAAAGTCGCTGTCATGTCCGACTCTTTGTGACCCCATGGACCATACAGTCCATGGAATTCTTCAGGCCAGAATACTGGAGTGGGTAGCCTTCCCCTTCTCCAGGGGATCTTCCCAACCCAGGGATCAAACCCAGGTCTCCCGCATTGCAGGAGGATTCTTTACCAGCTGAGCCACAAGAGAAGCAACTAACACTTCCACTTTTTTTTCAGGGCCTTACTCTAGATTAGGCTTTGGCGTAAAGGAATGCTATGGCTAGTTTGATGTTCTTTCCAGACCACTAACACCTTCTCCACATCAGCAGTAAGGCTGTTCAACTTTATCATTCATACAGTCATGGGATTAACACTTTTAATTTCCTTCAAGAACTCCTTTACGTTCCCAACTTGGCTAACTGGCCAAAGAGGCCTAACTTTCAGCCTGTCTCAGCTTTCCACATGCCTTCCTCACTGACCTTAATCACTTCTAGCTTTGGATTTACAGGAATGTGCGACTCTTTCCTTTCACTTGAACATTTAGAAGCCACTGAAGGGTTGTTAATCGGACTAACTTCAAAACTGTTGTGTCTTGGGACTTTCCTGGTGGTCCAGTAGTTAAGAATCTGCCTTCCGATGCAGAGGCCATGGGTTTGATCCCTGGTCACAGAACTAAGATCCCACGTGCCTTGGGGCAACTAAGCCTGCACACTACAGCTACTGAGCCCGTGCAATGCAAAAAACTATCTTGAGTGTTGCAACTAAGACCCAATGCAGCCAAAAATAAATAATACATGTTTTTTTTAAAGAAAACATATTTAAAAAAAAAAAAAAACACACACAATACTGTTGTGTCCCAGAGAACAGGGAGGCCAAGGAAAGGAAGAGAGATGGGGGAACAGCCAGTGAGTGGAGCAGACAGAACACACGTAGCATTTATGGGTTAAGTTCTTATATGGGTGCAGTCTGTGGTACTGCAAAGCAGTTACGATAGTAACACCAGAGATCACTGATCACCATGACAGATATAATAATTATCTAAAAATTTGAAACATCCAGAAAATCACCAAAATGTGACACAGAAACACAAATGAGCAACTGCCATTGGAGAAACAGCACTGATCAACATGCTCCATGTTGCCACAGACCTTACATTTGTAAAGAGCATGACGTCTGCAGAGTGCACGAGAGTGAAGCACAACAAAACGCGGTCTGCCTCTATCCCGTTTACAATAAAGGAAACTGGAGCTCCAGGAGGCTGTCACATACTGAGGTCACACAACTAGGGACGTGCAGGCTTTGAAACCAAGGGCATGTGACAGCAGAGCCCTGCTCCTGCCCCTGCCCCCAGGACCTCCCGCATCTGTGTTAGTCCGCTTGGCAGGAGGATGAGGCCAGCTACACATTTGAGGTGGGACCGGGGCTTGCTGCTCCGCCGGCAAACCTACTTGGCAAGTGGAGGGCTGTCTTCCTGTTTCCAGACCCCCGATCCCAGTGAAAGTGTGACTCTGGGCCCAGCCACTACAGGCACTTCCTGGGCCACCAGGCAGGCCTACCCAACTCTGGGAACAGGTCTGGAGCTGCATGGCTTTCCAGGCAGTTTTGTAGCATCTCTGGTAGCTTGTTCTTCTGTCTCTTAGGCTTCACCCAGCACCACCGGGTACTCGGCATCAGTCTCCAAGGGGTCCCTCAGAGCCAGGAGCTCCACGAGGCAGCAGAGAGTAATGGTGCCATTTTACAGATGAGGAACTGAGGCCCACTGAAACAACTCATGGCAGTTACAGTTTGTGGGTGGTGGACTAAACACACACTCCCATTCTTCCTGCCACCCTCCACTGCCTCTGGCTAAAAACTACTTATTCACCCAGCCCACACTGGAGGAAATGAGGTCTGGGTGCACGGCCCCACCTTGGAGCTGCAGAAAGATGGCGAGAGGCTCTGAATTCACACACCAACTGGGTATTTCTGTTCTAAACCCACTCTGGACCAACTCAAGGCTTTCTGGGGCCTGGGCAGCAGAGGTGGGGAACAGGGGTCCCCAGGCTCCTTCTCTAGGCTCTCACGGCCCCAGCGTGCCCCAGCACAGCCCATGTCACCCGGTGTCTCCCCGACCTGACTGTGAGCCCAAGGGGACAAAGCCCCACTACTGGACGCAGAGCAGGGATTCAAGTGTTTCCTGAGAAGATGGCAGGAGAGAGGGGAGAGGGGAAGGGGACACTTGGTCTCTCTGGGGAAGTTTCGACACCCTCCAGCCCCCTCCCCTGGCCAGCACCAGCCCCCCTCCACATCCGACTCCTCTCCAGCTGTGGAAACTTGCACCTCAGCTCAGAAAATGAACTTGCTGGAAGCCACCTGCTTGGCTGCCAGGGCCAGCCAATCAGGCTCTGGGGGCACCTCACCTACCATCAGGGACGAGGGCTGGGGGGGCTGGATCTGAAGGGCTGGAGGGCGGACCTTCCCCAAGGCCTGTGCCCCGAGAGAGAGACAGGAAGAAACAGGAAGCCAAGAGCAGGTCACTGAGGTGGTGGGGACAGAGACCTGCAGGCTCGGGGGGGCAGCGGCCACCCCCAGTTTCCTGGCTGCACCAGGGCACACTAGGGCAAGGCTCTCGACCCCGACCCAGCCACTCGGCATTTTCTCCCTTTTTCCTCCTACCTTGCTCCCCTCCCTGTCCCCAGGGCTCCTGGGGAATAGATTCTAGAACTCAGACACAGACTCCTCTGTGGCAAGGGCAGGGACAAACTCGAGGAATTACACTGAATGACTCAGGCCCATTGTACAGACGAGGAAACAGAGATTTCAGATGATTGACATCTGAAAAGCCACATCTTTTGGCTCCTCTGCGATTTGAATCCACATCTGCCTGAAGTCTGAGCTGTGTTTCCTTCCTCTCCCCTCCTCTCCTCCCCGGTCCAGGCTGGCCTCGCCACCTTTGCTCACATCTTCTGGCCGGGCCTTGCATTGTCATGCTCTTCCACGCTCACCCCTCATTCTTCTGAGATGGACTTTCTGCAGCTGGTCCCATCACCCCAAAGAGACAACTGTGGCTCCCTCAGCCACCCAGAAAAGTTTTCTGCTTTTGGCCCCCAGCTCTGGAGCTAGGGGAAACCCATAAATACAAACACATTTGCATGAAAGCCCAGGGGTTCTGCATCTGCAGCTAATAGCTAGGTTTAGCGTCCAAGACAGCTGCCGAAAGCGGGAGCAGCAGCCACCAGCTTCCTGGGACAAATGTGTCCCAACAGCCACTTGGTGTTTATTTAGACAGACAAATCAAAGTACCTGGTGGTTCAAACAGCTTGTGCTCCTTTTTCTTTTGGAGGCGGGGTAGGAGGTTGGAAGGGTGTGAGCCATATATATATAATATATATATTTTAAAAGACCAACATATCACCAGTCCCCACATTTTTTCTCTACTGAGCAATATATACAGCCTATATATATATATATATATGTATGTGCATATATATATATAATATATATATAATATATATATATATTTCAATAGATAACTACATTCAAGTCATGAAACACAGGATTTACAATTTCCCTCTGAGGGAAGAGGAAAAGCAAATTCACACACAATTCACAGAGGAAGTACCATGAAAGCCCAGCTAGACAGGAACTGAGGCCCCTCTGGGGGACATGGGGGGCAGGCAGCAGCAGCAATCACGACAACTGCACAGTTGCTTATTGTGGGGAGCAGGCAGGTGCCGATGAAGTGTGGGCCCCACCTGCGCTGCCGGGTCGGCAGGCGGTGCTGGCTGACCCAGGCTCCCGGGCTGGGATGGGCTTTTGGGGCACACGTTCAGGAACCTCAGTTTTCCAGGAGCCTCTCAAATTTGGGGTTCACGAAGGAGAAGCCAGCAAATGCTGTTTGGTCCATGGACTCGATGAGGTTCTTGTCGCTGTAGGAGAGGCGCGGCTTCTCATTCAGGAACTCCTGGTCGAAGTTGCTGAAGTCTCCGGGCGACTTCTGCAAGCAGAGGGTAGGGGTGTGGAAGCATGACTCAGAAGGCGAAGGTTCCTGAGGTTCCAGGGACCCACCCCTGGGGCCAGAATCCCTTCTGGGGTGGGCCAAGCAGAGCCATCCTTATTGAGAACAGAAAAGGGGGCCTCTCTGCTGGAAGGGGGATGCTGTTACCCAAGGGGCTGAGGGAAACCAACAGGGGGCCTGGAGGAGGAAGGTGGGCATTTGCCCAAGCAGGCAATACAGCCCTGGGTCAAACACCTCCCACTACCTGTTTCTGTAGGTCCCACAAGCTCAGATTGGATTTTGCATTTTTAAATGTTTAGGAAAAAAAAAAAGGAGAATAAAATTTCATGACATATGAAAATTAAATGAAATTCAATGGTTCAGCATTCATAAATAAAGTTTTATTAGTACACAACCATGCCTACTAACTGACATGCTGCTATGTCTATGGCTACAGCTATGGCCACTTGGAGACTATCTGGCCTGCAAAGCCTACAGTATTTCCTATCAGGCTGTTCACAGGAGAAGTCTGCCAACTCTGCTTCTCAGGGTCCAGTGAAAGTGTGATAGAAAGAGGTCTCAAGCTGGTGGCCCTCAGGCCAAACTGAACTGCAGGTACAACCATTTTGACTAGCCATGAGTTTCAATGGCATTTGAGCCAATTTTTTTTTGACCACACCACGTGGCTTGTGGGATCTTTGCTCCCTAGCCAGGGATTGAACCTGGCCCCTAGGCAGTGAAAGCTCAGAGTCCTAACCATTGGACTGCCAGGAAATTCCTGTGCCAATATTTTTAAATTAGGCAATATGACATCAAAATCAAGTTTTGGGGACTTGCCAAAACCATGGGTTCAATCTGTGGTTAGGGAAGTAAGATCCCATGTGCTGTGCGGTGCAGCCAAAACAAATTAAAAAAATCCAGGTTCCTGGCTTCTTTGAAAAACTGACAGAGCAGAGCAGTTTGGGCCAGTTTCCTGGCAGGTCTGTTAACTCTTGGTGCTGAAACCCCTTGGGGCCAGCTCATCACAGGCCCCTACCTCTTCCTTCCGAGACGGATTGCTGCTGATTAGCACATATGCCTGGTATTGTTTAAAATCAGTCCATCCCTCTTTCTATCAAAAGCATGACACTAAATGCAGGCTGTGGGATGTTCCTACAGCCTGCCTTGCCTGGTAGTAATGTGCCCAGTGCAGGAGGCAGCGAGTTTTAGGTCCCTGGAGTCGGGGGCGTTCTCTGCGGTTTTAAGACACAAACACTGGAGCATGTTACACAGGCTGCTAGGTGGTAACAGCGTCCTCAAGGGAGTGAGGGGAGGCAAAGGAGAGAAAGAGGAAGAAGAGCGGTGATCAGAGAAGGGCCTTGGTGTCCGACTTCTGAGAAGTCCAGCCTGCCTCTGCTCTCCTGCTTGCTCCTGGCAGCTTCTCTAGATTCTAGGCTGTTGTGTACAGCAACCCTGCTTTCCCTGGAAAGCATCTGGCCTCAGCCTGGCCGAGCCTCCTCAACCCTGCCCGCATCCCATTTCCTCTCAGACCTACTCCAAACTCTGGATCCTGGCTCCTGCCGACAGACCCTCCTCATGGCAACTGATGGTGTGTGGCCTTGTGACATCTCTTATACTGATGTCTTTTATCATAAATGATCATCGGCATGCAAGTTTCTTATCTCTCTGAGGAGCTGGGGCCCTCCAGTTCTGGGACTGGGCCTCCTACTCTGCTGTGCATGCAGCCCAGCTCAGTGCTCTGCACTCAGAAGGCGCTCAGCATTTTCAATATTTATTGCAAAATGGATTGAATGGGTGGATGGATAGATGGAAGGAGGGAGGCTTTAACTCTGATTACCAAAGCATACTCCCCTGCACACAGTGGGTGTTAAAGAATGTATGGTTGGACTTCCCTGGTGGCGCAGTGGATAAAAACCCACCTGCCAAGGCAGGGGACATGGGTTCAATCCGTAGTCTGGGAAGATTCCACAATGCCTCAGAGCAACTAAGCCCGTGCACCACAACTACGAAGCCTGTGTGCCTGGAGCCTGTGCTTCGCAGCGAGAAGCCACCGCTCTGAAAAGCCCATGCACCACAACAAAGAGCAGCCCCCGGTTGCTGCAACTAGAGAAAGCCTGCATGACACGATGAAGACTCAGTGTGACCATAAATAAATAAATCAAAGAGAATGTATGGTGAAGGGTGCTGGATCCACTGTTACCAAATGTTTGTTGAATGACTGACTGAGGAGAGACCATGAGAACACAAGGGTAGAGACTGTGACTCAGCCTGCCAGAAGGCTTGGGAGAGCTCGTCAGAAGAAGGGAGAGGAGGAGAGCATGTAAATGATGCAGGAGGGAAGGGCAAAGCAGGAGAAGCCCACCTGGGAAGGCAGTAGGGGGCAATGTGGAGTCGTAGCCCCCACCGGAGTCGGATTACATACCACTTTGGGCTTGAAGGGTGGCTCCACTGCACGTTTCTCCAGCAGAACCCAGTTGATGGTCTTGAAGAAGGGGTGGATTTTGATGTTCCCTGTCACTCCCAGCCTCTTGCTTACATCCCGTTCAAGCAGCTGCAACCCAGCAAAGGAACCTGGTTAGCACCCAAGGGCTGCAGGAAATGGGTTCCTCAGAAAACCCCCAAGCAGGCCCAGGGGTACCCAGGCCAGTCTGGCCCAGCCCAGCATCACACCCCAGAGCCTCTGGGGTAGAGGAGTCCTCTCTTGTCTCTGCTCCCAAGTCTGCATGGATGGGGGCTGCTGGGACTCTCAGCAGGTGGGATTTGTGAGTAAAAGCAATGGTCATTTACTGGGTGTTTACCGTCTGCCTGGCACAGGCCTGAGCATCACACATTTATGTTTCCCCCCACCCAGAAGTCTGTGAGAAAGGTTCTCTCCTAGCTTCATTTTGTAGATAAGGAGACAGACTCAGAGTTTAGCCTAGGGTCTATCTGTCTCCTGACCCCAAGCCTGTCACTGCCATGCCAGATTGACTCAGTGCAGGGAACCCAGATAGGAGGTCCTGGGGTCACAGAAGGAGGGTGACTCCCCCGGGTGGATGAGGACCAGAGCATCAGCAAGGCCGCCATCCCTGAGACAGGGGGCTTCTGGCACTCCCAAGACCTGGTATCTGCCAGCCCTCACCCCGGGCCAGCCCCGCCCAGGGCCTCCCACCTTCTCCAGGATGTCCTTGGACTCCTTGGTGATCCAGCGAGGATAGTATGGTGAGTCTAAACGGATGGACTCAAAGAGTTCGTCCTCATCATCACCATGGAAGGGGGACTGACCAATGAGCATCTCGTAGAGAAGGACTCCGAAGGACCACCAGTCCACGGAGAACGAGTATTTCAGGCCCTGCAGGATCTGGAGTAGACAAAGTGTGGGAGCTGAAGGGGTCCCGGAATACAAGCTGGGCCAGATCTCCTCAGCTTCCCAGTTGTGGCTCAGACATCACAACTCACGCCCGCCCTGTGGAGGCAAGGTGTTGGCCGGGGCCGGGAGGGTGCCGCTCACCTCGGGGGCGATGTAGTCAGGGGTGCCGCAGAAGGTGCTGGCCTGTCTGTCCCCGGACATGTTCTCCTTGCACATGCCGAAGTCGGCAATCTTGATGTGGCCGCTGTGGTCCAGCAACACGTTGTCCAGCTTGAGGTCCCTGTGGGGAAAGGACAGGAGGAGTCATTAGGGCCCACTCCCCTCCTCCAGGCAGCTCCCCCCGCCATGTACCCCCTGTCAGCCTAGCACTGAGGAGGGCAAAGAAGTGCTAAATATATGTGCTTCCTGTAAGCTGGCTACTGCGTGTTTGACACACACCATCCTACTTCCCTAGAGTGAGTCAAGGCATGGACGGCATGTTATAATGTGCATCTCACACCACCTTTCAAAGCCTGGAGCCTAGTACTCAGTACACACTGTCCCATGGATTGGTTTCCCACTTGACGACATCCCCTGGCATCATCCAACAGCACAGAGCCCGGCCTCATCCTTTGGCATGGACACATAGTAACAGCAGGATAGGACTGTCATTTGTTGGGTGAGAATTTATGAAATCAGTCCCTGTGGGTGGAAGTTCAGAGTGCTCGGATGGGGCTTTAGAGGGAGACATCACAGGGAGAGAGACACCATACTAGTCAGTGCTGTGCTCCCGGACTGGCATCGAGTATGCTTGGGGAGTTCCCAGTCCCCGGAGCTGTGCTAGCCTCAGCTAAGGGGCCACAAGCAATTCTAGCAATGGAGTAGGTGGTTTAGGCAAATACCCAACTAAAAGACCGACTCCATGCAGAGACGGGGCCACAGCTGGACCGGGCCCCACTCAGAGCGCTTCAGAGGATATGATGTAGTGGGGGCCTCCCCTCCTAAACAACACCCCCTCATCTCCCGATCCCCGCACCTGTAAATGATCCCTTTCTGGTGCAGAAACTGTAGTCCACAGACTATCTCAGCTGCGTAAAACCTGGATGAGACAACACACACACACACACATACAGTGTCCTGAGATTTCTATGAGCAGCCCCGGCTTCTTCCTAGGTCTTCTTCTATCCCCCCAGGGACAGGAAATGCTGTGCATAACTTCACAGACAACCTGGGCCTCATCAAGTACATCTTGTTTCGGGCAAGTAGGGGCTGGTAGCCAAGACAGGAAAGAAAATTAAGAAGGCAAAAGCTCCAAAGGAGACTATTCTCTGTCCTGAGTGTGTGTGTTTATACAGATATGCCTATGTGCACACACAGTTTAGCGGTGCATGCAGGTTTAAGGGCCACCCATCTGGGTCCTGCATTGAACAAGATCACCCACCTGGCTGAGGCCCAAGGAGGGGACAGGATCTGGCATATGACCAGGCTGGGTTCCCAGCCACAGCTCACCCACCACTCCTGGCTTCCCACACTGGGCGGGGGATGGCCCTGGCCACCCCAAGTCTCTCCAACCCCAGCTCCAGCCCAGGCTAGCTTCTCCAGGGGGCAAGGAGAAGGAATGGAAGGCAGGCGGGCAGAGGGCTCTTCCCCCCATGGGGCCTCGCATACGTGGCACGGGAGAGCTCGAAGCGGCCTTTGTCCTGGATGTGGTACATCAGGTCGCCCCCATTGAGGAACTCCATCACAAAGAACAGGTGGTCCTGCAGGGGCGGGAGGATGGTGAGCAGAGGGACAGAAAACGAAGGGAGGCACCCTGACAGGATCACCAGGGGCAGGCCCTAACAGGATGTAGGGAACAACCCTGTCCTGGGAGACCTTCGGGGGGAAGAATAGCCCTGCCCTGAGACATCTGAGGATGGGGGAACTCAGCCCTGCTTTCAGGGATCTGAGGAAGAAGAAGGGGCCCTGTTTTGGCAAGTCTCAATGGGAGATACAGCCCTGACCTGAGCAACTGAGGAGGGCTGTGGGCCAGGGGCACTGACAGTGGGTGGGCCAGGCACCTTGGTCTGGAAGGTGCAGAAGAGGTGGGTGAGAAACGGATGATCCCCGGCGAGGGCCAGCACCCGCTTCTCCACCATGGTGCACTCCACGTCGTCATCGATCAAGACCACGTCTTTCTTGAGAGCCTTGATGGCGAAGAATTCCTTTTTGCCCTTCAGCTCTGCGAGCAGCACCTGATGGATGTAACAGGGGTGCTGAGCGGGGGAGGGCCAGAACCAAGCCCAGGGTGCATGGCCCCACCCAACCGGGAAGCAGACAGAGAAGGTGGGAAGCAGGTGTCCCCGGGATTCTGGGCTCAGGTGGCTCAGGCTACCTACCCCGAGGCCATGGGGCCCTCACCTTCCCGAAGCTGCCTTTGCCCAGGACCTTGATGAAGGTGAAGTTGTCAATGTTGCACTTGGTGCTGCTCTCCCAGATCTTGCCGTAGGTCCCAGTTTCTGCCGAGACACAGCTGCTTCTGACTCTGGCCTCTGACCGGAGGCCCAGAAGGTGGCCCTGCCCTGCTGGATCCCTCCCAGCGGAGGGGCCTCCTCTACAGGTGCGTTCGACTGTGTGGGGAGACAGGGCCCCATGCTGGTGGGGGAGGGGAGGGGCTTTCTTGGAAGGCTTGGGCATACCTTTACCTGCGAGATCATCTCCAGAGACTCCTGGCTTCTTCTCAAAATTCTGGTAGATCCCAACAGTGTCTTGGGTCTCTGTTTCCTTCTTTACAGATCTCTGGAGGAGGGGGTGGGGGTTGGGGGGAGCGGCCTAGAGGTCATAGCATGGTCAGAACTCCCAACTCCGAGGGAGGACCCCAGCCATCCATAACTCCACCCTTAATGCCAATGGGGGACAGCGAGGGGCAGAGCCCAGGACCCCTGGGTGGTACGTGTGCATGTACACATGTGCGACAGAGTGCACACAGAGACACACATATACACACTTCTAGCACAGAGATGCCCTGCAGGTCTGAAAGGCACTGGTTACAAACAAAAGTTTTGGAAATTCAATCCTACGTGCCCAACCACTTAATAGAACCTTGTTTTTGCTGTTGTTGTTGTTTTCCTTCACTTGTGATAGATTCTACAATTTTAAAGTTTTGTGACATCCTTCAAGTTCCACCCACACGCCCAAACACACACACACACAAAACACAAACATATAAAGGCTTTAGTTCCAAGAGTTCCAAACTTGCAGTCCTCCAGGTTCACCCTCAGAGCACTGCTTGAATAACTAATATCGTACGAGAACAAGCCCACCACTTTCTAAGGACCAGGCCTTGAAATGGATCTTCCAGAAGTGGGAAGATCCTAGGTATAAATGCCCCTCACTGCAGTTCACCCCCCAGGAGTGAGCATGAGCCTGGACTGGTCCCCAACCCCAAGACCCTCTGTCCAGGCTCCCCACAGTGCCTGCCCACCTGGCTAACTTGGTTCAAGGCCTCGGCCAAGAGCTTCTGGTTGATGCCACAGAGGTTGGCCACTTTCATCTGGCACTTGTGATGCACGTTCATGCCACAGTCTGTGGTGGGAAGAGAAGCACATCATCAGGGCTCTGGCCCAGGCTGGCAGCCAGTAGGGCGGGGAGGGACGGAGGAGAAAGGAGGGCAGGGTCTGCTGGGTTTCCTGCCTTTAGAAAAAGATGTGTCTGAAATCATCACCACAAACCTTTTCTTACTTAAAAAATGAAAAACAAATGTCTGGGACAAACTAGAGAAGTCCCTTTTCCTCCAGAGGTCTCTTGCTACAGTGAAGCTGGAGGTGGCGGGGAGGGCCAGTGAGGAGCATGTTTTAAGCTGCTGAGACAGGCCCCTCCAACTGAGCACCTTCTGCACCATGTTCCTCAGTGACTGGGGCCAATTCGACTCTAAGCTCCGTTTTATAATTGAAGACATGGAGCTTAGAGCGGTGGGGCCACCTTCTGATGGTGTCATAGCAGTAAAGGGTAGTCGGCTGGGCCAGTGGGGAGGGGCCAGGAGGCCTCACCCACATGAGATTCCCCAAGTGAGGGAGCAAAGGCAACCTTAGCGGGTCCTGGTTTCCAGGGTCTGGGTGAGTTGGGCCCTCCCTTCCCACCCCTCCCACCCCCACCCTCCCCTCCTACCCCTGCCCCCACCGGCATGCACCTTCACACTTTAATCCCTGCTTCACCAGCCCCCAGAGCAGGCTGCCACAGTGGTCACAGAAGGTGGGGCTCATGTAGTTATAAACCTTGAACCGGTGCGGCATGTCGATGTTGAAACGTTCTTTCTGGAACTGGGATGCAGGATCATGGGTCAAAGGTCATATGCCAGCTCCAGCCCCTTCCTCACCCCTTAACTTTCCCCAACCCAACCTCACACACGGTAGATTTCCCAAGAGGGCCTCATGGGGAATGGGAAATCCAGGGAATCCCAGGGGTCAACCCAGGAGAAAGAAGGATGAAGGAAAATAGGGAGGAAGGGTGACCCGACAGGGAAGGGGTGGGGACAGCCCAGATTCCCCCCCCACTCCCCCCACTGCCGCCCTGGGCCCAGCCTCACTATGGTGTCCCGACTGTTGGCTGCAGTGCCTGTACACCGGCCGATGATCTTGTCGATGCATTTCTTGTGGATGGCAGCATTACATTCTTGAGGAGGCACAGGCCCAGGAGGGGACAAGAAGGCCCAGGAGGGGCAGAGTGTGAGCTGGCGCCCGCCGGCCCAGTCCTGCCCTCTACACAAAGCCACCGTTCTCCCCGACCACCCACACCCTCACTTCACAGAGGCCTCGGCCCCGGAGCTTGATTTTTCTCTCCTCCCGCCAGTCCCTGTGGGAGGCGCCTGGGAAGGATGGGGCAGGGAGGACAGGCTGATCTGGGGTAGGGAGGCCTCAGAGATTAGGGAAGGCTCAAGGAGTCTCAGTGGGCAGGGGGTGGGGCAGAAGTGAAGGATGGGGTGGGGATGGCACTGAGAGAACTGGAGGCAGGGGGGTCCTTGCTGTGGCCCAGGACAGCATCCAGCTTCGAAGCTCTGTCACCCTCTCACCGCCCCCACACACTGACACACACACACACACACAGATGCACCCCTACACAGGGACCCTCGGGCACACATACACAGCAGAGTAGTAAGGACAAGACTTACATAGCATGCTTACAGTGCACCACTCACACTTAGAACACAGCTTTACATATTTTACCCCATTTGGTCTTCACCATGACTCTATTATCCCCATTTCACAGATGAGGAAACTGAGACACAGAGAGGTTAAGTAACTGTGCCTAAGGTCTGACAGCAAGGAAGTGGCAGCACCGGGGTTCAGACCCAGGCAGGCTGGCTCCAGAGCCTCTGCTCACTACCAGTGGCCCACACCACCTTGTGCACGCACCATCATGGTGTGCTGGTTATGTGTGTACCCAGATGCACACAGGTCTAAACAAGAGCACATGTGTAGCCAGGGACGCACTGGCAAAGCTCTGATAGCCTCTCTGGGGGGAAAGAGCCCTGATGTGCAGTGCTGGCGGGTTCTGTGTGCGTACTCCACTGGGGCCTCTTTCAGGCCAGTGTGACATCACTGAACGGGAAACGCTGGGAAGAGGCTCTCCAGCTCTGGCACTCACTGATGCAGTTATCGTCCACACACGCCCACCCGCCTGGAACACCACACACGCAAACACACACACAGGCTTCTTGCAGACACACCATCCCAACACAGGGACACAGACTTTGCTGTGAATGCACACAGGCACACATGTGCATACGCTTGCGCATACAGACCGGGCCGTGGAGACACTTACGCCTGCACTTGTAGCCTTGCTTGTTGAGACCCCTGAAAGGCAAGTGGCCAGTCTGGGTGAGTGTGGGGAAGGCCAGGGATGGCGGCCGTCCTTCCCCGCTGCCCCACCCCCGTGGGCACAACCAGTCTCACCAAACAAACTCTCTGCACACGGAGCAGAATGTGGGCTGCCCAAAGAAGGTGGCGATGAACTCGTGGTGCCTGATGTAGTGAATTTTGGCCTGTTTGATAGCTCCACGGCGGTTCATTGTTGGGAACTTGGCCTCGTCTTCACCCCGCATAGACTGCTTGCAATCTGGGGGCCGGTGAGCACAGAAGTCAACTCTGGCCCTTGGGAGGGGCCTCACCCTTTCAGTCCCTCCCAGGGCAGTCCCAGCCAGACCGCTGATGGAGGCTTCTTCCCTAAACCTCCATTCTGGCCTCTGAACCCCACCCCCAGCCCAGGTAGGGAGGGCTTACCTACGTCTTCCAGGAAATACTGCACCGACATCAGCACCTTGGCCTGGGGTTGCAAGTCCAGCTGCAGGGGTGAGGGTTGGGGAGTCAATGAGGGCGGGCCTGGGCCAAGCCAGACTCAGAACCCGCCCCCATGGTTGGTCCCTCAAGGCCCAGGGAGTCCTGGCCTCCCGCCGGCCACCTGTCTGCCCAGAGTGGGCAGGGCCCCACCCCTGAGCCCCGCCCCCACCCCTCATCCTGGGGTATTATTACATTTGGGGAAGTGAAAGGATCCAGCCCACACCCAGCTTGGCCACATGGCCCTGGGAACAGAGTGGGAAGGGAAACTCCCCACCCTCAACCCTGGCCACCCCCTTCACTAGGATCTTAGAATGTAGGTACCTCTCCCTGCCCCCCAGACATACATAGGCACATGCGTACTGAAACGGGGTGCTGGTTCTCTCTCTGTGGCCAGTCTCCTCACACAGACTGGCTGGTCCTCAGGACAGGACCCTCAGCTTCCCCAGACCCGGGGCCTGGAGCCTGACTGTGTCCACTGGGGTACTGGACGGACACACGAGCTGTCTCTGCCTGATTATTCAAGACTGCGTGCAGCCCCCAGATCAACCTCGGTCCTGGCCAGTTCCTTCACCCCTCACTGGAGGCTGAGCAGAGTCACAGGGTCTTTCCTGGGGCGGGGGGCGGGGAGCCTACATGTAACCCCAGGGGGTAGGGATGCTCTGCCAGCATGGGTATCCTGTGGTCACAAGGGACACTCGGCCACATGTGGATGCAAAGTCCAGGTTTGGGCAGGTGAGTGGCGGGCTATGATCCTGCTCCCCACCCCTTTGTTGTGGAAGATCATAACTGGTGTTCCCCAGTGCCTGCCCGGGCCTGGAATATCTGCGAACATTCCAAACAGAACTGGGAACAATGGGGGCCTCTGGGAAGCAGGGCCTGGGGCCTGGTGTTGGGGCCAGGAGCTGCCCTTTGTATAGCTTGTTTAACTCCGTACATCCTGCCTTTGCAAAATTAAAAGGGAAAAAATCAGCCACTACAATAGGAGGTCTCTCTCGAGAGCTGCCTGAGGGCCAGGTGCTGCAGTAAACCCTTCACCTTCAGCTTTTCATTCCATGGAACAATCGACCCCAAGGTAGGTCTCTTTAGCAGCTTCTCCTTTTACAGATTCAGAAACGGACTCAGAGAAGCTAAGGATTTGATGACTCGCAGGACCAGGATTCAAACCCAGGTTGTTGGTGGCCAGAGCCTGGGGTGCCTTTGGCCATCCCCGCTCCCTTTGCCCACCCATGTTGCGTGCCCGTGGCTGCGCCCCTCACCCAGAACTCGGCCTTGCCATTGTTCTTCTTGCAGCGCTCGGCTAGCACTGACACACCCACCGTCACCTCCGACATTGGCTCTTCGGCGGCTCGCATCAGCACTATCTGGATAACGCGGCCCTCGTAGATATGAGCATCGAATGTGGACTTCCACTCAGGGTACATGGTGGGCTTCTTCTGCACCAGCGTCTTCCCGCGATCTGCAATGGGCCAGGCGGGCAAGGTTGGGCTAGGGCCCCTCTGTCCCTCCCTCCCCATGGCCTTCCATACTGTGGAGTCTGCCTGCTCTCTCCCCAGGGCCCAGGTCTCCATGCCTCAGCCCTCATGATCTCACTCATTATCTGTTCCAGAACACAGAAACACCGGCCGTTCCCTGAGGGCGCCCTCACTAGGTTCCACCCTGAGCCTTTGTTCTTGCTATTTCCTTCTCCTGTGACCCTCTTCCTCCAGCCCCTCTTAGATGTCACATTCCCTTACACATTCACTCAGTGAACACTGCTGCGGGCTCCCACATGCCAGACATGATACTTGGAGGCAAAGAACATGGTGCCCGTCCTAGAGCCCCAGTCCTAGGCAGAGACATGAATCAATTCACCCCTCAAGTGAATATTAAATCATAGCTGTGATGAGACTGAAGAGGGCAATGTCAGTGGGTCTAGACCTACCCATGGTCAGGTGGCCTGCCCCAGCCTAAGAGTCAGGGAAGGCTTCCTAAAGGAAGGGACAGCTCAGCTGAGACCTAAAGGATGACAAGGGTTCACCAGGCAAGGACAGAAGCAAGCAGGAATGATGTGAGATGTTTGCTTCTTCCAGGAAGCCCTCCCTGACTGCAGCCTGGGATGGTACCTCATCTGGATTTCCCTATCACAGGATTCACTGTCTGGCTCCCCCACCTGACTGTGAACCCCATGAGGGCAGAGCCTGGTCAGCCTTGGAGCATGGCAGTATCCTCTGTTCCCAGCACAGGCTGGCACAGATGGACACATGGAGCTCCTGCAAGGAGCCCATTCTTGGGCAAAACAACAAATGGGGAGGAACCAGAAGCCCTGGGCCCCAGGGAAGGTTCCATACAGCCAGTGCAGGAGGTCCTATAGGCAAGTGGGTAGTCTCTAGTGTCCTGCACTGCCAGGTGAGCTGGGCAGGGAGATGAGGACAAGGAAGAGAAGGATCCCTCAAAAGTTCTAGGAGAACAAGACACAGTTCTTCCCACTGCCGTCGCCTCCTGGCTCTGAGTTCCCTGCACCACTGGCAATTCCCTGTTGCCAGTGGCTGCAGCGTGGGTGGGGTCCAGCCTCCAGCCCTACCTGTGCTGAGAGCCTCCTTCATCTTCACAGCACAGAAGGGCTGGCTTGCCTCGTCCGCGGCCTTCAGGGAGCCCAGCTCGTAGGAGTTGAAGGAGATGCGGAGGAACGGTGCCATGTTGGGGCCTGCAGTGGGGCTGTGGAGACAGAAGACCTGAGGCAGGCAGCAGGCACAGCCTGGAGAGGGTGGTCAGGTTGCCACTCCCCTCAGAGCTCCCACACGGTGCTTAAAAGGCACTAGTCCTAGTTGCCAACATTAAAATGGAGTTTTACATAAGACGAGATTGGTGACTTCCGATGAAACTGGAAGGTGTGACATCAGGCCCACTGGGCAATATCTGGGGGCACCGCCCCCTTGGTTGAGCACCCCTGCCAGTTCACTCTAGTTCAAAGCCCTGCTTTCACTTCTCTCCAAATCCTACCCGGGCCCTGGAGACATGTGAGCCTGTGACTTCCATCTCATTTATTTGGAGAGTCAGTCATTCAATGCCCCCTTTAACAGCCAATGGCTGGGCACCTACTACGTGCAGGTACCTAGTATACGCTGGGCTCCAGCACCTCAGTGGCAGCCAAGATGGGAAGGACAATACCCCATCCTCCTTGCCCCTTGCAGCCCACCTTGGTTTTCATAGTTGTTTTTTGCCCGTAACTACCTAGGCAGACAGGGCTTCCCTGATGGCTCAGTGGTAAAGAATCTACCTATAATGCAGGAAACACAAATTCGATCCCTGGGTCAGAAAAATCCCCTAGAGAAGGAAATGACAACCTACTCCAGTATTCTTGCCTGGGAAATCCCATGGACAGGGGAGCCTGGTGAGCTACAGACCATGGAGTCGCAAAGAGCCCAACATGACTTAGCGACTGAGCACGGCACCCAAGTAGACAACCAGGGTCAAGATGATTACCCCCACTTTTCCCACAGGAAACTGAAATCCTGAGGATGAAGCAGAACCTAAAGCTGAGAGTCTACTAATTAAGTCCCCATTTCATCTGGAACCAGGGTAGTAAAAAGCCCCACCCAGATCGGTATGCCTGACACTTCTGAACCCGAGCCCCTTGGTGCCTCTTGCCTACCTGGAAAGTTGCCTGCACTCTTAAGTTAACTTTTTCCCAAATATAAAACTATTTTAATATTAAACATAATGCTGAATTTGCTTCTTATACCACACATGTTGGCCCCACACACCCCCATTCCTCACAGTTCCTCAAATCAATGGTCATGACAGGTGACCCTGAGGGTCTTTTGGCTTGTCATCGTGGAGGATGCTCAGCTGTGCAAGCCACAGGTGCACACTCATACACCTGCCCAGACACTGGCTCTGGGTCCAGGGTCCATAGGGGAGAGCTCCACCACCATGGCTGCAGGAATGCTCACTCATGTATATCTACATATACACAGCCTTGCTCCATCCTGAACATTAGATGGCACAGAGGCAGATTAAGACACCACCTTGGCCCTGGGATGTCTCCCCTAGCTCCTCCACATGGCTGCAGAGCAGGAGCCAGGCCTGCTGGGAGTTCCAAGCCCAGATGAGCTCACAGGAAACATTGACCTCAGCCTGCAGCCCAGCCCAATGGTCCAGCCAGTCCTCTGAAGCCAGCCACTAGAATATAGAAGAGGGACCAGGCAGCACAGACTCCACCATGTCCCTTGCCCGGGCCTGGCTCCTACTTAGAAGGAGTGAGCGTGGGTGTGTGAGCTCACGTCTGAGACCAGCCGCACTGACCTCTCAGCAGGCAGGGAGGGAAAGCCATCTGTGGGCTGCTGCCGCCTCCTCCCTGGGCCCCAAGCAGGCATGAGTATGCAAGCTGGTGTTAGGGGAAGGCGGGGGCGTACATGCGGGTGTGACTCCATGGCCATGGAGATGTGTGTGCCTGTGAGGATGTGTGAGTGCGTGACAGGCGGTGGGTACACAGTGTTGCATTGGACAGTGAGCTGCACAGGCCTGGCTGGGAGTGCATGTCGGAGCCCGGGTGAGGGTCTCAAATTTCTAAGCAAAAGGCTATTGAACTCATCCTGTCACCCTGTGTGGTCTGGGGTTCCGGAAGGATCAGCATGACCCCTACGCAGCACACACTTGCCTCGTGTCTGCAACCACATTCCAGGGCCTGACCCTCAGCACACATGGCTCAGCCTCAGGCTTCCCAACAGGATAAACCATCCTGGCAGAGGGGCCCAAGTCTCGGTCATCCTCATCCCCCAGATGAGGCACAGTGCCTTGCTGGAGGGCTGCTGCACTGACGAGAACTTGTACAGCCAACAGCAACCCCACAAGACTCAGATGGGGGCCTCTTGCCACCATCACCCCTTCTTGCTAATAGCATCCCTCCTTCCTCTGTGCACCATCCTTCATAGCTTACAAAGTACACTAATATCACCACATCCAGGTCTCCAGGTTCCTAGTAGCCTGGAGATACCTGACCCTACCTCTCAGAGAGGAAAACTCAAGTCTCCAGGAACAGAGCTGCTTATCCTGAAGTGGCCAACGGGCTCAGCACCTGCAGGCTGGCTCCTCATCCCCCGCCCCCATCCCCATCTCCCCTCAGGGCCCAGTCCAGGTGGCCCATGGGCTCTGGGTTACCGAGCAGGAGCCAGCCGTCCACAGGACCATGGCAGAGACAGAGTCATCAGTCTGCCCTCCAGCTCTGCAGCACTCAGAACAGCTGGTGCTTGCAGTCAGTTAGAAGCCACCGGAGGGAAAACCACAACCACAGTGGGCCCTGTCCTGGCCCCAAACCTGCACAGTCCGACCGCAGTGTCATGAAGAAGAGGACCACGGGCTGCCCTGGGGCTACCTGGCAGTAACCCAGGGTGAGGTCACCTAGCCCCAACTACCTAGGACTAAAACTAGAGCACGGGCCCCAGCCAGGTTCCCAACACCATCTCCACCCCAACTGCACTGTGTGGATCCCCAGAGGAAGAAAGACACTGTAAGCAGACATCATCTTCCATCGATCTCGCCATGAGACCCTAAGAGAGGTCTTGGGCCCTGGCACACCGGGTCTCCCTGCACAGCGGAGCCAGAGTCACTCACCTACCTTGCAAAGCCTCTCAACACCGGTGGAAAGGCCAGGGGGTGGAGTGATGGCACAAAAACAAGGTGAGCCAACTATTTATAGCCCTCATGCAAATTGGCTTAGGTCCACAGGCCCCAAAGGAAGGCCGCTGGCTCAACCTCATCCCTGCTCTGCAGGCCCCCGTAGGCAGCAGGGGTTGGACTCCACATAGGCCTCCATGGGGACTAGCTCCTTGGAGCCAGCCGAAGCCAGCCAGACCCTTCCCGACCACCTGTCTCTACTCTTCTGCTTCTCTAGCCCACAATAGAGGCAACCCTATGAAGCAGAGAGCACTGGACTTGGAGTCAAAGGGCCTGGGTGTGAATCAGCGCCCTCACTTATAAAAAAAAAAAAAAAAGATCATCCTTCTATACAGATGGCTAATAAACACATGAAAAAATGCTCAATATCACGTATTATTAGAGGAACGCAAATCAAAACTACAATGAGGTATCACCCCACACTGGTCAGAAGAGCCGTCATCAAAAAATCTACAAACGATAAATGCTGGGCAGGGTATGGAGAAAAGGGAACCCTCTTATACTGTTGGTGGGAATATAAACTGATAAAATCATTATGGAAAACAATATGGAGATTTCTTTAAAAAACTAGGAATAAAACTACCATGTGACCCAACAACCTCACTACTGGGCATGTATCCTGAGAAAACCATTCTAAAAGACACATGTACCACAGTGTTCACTGCAGCACTATTTACAACAGTCAGGATGTGGAAGCAACTAGACGTCCATCAGCAGATGAATGGATAAAGAAGTTGTTTACATATATACAATGGAATAGTACTCGGCCATAAGAAGGAATGAATCTGAGTCAGATCTAGGGAGGTGGATGAACCCAGAGCCTGTAAAACAGAGTGTAATTCAGAAAGAGAAAAACAAATATCGTGTACTAACGCATATATACGTAATCTAGAAAAATGGTACTGATGAGCCTATTTGCACGGCAGCAATAGAGACACAGACACAGAGAACAGACTTGTGGACACAGTGGGGAAAGGACAGAGGGACGAACGGAGAGAGTAGCGTTGAAACATACGCAGTACCACGTGTAAAGTAGATAGCCAGTGGGAATTCGGTATATAACACAGGGAGCTCAACCTGGTGCTCTGTGACAACCAAGAGGGGTGGCCTGGGATGGGATGGGATGGGATGGGATGGGAGGGAGGGTTCAAGAGGGAGGGGACATATGCATAGCTGATTGATGTCGATGTATGGCAGAAACCAATACAACACTGTAAAGCAATTATCCTCCAATTAAGAATTTTTTTAAAAAGAGCTAAAAAAAGATAAATTAGAATTAGAAAAAAAATTCATCCTTTTCTGAGGCCAACACACAACAGATTAAGCTTCTAATGGAATTAACTCACTTTATCCTTGTGTAGATCCCAGAGGTGCGTAATTTGCTGATGAAGAAACAGGCTCAGAGAGGCTAAGTGATTTGCCCAAGATCACACTGCTAATAAGTGCTGGAAGAAGGATCTGAATCCAGGCCTATCTGATGTTGCGGCCTACGTTCTTCCTGGTCTGCCATGTCAGGAAGAGGAGATGAAGGGCAAGAGGGGACAAAGGTAGAGATAGATAAATGTGCTGGGAGCAGTGTACAGGAACACATCCGTGAGGGTAGAGAAAACAAGGAGGGGGTGAGGGGACCAGAAGGTAAGTCTCCTATGCTTGACCACCCAACCCCCTCCAGGCCTTACCTTGGGGAGCCCCCTACTACTGTACAAAGAAGGTGGGTACAGACTCCTGAACTGCTACTACTTCTCCCACCCCAGACACTTGGGCCAGACTCCAGTTCTCAAAACCTGGGGAAGACCTAACTGGATCCCAGCCTCAGGGGATGAGGGCTTGCTGGCCCTACTCCCCACCCTGCCCTAGACTACAGCCCACAGGTAAGGAAAGGTGGTACCGGGCCAGGCCAGAGCAGGCAGCCTGCCTCCTCCAGGGAGGTGGAAACCTGCTCCTAGCCAGTCAGGGGCAGTGGGCAAGGCCGACCTCAAGGTGACCAGAGTGACTACGCCAGCCGAAGTTACTGGTGCACGGAGGACGGTCGTGTACATTATACATTTCCTGTGTGTGTGTGAGGGTGAGTGTGTTCCAGTAAGTAAAGGGGGCAAATAGGAACACAGCCCAAGGGGCGTTCTCAGGAACAAGGATGAGCTTTCTCCTTTTTCTACAACAATCACGTGTAACCATTTTGTTAGAGGTGAAAAATAAAACCCATCAAGCCAAAATACCTCCCAAGAGCTGGGCCTTCAGAAACTGACCTGTCCATCTCCTCTTTATACACAGGGGGAAACTGAGGACGGGGTCCTGTCATTAAGGTTCTCTGGTCTCTAGATTCAGCTGGTTCCCTTCCACCCTAGTCCTTCCCTGGCATTTGGTTCTGCTTCACAGGCCACAGAGGGGTGCCTGCTGGACCGAGGGCCAAAGCAGAGCCTGAGAAGAGAGGCCTCGGGCAGACTTTTGGGGGATAGTGTGAGAACATAAAGGGAGAGTCCCTCTCCAAGTCAGCCAGGAGAACAAGAGGAGGCAGGCTGAGGTCAAGCAAAGCAAGGGTGAGCAGGATCAGATGAGGCTCTGGTGAGCCTAGGCTCTGGCTCCCTTGAACGGACCCCTGAGGAGTAAGAAATACTCCCTTCCCATGCCACCCTCCCTCCCAACACACACCTGCCCAGCTCGGGGCAGCCCTGCCACCTACCCACAAAAGGCACCACCTGCTGACAGTCAAGGCGGGTGGTGGCAGCAGCAAAGCAAAGTGGGGCAGTGTTGGCCTAGGACCTCTGGGGGTGCAAATCCTGCCTGAGAGGAGCGCAAAGTCCAGGCCACATCAGTCCCGAGGGGTGACCGGAGGGAGGAGGACCCAGGAAGCCCAGGTAATGGAAGGGAAGGAACGAGAGAGACAGTGTGATGGCAGCAGGGAGCAGGGTTTGCCCCAGTAGGGTTACAACAGGGTGAGGGGGCTGGGCGTGGCAGAAGCTGCCAGGCAGGGCAGGCAGGCAGGCAGGCAGGCAGGCGGGCAGGCAGCAGTTCAGCTGGGAGGCTGGCTTCCCCAGATGGCCTTCCCAGACGGAAGCAAGTTAAAGAGGCCACAGGGGTTTCACAACCCAGGAAATGGGCTCAGCAAGAAAAGGAGGCGGGGGAGGGAAGGGCTAGCAAAGATCTTCCAAGGGCCTTCCCCTTGTGCCCGTGTCCCCAGCCCCCACATCCTGGGAGGAGGACCAGCCATGGTCCCAGGTCATGGGCAAGGCCCAGAGCAGGAGACATGTTCCCCCCACTCCAGGTCAGGACTAGCACCTTATCCCCCAGCTGAGACTCCAATCACTGTGGACTGTCCTCCTCTTCCCCAGTGACCCTTCCTGACTGTCACCACTCCCGGTCCCTCCCTGTTCCATTCTCACAGCTTGGAACCTCCTGGAGAAGGCCCGCCTCTCAGCCTGGCCCTGGCCTGCTCACCACCTCAAATCTTACCCCCTGGCCACTCTGTGAACACGTGCCTCCATCTGAAGCTCCCCTGTGCTTTTGCACACACTGTTTCCTCAGCCAGAATGTCCCCCTGAATTCCTACATATCCTTAAAGATCGCTCTGAAGTCCAGTCCTTTCTTCCCCGCTTTCCAGGAGGTCAGCAGCTCCTCCACCTCACAGGCCCTGGCAGGTTCCCCGGGTAGGTGTCTGGGATCACACTCAGCGGAGGACTTGGGCGTCTGCCTGGAGCTCAGCCTTCCCAGCTCCAGCCACACATCTGACTGTCCTGGAGACACTAAACACCTCCACTGCAGGTCAACCCAGCCCTCGGACAAGAATCAGAGGAGAAGCTGGGGCAGCACAACTCAATTTTTTGCCATTGTCATTCCCTCAGAACCAATGAAAGACCTGGCTTTCCCCCGCAGGAACACCCGTGCCTAGGGACACAAGATTCTGCACGTGATTGCGTGCTGGCTCTAGGGCTCCAACACCCAGCCTGGCCCCAGGTCACCCTCAGCCCTCCTCAGACCCAGCCAGTGGGCACCACAGTGACAAGACACACCAGGCCCATGGGACAGCCTGACAGAGGACATGCAAACAAGCATGTCATTATAGAGAAGGACATGACCACCGCTCGGGCAGTGAGAGGGGCTGGGGTGGAACGGGGGCCAAAGGGGCCTGTTGGTGGGAGGACGTCAGGAAGGGCCTCAACAGGGAAGATGCCCAGTGTGACACAGGGCCACCTAGCCAGAGGGTATGGAAGGGTTAGAGGGGCAGGTCTTGGGACACTGGCTGGTACTGGCTCATACTCACCCCTGCCGGCATGTATGGTGCATAGCACCTGGGTGGTACGGGCCTGAATCACTCAGCTGGCCCTAGGATTGGGGAGGCCCTGGGTTCAGCCAGAGGGAGGGCCCCAGGTACCCCTGAGGGAGGAACAAGAGCCCCTTCACAGCCAGACTGAGAACAAGGGGGCCTCTGTGAGGAGCCGGGCTAGGGGGTACGTCTGGGCCTTTCTCGGAATAACGTCACATGTGCACACATGGGCACACCCACCAAAGCAAACACAGCGTTACATGTGGGGAGCCCTGCTTGCAGTGAACACACCCTCACCCTTACACGGGCACAGCTGTAACCATAGGCACTCACACACTCCTATGACAACTGAGTAGCACAAACACTGAGAAACACACCCCCCTGCAGCGGCTCTCACGTGTTGACAGACACCAGGCCCACACAGATCACACGGGACATTCACACCCTCATCCAACAGCACAGAGAGATCTGCATACACACAAGGTACACACCGGAACGGAGACGCTCCAGGCAGGCAGAGATCAACTCACAAGCCGGGAAGGACCCACATGTGCCTGACGAGGGGCCGCCACCAGAAAGTCCCAACGTGGCTTTTTCTGCTGCAGCCGCTGGGGCCCAGTGGCAGGGGACAGGGGAGGGAAGGGCCTGGATGTCAGGCGGGCTGGGTTTCCCCCACTGAGGGAGGTGGAGAAAGTCCCTCCCGCCCCGGGCGAAGTCCAAAGTGCACAGAGGAAGGAGTGGGCCGGTCAGGCTCCTCCCTGGGTAGCCTTCCTCCTTCTAAGAGGGGAGGTCCTTGGAGGATGGGAACAGGCTGGGGGTCACAGGTGCAGATACAGGCCTGGTGCACAGAAGAAGGGCCGGTGCTCCTGTGTAGGTGGAGCAGCTGTGCAGGCACCCCATTCAGGACCTCCAGACTCACTGGGAAGAAACTGACAAGGAGATAGTGGGTAATTCACCCAAAACCATGAACTCAATGGGGTGGTCCCCAGAGCGACAGAGAGGAGACCTCTGTTTCCAGCCCCAGAACTGCGTGTCTGGCTTTGAGGGAGACAAGGGCCAGTGCTAGATGGAGGGAATGGCTCCTCTGCCAGCCCCCAGAGACCACTCCCCAGCCCTCTCTCAGTGCACCTCTTCCTAGAGTCCCTGTGGTTTTCCTGGTTGTCGACAGTAGCCTTTGTGTTCAGAAGAAGGAGAGATGGCCATCTAAGGCTTTTGCCTCCATCTCTTCCCTGGTGGCTCAGATGGTAAAGAATCCGCCTGCAATGTGGGAGACCTGAGTCCCATCCCTGGGTTGGGAAGATCCCCTGGAGAAGGGCATGGCAACCCACTCCAGTATTCTTGCCTGGAGAATTCCACAGATAGAGGAGCCTGGTGGCTGCAGTCCATGGGGTCCTAAAGAGTTGGACACAACTGAGCGACTAAGCACAGCAGAGCACCAGGAGGCGAGCAGGGCCCCGAGGATGCCTCCCCACTTTAGTGATGGGGAGCAAGCTGGAGGGAGGCAGGACTGCGGTGTGCCATCCCATGGCAGGCACTGAACAGAAGAAGTGGAGAGCAGGGGCTGGGTGTGGGCTGGCTTAGGCTGGCAAGTCTAGTTCAGGCCATGTCTGCCCTGGGCGCCCTGTGACCTTGGTCCAGGCGCTCTGGCACTGTCTGTGAAGGGCGTGATCGTGGCCTGCCCGGGAGGCGGTGCTGAGTGTGAGAGCTGCGGTGGCATCCTTGTCAGGCCTGTCATCCTCGCACCAGGTCCTTGCCCCACCGCCCCTTTCCAGCTGTCCTATAGTCACAGGGGCCTCCAAACTTCCTTGGATCAGTGGGGAAAGGGGTTCTCTAGAGCCACACAGCCCCGTGATCCCCTGCTCTGCTGCTCTGAGAAGAGCCCAGGCTGGGCAAAGGTAGCTGAGTCCACTAGCAGACCCCAGGCTAGCTACTGTCTCTCAGGACCTCAGTCCCCCTGTCTTGACAATGGACACCTCTCAGCTTTCTCCAGCTCTGACACTGAACGACCCTGCAATTCTCCTCCTGTCTCCCCGACCCCCGCATCCCAGCCCTGACAGCCTGCCCCTAGCGGACAGGGACCTTGGCCTGTCCTGTTCCAGCCCCGGGCCTTGGCGACTGGCTACTCCAGTGCACCTGTTTACCCAACACAGACACAGACATGATCCAAAGCTTCCGGGGCTGTTGTGAAAACAGTGGCTCAGCCACCACAAGCCTGCCCTCATGGGCACCTTGGCAGGGACCTTCGAGGGACAGGCATCCCAGTCCTATAACCAGGGCCTCTTGGACTTGCCCACCAAAGGCCTGCTGAACTCTCTCCTCCCCTCAGTCCCGGCTTTACGTGCTACGTCTCAAGTTTCCGCTTTCAGCCCAGACCCTCCTGAACTGTAATATCCCCAACTCCACCATCTGGAGGTGCTCAAATACGTCCAAACACCTTCCCCATACAAGTGCCCTGGTCTCCTAGCAGCAACAGCACTCAGGTCAGACACCCGGGGGTCGTTTCCACCCTCCCCTTCCTCCCCCTACAGCAAGGCTATCACTTTTGCCTCCTATCTGTCCTGAAGTCCTCTCTTCTCTCCGTCACCACCCCATCCCAGCACCATCGCCTTCCCCAGGCCTGCACCAGCCTGCTCACTGCCCTCCAACCTCTGCTCTAACCTCCAAGGTCCCTCTGCCGCAGTGACTAGAGAGATCTCCTAAGATCGTGCAGCAGATCTTGTCACGCCTTGTTTAAGGCCCAGTTTTCCCAGGCCCCTTTCCCTGAGCTCCTGGCCATACCCCACCCTGCTCCTCAGCCCCAACCCCGGCAAGCCACTTTTGGTCCCCTAAACATCCACATTCCTTTCTGCTCAGGAGCCTCCGAACTCACTGTTTCGTCTTCCTGCTCCTCTCCCAAAACACACACTGGCTCTTTCTCATCATTCAGGTCTCTGATGCACACTCCTGGATCTGCCCATTTCACAGATGGGATGACTGAGCCTTCAAGCAGCCTAGTCCCTGGCTTCAGTACACAGCCAGTAAATATCAAGCAAGGATTTGAAGTCAGATCTGTCGACGCCTGCAGAAGTCTCACTCCTAAACCTTCAGGAGACCCTTACTTACACTCCCAGCCCAGGCCCCTGCCCTTCTCCACCCTCCAGGCTTCTGACCTCTGCCTACTGCAATGTCATCATTACCACTCAACACTTGAGGCCCCCAGCCCCTTACCACTCGCTAGCGAAAGCCGAAGCTCAGCAACCCCTTCACAGGGCTGACCTTCTGCGTGTCCCTGGGACAGGCAGGGTCCTGCCACCAGCTGCCACCTGGTGAGGATGTGTGCATGAATGTGTGTGAGGGGATCTCCAGCTCTCCCCACCCCTCCAGGCTCCATCAGTCCCCATGTCCGCCTCCTTCCCCAGCCCAAAGACCGACTTCAAGAGTCCCAAGTGGAGATAGGCTGGCAGCAGGGCTCAGCAGCCACTCCCACACCAGCAGCCTCAGCTTTTCCAAGCCCCATGTCCCGCAGGGGGCCAGAGCAGGGGAGAGGTCTGGGGGAGGCCTGTGGGGGCAGCAGGCAGCTGTGCCTGCCTTTCCCTTCCCTGCATCCATTTGTCAGGAGATCTGTTTTTCTCCTTTTGAAAGGGAGTGAGGGGGAGAAGAGCAGGAGAGGGCTGGGCCGTTGAGTGGGCACAGCTGCTCCACCCTGGAGTTCTTCTCCTAGGAGGACCCAGAACAGATTGAAACAACAGAACCCTCCCCATCCTGCAGTGTTACCACTGGAGGCAGAATCGGTGGCTTCTCAGTCAGGCTCCGCAGCCACTTGGCCCTGTGATACTGGGCCTGTGCCCAGGCCATCAGCCGATAATAATCCCATCATCAGTACCACTTGCTGTTCTTCAAACAGTTACCACGAACCGGGAGCTGCATGCTTTATATAACTACAGTTTCTACTTCTTCATGGAGAAGGAAATGACAACCCACTCCAGTATTCTTGCCTGGGAAATCCCATGGACAGAGGAGCCTGGCGGGCTACCATCCGTGGGGGTGCAAAGAACCGGACACAACTTGGCGACTAAACCACTGCTACTCCTTAAACATGAACAGCGTGCCAGGCACAGTGCTGGCTACTTTGCATATATCATCTGTTGTTTCCAGCACAACCCAGTAAAGGTGGATGCCGTTGTGGTCTGAGGTGTCAGAGGGGGACACTGAGTCACTGGGAGTCAAAGCCACTTGCCCAGGTCCATTCATATAGCTGCTTAGGGCTGCCTAATCCCAGAGATGCAGCCCAGCATCTCTCACACACAAGGTGCCCTTCCTGCCAGAGCTTGTGCTCTGAGCCTCGGCTTACAGCTTGGAGGAAAGGAGGAGCTGGGGTCATGGTGGCTGCGGGGGACTCTGTGGCCTCAGCACCCCCATTCCCCTCCTTGAGTCTCCATCCTGGGCTGGCCAGCCGTGGCCGAGGAAAGCCCGATCGGTCGACCTAACCCACTGTCCAGACACTGTTCTCCTCGGGGGCCAGGCTGGGGCGGAGCGAGCCGCAGATGGAGAGCTGGTCAGTCCCACTTTAAAACCACTTCCTGGGCAGCCCAGAGGAAGTGGGCCTCCGGAAACACCTCAGACGGTTTCTCCTTGGGCCCGGGCCTTGGAAAGTGCACAGACTGCCCCAGGAGAAGTCCCCTGCCTGCCTCCCAGTCCCCGGGGCCCAGCAACTCTGCCTGTACCAGGCGTGGACACTGCAGGGCACAGACAAGCTGATAGAATCGCCCACCCGCCTGTGAGCACCTTGGGCCCATGACCACAGACAGCCCACTTCCTCCTCTGTGGCAGCAGCCACAAACGGCACAGCTGACATGGCTCCTCCCCCGCACTCATCCCCCCTCCCCCCGCAACGTCAAGCCCGGTCAGCCTGGGGGCCTGGCCCAGGCGGGATAACTGGTAAATGTCTGGGCAAAGCTCACCTCCAAGGGTGGCGCTGTCCCCTGGAGTGCCTGTGGTCACAGTTACACCTCAAACCTCACCTTCAGTGCCAGATTCAGGCTGAGCTGTGACGCTGACCAAGGACCGCCGCCCCCACCCCTTTCTGACCCAGAATGGGCACAGTGTGGTATGTGTGGGCAGGCGTCTGAGTGCACGGATGACTGGGTGAGCGGGTGAGCGTCTGTGTGCGTGTTTGAGCGTGCCTGCCAGTGAGTGCATGTGAACACCTGTGTTCATGTGTGCGCATGTGTGGTGCGTGTGCAGGCACTCGCGGGTTTGCGGGTATGGGGGCAGAGTGCAGCTCAGCTTCTGTATCCCTGTGTGTGTTTATATGCCTATGCTAGTGAGGTAGGTGACCTCTGAGAGCAGAAAGTAGGCTGGCTTCAAGGTTAATTAATTGGACTTCTTAGGGAATGAGGCTCAGTGGTGGGCGGGAATGGCCCCCTGACCTCACATAGCAGAGTTCCCCAGCCAACCAAGGACACGTCACTCCCTTCCCACCAAGTTTGAGGAAAGGTTGAATAAACAGAAGACCCAGCATAGACCCTGCCCTTGTTTAGCCCCCACTCCCACTCCAGGAGCCAGGGCCCTGATGTCCTGCCCTCCCTCCAAGGGGGACCCCAGCCCCCACCGTCTTTTCACCCTCAAGATCTGTAGGTGCCAGAGCCAAGGGGGTGGGACTGAGGGGTTGATCTGGGAGGACTCTTTGAAGGAAAGAACATCTTTGCCACCCTCAGCAGCCCCCAGTGCCCCCAAGGATCCTGTTCACTGGACTCTGGACACCCAAAGGGTAACTTTCACTTCTGTACTGTAATGCAGGTGGAAGGGGGCAAGTGTGACCCAAAGGAGGGAACTTTGAGCTTTATAAGGCACCTGATAGAGTACAGCCTTCCCGGCATTCCACAGAGAGTTCCAGCGCACCCTGAATCTGGGGGCTGCAGACGGGGACTTCAGGGCTCTCCTCTGGCCCCAGAAAGGCCAGGGTGAACTGGGTATGTGGAAGAGAGTTTGGTTGTGCCAGGAGCTGGGAGACCTTGTGTCCAACCCCTAGAAGGCCCAGGGCAAACCTCAGTTTCCCTGTGTGATGATGAGGACGGCCTGAGGCAGAGAAAGGGACCATGGAAAGCGGATACATCTGCTCTCACTCTGGCTCAAACAACGCCTCCTCTCTGCCCGGCCAGCAGTGTCACCACTCCTGGCACCCAATCACCGGTGGCCCCAGGTCTCTGAGCTTCAAGGCCAAAGCCTTCCCTGGGTCAGAAGCCACTTCACGGCAGGGAGCTCTCAGGGCCAGAGTGAACTGCTACCCTCCCTGGGCACCCAGACCCCACACACAGACTAAGGACTCTGTGTGCGCGCCACCGCCCACCTCCACAACCCCATACCGACTCCAGGGCCAGGGCAGAAGGGGAGAAGCCCAAAGTGGAAGGCCATCCCTGTACACTGTCCATCTGTCCACCTGCCTAAAAGGACCCAGTCTTACCTGAGGCTCCCAGATCCCCGCAGCCTCTAGTCCTGGCTGCCGAGGCCACCACTGCCACACAAGCACCACCAGAAGTAGGCCTGTGCCCTCACCTGGGCCAGTCCCCAGCAGATCTGCAAGAGCAAGAGAAAACAGCTGAGCCGGTAGGCACCACCAAACAGGCTTTCCCCATCTGTCAGCCCCAGCATGGCCGACACAGGCCTGGGTCAGCCTCGTCTGGTTCTGAGACCTTGGCCTCTTTGGACCTGGCTGTCTCTTCTGTGAAGTGGGGTATTGGGGTCATCTTTTCCAGGGCACCGGCTATGTGTCTACTCCATGCTAGGGGTTGGAAGACTATGTCTTAGCCCTTGGAGCATTTCCGGGTTACAGACACAGCAAAAAAGCTGTCCCCAGTCCTCTCATCTTCAAGAGCCTGCCCTGTGGGCTTGGAGGCCTACGGTTCAATCAGGGACCACTGCTTTATGGCCTGGGGCAATTCCTCTGAGCCTCAGTTTGTCTCATCTCTGAAGTGGGGCAATGTCTCAAGTGGTTGTGAGGTTCCAGTGATGTGGTGTGCCAGCTGCTGTACTGAACTCACTGGAGTGCCAAACGAATAATGACACTTCTTCATTCTTTGTTTTGTACCTTCTAGTTCAGGTGATTCTCTCATTACTGTTGTGCCCATTATACAGCTTTAAAAACAGAGGCCCAGGGAGATCCTAGAAGGAAGTAACAGCAAAGGCAGCAGGATACCCCAGGTCTCCTGGCTGAAAGGTCTAAGCACTTTCTCTGCAGGCCAGTCCAGGTCTCCACAGAAGATTCTCTTTCCCAGATGTGAGCCCCTCCTCCCACTGAAGACCCCCATCACCACTCCCTTGGGACCGAGGCACCCTCGAGTTTTATCTTTTTGTCTGCACTTCAAGTTATTTCTAATTTTAAACTCCAATTAGCTGTGCCAGCTAAACGGTGTCAGTACCCTGCGGTCACAACTCCAAATCACCTCCACCAGCACCATTTCTGCTGCTGAGACTGGTGGAGGGTATCATGTGGGCTGGCCTCAACAGGGCTGGATGCAGGTAGGGTCTCTTCCCTCCAAGCGGATGGGAGGGGGCAAGAGCTACATCACAGGCAGGAAGTTGGGTTGGGGCTATCTGGGCTTTTAGCAGCTCCAGCTCCCAGGAGAATGGGGACCATACAGTTCGGAGGGGCTTCCCTGGCGGCTCAGTTTTAAAGAATCGACCCGCTAATGCAGGAGACACAGGTTCAATCCCTGGGTGGGGGGAGATTCCCCTGGAGAAGGAAATGGCAACCCACTCCATTTTTCTTGCTTGGGAAATCCCATGGACAGAGGAGACTGGAGGGCTACAGTCTATGGGGTCGCAAGAGTCGGACATGACTTAGTGACTAAACAACAACAATGATGATGATGACAACATTTGAGGGCAGGTAAGTGTTCACCAAACAAGACTTAGCATCTGCTGAGCTTTCACTATGGACCAAGGCTGGAGGACCTCTGGTCCTCACAACTTTGTCCACTCTGCAGATAAATAAGGAAACCGCCTTAGAGAGGCCTAGTTCCCAGCTCTTGTTCTTAAAAGGCACAGTGAGTATTTAAGCTTAAATCTTTCTTGGGTCAAGCCCAAGGTCTTGCTCACAACACTGTGACTTAGGGTGTCTGTGAACTTGAGAGAGTGGAGGAAGGTGAGAGATGGAGGGTTTTCCCCATCTTCCCAGGAGCCAGCGCTGGGCTTGAGTGTGTCACATGCACATCCACAACCTCATGACCTCCCACATGTACATACACACGTGCGCGCGCACACACAAGAGCTCTTACCTTCCCTCTCAGCACTGCCACCCCAGGGCATAGGCAACATACACCTTGTTGCACCTCCTTCTGCTACTGACACCCACGCCCAAGCACTCTCGGTTCCCCACAATCACAGTGACTCCCCAAGCACACATCCGCACAATTTCATATAGTCACAGTGTGAGTCTCCCACCAGCCATTCGCTTAGCCTCGCCCCCAGCCAAACTCCTGTCACACGCGAGATCCCTCATACCACCCTACAGCCAAATACAACTGTCCAAACACCTCCACATCTCTCTCTCTCTCACGCACACACACACACACACACAAGTACAACTGCCCTCTATTGGCTTGTCCACCACACCCCAGCTCAGTCCACAGCAGGAACGAGGAAACCCAAGGGACCAGTCACCTCCCTCAGTGACCAGGTCAGCCTGGTCACAGCAGCTCAGTGCAGAGAACATGTAAGTGCGTGCGCGTGCACACACACACACACACGAGCCTGGGGGGCTGACACCAACACTGATGGCTGTATGTGGGTCACTATGACATACCCAGTGTGCAACACAGGACCCTCCAGGCACATGGGCACACATCCCAACACATAGAGGGGAGTCTGGTGACAAAAAACAGTCCATACATAGCTGCAAAGAGCACAAAGAGCTTCAGGACACCCAAACAAACATACACACATACACACAGGCAAGTCACACATGTTTAAAAGGACACACAGGGGCAAGTCCCAGACCTGGGGGCAAACAATACACAAGGAGACACAGATATACAACATACCTACGTGATAGGTACAGGCAACTGAGCACAAGAAGACAAGGTCCAGGCGCATAGTGTAGGGGCCAGAAGAGAAAGGAATGTCACTACTCCAAATCTACTCACTCCAAATCCTTCTCACCGGGTTCAAGTGGGGGGCTCAGTGGGCTCTCCCCTCCCTGACAAGGACAAACAGAGGAGTTGGGGAAGTGGGGCAATTCTATCGCCTGACCTCTCTTCTCCTCCACCCCTTCCCCTCTCCTGGCTGGGCCCCTACAGGGGAAGCATCTGGATTGGGAAGGGACCACCAGAGGAGGGGGAGCAGGGAATGGCATGGGGGGGATGGTGGAGACTGGAGCCACGCCCAGCCCGGAGACAGATGGGGAGAAAGACACAGAGACTGAAAGAAGAGAGCAAGCGAAGAGGAGGCGCCGCGGCGGCTGGGCCGGGCAGGGTCCCAGGGGCGGGAGGCGAGGCCCAGTGGATAGCCTGGTTTCAGCCCCGTGGTAAAAAAAAGAGAGGCGGCGGACAGGCAGGGGCGGCGAGCGTGGGCCAGGGGCGCAGCTCCCACAGGACAGGATCTAGAGGGTGGCCAGAGGCAGGGTCGGATGGGGTGATGGGGAGCCAGGAGGGCAAAGGGCAGACAGATGGGGACCAGGGAGAGGCGGGCGGGGAACACTGAAGGAGTGGGGACGGATGGACGGACAGAGAGCTCGAGAAATTTGGAACAGATGAGAGGACCCTCAGAGGCGTTGGAGACACGAGTAGAGAGGGGCCGAGAGCAGACGGATGAGAGCCCCTCGGCCTCCACCGCTGGACAAAGGGCCAGACTGACCGACAGGGTTACGGAGGCACCGGCGGGTCTCGGAGCTCGGCGGGACTTTCGCCGGCCGCAGCTCAGTTTCTTAGTTTCGGAAACGGGAACCGGAGCGGGGAGGGGAAGGGAGGAGCGGCGCGCCCTCGGGGCAGCCTGATCCTACGGCCCGATCTTACGGCCCGGCACGCACTCACCTCCGGGCGCAGGGCCAGGCGCCAGGGGTCGCGGTGGCTGGGGTCCGGCTCGCGGCGCGGCTCCCGGGAGCGCTCGCGGAGAAGGGGTCGGTGCGCGCCAGACCCGGACGGGCCCGGCGGCCGGTGAGTTACCACCCGGGCCTCGGCGCGGCGGGCGAACGCCGGGGGTCGCTCAAGAGATTCCAGGTCCGCCGCCTCCCGCTCCCGCGCAGCGGCACACGGAAGTGCAAGGGGGCGGGGCGGCGCGACCTCACCCAGGTGCCGGCCCCAGTCTCGGCCCGCCCCCGCCCTGGGCCCGCCCCTCCGAGGCCCCGCCTCCACCGGCCACCCCCGGGGGTCCAGCAGCTAGGCTTCCCCAGGCCCGCCCCTCAGTGTCTGGGCCTCTCCGCCGGCCCGAGCACCCCTCGCCCCACTTAGGGCACGAACGGGCCCTCAGAAGGGGCCTCATTTTACTGAGGGCGCGGAGGCCCCGGGGGCCCTTTCCCCACCCTACGCCCCGCACACGGAGCCCGGGAGGCGACGGCGGGGGTTCCCCAGTTCCCAGCGCTGGCGCCCGGGACTCCCTGCCCGCCAGCTGGCCCTCCTCGCCGGGCCTTCGCTCTTTCTCTTCCTGTTGGCTGGAGTGCGGACGCAGCCGGGCTCGGTGCCCGCCGCCAGGCCGGCTAGTCCCGGCTCTGTGCCCGGAGACGAATGGGAAGACTCCAGGGCGGGAGGCTCTAGTCGGTCCACGGGTGCTGGTCAAGCGATTCTAAGAGCGACTCCTACCCTGATCCATGAATATTCCTCCCCCCTGCCCCTGCTTTTCAGAGTTCCCCATCGCCTCTGGGAGGCTCCTGAGCTTCCTTTCTAGACTTAGAACTTGATTATCTGGCATAACTCATTCATTCATTCACTGAGTACCCTCTGGGCTTCAAGTCTGGAGAGAGAGAAAGGCCCAGGGAATCCATTCCTTTGCCCCAAGTATCAGAAAACCATTCCATAACGATTCCATACTCCAAAGAAATGTCAGTTTCCAGAGGAAAAGAAGAGGGTTCCAGTTCCAGACCTATCCTCCTGGGGGACCACCTAGAGGTCATGCGGACAGTCTGGACAGCTCTTTCCAGCTGAGGCATAAGGGATGAAAATGGGAGACAATCCCCGAGGAGGCCTGAGCTGATCAAGGGGCCCATGGCCAAAACAGGCCATGGCCAGGACATTAGTCTTCTCAAGGAGCGAGTGCTGGCAGCTATTAGAATGGAATGGGCTTGTGGAGGAAATGGATGGGATATAGTGGCTGAGGAGAAGAGAAGGGCTGGATAGGGCCAGAAGAGCTGCCATGTTGCTCAGGTGGGAGGACCCTAGGTTGGGGAAGATGGGTGAGAAGAAGGGTCCAGACCTTCTGGGTTACAGGGCTGTGGGGATGGCAGGGGAGGGGTTGTCTAATGACACCTCCAGGGATGCAGAGCCCTGGCCAAGATGGGAATCTGAAACTGTGTGTGTGTGTGTGCGTGTGCGTGTGTGTGTGTGTGTGTGTGTGGCAGGGGTGTGTCTGAGCTGGAAAGAAGAATACTATTGATACAATGATTTTTCCCACACATAGTGGGATGGGGATGCGTGCTACCCTACATTCCATAAAGAAGACCTAGTTTGAAAACTGCTTAATGTCTAAGTTCCCAACTCTGATGCCTGTCCCTTACCCCACTGGGGTTGGCTCTGTCCACCAAGATGGACCCTTCAGGTCACACTGGACCATCATTTAGGAAAGAAATCTTATGCCTTACTGCCTACAACCAATTTTTTGTACACACTGTTCCCTGGGCCTAAATGTCATTTCCCACCCACTCCCAAATCTCTACCTGTCTTGGTTGTGTCCATTCAAATGCTACTCCTCCCTGATGTCCAGCTGTGAATCCATGGGACTTCCTTGAGCTAAAGGACTCTATTCATTAGTGTGTTCTGTGTCCTAGTCCCCACCCCCACCCCATGGCTTAGTTGGGCTTGAGCTGAAGAAAGCGTGAGCAAGATGAGTTTCAGGTGACTTTTGCTCACCTGGAATCAAGTTTCCTCTCTGGCTCCTCCCTCCAGGTCCACAGTGGCCAGCTGAGCCTCTCCCTCTTTGTCAACAATAGGCCCGGCTGGTGCCAGGGACCACTGGAAGGAGGGCAATGAGGGCCACCACTTGGAGATTACTAGGTCCAGCCACCAGACCTTTGCTCCCACACCCTGAGGTTCACCTTGGAAAATGGAAAAGAAGAATAATGGCCATCATTGACAGAGCTGCCCCAGTGACAGGTCCTGTGCTGGGTACTGGATCTGGGCAACCTGATCAGACCTTAAGACCCTTCACAGTGAAGGCCACTATTAGTGCCACTTTTGGTGATGAGTAAACTGAGTCTCAAATCCACTTGCCCAAGAAGACACAGCTAGTAAATGGCAGAAGTGAGATTCAAACCGAGGTCTGCCAGGCTCCAAAGTCCATGTTTTACATCAGGGGTTCTCAGTCTCAGTGATGCTAACCTTTGGGTCAGATCATTCTTTGCTGTGGGGGCTGTTCTCTGCACTGGAGGATGTTTAGCAGCATCCCTGGCCTCTACCCACTAAAAATGTCTCCAAAAAAGGGAACCCTCCTACACTGTTGGTGGAAATGTAAATTGGTGCAGCCACTATGGAAAACAATATGGAGGTTCCTCAAAAAAAAAAAAAAAAAAAAAGCTAAACTAAAAATGAAATAAAGTTGCTATATGACCAAGCAATCCCACTCCTGGGCATATACCCAGATAAAACTATAATGTGAAAAGACACACGCATCCCTATGTTCAGAGCAGTACTATTCAAAATAGCCAAGACATGGAAACAACCTGTCAGTCAACAGATGAAGGGACAAAGAAGATGTGGTACTTATGGAATATCATTGCTGCTTAGTTGCTAAGTCATGTCCAACTCTTTTGCGACCCCAAGGACTGTAGCCAGCCCAGCTCTTCTGTCCATGGGATTTCCCAGGCAAGAATACTGGAGTGGGTTACCATTTCCTTCTCCAGGGAAACTTCCCGACCCAGGGATCGAACCCACGTGTCTTGCACTGGCAGGCAGGTTCTTTATCACTGAGCCACCAGGGAAACCCACATATGGAGTACTACTCAGCCATAAAAAAAAATGAAATAATACCACAGCAGCAACATGGAGATGGACCTAGAGATTATCACACTAAGTGAAGTGAGTCAGAAAGAGAAAAATAAATACCATATGATACCATTTACACAAGGAAATCTAAAATATGGCAAAAATGAACCTATCTACAAAAGAGAAACAGATTCACAGACATAGAGAACAGATTTGTGGTTGCTGAGGGGGAAGGGAGATGAGGGAAGGATGGATTGGGAGTTTGGGATTAGCAGGTGCAAAGTATTATATACAGGATGGATAAACAACAAGGTATATAGCACAGGGAACTATATTCAATGTCCTGTGATAAACCATGATGGAAAAGAATATGAAAAAGAATATACATACATACATGTGTATATATATATATTATATATATATAAACTGAGTCACTTCGCTGCACAGCAGAAATTAACACAACATTGTAAATCAACTATCCTTCAATAAAATAACATAAAAAAAAATGTCTCCAGATACAGTCAAATGACCCCTAGGGGGCAAAACCACCCTTTGTTGAGAACCACTACTTTATAGCAGGGTTAGCATTATAGGAACAAGGATTTATAAAGTAGACATCAGGAAGCACTTTCCTTGCCCTCAGGATTATGCAGACTCAGGAACTCAGGGGCTGCAAGCATACACTGGCCTCAGCCAACCTTTCTCCCCTGGAGATGCCAAGGGAAGGCAAGATGTCCTCAGAGAAGGTGGAGGGGCTAAGGCTGTGCAGGTCACACTGTGGTCAAAGCAGAGACGGGATGCAGGTGGGCTCCCATCTAGAGACAGGCGCTGGGATCTAGGACACAGGGAATCCAGGCCAAGCTGGGCTGGAGTGGCTCTGCATGTTGGAGTTGCCCTCTGGTGCCACACTGGATGTGCAAGGGCACGGTCCAGATGATCTTGCTTTTATGCCCCCACAACTGAATGGTACTGACCTTAGTAGGACCTGCTGAGGCTTGGGAGCAAGCCTGGGCTGTGTCACATGCTAACTGTATGACTCTGAGCAGGTGACCACACCTCTCTGATCCTAAGTTCTCACCTGTGAAATGGGCTGATGACAAACCACTACTTTGGAGGCTAAGTGTTGTGTGAGATGATGTGCGTGGAGCCTCAGCCAGGGTGGACACCTGGTGAGGCTCAGCTCACCTTGGCCATGGCACAGGTAAGGTCAATTTGCCAAGTCACAGGCTGTCAGCCTTGGAAGAGTCCTCGATAGCCTGTCATGACATGGGGCATAAATCCCTAAGCTTGGCTGGGTCCACAGCAGCCACCCAGAAGTGGTACTTTCCCTTCTTCCCTCTCCAGGTTTGCAGCCAAGGAAACGGGCCCATCAGAGGCAGCACTGAGCAGCCAGCCACCAGACTCCCACCCCCAGCATCCACTCTGTCCCCATGAAGGCTCCCGGAGGGTCAGACCAGAGGAGGGGCAGCCTGACCCCTGCAACCACTACGCCACAGAGGCCACGAACCCTGGAGGCCCGCAGACCCCTCCACAGGAAGTCCAGGACTCAACCAAGCAACGTGGAAAGGACCTGGACATCCCTCAATCTCTGGGGGCGGACTGTCCACCTGAGCCGGCAGGAAGGGGTCCCTCACTTGAGCCCTGCCAAGAGTTGGTCCTTGATTTAGCCTGTTACTGCTTCTCTATCACCATCCCTCTCCCTGAGGCTTTGGCTGCCAGCACCACCCCCATCACACCCAGAGCACTAGGCTGGCCAAGGGAGAGTGGGGCTCATGTTTCAGGGTTAAAAAGGCCAGGCTAGCAGAGATGGTGCTCCTCCGCAACTCCTAGGGATGGCAGAACCTGGATGGATCCTGCTGGGTCTAGCGCAAGCGAGAAGGGCACTTGGAACATAGTCCAACATGTAGCAGTGCCTCAGGTCACTGAAATGATCGTGGGCCTGGATTTCTGCCTCAGACACTGGGTAGTAAGGGCAGAGGCTTTGAGGGTAGTACCAAACGGCAGGAAGTGCCAGATTAGGGGCCTGGAGAGGCCAAGTTTACACCCTATGTCTTAACTGTGCCTCAGCTTTCTCAACTGTGGAATGGGCACGATAACAGTAATACTGGCCTGGTAGGTGGCTGAGAAGATGGACAAGATCAAGCTTGTGGGGTACTTTGGGAGCAGAGCTCAATCCATACTGGTGTTAACTGGGAAAGAGTTAGTGAGGCCAGCTAATGGTTCACAGCTCCTGTCCTCAATACATCTGTGTTTGGGTGGAACTTCAGAAATACTTGGAGTAGACAAGGGGAAGGTGCTTTCTGGGAGTTCAGGGCACAGAGCTTTCCTAGGGTTCTTACAGGGTAAGGAGCCCCTGGACTACCCCGGTCCTGCTCTGACCACCGCACAACCCCTGCTCTTCCGGGTCTGCTCTTCCGCCTCCTCTACCCCTCTGCCCACCAAAGGGGCATGGGTGGGTGGTGTTGTCAGGGGCAGTCACAAAGTAATAGATATTCCCTGGCAAGGAGACCCAGAGGAACTCCCAGTTTCCAGCACCACCCCTACCTCTCACCCGCACACAGCAGTACCCCCGGCTGCTAAGATCTGCCAGGTCTCACGGTAGGCTCTGACACTTGAGGAGTCGGGGGTGGTAGGGGGCTCCGTCACCCACAGGGCGTGAAGGGCCGCGGGCTCCATCAGCTCCCTGGCTTGCTCACCTGCCTCAGTCTCCCTCCGCAGCGGGCAGCTCACCAAGCCCGGTTTGGCGGTTGGGAAACAGGGACCGCGGGTAGGAGCGGCCCTAAGCTGACAAGGTGCAGAGCGACCACCAGGCACACCCCGACCCCACCCCAACAGTTTCGCCCGCAGCAGCGGCCGCGGTGCACACGCCCCCGCAGATGTGTCTACCGCGCACCGGGCCCCGCCCCGCCGGGCCCCCAGGAGGCCTTTCTCAGCCGCGGGCAGAGGTGTCCGCCCCGTCACATGACTCAGGCCCGGCTATAAGAGACCCGGCTCTATTCCCGGATCGGGCCGGCGCCTGGAGGCTGGAGTGGCGCCGCCTTCTGGGCCGCGGCGGCGCCCTCTCGCCCTTAGCTGCTGGCGCGGTCCCGGAGTCAGAGGCTCGGGCACGCCCATTTCATGGATGGCGTAACCGAGAGCCTGGGCGAGAGTGTTGTCCAAGGCACCTGAACCAGCGCCCTGGCTGGGAGGACAGAGGGCTGGATGGGGGATGCCAAACAGGGACGGAGAGTCACAGAAACCTAGAAGAGAAATGAATGACACACATTGGCTGTTCTGATGAAAAATAGAGCACGTCAAGGAAAACAAAGACAAGTTTACAGAGATAAGTAGAAATCTGTCGTTATTGCACTGATAATTTCATCTCCTCAGACAGACCTACAGTCCACACTGTCATTGCATCTTAAAAATTGTCTTACTGGAAAGCACAATCAGGGCAGGCTTCCTGGAGAAGGTGGCTGTGTGGTGGTGGCAGAGCAGTCTGGGGCTCAAGACCCCTTGTTCATTTTACCTTGGTACCAGGATGAGGGATCCCAGGCTCCTGACCAAGCTTCACCCAGGGATTGCCAACAACGCTTGGCAAGGCTGTAAGCAGGGGCAATGAGCAGTGCCTGGAGAGAAGTGGTTAGGCCAGTTGGACCAGCAGAGCCTGAGCAAGGTGCCTGCACAGCCAGCACCTTCCATTCTGACTCCTCCAGGAATCTGAGAGGCACTGAGGCGCCAGGACAGCCCTGCCAACTCACTGCCCCGACCCCCCCCCCCCTCCTCCTCAAGGCCACTGCTCAGGTTGTGCTTTGCTCTTAAAATGCCATTCCATTAAGCTCTTAACCATCTAACAAGACCCCATGCAAAAGGTCCTCCTCTAGATTCCTGTCTCTAACTGAGGAGGGCCTCTGCTTCCTATGAGCTCTGCCCTCACCTCCATCCCACTACTGGCACGGTCCAGGGTCTTTCCTGGGGCACTGACCACATGTACAGAGGCTCCACAGTAGGAAGAACTCACATGCTGCTTCCACACTAACTGGCTGTATGACCTTGAGCAAGTGTCAGCCATCTCTGAGCCTCAGTTTCCTCATTTGTAAAATCCGGAGCCCATGAGGCTGCTCTGAGGATGGATTGAAATGTTGGTTGCAGAGGGTCTAGACCTGTGCCCAGCACTGGACCCAGACAGCTGAGCTGTTCACGTCTGTCTCCCTAGGCTCTGAGCTCCCTAGGCACACATATGCATCCTTGTCAATGTCCAGCAGCCTGCAGTGGAAAGAGACAGGTTGGCAAGGAGGAGCTTCCCCAGGGAGCTAAGTCTCACCTTTAGGCTACTTGCCCACCCTACCACTTTCACATGCCTTGGCCTTGCCTCTGCCTGTAGCCTTCTGTAGGCACAGGCTGAGGCCATCTTGGCCACAGTGGCTAGGCAGGTGGCCAGGCTATTAGGCAGGCCTTGGACAGCAGGATGGTGAGCCATTGGGGCTAGAAACACAGCCGGTTCCCAGGCCAGCCCCTCAGGGTCTGTGGGCACCAGGCGGTCATCCCGTGGCAATAGAAGGAGGAGTTCCAAAAGAAGGCTGAAATTTCCGGATGGGGGTGACATTTGGGTCAAAGGCTGGGATATATAATTTAAACCCTCAGGTTCAGACCATGTGGGACCCTTTACACCCTCACTCTAGACAGGAAGACGGGGACATGAAGACTCAGGCTAGCTGTATGCAGGTGCACCAAGTTGCCCCAGGTGGGCACTGGAACGGGGGCCTCGGATCACAGGGAGATCTGAGGACCCTGCTTGGGAGCCTTGCAAAGAAGATGAACTAGACTTTCAACTTCAGGAGGAAGATCTGGTGGCTTCAGACGCAGGGGCGTCTGGTAGTTAAACCTGGGCCACAGGTTTCTGGGTTCCCCTCCGAGCTCAGCCTTCTCTGCTTGTGTTACAGCTGGGCAGGTGGCTCAGCGTCTCTGAAACATGATGAGGATGTTAAGAGCTCCAGCTCTCAGTGGCCGTGAGGGTTAACTGACCCAGTGAGGGTAAGGAGGAGGCCACAGGCTTCCCTGTCCCATCTCTCCCCACTCCTCAGGTCCACAGGAGGACCTGCTGGGAGTGTGGACAGGTTCCCACAGTCCTACCGTTCTGTCCTGATACTTTCCTCTCTTTATCCCTTGGCCAGGAGCCTCACTCAGGCACCATGGCGAGTCCCCTGATTGCTGTCTAATTGCCTCCACCTAGATAGACTAACCCACTCCAGTACTCTTGCCTGGAAAATCCCATGGATGGAGGAGCCTGGTAGGCCGCAGTCCATGGGGTCGCTAAGAGTCGGACACGACTGAGTGACTTCACTTTCACTTTTCACTTTCATGCATTGGAGGAGGAAATGGCAACCCACTCCAGTGTTCTTGCCTGGAGAATCCCAGGGACGGGGGAGCCTGGTGGGCTGCCGTCTCTGGGGTCGCACAGAGTCGGACATGACTGAAGCGACTTAGCAGCAGCAGCAGCAGATAGACTAAGCATTCTGAGCCCATCCCACAGATGAGAAAACTGAGGCTCTGGGGCATCCCTGGCCAAGGCCACACAAGGCCAGGGTTGTTGGAAGAGACGGAGGCAGCAGTCCAAGGCCTTGCCTGTCCATATGTCCTATGAAAAGATTCCTGCCCCTTCCCTAGACAAAGGCTGGATGCTGTGGTGGGAGACAGCTCTGCTGCCCTCCAGTTGGTTCTGAGAGGGGCAGATTCAGGACAGTTTCTCACGAAACTGGAACAAGGGCAGCTGTTTTGTCTGGCCTGGCTGAGCCCAGATGGCAACCGGGACTTTGGCCAGTATTCCCACCAGAGGAAGGGATGGAGTTCAGCATGATTTGGGGGGCTGGGCACCTGTTTTTCTCTGCCTGGCCCAGATGCCAGATGTGAGAGGCCACATTCTTGGGTGACTGCCCTTCAGGGTTCCCTCTTCCCTTCCATGTGCCTGTGGGGTTCCAGTCCATGGTGCAGCCCAGGCCCCTGAGCCTGAGCCTCCTGAAAAGGGCCTATCCTTATAGATGGTTTTAGAAGGCAGTGGCTGAGCTCAGGAGGCCTAAGTCTGAGACCAGGAGTCTCCTGGCCACTGGGGGCTGGTTTCTTGCAGTGTGACCTTGGGCAAGTCATCTCCCCTCTCTGGTTTCATCTTCCTTATCTCTCATTGGGGTTGTTAATACCCCTCAGAGGCTCAGGGAATGTAGACAGAGGAGGTCTAGCACAGGGCTTAGGTCAGAGTGAGCTCCCAATAGATTACTACTATTTTTGTTATATGATTTAATATTAACAGGATGTGTTTAGGGATGGGAGGGGAAGCTTACACGGCCTGAAGTCCTCTGCATAAAACCTAAGGCTCTGGGACTTCCCTGGTGGTCCAGTGGCTAAGAGTCTGCACTTCCAATGCAGGGGGCCCAGGTTCAATCCCTGGTCAGGGAACTAGATCCCATATGCCACAACTAAAAGTTCCCACATGCCACAACTAAGACCCAGTGCAGCCAAATAAATAAATTAAAATGAAAGTGTTAGTTGCTGAATCATGTCCAACTCTCTGTGACCCCATGGACTGTAGCCTGCCAGGCTTCTCTGTCCACAGAATTCTCCAGGCAAGTATGCTGGAGTGGGTTGCCGTTTCCTACTCCAGGGGATCTTCCCAACCCAGGGATCAAGCCTGAGTCTCCCACACTGTGGGCAGATTCTTTACCATCTTAAACAAGTAAATATATATATAATATATATGTAAAACCTAAGGCTCTTAGAAGCTTAATACAACCATCTCATCTAACTCCCCTTTAACTTCCCATCGTATAGATGGGAGACTAAGGTCCCAAGAGGCCAAGTAACTTGCCTAGGTAACCAGCACAGACTCCAACAGAGCCCAGCATAGAACCTAATTCATTCATTCCCTCCAGCAATCGTTTAGCAAGCACCTACTGTGTGGATGTGAGAGTTGGACTATGAAGAAGGCTGAGCGCTGAAGAATTGATGCTTTTGAACTGTGGTGTTGGAGAAAACTCTTGAGAGTCCCTTGGACTGCAAGGAGATCCAACCAGTCCATTCTGAAGGAGATCAGCCCTGGGATTTCTTTGGAAGGAATGATGTTAAAGCTGAAACTCCAGTACTTTGGCCACCTCATGCGAAGAGTTGACTCATTGGAAAAGACTCTGATGCTGGGAGGGATTGGGGGCAGGAGGAGAAGGGATGACAGAGGATGAAATGGCTGGATGGCATCACTGACTCGATGGACGTGAGTCTGAGTGAACTCCGGGAGTTGGTGATGGATAGGGAGGCCTGGCGTGCTGCGATTCATGGGGTCGCAAAGAGTCAGACACGACTGAGCAACTGATCTGATCTGATCTGTGTGCCTGAGCCTGTACTAGAGCTGAGGAAGTGAGGATGGCTCCACCGGAGAGTGCCCCTGGTGTGGGCCAGAAAGGACAAGGAGGAATTCCTTCTCAGACAGTGGTGAGGAAGCAGAAGAGGCACTCACAGCTGGAGCAAAGACCAATCCTAGGAGCATCGAGGTGAGCCTGGAAGGCTGGAGCATGGGGTGCACAGGGGACCCTAGGGGTCAGTGGGGGATTCACATTCTCAGGGGTCTTGGATGCCATGCAAGGGCTGGACCTGCATTTGGGCCCTGTGCTGAAGATAATGGGAAATGAAGATTTGGGAAAGGCACTTTCCGGACAGAAACTGGAGGTAAGAAGATTGGGAAGACAGGCATTCTAGGTAGAGAAAAGGGCAGGGATCTGGAGGCAGGCCTGGCTCCAGTAAGCACCTTTAAATGAGTGAGTAAGTGCAGCACGGCCTTTATCACTCATGCTGCCCTGTGGGTCCAAAACAGTGAGGATCAGAGTACCTGATCACGTCAGCCACGTCCTGCTGATGGCACCTGTAGGGCAGGGGTGGAGACACAGAGCTGATACAGAGCCCTCTACCCACCCCATATGCCCCTCCCCCACTGCTGCAGGCTGATGACAGCCTACTCCCTGAGCACAAGGTTTGCCCACATGAAAGGGCACACAGGTGTGGGTCCAGGGAGACTTCTCTGATCTTTGCCCTTCTGACCTTTGCTGTGTGAGCTTGGAGGTACAGCCCTGAGCGATGAATTTCTGGGACTCTGAGCAACAGACTCAGGGGTGAGAGTGTGGGTGTGTGTATGGGGTTCCTGCACCACCTCAAACACCCTTCCTGTCTTTCACTATTTGTTTTGGAACCTTTGCCTATGGGTCTCTGGGATCCCTGGTGTCATGGTTCTGGCATGTGACCTTCTTGGTGCCTGTAGGGTTGGGCTTGTATGTCTTTGTTCTTTCCCTAGCTGTAGGGCCACATTCCCTTGAGCCCATGTCCTCTCCTCCTGACCCCTCCTCATGCCTCCACACACATGACTGCCACCCCATGAGGGTCAGGCACACTGTAGGTGCTTAGTGAAGGCTGGCTTTCCCGGGGTGGCACCCCAAGCCCAAGCAGTACTCAGCAGCGTCTGTTCACCGCATCTGTTGGCTTCCTTTGGGTCTCCACAGGGCAATGGGGCCGGGGCGGGAGCCCCTTCCCCAAGGAAATCAGGGTGGCTGGGGTTGGCCTGAGCCTCTGGGGCTCCCTGTCCTGTACCCCAGCCTTGGAAGCCCCTCTGTGGATCCAGGGACACCCCAGCCCTGTCCTGGGGAGAAAGATACACTAGGTGGGGATGTGCCCAGAAGAATCAGGAGTAGCAACACATGATGCAGCAGCTCAGGGTAGACCCACCTCTGCTGATGCCCGAGAGTACCCGTAGCATTCAGATGCAGAATCCTCTCTGCAACCCCAAGGCTGACTCCTGGAATCTCTACCTCTTGCTGCTGTAAGATGAGGAAGTTTGGGGTGGGAAGTCACCATTACTTCCTCCCTCATCACCCTGCAATTGCTGACATGGTTGATTAGACAAGGAGGTGTGAGAGGCCTGGAGCGTGGGAGAGCCAGAGGGTGCAAGTGCACACGGCGGTGAGTGGAAGGTCAGGCTCCAGCCAAGCAAGGGTGCGCGACCTCCAGAGACGGCTCAGGCTCAGGCTCCAGATTTGCCCTTGAGGCACCATCATTCCCAGCCACTGCTGCAACGGCCAGCAACTGTCCTCGTAAAACCAAGGCCTGGGTGTCTGAAGGGAGGAGGGAAAGGGGATAGTGACTAGGAGGACAAGGATGGAGAATGTACTTTGGGTCCTTAGCATCCTTCACATTCTGGCTTAACACTGTGTCCAGGAGGCCCTGGAGAGCTCCCCATCAATTCTCCTGGCTCCCCAGAGTAGTCTTTGCCTCCGGGGCTGGGCAGAGGTGGATCTCTAGAGACTGTGGGGATTCTGAACTCTTGGAGCCTGCACTCAGAGGTCAGCCTCCTTGGAAGGGTCTCCTCCCCAAAGAACTCAATCTTCATCTGTGTCTAATAGTGGCCAGCAGGTGTGGGGCTGCCCAAGGTCACTGAATGGGCAGCAACATAAAACTTGACAATGGTTTCCCCCGCCCAGTGCCACAGACCTCTGCTGGAAGGTAATTATAGATGGGATTATAGCCTGGGATGGCTAACTCTTTCCACAGCCCAGAGCTCAGCGGACCCAGAGGCCTCGGGGCTGCACAGAACCTCTGCCTGGCCCATCAGACTCTGCCCCAGGCCTTCAGGTTCAGGGCATCCCAAGTCCCCAGCCCTCCACCAGCCTTGATGCCTACCAATCTTAGAAGAGGTCCCCCAGGAGTCCAGGTGGAATCAGGACTCTGCAGAGGATGTGGTAAACATCAACTTGGTCTCCGATTAGAATCATAACAGGAACAATAATTCCAACCCTCACATATCAAGTATTCACTACCTACCAGGCCCTGAACTAACCCTTGATATTTATTAACTCACAGTCTTTCCACAAAGCCTTTACAATGTGGGGACCATCGTTAGCCCCGTTTTACAGGAGAGGAAACTGAGGCCCACAGAGGCAAAATGACATGCCGATTCTCACACAGCTAGGATGTGGCCAGACTGAGCCTCACATCCCAGACTATTCTGAATTCCAGGCCAGAGCTCATAGGCACTAGGCCAGGGTACCCCTAAAGTCACAGGAGCAGTTGGGGCCAGGGGAGCAGTTGGTAACTGGTCTGGGTGAAGTCAGATGAGTAATGGGTGTGGAGGTGTTGGCTGCTAACAGGGCGAGGACACAACACCCCTTCTGGAGGCTTGTTCCCCAGCAGTGAAGGCTTATGCAGACCTTCCTGTGTGGCCTCACAGGGTGGATGTCCAAGGGGAAATGAGAAGCTGAGGGAACCAGGGTAGGCACACACAGGCTGCCCCACCATCGGCTCTCTGGAGCTTGTCCCTTCCCCAGAAACCTGCCCAGGTTCTCCCATCCCAAAGGGAGCATCCTGCCTGGCCCCACCTGCTCTGGCTCCACCAACATTCTTTCCCCACAACTTGGGAAGCTATGTGAGGGAGGGGCTCATGCAGGAGTTGCATCTGGTACCCTTCTGTGCCCCTTGCATTGCCCCAGGCCCAATGGGGATGCCCGAGTCTGCCAGACTTCATAGAAGGCTTGGGCCCCACCTCCTGCAGCACAAAGAGCCACCCCCTGGGTCCTTGCCAAGATTTATCTCTGGAATTTGCCTCTGAAAACTCTTGGTTCTTGCTGACTGGTGAGGGCAGAGCTGTGCCTGGGTTCAGGATCTCAGTCCATACTGCCCAGAAGTTCTCCTGCACATCTAACTTCTCACTTCCTGTCTGTCATTCTTTTCTATTCTCTTCTCCTTGTTCCCTTCCTGGTTCTTGCAAATGAAGAGTCCCTGGGTTCGTATCTCCATCTCCACAATTAACTAAAGTAGAAATGACTTCTGTCCTGACCTTAGTAGTCAACAGTGAACCACGGGACTTCCCTGGTGATCCAGTGGTTAAGACTGCCTTTCAAGGCAGGAGGTGTGGGTTCGATCCCTGGTCAGAGACCTAAGATCCCACATGCCTTGGGGCCAAAAAAAAATTTCGAAACAATAAAGGCTTTAAAAACGGTCCACATAAAAAAAAAAAAAAAAAAACCTTAAAAAAAACAGTGAAACTTCAGAACTTTAGCGGGTTCCTACTCTGTGCTGAGAGTGGAGGAGAGGTGAAAGGAGGGGCTGACAAATTGTGACATGGGCTACTGTGTCCCCCTCTGTACTGGTGGCCGATATTACTAATTGATCACAGCATTTCTGAGCCTGGAGGGATACAGCTCAGAATCCTCAACACAGCTGTAGGGAGCCCCTTGGCAACCAGCTGGAATCGACACATCAGTTGAAACCCATTTACCCTCCTTCCTTTCTGCAGCCCACCTCCTGCCAAGGATTGAGGCCAGGATCAGGCCAGGGCTTCTTGTGCAAAGCTGTCCTTGTCCTGTCCCACCTCTCACAGTCTGTGCCCTGATTTCCTTGTCCTCGTTCTCAGCACCTGACACGGGCTGGGGAGAGGGCAGACAGGATCATCTGTCTTTGCAGCTCAGCTTCCTCTGAGGCTGTGATGGCCTGGTTAGGGACTTGGCCCCGAATTGGTGCAGTTCCTTTGGACGGAAGGCATGTGGGCCACTGAGTGTAAGTACCTTCCAAAGCCACCTCCATCAGGGCCCCAAGACCCTCCCCAGAAACACATCTTTTCAGAGATGCTCTGGAGTCCAGAGAGTCCCCTGGCCTAGTCTCCTGCTCCCGAGGTGCTCACTGTGCATTCCTTCCCAGGTCGAGGGCAAGATCCTGACTGCTGCCTTGCCTTTTGTAGCCGTTCACACACATGGATTAACGTCTACTGGATGCCAGAGCCTATGGCAGGGGTCAAGGCCCTCCCAGCAGAAATACGTCCCAGATTCAAGGAGCTTGAGGTCTGCACAAGAAAGAGATGTGTTCCCAGGTAGAAAGTTGAGAAAGCCTTAGCCTCAGGGCCAGACAGGTGGGAAGTCAATCCCAGCACTGCCACTGGGCCTCGGTTTTCTCCTGTGTAAAATAAGGATGATTGTAATAAGAAACTCAATAACCCCAATAAGACTTCACAGACTTATTTAAAGATTAAACAAGATAATTTATGTTATTCTTCAACACTGTTTATTGAGCACCTATTATATGCCATGCTTTGCCTTTAGCTCCAGGGAAACGATTGCTCTCTTGGAGCTGAGAATCAGAAGGAGAGCAGGCAAGTCACTAGGAAATGACCACCTCCAGGAAGCAGAGCTCACATGGGGGAAGCTTAGGTACTATGAGAGCCAGGAGAATGCCTGACTCCACCTAGGAAATCAAAGAAGGCTTCCTGGAGGAGGTGACTCTTGAAGGAGGAGGATGAATTAGCCAGACTTAAGGAGAAAGGTGTTCGAGGCAGAGGGAGCAGCCTGAGCAAAAGTTTAGCAGTGAAGATGGTGCATATGAAAGGGCTCAGCACTGGGCCTCAGCATTTGTTTAAAAAGTGCAAGGCAGGAGAGGGGGCCCAGACAGACTGACCTGGGTGCTGGATGTGGGGCAGATGAACTAGGTCAGGTGCATCTAGGGAGCTGCATTATTTACCGTCCCATCTATAAAATATTTACACGGGCTTCCTGATGATTTATGGTGTTTGTTTTCCTGCCTCTGGGCTCCTGGCAGGTAAACCACGTGCCCTGCAGCTCACCCTTGGGAGGAGTTCCAGGGCACCTGCATCAAGCATCTAACTGGGCCAGGAGGAGGGCTCTGTCCAGCAGGCCAGGCCATTCAGCAGCTCCGAGCTCTTCTAATGAGATGTGAACCCCACAGACCTCAAGTCCACGCCCCAGAATCCCTGAGGCAGAGCTGGGAATCCAGGTAGCAAAGGTCTGGGCTGTGGGGAGGGGCAGACCCAGACAGACGGTGGCCCAGAGCTCCCTGGCTATGTGCCAGACCACGCTCACCTTGTCTTCTCCCCTGTAAGAGGGGGTTCATGGTGGTGCCGTGTTTGGAGGAGTAGATTGAGGTCACATAGCACAGGGTGTTAGCTCAGGGACAGGAAGCTTGCAACTCTTACATGTTTCTTTAAATGTCTGCCAAGTGTAATATTAGGACAACCTGTCACCTGGAGCACACGTAAGAGAAGAGCACAGCTCTTATAAAGTGATTCAAACGTGTTTTATGTGGGAAGCAGGCGCCTTTTAACTTGTTGGGGTTGAGAGCCAAGAGCCTGCAGAAACCTTAGACGGGCCTGACCTCAGCCTCCAACGGAAGGTGACTTGCTGTCCTCTCGGCTCGGCACCTCTCTCAGAATCCTTCTAAAAATCTTATCATATCTGTTGAACTGGCCCACTTTCCTGTCCATTTCTGGAAAGGAAAAAAAGGAGAAGCTCCAGATAGAGGGAGGGAGGTGGGGCAGAAGGCTTGAGGGGAACCCAGCCCAGGCTGGGTGGTGCCTCCTCCTGCTCTGAGAGGGAACAGCCCTCAGCCAGCGAAAGTGGAGCTGGGGTGGGAGGTCTAGCCCCATAGCTGATGGGCTGGCAGGCTTGTGAAGACTGGACCACAAGGAGAAGAGGGCACTGGGCTGGGTGACTCCAACCTGAGACAGCAGGATGGACAAGACATCAGATGGGCAGGTACTGTGAGGTCAGCAGATTCCTGAAAGCAGCTTCTGGAGAACTGTGGTGTGGACGTGGATGAGAAATCAGCCCACACACTCAGGGTCTTCTTCCAGGGCCTGCCTGGACCAACTACCAACCTCACCATTGAGCAGATGCCAAGCTAAGGCTAGAGAGAGTAGGGATTAGCAGGCCATGCAGGATCAGAATGGGAGCAGAACCCAGGGGAATCCATGCCCTTGCTCTAAGAGTCACAGATCCGTGGACTTTCAGAGAGCAAGTGTCCTCAGGAACTGTCAAATCTGACCCCTTGCTGCAGTAGATAGCAGAATGTGTCCATCCCGAGCCTGCGTGGATGCTAAGTCACTTCAGTTGTGTCCAACTCTGTGCGACCCCATGGACTGTAGCCCACCAGGCTCCTCTGTCCATGGGGTTCTCCAGGCAAGAACACTGGAGTGGGTTTTCATGTCTTCCTCCAGGGGATCTTCCCCATCCAGGGATCAAACTCGTGTCTCCTACGTCTCCTGCATTGGGAGGCGGGTTCTTTACCACTAGTGCCACCTGGGAAGCCCACCCCAAACCTACTTACTTCAGATCATTCCTCACCCTTACCCTGCTCTGATGCTTGTCTATGGCAAAGGGGTCAACCTCTTCGGGCTGCACTCCTTAAACTTCTGTGGCTTAGTTTACTCATGGAGGGCACAGGGAGAAAGATGGAGGGAGAAAGGAAGAGAAATGCCTTAGGCAATGTTTCCAGCAGTGGCAGCCTCTCCTCTGTGACGTCCGATCCCTCTGAACAGGCTCTATGTGATTCTAGCTTCTTCTGGATACCCAAGTATCAGTCAGTCACACTTTAGTGAGAATCAGCTGATGAAGTTCCTTAAGTTCACTGCATTCCCAGATAGCCCTCCACAAAGCAGGGAGAGGCTGGCACAGAGTGAGGGTGAGGAAGGTAGATTCCCCCAAGGGAGAAGGGGCTGAGGACGCACAGGATGGATGCCCCAGGCAAGCCCTCTGATCCCAGACAAGTGGCCTTACCTCTCTGGACTTCAGGCTCCAATAGGAAAAGAGAAGCCACTTTAGGTATTTCAAATAGAGGGAGTTGAATGTAGGGAGTCCATTACACAGGTGATGGAAAAGTGGAGGAGCTATCAGGGAAAGGAATGGCAACCCAGAGAGTAGCACCAGCAGGAATCCACCATGCTTACAGGCTAAAGGGACAAAGGAGGATCGAGTGGTGTGCACACGCCACCCCCGGAGATCCCCCACCTCCCAGAGCCAGCAGCCTGGTGGATTTTCCCCTCCTTGTTTCTCAACTCGGTGGTTCCAGCAGCAACTTCCCCACTGAGCACATACTTCTGTCCTTTGGCTGCAGCTCTGGGGCACAGCTGTCTGGAAAAACCTTCAGTTTCCTTTACCCAGCTGGTCTGTGAATGCGAGAGGCTAGGCCTGTGCATTGCCCCAGAGTTCCCAGAGAGAGAGTCAGGGGCTGCTGCCCAAACCAGGGACTAGGGCAGAGAGAGCTGAGGACTGAGCCTCTCTGAGCAAGGCCCCAGAAACCGAGGAAGTTGAAATCTCTGCCCTAACTTCTTAACTCCAAACAGTACCACTCCCTCAGGGTCTCGAAGCCAGTGCCAACCAAGTTGCCCACAGATCTTTACTGAGCACCTCCTGTGTGCCAGGTACCATTAAGTCACTTTGGTTTTACCTGACTCCAAACCTGCGAGGTGGGTATTATCACATAATCCCATTTTGCAGATGGGGAAATCAAGATTCTAAAGGGCTAAGTCACTTGCCCAGGCTCCCTACACTAAGATAGGGCTGTATTATTTTACATCTCTTCCCTCAGAGCCTTGAGGGATAGACATGGAGGACCCTTGGCATTACCATTTCAACATGGTGGCTTCAAGTGCTTGAGAGTGACCCCAGAGGTTGGGGATTTTCTGTAGCATTGCTGAGGCATGAATTTGAACCCTGCATAGGTAAGGCTGGTGGTGGGAGGGAGTTACTGACTTTGAAGCAGGCTAAGCATTTCACCAGCACCCTGTGTGAAAGCATGAGGGGCTATAAGGCTCTGGAGTCACGTTACCTACCCCACTCCACAGTTGCTTGACCGTCAGCCAGTCCCTTTACCTCCTCAGCTATAAGAGGAGATACATAATCCTGACCTAGAAGGGTTCTTTTGAAGACTACAATCACGTATGTAAAAGTTCCAGTGCTCTGGTGCCTCGTAGGGGCTCTTAGGACAGTGATGTTATCTTGGCTTTTGTAAATGGTAGCATAATTCAGGGTTCTGTGGTAAGTTGTGAGGTCCGAATTAGTAGGAGCTCCAAGGGCAGGCAGTGTGATCCTGGGGGGCAGGATGTTCAGAAAGGTCCATGTCGGTGAGATTCTTAGGGCAGGCAGACAGGAGGCACTGGGTTGTGTGTTCAGAGCCTCTAGTCTTTGGGGTCACAGAGGCCTGGATGCAAACGGCAGCTCTGCCCCTTCCTTGTGCGTGTTACTTCAACAGGGCCTCACTTTCCTTGTCTATAAACTAAATGAGACATTAATGCCCATTTCCTAAGGTGTGTTGAAGAGGTTAACTGCAGTAATACACCTGGTATGTGCCTGGCATGGGCGAAGTGCTTAGCAATCATCAGTAGTTAATATTATTTACAACATCACGGGTTATTATGACTTTCATGAAGGTTGGAACAGCATTTCAGGACATGAGTGGAGGTTCCTCCACAGCCCCAGCAGTGATTCCTGGGTCCCAGCCGCCTTGGGCCCACTTGCTTACCAGCTCTGGTCTTCTCTGAGGGAGATTTCTCTAGTCCCCACGGGGAGGAGGTTTTTCTCCATTACTTCTCATCGGAATTGGACTAGGGGAGCGGTGGAAGCCTTCTGGCCCATGGTACTTGTGACAGTTCCACCTGTCCCTAGAAGGTCACCAAGAAAAGAGGTCTGGAGGGACTTCTCTAGTGGTCCAGGGGCTAAGATGCCACATTCCCCATGCAGGGGCCCAGGTTTGATCCCTGGTCAGGGAACTAGATACCGCGTGTTGCAATTAAGACCCGGCACAGGCAAATACATTGTGTGTATATATATATATATATATATATATATATATATATATTTTAAAAACTAAAGAAAATGGGTCTGGAGACCCAGCTGACAGGAACTGGCTCCCGTACCCTGGCGTCAGCTCAAATGGCACTCTGTAGAGCCCCTTCCTGTCACTCTATTGAAGGAGGCCTCAGGATCACATCACCCTGCCTTCCTGACTTCAAGGCTCTGATCAGAATCTGGAATTATCAGCTGGGCTATAGGTTTACAGTCTACATTTCCACACTAGGAGGAAAGCTTCTTGAGGCAGAGTCCTGGTCTGTATCTTAGAGCCCAGTTTGGTGTGTAGCTCTCAACACGTCCTCAGTAAACATTTGCTGGATGAATGAATGGATGATGGCCGGGGAGGTAGAAGGCATGTCTTGGTGGGAAGTACAAGACCACCGGACAGAGGGGTGAAGGCTGAGTCCATAAGCCCAGCTCTGCCCCAACCAGCTGTGTGACCCTGGGCCTCAGTCTCCCCATATGGACCAGGAAGTCTTTGTGGGGAGGAGCTACAAGTCCCTTCAGTTTCCAACTTCCTGTGCTTCCATGAGGTCCCAGAAGCAGCAACTCTAGGAAGCCTCGTGGGCCCTCTGAGAAGCACGGCATCTCCATGATAAATGCAGCTGGTGTATTTTGAAATACATTCTTGATTTGATTGTGTCTGGGCTTTGAGTGACTAAGCACAGAGAATTCTCCCTTCCCTCAGGGCCACCACCATTAGTGAGTGACTCGGAGCACCTCCCCCATGAGCACATGCACACATGCACTCACTATCAAACCTGCTGTACACACTCACATACACTTGCTCATGTGTGCACACCATACGACACAAGTGAACACACACACGTACTCATACACATATTCTCACTCAGACACACACACATGTACACAGATGCTTACTCACACATGCACACATATGCACTGGCATAAACACATGCATGCAGTCACACACTTTCGCACTCCTATATGCTCACACTCATTTGCACACTCTCACATGCACTCACACTCACACGTAAACTCACAATGCTTATGTATTCAGTCACATGCTTGCACGTGCTCAGACTTCACCTTATATACAAAAGAACTCACAGACTCAGCCTGCATATACTCACACATACACTCACACACATTCATGCATATCCACTCTCATACTCACACATACTCACAATTACTATCACACATGCTCAGTCATACAAACATGCACACACTCACACACATGTACACACATCATTCAGTTGCACAAACCTAACCTCCACCCATCTGCAGCTTGCCTCTCCAGACCCGCCCAGGCCTGGCCCCATCTGATGGCTGCTAGCTGCTCTCTCTTTTCCTTCTTGGTTCTATTTATTTTTCTTAGCCACAGTGAGCATATTTGGAGAAGGATCTATTTTCACTCTAGCTGGAAACATACTTCCCCTCGGCCATGAGCTTGTCAGATCAGTGAGAAGGTGCCTGGCCGCCATGGCACAGGCTGAGGAGAAACCAGGATGGAGACCAAGAGCCCCGGAGGCCAGACAGCTTCCTAGGATAGTCTGGCCTTCCCTGCGGCTGAGGCCGCTGCCTCTGAAATTCTTTTTGCATAACCCTGAGCTCAGGATGGCTCCTCCCCATAGCGGCAGCTGTGGCTGGGAGTCTGGCCCACCTCTTTGCTCCTTTCATATGACATGAGGGTGGCCCTGACTCCTTATGACCTCTCTTTTCTAGGAAGGAGTCAAGCATTTGTAAATCATCTTGTCCCTCTCAGTTTTCAGATGACATGAGTTATATCTAGTGAACATTTCCTTTTTCCCAACCTGTGTAAACCCCTTTGCATACCTCATTTCATTTCAGCTTCATAAGGGACTCAAGAGACTGTGCTGTTAGTTTCCCATTTCACAGATGAGAAAACTGAGGCTCAGTTTTCTGTCATGTGCTTTAGGCTTGTCAAGAGACATGCCTAAAGCACACAGCAGTCTGGGCTAGAGCAGGGTCCATTTATCTTCCTATTGTTTAGGCTCCAGAAGCCTCGCTGTCCCCAGCACTCTCCCTGCAGAGCTGCTTGGAGATGACCAGGGACTGTGTGGGAGCTCTGGCTGGGTGGTCATGGGTTTAAATTGGGACTCCCTGTGGGTACAACGTACCCAGAGGGTGCCTCCTCTGTTGGTGACCTGGGTGGCTGCCATGCCCAGTCAGCTTCTGACTGCCAGGTATCAATCACACTGGTGTTGAGTGTGGCAGGGCAGCCAATGGGCAAGGCAGGCCCCTGGAAGGGTACATGGCACAGACAGAGCCTCCGAAACCCAAGGCCCTTCTCCAGCTTGTGCTTCCTTCCCTTCTGGATCAGAGTGCCTTCTATCACACACATGCTCCAGTGTGACAATCCTGGGAGGGGAGCAGGGTAAGCCTTCATGCCCCAAGCAGAGTCCATGGCTCTGTGTGCCCCTGCGCATCCCAGTAAGTCAGTACACAGTAGGTGCTCAGTAAATGTTAGCTAAAATAAAAAGAATTTTTAAATGGCAAAGGATTTCAAGAGACATGTCTCTCAAAAAAAAATACAGATGGTCAACAAGCACATGAAAAGTTGCTCAACATCATAAGCCATTAGGGAAATGCAAGTCAAAGCCACAGTGACATATCACTTTACAACCCAAGAGGATGGCTGTGATCAAAAACATGGATAATCAAATGTATCGGTGAGGATGTGGAGAAATTAGAACCCTCATACACCGCCACTGGAAGTGTAAAATGCTATAGCCACCGTGAGAAACAGGTTCACCACAAGACCTCAGGTAACACGTGGTCACCACAAGACCACAGCAGTTCTGTTCCTAGGTACATAACCAACAGAACTGAAAGCGTATGTCCACACGACTGTCTGGATACCAACGTTTATAGCAGCATTACTCATAATAACCAAAGTGTGGAAACAACTCAAATGTCCATCAACTAACGAATAAACAAAATATGGCATACCCATAAAAGGGAGTATTGTTCAGCCATAAAAAGGAATGAAAAATGATATCCGCCACAGCATGGATGACTCTACAAAACATTATTGCTAAGTGAAAGATTCTAGGTGCAAAATACCTCATTCTATATGATTCCATTTACAGGAAATGTCCAGAACAGGCAAATCCAAGGAGATACAAAGTAGATTGGTGGTTGCCAGGAGCTGAGGAGAAGAGGTAAAGAGGAATGTCTGCTAATGAATACAGGGTTTCGGGGTTTCTTTTGGGAGTGATGAGAATGTTCTGGAATGAGATAGTGGTGAAGGTTGGACAATGCCATCCAACCATGAAAATGCTAACACCCACTGAATTGTAAACCTTATTTTTTATTTTTTAATATTATGTTTTACTTTATTTCATTATTTCTTATTTTTTATTGAAATATAGTTCATTTACAATTAAATTGTAGACTTTAAAAGGGGTGAATTTTACGGTATAGAATTATGAAAATAAGTTATATTTTAAAATACTCAAAAAGCCTAACCAAAAAAACCTCCAGATAATCTCTATGGTGGGGAGGATGGAGGTCCAAATGCTTTTCCAAGGTCACAGGGAGAAATGATGTCAGTGCTGTTGATGCAAATGCAATGAAAATGACACTCCTAGCTATTTGTTGAGCGTTCTCAGGCGATGTGCCTGGCAGTTTGGAAACATCTGCATTCATTCTCTCATGTAACTCTCATCATAATTCGTGGGGAAGTATTATTATCATCCCCATTTTACGGATGGGAAAACAGAGGCTCAGAGAAATGAACTGTCTTGCCTAAAAGACATGTGAATTTAGATCAGTCATCTCCAAATGGTTGAGAAAAATGATTCTATGTGACTTATTTTTTAAAACATTATTATTGTCTGTTTTGGTTTTTACATGGCACTTGCACCCTCAATGCAAGAAAAAAAGACAAGAATGCAAGTTGGTGCTACTGCCACCAACAGGCTGTCAGGGCCAAGAAGGGCCTGCCCTGGCTTCCAAGTTCATTCTGGTCCCCAGGCTCAATCCTTGCCTTTTTCAGGGACAGGTGCTGACAAGCAGCCTTCAAGAAACCGGGCTGGAAAAGCCTGAGGGTAACTCTCCATGCTGGGCTGTTGTTCCAGAGGGCAAGAAATACATCACTGCTCAGGATAAGGGCCTCCACTGGCTCTGGTCCAAATTCTTTGGGGTTTTGGATAAACAAAGACTGCCCCATTTCACCTCTGTGTGACCTTTCTACATGTGTAGCCCTGGGTCAGAAGACCCAGGTCCCAGGAATAGCCCCTTCCTACCTAGCCTGTGAGAAGCCCTGAGTGTCTGTGCCGGGTCCAGGCCAGGGGCAGGAGGGTGCCGGAGGCATTTCCTCCCTGGAGCTTTGTGAATTGCTAAGAAGCAGCTTGCATAAAATGATACAGTGGAGGCCTTTGAGGTCTGATAGTCTGAGCTCAATCGCAGCTCTCCTGCCTTTTGGCTGGGTAGCTATGAGAATATCACTTTACTTTTGTAAGCCTCAGTTTCTTCATCCATGTGTTGTTTGTTGCTGTTATATCTGGCTTTTTTGCGACTCCAAGAACTGTAGTCTCCCAGGCTCCTTTGTCCATGGGATTCTCCAGGCAGAAATACTGGAGTTGGTTGTCATTCGCTTCTCCAGGGGATCTTCCCAATCCAGGAAAGAACCCAAATCTCCTGCGTTGCAGGCAGATTCCTTACTCTCTGAGCCACCAGAGCAAGTCACTTTACTTTTCTAAGCCTCAGTTTCTTCATCTGTAAAATGGGATAATAACTCAGAAGATTACTAATAACTGTTATAAACCCACCATGTAAGATTGTTGAGAAAATCAATTGAGGTGATGCACAAAAAGTGGAGTCCTGACTAAACAATATTAACCATTAATACACTTAAGGGGACTGTAGACCCAGAATCAGAAAGTCCAAAGGCTGACTCCCTGAGGTGGCACGCGTCCATGTATACATGCGTGCACGCACACATTTGTTTCCCCATATGTTCACTGGTTGTGTACAATACACGTGATCTAACACTCAAGCTTTCATATTTGTGCTCACACATAAACCCACAAGCACATGCGTATGCATGTGCGTGCACACAGACTTTGTCTGAGGGCAGACCCTGGCAAATACATCTGCACACATGTACAGATGCACACTTACCTCCTGTCATGCATGTGAACGCATGTGCCTGAATTTGTTTCATTCACAAATGCACGTTCACACCCACGAACTTGCTATTCTCAGTGCCACCAACTGTGCACTGGTCACAGACCAGTGAGGAAGGACCTCACTGGGTCCCCCAGTGGGCTTGGCAATCTCCACCTCTGCATTCTCTGCCTGCTTGTCCCGCTGTCTGACCATGCCTTCTTGCCCTTCAAGGTGCAGCTCAAAACAGGCTCCAGCAGGAAACCTTCCCTTATACCTTATGCCTCAGCATAGAGTGGTGGCACAGGAATAGACACTGAGTTGAAATGAAGCAGACTGATGAGCAGACATTGCAATTTATTCTCTTATCTCTGCACAAATCAAAGCCCACAGGAGCCAACAAAGCCAGGGTCCTGTGGCTGCTCACCCCCAGGCCCTGGGCAGACCCGGGGACCCAGGGGGTGCACTGTGCACCCTTCCTGGTACAAATCTTTCCCAAGCGGGGATGTCCCCAGTGGTCCAGTTGAGGGGTGCAGGTTTGATCCCCGGTCAGGGAAATAAAAAGATCTCGCGGACATTCAAGGTGGTCAAAAGATTTTAAAATTTAAGTAAATAAAAAAAAGCCAAAAAAATATTTCCCCAAGGCCCTCATACAGGCCCTACCTCCAGTCCCTGCTGCCTTGACCACTGAACTGCACCCCAATCCTGAGAGCAAGACTCCTTGTGGGCTGGACGGGCCTGGGAGCAGATCTCAGGACTCAGTTTGCTTGCTTTCAGCAGACAGAATTTTCCAGCCCACCAAAGGAGGTAGATTTTCCAAGGTGCCTGGAGATCTGCTCTCAGGCTGTGCTTCCCAGAGCTTGGTCCACTGTATCAGAACCATCCAGGTTAATGCATATTCCTAGGCCCACCCTAGTCTTTTTGACTCAGAACTGCTGAAGTGAAGCCCCAAAACTCAGCACTCACAATAAGCACTCTGGTTCAGTCCTGGTTAAGGGTCTGAGAGTCACACATCCCAGAGCAAATTCTGGCACCGCCATTTACTAGCCCTTAGGCAGGTCCTTAACCCTACTAAGCCTCAGCCTCCTGGTCTGTAAAATGGGGATAGTAACAGTGTGTACCCTGTGGGGCTGCTGTGGGAGTAAAATGAGATCATGAAAGAGAAATGTGCAGCACAGTGCCTACCTGGGCTCAGCAAACATGGATTATTAGTAATACAGCTGAATCCTCACGCCCAGGGACTTCTGAGAGAGGGACTGATTCTTGAGTTTCTTTTGCAGGGAGGGCCCTGGTGAAGATCCTCTGGGCAGCAGAACCCCTTGGCAGGGCAGGGCTAGTGGCTGGTATATGGGACCATGCCTTGCTGTCCTGCCTTCACGCAGCTGAGGTCCAGGGCTCCACTTGCTGTATCTTCTGTTCTGCTTCCCCACCCACCAGCCACCTCCCTCTCTGTTCTGATGCCCCAGGAGTCTAACTGGCTTGGCAACAGCCCTGGCACTCCCTCCAGCTTTGTAATAAAATAGCCAGCTCAGGTCAACTTTCCCTGGCAGGGAGGCTACCTGGCACAAAGAGCAAAAGGGAGGGGGGAAACCTGGGGAAAGCTCCTTCAATGACAGCTAATTACAGCCTAGTGTTCTTCCAGGGGTCAGTTGTCCCCCAAACCAAGGGACCCCCAGGAAAGGACTCTTCTTATCACCATTATCATTAATCATTTTGGACCTTGCCATGAGCTAATAAATCTCATCTACCCTTAAACATTTTTTTAACTGAATTAAAAAATTATTTTATACATGCATTCATTCAATCGGTATTGAAATGTCCACTGCACGCTGGGCACCAGAGCTCAATGTTGATCACCAAGAGTTGTGAACGTTTTCTTTAAAAGGCCATATAGTAAATATTTTCACTTTTTCAGGCCAAACTACTCTGCTACCGTAGTAGGACAGTAACTATAGACAACAAGTAAACAAATGGGTGGATGTGGTTGTGTTTCTATAAAACTTTATTTGTGGGGAAGGGCAAGATAGGGGTAGAGATTAAGAGGTACAAACTACTATGTATAAAATAAATGAGCTAGGACTTCACTGGTGATCCAGTGGGTAAGAATCTGCCTTGCAATGTTGGGGACATGAGTTCGATCCCTTGTTGGGGAACTGAGGTCCTACATCCTTTGGAGCAACTAAGCCTATGGGCTTGAGAGCCCATGTGCCACATGATGCAATGAAGGCCCTTTATGCTGCAACTAAGACCTAAAACAGCCAAATAAATAAATAAATATTATAAAAATTAATGAGTTATAAGTATATATGAGAAGACAGGGAATATAGACAATATTTTATAATAATTATCAGTGAAATATAACCTTTAAAAATGTGAATCACTATATTATTCACCTGAAACTTATGTAATATTGTATGTCAACTATACCTCAATTAAAAAAATAATAATTTGAAAACACAGTAGAAATGTACAACATGATACCAATTTTCTAATTAAAAAAGAACCTTTATATGTAGACGCTGAAATCTGAATTTCATGAAATTTTCATGTGTCATGAAATAGTCTTCTTTTGATTTTTTCCTAACCGTTTACAATTCTAAAAATTATTCTTAGCTTGCAGGTGGTATAAAATAGGCAATAGCCAACAGGTTTCAGCTCACCAGCCCTGAGCTTAGCCCTCTGCACAAGAACTATGGAGTGTGCCAGGCCCCATTGGTGCCAATACCTTTAACAGAGGGGAGGCCTTTGGAGAAGTTCAGTGCTGAGGCGGGGGAGAACTTCAAGCGCACTGCATCTCAGCCTCTGCAGCTCTCCCAGAGTCCTAATCTGTAACACCTACCCGATGAGTTGTTGAGAGAATGAAGGGGTTAGTGCATGCATGTATGGTGCTCCCACGAGCACCTGACATGGAGTTAGTGCTCAGCGCTCACTGACTCTCATCACAGTTCTTTCTCTCCCACACACCCTTGTACCAAACATGACTCTGGGCACCGAGCATCTGCTCAGTGCCTCCTTGCTAAATCCTATCCTCTGGAATGAGAGAAAAGGGCCTTTGACTCCCTGCCCAGAAGTGCCTTGGAGTCTGTACCTTGGACTCCTGGGAGTCTTTTCACTTTGGACTTACCTTGGAGAATTTCCTCCTTGGCTTCTTTGCCCCCAGTGAAACGATTCCCTAGTCACTCAGCCCACCCAGATGACCAGGGTTAGAGTATGTTGACATGAAGAGCTCTTGGCTGGTTGTGCTCCAAGGAGGAGCTGTGGAGGAGGCAGCTGCTTCGCTGGGGATAAAGGGAGCCAGGGCCTACCTCACCTGCCAGCCTAAGGTCTGAGGGGGTGGGCAGGCAGCCCAGGTCAAGGCCTTGGACATCTCAGCCCACAGGCCGAATAGCTCAACCCTTCAGCATTTTGCTCTCCTCTCCAAGTGGATGTCTAATTTGCTCTGCCTTCCAGAACAGCACTCCTCCCTTCCCTTCTAAGAGCCTCTATTACCTTATTTCATTTTTTCATAGCACTTCTTCCTTTGTGAAATTGTATTATTTGTTTACTAGGCTTTTTCCCCCCCAGTCTTCCTTCCACTAGAATTTAAGCTGCTGAAGGGCCAGACTTTTGTCTACTTTAATCCTTACACTTGCCATCACAAGACAGATAACATCCCCTATTTAATAGCTGAACATATTGAGGTTACCTGGTTCATGAGTGGCAGAATGAGGATTCAGGGCCAGCTCTGTCTAATAGTCAAAAGCTTACATTCTGAGTCTCTGCCATAAGACAGAGCTTGATTAACCTGGCAAGATGGGAGTTGGGGGGAGTGCACAGACCTTGAGCTCCATAGTCTGTTTCAGCAGCAGTAATAGGTCAGGAAGCATTCACGGGTGTACTAGGAACTTTCTCTGCCACTGCTTCAGGAGGCAAAGTCAAGTGGCCTTCATTCCTGCCTTCTTGGAGCCCATGGGATGTCTAGACATAGTCTAGTCTCTTCACTGCAAACCAGACTGTGCTAGGCTGCTAAGGCAGCAGCTTTACTGGAGATAAAGGGAGCCAGGGCCTACCTCACCTGCCAGCCTAAGGTCTGAGGGGGTGGGCAGGCAGCCTAGGTCAAGGCCTAGGTTACAAAGTGCTTTACAGGTGCTGTCTTAATCTGCTTAGGCTGCTGTAATAGAATAACACAGACTGGGTGGTTTAAACAATAGGAATTTATTTCTTGCAGTTCTGAAGGCTGGGAAGTCTAAGATAAAGTGCTGGCTGGTTCAGTTCTTGGTAAGAGCCCTCTTCCTGGTTTGTAGCCAGCCTCCTTCTTGCTATATCCTCACAGGGCAGAGAGAGAGTTCCTCTCTCTTCTCTTCTTGGGAGGTCACTAACCCCATTCATGAGGGCTCCACTCTCATGACCTAAAAGCCTACCAAAGGCCACAGCTCCAATTACAACCACACTGGAAATTAGGGCTTCAACATATGAATTTGGGGATGACACATTCAATCCACAGGAGGTGCTATTGTACTCACAAACAGTGGAGTCTGGGAGGGTATGTAGTGCCTCAAAGAGGGCATTTTGGGCAGAGATAGCAGCAGAACAAAGGCCCATTAGGGCCTGTAAGGGATCTGAAAGGATAGAGTCTAGAAAGTTTCAGGCAAAGGGCAGTGATAGTGTGAAAGGTGGTTGAAAGGTAAGTTGGGGTCAAATCATCTAGGGCCTAAAAGAGAGAGGTAGGACTTTCCATGGCCTGCATAGCAGATGATAGCATGGACAGAACCACTAATGACTGTGTTAGGCACTTTACGTTTTATGAAGCACTTCTCTGTTCTCACAACTGGTAGTATGTAGATAAGAGAGGCACGTTTAGGATCAGGACTCTGGGGTCTGCTCCACCCAGGTAGAAATTGTATATACATGAACAAGTCACTTCACATCTCCAGGTCTCACCTTATTCCTCTCTGACAAGAGGGTCCAGTATTCAGCACTTGAGAAAGGATTACACAAAATCACAGATGTGAAGATGTTGAATTTAACTTCTGGTCCTCAGTGTTTTTGCTGTAAAACTGGGACAGTCTTGTCCAATCTGATTCAGGGGACCATGGCCGTGATGTTGTAAGCGAAGGCCAAATTATCAGACTCTTTTCATGCAGGTCCTTGAATAGTTTGTTCCTTTTGGCACATGAAGCCAGGGAAGGTAGGGTTTCTTAGTGGATGGGCTGGGAGCTTTAGAGAAGGGGCTTTGGCTACTTTAACAGCGTCTCTTAGTATGGTCACAATATTTAATTTATTTCGGATGCATAGGGATAGCAAACACCCTCTTCTAACAACACAAGAGAAGACTCTACACATGGACATCACCAGATGGTCAACACCGAAATCAGATTGATTATATTCTTTGCAGCCAAAGATGGAGAAGCTCTATACAGTCAGCAAATACAAGACCGGGAGCTGACTCTGGCTCAGATCATGAACTCCTTATTGCCAAATTCAGACTTAAATTGAAGAAAGTAGGGAAAACCACTAGACCATTCAGGTATGACCTAAATCAAATCCCTTATTATACAGTGGAAGTGAGAAATAGATTTAAGGAACTAGATCTGATAGATGGAGTGCCTGATGAACTATGGACTGAGGTTCATGACATTGTACAAGAGACAGGGATCAAGACCATCCCCATGGAAAAGAAATGCAAAAAAGCAAAATGGCTGTCTGGGGAGGCCTTACAAATAGCTGTGAAAAGAAGAGAAGCGAAAAGGAGAAAAGGAAAGATATAAGCATCTGAATGCAGAGTTCCAAAGAATAGCAAGAAGAGATAAGAAAGCCTTCCTCAGCGATCAATGCAAAGAAATAGAGGAAAACAACAGAATGGGAAAGACTAGAGATCTCTTCAAGAAAATTAGAGATACCAAGGGAACATTTCATGCAAAGACGGACTCGATAAAGGACAGAAATGGTATGGACCTAACAGAAGCAGAAGATATTAAGAAGAGATGGCAAGAATACACAGAAGAACTGTACAAAAAAGATCTTTACAACCAAGATAATCACGATGGTGTGATCACTGACCTAGAGCCAGACATCCTGGAAAGTGAAGTCAAGTGGGCCTTAGGAAGCATCACTACAAACAAAGCTAGTGGAGGTGATGGAATTCCAGTTGAGCTCTTTCAAATCCTGAAAGATGATGCTGTGAAAGTGCTGCACTCAGTATGCCAGCAAATTTGGAAAACTCAGCAGTGGCCACAGGACTGGAAAAGGTCAGTTTTCATTCCAATCCCAAAGAAAGGCAATGCCAAAGAATGCTCAAACTACCACACAATTGCACTCATCTCACATGCTAGTAAAGTAATGCTCAAAATTCTCCAAGCCAGGCTTCAGCAGTACGTGAACTGTGAACTTCCAGATGTCCAAGCTGCTTTTAGAAAAGGCAGAGGAACCAGAGATCAAATGGCCAACCTCTGCTGGATCATCGAAAAAGCAAGAGAGTTCCAGAAAAACATCTATTTCTGCTTTATTGACTATGCCAAAGCCTTTGACTGTGTGGATCACAATAAACTGTGGAAAATTCTGAAAGAGATGGGAATACCAGACCACCTGATCTGCCTCTTGAGAAATTGTATGCAGGTCAGGAAGCAACAGTTAGAACTGGACATGGAACAACAGACTGGTTCCAAATAGGAAAAGGAGTAGGTCAAGGCTGTATATTGTCACCCTGCTTATTTAACTTATATGCAGAGTACATCATGAGAAACGCTGAGCTGGAAGAAACACAAGCTGGAATCAAGATTGCCAGGAGAAATATCAATAACCTCAGATATGCAGATGACATCACCCTTATGGCAGAAAGTGAAGAGGAACTAAAAAGCCTCTTGATGAAAGTGAAAGAGAAGAGTGAAAAAGTTGGCTTAAAGCTCAACATTCAGAAAATGAAGATCATGGCATCTGGTCCCCTCACTTCATGGGAAATAGACAGGGAAACAGTGGAAACAGTGTCAGACTTTATTTTTTTGGGCTCCAAAATCACTGCAGATGGTGATTGTAGCCATGAAATTAAAAGACGCTTACTCCTTGGAAGGAAAGTTATGACCAACCTAGATAGCATATTCAAAAGCAGAGACATTACTTTGCCAACAAAGGACCGTCTAGTCAAGGCTATGGTTTTTCCAGTGGTCATGTATGGATGTGAGAGTTGGACTGTGAAGAAAGCTGAGCACCGAAGAATTGATGCTTTTGAACTGTGGTGTTGGAGAAGACTCTTGAGAGTACCTTGGACTGCAAAGGAGATCCAACCAGTCCATTCTAAAGGAGATCGGTCCTGGGTGTTCTTTGGAAGGAATGATGCTAAAGCTGAAACTCCAGTACTTTGGCCACCTCATGCGAAGAGTTGACTCATTGGAAAAGACTCTGATGCTGGGAGGGATTGGGGGCAGGAGGAGAAGGGGACGACAGAGGATGAGATGGCTGGATGGCATCACCGACTCGATGGATGTGAGTCTGAGTGAACTCCGGGAGTTGGTGATGGACATGGAGGCCTGGCGTGCTGCGATTCATGGGGTCGCAAAGAGTCGGACACGACTGAGCGACTGAACTGAACTGAACTGAGGGATAGACACACAAACCACCCATTAACACAAACCTGAGCGGTGAGGCGGCGCAACTACACTGACGCAGCCCAACTCCCGCCCCCTTAAAGGGCCAGATCTTCCAGTGCCCCTCCTCCGCCGTACGAAAGCTGCTAATCAGCGAGCGAGTCACTAGGTGACGCCATCTTCTCGAGACGAAGTGGGCTGTCGGCGGCGTTTCCTGATGACAGAGCCCGTGCGCCGAGGCTATGGGCAGCCGGGAGGTGCTGGGCCAGGCGGCTCGGTTGGCCTCCTCAGGTCTGCTCCTTCAGGTACTCTGGGGGACCGGCCCCAGCCCGTCTTGCAGCCGGGGTTCACGGGGAGGCCCTCGGGCCCTTGAGAGCCTATTCCGGCTTGGACACAGCTAATACGGAGGGGTTTGGCGAGAGGCGGTGGCGCCTGAGAGGGGACACCTGGGCCCAGAGCTGGGAGACTGCAGACAAATCACTTTCCCCTTTGAGCATTCTTTTTCCCATATGGCAGTAGGGGAGGGATGCCTTGGGTGCTCTAGAATATATTTTTTTTAAGGCAGGGTTTTTTTGTTTGTTTGTTTGTTTATGTTTTTATCCATGTCCCACTCCTTACCTCAAACAATTTTTTTCAAACTTTGACCCCCACTGAGTTCAGAGAGACAGTATGGCATAGCTAAGAACAGGGACCTGGGTTTACACAGGCCTGATTTGGAATCTTGGTTCTATCATGTGCTTGCTGCATGACCCAAGACTCCTCCTCATAAAATGGGAGTAATAACAGTACCTAGGTCATAAGATTGCTGTGAGACTGGGTTGGGCTTATATGGATAATTGTTACTTAACACAGTAGTATGTTGACTACATCTTCCTTCCGGCAGTATGACCATGGACAGATCACTTACTCTTCTTGGCCCTAATCTTTATCATCTGTCAGATGTGATACATGCCAGTTGATCCAAATGTTGTCGTAAAGATTCTTTTAACCCTAGAACCTGGTCATTCTAAGTCATTTAGCCATGACGTCAGGTCATTCATGTGTTTCATTTTTTCTCTGTCTTGCCCTTGAGCCTTTCAACCCTTACTCACAAAAGCCCTGAATCTACTCTCCGCCTTATTTTAGTGAGGCAGCTTTTCACGTGGAGGTTGAGAGAAAGAATCAGGCAGACCAGGGCTCATGTTAGGGCCTTGCCACTTGGCTAAGTGCCTGCCTTTGGTGAAAATCTCTTGACTTCTACAGTCATCAGTTTCTCATCTTAAATGAGAATGATAATGCAACCTCATAATGTCATTAGGCATATTGCAAATACTTACTAAATGTTAGCTGTTTTTATTATGGTAATACGAACTTTTAAAATGGTTATTGTAGGAGTGAAATGAGATGAGCTACGTAAGGCACGTAGAATTCCTTGCACAAATATGCACTTAGTTAGCTATTCATGTAACCCTAAATTAGGTGAATCCCAAGTTACTTAGTTGTATTTCTTTTCTATTTCAGCACATTGATAGCTGTTTGAATTCAGTACTTTATCCATAATGTTGATTCTTCAACCTTTGACGATATCTTACTACTGAGATTGGCTTCCTAAAAAGAAAACAAGTCATAGCAGAAAAGCCACTAGCCTAGGAGTCTGATAGCCTTAGCCATAAGGTCAGGCTGGGTCATTTGCTTTTCGTGTGGCAAAACCCTTTGATCTGAGACTTACTTGCTTCCTGTGCATTTACCTGGTTGCTTTTAGGGTTCAGCTAATTAACAGGTGTGAAAGGGCTTTTTAGAAAAAACTATCAAGTCCTTTACAAAGTTAAATGAAGACTATGTTGCTAAGAAGGGCCACAGTATGGAGCAAATATGGGGAATGTGAACAGCCTTACAGCTTCATTAGCTCAAACCTTAACTTAAGCCAATTAAGTATGGATATGGCCTGAGACATTAAGTTTATTAGCAACAATAACTTTGAAGTTAACATAAATGTGTTTATGTGGTTATTTATTTTTTTGGTCACAGCATGTGGGATCTTAGTTCTCCAACCAAGGATGGAAGCCACATGCCTTGCACTGGTAGTGTTGCGTCTTAACCACTGGACCACCAAGGAAGTCTGTGTGTGTGTGTGTGTGTAATAGCCATAATGTTTAGGTTTTTTGGAGTGTTTTAATTCAATCTTGTGTGCTTTTTCAAATTACAGTGCAGGCACTTGAGGTACAGTAGTTTTGCAATTACACTCTATTCTGCAAGAATTTGAGAGTTTATTGCCTGTCTTCACTCTGAGCCAGCCATAGTGAAATTATTAATTCCTTTTATTGTATGCATTTTTCAAAAATGCTTTCACTTCTATGGTGTTGTTTGGTCCTTGTTATCAACTCTGTGAGACAGATAGCCTCATTTGATGGGGATGAAAATTGAGGCTTACAAAAATTCAAAGACAAGTTTAGCTAAATGGTGAGTTGAGATGCTGAGCTGAGAAAACTTTTTCTGTTAAGAGCTACATGAATTTGTTTCCAATCTCTAAAACTGAATACAGAATTTGGTGTCTTATGTATGTACCTGCATCTTTCTCAGGAGAGGCTACCGAGCTTTCCTGAGATTTTCAAAAGGTCATCTTGGACTCCATAAAGATTAACATTGTGATGTCTTGGCTTTGGAGACCTTGCTGCTTTGTGACACTTTGGGGACCATGTTAGACTGCAGTGTCCCTTTTGGTCATACCTTTTCCCAGAGATATACTGTGGGAGATATCACTGTGGTCCATTGGCATACTTCAGTTGAATCTTCCAGATAATAACTGTTCATGTGTAAGTCAGAGTGCTTGACACAGAAGTGATCTGTCATTTGCATCATTTGCACTGGAGTGCCCTTGAGTTACACCTGTGGTGCTGCGAGGTTGCAGAGGGGGTGTCACTTAATGAGGCTTGCACCCCAGCCATTATCCTCATTTGGCAACCTCATTTAATCACAACCTGTTTTTCTCTGTCTCATGGGAAGAATTCTTTGTTCAGGTGGTTTTTTTGAATTGAGAGGCTTGAAAATCTTGGGGCATTTCCTTTTCCAATGGCATTAGCTAGACTGTTTTCCTTTTCCCTCTGTTTTATATTATTGCAGTTGTTTAAAAAATATTTCATCTCTCTGGAAAGTGGCGAATATTCAGTAAATGCGTATAGCCTTTTCTGCTTCCTAATTGACAAAACTAAAGTTGAAAGAGATTCAACGTCAGTATCAGATCCTTAGGTATTACTAAGCAGAAAAGAAGGAGACATTAGACGCCATGATTCCTGCTAAGTCTGCTATATCATGCAGACTTCCACTTGCTAAGCGCATGCTCTTTCTAAATAGGTTGGAGTGAGGGCCATTGTGAAGCACTAACTAGAATTCCCTTTTTGCCCACTGGAGTGCCTGACTTTGAACCTGAAGAAATTCAGTGAATCTGTCACGGCTTCCCTCTTCTTATCAGTAAACTAGGGAGACTTCCAAGCACCTTGGGTTCTTTGACCGTTGCACACGAGTGCCAAGAGACCCCAAGGAATGAGATTTCAGAAGCAGTACAGACCGCTTGAACATTTTAGAAAGAATCTCTCTGACAAAGCCTCTTATGTCATTACATTAAGAAGAACAGCCATCTTGTGTTCATTTCAGCAAAGTAAACCTTCCTAATATAGTTTATTCTTATGTATTTGTCTTCTTTTTTTGGTAGGTGTTGTTTCGATTAATCACCTTTGTCTTGAATGCGTTTATTCTTCGCTTCCTATCGAAGGAAATCGTTGGCATAGTGAATGTCAGGTAAGAAGGAGTGTACCCTGGCGTTGTCCACAGCTCACATCCCAGGTTGGGTTTTCTTCAAACTGTACCTGTGTGTCACCCTCAGATTCTAGAAGCCTGGACCTTTACCGGAAGCAGAGTGTTTTAGCAGTGGGCAGAAGAGGAGCGTGCGGGGTTTGGGGGATGAGCGGGCGATGTTGCTTTTAATGGACCCATGGTGTGTTTTCCATTAGCTGCCTCCAAATGCACATTTCTCTGCCAGCTCTTCCGCTGTGCCTGCTCTTAGAACCCAGGAGAGGAGTGGGAGTAATTCACTGCAAACTCCAACTCAGGTATAATCCTGTGTTCTTGTCCTGCTGACAGCAAAGGAAGCAGGAGTTCTGCAGATCGTGAAGATGTGCTTTGTAATTGCAGGGCCAGAGCAGCCACCTTCCCTCCCTCCTTAGTGAATTTTATAATTGGAAAGTGGCAGTGGGATGAGAACTGAGTCCTTGTCATCAGTTCCTCGGAGGCTCTTAGAAAGCCAGCTTGCTTTGTCTTTTAGATTCTGTTTCTTCTACTCTCCTCCTGTCTGTTCATGGACACCCACACATATTCTGTCTTCACAAATGACACAAAAGTATATGAAGCGATGTGCGTGCTCAGTATAGCTCAGGTTCTCAGGTGTGTCTTCACATTCTGGTAAACAAGACAGTATGTTCCAGACAGCATTTTGCATCTATAATAATACTTCCTGAACATATGCTCTTGGTGCTGTTCTCGGAGCTTTAATGAATGCTCTCAAACTTTGGTGGGCAAAGGAATCCTCTGGTGAGCTTTGCACTAGGTGGGGCTGAGGAGGTGCCTGGGAACTGCACTTTGACAGTTTTTTCAGGTGATTTTGAAGTAGGGGCCATACTTTGAGAAATGCTGAGGTAAAAACAGGAAGGAAGAGGGCCAAGGTCTCTCATGTACTCAGACTTTAAAGCAGTTTGGGCCTCTGCCCAGCTGGCCTTCCCGATTGCCAGATCCCTGCACCGACAGCCCTTGTCTGGCCTGTCCACCTGCTTAAGTTACGGTTCAGTCTCATCTGGGCTGACGCACTGAGTTGCAGGATGGTCCTTGGGCAACCTCAGGTACCTTTGCCCTGGGCCGTCCCCACTCTGGCTTCATCCAGGTCACTGCCTGCTGAGGAAAGGGCACCATAGCTACTCTTTGCTAAGGTGCAGGAGGATCCACCTAGGTGCTGCCCTCCAGGAACGATGCAGACAGGCCTTGCTCCTCTGGGTTACAGCAGCCCCAGTCATGGCTGCCAACCTCGTTGCCTGCATTGAGATTGTCCAGGAGAGCCTCAACTTCTTTCACAGGGGCCATTAGGTCACCAGTGTCAAGGTGGCCAGGAGGCCCTCTGTGTGGGGTCATATCTTGTCCTTTTTTCCTCCTTATGGTCAGAGCCACACCTCTGCATAGGCACAAAGGCTGCAGCCTGGGGGGACCGCTATGGCAGTTTCTCTCCTGGGCATAACTCTCTGTGGGCACACACTCATATGTCCCTTATTGGGTTCCTAACTCTGTTACTGTGTGGGTCCAATTAGTTGGGGAAGGGGCTTCTGTAAGAAGCCATTGCTCCTCCATATCACCACCAAGATAACTGAGACCTTTCCTCCTCCCGGTTGCTGGAAAATCCCCGAAGTTGTCTCTATGAAAAAACTACACATCCTATTGATTTCTGCTTTTCCTTGATAGGCTAACACTGCTTTACTCGACCACCATCTTCCTGGCCAGAGAGGCCTTCCGTAGAGCATGTCTGAGTGGGGCCGCCCAGCGAGACTGGAGCCAGACTCTCAACCTCCTGTGGCTCACGTGAGTTGTGCTTTGGCCGCAGACAGTTTCACGGAGGCAAATGTAGTAAGTGTGAGAAGTTAAATAGATTTCTTGCCTAAAGCTGAATAGTCTCCAGCTTGGGTTTTGCAATGGACTTCTGGGCCATTGGCATGGGGCAGGAAGTGGAGGACGTCTGTGTGAAGGAGCTTCCCTGGCTGTTTCTCTCAGGACAGTCAGGAGCCAGGAGAAGGCTTTGGGTGGGGGTTTCTATGCCACGTTTCTAGCCCCATTTCTACCCGCTTCAGCCTCAGAAACAACAGAGGTTGTTTCTGCTTTTTTGATTCCCACTGAGCCTGTGCCATCTTTTTTATTCCTAACCATTTCTCTTTACAGTGTTTTCTGATCTTTTAACAGCCACTTATTATTTTTTGAAAGCCTTTGAATTGTTTCTTTGTATCTTTCCTCTATTTTGTTTTGTTGATTTCACTTCTGAGCCTTTTAGACTATTCTTGAGGACCAAGTATATCAGCTAAAACTTGTAATGGCTCTTCTGCAGTTTAGATCCTGCCGGGAGGGCTGGTGGTTCAAATGGTTTCCCAGTCCTTCCCTTGCATAACTCTTTATTACCTCATGGAGGTGACTGTTGTAAGGGCTGGTAGGTGATTAGTTTATTAGAGGAATGACTGTTAGCCACCCAGTCATGCTGAAGAGCCTTCTGGTCACACCTGAAGGGAGACTGTGCACTGGACTACCAGTTATTTGAAGTGTAAGACCAGCTCTATACCATCCTTTAGTCATTCTAAGTGAAAACAGCAGGCGCTTCTGGGAGTTGTAAGTCAGTGTAACACAGTGGGTAGGAGCAGGCTTTGGAGTTAGGTCGGGATCGAGTCCTTCTTCTGCCCGTGACTAGCCGTTTAATAAGACCTTGGCCGAACTACCCAGTGCCTGTCAGCCTTAGTTTCTTCATCTGTGAGTGTGGGTAATGACAGAGTAATATGTGAGGACTCAGAGAGATGAACGGGCTGAATCATAGTGCCTGGCATGTGGTAAGTGCCGGAATAAGTGATAGCTGTTTTTATCATGACTATATTTCTTTTCTGTTCAGTGTTACTATTTTAATATATATTTATTTTTATTGTTATATTTAGCATATTAAAAGACATTTTTTTCCCTTTTCTAGAGTCCCTTTGGGTGTGTTTTGGTCCTTGTTCCTGGGCTGGGTCTGGCTACAGTTGCTCGAAGTGCCTGATCCTCACGTCGTCCCCCACTATGGAACTGGAGTGGTGGTGTTTGGCTTCTCAGCAGTGGTGGAACTTCTGGGAGAGCCCTTCTGGGTCTTGGCACAAGCACACATGTTTGTCAAGCTCAAGGTCAGTGTGCTTTCTGCTGTGAATGAGAAATGAGAAGAATAAATGAAAGAGTGGTGTTTTAAAAATGTTTTTATAAGAGAGAATGCTCTTCAAATTTCCATGTAAAATATATTTGAAAAAAGGTAACATGATCAGTTTAGTTCATTCACTTGAGATTTGTCAGATGGGCTTGGTTGAAATTTAACTCTGTTGCACTATTAATGAAGAACAGGTTTGCTAATAGAGAAGTTACTAGTTTAAATAAGAATTTAAGAGGGCCATAGAGGTTTTCAGGTTTTCCTAGTGATTCTATTTAATTGTATAATAATATTAACTTTTCATCTTTTAAAGTGTATTATTTGATACATACAAAACATTTTAGTATATAGTATATAAATCTTAAAGATCCTTGAACCTACTACCCAACCCAAGAAATAGAGCAGTATTTTTTTTTTTTTAATTAAAAAAATTTTTAATGTGGACCATTTTTAGTTTTGGGTAGCCATTCCCTTCTATAGGGTGTCTTCCCAAACCACTGATCGAACACAGGTCTCCTGCACTGCAGGCAGATTCTTTACTGTCTGAACCACCACCAGGGAAGCTATACATACAAAACAACATAGTATATAGCATATATATAAATCTTAAAGATCCATGAACCTACTACTCAACCCAAGAAATAGAGCAGTATTTTTTTTTAATTACAAAAATTTTTAATGTGGACCATTTTTAAAGTCTTTATTGAATTTGTTAAAGTTTTGCTTCTGTTTTATGTTTGGTTTTTTGGCCAAAAGGCATGTGGGATCTTAGCTCCCCTACTAGGGATCAAACCCACTGCATTGGAAGGTGAATCCTTAATCACTGAACTGCCAGGGAAGTCCCAAAGTAGAACATTATAAATACTGTGTCCAACCATATTACCCACCCACCCCTACCACCAGGGTAACCATTATCCAAGATTGTCTGGGATTCCTTTGCCTCTTTAGTTTTAATAATGTCTCTAAAGTATACCCTTCACTATGGGTTTGCAGGTGATTGCTGAGAGCCTGTCAGTAATCCTCAAGAGTGTCCTGACAGCCCTTCTTGTGCTGTGGTTGCCTCACTGGGGGCTGTACATTTTCTCTTGGGCCCAGGTAAGAGTTATGACTTCTAAATTAACTTCTGTATAATCTCTGTTTCTCCATCTGTTTTTTACTTCTTGTTCTTGTTACTGCATGGTTTACATTTGCAGTATTCATGCATGTGGAGAAGGCTGTAAGTTCTAGAAAGATGGTCTTGGCACTGCTTCTCCTCTGGCTGCCACGTCTGTCCAAGGCCACATGTCCCCACTGTGAGGGGAACATGAAAGCTTGTTCTCATACATGAAAGCTTCTTTAGATCTTCTGTGGGCAAGCCTGTATCAAACTGGTCTTTGATTGTCTGACAGTCTTCTGGAGGAGAAAAAAAAAGCAGCAAGGGGGTGGGGTAGGAATCAAATTGTCTGTTATTTTCCCTGAATTTCAATCAATTGTTTTCAGAATAGCTGGAATCTCTGACAAGCCTCTTTTAAACTTAGATTGAAATCTCTCCTAATTCAGAGGGCGTGAATCAAGTCATAGGAGGTATGTTTCAGTTTTAGCAGTTTTGGCTTCAATTCTATCCCATTCTCTAGTTCTAATTCATCTTTCTAGTTCTATTAAATATATAACTTATTTGTTGTTGTTGTTGTTGAGTTGTTTTTGTTGTTTAGTCACTAAGTCATGTCCCTGACTCTTTGTGACCCCATGGACTGTAGCCTGCCAGGCTCCTCTGTCCATGGACTTTTCCAGGCAAGAATACTGGAGTGGGTTGCTATTTCCTTCTCTGGGGGATCTTCAGGACCCAGAGATCGAACCCATATCTCCTGCTTGGCAGGTGGATTCTTTACCACTGAGACACCTGGGAAGCCCCCCATAGCTAGACTATAGGTGCTAATTTAAAAAATGAAACCTAAGATCAAATAGTTATCAGACCATCTCATAGTTGAAATTAATTTGTAATTGTTCTTAATATATTGGAAAGCAAGTTAAAATTCTTAGTAATGATTTATGTGAAAATGTTTTCCTGTGTCCTAGGCAAAAACTGCTGCTATTTCTGTGAAACATAGAAGAGCTAGATTTAAAATTGTAGATTAAGAATGAGAATTGCTTCCTAAAAGCAGCTTGCAACAATTGCATGTTTTAGAAATGTTACTTCTGATTATTTTGCCACAGTTTATTAGATCTAGAACTGCCATTCTCAGTGTTCATCATTGTTTGTGATGTACTCTCCCTAATAGGATTGGAGGGTCATAGAGATGCCCAGTTATTGGTTGACTCTTCTTGGGAAAGGTACTTGCATTATGATTTTCTGATTGTTGTAGCTCCCACCCAGGGTACGTCATAGATCATAGGTCAGCTAGGCCAGTTCTGAGTTTGAGTTTTATTGGCATCCTTATCATAAGACTTGTGGAAGTTCTTCTCTGGGACATTGTCTGTCAGTCTCTGTGGGAGAGGTTGAAGAGCTAACAGCATCTCATATCAGCAGGGGAGCCCCACCTATGGCGCTGGGATTCCCCTTTCTCCAGCTTGCCTCCTGGTTCCTCCTGAAGCAGGTCCCTCAACCCTTGGCATCATGACTCAAATAAAAAGAGTCAGTCTAGAATGATAAAGCGGAGAAGGCAATGGCACCCCACTCCAGTACGCTTGTCTGGAAAATCCCATGGATGCAGGAGCCTGGAAGGCTGCAGTCCATGGGGTCGCTGAGAGTTGGACACGACTGAGCGACTTCACTTTCACTTTACTTTCATGCATTGGAGAAGGAAATGGCAACCCACTCCAGTGCTCTTGCCTGGAGAATCCCAGGGACTCGGGAGCCTGGTGGGCTGCTGTCTATAGGGTCGCACAGAGTTGGACACAACTGAAGCGACTTAGCCTAGCCAGCCAGAATGATAAAGAACTCTCACAATTCAATAACAAAAGACAAACCACCCAAGAAGTGGCTCAAGGACTTGAATAGATATTTCTCCAAAGAAGATATATAAATAAGCCCGTGAAAAGATGCTCAGCATCATTAGTCATTGCTGCTGCTGCTGCTAATTCGCTTCAGTCATGTCCGACTCTGTGCGACCCCAGAGACGGCAGCCCACCAGACTCCCCCGTCCCTGGGATTCTCCAGGCAAGAACACTGGAGTGGGTTGCCATTTCCTCCTCCAATGCATGAAAGTGAAAAGTGAAAGTGAAGTCGCTCAGTTGTGTCTGACTCCTAGCGACCCCATGGACTGCAGCCCACCAGGCCCCTCCGTCCATGGGATTTTCCAGGCAAGAGTACTGGAGTGGGTTGCCATTGCCTTCTCCATCATTAGTCATTAGGCAGATGTAAATCAAAACCACGATGAGATACTGTTTTGCACCCTCTAGGATGGCAGTTATCAAAAAGATAGGAAATAGCAAATGTTGTTGAAGATATGGAGAAATTGGAATACTCATACATTGCTGGTGGAAATGTAACATGGTGCAGCTGCTTTAGAAAACAATTTAGCAGTTCCCCAAAATGTTAAATATAGAACTGCCACATAATCTGGCAATTCTAGTCCTAGATATATAACCCAAAAGAATTGAAGACAGGTGATCAAACAAAAATTTGTATACAGATGTCTGTAGTAATACTATTCACAATAGTCAAAAGGTGGAAGCAACCAAATGTTCATCAGTTGATGAATGGATAAACAAAATATGGTATATCTATAGAGTATTATTCAGCCGTAAAAATGAAATACTGATATGTGCTACGATGTAAATGAACCTTGAAAGCATTATGCTACGAATATATATGGAATTTAGAAAGATGGTAACAATAACCCTGTATGCTGCTGCTAAGTCGCTTCAGTCGTGTCCGACTCTGTGCAACCCCATAGATGGCAGTCCACCAGACTCCTCCGTCCCTGGGATTCTCCAGGCAAGAATACTGGATACTCTGTATACGAGGCAGCAAAACAGACACTGATGTATAGAACAGTCTTTTGGACTCTGTTGGAGAGGGAGAGGGTGGGATGATTTGGGAGAATGGCACTGAAACATGTATAATATCATATATGAAACGAGTCGCCAGTCCAGGTTTGATGCACGATACTGGATGCCTGGGGCTGGTGCACTGGGACGACCCAGAGGGATGGTACGGGGAGGGAGGAGGGAGGAGGGTTCAGGATGGGGAACACGTCTATACCTGTGGTGGATTCATGTTGATATATGGCAAAACCAATACAATATTGTAAAGTTAAAAAAAAAAGCATTATGCTAAGTGAAAGAAACCAGGCAGTAAAGGCCACCCATTATATGATTCCATTAAAATGTAATGTCCAGGGTAAGTCCATAGAGACAGAAAGCAGATTAGTGGTTATCAGGGGATGGAAGAATGGAGACTGACTGCTTAATGGGCCAAGAATTTCCTTTTAGAGTGATGAAAAATGTTCTGGAATTAGATAGTGGTGGTGGTTATACAACATTGTGAATGTACTAAAAACCACTGCATTGTATGCTGTAAAATGATTAAAATGGTCAATGTTATGTGAATTTTTCCTCAGTTAAAAGGGGTGGCAGGGATCCTGTAGTTAGGATACTCTGTGAAGAGACTGTTGCTCCTCCCCAGGCTCTGGTCAGCGGGAAGGTGACAGAGGCAGGAAAGGGGGCTGGAAAAGGTGCTTGTTACAGAGGACGTTGGCATTAGATGGCGTGGCTCCCACAGCACTGCTTGTGTCTTAAAGGGTTTGAGGCATGAAAGAAGGAGGGCAGGTGGAAGGTCTGTCCTCAGGCGTGGATGGGTTTGGAAAGCAGAGGGCCTACACCTGCTAAATCCAGACTCCTCTTAGTCCTTGATGTGTGCCTTTTTTACACGATAAGCCTTGGTATTTCCAGATTGAAAGTGGTGCCTGGAGATCCCAGTCCTTCTTGAGCTACTGTGCAATGCTGTTCTCAGGGTGAGAGTGAAGAAGGGAACTTGTAAAACGGGGTTCTTGGGATACTTCTCCCCAACCTGCAGACAAAACCCCAGGCTGCTGCTCCTCACCAGAAGCCATCTTTCTGTCTCAGATGGGAAGAGGGAGGAGTTGTGGGGCCTTTTATCTCCTCTTCCCTCCCAGTCCTGTGGTAGCTCTTGCCCTGCCCATGCGCTGGGCAGAGAGGAGAGCCAGCAGCTCAATTCTGCTTTTTAATCATAATGTCACAGGTTTCCAGGGTTCGTGGAAAATCCTCAGCCCTAGATGATGGCACATCCCTGGATATTAGCACAGCCAGGACACGTGGATCCTCACGGTGTGCTGTCTAGGTGGGAAAGCCGTCCCTTTGGCCAGATACAAGTCTCTAAGAACATATCTGACATTGCTGCGTGGTTGCCCTAGTGGGTGTCTGTCATGGAAGTTATGTTCTGCCTGCCTGGAAGAACTATTCTCCCAGTCAGGTGGAGTGTTGTGGTGCCTTCCCCAGAGATGCTGCAGTGGAGCTGAGTGTTAGTGACTAGTACTGTTTTCCAGAAGGTGAGTCATTGCTCAATAGAAAGTACAGTTAATTAAGACAGTTCTATTTCTTGACTGGCCTTTAAGGTCAAATCTAGAGGCACATCTTAGTTATGGTGGTCGTGGTGGTGGTTTAGTTGCTGAGTTTGTAGCCTGCCAGATTCCTCTGTCCATGGGATTTCCCAGGCAAGAATCCTGGAGTAGGTTGCCATTTCCTTCTCCAGGAGATTTTTAGGACCCAGAGATTGAACCCTCATCTCCTGCATTGGCAGGTGGATTCTTTACCAGTGAGCCACCCGGAAAACCCCTTCTTAATTATGCTTACATTAAAACAGTGTAATTAAAACCCACTGTTTTCTTTTTTTCAGCTTTTCTATACTACACTTCTGGTGCTCTGCTATGTTATTTACTTTGCAAAGGTATTGGGCTCCCCAGAATCAGCCAAGCAACAAGCTCTTCCTGTCTCCCGCATGACAGATTTGTTACCCAGTATGACAAGAAGTAGAGTAAGTAATGTATTTTGTCTCTTATCATTTTAATCACAGATGCTGGTTATCCTTGAGGGAAAGAAATGACAATTTATTGTTTATAGTTACAATAACAAAGATAATTTGATAACTCACGTTTATGAAGTGCCTGTTATGTGCTCAGCCAAGGTTTCTAAATCTTGGCACTAATGACAATTTGTGTTGCATGATTTTTTTTTTTAATTAAAAAAAACTTATTGAAATGTAGATAATTTATAACGTTGTGTTAGTTTCAGGTGTACGATTCAGTTATAGATGATTCAGTTATAGATACATAATGTATATATATATGCATGTATATGTATATATTTGTTGTTTAGTTGCTAAGTCATGTCCAACTCTTTTGTGGCCCCATGGACTGTAGCCCGCCAGGCCTCTCTGTCTCTGGGATTTGGAGTGGGTTGCCATTTCATTCTCCAGGGTGGGCCACATAATTTTTGTTGTGGGGGCTGTCCTTTGCGTTGTAGGATGTATAGCGGCGTTCTGGATCTTTACCCACTAGATGCCAGTAACTACCACCCCTCAGTTGTAACAAGCAAAAATATCTCCAGATGCTCCCCTGGGGGGCAAAATTGCCCCCAGATGAGAAACCCTCTGCCACTCCCTGTGCCAGATGATTTACATACTGTGTTTAATGGTTACAGCAACTCTTTGGGGCTGACATTATTAGAGCTGAGGCTTAGCAACTAAATACCTGCCCGGGCTGGGGGTCAGAGTGAGGCCAGGAGCCGGATAGGCGTGACTCGAAGCAGAGCGCAGGCTCTCACCCCACGCTCGCGCTCTCTGTTCTGCTGCCGTCTCTTGGTTTTTCCGGGCCTGACCTCCAGCACGGGCAGTCTGGATGTAACCGAAGGCCCCTGCAGGGTTCCTTTGTCTAGTGTCAGGCCACTCTCTCAGATGATCCGCTTCCCCAGGTACACAGTTGAGGCTTCCAGAGGCTGATGGGTGGGAGGGAGGCATAATCTCTTTCTACTCAACACTTCAACTCTCGGTCCATTTGACTTTTATCTCCCGACTCTTGTGGGGTCAGAGCTAGAGTCTCCGGCCCAGGAGTCACGCCTGTGGTGTTTTACCACACTGCATCTGTGTGGTGGCTCTGTGACCTGCTCCGTCTGGGCTGATCCACTTTCTCTTTTTCTCGTACTTGTTTGTTCGCTGGAGGTGGTTCACTGAGTTGAGGTAAGGCTTCAGCTGGGCTTCTCCTTAAAGGTCTTCCATGATTACTTGAAAAATGTAATAAAGTATTTGGAATTCAAGTCTCAGAATGTTAGGAATCTTGTTGTACAACTTTTCAAGAAAAACCAGATCTGATGTAACAAAGCCATGTATGTTCTTGTTAGAAGAGAGCTCTCCATTCTGATCTTACCTTTCGCCTAAATCAGCATCACAGTTTTTGGATGCCATGGTGCCTTATCTGTAGGCTTAGTGGATCAGGAGTCCAGATCTCTTCTCTTGCCTGGAGCTCCCTGCCCACAGAGCGCATCTGAGAGTACAGAAAAGTTCCTCTCCTCGAGTATTCCCCAGGGCCCACCTGTACCAGGCCCGGCCAACTTGTCGTATTGGGCCAGTGCCTGTGCCCAGCAGTATTTTCAAGTGCAGCTTTTGCACTGTTAATACAGGCAGAGAGAAAAGAGGAAGAGTCGGACAAGTGTGTACTTAACCCTGTAATGGGCTCAGAACTCTGACCTTCAGTTTCCTTATATAGCAAATGGGCATAATGAATTGTTCAGTCGCTAAGGCCTGTCCAACTCAGCGACCCCATGGACTGCAGCACACGAGGCTCCCCTATCCTTCACTAAGTAAGAGTACCTCCCTCCTAAGGTGGTTGTGAGAGCCAGATGAGACGGGGCACGTAAGGTGCTTAATGCTGTGGCCTGGCACGAGCGCTCATCCATAAATGACAGCCCACACCATCACCAGCACCTCACTGCTGCACTCAGAGCTGGAGTAGCTCCGCTGGAGCATCCTAGCCAGGCGGACACTGTTGACTGCTGAGAGTTCAGCGGCTTCGTCTGTCCACCTGTCACGAAAGTACCCGTGCTCATACTGTTAGAGGCCTGAGCATGAGAAGGTCGAGTGTACCTTCAATCTGTGGCAGCACTCCTCCTGACAGAGCCCAGCCCCTGCTTGGGTGCTCTCTGGGATACAAACACATAGGACGGTGACTGCTTAGCTTCAAGGAGCTTCCTGTGCATTTGGGAGGCAGTAGGTCTCCAGATCTCTGAGTTCTCACTTAAAAAAAAAAAAAATATTTATTTGACTGTCTCAGGTCTTAGTTACAGCATGCAAATTAGTTCCCTGACCAGAGATGGAACCCAGGGCCCCTGCATTGGGAGCATGATGTCTTAGCCACTGGACCTCCAGGACAGTCCCAGGGGTCCTCACTTTTAAGGTGAGATTATTGGTCTACACGACCCCTGAGGCCCCTGTTAAAGACTTACAGAGTTCTGTGGAAGTATTTGAACTTTGTCAAAGAATTGTTTGTAATAACTGCCATTGACTGCATACTTACTCTGTGCCTGGCCTTAGGCTAAGCACTTGGACTTCTGTCCTTAAACCTCATAGTAACCCTATGAGGTAAATACTGTTGTCTCCCAATTCACAGATGAGAAAACAGGTTCAGAGGAGTTAGGTGATCCACCCCAAATCACACAGCTGGCTTTGGGCCCACTTCTTTCTAACTTTTGTTTGTGAAAAAAACCTTAGTCTGTGTGTTTAATCTCTATGCTATGAATTCGTCCAAAAGGAATTAGCTTATTGCCCAAAGTAATTATTTGTTTTACTTAAAGATTGGGAGGCTCCAGGTAGAGCAATTCATTATTTAAGTGTTTTTTTTTGTTTGTTTTTTGTTTTTTTTTTAAGAAAAGAAGTGAGCTGAATCTGAATGCAGTGGATGCCTACACCAGCCTAACTTGACTCTCTGGAGCAGCTTTCTGTCCTGGGGGCTCCTTTGTACAAAACTGGTCAAACAAATTACATTTACTGTCAACTTGACCAAATTAGGAGATTTCTTTCCTCCTCTTATAGAATTTCATCTTTAAAGATATTTATTTAGCCTTAAAATAATGACACTTCAAATAATGGCTGCCATTTACATCTCTTGTACTCTTTGATACTTCTGAGTGGTTTAATATGCAAGATCAGCTAGTATTCAGGTAAAGCTGAGGAATTTAACACAGCTGTCATGTACTGAGCAGCATCTGTGTTAAGCACTGTACCAGGTGCCCTGGGTGGGGTCCCTGCGCTCAGAATTTGCACTGAAGTCCTGAGATAGGACTTCCTATCCCATTTTGTAGGTGAGAAAACTGAGGCTTAGCAAAGTTAAATATCTTGCCCATGGCCTTTGTACTCCGTAAGTCAGGAGCTGTAGGGAATTCCCTGGCAGTCTGGTAGGTAGGACTCAGCTTCCACTGCAGGGGGCATGGGTTCGATCCTTGGTTGGAGAACTAAGGTCCTGCAAGCCACTTGGTGAAGTAAAAAAAAAAAAGTGTCAGGAGCTGTAATTTGAGTTCTAGTCCCTGAGCTCAACTCTAAAACCTGAACCCTGCCACGAGGAGAGAAAAGGTTTAAGATCAGGAGAAGGCAGTGGCAATCATATGTCATTTTTCAAGTGATGAGGACAAAGGAGGGTGTGTGGAAATGGGAGTGTGGACAAAGGGCAGTCAACAGCCCTGCAGCAAGAGGGAGAGAGAGGAGTGCCGTGTAGGGTGTGGAGGTGATGGAGGGCAGGGGACGGGACCATGTCCCCTGTGACTCTTGACTGTGTGGTAAAGATGCAGCGGGTTGGACCATTGTAAGTCAAAGGGGTTTGGGAAGTGGAAGAGTAAAACTTAGGGTAAAATACAGTGAGCCCTGAGTCGTGATTCCAGACCTTCTCCAGAGGTACTGCCCATCACCTTTCGCCATCTGTACCTCAGTTTCTCCATCAGTACAGGGAGGCAGTGGAATGGTTTGTTGGTCAGGGGATTCTAGAGAAATTCACAGCCGGATAGACCAGCTCAGCTAGATTTCGTGGAAGGGGCCTCTTTTGACCTTTCCAAGTGACAAATCCATTCAGAACAGTAAAATCCCTAAGAATGCACTTCTTCTTCTACCACTTAGCAGATGCCTCTGAGTAGAAACCTAATCTCTGCTCAAACTTCCTGCCTCTCTATCATTAATGAGCATTTTGCAGTTAGTAAGCAGTCTGGCCATTCCTTCTAAACCGTGGGTCCATTTAAGCTGAAGGCATTAGGAGGAAGGAATGCTCAAGTATGAGCTTGCAGATCAGATACACTCTCATGATAGCACTCTCCTAAAGAACTTTTTTTTTTTTTTAAGGGCTTGGAGAAGGAATTGGCAACCCACTCCAGTGTTCTTGCTTGGAGAATCCCAGGGACGGGGGAGCCTGGTGGGCTGCCCTCTATGGGGTCGCACAGAGTCAGACACGACTGAAGCAACTTAGCAGCAGCAGCAGCCACCCTCCCAAACCAAATCACAGCCTGACTGGCAAGTAGGCTTCACAGAAGCCTTGTGGACACACTGTAACTGTTCATTTCCTTTGAAAAGAGCACAGTTACTACTTTGTAGACCACACACCTCGCCCCTCCAGAGGGCCACCCGGCATGGAGAGAGCAGAGTGTGAAAGAGAGAGAAGGTGCTGTGCTCTGGCTCCCAGGAAGCCAGCTATGGACAGGATCAGTGTACGTCATCAGAGAATGATATGGTCCACAGTGCCCCCTAGTGGTGTAGGGAGGTCTGGCACTCTGTTCTGGGAAAAGTGAATGTTCAATTTCCTTCTCAGTTCATTCAGTTCAGTCGTTCAGTCGCTTAGTCGTGTCCACCTCTTTGCTACCCCATGGACTGCAGCACGCCAGGTTTCCCTGTCCATCACCAGCTCTGGGAGCTTGCTTAAACTCATGCCCATCGAGTCAGTGATGCCATCCAACCATCTCATCCTCTGTCATCCCCTTCTCTTGCCTTTAATCTTTCCCAGCATCAGGGTCTTTTCCAGTGAGTTAGTTCTTCACATCAGGTGGCCAAAGTATTGGAGTTTCAGCTTTAGCATCAGTCCTTCCAATGAATATTCAGGACTGATTTCCTTCTCATGAGGAAAATTTACCCCTGGACTATAGCTACCCTGGCATTGGCTCCTGGTCCAGTGATGCACTGAAGTCAGTGTGGTTTGGAAGGATTCAAAACTACCTTCCAAATAGGAAAGAAAGGTTCTGAAACCAAGGGGTGATAAGATTTGAGGACTGGAAATGACCCTTGTTTCAAGTGGTGCTCTAAACTTGCTCTGTCATAAATGGTAAGCAACAGCCACATGTGGCTGCAGAGCATTTGGAATTGAGCTGTCAGTGCCCTCAATGCACATTGGATTTCAGAGAACTAATATAAAAAATAATATGAAATGCTTCTAGTATTTCTTTTCATGTTGCCATGATAATATTTAAGGTTTAATCAAAGATTTTAAAGTGCCTTTTACCAGTTTCTTTACTCATCACTGTAGGATGCTAGAAAACGTAAAACTATATTGTGGCATGCATTATATTTCTACAGAAATACAATGTCCACTACATAGGTGGACTTTGGGCCAAGATCAGGGGCCCATGTGACTGGGACAGGTTCCATAGCTAAAGTTGACATTTTGGAGAGATGTGGTGGGCTTGCCCTTATGAATCACCTGTTTCCTCCTAAAGAGCCCCCTGAAATCCCACCTTTGAAAAGTCATCAGTTTAAGTTAATGAGAACTTTTCAAAATGCAGGTACCTTGAGATTAAGAACCTAACACCTAAACCAAGTATTCTGGAATCCTTGGTTGCCTTCATGATCAAGGGGCCCCAGAAAGAATTAGGAGGAAGTAGAAACAAAGAAGTCCTGTCCAGCTAGCTGCCCTTCTTCAGATTTTGCAATCAGCTCTCCGGCTTCGAGGCTGCCTGTCTGTCTCTTACAGGTTGACCTCTGTCCTTCCTAAGCATTTGCTTCTTTCTTATCCTCCTTGTCCTTAGGAAATGGGCTGTTTGGGTGCTTCCCCTGAGAGTTTTAGAAGAGCCATATCAGAAGTTTTGTTTTCTCTGTCATACCAATTCTTTGTGGCTTTACTGATCTGGAAGGCCTTACTTTCTTTTGAAATATATGAGCCAAATTCGTATGCTCTATGTGAAGGGACCCTGAATGGCTAAGCTGGCTAAGTAGAGCACTAAGATGTGGAGTACATTGAGCAGAGTTTGTCTTGCAGCTCGGCATGCTTCAGACGTCTTTTAAGGGAAGAGCTGACTGTGATTGTGTATCTTCCATTGGTCAGCTTACTCCCAGGGCAGCAGCAAGGGGACAGCACAATTCTTTAGGGGTCTCAGTGAGTGAATCTTGGGCAGGCCCCACAGGTAGGCTTTTCCACCTAGAGCCTTTGTCTTCACATTTAGAAATATAAATTCTTTGTCAGTATTTGTTGGATGTTTTCTGTGTGCTTAGCAGTAAATGATGGAGAAGGCGATGGCACCGCACTCCAGTACTCCTGCCTGGAAAACCCCATGGATGGAGGAGCCTGGAGGGCTACAGTCCATGGGGTCGCTTAGAGTCGGACACGACTGAGCGACTTCACTTTCACTTTTCACTTTCATGCATTGGAGAAGGAAACGGCAACCCACTCCAGTGTTCTTGCCTGGAGAATCCCAGGGACGGGGGAGCCTGGTGGGCTGCTGTCTGTGGGGTTGCACAGAGTCAGACACGACTGAAGCAGCTTAGCAGCAGCAGTAAATGAAAAATTAGTGGGGACTATCCAAGTTGGGATTTAGAGACCAAACTGAGTTTGCCTCCCATGTAACATTTATTGTATTCTTAGACTTGCAATACCTAGAGTTTTTTTGTTTTGTTTTTTTCTAGGCTTTTGTAAATTGGGAAGAGGCTAAATTGACTTGGAGTTTTTTCAAACAGTCTTTCCTGAAACAGATTTTGACAGAAGGTAAGTAAAAGGTTGCTCTGAGCAGTCAGGAAACTGAAATATCAGTGACGGGGAACTTCCTGGCTGTCCAGTGGTTAAGACTTCAAGCTTCCATGCAGGGAGCATGTGTTTGATCCCTGGTCAGGAAACTAAGATCCCACATGCCATGTGGCATGGCCAAAAAACAAAAACACACAAAACCAAAACCAAAAACACACAAAGTATCAGTGAGGGGAATTCTACAGAACTGCTGGTTGCGTAGATGCAGACCACCTGCTTCCTAGAGGCCCTGGGTCAGAGGAGCCTCAGAGCTGGGAGGGTTTTAAATAAGGAGAGGAAAACTAGCATTTATTAAGTGTGATGCCTCAGTTGTCTAATTTAAATCTCCCCACAGCCTTGTAAGAAAGATATTGTTCTTTTTATTATGGATGCGGAAACTGAGCGTCAGTGAAGTTACATTACTTCTGCAGGGTCCTACAAGAGTTAGGAGCAACTTACTTTGAATCTGAGTCTCATTCCAGAATCCCACTGAATAATAATGTAATATTATTACATATATTATTACATGTAATAATAACTGTATTATAGAAATATTCTATCAATTACAGAAAGTTTAGAAAATATAGAAAGCTATCTATAATCTTTCTTGCCTGGAAAATTCCATGGATGGAGGAGCCTGGTGAGCTACAGTCCATGGGGTCCCAAAGAGTCGGACATGACTGAGCAACTTCACTTCTATCTATAATCTTATTTTCTGAACATTTTATACACTTTCTCTGAGCTTTTTTAAAAAAATACCTTTTAAAATTTGTTTACTTTTGGCCGTGCTGGGCTTTCGCTGCTGCTCAGGCTTTTCTGTAGTTGCAGTGCACGGACTTCTTGTGGTGGCTTCTCCTGTTGCGGATCACAGGCTCTAGAGCACAGGCTCTGTAGTTGTGGCACACGGACTTAGTTGCCCCACAGTATGTGGGATCTTCACGGATCAGGGATCGAACCCGTGTCTCCCACATTGGCAGACAGATTCTTTACCATTGAGCCACCAGGAAAGCCCCTTGTGACCTTTTTAAGAACCCAGTTTTTCTCATTTGGAATTGAGATGAGCTGTAAGTGCACTCAATACATATTGGATTTCAAAGAATTAGTATTAAAAAATAACATGAAATGCTTCTAGTATTTCTTTTCATGTCGCCATGATAATATTTCGGGTTAAGTCAAATATATTTTCTTTAACAATAAGATTCACTGGTGGGATAGTTTGGTCAACCTTCCAGCTTCTTAGGACTGTCCAGTTTAACAGTGACAGAACTCTAATGCAGAGGACAAACCAGAAGCTGAAAGTACATCTTATTTTATATATATGTGTGTATTTATACCCAGCTTTATTTCAAAGAATGAGATTGGAGGCAGCTATAAGCTGCTGAAGGTAGTAGTTTCTCTCTATAAATTTCATGTGTCTATACATGTATGTATCTATTACTGAACATGTTTTTTAATGTCTTCAGAAACTATCTTTTAATTATAAAAATAATATAATCCCATTACAAGAATTTTGGAAAATAGGAAAAAGTTTCCTAAAACTCTAGCATTCTAATACAAACATCACTGTTCCTATCTTGTTGTTTTTCTTTGTCCACCTTCTTTACTTTTCTTCATTATACTTCCAAAGGGAAGCCCCAAGCCTCACTTCCCTCATTGGTGGTTTAAAAGATAGAACTAGGAGGTGCCTGAGGGCTCCCCGAGCTTTGAGAAAACCTGTTTCTAGCCTGAGGCCGTAACATTTCCATCACAAAAGTGAAACTGTTCACAGGACTTCTGGAGGAAGTAAAGGTCAGAAACCTTTGGAGAGCTGAGGGAAGGTGCCTTAACTCTTGAGAGCGAGGGAGCATGCTGTTCACCACTGTCTCCCTGACACCCTGCTAGGCCTGGAACGTTGATACGTATTCAGCAAGGTTTGGGTTTTTATAAATATTTATTTGTCTGCACCGGGTCTTAGCTGTGGCTTGTAGGATCTAGTTCCCTGACCAAGGATCAAACCCAAACTCCCTGCCTTGGGAGGACAGAGCCTTAGCCACTGGACCACCAGGGAAGTCCACAGCAATTATTTTTTGGTAAAGAAAGGTAGCTATAGTGAAATTGTATATTGTGATAGTTCACATTATTGTTAGAACAGGCAAAACAATGGAGGGACTTTGAGGATGGGTAGTTACTTAAATGCACTTTTTTTTTCTTTCAAAAGTTTAAAGGGCAGTTTGAATGAGTTTAGGAATGGCCCTAACTTGGTTGTCTGTACTGCTGTGGCTAGTCATGTGTGGCTAGTCATGTGAACAGTGGCAGGTTGTCAGCCACATGTTCGAGCCTCCCGAGGGGGGCCTGCTTCATCTTCGGTCCATCCTGGCCTGGCTGGCAAAGGGCCTTAGGAACTTCCTACGGCCTCCCTCTCCATGGCTGTGAAATAAGGAAGGGGCCTGACAAGGACACCTAGATTCTTTTTCTCTGAAAGCTACAGCTCTAAAAAATTTAAAATCATTTGTTGTTATAGCAAAAATGTGTGTGTGTGTATACACATGTATATATACACACTCACACACACATATGTGCTGTTACCTTCTACCCCCGCATTTCCTGAACACTGTGTGTCATGTGCTGAGAATATACAGATGACTGAGGAACAGGACATGGCTTCAAGGAGCTCATTCCCTCTGCAGAGACTAAAGCATTTGTGTGGTTAACTCTGATACAGGGGTGTACTTGGAAACAGCTCATTCTCCAGACATCTCTTGAGTGCTCTCATTTCCAGGAGCTCTGCTAGGCAGCCAGGGGCATGGAGATGACCGAGAGATGGTTCCTCAGGGAGCTGACAGAATGTGGGAGGGAGATGCCTTTTGTGCCAGAACCCAGGGAGGTCCCTGCAGAAAAGCCATTGCAGGTGGTGAGGATACCAACAGCTGAGCCTGGGAGCACCAGCCCAGCCTGACTCAGAAGAGCTGGAGGGGTGAAAACCTCCATGTAGGATGTAGCAGAGGATGATAGTGTGATGGTGGGGGGTTGGGGTGAGGCTGGTGAAGGGAGGCTGAAAAGATAGCTTTCAGTTCAGTTCAGTCGCCCAGTCGTGTCCAACTCTTTGCGACCCCATGAATCACAGCACGCCAGGCCTCCCTGTCCATCACCAACTCCCAGAGTTCACTCAAACTCATTTCCATCGAGTCGGTGATGCCATCCAGCCATCTCATCCTCTGTCGTCACCTTCTTCTCCTGCCCCTCCCAGCATCAGAGTCTTTTCCAATGAGTCAACTCTTCACATGAGGTGACCAAAGTATTGGAGTTTCAGCTTTAGCATCAGTCCTTCCAATGAACACCCAGGACTGATTTCCTTTAGAATAGACTGGTTGGATCTCCTTGCAGTCCAAGGGACTCTCAAGAGTCTTCTCCAACACCACAGTTCAAAATCATCAATTCTTCGGCGCTCAGCTTTCTTCACAGCCCAACTCTCACATCCATACATGACCACAGGAAAAACCATAGCCTTAACTAGATGGACCTTTGTTGGCAAAGGTCAGCCTGTAAAAGGTCCCAAATGCAAAACCAAGGCATTTGGACTTTTTGCAAACACAATAGAGCCATTTAAAGGAGTGAAAGAAGAGATGACTTAAGATCTGTATTTGCAAAAGCTGGAACTGTTATCGATGAGGATGGATTAGAGAAGAGCAGAGATACTGGGGGGCCCATGCCTGGAAGGATCTGCAGAGGTCCCTGCCACCACCCTGCCTAAAATGGGACATTGTAGGGAGGAAAGGATCGGGAGAGGGACTTGAGAGAATATCACATTCTCATCTCTTAATGCTGCTTTCTTCTTTGAGAAAGTGTTTAGGAGGAGAGAGTTGGCCCTTCAGGGCTGTGGCCTCCTCAGTGCTCCTCCTCCATAGCGGTCAGTGTTTCCCATTCAAGGATAATAAGAATATTCATGGAAGTGGGGAATAGGGCTCAGGGCTAATGTCTTTACCTTGAAGGCGTTAGACTGTCTTAGATTTGAACTGTGAACTAGGACTGCTGAGAATTGCTGGCCTCCACAGAGTTTTCTCCACTCAGAGAGGAAACTTCTGATGAGTCTGTGCAGTTTATCATGGACCTTTCATTTCACAGAATTACACTCAGATTATCTGACCTCCCTGAAAACCTGAGATTATCATTTTTATTATTAACATTTCTGTAACTCTTCACACTTTTAAGAAAACGTATCAGGTTTTATTGATTTTTGTTGTTTTTAATTGGTTTGTAACTTTGCTATCAATAAAGCCACCAGCACTTTCCAAATTGTTATTATTTTGAGATTATTTTAAATCAACATTAGGACAAGGACCATGTCATTAACCAAGTTTCTAATTTTTCTGCTTTGACAGTATTTACCAACTGGAAGAGACAATAGACAATAAGAGAAAAGGAAGCAAGAAAATACTGTGTATTTGAAATGCTAATTATTTTCTTTTCCATTTACAGGCGAGCGATATGTGATGACATTCTTGAACGTGTTAAATTTTGGGGATCAGGGTAAGATGAAATTCTGTAGTGTTTTAATTAAAGATGAGCTATCTTCACGACACTTTCTAATGTTTGCCTCTGTAGTTTGATTCTTTTTAAAATATCTATCTACTTATTTATTTTTGGCTGCACTGGATCTGTTGCTGCGTGCAGGAACTGGTTGTGGCGTGCGGGCTTCTCAGTTCGGTGGCTTCTCTTGTTGCAGAGCGCAGGCTCTTGTATTACAAGGCAGATTCTTAACCACTGGACCACCAGGGAAGCCCCTGTAGTTTGATACATTTCATGAAAAAATAAATCTGAAGATTATAAAAAGTGAATCCTGAAGATTGAAAATTGTAGGTCTTTATAAATGTATATCTGACTATTCCTTCCTGTGTATCTTGGGCAGCAAGTTCTGTGTTGGGATTCCCTGTCCTTACCCAGCTTTCTGCAGAGCTCTGGGGCTCATTTTGGGGGTCAGAGGGTGCCAGAGTTACAGGGAGGTCATCACAGTCATGAAGATTTGGCCTATGTGTGTGGCTAAATAGGTCTTAATATTTTTTCACATTTATTTTTGAATACTATCCCTAAGTAGTAGAAATAAAAACAGAAAAAAATCAACTTGGCATTATGACTGTTATAAAAAAGTACTAGTGATACAAATGTTCTGTGTCCTGACTGAATTTATATCAGTGATCTTTTGCTGTAACTTTTCAAGAATTTACTATTTGGGGAGAACTGGGTAAAGGGTACATGGTTCTCCCTTTTATTTCTTACAACTCCATGTGGATCTATAATTATCTCAAAAAGTTTAATCTAAAAAATTATATGAGAAAAAATGTTAATAGTGCTATAAAAATTCAAGTAGAAAAACCAGTAAGACTGTTATTTCTTTTTTTTCTTTTGTTTTGTAGGTGTGTATGATATAGTGAATAATCTTGGCTCCCTTGTGGCCAGATTACTTTTCCAGCCAATAGAGGAGAGTTTTTATATATTCTTTGCTAAGGTGCTAGAAAGAGAAAAGGACGCCACACTTCAGAAGCAGGTAGTCTTGGTTTTCATGTCCCCATCTTCCAAGTGTACAGGATCAACAAGACAGAAATGAGGAGCTGTCTGTTTCCCTCTGTTTGATCTGAAATTTTCTTCTAGTTTTCATTCTCCTCTCACATTCTGAATGATGGCAAGATCCTGAGCTCACTTCTTCTTTCCAGCTTCTCCTTTTCCTCCTGGTCAGCCCTTTCTTTTCACCCTGTGTCCTCTGTGACCTTTTCTTTGTCCCAGCCCTCTCAGAACTCTATAGCTGTCCCCAGTGCAGCACAGACCCCTTCCTATGGTCTAAGGTTTAAGAATGAGGCTGCCTCCCCACTCCTCAGACTCTCAAGAACCAAAGATGAGCCGAAGGATGCAGAGACTGGGGCAAGACTAATTGAGGGCATGGAGAGGAAAACACGGGGCATCTGGTCTCGCTCATCACAACAGTTGTTTAGCTTCTTAAGGACTGTGATGTGCCCAGAGCTCCATTCTGACCCTGAGAATCTACGTAGTCTGGCCAGTAAAAACAGAAGAGATTTTAATCCAGGAGTATTTGTGTGTAGAAACTTCCCTTTTCCTAGAATCATTGAAAATGTCTGACTTAGAATTAAAAGCAAACTAGTTAGCCTCTTATGTGTCTTAGAATATATTTTGCAGACAACAGTTCATGCATAATATCTTTTCAAAATGAACCAATCTGGTTCTTAGTCTGATTTAGGAATGTTTTCTCAGTGTCAATTACAGAAACATCAGAAATTGGACTTGTTTGTCAGGAGAAGCACACTGACAAAGCTAGCTAGTGCTGTAAAAACTTGTCCCTTTGAGAATAAATGTCAGAGGGGAAAGTGAGTGTTTCCTAGGCAACATTTGAGACAATTTATCTTAAATGAGTTAAAAACTAACCCTCCCCTGCTTTCTTAAGGAGGCACACTTTGTCTTTTTTCCTCTATTTGTTAATTGAGTAGAAACAAACCCAGGCTGTAGAAAAGCAGCAGTGGTTCTCAGCAGTTGAAAGAGTGATCCATGAAATAGCGAAGGGAGAAAGCCAGATGGGAGGTTTCTCTCCAGCTCATGATTCATCCCACTTCCTTCCTTCTCCCCCGGCCCCAGGAGGATGTTGCTGTGGCCGCCGTGGTTTTGGAGTCCCTGCTAAAGCTGGCCCTGCTGACCGGCCTGACCATCACTGTTTTCGGCTTTGCCTACTCTCAGCTGGTTTTGGACATCTATGGCGGGGCCATGCTTAGCTCAGGATCAGGTATGCACAGAGTTTTTTTCCAGATCTGTTCTAATTTCCCAACTGAAGGAGAGGAGTCTTATGAAATTTAGATACGGTTGACATGTGTGTCTGTATAGGGAAGATTGCCGATGGCTGGGGCACCTGAGGTCACACCAGCTCAGGGTGCAGTTGGGGCTTTGGCACCAGGTTGATCAGTCCCCACAACCTTACTTGGAGAAGTTGTTAGGAATCCTTAGCTTTCCTTTCAGGCCTCAAATGTGTTTTGCCAAGTGCTTCCCTGTGCTCCCTGTAGGGTAAGTGAGGAAGGCAGAGAGCAGGCTCTAATGAGTCTCCACTTGGTACTAAACACATCTGAAGACAGTAAGTGCCACATAAATCTCACGGCCTGATGCATAAAAGCCTCTGAAGGATAACCCAGAGCCATTTGCAGAGAATGAAATTGATCTCAGCAAATAAAATGGTATATTTAATCCAGTGACTCTTGGGTTTTGAAAGAGAAAAGTATTGAGTGTGTCTAACTTGGAAACACCTGGTGCCCAGGCCACTGAGTGTCTCACAGTGTCGCTGGGCCCTGGGGACTTGACCAGTTTCAAGATGCACTGGGTCACAGACTAGCAATCCACTTAGAGTGTTTCCTCTTGGGCTGAGCAAAGATGTTTTTAATTCCTCACATCACTAGACAAGATCCTTGAAGACTTTTTTCTAATGCCCTGTCTCAAATGTAAATGGCCCTTTCAGATGCCATTCTGCAAGATCACTGGCATGTTTTTGTCTCCACTATAATGGGCCCAAACATTTAGTATTAGGAAAAGAAGGGCTGAGTTTCTACACAAGAACAAAGGTCATTAGGTTTGGACAAACAGCTGCTGTGAAACCAATGATGTGGTTTGTAGTGCCCTGGGTCAGGCAACTATAGGAAGCCATTAGCAAGTCAGTGCACAGAGAGCAGGACAGGCTATTTCACAGCAGCTCTGCCCCTCTAGAAAGGTAATCACCAAGGAGCAGCCTTTGTAATGCAGCCACAGGACAGTGCCACAGGGGAAGGGCTGTCCCATCAACGTAGTATTCACTTGCCTAAGTCATTAATCACTAAAGATATATCAACAAACTATTGTCATTGTGTGGGCCTTTTACTCAAGTGAGATGCTGGTGCCAGTCTTGAGCACCGATGATAGATTTGTCAGCTAAAAGGGTCAGTGTTACTTGATAAATGAAGGTAATGAATTATGTCTCTGATGTTTTATGTCAAAGTCATTAATCATTTTAGACTCAATAAGATATTCTCTTGGTCTCATCTTCAGAGAGAGAAGAATCTTGAGAATGGTCTGGTTCCTTAGTCTCTGAAAAGGATGTATGGTTTGCTCTAGTCACTGCAGCATCTTTAGGACCCTTGTCTCTTGCCTGACCCAGGCCTCCATCAACATCCCTGCCCCAGCAAGGTCTTCCAACATCTGTCTCCTCATCACTGCTCCCTCTCATTTTGACCAGATTTCCAGCTGTGTGTGCCTTCTGGGAGGGTGAGTGTGTCTCCCCAGGGTGCCTGCTGGCTTTCCTTCCCTGTCTCCACACCACGCCTCTTCTTGTTGCCCTCTTCTTGACTCTGCGGACTAGTGCTGCAAATCCAAATGCCTTTCCTGTGCCAAAGACATTAACACTGCTGCTCTGCGCCCCAGTACTCCTCGCCACAGCCTTTTTTTTATTCCCTTAAATACTCACAGAACATTGACTTTCTCCAGAAAGTCTTACTGAATCAGAAAAGAATGAGGAACTTTCCATGGCGCAGCCCCGCCACTTAGTTTTGAAAGTGGAACTTGCAGCGCTGCTGTCCTCAGTTGCCCCAGTTGCATGTTGCCTTTGTCCTTGCCCGTGAAGTGGACTCACCTGTGACCAGACCTGCAGTGGCTCCTTTAGAGACCTCTGTGCTGCTTTCCTGGAGAAGGCAATGGCACCCCACTCCAGGACTCTTGCCTGGAAAATCCCATGGACGGAGGAGCCTGGTAGGCTGCAGTCCATGGGGTCGCTAAGAGTCGGACACGACTGAGCGACTTCACTTTCACTTTTCACTTTCATGCATTGGAGAAGGAAATGGCAGCCCACTCCAGTGTTCTTGCCTGGGGAATCCCAGGGACGGGGGAGCCTGGTGGGCTGCCGTCTGTGGGGTCGCACAGGGTCTGACACGACTGCAGCGACTTGGCAGCAGCAGCAGCAGCAGTGCTGGTTTCCTAAAGGGGGACTTGGCTGCAGCGCAGGCAGACTTTCGTGGAGCACTGAGGGTTTGCTTTGCAGTACTTGGGCTCAGCCTTGTGTGTAATTAGGGGCTGTGGAAGTGGTCTGAGACTTTGATCAGACGTTTTCCTCATATCTAGCTTTTCCATCCTAAAGGAAAATACAAACATTCAATGAATCTCCCTGAGACTTCTCACATTCATCTCTTAGGTGCTTCTGTCTTGCCCTTTCTTTTACTTTTTCTTTTTTGGAGAAGGAAGAGCTTATTATTTGCAGCCAGTAAGGAGAACACTTGCTTTCCCAAAGCAGTGTCTCCTTTTTCACTTTTTAAAAATCTTTTTTTCTTCTCAGGCCCCTAATATTAGTTTCATAGGGCTGGGATCACAGTGTGTCATGAACTAAGTGGCTTGTAAGAACAGAAATTGATGGTCTCACAGTTCTGCAGAAGTCTGAAATCCAGGAGCCAGCAGAGCTCTGCTCTCTGTGGCAGCTCTAGAGGAGGCCTCATTCCTCACCTCTCTCAGCTTCTGGTGTTGGCTGGCAGTCTTTGGCTGGGAAATACATTACCCCCATCACGTGGCTGTCCTCTCCCTGTGTGTATTCACATCATCTTCCCTCTGTGACTATCTCTGTGCCCAAACTTCTGCTTTTCATAAGGATACCAATCATAATGGATTAGGGCCCATTCTGATGACCTCATTTTAACTTATTATAAAGATGCTATTTCCAAATAGACCATACTCTTAAGTTACTGGTGATTAGGACTTCACACTACTTTTGTGAAAGTGTTAGTCACTCAGTTGCGTCTGACTCTTTGCGACTCCATGGACTGTAGGCCACCAGCCCCTCTGTCCATGGGGATTCTCCAGGCAAGAATGCTGAAGTGGATTGCCATGCCTTTCTCCAGGGGGAATCTTCCCAACCCAGGGATCGAACCCAGGTCTCCTGCATTGCAGGCAGATTCTTTCCCATCACATTACTTTTGGGGGCAATTTAATTCAACCCATACTACCACTCAGCTCAACCCAGAGTTTAAGGTTCCATCTGCAAGTTCCCCAATTCCAACCTCTTTCCCTAAAGTTGACTCAAAACCCTTCTATTCGAATCACCGTTTCATGCCGGTGTTTGTGTTCTCCACCTTGCAAAGCAGCGCGCTGTCCACGTGGCATCAACTTTCAGTTACCAAGTGAGAGGTGCAGGTTGTGAGAGGAGCCCCGCTCCTCTCTGCTAGAGAGAGGAGGACGGAGAGAAGAAGGAAGCACACTGAGCATAGCCTCGAGCTAGCACAGGCAGACCCTAGTCCCTGCCTCCTCTGCTGGAGTCATCCCACGGCTGTGGCAGGGGCCAAGCTACTTCTGCAGCAGTTTGGGGGAATGAGATGCAACCTGACATGATGAAAATGTGGAACCCAAGAGAGGGCCATCAGCGCTCCTCTGTTAGTACTCCTTTTGTCTTTGTTTTGTTTTTTGGTTGTTTGACCCACAGTATCTCTGAGGTGTGCTGGTTCCCAACTCCAGTCTAATTTAGCCATCGTGACCTGAATGGGGAGAAAAAAACTCAGAAATACTTGGGAAGTTCACAATCCAGAGGCGTGCTCACTAAAGATTGAGACCTAATCATAGGACCATAGAATGCTTCTCCTCACCCATAGCTCACTATCCCATTCCTAGGCCTATTTAAAACAGTTCTTTTTTTTTTTTTTTAACATTTTATCTTTTTCACACAATAGTAGGATGCAAATTCTATTCAAGTTCCCATAGACTATAAACTGGGAGACCCTGAAACATCCAGGGACAAACATAGTGGAAAACTTTCAGAGATAAAGGTATTGAAATCATGCAAGAGTCTATTCTCTTGTTACTAAGCAGTTCTTTTTATCCAGTCAGATCAAACCAAATCAAATCAAACGAACCCAGTCAGTCCCATGAAATCAACTCCATTAGACCACCAACATCAGGCAAGCCCCTTCACCAGTAAGATTACAGCTTGCTGAAGGCTCGGATAATGGGTAGCATTTTTTAGCAATAAGTTATTTTAAATTAAGGTAACTACATTTTTTTAAGGCATAATGCTGTTGCACAACTAATACAATACAGTATGTTGTCATAACTTTTATATGTACTGAGAAGCCAAAAAAATTCATGTGACCTTCTTTATTAAAATATTTGCTCTATTGCAGTGGTCTGGAACCAAGCATGCAGTGTCTGTAAGGTGTGCTGATTCCCAACTCCAGTCTAATCTAGCAATCCTATCTCATCTGAGAGGGGAGAAAGAAACTTGGAAATGTTTGTGAAGTTCACAGTCCAGAGGCAAAAGCTCACTGAAGACTGAGACCTAATCATAGGACCACAGAATGCCTCCCCTCCTCAACAGCTCACCACCATATCACTTCTTTTTGTTATTTTTGATGGCCATGAAACTATTTAGTGTCCCCTTGGCATGGGGACCTTTCATATTAAGCAGCTTTCATAGCCATGACTAAGTTTCAGATTCTGAGACTCTGGAACTCCCCCTGGCCTGCCCTTTTCTTTTAGTGGTTTCTTTTTTTTCTTTATTGAGGTCTAATTTACATAAAGTAAAATACTGTACTCTTAAGAGTTTCGACAAATGTCTACACCTTGTAACCAATATCCAGATTAAGATACAGAACATTTCCGTTACCCCAGAAGGTTCTCATAGGGCGCTTTCCACCCAGCTGCCCCACTGTACCTCAGCGGCAAGAACTGCTCTGATTTCTTATCACCGTAGGTTAGTATTACTTTTAAAAAGAATTTTGTATAAATGAAATTATACAGTGTAAGCACTTTCACGTTTGGCTTCTTTCCCACAGTATGAAGTTTTTGAGATTGATGCATGTTTTCACATGGATCAATAGTTTTTTTTTCTTCTTGATTGCTGAAAAGTATTTCTTTGTATGGATGGCCCTTTCTCCTTTCTCCTTTCTCCTGTCTGTGGTCATTTTGGGCTGTTAGGAATAAAGCTGCTACAGATGTTTTTGTACATGTGTTTTTGTGAACATTTGCATTTATTTCCACTGGTTGTATACCCAGGAGTAGAATTTTTGGATCGTAGGTTGCATTCATGTTTATTTTGTTGGAAACTGCTTGACTGCCTCTCGGTAATGGCCCTTTTAAAAGAGGGGCTCAGGGAATTCCCATCCTATAGGTTAGAACTCCACACTTTCACTGCTGACAGCCTGAGTTCAATCCCTGGTCAGGGAACTAAGATCCCACAAGCCACATAGCACAGCAGAAAAAAAAAAAACAAGAAAGAGGGGATCAACTCCATTTTAAGGCTCCTGATCTTCTGTTAGCAGATTTCCCCAAAGCTTGTTAGTTAGCTGTAGAACCTAGAAGAAAATAACCTTACGAACTCTGATTCTCCCTGCAGAGTTGTGGGTATTCTATTTCCTTAGTGTGCTGCTGCTCCTGAGTCCTGGGCTTCTTCAGGGCTTCTTCAGCTGACTTTGTCTTCACCTGCAGGGCCACTAGTGTCCCTGAGTGCTCAGACTAGCAGGCTTCTTCATGCTGTTTCAAAAAGTGAGATTTGTTTGCTGGCCAGATAAGCTTTTAGTTGCTAAGCAAGAGATCTGTATATCTATTCCTAACTGTCCATTTGTTTTTAGCTGTTTATTTTGGTCAGTGCGCTGGAATGCTCAGAGTCCTTGCAGATAGTTAGGACCACACATCTGCCCAGTGACCACACCAGCAGGGCTCATGACCCCTCTGGTGTTCTCTGGCCACCCAGCCGATGTGAGGATGCACGGGGGCCTCCCCCTTGGGCTCTGGAATCTCAGCAGGTTGTTTCCTTACAGGTCCTGTCCTACTGCGAGCCTACTGTCTTTACGTCCTCCTCCTTGCCATCAATGGAGTGACTGAGTGTTTCACATTTGCTGCCATGAGCAAAGCGGAGGTAGACAGGTGGGTAACCTTCAAGACACACCTGTAATCATGGCCTTCTGCCAAAATGAAGTAGCTTCTTTCTTTTCATTCTGAACATGTATTTATAGAAGACTCTTTTAGAGCCTGCAGTGCGGTGCTTTCCTCAGGCACCATTCAGTGAGTCTTCTCCACACTAGGGCTGGGGAGCAGCCACTGTTCCTCGCCTCCCTTTGTCAAGGGAAAAATCTAGGCCCTGAAGGGCTGTGTTAGTCCTGGTTGGCAGAGGCAGGCACCAGACGAGACCCCCTCCTCCACCACCTCCTTGCCTAGTGCTCCAGATGGTTACTCAGGAGCTTCCTCAAGAGGCAGGTTTACAGGTATTTCCCTGATGGTCCAGTGGTTAAGAATCCACCTACTAGTGCAGGGGGCACAGGTTTGATCCCTGGTCTGGGAAGATTCCCCATGCCTTGGAGTAACTAAGCCCATGAGCCACAAGTACTGAGCCCGGGCCTCCTAGAGCCCATACTCCACAGCAAGAGAAGCCACCACAACGAGAAACTTCAGCACCGCAACCAGAGAGTAGGACGAGCATAGCAACAAAGACCCAACACGGCCAACAATAAAGAAATAAAAATTTTTTTAAAAAAGCAGATTTATGGACAATCTCAGGGCTCTGTGACATGTCTCCTCAGAGAAAGACTCAAGTGCACATAGAAGTTTTGCCACATTTTCTCCCGTCCATTGACCCTGAGGTTGGGACCTCTGCCCTGAGCTTCAAGCAGTAGTTCTTAATACTGGTTATGAGTCAGAATTGCCCAATGAAGCTTGTTAGAAATGTAGATTCCTGTCCACTCGACTCCCACCACTCTCTCTCCTACCATACCTACAGAATCAGTAGCCCCTGAGCATGTAAATGTTTTCTTTAAAGCTCCTCAATGATTCTGATGTCAGCTTCTGGTATGAGCCTCTGATCCACACCCAGGATCATTCATCTCTTGTGTCCCAAACGCCAAAAGTAGAAAGGTAGTATCTGAAGACATCACTGTAGGATGTAGTTGAGAAGAAGGATAATACTGTTAGCGGCAAAGGAGAGAGAGGAGAGGGGGTGGGAGTAGGAAATGGGGCCAGTGGCTCTCGTTATCCCTTTGCCCCTTGAGGTCTGGGTCCCATGGGGGTTTCAGGCTGCCTCTGTAGTGCCTTGAGTGCTGTTGAAACCCCTCAGAGGCCTGGTGGGGTACGGGGAGGTGGGCAAGGATACCTCAGAGATGGGGGGAGCCCTTCCTCTCATTCACAGCAGCCTTTGCTTCCCACTGTGGCCTGTCTCAGAGGTTTGGTGACCTGTGGGCCACACCATAGTTGAGAGCTGGAGTGTAGAGCAGTGGTCCCAGCCCAGACTGATTAAACTCCCCTCAGAAGTTCTAGCCCTCTCCTACACCAGCTGAACTGAAATTTAGGGGCTTGGGCCAAGGAGTCAGCTCCAGGAGATCGCTGATGATAGCTAGGGCTTGAGGAACTGCTGGCCCAGACCAGCTTTCAGAGTAAAAACTGCATTGAACACTGTGACCCAGTGCATATTTAGGTGTGACTGAAACGAGGCTTCCACAAAGCAACAAGTACCCCAGGTACAGAACACACTGATGATGGCTTTTAATTCTGTTTCAGTTTTTTAAACTGCCATGTCATGATGCTCTAAATTGATTTCCTAGCCCACTTTTAGGTCACAACCCATAGTTCTCAAATGTGGTCTAGACATGGTTTTTACTTCAGACAGTTAAATTTATAGCTAGCTATACACTGCTTTGAGTCTGTCCTTTTTTTTTTTTTTTTTAAAGTGGATAAAAAGATCTCTAAGTTTAATTTTGAAAATATTATGCTTTTACATGAAAGGTGCTTCTAACATGAAATAATTTTAAAATATAATTTAAAACATTCTAAATAAGGTATTGAAGTGTGTTGGAAAGAACTCTGGACTAGGAATCTGTCTCTTTGAAGGGAATTTTGTTAAAATAATTGCAGCATTAATGTTGAAAGGGAGAAACAAGACTAAGCCTGCTTAAAACATTAAAAATATATTATCTTCCAACAAATCATGAGGGAGTACAGACAGTGACTGATTGCTTTGGTTTCTCTTACATTGCATTGAACCAGAGGAAGCAGGTTTTTAAGTTAGTTGTAATGGGACCTGGACAGCATATTAAAATCTGGAAAATGATTTTCATGGTATTAGTCGTCAACATAGAGAAAAGACAGAGCCATATTCTCATTTGAAGTAACTCACTTCCCCTAGGAGTAAAATGTGGTTTTAAGCATGATCTCCAAGTTTGTATTAAATGTGGAAGCCCCCTTTTTGTCTAGGCCCCTGGCCCCAACCCCCAGTCTTGTTCTGAACACGTGGAGCACCTGAGCTCATCACTGACCCCAGGCTTTTTTCCTTTCTATGAATTTAGCCAGACATAAAACTGTAGTAAGATTTTTTTGTAGTATAATTGAGTAGTTTTCATCTATTTTACTTACTGAACTACAGGTTAATCAGTATTTGTTTTTTAATAAAAATAAGGCATTTGGTTGGATGTGAAATATTAGAATGTCCTTTGAGCTGCAAGTTCCTTTGTTGTTAATAACTTCATAATCTATATAGAAGATTGATGGCTTCACATTATGCCCCATTGAAGAATCTTGGTTGTGTTTTGTTAAGCCTGTCTCGTTTTCTTTTGTTCATTTGACAAATTTTTTTGAGCATCTGTTTTCTAAGAGACATTGCTTTAAGCTCCAGGAGTACAGCCATGAACAAAACAGACGTGATCCCTGCTCTCCTGTAGCTGACAATAAGGGAAGCAGACAGCAAACAAGTAAATAGATAAGAACATTGTGCTCTATGGACAACTAACGGAGAAGGCAGTGGCACCCACTCCAGTACTCTTGCCTGGAAAATCCCATGGGCGGAGGAGCCTGGTAGGCTGCAGTCCGTGGGGTCGCTAAGAGTCGGACACGACTGAGCGACTTCACTTTCACTTTTCACTTTCATGCATTGGAGAAGGAAATGGCAACCCACTCCAGTGTTCTTGCCTGGAGAATCCCAGGGACAGTGGAGCCTATGGGCTGCCATCTATGGGGTCGCACAGAGTCAGACACAACTGAAGCGACTTAGCAGTAGCAGCAGCATGGAAAACTAAAACAGGGTTATGGGGTGAGAGTGGGAGCCCTTTTAGATCGGGAGGTCTTTCTGAGAAGGTTGCATTACGCTGAGGCCTCGATGACCAGGAAGAGTCTGCCATGTATAGATGGGCTAGAACCTTCCAGGCAGAGGGGACAGTGATGCAGAGGCCAATGATTGAGAGCTCCTTTGTCTGACTTGTCGGCCCTTGAGTGCCCCATGTGGAGCTGGACTCCGTACTGTTGACTGAATGAAGGACAAGTGCTGTCTTCTTGCCTAGGCACATAAGAGACCCGTGCTGTCCTCTACGTAGTTACCTAGGCCACATTGTCATGGCCGTACCTTGATGTTTTCAGCCAGCACCCACTGGGGGACACTTCAGTTGCTTACCTTTTGATAAACCTGATTAAAAATAACTTCCTGTTTATGTTAACCAAACCTTAGAAAATAGTCATTGTCGCTGACTAATTTCCCACTGATTTACAAAGTGGCATTTTAATTTTATCTTTAAAATTCTTATTTTATCCTGAAGTGGATAATGCCTTTAAGACTATAGATTTGTGTTGCAAAGTTCAACAGTTGCAGAGCCCTATTCTAATGAGAAACAGTAGACGTCCTCATTGTTAGCGCCTCCCAAGTGACTACACCAAAGAAGCCACACTGTGACTTGTCCCTGCTGGAGTTAACATGAATTAGCTACCAGTTTCATTCATTGTTTCCCTTCTGCTTGGAGTTGGGTGAACATGACCCAACAGGTTATGAAAGTTTATGAACCTGTAGTCTGAAGAAGAACCAAACATTACACATCATCTTCTTTTTGGAAAATTGGTCAGAGTACTGGCCCACCCTCTGTGGCTTGTTATAAAGTTGGCCATTCTGATTATTGATTAGCATTAGTGAAGATGCTTCCTCTGTAAAGATATGGGCTCTTGTACTTCCATTACTCATTAAAAAGAAACTGTGTCGACTAAGAAGCAAATTAATTACTTGTCTGGAATTCTAGATGAAAGCTCTGTCCCCTGTTAGAGTATAGGTGTGTGTGTGTATGTGTGTGTTTGTTCTTGATGACACACACTCCGATAATTACGTCTCCCATAGCACCTTGGGCTTGGTCAGCCAAAGGACAAGGACCCAGGCATTTGGGGGACCCAGTGGCATTCTTGCCACCCCTCCTTCCTGTGCAGAAGCTGAATGGTGGTCTCTGAGGTTTCCTAACCAGCTGACACAACTTGGGGATCTAAGGGGTTTGGTTTCCTCAACAACTATACACTTAGATTGCCTGCTATGTGCTCAGCGGAAACCAGACGCTGGAGAATTTGGTTCATGGTTGTACCACAAGCCTTTTGGAAGATTTTTATCTTTTCTGAGATTCAGTCTAGAGCTGAAAACTGAAGATAACTAAGTGATGTACTGCCATGGAATCAGAGAAGTGAAAGGAACGGTGTAAGCCCTCCAGTCACAGGACCCACAGAGCTCTAGAAAGGTGGATGGAGAGCCAAGGAGGGATGTGTGAGAGTCTGGGAAACCCTGACAGTGGGCCAGGCCTTGCTCCCTCTTCTCATTCTGTTATGGAAGCTGGTCACTTGCTTTGAGTGAGATCTGCTGGCAAAGGTTACGGGGCTTCTGCCTTTCCCAAAGGAAGCAGTGCTACAGTTTAGGGGCCAGGGGTCAGGTTGGGCTGTTGGTTCACTCCTTAGGCAGATTCCTCAGCCTCTCTGGGCCTGGTTTCCTTGTCTGTAAGATGGATCCAAGCTCCACAGGGAAACGGCCCTGTGTTTGTCCACCAGCACATTCCCAACAGCCCACACAGTGCCTGTCCACACGAAACCATGAACCCGTGTCATATTCTTGAGCCTCACATTAAGGCAGGCTGAACAGGATTTTTATGGGTTTTGATTACAAAGTGTCACTTAACCAGTTATTATCCTTAAACACCATAAATACATTGAATTGTTCATTTTTTTACTCTTCTATTCAGGGCTGAGGGGGACAGTGACGTTTCCATGTTATCCACTTAGCATTTGATGTAAAAATCACCTGGATCATGGGATCTCAGAGGTGAATTCATGTTCACAGCCCCTTTCTTTGCAGCAGCCCTGCCTTGGGATGAGGTACCCACTGCCCTGCTTTGCCTGTCTTCTTCTCCCCAGGTACAATTTTACAATGCTGGCCCTGTCGTCTTCCTTCCTGATGTTATCTTATGTCCTGACCCGTTGGTGTGGCAGCGTGGGCTTCATCTTGGCCAACTGCTTCAACATGGGCATTCGGATCATGCAGAGCCTTTACTTCATCTACCGCTACTACCGGAAGAGCCCCCACAGGCCTCTGGATGGCCTGTTCCTGTCACCAGTCCTCCTTGGGACATTTGCCCTCAGTGGTGGCATTACTGCTGTTTCAGAGGTGAGACTCCCCATAGCCTTCACACCACATGCTTTTGCAGTCTGTCCAGTCTCCCTTGTTCCAGACATCCCCTTCCTGTTCTGCCCACAGCTGAACAAGTACTTGCTTCCTCGTGCCCCTTCCCCTAAGCTTCAGGCCAGCATCTTGTGAAATGACTGAGCAGTGGTACCTGTGGGCACAGAGTAGACCCTAGTCCATGGCTGTCACAGCTTTTCCTGATTCGAAGCTGGAGCAGTAGAGTCCCACTCTCCCTGGCTTGCCCCAAAGGAAGGTGGTATGGCTGGAGGGCCAGGGACTGACGATGGTTTCTTTCCACAGGTGTTCCTCTGCTGTGAACGGGGCTGGCTAGCCCGGCTGGCACACATCGCTGTGGGGGCCCTCTGTCTGGGAGTGACCCTCGGGACAGCATTCCTCACAGAAACCAAGCTGATTCACTTTCTTAGGACTCAGTTAGGCGTGCCCAGACTCGCTAACAAAATGACATGACCTTGCGGAAGCCCTGTGGCGCCTGGACCAGCTGTGGGGCGGTCTTGTGAGCGGAACATGTGTTCCGTGGAGGAGAGCCAGGCCAGGGGTCTGCAGTGCAGTGAGACCAACCCAGGCAGGTGAGTCGTCAGAGCGATCCACCAGACCACTTACCATCCATTTGCGGTTTCAGATAGCAAGGGGTTCCCTTTTTAAGGGAAGACCAAAAAATTCTTTTAAAATCGATACAATTATTTTTTTCACCATTTTGTTGTAATTGGCATTTTTCTTTTTGAGTAATGTATTAATTCCTCTTGGGTGTGATTGACCTTAGGAACTCTGTGTCCCACATGTTCTATCTTGGGTGTCAGCTGTTAATAATCATCTAGCTCAGAAGGACAGATAGAGCCACTTGACCCTCCACAGGAGTATTTATCATGTGCTATAAAAGCATGAAGGAGACGTGGTGTTTTGTGATGTTATACAACAAAGTTGCTCCCAGAGTTGTGGCTTTCCCCACTGTGACCTGGATTTTTAGAGAAGGAGAAATGTTAATGGGAAGTCCAAGAAATGAAGACACAGAGGCTTTCAGATCACATTTCCCGCAGTTAGCCAGGCGGAGTCAGCATCTGTCCCCTTCACGGCTGTCCCTGCAAAGGCTACCTCATGCCTTCCCGTCACAGCAGGGGCAAGCCAGCTCATCTCTGGTCTGGTCACTGGAGAAAGGACACTGTGATCCTTCGTGAGCTATCTTGTTCCCAGAAGGGAAGCCCACTTTGCAGTTGGCTGTAAGTTCTCATGAGGAGGTTGTACAGGTGACAGCTAGAGTTGAGTAGAGGTGTCTTTCTTCCATTCGAATAAAATAAGGTAAATTCTATATGGCAGGTATCACTGAATCACGCCCCTTTCCCACTGACCCCTTACTTCTGGCCCTGGTCAGTGCACCTGAATTCCAGGACAAGACTGGCAGGCCTGCAGGTCTGGTCCTCCAGGCCACAGTGAGCCCAGGTGAAGGCTTGCCTCTGGGCCCTGTACCCAGCAGGTGAGGTCACCAGGCGTTGTTATCAGGCAGCAAGGCATTTTTCTTGTTAATATATTAATTGATGTCATTAATGTATTAATTAGATGTAATGGCCTTTGGAGCTCCATGCGCAAACTATATCTTGGGTGATGATAGTTAATAATCACCTAGCCCTGATGTCCCCAAACCTTCTGTGTTTACACCCAGAGAACAGGGCAACTGGTATCAGATGGTGGTTTACCTGAAGTGCACAAATTTAAATGCAGTGACCCAGGGAGAATGGACACATTATAGGCATGGCTTAGTCTCTTCATTCGCCACCTGAAACTATCACAGCATTGTTAATTGGCTATACTTCAATACAAAATAAACCACTTATTTAAAAAAAAAAGTTTTTAGTTAAGTAAAAATAAATCCACTGGTCCAGAGCCAGTGCCAAGAGGCCAAGGATAAAGATACCCTGAGACTAGGATCCAGTTACTTGGACACCTGTGTATCTAGTCAAAGAGAGAATGCTTTATATTAATTGCAGGGACAGTAGCTAAATGCAAGGTGTCACTGAGCAGTCAGAGGCCCTCCAGAAGCGTGGGGCTGGTCCTGTGTTGTCAGGCAGGGTCAGCCCAGCTCAGAAGGACTGATTGCTCCACGGGGTAGGGTAGGTGGCGCATAGAGAAGGCAGCCCTCCCTCTCAAATACTTCTTTGCTCTCTAGAACACACAGACATGAGCCTCCAGCCCTCACAATTTCTGGTTGACCACCCCTCTCTCTGCTAGGACCCCATCCCACTTAACCCCAGACTTGAAGTGTGGGCCTCACACCACCTGCCTCAGAATCTCCTGGATTGCAAGTCAGAAATGTAGGTTTCCAGGACCCCTCCAGACCTTTGGCATCTGCGTCTCTGGGGTGGGGCTTACCCTGTCATCCTCACCCGAGTCAGGGCCCAGGGCCAGTTCTGCTCATGTTCACAGCATCTGTGCCCAGCTCTAGGAAGAAAGCCACCTTTGCCTGAGTAGCATCACTGGCTCCCTAGCTCCTTAGGAGTGTGAGTTCCACAGCTCCCACTCTGCTTTTCTGCCCGGAGAAGCTCTGCATCTGACAGCGAGGGCGCATCTCATCTCGTCCCCAAACAGCCAGCCAGGTGGTGCTGTCAGCACCAGGCTGGCCGCCAGGCAGGGCCAGCTCCTCTGGCGAGATGGCCAGCTGGGATGGTCACCCAGGGCTCTTTGCTGTGGCCTGCTTCCTCATTTATAGAAAGAGGAGTTCTCATAGCCCAGGCTTTTGGGAAACGGGTGTTTCCCACTACTAACACCTGCCTCCTGGGCTCCAGCACTTGGGCAGCAAGCCCCGTGTGGCCCATAGTCTCTGTCTCCACCCGGTTGCTCCCTGCAGCACAGCTGGGACCGGCCACTGGCTCTGGGGCTTCCCCGCCCCCTAGAGCTGCACCTGGGTCTGGAGGGGCTGGCCTTCAAGGGTGCTGAGCCGCCCCACATTACCCAGGAAGGAACTGGGGGGGAAATCACACTTCAGGCCTTAAGTACCACTTAAAATATAAGTGAGGCTACCTCTCCATGGAAGCAAGTCTGTAAAGCACATCCATTTATGAAACAGAAACCTTTGATGGTGAGAATGACAGCGTTTCGTCTTTCTGTGCTGCCCTGGCCACATGTGTGTTGGTGACGTGGGGTTTGGCCTGTTAGGTCCCTCCGTCAGCGGCTGCTGCTGTGCCACTTAAAGCTTCTTTAGTGGTGACTCCAGGCTCTGGCAGTGTGCTCTGCCTCACCCCCTGCCACTTACCAGCCTGATTCACCAGGGCACCTCCTTCCTCCTGCCTTTTTAAAACAAGAACAACAACAACAACTTGGGTATATATTGCTAGTTTCATGTCAGTTTCCTGTGTGTATGCTCTGCCCCACCCGCTGCCACTTACCAACCTAGTTCACCAGGGCACCTCCTTCCTCCTGCCCTTTTTTTAAAAAAAAAAAAAACCAGTGTATTCATATTGCTAGTTTCACGTCAATTTTCCAATTTTAAAATGAGTAAATTATTTTCTCCATATTTGTGTGAAGATCTTTCATATCACTTCTTCCAAAAACGAAACAAAAAATTCTTAAATTTTGAAAGAAAGGTGGGCAAGTACCTTAGGTATGTGAATCATTTTTAGTCATCATCAAAACGGTTCTCCCTGCCTTGGTGGACGTGACTGGATGGTGATCCCGACTTGGAAAGAGGGGCTGGTTCCCTCGGCCCTGCGATGGAGACGTCTGTGTCCCGGACTGACAGGACTGGCATTTTACTCACTGCTCTTCCCTTCTACCCAGAACAATGTTCCACGTTCTTCCACTGATGAGGCAGTCTCTTTCACCACCTTTCTTCTCTCCCACAGTCTCCTTTTGGCTCTAAGCTCTGTTCTGAACGCAGAGCCCCTGAGGAGAAAGGGAACTGGCCCAGGTTATCTTCATAGGGTGGCTACTGTGGGCACAGGGTCATAAGTGAACCAGCAGAGGGGCCACCCTGGGGGCAGGTGGGTGCCCAGTTCCATCAGCTCTCACTGGGCAGGGGCTGGAGAGGGTGGTGTGATTCAGCCAGAGTTGCCACTTCGGCCTTGGAGGAGCTGCCTGAGGGCCTGTGACGAAACGACCAACTTACGAGGGAATCCTCTAGTCCACCATTTACTTGTCTCATTACCTCCCTCCCTGCTGTTGACTGACGGTCACAGTGCTGCCCTGGTCTGACCAGTGTGCTTGGCAGGGGCCGCCTGGTGGGAACAGGACCTGAGAACCTGGCAAGCCTCAGTCCTTTAATCTCATCTGCATCACAACCTGGGGCCTTGGAACGGGGCTCTGATGCTGTCAGCACAGTGAGCAGTGACTAATTAAGACACGACTGCATTAGTCACGTTGGAGGTGACAACTGAGCAGCATGTTTTGGGTTCATGTCTGAGAGATCCTGACACACTTTTCAATTATGTGGAACTAATAGTGTGTGGCCTCCACGCAGCCGTGTCGGGCGGGGGAGAAGGAGGTCTGCGATGAAAGTGTGACTCAGTACAGCTCCTCACTCACTTCTCTGCACTCCCTTCTGAAAATCACAATAGGTCACACCAGGGAGCGTGGCACTTGGGGTCCAGAGGGCTTCTTTCAGAAGGAGAGTTATGAGACAACTCTGGGTGACACAGGAGCCACGGCCCTCTCCATAGGCGCCTGTTGCGAATCCCAGCGTTAACGGCTCACTCTCCCTGGTCTCTGGGTGTGCCCTCGTCTGGGCCTGGCACAGCCGGGCAGGGAGAGCCAGAGGACGCAGGAGAACCAAAACATTGTCACTATGAGGGAAATGGGGTGTTTTCCTCCACAAATCCCAACCAAACTAGGGAATGTTGCTAAAACAGCTTTCCTTTTTGTTCCCCCCAGGGCATTGACAACAATTTTATGAACAAACCAGATTAGCACAGCGCCTTTTTTATGTTCCTGAACTAGAGCCGAAGATTCCTTTCTTCCTGACGTGCCTTGTGAGAGTCCCTAAGTGGCATCTCTCCAATGACAAGAGGATGTTCTTGCAGGTGTGCAGATGTTAGGCTCGGGGGTGGGGCATAGAGGGGAAGAGCTGCTGGCTTTTCCTTTTTTTCCTTTTTCCTTTTGTAACCTGGAGTGACATCACGCGGGGCTGATGGCAAGATGCCCAAGCATGCGGGGCACTCATCTTTACCTCCCCTCCCCTCAGCTCTCCCTGCAGCAACCCTGCAAACACAGGGCCGAGAGCCAGGCTCTTTGGGGAGCACCCAGAGGTCCCTCCCGTCTGCATCAGCACCAGGGAGGCCCGCTTGCGTCATGTCCGCCTTCTGAAGCACACGAGCAGAGTTTGCTTTCTAAGCGGCCCACGGGGTCGCATCCATGGTTATACGCCAGCCTGGCTGCCCGTTTCTAACTCACTGGGTGGCCTTGAACAAGCCTCACTCTACCAACCGTGGCACATAGCAGGTACCATCAGCCTCTGGGCTCCATTCCTCACTCGTTCACAAAGGCCAGATCTAAGCTCTTTTGATAACCTAGCGCCTGAGAGGGCAGAGGGGTCTTCCAGCTCCTACGCCAACTGGAGCAGCACCCTTCTGATCGGAATGAAAACTGGGGATTACTCCTAAGAATTTGCTTGGAAGAGGAGTTCTTTCTGTTAAAACAATGAAACCCTGTCCAGTTTGAAATCCACAAGTTTGAACGTTTTAAACCTCCTCCCTGACCTTCCATGACGTTTTCTCCCACAGTTCCCCCCGCTTTCCCAGTCTTCATCTCATCTTAAAGAATTTAAGGTAATTGTTTTGCACAGCCACTGGCATAAGTAACAGATGTTAGGGAGAAACAAATCTGGCCCCAAATTATGTTGTGTTACAAAGAAACAGTTGTCTCTTCCCCATGGTCCTCTCTCTGTTGATGGCCTTGAACTCAGGTGACATCACCAAGGAGCGGGAAGGTGGCTGACTTCAGCCACTCCATCACTTTGTAACCATAGGCAGATCTTGCCTCCCTTTGCCTTGGTTTCCTCATCTGTCGCTAACCCACCTGGCATGGCACAGAGGGGATAGAAGGAAAACAGAGGCCGGACAGTCAAATGTAGCTCTGGAAGCTTCGGAGAAAACAGCCCATAGCAAGGCTTCCTATATGTCCTGTGTACCCACCTCTCTACCATCTTTCTCTTCTGCTCCTCGCCCTCGGCCAGTCCTCCCCTGACGCTCTCCACTCTAACCCCAGCCCAGGCTCTCTTCTCCCCACCCTTGCTCCTGTTGACCCAACTCCAGGCCTGTCTATGGCTGTGCTGGCAAAGAAGAAAGGAGTAAGGACATTACAGATACTGGTGATTTAACCCTTTTCTTCAGTGCTGTCACACCCAGAAGGCACTAAATCCCAGTCACGTGGCATTAGTAAACACGTGCCCATCCCTGTTCCTTGGCTCCTGCCTTGTCTGGTTCTAAGGGTGAGCTCTGGAGCCCCGCGGCACCTGCTGTCTGGCCTCCAGCCTTTCACCCCTTCTCACCTCTCTGCCTCCTGGGCCTCACCCTGTCAGGCTCAGTTGCACGTGTCGACTCTGTCACAATCCTTTCTCTTTCTTTCAGCAGCCCTATTTTCCTTCTCCCCTGAGAATTAGGAAGGCAGGTTGTGTGGGGGTTCCAGAAAGGGTCTTGGAGATGGACCCAGCACCACTTCAAACATGACCTTGAGCAAGGTAGTTCATGCCTACGTGCCTCAGTTTACTGGTCTAAAAATGGGCATTAGAACACTCACCTCATTGGGTATGGCAGGGAATCCATGAAAGGATGGAGGAGCAACAAGCAGGGTGTGCCCCACCAGTCCATCATTCGTTCTGTGACTGGAATTATAAATCTACCAAACACAGAGGAACTGTGGCCCCTGGGAACGTTTGCTTCACCCCTACCTACTCCCTCCTCCCCACCTAAGCCCAGTCCACAGACATGTATGTGGTTGAATCTTTTTTCCTGCAGTGGCAACATTTCTTTCCCCTTTTCTTGAAGGCAGTGCTGCAGGTGAAGAGGAAACGAAAGCTCCTTTTCAGCCAAGCTTGCCTGGAGGAGCATAGAAGGTGAGGGCATGGGTCAGGGAGACCGCCCGAGGTCTTCTGACTCCCAGCCAAGCTCCGGCGGCCCAGCTGGGGGAAGCAGAGCTATCGTTTCCAGGGAGAGCCCAGCAAATGCCCTCTTTCAGGCTCAGCCTGAACTGCCCCATGCCCCTCCCACCCCCCTGGTAAGAGGGGATGCTTGCAAAGCCTATTAAATGATTTTCAGCAATTTCAGAAATTGCCTCAGCTGGTAGTTTAAAATTTCCCTGCAGCTTCAGATTAAAGCAGAAAGAAAAAAGACCCCTGGTGATAGACTAGAGTGTGGCTTTGTCCAAGGAGGGCCAGCTGCTGTCGGCAGCTTCTGAAGAAAACAGAGGGATCCGAGTTGGTCCTGCCATGCGGGTGGGCGGCCAAAGGCACTGGCTCCCCTGGCCTCAGCTTTAGGCCTCGCCATGGTGACCATGAGGACACTCCCGCACCCCCTCACACACTGCCTCAGTCTCCAATTTGCCAGTGTCCTCACCTTGAACCCACTCATCAAAGTTGATCTGAAACTTGAGTTCTTCCTCCTCCTCACCCCGAAAAGGCAACAAAAACAGCCATTGCCTCTGCCATCAGCCTGCTTGTTGTTTTTTCCTTCTTTGGGCTGTAATGAAGGATGCAAGGTTCAGACCAACTGGCTTTCCCCTTCTGGAAGCAGCTGGAAGAGAAAGGCCAGAACCTAGGACAGAGGATGCTGTCTTATTTTTAATTTACCTGTTTTCTCCCTTGTTAAACTTTTTTATTTATTATGACTATCTATTTATTTGGCTGCCTTGGTCTTCACTGTGGTGCACGGGCTTTCTCTGGTTGCTGTGCGTGGAGGTTGCTGTCTAGTTGCAGCACATGGGCTCCTCACTGCCGTGGCTCCTTATTGTGGGGCAAGGGGGCTTCAGGGCACAGGGGCCTCCGTTGTTGCAGCATGTGAGCTCATTAGCTGTGGCTTGCTGTCTTAGTTGCCCCGAGGCATGTGGGATCTTCCCAGACCAGGGATGGAAGCCGTGTTCCCTGCATTGCCAGTCAGATTCTTAACTACCAGGGAAGTCCCTAATCTTATTTTTTTATTATTATTTTTTTTGGCCACGCCATGTGGCATATGTGATCTTAGTTCCTCAACCAGGGGTCAGATTTGTACCCCCTGCAGTGGACGTGCAGAGTCTTAACCACTGGACAACCAGGGAAGTCTGAGGGGGTATTGTCTTGAGTGCTACTGTTAAGATGGGGTTTTCGTAAGCAAGGAAGTGTGTTCTGCCCACAGTTGGGACTCAGAGCAGGGAGACACCAGACTCGTCTGAGTCTGGCCCTGATCCTTGAGTAAGGAGTAAGGCTGCTGACCTTGGTGTCTGGGTCATATCTGAGTGGTGGGGAGTCCATCAGGCCTTCCGCTTTCTCCTTCCTGCTCCTCTTCAAAAGGCTGTGACCTGGGTATGCTGGTTCTGATCCACAGAGCCCGGTGCTCCAGGCCTCTTCATTCCCATCACCCTCTGTGGGCCATGCTCCCCAAGGCATGTGGGCAAGGCTTCTGGTTACCTTTGCAGCTTGGGAGATGATGTTTTGGCCCTAGGGACCAGCTGTTGATCCAGATAATCAACAGAAGCAGAGAGCCTGGAAATCCCATTCTAATTCTTGAAAGATCCTCTTCTCCATCTACAAAAGGTTCTGATCCCTACTCACTGTTGCTCTGGGACCGTGGTGGGGGCCAAGGAGAAGCCCCCATGCACCACAAATTGGGGCTGAGTGGAGAGTGGGAGAGCTGGTGGGCCTGAGTGCTCCGAGGCTGGAGCCTGGGGCTGCCTTCAGACGGGACCAGAGAAGATGTCATCACAGTCTAAAATATCTCCGCGTATTGTTCTTCCTGATGGCAAATGATCTTATTTCATGACAGCCTCATGTATTGTATTAAACAGGTATTTCTTATATTAACTTGTAAAGTGTCCTGGGGCAGCCAGTACCCTGTAGACAGAAATGCCCTCCCATGGCCTCTCTGTAGTTGGCATGTGGTGCATACATTTTCCCGTGTTCACACTGCCCTCTATATTATTCTGCTTTTACTGCACGGTGTACCAGTTAAGTTGTCCCCGGATTCCCTGCACTGAAAACCACATGGTAGAGAACATCCTGGCACAGAGACCTTGTCTGCACTTTGCCCACTCCAGGCTCCACTGCTTCCTTGGCTGCAAGTGGAGTGTGCCAGGCACAGGTAACCGCTTCCCCAGGTGTCAGGAAAATCAACGATGCCCCAGGCCTCCCCCTGGAGAATCTGACTAATCAGCCTGGCTGGACGGGAAACTTGGGAGCTAAAGCTACCAGTAAACAGAAAGGAAGTGAAACAACCCAGGCAGGCACCTCTACCGTCTGCTCCCACTCCTCCCTTGGGGTGACGTGGCCTCCTCAAGGAAGTGGCTTTGGGCCTTGTTTCCCTGCCCAGAGGCATGGGGTGCAGCCTGTTAGGCTAGAGGCCCATTTGGGTAGCCTTCAAGGGCACTTGGTGAGCCACTGGCCCATAGGTGGAGTCCATGGTCTTGACAAGGTCATTCCAGAACTGACCATGGATTCCTGCTAAGCTGTCTCTCAATTCTGTGACCTGGACAATTTAGTCTACCTCTCCATCCTCAACATGCCTCTGTCTAAACTCTACCTATTATAATTTTCAGTTTTTCTTTTGATCAAAAGAACACATGTACACAGTTTTGAAAGATAACCCCAAACAGCAAGTTCTGCATCCCCCTCCCAAGCTACCCACTCCTTGGCTCATCATTTTAGTTCTTTTGGTCATTTCTTCATTTCCCTTCATATTTGTAAGCAATTTGCTTATGTTACTATTTCTTAATTGTTTCCCCTTTAGAATATTGACCTTTTATGGAACAGTCAGCCTGCTCTCTGCATACTTCCCATCTTCCCAGTGTCAGGATTTGGGGTAAATTCATGTTTACATGTTTAAAACTATAAAAACATTGTTTTCTGCTAAACCAAGTAGTATCCTATTTCCTTTTTACTATAATCTGTTGATTATTGTCAAACTATTAATTATCTCATTATTTGCGTTCTTAAAAATACTTTATGTTCTTCCCTACAAAATCATAAAACTGAGCAAATACAATAAAGTTCTTCTCAACATGACTAACCTCAACAGGTATCACGGATTCTGTGTTTTCCCTGGAGACCTTGCTTGGGGAGCCCCACATCACCCCTTTTCCACTCTCACCATCCCATCTGTGGGCCCCTCTCTTCCCCAGAGGGAAAAGGCTCGGGGAAGTTAAGGAACAGTAGTAAGATGGCGGCAGAGATGTGGGTCTGTCCCAGGAGATGCAGTTACGGTCAAGAGTTGCCACCCCCCTCACCCGCCCAAGGATGCTGCAGCCCAGTGGGGTGGGGACCATGTAAACAGAACCACGTGGTAGGGGTCTAATCCACAACAGGATTGCACGTGGTGGGAATTCCCTGGTGGCCCAAGAGTTAGGACACAGCGCTTTGATTGCTGTGGGCCCAGGTTCAATCACTGATCAAGAAACTAAAATCCCACGGGCTGTGCAATGCGGCTGAAAAAAGGACTGCATGTGGTGTGGAGATCTCGGCCCCGACTGCAGAGGACAGAGGTGGGTCTTCCGGGCAAGTTCCCCTGCGTCTGTGTCCATCCCTGTCCCAGGCTGAGCCAGAAGCCCACCGACAGCTGGGTCCACGCTCTTCTTTGACCGCCCATGGCTGACTCCTCTTAAAAGAGGCAAAACCAGCCCTCACCTCACTGCCAGGCTGACGTGTGCCTCCCCTGGCCACCAGCAGCCCCCTCATCACAGGCCAGTCTCCCACCGCCCCAGGTCTCCTTCACTAGGGGCCTGAGCTCCGACCCCAGCCCCCGCCCTCTGCACCAGAAGCAGCTTCTTTCCTTTCCTGGTCACAGTCAGTTAAACTCAGCTGCAGGGAAGGCGTGGAGGTTGCAGTGGTTCCAAGGGCTTCAGAGGACCTGGTCATCCAGTTGTTCACACATGGGCAACTCCCAGCCGTGGCACCAAGTCCCTAAAGACAGCACATACCTGAGTAGGCAGAGAGCCTTCTGAGTCCAGAGCACTTGCTGGAAAACCCTGTGCCTCACACAGAAGAGGCCTGTGCATGATCTGGGGCTTCCAGTGACCACCATCCATCTGCCCCTGAGGCTGTACCCCAGAGTGTCATCAGACAGAAATCAGGTCAGCTGGACCCCACCACGGGACACTGGGACTGGTGCAGGACACATGTCGCCAGCCTCAGCCATCAGGAGGCATTTGAGAAATAGAAGATGCGTAGATCTCTCCAAGCAGCCACATGCCTTCTAGACAGACAACTCCCCAGGACTTAATCGACATCTCACAATCGGTCTGCTAAGTAGGGAAGAAGAAAGTGTGGTTGTCATGGCGACACCAAGTTGCCCAGGACTGTTGGTCTCTCAGGTGGGAAAGGAGGGGACAGAGCCCAGCCTCTGCTTCCCTGGTGGGATGTTCTAGAGAGCGGGGGTCAGGCTGGACATAGCTGCTTTCTTCCCACCCTGCCAGCTCGGGCCCGAGGGCCTGAGCCGTGGGTGGTGTAAAGGGGGCTGGCTGACTCAGGGCCTTCACCCTGGGGTCTGGGTCCAAGGTTGCTCAGCATGAATGTTTCAGCCCCACCTCAGAGCATCTCAGACTTGGAGCCCCCTTCTCCTGCCGCCCACCCCCCCCAATCCTAGGACTTCCTAGCAGTGCTGTGTCCTCAGGCCTGGTCAGGGACATGCACACAGCTGGCCTTGCTGGCCTAGCCTCTGAGTCTTTCTGAATGACCGAGGGAACAACAGCCTCACCCAGAGCGCCAACGAGAGTCATACGGAGGAGGGAGTGGAGCTGGTCCACTCACCAGTACACTACGCTGCCAGCCCAGCCTCCTACTCTCCACCAGGAACGGGATGAAGCCTCCTGATGGGTTGCCCCCTATAGTCTATGCCAAGCTGGGCCCAGGCCTGTGTAGGGGTGAGCAATAGAAGAGGGAGATGCTCAAGTGGAAGAGGTGAGCACTAGGAACTGCAGCTGCACTCAGACTCCTCTCTGAGGCCCTGCTGACCAGCTGCACATCCATTTCTGTGGCCCCAGGGCTTCGTCAGGAGTCCATGAACAGTGCACTCATGAATGAGTGAGTGGATGACGTACGCAGTGAAGACTGGGAGCAGAGGAAATAGAAAGGCCAGGTCGGGGTGAGGAGCTGGGAGTATGGCCTCAGAGGGAGGTGTTTGTCGGACTCCCCGTCCTCCAGTCTTCCCCCAGCCTCCCCCAGGCTGAGGCTTGGGGCAGTTCCGTCTTCCAGAGGGACCATTGAGGTCCCTGGCAGATGTGGCCCTGTCACTTGATCTCCCCTCAGAGAGGCGGGGACCCCGGGGCCCACCCGCCCCAGGCCTGGCTCACCTGGTCCCTGATGGGGGCCCGCCTCCCTGGGACCCCCACAGACCTGACTCCTTTTGCTACAAGGCCTGTGGATTCTCTCGCTGTCCAATTCATGCTAATTGGGAGCAGGGAATGTGTGCCTGAGTCGGGGTGGGCCTGCAGCTTGGATGTCCTTGTCAGAACCTGGAGGCTTCCTGGGATGGGCCCTTGCCCAGAGCCGCAGGGTCTCTGTGGGGCTTCGGTGGGACTGAGTGGGCATGGTGTGTGCTGCCTGCTTTTCTCCAGAGGGCTAGTGCAGTCACTGTCCACCTCCTACCTTGGGCACCAGCTGCCCCAGGGCCAAGCAGGCCTACCTTGTTCATGCCGAATCCTCAGCAGCTGGCACAGAGCCACAACTCAGCATTTCAGACTCCAGGAATGAAGGGAAGGCCTCTGAGGCTGGCAGGAGAGGCATGGAGGGGCTGGGGGAATGACTCGGTCCCCGCCTTAACCCATGGTTCAGTAGAGGCCTGGAAAGACGTGCTTAAGTTGATGGTTTCACACTTGGCGCCTCCCTTGAGGAACAGAGGGTGCTGAGGCCCTCCCTAGAGAGGTGGGACTTCCCCTGTTCCCCCTCTTTCCCCAGGTCCCTACCTCCTTTCACCTGGGGCACAGATGGGGGTGTCCAGAAGCAAAGCACCTGTCGTGTCAAATCCTAGGCTAAGTTCTCAAGTCCTGTGGTGCTCCCCTCACCCACAGACAGGCACAGGTCATGGCCTGATGACAGAGGCTGTGATGGGAGAAGCAGGGGCGTGGGCACGTGGGGAGCCTGGGCAGGCACGCTCCCCATTCTGGAGCTGAGGTTCTCCCTGTCTCCTGCAGTGCTTTTGTCGACCTGGTCTGTGAGGGCCCTCCCCTGGGCACGTCAGGCCTCCCTCTTAGTGAACACAGACCCTGTGACCCTAGGACTTGGGTTACCCAGAGTCTGGAAGCAGGGCCCTCAGGGGTCAAAGGTACTCAGAGATTAAGATAGCTGAGCCAGCTCCTGGGACCAGCCTCAGTTTCAGCCCCTGTAAAATGGACTTGTTCCTGTGCAGCAGGCACTGGACAAGGTGGTGGGGGCAGTTGGCTGCTCTGAGGTCCGGAATGCAAGAGGAGAGACCTGACTGCTGTTGGCCACTAGAGGGCAGGACCCTCCCGTGTGTTTCCTGCAAAGGACTCGTGAGCAGGACAGCCTGCAAGACAATGGCGAGGCAGGCCCTGGACACAGGCACAAAAGGCTGAATGGCTGCTCGTCCAGTCCAGCAGAAGCTGGAGCACTAATCAGAATTCCACCTGGGCCCTAGACCCCACAAGCCCTCACTGAGCCTTTAGGCTTTCACCTCCTGAGAGGCCAGTCCTGAGTCTGCCCTCCCCTTCTTAGAATATGAGTGGCAGAGGAGCAATTAGAACAGGTCCACCAGCCTCCTCTGTGGACACAGGACAGACTGCCAGCATGGACAAACTCCTGCAAGTCTCCTCTGTGGTCTTCCAGAGCGACACTGAGAAGTGAACTTGCTGAGCTAAATCACCCTCCAAACACTCCCATCGCACACCCAGGATTAGAGGACTGCTGTACTAACACTTGGATAACACCAACACTTGGATAAAACATCTCCTTTCAGTGTGAATTTCTTTCATTACTCATCTTGTCCAGTGTCCAGAAGCAGTATGAACGTGCATGCGAGCTCAGTTGCTCAGTCATTTGTGACTCCATGGACTGTAGCCTGCCAGACTCCTCTATCCATGGGATTTCCTAGGCAAGAATACTGGAGTGGGTTGCCATTTCTTTCTCCAGGGGATCTTCCTGACCCAGGGGTCAAACCTGGATCTCTTGCATCTCCTACATTGGCAGGTGGATTCTTTACCAACTGCACCACCTGGGGAATTCTGAACAGGTGGGGATACTCACCACTATACTGCTGCTGCTGCTGCTAAGTTACTTCAGTCGTGTTTAACTCTGTGTGACTCCATAGATGGCAGCCCACCAGGCTCCCACATCCCTGGGATTCTCTAGGTAAGACCACTGGAGTGGGTTGCCTTTTCCTTCTCCAATGCATAAAAGTGAAAGTGAAAGTGAAGTCACTCAGTCGTGTCTGACTCCTAGCGACCCCATGGACTGCAGCCTACCAGGCTCCTCCATCCATGGGAGTTCCCAGGCAAGAGTACTGGAGTGGGGTGCCACTGCCTTCTCCGCACCTCCGCATCTCATTTGTTACTTACTAATTTATTTCTAGTTTATATTTAAGATATACAGCTTTATATCTTAAAGGCAGGAGCTGTCTGGTAGGACCTCTCCTGAAGCAGTCCCCTGACCCCTGCTCCTTCCGTGGGGCCAGGAGACCTGGAGATGGAGGTCAGTGGCCTGCTGGGCCCTCTCCTCCAGGCTGGACGTGGACTATACCCTGGCCCCGGGTTTCTTCCTGACATCTGACAGCAGGGCTGGCTGGGAGTATAGCTGGCATGGTCCCTGCTCAGGCTCAAACTAGGGGCAAACTGCCTTGCCCCAGAGCAATTCACCTGGAAGAGACTGACCTTTCCTGGACTTCTTATTCTGGATGAACAAATTCCAATTTAGCTCTGGCTTCACTTCCTGCTTCTAGCAAATGGGGTGAAGCAGGACACAGGATGGAAGGTTGAGAGGCAACAGGCAGGCAGGTGCTTTGGCCAGTGGGAAGGTGGGGTCCTGGGAGCCCAGCGTGGATTCCACTGAACTAAGTGCTGGGAGAGGTGGAAGTGCCAAGCTTGGGGCTCTCCTGGGCCTGTCTTGGATGTTTCTCCCAGGCCTCCTTGGGAGCTCAGCGTGCCTCTTCCATGCTTTCCTTCACCCCTTAACAAACAGCACTGAGGATTTGCCCGCCAGTAACCACCAAGAGCCCAGAGAAATAAGAGAGCAAGCCCATTTGATGGGCTGTTGGAAAACCCATTCTCGGGATGCGCCGATCTCTCTTCAACCAAAGGAGACCCCCACCCCCTGATCTGGGGGAGGGTGAGGAGACAGAGAGTGCAGGGGGCAGAGGCTGAATGGGCTTTCTGCCTGGCTGCAGTGCTTTGGGGTTACACTGGAGAGCATCTGAGTGGACAATCTCAGGCAAGTGACTTTTCCTCTGAACTCCTATGTCATCATCTGTAAAGAAGACAGAACACCACCTGCCATATGGGGTTGCGGTGAGAATTGAATGAATCCACACATGGACAGACCACCTAGCACAGGACTACACACATGTGAAAGAGACCACAAGCAATCACTGACCAGACATTGCCCAGCAGTTAGTAGAGGCCCAGTGCTGTCACAGCACAGCCTCAGGCACCTGGGCACATCTGTAAGTCCTCGCTTGTTGCCGTGGATCCTCCCAGCATGTGTGTGCATGACTGTGGGTGTTGTTTGTGTTTTTCCACAGGTAGACAGCCATATCTTGCCACAGATGTGGGTGTGGGCCCCCTGGGGTCATTTCTTCTAGAGAACCAGTGCTCAGAAGGTAACAGGTAGGGGGAAGTCTGAGGAAGGGCTGGTGATAGGATGGAAGGTGGAGTGGACAGGCTGAGCTTAGGGAGAACACAGGGCAGGAAAAAATAGAGATGAGGTTAGTCCACATTGGGTGCAGCGGCTAAGGTCTGTTAAGGTCAGTCCCTGACATCTTCTGCAACCGGGTTACCCCTTAGGAGGGGGTTGGGCTGGGCCCCTCCTTGCCAGCAAGGTTGGCAGCCAGGCAGTCCTGGGGCCTCAGAAAAGCCCAGACTCTGGTGGTGACAGGTGGCCCAGCTGACTTGAGAGCATGACGTGGTCCGTCCGGCTGTGATCTGCCTCCTAGGCCTCCCTGCTGTAAGCTGCCGCTTACATGTGTATGATCTCATTCACCAGCCAGTGGGCTCGACATTCGGTTGTCACTGAGACCAGAATCAGGAGGATCAGTTGCCAGCCAGGATCCTACAGGATAGGTTGGATGAAAGGAGGGCTTGTGTGCAGACACAGGACCTCTGCTTGCTTCTTCACAGCTGCTCACCCGAGGCTCCTCATCTTGGAGTGTATCCTGGAGGCTTATTTTCCTACGGCGGAATAAGTCACAGTCAGTAAAGAGCACTAATCTGGACACCATGTAACCGTGACCAGAACAAGTTTCGTCACTGCAGAAAATTCCCTCCCAGTCACTAGCTCCTACCCAAGAAGTAACTACTACTATGGCCTTCTGACCTCCATCATCAGAAATTAGTTTTGCTGTCCTGCAACAAGTAAATGTAGCCACATAGCATGTTCTTTTTTTATGTCTAGCTTCTTTTAAAAAATATTTATGTATTTATTTGGCTGTGCCATGTTTTAATTGCGGCACATGGGATCTTCAATATTCCTCGTGGTGTGCGGGATTTTTAGTTGTGACATGTGAACTCAGTTGGGAGTGAGATGTGGGATCCAGTTCCCACACCAGAGATCAAACCTGGGCCCTCTGCTTTGGGAGCTCAGAGTCTTAGTGGAGCTAAGATCCAGGTACTGTGGACCACTAGGGTAGTCCTGAAGTTTCTTTTGATCAGCATGAAGTTTTTTAGATTCAGTAGTTTTGCTGTGTCTAACATTTGTTCATTCCTTTTTATTGCTGAGTAGTACTCCATTGTGTAGATATACCACAAGTTATCTATGCTGTTGACAGGCATCTGGGTTGTTTCCAGTTTGTCTATTATGAATAGAGCTGCTCTGAATATTCTTGTGCAAGTATCTGTGTGTGGGTGTGTTTTTATTTCTCTTGGGTAAATTTAACCGTAGAATGGAGAAACTGGATCACAGGGTAAATGTGTGTTTAGCTTGATAGGAAACTGGCGATAGCAGTGGATGCGAATTCCACTTCTTCATCTTGGAGGCTTCTCTGCTCGAGATGCTTGGTTGCCTCAAGGAGACCACCCCATTTCCCTTCTATAAGTGAGCCTGGCTTCTAGAGGTGGCAGCGTCCTCTGGGAACCCAGAGTCCTGCTGCAGTGGAGGATCTGGCTGATGTGGGAGCCAGCAGATGAGAAGGGAGCTCACATGTGGGAAGCACCACCTACAAGCTGGGCACCACACAAGGCTTTTACTTGCCTGCTTTGACTTAATCCTCTGGTTGCTGGGGTCTCGCCAAGAATGGTGCACAGACGTTTACTACCTGCAGAGAGCCTGTCCCTACCTGCTAAGGTTGCCTGTCTCCAGCAGTGCCTCCTGGCTGCCATATTGAGTCTTTTAGAGGGCCCAGTACAAAGGCACTGGGAGGGTCTGCAGAGCATCTCCCTCTCCCCAGCCTGCAAGAGGAAAAGCCAGGCTCTGGGAGAGAAGGGACAAGTAGACCCTGATTTCCTGCTCCCAGCTCAGGAGAGGAAATCAGGCCTCCTTCTTTGGAGATAGGCCCTTTCTAGGACCCCGTTTCATTGAACCAACCAGGACTTCACTCAGCTGGGAGCGTTTCTGGGTTGGCCATTTAGTAGATCTGTGTGGGCACCTCGGTCCCACCTGTGCAGGCACACAGCCAGCATCAGTGAGAGGAGGAATGCGTGAGTGATTTAGTCTGACTCTGCCACTTGGAAAGCTCCTTATCTGAAATAGTCACAATCGTGTTCACAACCCAATCCTAGATCTTAGAGCTGAAAAGAACCTCTAGGCATCTTTGAGTGTGTTGATCTACTTTCAACAGCCCAAATGTTACTAGCCACATTTGAAGAATAAAGTCACTGATATCAGGAAGTTAAAAGTAACTGTCTCAGTTTTGTGCTCCAGAACTGACTGAAGACAGTGGAGAACAGAAACCAGAGGCCTTAGGAGCAAGACCCAACAGGAATGAAGACCACACATCTCAGGAATCATAAAGTAAGTAATGAGAAAATTAGAATTCAATTGGCTACACTTCATTTTTGTACAAAGCTTCTGAGTAGAGCAGGGTCCACTGGAATTTTCTCTGATGTTGTGTGTATTATGCAGAAATCTCTTTTCACCCAAATCTACCCAGTGCTGACTAGCCAGAAACCAAGTTGGGGGCCTAGAAGTGGCACCATAACATCTGGCTGGAAGCCCAGTCAGGTAAGCAAGACTCTTGTTTATCAGGGAGATTAAGCTTCCCTGTTGCTGTAACAGGTATCAAACAAACATAGTAAATGTCCCTGTTAACGTTTTATAGATTGACACCCATATCCTAATAGTTATTGAATGTAAGCCATATATTAATTTTAAAAAAGGGGGAGTGGGAAATGGCAGCGTGGGAAGAGAACAAGGAGTGCAATGGAAGGCTTGGGACAGGAGGGAGCTCTGGTCCCCAGTTATGGCAAGCAGGTGGGGGTGGAGAGCAGACGGGGCATCAGAAGGATGCAGGCCACCCTTGCCCAAGTCCAGCAGATGGCTTTGGGGAGAGGCTGGGAGGGTCCCATGTCATGTCTCCCTTTACTTTTTCCTCTCCTGGTGGGCTTGCCCTCCTAATTCCCTTCCAAGGGCCCAGTGACCATTATCTTTCATGAACCTCCCACCTCTGATCCTCCAGGAGGCCACAACAGGCTTGGAGAATGTTCTATGGCTGAGTTGGCCCTAATCTCTATTCCCCTCTGGCTCCTAGGCTGTAAGCAGCCAAATACAGGAGCCCTCGGCCAGCATAGTGAGCCTTGGTGTCCTGCTTCCAAATGCCAGCTCCTCAGCCCCAACGTGGACCCCCAGGTCTTGGAATTGGTCTCGCTGGGGTGAAGCCTGGGTGACTGCTTCTTTTTCATGTGATATACAGAACAAGTTGGTAGAGGACCACAGGGAATGAAGACTAAATGTCCCATCAAAGACATACGCATTAGATAAAAGTACATATGAGTGTTTCTGTATTTACATATATACGTATGTTGTGTTTTATATATATTTATATATACTTTTAATATGTATGACCGATGGGACATTTATTATATATTTTAATTTACATGTTATACATTACACATTTCAAATCACACATACATATTCCTATACATTTAGTATTTCATTTTGTTTTATTATATGTTTTCATAGATCATATGTTATATTGTGCCTGTGCTAAGTCACTTCAGTTGTGTCCAACTCTTTGCAACCCTATGAATGGTAGCCCACCAGGCTCCTCTGTCCATGGATTTTCCAGGCAAGAATACTGGAGTGGGTTGCCATGCCTTCCTCCAGGGGATCTTCCCAACCCAGGGGTCAAACCAGCATCTCTTCTGTCTCCTGCATTGGCAGGCAGGTTTTTTACCACTAGTGCCACCTGGGAAGCCCCATATGTTACATTACTAATTAATAATTAGGAATATTTCTAATACATTTATTACATAATATATATACTGTTAACAAAGAGGACTGAAAACAGACGTCCACAGATGGACTTATACATGAATGTTCATAACTGTGTTATTCATAATAGCTCTAAATTGGAAAGGATGCAAATCAACAAAGGGATGGATAGACAAATTGTGGCCTATCTGCACAATAGAATACTATACAGTAAGAAAAAGGAATGAGCTACTGTTACATGTAACAATGTGGAGGAACCTCAGAATCATTATGCTGTATGAGACTACCAACTATATAATTCCATTTATATAAAATTCTAGAAAATGCAGTCTAACCTGTAGCAACAAATGCACATCAGTGGCTGCCTGGGGATACTGGCAGAGGGAGGGCTGGATTACAAAGAGATGTGAAGAAACTTTTGTGGGTGAGGAGAATATTTGTTTTCTTTGTTGTCATGATTTCTACATATATTCATATGTCAAAACTAATTGAATTATTAAACATGTAGTTATACTTCATCAATGTAAAAAAAGAAGCATTCTTAATCTCATTCCTTTTTAAAACAATGCTATTATTTTTAATATGATATATTTATTTAATATTGTTAAAATAATAATTTAATACTGTTTTGTGAGGACCAAAGTGATGATACTCCATTGATAAAATGAAAATTATTTAATGTTTTTAATTATTTTTATTTTACTTTTTAAAAAAAAAGATATATGGTGCTTTTAAAATTAACTGATTTATTTGGCCGCATAGCATGTGGGATCTTAGTTCCCTGACCAGGGACTAGATCTGTGTCCCCTGCAGTGGAAGTGCTGAGTCTTAATCACTGGGCTGCCATAGAAGTCTCTGAAAAGTATTTTAAAGTAGTATTTATCTTATCATTACTTCTTCCTTTAAAAATTTTTATGTATTGTATATGTTTATAATGCATGTCATATTTTACTAGATAGACTACTATGTATGTGTAAAATAATGATTTAAACATAAACATAGTGGAGGGTGTATGCTCAAAACTTCACTGATGCAGATAAGATGTTTGGAAGAATGGCCCCCCACTCCAGTACTTTTGCCTAGAAAATCCCATGGACGGAGGAACCTGGTGGGCTGTAGTCCATGGGGTCGCTGGGAGTCAGACACGACTGAGCGACTTCACTTTCACTTTTCACTTTCATGCAATGGAGAAGGAAATGGCAACCCACTCCAGTGTTCTTGCCTGGAGAATCCCAGGGACAGAGGAGCCTAGTGGGCTGCCGTCTATGGGGTCGCACAGAGTCGGACACAACTAAAGTGATGCAGCAGCAGCAGCAGCAGCAGAATAGAGGTGCTGAATCTTCATTCCTTGGGCATTCTGTGTGATTAAAATAATGGTATTTAACCTGAAATAAAGGAGCAGTTGACCATCAGAGGAAAAAAGGAATAATCTTCTGATACATGTAACAACATGATGAATCTCAAAAACAGACACAAAAGGGTATTACTCTATGATGAAATTTTTTAAGAAACAGACAACACTAACTATGGAGATAGAAATTAGATCAGTAGTTGCCTGTGGGCAGGGGAATCACTGGAAGAGGACAGAAGGAACTTTCTGAGTGATGGAACTCTATGTATCTTGATTGTGGTGGTGGTTGCCTCTGTCAATACTCAGAGACTACACACTTATAAAATGGGTGCATTTTATTGTATGCACGTTATACTCTCCCCAGGAAAAGAATATTGCAAAAAGCCTCATTGTGCAGATCAAGGAAAGCACCTTTTGTCCTTGGTACCAGTCACTGCAAACTTTAATCATTCAACTTTTAAATTGAGATAGTATTCACAAGGGCTTCCCTGGTGGCTCAGTCGGTAAAGAATTCACCTGCCAATGAAGGAAATGTGAGTTCTATCCTTGGGTCAGGAAGATCCCCTGGAGAAGGAAATGGCAACCCACTCCAATATTCTTGCCTGGGAAATTCCATGGACAGAGGAGCCTGGAGGCTACAGTCCAAGGGGGTGCAAGGGTCAAACGTGACTTAGTGACTAAACCACCACCACCATTACTCACATACCTAAAATTCACCCTTTTAAATAAAGTTTACAGTTCAGTAGTTTTTAGTATATCATGAAATTATGCAACCATCACTAAATTTTTAGCATTTCACCACCCCAAAGATAAATGCCATCTTTGTTTTCCCTGCATTACTGAGTGTCCTTGGTCGCCTATTCTGTGCCCTTAAGCTCTTGTTAGCAGATAAGTTGAAGAGGCAAAAGGTTTAGGGAAGCTGCATGGCCCAATAATATAAAATTGACAACATTGTGCTAATTCATTTTTTCCCCTACATGAATTGGGGAAAGAGGGCAGTGGAGGTACAGAGGGATCCCAGGGCTTGTGACACTCAAGGATGGAAATGGGGTCAGGGAGCCTGTGGTCTTCCCAAGGTAGGTGACTGGGGAAAAGCAAGCTTAGTGCCTTAGGTAGACAGAGAAGGAAGTGGGAAAATCTTGGGAGGCCTCCTGGAAGAGGTGGCTTTGGACTATGCCAATTATTTCTCAAAATTCTGTTCTGCTTAGTTGGCAAAGAGTATTTATGAACCTTATGCTCTTGGATTCTTAGAAGCCAGCAAGATAGGTGTCTTTATTTGCATTTTTATAGAGATGAGGAAATTGAGGCCCAGAGAGATGAAGGGTCCCATATAGGACGTATTATTGGGGAATTTCCCTGGCAGTCCAGTGGTTAGGACTCCATGCTTCCACTGCTGGGGACCTGAGATCAATTGCTGGTTGGAGAACTAGGATCCTGCAAGTCACATGGCACCGCCAAAAATGAATAAATAAAACTCAATTAAAATTTAAAATAGTACATCTCATAAGCAGTGACTCAATCTGAACTTGACCCCCAATTGTGGGGAGAGAGAATCTTTTTAGGTGAAGTGGGCAAGGAAGACTTCTCTAAGGAGACCGCCTTCTTAAAAAATACTGGAACAATGAGATGGTACCAACCATGTGAAGGGCTGTGTATGAGGGGTGGGATGGAGAGTAACCCAGGCAGTGGGAACAGAGTGTGCAAGGGTCCTGAGGTGGGAAGGGCCTTGGCATACTTTAGGGATGGAAAGGTACAGGTGAACTGCAACAAGCAAGACAGGTGAGTAGTCCTGGTGAGTTTGTAGGATGACCAGAGCCAGTTTCAGAGGCCAAAGTATGTCTTTTGACTTTTTCAAAGTGCAATAGGAAGCCAGGGGAGGCTTTTGAGTAGTGGTGTGCCATGATCAGAAGTCAGTTTCCTCCAGCTCCTCTAGCACTGACTCTGTGAATAACTACCATCCGAATTTCCAAGCAGCAGAGGGGTTGAGGAGCTGGCCCACCTAGTTTGTGTTCTAGCTCTGCCTCTCACTGAGTGATCTGGAAGCTCCCATTTTGTTCTTTGTCCTTAAGAGAATGCCACGACCTATGCTGGGGGATGTTGCAAAGAGTCAAGATTTCCTGTATGTTCACACATGCCCACACCTACACAAGGCCCTGCACAAGCCAGACTTTTTTTTTTTTTTTCATTTATTCATTTTTGGCTGTGTTGGGTCTCTGTCGCTGCTTGTGGACTGTATCTAGTGGCGGAAGACTCAGGATTTGTGGCACAGGGGCTCAGTTGCTCCAGTGACATGTGTGTTTCTCACAGACCAAGGATGGAACTTGTGTCCCTTGCATTGGCAGGTGGACTCTTAACTACCAGACCACCAGGGAAGTCCCACGTCAGATTCCTAAATGCTGTTCCTCGTGGCTCTCTGCTCTTCCTGTTCCTCAGGGGTCATGAAGGTGAGCAGCGGAGAGAGGCTGGAGTCAATAAGGAACCTCACTTCTGAGTTTTAAAATATTTGGATAAATGGCAAGATAGCACATGTACTGGTTGGGAAAATGAAATATTATGAAATATTTGATCTGTTTAAATGAATTCATAGGTTTAATGTAACCCTATGCAAAATCTCAATGTTTTGCAAATATCAGCAATAGCTGATATTTACTGAGTATATATATGAATATATATGTTATACACACACATATTATGTTAAACACACACACACACACACACACACACACACACTATGTGCTAGGCATCATGTAGCTTGTGAGGCATACGTTACTTTTATTCCCATTTTATAGACCAAGACCCTAAGGCCTGGGAGTCATAAGCAACTTGCCAAGGTCACAGGACTGGTGAGTGTTGAAGCTGGATGATCCTGTCTCCAAAGTGAGCACTCTTAATTCCTGTATGATGATCCTAGAATGTGTATGGATTTATACCATTCTGTATATCAAGTGGTAAGTCTGAATGAAAGAAGACCCTATGAGGGGGGATTCTAGCCCTGCCAGATGCGAGAACCTATTTTAAAGAGCCAGTATTTAACTCCACATGGTATTTCCTTAAACCAAAGTCTATGAAAGGAAATGGAGAATTCAGAAGTAGACCAACCAAAATCAATAGCCTAGCATGAAAGTAGATTTTACTAAGCAAAGGATAAGGGAAGAATTATTTAATAAGTGGTGATTGCATGAAGAACTGGTGATGACGGTGGTTACTTAAAATCCATATTTTACTCCCACACAGCAAAATAAACTTGCCATGGATAACCACCAAAGAATTAAAAATAAAATTTTAGAAAACTAGCAGAATGCAGACTATCAGATGGATGGAATAAAGCTCACTTTGTCAGCACTGAAGCAATTTTAAAAAAAATCAAAAAGGACCAGAATGGCAGATTGAATAAAACAAAAAAGAACAATGGACTGGGAAATATTTGAATCACTGATGACAGAGGAGTAGCATCTGCAACATAAAAATTTCTTATTCAAAATTAGAAGAGGTTCAAGTCCCCAAAAGACAAATGGGTATGAATAGATCATTTACAGAAAGGGAAATTTAGGTAGTAAATGCATGGAAAAACATTTTAAAGTCACCTAAGAAATACTGAAGTAACCTTGAACTACCAGTAGACACTGCTAAAAGAGGAGAGAAGATGGCATCCAATACTTAGAAATGTGTATTGAACTCTTTACATTTGTTCTTGGCAGGTGCAGAATGAGTTGGGGCTGCTGTTTGGAAAGCTCTGTGGCACTGTGGGCTAAGATAATCCTGCTGTTCCTTAACCTTCCACCTGGTTATTCAACTGCCAGGAGTTTGTCTAAGTGCTGAACTAAGAGATATATTAGCAAACAATTATCAGGGACCAAAATAGGCAATATTAGGAGACAGAGTGAATGGATGACGATAATTGCACACATGAAAAATAATTGTGAACAAAACAAAAATGTTAGTGATGATAGCAAACACAAAAGAGGATGTGTGGTTGCAACTATGTAAAGACTTGCATATAGGTGGAAGGTTTCATGTTTGAAAAGTTGCATTTTGTAGTAGTATTATGGATACTACTTCGTTCTTTTTGCTTTTCTTCCTGGTTGTCATATTGTCTCTTCAGTGGCATTAAAAAAAAAAAAATCTAGATTCAAATCTAGCCAGTGGTGTGACTTTGAGCAACATTGTCTGTGAAGTAGGGTAATATTTCCCAGCGCAGTGGCTGAGGTCATTGGGAAGTGACTTGAGCCGCATTCGGCACCCTAGACCTCCTTCTTGCTGTGGGGGCGCCTCTTCCTTTTTGAAAGACAGGAATCATCAGAGCCCTGTCAGAGACCTCCTCCCAGGGCCCGGGAATCCGGGCACTCCAGGGTTTCCGTGGTGCAGGGAACTCTACAAAGCAGGTGGGGATCCGGGTGTCTCACTGGCACCTGCCCTCGCTGGGGAAGGGGCGAGCTCGGGGAACACAATCGCCTGTGTGCACCTCGGGTTTCGGGGCCGGCTTGTAGCCACCTTCGAACTTCTGTCCCAGCCCGGGGCCCCCTGCTCTCCCGCCGGAATTCGGCAGCCGTCTTGTGCCCCCTCGCTGGGGCCCCCGAGCGACAGGAAAACTAGGATTTACAGGGTGCCTCCTGCGGAAGCCCGGAGACACCCGGTGCGCCGGGGGCCCAGGGTCTGACTTCGCAGACAGGGGGCACTTGGGTGCTTTCCAGATCTCACGGGAAGGTCCCCGACGTGGGCCTGGCGGACGGACGCAGCCCTCTCCCGCGGCGACACGCGCCGATCTAGCATCCAGTTGTCGCTCTGTCCGTTCCTCCGCTAATGCCATCTTGCCGGAGGCGGTCACATGCAGACGACAGCATCGCGCTTCACCTCGGACGCCAAAAACGATACCAGGACGCCACCAAGTTCGCTGGACTCCGTCCTCAACCCGAGGTGAGGCGCAGGGGCTCTTCCCTCGTGGGTCGGAGCAGGGACTCGGTTGGCGCTGGGTCCCTGGGGCGCGCCTTCCCGTCGGGGCCAGTCCGCGCCAGCCTGCAACGCCGTCGGAGATGGGGACGCAGCCGTTAGCTCTGCGCCACGGCCTCGAGGTGTCAGCTGTAAGTTGTGGGCTGGGGGCATGAGGGGCCGGGGCGGCTGCCGCCGCGGGTCCCCCAGGACCCCCGTCTGCTGCCGCCTCGTCTCCCGTACTGACCCAGCTGGGCCGGAAGACGATCGAGCTAGCCCGGAGAGGCCCGGCAGGGGGGCGCCACGCGCGCCGCGCGAGGGGCGCGGGCTGCCGGGAGGAGCGCGGAATGGGGGGGGGGGGGCGCGGGCGCATGCGCCCTGCGCCCGTGCCATATTGGAATGAGTCGGAGCGCGGAGCGCCGCCGCCGCCGCCGCCTCCGCCGGAGCGCGGGTGGAGGGGGGCGGGGAGAGCTGCCGGCCGCCCCGCTCCGCGGAGCCCAGCAGGAAGGAGGGCGCGAGCGGGCAAGCGCGGGCGGCGCGAGCGGAAAAAGCTTCCGCGCGGGGGGACGAAAAGAAGGAAAGAAAGAAAGAAAACGAGCGCGAGAAGGGAAAAGCAAGCGATTGAGCGAGGGCGCGCGCGAAAACTCCCGGCAGGTAAAAAAGCGGGGCCGCCGGCTGGGCCTTCCCGCGCGGCGGCCTGAAGGGGCGGCGGCAGCGCCGGGGCGGTGGACCGCGCGGCGGCCCCCTCGAGGCGGCCGCGCAACTTTGCCAACGAAAATCCACCGGGAGCCGGAGGGCGGCGGGCGCGCGGGCTGAGGCGCCAACGGGCGGCGGCGGCACGTTGGGGGCGGGGGCGGGGCGCGGGGGTGGCGGGGGGGGGGAGCGCGGCGGCCGCGCGCGGCCTGGCGCGGCCCCGCGCGGCTGCCGGCCGGGCGGTAGGAGCGCGCCTGGGCGCCTCGCTGAGGCGGCGGCGGCCGGCAGTCCCGGGCGGACTCGCGCGGCGCGCGGCAACCCCAGGGCGTGAAAGGAAAGTGGCCCGGCGGCGGTACCGCGGGCGCCCAAGTTCCCCGGCGCGCTGGGCCCCTGGCGCGCCCCTCCCCGCGCGTCCCGCGCTCCCGCCCGCCGAGCCCCCGCGGACCCGCCCCCCGGGCTCGCTCCGGGCCCGGGGCGCGAACCCGCAGCAGGACCCGGGGACGCGCCGCCCGCGCGGTGATCTGAACTTCCCTGGGCCGAAGCGGCCGCGGCGCGATGGCTGAGCGTCTAGCGGCCGCCGCAACCGGTTGCTTCGGGCCAGCGTATCGGAGTGTGCCGGGCCTCCCCAGCGCCGATCGAGCGGGCCGTGGGCTCGCCGGGAACGCGCTGCCCGACCCCAGGCGGACCTGCCGCTCCAGAGGTCCGTGACCGTTTCGATTTCTGTTCTTAAAGTCTCGTTTTGGACCCTGAAAAGGAGACTGGAGAGGCGAGCCGAGTGTCCTGAGAAGGCAGGCCTGCTTTGTGGGGAGCAGAAACGCCTTGTGAGAACGGAGATACATTCCCGCGGAAAGGATGTATGTTAAGTTTTTCACAAAATGTCAGCTGCTCACTGGGGTCTAAAACTGAGCCGTAAAGGACAGGTCACCTGCACGTCTTGTTATACACCGGCAGTGGGGTAGGACACCCTTGCCAAGGACAGGCTTTTTATTTAGTGGGGGATATTCCCAGCGGGTCTCTCAAAGCCATGCGGGTGGACTGCCCCGAGCGAGGTTTCGTGAGCCCTACTTAGTCCTGAGAACCAAGAAACCATCAAAAAGATTGGAAAGGTAATAAGATGGATTTTATCAAACCCTGCAATGCCTTCTTCTCTGGAACCACATTTTTAAGATGTCACACTTGATTGCATCGCAAGTAAAATGCCTGAAAACGTACTTGTTCGTTTGTCGACTGTCTTGAGATGAGGAAGGAAGATGAGTGTACTCTTGAGTACACTTTGGGGCCTGTTGGCCTGGTATTTTAAGGTATGTAGAATCTTTCTAGGCCACAGGTAGATTCGGAGTTGAGATTTGTTTACAATGTCAGAAAAGTAACGGCTTGGTGGAAACGGGAGTGGCCCCAGATCAGGAAACAATTTTGTTACTACTGTTGTTATTGACTACTGCCTTATCTTGGGTAAGTTTCTTTACAGATTTGTTTTTGTTTCTTTGCAAAATTAGTGGATGAATAGATGATCATTGTGCGTCCTTTCAGTTCTGAAATTTGGTGACTTTCTAAAGAGAAAGATTAAAAAAATTTAGGTTTGTACTTCGAAAGGTTCTACAAAGAAGTGCTCACTCACAACCTGCATCTCTATTAAAATACATTCAGAAAAAAATACCTTGAGAGTTGTATCTTGGATGATTTTATATAACATTGTCTGGAAAGATAGTTACAAATGCATTTTAATATGTTTTAAAATTGTATATTTATTCATTTATTTATTGAAGCCTAATTTATAATAAGATCTCAATTTATGTACATAGAGTTCAGTGACTTTTTCATATGTATATGCACTGGTAGCTACACTCAGATCAAGATATAGAGCATTTTTAGCTTCCCAAAGGGCTCTTTGTACATTTCTCCTTTTCAGTTAACACTTTCCCTCCCCCAGGGTGACACTGTACTGACTTCTATCACCACTGGTGAGTTTTGCTTTACAGCACAACCCTTTTTGGGGTGAATGGGGGTAATATTAGTAAACTGAAAAACAACACATCTGTTAACTGGAGTTAGGGTCATGGTCATTTTCTCCATGATCCTCATGCTTTTTATAACAATTTTTACGTTTTTATACTATTTAAAATGACTAAAATTTCGGACCTGGGAGACCTCTTAGTCAGAAGGTCACTTTTTAGTTGAGGCAGTACTGTGCACGTTGGGATCTGTGGTTCCGGGAGTCCTTGTGAACATGGGCCCTGTATCAATCTGCTACTTCCCGTTTTTGGAATGCAGATATATTTGCAGACAGTAGGTTTAAAGGATGAATCATGAACTTTAGCCACAAGTCAGGTTTAAGTGTCAGTAGATGAATCAGTTCCTTAAAGCCTAGAATTTGCTGAGAAAATTAAATGAAAATTGATTTTTTAAAAGTTCATTGAATTAAAGAATGTGGGCATAAAGCTTTAACAACCTTTTAAATGACAGCAGTTAACTTGATTTATATATGCAAGATATTCCCCTGGTTTGTCAGATCATTAAAACTCTAGCAGTGAAAGCAAAAACAAAAGATAACTAAAAATTATGTCAGGTGGTTTTTAATTTTTGTTTGGTTTTTGCTTTTTGTGTTAGACCTAGGAAGTTGGGCCTTTTATGTTTCCCACTAAAGCAAGAACTTCAGCAATTTACTTATCTTTCCCAAATGCCTTTTACTATATTCTTGTACCCTTTCTTATTTCTGTTGCTAAAGGAGAGGAGGTAGAGGTTGTAACTGAATTCTTGTTAGTTCTCAGGAAGGTCTGTGTTTTTTACTGCAAGGCTGTAGCAAGTTGAGAACTAAGTCCTGTGGTAGGGATGCATAGGGCATAGTCCACGAAGTTCAAAGGTTTTATTTTGTGAGATGATTCTGCTGAATAATTCTGTTTTTCTGTGACTGAGTCAGACAGTTGTCCAAAAACTAAGCTGAATTTGCTACCCTAAGATTCATAGCATCATTAGCAAAGAAAGTAATTTATCACTTAGTTATTATTGATCCACCCTTTTTTCTCCTTTCTTCCTTCCTCCCTCCCTTTTTTTGGTGGCTCTTTTTAGATTTCTTGGCTTTTGCACTATCAGATATTTAACTTAAAATTTGTTAAATTTTTGAGCGATGTAACTAAAGAGGTACAAAATGAGAAAACATTAAAGTGAATTCCGTCTTTGCTATTTATTGTTCTGCAAACTCTGATTTTTCTCTTTAAAAGTGCTTTTCTTGCCTATAATCTTGCTGCTTCTCTAGGGTACTTTTGCTTTCACAGTGGTAACTAGACTGGTCTTTACTATAGAATGATGATGTAGAAGCTGCTGTCTTTTGACTCTCTGAAGTCTGTAGAAAAGCTGAATTGTCCAAACTTCATTGGCCTTTTTATTATGACTTCATGTCAGTGAAGTGAAGTTGCTCAGTCGTGTCTGACTCTTTGCGACCCCCATGGACTGTAACCTACCAGGCTCCGTGGTCCATGGGATTTTCCAGGCAAGAATACTGGAGTGGGCTGCCGTTTCCTTCTCCAGGGGATCTTCCCAACCCAGGGATCGAACCCAGGTCTCCTGCATTGCAGACAGACGCTTTACCGTCTGAGCCACTAGGGAAGCCTGACTTGCTGTCATGTTCACATTAAATAAAGGAATACATCCAGAAAGCAGAAGACGTAAGGCAGACACTGTAAATTCTAAATATTTTTTATTAAAGCTTTTCTCTCTTGTAAATTCTTAAAACTTTTCTTTCTGGAATTATTTGACTGTTACCCAATGCTTCAGAATAATTTAAGTGAGAATGAAAAGACATGTAATCAGTAAATGGTATAACTTTCTTATGGGAGAGTACTTTTATTTCTGTAAATAGACTTTATTTCTAACTAGAATGTTTTGTAATTGAAAAAAATATTTCTTTTTGTACATAGTTGTTAAATGGGTGAAGCTCTCTGGGGATTTTGGTTACCTGGAAGATTTTGAACCATTAGACTTCAGGGAGTGGGATTTTGGTATGACTCTATACTTCTTCAAATGGAATTGGCAAATAATTAAACATTGGAAAATATTTAAAATAGAAAGGATGTGGTCAGGTTGTTACAAGTTCATTTTTAAGCTTTACAGAGGTGGGAGAGAGGATAAGAAGGCAGGTTATTAAAAGAAAAATTATGACTTTCCTGTAGAGGTTTTAACACATTTGATTGTAAACCTTTGCCTGTTGCTCAAAGGTACCTAAAGATTTGTAATTATTTTCTAGTCTCTTTTACTTAAGAGGATGTTTATAAATTTATTCAGCTCTCTGTATTTTTAAAATATTTTATATACATATATATCTTCATTTTTACTTATTTGGCTGCACTGAGTCTTAGTTTGGGCATGTGTACTCATAATTGTGGCATGTGGGATCTAGTTCTTTGACCAGAGATGGAACCCGGACCTCCTGCATTGGGAGTGGAGTCTTAGCCAAAGACTGCCAGGGAAGACTGCCTCTCTTTGTCTTTAGATCATTGCTCAGGGACATCATTAAAAAAATGTTGTCTATATATTATCCTAAAGGTATTAGGTCCCTGCTGACTTCATGGTTTGATGGTTGAGTAACTTCAGAGCCAAGCACTGTGGATAAATACTGCATGGTGGCATTTCTAACATGGTGTATGTCCTGCATGCAGGTTCCTTTCTGACTTTTTTACGTAATCTGGAGAAAGGTTAATTACTAGACTGATTTGGGGTGGATCGGGCAGTTGACAGTTACCTGCTTGGTCTGGGAAAGTTAGTTCTGGGATGAGATGACATTTGGAGAGGGTCTTAGATGAGAGATGGAGGGTGGTTTGTCAGCAGTTACAAGTACAGGATGATTGTTTCTGGAATGACAACATGAGAGGACTGAGAAATTTAGTAATCATTAAAATACCTGAAGAATTTTTCCTGCTGAAAAATTAAGTTTAACGTGTTAACCAGCAAGTACTTCGATTTGAATTCCAAATTACTATATTTTTCCAGAATAGTTTTTATTTGATGTGGCTGCTATGTAATATTTGCTCAGTGGTAAGGCCACCTGTGAGTTATCACTAATTTTCCATGTTAATTTCATGTTCATTCGGTATCCAAACTAGTGCTTTCTTGTCTCAGTTTTTGCTAGTGTTCTTTCTTGTTTGAAAAAACAAGAATTTTCTTGTTTTTGAAAAAAATGTTTTTTCATGTTTCTTGAAAAAACATGCATTTTCCGTTTTAAACATAGTGTATGTTACTTTGGAATCATAATTTTAAGCCACTTTGGCTTATTTTTACTCATATCATTATAAAATAACCTTGGGGTGATCAATGATTACACAGATGCACTGACTATATCATTTCTAGAACACAGTAATTAATAAGGAAGCAAACTTACATTAATTTAAAAATACTTAATTTTGTAAGTTGTGATAAAATATACACAACATAAAATTTGCCATTTTAATGGGTACAATTAAGTGGCATTAAGAACATTCACAGTGTTGTGCAGTGATCACCACTGTCCATTTTGGCAACTTTTTCATCTTCCCAAACTGAAAGTCTGTATTATTGACAATAATTCCCCATTCCTGCCTCCCTGCAGCCCCTGGTGACCAGCGTTCTGCTTCTGCCTCTGTGAATTTGACCGTCTGGCTATCTCATATAGGTGGAATTTTACAGTATCTGTCTTCTTGTGAGTGGTTTATTTCATTGTAGCGTAGTGTCCTCAAGGGTCATCTGTGTTGTAATACATGTATCAGAATTTCCTTTTGACAAAATACATTTCCACAGCAGGTAAAATAGGTCCTGGAACCCTGTATATGAGGGCTTGTTACCTCCTTTGGAGGAACTTGGTAGGTGCCAGCAGAACTGTGAGAACCAGGTACCTTTTCCTTAGATATAGTTCTGACATACATGGTTATTGGAACGAGAGGGATGGAAGCAGAATATGATGACAGGGAAAGTGTAAAGCAAAGGTTGCTAGTCTTGGATTTCATTTGGATGAGGACAGAGCTTTGTGGGTCTTCGTATACCCCCTTACTGTGTAGTCACTGATGTTCACAGTGTTGGTCTGAGTCAAGTGTTTGGTCCAGAACAGTTAACCAAAAGAGTTTATGCATTCTAAAGTTGTAAATAAGCCTTTGAGTATCTGAGAGGCATGATTATTCTGTGACTCATTCCCTAGCTGTTTTGGTTAGTTGAGGTTTTAACTGTATTTCAGTCTCATTTCTGTATTAATGGAAAACTAATTGAGTATTTAAAAGAGGTTTAATAGTTTACATAATAATGATACCACATAATTAATGCTCTATATTTTATGTTTTAGCTTTATTGTATTACTGTACCTCTGGATTTGAGAAATACAGATGTCCAGTCATAGAAAGCAAGTTGGGCACAGAGTATGAGTTGAGCAGTTAGCCCTTTCAGAATAGCTAAACAACTGAGCAGCTAAACAACAGCCAACACATGTAAGTGTTTTTTAACACACATGTACACCTGTGGCTGATTTATATCAATGTATGGCAAAAACCACCACAATATCATAGAGTAATTAGCCTCCAATTAAAATAAATTAAAAAATTATTGTTTTCTTTACTGTTATTACAATTTTTAATTGACGTGTAGTTGATTTGTTGTGTTAGTTTCACGTGTACAGCAAAGTGATTCAGCTGTATGTGTGTATGTGTATATTCCTTTGCAGATTCTTTTCCGTCATAGGTTATTATAAGATACTGAATATAGTTCCTGGGGCTATATACGTCTTTACTGTTATTTTTGATTCCTGTATTAGTAAACATGGGGTGACTTTCCTGAATACTGTTTGTTCCAGGGTGGTGGGGGGACACTTTAGAGCATCTTTTCATCACCCCTCCTCCCCAACTTGCTTCCTGACAAGGAGTGCTTTTGACTATCTTTGTGACAGTGAATGTTATGAAGCCTGATTTTTTTTTTTTTTGGTGCTTTAAATAACTGCTCAGTTCTTAAGAAAATCAGAGTGATTAGTTGTTTTCTAGAGTTACACTGTTAGACATAATTTTCTTTAAAAAAACAATAGGTAGCTGTTTTTTCCAGGAATGTAGTTTCCTTTTGATTACTTTTTGTTTTTATTATTGAGCAAAATGGGCAGGAGTAGGTGATCTAGTAGCTAAACCTAGAAATATGAAAAACTTTGGGTATTTTGTTGTTATCATTTATGGGCTTTCCTGATAGCTCAGTGAAGCCTGCCAGTACAGGAGGCATGGGTTTGATCCCTGGGTATGAAGATTCCCTGGAGAGGAAAATGGCAACCCCACTCCAGTATTCTTGCCTGGGAAATCCCATGCATAGAGGAAACTGGTGGGCTACGGTCCACGCGGTTGCAAAAGAGTTAGCCACAATTTAGCAACGAAGACAACAACAACATGGTCGTTTATGATCGGGGAATTGTGACCCCATGGACTACAGACCCTAGGCTTCCCTGTCCTTTACTATCTCCTGAAGTTAGCTCAGACTCATGTCCATTGAGTCGATGATGCCATCCAACCATCTCATCTTCTTTCACTCCCTTCTTCTCCTGCCCTCAACCTTTCCCAGCATCAGGGTCTTTTCCAATGAGTCGGCTCTTGGCATCAGGTAACCAAAGTATTGGAGCTTCAGCATCAGTCCTTCCAATGAATATTCAGGGTTGATTTCTTTTAGGATTGACTGGTTTGTTCTCCTTGCTGTCCCAGGGATTGAATCCAGGTCTTGTGCATTATAGGCAGATTCTTTACTGTCTGACCCACCAGGGAAGGGCTTCTTTATTTTTGGCTGTGCTGGTCTTTGTTGGTGTGTAGGCTTTTCTCTAGTTGCAGTGTGCAGGCTCTAGGGTATTGGGCTTTAGTAGTTGCGGCACGTAGGCTCAGTTGCTCTGCAGCACGTGGGATCTTCCCTGATCAGGGATTGAACCCGAGTCTCCTGCATTGGCAGGTGAACCCTTTACCACTGAGCCACCAGGGAAGCCCGAGCATTTCTTAATGTAGGGCTGATGTTCATTACTTTAATTTTGTTTCCATTTTGAAGTTGATTTTAATCCTCAGTCATGGTTCATATTTGCATTTGAAATGTACGAAAGTTTTTATTATTATTAATACAAGTAATACCACATGCAGACTGGCAAACAGAATCTGCTGTTTGGCGTTACCTGCATCTGGTTTTCCTTAAGGGTTCCTGGGTGAACTGAGAGAAACTTTAAATGACTCTGCTGCCAGTAGTAGCTGTGACAGGGGACGCAGAGAGCTGGAGGGGCTCTTCTGGCCTTGCCTTGTAGGGTGGCTCTCCCTTCTTGCAGTGAATGCTTGAGGGCTCCAGGACTTTTGCAGCCCTGTCCAGGGCTTTGAGGCACAACAGGATTCTGAAAACAGTCTCCTCCCCGCCCACCCCTTGACCTTTACCCTGATTTTGGCTTCCTATTAACTTTGAGAGGAGCTCTTTTGAAAGCAGCTATACTACTGAAATCTCAGGTTCTGTGGTAGTATTCTTTTTCCACAAGCTCTTTGAGAGGCTTCCCTACTCTCCCTGTCTCATCTTTGACCTTACTTTGACCTCCTTTTCCTCTCAAAGAGTTTCAGCCCCTTTGGGCCTGGACCCATTGTCCAATCTTTTGTTTGCTTCCTGGCCAGTACCCTCTACCCTGGTTCCTTTGCCCTTCTGCAGCTTCTGCTCTCTGGAGCACCACCCCATCAGTCCAGCCTGTGCCCCGTTTGCTGTGGACACACCGCCTGGAATTCAGGGTCTCCTCTTGAAGGGGCCCTATTTGTGGCTGGTTCCACACAGTATTAACTTGAGGCAGACCTTTTTCTTTTTGCCTTCTGTGACCTTTGCAGCTCCTCTGTTGTTCCTCTGTTTGCACCTCCCTTGGGGGATCCCCCCACCTTTCCACTTCATCTAGCCTGTGTGCCCCCCTAAACCTTTCTACTGAGCTTCAGGTCCATATATCCTGTCTCTCTGGGCCTGTCCAGTTTGGAGTTCCGCTGGCCCTTTAATCTACAGGTCCCAAACAATTCCTTAGTCTGCCTTAAAGCTACTCCTCTAGCCGACTCATCTGCCTAGGTCTCTTTTTTTTTACCTTCCTTCTTGGTGATGGTGTCCAGTTTTTCTCCTGACAGCTTTTTTTCTCCCCACAGCTTTCCTGTGGAACTGAGCCTTCTTATTGAAAATTACCAACCTTTGACTTAAGAATGTGCTGTTCTGACTTCTTGGTTTTCAGACATTTTTATAAGCTATGGGGCCCTTTGTTAAGTGAAATCTTTCCAGGAGGCCCAGTATGTAAAATAAGAAAAGACTGGAGTTCTGGTGGAAGGGGAATGAAGGGCCAGCATCCTGTCCTGCCACTTAGGCCTCCCCATGCTGCCCTCCTCCTCCTCCGAGGCAGAGCTGGTGTCTGGTTCTCGGCCTCTCTAAGTGGAACTCCCTGCAGTTAGTTGCTCAGGACTGCCTGAGGGTACTCTGCTTGTCCAAAAACCGCTTTATCTGCGCTGCACCCCGCCTCTTTCTCATTGGTTTTATTTTGTGACTGGTAAGTATAAAATTAATGCTGTGATGAAACTTGCCAAGGAAAAGCAGTGCCACTTTGGAAAGTGAAACTAGGTGGTAAAAAGAGCCAGCTCCTTTAAATGCTGAAAACCTCAGAAATGCCCAGGGGTTCCTTTCAACTTCTACAGAAGTGTTATTGACTCTTATCTTTCTCTAAAGCTGCTCTTCTACAACATGAACATGCAAGTAAACTTAGTTTAGTTTTACTGTTTTTGTTTTGTTCATTTGCCAGTATAGCAGGTTTGTTCAACATATATAACCAAAATGTTAACCATTTGCAGTTAAAAATGTGTTCTGTTGCCTCCAAATGGTTGTCCATCCCCTTTACCCCACCCTTCTCTGATCCATCTGACACACTGTGGACAGATAGCTCTTTCTAAACAAACTTGATTTTATCACATAAATTTATCCCGCTGCCAGCAGGGTAAAGTCCAGGCTCCTCAGGAATGTGCACAGAATCCTTGAGCTTGTCTGGTCACCTGCCCAGCCCAGCCCCCTCTCACACGTGCCCTCCCTCCAGCATTGGCCAGACCCTGGTCCTCCCCACATCCTCTTCTCCGCATGTCCAGTGTGTCCTCCACTAACATACGGCTCCTCAAATGTCAGTCTGGCATATACCAATCTGATACTTCTGGCCCTATTTGACTACTGTAATTATTCTTTTAATATTTTAAAAATTTACTTCAAATTTGGACTTTTTAACTGAAATTTTATAAAGCATTATTACATTTTAGAAATAAAAATAATGAAATACAAGTAATAATAAATTAATCATTTTATTAAAATACATTCCTTCAGTAAGTTTCTCTGTCTCTTTTCTTTTTGGCTGCACCACGCAGCTTATGGGGGCTCAGTTCCCCGACCAGGGATTGACTCTGGATCCTGGCAGTGAAAACCCAAAACCATAATTACTAGGCCACCAGGGTTCTCCGAAAGTTCCCAACTAAACCTTTTGTACTTAAAACTTTTAAAAACTGTGTACTTCTTAATAGATGATATTAAGGAATTTTTTTTTTTTTTAGGTATGATAATGACATTGTGACTATATATGAGAATGTCCTTTTTCTTGGGAGAATCAAACTGAAGAGTTAAAGGTGAGGTATCATGATGTTTCAGCACTTTTAAATGGCTCATAAAATATGTATATGTGTAATACGTGCACATATATATGGAAATATATATGCAAATACATATGCACATATATATGGAAAAATACAGCAAATCAGGAAAATTTTAATAACTTTTGAATCTAAGTGGAGAGAATTTGGAATTTTTTCAAAATCTCTGTGTTTGAAAATTTCGATAAAAGCTTGTCTTGGTTTAAGTATAAAAATGGCTTCAAAAGCTGCAAAAAAAGATTAACCCCAGTACACAGTGGGTAACACACATGCATACACACACACACATACATACATACATACATACATACATACATATACACGGAGAGCACAGACCCATTTGTTGAAGTGACATTTAGACTACTGTGTTTTCAATGTTGTGGGAAAACCAAATGCTAGTGAAGGGTTTTCTAAATAACTTTTAAAATTGAGGTACAATTGATATATACAGCATTACATTAGTTTTAAGTATACAACTGATCATTTGATATTTGTATATATTGTAAAATGATCACAGTATGTCTAGTTAACATCTGTCACCATATCTAGTTACAAAATTTTTTTCTTATGACTTTTAGATACACTCTGATGACTTTTAGATACTTTCAAATGTGCAATATAATATTAACTATAGTCATTGTGCTATACATTACATCTCCATGACTTACAACTACAAGTTTGTACCTTTGAAGTTCCTAACAAATCGTGTGTAAGCAATACCTGTGAAGTAGCAGTTGCATATTTTCTATGTTAACTCTTTTTTTCTCCATTCTACCTTAATGATGCTATATAAATTCTTTAAAAGAAAGTCTTCAGCAGCCCCTAAATTTTCTCACGTTCCAGCAGGGGTTTTGTTGTGTCTAGGGGACGACACTAAGGAGATTTCTTGTTTGTCCTGTAAGACTCAAGTTTCCTGTGGAGTTTTCCTTCCTGGACGCCTCCAAGCCAGGTTAACTACCCTTTGCCCTGGGCATTCAGCCTTCTGCATATTCTCCTCTTGTGAATGTTATAAATGTAATTACTTGTTCAGTGTCTGTACCAGATTGAGAGCTGACTGTGAGAGACCTTGTTATTCCTCATTGGTACCCTGGATACAACATAGCAGAGTAGACAGTAGATAAATTATAGCTGAGGAAAGGCATGGAGGCAAAACTGCAGCAGCACCATTTGTAGCTTTGTTTCTACTCCAAAATGTATTATATTCTAAACAAAAGCTATGATGTTTAATCAGATCTGATCTAGTGACTCCTTGGTTTAAAGCCTGCCATTGGCTTTCTATAGCAATTACAATAAAATCCAAACTTCTCTTGTGGTCTGTAATACCCTTTGCAATTTGTTCCTTGCCCACCTCTGCCACTTTTCTGCCTGCTTTTCCGCAATCCGCTATGCATCTTTTCTGTCCCTCCAAGTACAGCAAAGTTTGTTACATTTAGTTCCTTTTCATCAGAGGGGTTAGCTCAGTCACGAACCCTTCCCTCAACATCCTTACCTCCACTCCCCTGGCTTTCCTGTCTCTTTACTGCTTGCTTTTCTTCATGGTGCTTATCACTTAATGAAATTATCTTACTTTCAGTTCACTTTAATACTTAAATTAAAAAATTTAATTTATCATTGACTGCTTTAAAGTCACAAGGTAGAGAACATTAAAACCTACTCCAGGACTGTTTCTCCTTGTTGTTCCTTGTGAGAAAACCAAACAGGGCACTAATGCACTGTTCTTGTGTTTACTGTTGTCAACTCCGTGAAGATAGGAACCAGTTCCTTTAATCAGCATGGCATCCCTGTACTAAGAATGGTGCATAGCAAATATATGTATGTTGAGTGGAGGTGTGAATAAACAACCAGCTTGTAAATGATCTAAGAAAAAAAGTTTTTTTTTTTAAACTCCAGAGATTTGGGGGCAGTGTTATAGTTTAGTTCTGCCTGTTCTGAATTTTTTTATAAGAAGTCAATACTTTGTCATATTTTGCTGCCTGGAGTGCCTGTTTATTTTTCTAGGTGAGCGTAATTCCTTTTTTCTTCAACTTCTTTTTTTTTTTTTTTAAATCACATTAACTTATAACTTCACTTTTTTGAGGATAACTGCTCATCTTTAGATCTTCAACAAACGCATTCCTTTTCTTAAAAAATAATTTTATTTATTTTTGACTGTGCTGGGTCTTCATTGCTGCTTGGGACTTTTCTTTAGTTGTGATGAGCAGGGGGCTACTCTCTAGTTGTTGTACTTGGACTTCTCATTCCGGTGGCTTCTCTTTTTGTAGAGATCAGGTTCTGTGGTGTGCCTGTGTGTATGCTCAGTCGCTTCAGTTGTGTCTGGCTCTTTGCAACCCTATGGATTGTGGCCTGCCAGGCTCCTCTGTCCGTGGGATTCTCCTGCAAGAATTCTGGAGTGGGTTCCCATTCCCTTCTCCAGGAGATCTTCCCTGACCCAGGGATCAAAGCTGCATCTCCTATGTCTCCTGCATTGGCAGGTGGGTTGTCAACCACTTAGCCACCAGGGAAGCCCTTACAAATGCATTTCTATTAGTAAACATCAAATTGAAGGGCATTAGCTCCAGTCATTTGCTCTTCTTTTCATGAAAGTAGTTCCAAAGAGGCAGTTACCAGTCTGGTTTTTTATGGGCATGGGACAGGGCAATTCTACTTCCTTTGCCCTCATGTTCCTCGTGAGAACCTGTTATTTGCAGGTGTATGAGGCCCAGGTTGATCTGCAGAATAAAATCCAGTGAATCCACTGTCCTCCCACCATTGTTAATTGAATCGACGTTCTTACTGTGGTGGGAGTGCAGATGAAGATGTATCTGGATGGGAATGGGGGTCCCTGAGAACAGGGGAGGCATCCACAGAAGGGAAATAGGGTTGACCAGACTTAGACTTTGCCTCTAATCCCTCCCACCCCCTCCTCAGTCCTGTTTGGAAATGGAAAAGTTTTGGAAATTTTGAAGCTATGGAAGAAAAGAAGCCCTCTAGTTCTTAATTAAAAATTTTTTTAAACAAATTTTTAAATTAAAAGTTTCTTTGTTGTTGTTTAATATATTTTGTTTGATATATTTTGATATATTTTGTCCTGCTTCCATGCACAAACGAAAATGAGTTAGTATTCTAGTTTTTTACTCAATTGATTTTTGGCGAGAGTTTAGAAAATTTGGACTCTCAGGTAATCCTGAAGTTAGAAACAAAAACATATTTTGTAAAACTGGTTACTCATATTATAATTAGTATGTGATACTAACATATAAAATGTAACAATTTTAGTTGCAGATTTATTAGTATATTTGAATCATTTAAACTTGGATTACTGTGGCACCAAACATGTAAGGGATTTTTCCATCTTGGTTTGAGGAGAACGTATACATTCTTTTAGCATGGTGGCAAACAGTTGAAAGTTACTATGGGTAAAATGGACCTTTTCCTATACCACTCTTCCACCAACACATTTTACTGAGCTCAAATTTTGTCACAAATAATTGAGAAATAGGTAAGAAAAATGAGATGGCTTTTAATAGGCATCACTTTTTCTTGCATTGCTCTATTTTTATCAAATCATAAACTTAAGTATCAATGCTTAATCTTTTTTTTTTTTTTTTTTGGCTATGCCGCATGGCTTGTGGGATCTTAGTTTCCCAACCAGGGATCAAACCTGCGTGCGCTCCATGCAGTGAAGCCCCGAGTGCTAACCACTGGACCACCAAGGAAGACCCCTGGTCCCTTCTGGAGGTCACTGTTATTCCTAGTTTTTTTTGTTTTCTGCCAGAAAAATTCTATTTGTATAAAGATACATATTTCCCCACCCACTTAAAAAATCAGTTGATAGTGCTCTTTTCATTTAAAATATCTTGGATATATCAAAGTACACAGCAGTGTGCCTTGTTCTTTTAGTGATTGCCTAGTAATGTGTTTATACAGATGCACCGTAATTTATTCAAACAGTTCTCTGTATACTTTTGGGTTATTTCCATTTTTTTATGCTATAAACAGCGTTGTGCACTAATGATAACTGAATTTGCTTGGATTAAGACAGCTTTCTAATACTGAAAGCATTTTTTCCCCCTGAGTTCGAGTATTTGTATAAATACTGTTCACCAGCATTGGGTGTGGTAGAGTAAGGGGAGCTGGAGGTGAAGTCCTTGCCACCCCTTCCCCTTTGGTGGCATAGAAGGGGTGGAGGGGACAGAATTTCCATCCGAGTCTTGGGAGACCGATGTGTCTGAAGATGTCCACAGACTGTGAGGTCTTAATCATGCCTTTAAAGCCCAAGACCTGTGTGTGTGCTGCTTATTATCAAATGATATTTGTGTTTTAGTTTTGAGAAAATCACCACAGCATGGATCGACTAACAAATTATTTTACTTTCTGGAAATTTTTTAAAAAACACCTTTTTAAATTTTCTTGACTGTGTTGGTCTTAGTTGCAGCTCTTGGGTTTAGCTGCCCCACTTGGGAGATTTAGTTGCCTGACCAGAGACCAAACCCATATCCCCTGCATTGCAAGGCAGATTCTTAACTGCTGGGTCACAAGGAAAGTTGCTGGAAATTTTTTTTGTATTCTTTTGTTCATTGGCAGTAGACAGCTAAACTTTTTTCTTTAATTTGCTTTTTATCTGAGCTACTTGATAAATTTTAAACAGAATGCTCTGGTTCCAGTACAGTAACTTCTGAAGAAACTGAATTTGGAATCTTGAGGCATTATGTAGCTGAATCTTAGAGTGGTTATTATATTTCAATCATTTGAGTTTTTAGTTTTCATCCCTTTGCTGAAGAACTTCAGAATATTCCCTTAGAGCATACATTCATACTACCGTGAGTATCTCCTCTGCGTATTGCTATTGCCTCTAAAGCATTGTCTTCAAAGGATGGGTAATAGGGTGATGGGAGGGAGGTCCAAGAAGGAGGGGACATATGTATACCTATGGCTGATTTATGTTGATATTTGGCAGAACACAGCAAAATTCTGTAAAACAAATATCCTTAAGTTAAAAAGTAAATAAAACAAACAGAAAAAAAGATGGGTAACAATTGACTGTAATATATCCTAACCCGAGGCTGTCAGTGCTTACACAGAGGGTGTGCACACCCAGCCAGCGGTGGGTGGATGGGCGCTGCTGGTCCACAGGCTCGGCTGCCCTTCCCTGCAGGGACTTGAGCTGCTAAGTGCATTATTGGGCTTTCCAGAATCAAGTGTGTTTGCTTTGCCGTGGCATTCTTTCTGCCATTTATTTTGTGTTCTAGTGAGTAGTTTTGACTCATGAAGGCAGACAAAAGGATGCAACTTGTAGACTTGGGATTGTGGCAAAAAAACAGTATCACAGAGTGTGGCAGAAAGCAAGTTTTTGTGCATTTATAAGGTGCCTTCAGAAAGTGATCTGAGAAGTGTAGAAATTGGCAATTAGGATTAGTCAAGTTCTTTGTATTGTGAATAGCATTGTGAACAACAGGGAAGGCTGGCAAGTTGCACCACTTAATGTTTAAAGAACAGGTGTAAGAAAATGGTTCGAAGGCTTATTTTAACGTCAGAGGATTTGAAGAGGATTGTAGAGCAAGCAAATTGCCTGTGGATAATGCCCAGTAAATTCACATAGGAGTTCTGCTTTTACGCCCTCTCAGGTGAAAAAGGCACTCGAGGTTGGCCCTTGTGCACACCAGGGCTGTCAGTGGTGCTGGCCTTGAGGCAGATGATGGGCACTGAATTTCCTTCCCTTATGAGAATGACATTACCCCTCCCTGGAGGCAGGAATGTTACTTCTGCAGTAGAAAGTTCTGGTGTTTTCCTTTCTAGTGAATTGGAGGTATCATGATCTATTGACATAGAAATTTATTCAGCAGACTGTATAAAGTGGTGGTGCCAGGAGTTTAGGGAATGCAAAGATAAGGGAATTCCCTGCCCTTGAGGAGTTTATAGTACCATAAGATGATGCCACACAAAATAGCTAGTGTTTAAAGCTGTCGGAAAGGTACAGAGTGCCTCCTGTGGAAAATACTTTGACAGGGGTGGGTGAAGGGGCTAACATTTTTGTAGGGTGTTATTTTGAGAAACAGATTTTGTGGAATAATATTTGTGGGAGTAAAGGTGAGGGAGTGAGTGATCTTTGAATACTTACTCATATATCGTTATTGTTAGTGTAAGACTTTCTCAGACTTAAAATATTTCTGTTTTTAATGGAGAAAAGGCCCAGTGTAAAATAAGAACCCTGGACTTTTCCTTTTCAAATCTCTTTCTAAACCTTAATCTTTTAGTGCTACTTCCTCCTAAAGTTGTTTAACTTTGGTGAGGGTCTCACCCACTCTCCTTCTTTGAGAACAGCAGAAGCAGCAAAGAACTAGCTCCAGTGATTTGTCATATCTTAAGCTGTGGGCAGGCTCATTGGGACCTGCCTGGAACTGCAGTGAGCAGCAGTCGGGATATGGGAAGGGAAGGGAAACTGTTAACTTGTGTCCATAAGCACGCAGCTTGGCAAAAATGACAGTATTTCCTCAGTGGGCCCCAAACTTTTTACTTTTTTATCTGTTGAGTTCCCCTAATTTGCTCTTTAATTGCTGAGGGAGGTTATTATGCTGAATTCTTCCATGTGAGTCACTTGCTGTTTTGAGTTATTAAAATTTTTATAACCCTGGCATGTTATACATTAGTTTTTCCTTGTATTGACTATTGCTGAATGTTAATTTGCAGTTATTATGTTTTCTTTGGCTAATTATATGCTCAGTTGGTAGGAGTTTCTATTGATGTGGATTTCAGCAAGATTCAGGGACCAGCCCCTGACTTTTTTTTTTTTTTTTGGTATTCTTTTTTGTTGTTGTTGACTTTTTAAGAATCAGATAAGAGTTAAAGATACGTTCAGAATCTGCTCACCATCCTTACTGTCATTTCTTTGGTCTTACCTGTCGTCTCGTCTCATTGGGATTATTACGGTAGCCTCCTAACTGATTCCCCTCCTTCTGCCCTTGCCTGCTCCAGGCTGCCCATGATATAGTGAGATTCTGTTAACAGGTAAATCAGATGATGTCACTCTGCTCAGAACTTCCTGCTTTCACTCAAATTTTCTTCCTATCCCATAAGGCTCCCATGGCCTAGCCCTCCCATTTTTTAGGACTTCCTCCCCATTATCTGCTGTCCAGCGAGCCCAGGGGACTCCTTCCTAAGGGCCTTTGCACGTGTTGCATGTGTTCTTGCCTGGAGTGCCTTCGTACAGATGTGTGCATAACTAGCTCTCTCACTTTTTCGGGATCTTTCCCCAAAAATAAGCTCAGTGACCCGTGTGATTGATTTCAGCCCTCCTGTTATTATGCCCAGTGAAATAAGTCCATCAGAGAAAGACAAATACTGTATGATACCTCTTATATGTAGAATCTAAAAAATAAAACAAACTAGTGAGTATAACAAAATAGAAATAGACTTACAGATATAGAAACTGTTATGGAGTAGGGCAAGATAGAGGTAGATACAAATTAAGAGGTACAAACTATTATGCAGAAAATAAGTAAGCTATGAGGGTATATTGCCCAGCACAGGGAATATAGCCAATATTATACTAACTATAAACTAGCAATAATATATACTAACTATGTATTATTTTAACTATACTTTTAAAAATTGTGAATCACTGTGAATTACCTGACATTGTAAATCAAGTATACCTCAGTGAAAAAAAGAAAATTTCACTCCTCCTCCAACATTTCATATCCCTGCCTCTGCTTATTTTTTTCTCCTTAGCATTTATTATCTAACACTGTGTGTTTTACTTCTCCAGCCTCTGTATTATCTCTTTCCTTCGCTTGAATGCTAGCTCTTTGAGGACAGGGATTTTTGTCTGTGTTGTGTCGCCAGCACCTCAAACTAGATCTTGTCTTTAGTAGGTGCTCAGTAAGTTGTTGACTGGATGGATGGATGAATGTTTCATACCATAACTTCCTACCCTGGTTTGTGAATTGTGTAAATTCTGAATGTGGTAGGCTGTCAGACAATGTCTCATCGATAAACCTCTCCTAGGTCTTCAGTCAAAAGGGGGCTATGATTCTGTGTTTAACAGTCATTTTGTTATACTGCACAGATTGGCACAGCATTGTGCACAAATCAGGTATACTTCATTAAAAAAGGGGGCGGCTATAATTCTGGGAATTGGATACAAAAGGAATGGCTGGAGGAGCAAAGGGGAAGATGGTATTACACAGAATCCACGTGCCACCTTTTCCCACTTATACTGCTATAGTTCACTAACAGCTGAGCAGAAACCTATACACCTGCCAGGACTGCTGTCGGAGCGGAGTGAGAGCCAATGGTCAGGGGGGCTGGCCGTGCAAATTCATGCGTGGGATTCAGGGAGAGTCTGGGAGGATAAGTGTGGGGCTGACACGTACCAACGTAAAGTATCCAGCACAGGTGGTGTTTATTTAATTCACGTGTGGAGATACACTTAGGTGTAGGACAGACTAAATTAATAACACGGGGTAAGATCTGAGATCATGAGTGAAAGATTAGAAAGCTAAGAATTAAATTCCAGCTTAGCCTAGTCACATCCATATGTTGAACCACAAAACTGAACTCAGCCTCTTGAAATGGAACACGACAGGAAACATGTCTTCACTGTGGCCGTGATCTCTTAGTGTGATTAAGTGCTCATTTCCGTGAGTTCAGTAAATCTGTGTTTAGGCCCAGTTGTGTCCCAGATTAGATCTCTGTCACCTAGAAGATCACAGTGGCCTCTCTTATTCTGATTATAGTCCTTCCTCAGAGCCCTGTTGTCACTTAAGATTCCAAGAGGTGACAGGCTTGTGTTTATGGTACCTCTGACTGAGTGCCTCCTCCCTTTGCTGCTCAGATCATTCTCACCTCTCCCACCCGCTCCAGGACGCATTGCCAGCATCTTGTTGCTCCTCTTCTGCCTTATGAACAAGGGTACCAAGGTCTGTTGCTGCTGCTGCTAAGTCGCGTCAGTCATGTCCGACTCTGTGCGACCCCATAGATGGCAGCCCACCAGGCTCCTCTGTCTTGGATTCTCCAGGCAAGAGTACTAGAGTAGGGTGCCATTGCCTTCTCCAGTACCAAGGTCTAAATATACTTTATTGCAAACTATATTCATGTTCAGTGCTCGTTAATATTTATGACTTGAATCTGTTACTAATAAGCTTATTTTTGATTATGGATGGCAGCATTTAAATCTCTCAAGATGTGAAGGAAGATCACAGTGGAAATGGTAGGAATAAGTGGGACTTTTGCTTGTCTTGCCCAGTTCCCTGCTTCTCTAGGCCCCAGTTAAAGTTGGCCAAGGGATTTAGGTTTGATGTCTGTTCCTTGGGTGTGAGGTCTCTCACTGATAGGTCACAAACTA